>NC_084465.1:3070000-4420000 GCF_027409185.1 Cynocephalus volans
AATCATATGCACCCACTACTGGAACACCCAGATATATAAAGCAAACACTCTTAGACCTAAAGAAAGAAATAGGTCCTAATACATTAATAGTGGGTGACCTGACCACCCCTCTCTCAGTATGGAACAGATGTTCCAGACAACAAATCAACAAAGAGACACAGGATTTAAACTATACCTTAGACCAACTGGACCTGGCACATATATACAGAACATTTCACTCAACAACTAAAGAATATACTTTCTTCCCATCAGCACCTGGAACATTCTCCAAGATAGACCACATATTAAGTCACAAATCTAGTCTCAGCAAATCTAAGAAAATGGAAATCATTCCAAGTATCTTTTCAGACCACAATGGACTAAAACTGAAAATCAATAACAAGCAAAACACTGGAAACTATACAAATAGATGGAAACTAAACAATAGGCTCCTGAATGACCTATGGGTCCAAGAGGAAATTAAACAGAAAATCAAAAAAATTCCTGAAACTAATGAAAATAGAGATACATCATACCAAAATCTGTGGGATACTGTAAAAGCAGTGCTAAGAGGCAAATTTATTACAATAAATGTTTACATCAAAAGAATGGAAAGATTTCAAATAAATGACCTAACCCTACACCTCAAAAAACTTGAAAAACAACAATCCAATCCTAAAGGTAGTAGACGGAAAGAAATAATTAAGATCAGAGCAGAACTAAATGAAATAGAGACCCAAAAAGTGATAGAAAAGATCAATGAAACAAAAAGCTGGTTTTTCAAGAAGATAAATAAAATAGACAAACCATTAGCCAGGTTAACAAAAAAAAAGAAGAGAGAAGACCCAAATAACAGAAATCAGAAATGGAGAAAGAGACATTACAACTGATACCACAGAAATATGAAGAATCATTAGAGACTATTGTAAACAACTGTATGACAACAAATATGAAAACCTGGAAGATATGGATAAGTTTTTGGACACATACAAACTACTTAGACTGAACCAAGAAGAGGGAGAAAACCTGAACAGACAACATAACAAGCAACGAGACTGAAGCAGGAATCAGCAGTCTTCCAACAAAGAAATACCAGGTCTGGATGGCTTTACAGCTGAATTTTACCAAATCTTTAAAGAGGAATTAATACCAATTCTCCACAAACTATTCCAAAAAATTGAAACAGAAGCCATTCTCCCAAACCCATTCTATGAGGCCAACATAACTGTGATACCAAAACCAGAAAAAGACACAACAAAAAAAGAAAATTACAGGCCAATATCCTTGATGAACACAGACGCAAAAATCCTCAATAAAATATTAGCAATCAGAATACAGCAACACATCAAAAAATTTATACACCATGATCAAGTGGGATTCATCCCAGGGATGTGGGAATGTTTCAACATGCACAAGTCAATAAATGTGATACATCACATCAACAAACTCAAGGACAAAGACCATATGATTATCTCCATAGATGATGAAAAAGCATTTGACAAAATTCAACATCGCTTCATGACAAAGACTCTCAACAAATTAGGTATAGAAGGAAAGTATCTCAACCCAATAAAAGCCATATATGACAAGCCCACTGCCAGTATCATTCTGAACGGGGAAAAACTGAAGGCTTTTCCCTTAAGAACAGGAACCAAACAAGGATGCCCATTCTTACCACTTCTATTTAACATAGTACTAGAAGTACTAGCCAGAACAATCAGGCAAGAGAAAGTAATAAATGGGATCCAGATTGGAAAAGGTGAAGTCAAATTGTCCCTATTTGCTGATGACATGATACTATATACAGAAAAACCTAAAGACTCTATCAAAAAACTCCTAGAGCTGGTTAAGAGCTTCAGTAACATTGCAGGATACAAAATAAATGCCCCCAAATCAGTTGCATTTATACTCTCCAATAATGAGCTAACATAAAGAGAAATCAAGAAAGTAAGCCCATTTAGAACAGTCACAATAAATAAATAAATAAATACCCAGGAATCAATTTAATCAAGGAGGTGAAAGATGTCTACAATGAGAACTACAAACCACTATTGAAAGAAATTAAAGAAGACACAAAATGATGGAAAGACATTCCATGCTTTTGAATTGGAAGAATTAACATTGTGAAAATGTCTCTACTACCCAAAGTGATCTACAGATTCAATGCAATTCCCATCAAAATACCAATGATATTGTTCACAGAAATGTTAAAAACAATCTCAACATTCATATGGAACAACAAAAGACACCAAATAGCCGAAGCAATCCTGAGCAAAAAACATAAAGCCGGAAGCATAACACTACCCAACTTCAAATTATACTTCAAAGCTATAGTAACCAAAACAGCATGGTACTGGCATACAAATAGACACTCGGACCAATGGAGCAGAATAGAGAACCCAGAAATCACCCCTCAGGCTTACAGCCATATGAAATTTGACAAAGGGAACAAAAACATACATTGGGGAAAAGACTGCCTCTTCAATAAGTGGTGCTGGGAAACTTGAATATCCATTTGTAGAAGAATGAAACTAGATATGCTCCTCTCACCATACACTAAAATCAACTCAAAACGGATTAAAGATTTAAATATAAGACCTGAAACTTTAAAATTACTAAGGGAAAATATAGGTGAAACACTTCAGGAACTAGGTCTGGGCATAGACTTTATGAACATGAGCCTGGAAGCACAAGCAACAAAAGAAAAAATAAACCAATGGGACTGTATCAAATTAAAAATCTTCTGCACAGCAGAAGAAACAATCAGTAGAGTGAAACAACAACCTACAGAGTGGGAGAATATTTCTGCTAACTATGCATCCAACAAGGGATTAATACCCGTAATGTACAAGGAACTCAAGTAAGTATACAGTAAAAAAACAAATAACCCAATTAAAAAATGGGCAAAGAAACTGAACAGACATTTTTCAAAGGAAGACATACAAATGGCCTACAGATACATGAAAAAATGCTCAACGTCACTAGTCATCAGGGAAATGCAAATTAAAACCACACTGAGATATCATCTTGCCCCAGTTAGACTGGCTATGATCAAAAAGAATAAGAATAACAAATGCTGGTGAGGATGTGGAGAGAAGGGGACACTCTTACACTGTTGGTGGGACTGTAAGTTAGAACAACCACTACGGAAAACAGTATGGAGGTTGCTCAAACAACTACAGATAGATCCTCCATATGGTCTAGCAATCCCTCTTCTGGGTATATACCCAAGGAATGGAAATCATCATGTTGAAGAGATACCTGCCCTCCCATGTTCATCGCAGCTCTGTTCACAATAGCCCAGATATGGAACCAACCTAAATGTACACTGATGGATGATTGCATAAGGAAACTGTGGTATATACACACTATGGAGTACTACTCCGCCATAAAAAAAGAAATTCTTCTATTTGCAACAACATGGATGAGCTTGGAGAAACTTATGTTGAGTGAAATAAGCAAAGCACAGAGGGATAAATACTGCATGTACTCACTCATAGTGGGAGCTAAGAGAGAAAGAGGGAAGGAAAGAAAGATCACAGTGGTGTGCTGGACCTGCAGAGGGAGAGAGCAGACCTAGGGATACAAAGAAGAGCGGAGAAAGGGGGATGGGGAGGGAGGCTGGGGATAATTGAGGGGATAATTGGGGACACGGGGTATAATCACAATTTTTGGTAATGGACATGCTGCCAGTATGGATCTGGCCATGACATCTTAGGCTCAAGTGGTGACAATTTGCTTTGTGCCTCATGAATATTCATAACACTAAAAACAAAACATTTAAAAAGAAGAAGAAATCAGACTTCGAATTTTGAATTTTGATCTTTTCCTGGGCTAGCAATATATGGCATAATACTCTTACAAGAGATATTCAAACTTTATTATAAAATATGCTTCGTGATAGATGATTTTACCCAACTATAAGCTCATGTAAGTGTTCTGAGCATGTTTAAGGTACGCTAGGCTAAGCTATCATGTTCAGTAGGTTCGGCATATTACGTGCATTTTTGATTTACAATATTTTCAACTTACAATAGATTTATGGGACGCAGCCTCACCCTACATCCAGGATCATCTGTACTGTACTATGCCGCAATCGACCTCACTGCAGTAACCACGCTAACTCCACCACTCCACCCCAGACTACCCTGTGCTCTTCCCTCAGACAGAGCCTCCAGTGGGGAGGAAAGAACGGGGTCGGGAGTAGGGAGCCTGCGTGCACCATGACTGAAGGGGTCTCCTCGCCTCCCTCTGCATCTGCCTTGTTGTCTGCAGAACAGGGGCTCTCGTATGCCTCATCTACATGCCAAAGCCATCATAACGACCAGAAGAGGCGTGTGAAGTCACGTCAAGAAGCATGAGGATCTGTCAACAGAGCTACGGATTCTTTGGCTGTGTGCATGGGAATTCACTGCGTGTGATTTCTCTGTGTGGTTGACTACCTAACTCTCTCGTGTTTTCTTCAAAAATGTTCGACCACATCTAGAAAGGTTTGAATCCCATTTTTAAAAATTCCACGAGACCACGACTATTCTGTCTGACTCCCAGCCTGTCGTAGAGCCGGCAGTGGGGGCCTTGCAGGCTGCCAGAGACTTTCCTGCAGCGCCTCCAGCCTACGTGGGTTTTCAGTCCTTATGGGGTGCAACAGGCTCCCGGGGCAGCCGTGACAAAGCTCCACACGCTGGTGGCTTAAAACAACAGAAATGCATTCTCTCACAGCTCTGGAGTCCGGAAGTCTGAAATCAAGGTGCCAGCAGGGCCATGCTCCCGCTGAGACTCTGGGTAGAAGTCCTCCTACTCTCCCAGCATCCGGGGCCTAAGGTCAATCCCTGGCATCCCCAGGCTGCAGCTGCATTGCACCCATCTCCGCCTCCTCTCTGTGGCCATGTGTCTCTTCTCTCATTATAAGGACACCAGTCATGTTGGATTAAGGACTGTATTAGTCTGTTTTTGTTGCTTATAACAAAATACATGGAACTGGGTGATTTATAAAGAAAATGAAATTTATTGCTTACAGTGTCTGAGTCTGGGAAGTCCAAAGTCCATCTGATGATGGTGACAGTGACCCAGGGGTCTCACATTGCAAGACGGTGGAAGGAGAACAGAGAGAGAGAGAAAGACAGACTCTCCTCTTGTTTTACAGCCCTCAGAACCACACCACTGACCACCATTTTTAATCCATTCACTACTGCATGGTCCTACAATCCAATCACCTCTTCAAGGCCCCACTTTTGACCTGTAATAGGATTTTCCACCCTCTTAACAGTCACAATGGGGACTAAGATTCTAATAGAATCTTAGAACTTGGGGGACACAATTCAAGCTCCAATGAGTTTTGGGGGGACATAATTCAGTCCACTAGAAGGACCCACCCTGATGACCTCATCTTAACTTGATAACATCTGCAAAGACCCTATTTCCAAATAAGGTCACTTTGATAGGTACTGGGAATTAGAATGTCAACATAGCTTTGGGGGACATAATTCAACCCGTAACACTGAGAAATTATTTCAGAAGTACCTTTGTCCTCCCCTAAAAAACACTGTCACTGGGCATGTAAGCTTGGCATCTCCTGGGGTAGGGATGGGGTGGGCACCCCTTAGCTTTCCTCCAGCAGGAGGTGACAACAGTCGTCCACTTAGGTGGAGGCCACCAACACCTGTGGGTCTTTGTTTCTTCGTCTGTACCAGTAAAGGTGTTATGAGAAATGAGGAAAGTAATTATGGAAAAGGGAACACAAAACTCAAGACCCAGTTAAAATATGAGGACTTGGGTAGAGGGACCAACCTGAGGGCCATTCATGTATAGCGTTGTTGAAGCTGTGATCAGAGATGACATTGAGAGAGAAGAGAAGGGAGACCGCCTACCTTGGAGAGCAGGGAGGGGAGAGGTGTCCTGCTCCCCCCTACTCCAGGGTTCCTGGAGCCCACAGCATCCCAGAAACATCTTCAGGGGTTTGGGCTCCCCAAGGCTGGAAGTCCCCAAGGCTGGTGTCAACAGAAAGAAGGTGGATTCTTCTATTTTGAGTTTCACTGTGCCCTGAGGGCCCGTAAACCGGCTCCCTACAGAGAAGAGTGGTGGGGAGCACGGGCGCGGGTTTCCCGTGACTGTCCTGCTCGGGGTCGTGTGCTGTGACGTGCTGTTCTTCCAAAAGCTACGACCAGCTGCTCAAGCAAACGCAGCGAGGAGGCACAGGAAACGAGTCATGGTTTTGCCTCTGTGGGGGGCTCTGCATGTGCACATCAGAGCGTGCGCTGAGCAGCTTGCCTAAGTCCTAAAAGTTTAAGGAGCTCTGCTGTCAAATTAAAGTACCTGTTCAGTTTCTAACAGACCAGCTTCGGGCTTGTCAGAGATGCTGAATGGAAGACCAAGTAGGACACCAGGTGCTTTCAAAGCAAACCGCTTATGGACGAAGCCCCCATCGCCCAAAAGACCATTGCAGGTTAAGAGCCAAGCAGAACTGAGAGATGGTGGGCGCTGCTGCATTCGGGTGGCAGGGGGCATCCTCCTGACAGTCCCCAGGGAAGCAGCGTCTCTCCAGAGCCAGGAGGGCACGCCAGCAGACCCGACCAACCTGCAAGCCTCCACACAGCAAGTGCATGTCAGCGCATTTACAGCTGCGGGAAGACTGGAATCCAGACGGCCCTCCACTTCTGGGCACACTGGTGTTGAGCGGGGCAAGTGGCAGTCCCTTCCTTCCGAGACAGCAGCTGGATGTTGTTACGAAGATGAATGGTCCCTCTGTACCAGATTTCCACTCCCCTGAGAGTGTCGTATGCCCTCGCCCACCAACAGGTGCAGGATGGGCACACTGGCAGGAACACAAGCCATACCCAGGGCCTCGCTGTGACAGCAGCAGCCCCAGCAGTGAGAGGGGAACACTGACCAGGGAGGCACTGAGATGAGCCCAGTGAGGGTGCGGCAGCACCCTGGTCTGCAGAAAGAGCCAGAACGGACGGTCAGTGCCAGCTGCCTCCCTCACCTGCTGCTGCAGCTGCCCGCAGCTGGGTCTGTGCACGGCAGCCTGCTGAGAACTGGAAATGTCAGAGGAAGCTGCTGCCGAACAGAGCGAGGCAGCGGGGCAGATGCCAGGGACACCTGGGTGGCACGGGGGCCTCGGGCAAGCGTCCCCCTCCCCGTGTACTGTACTGGCTGCCTGTCCCCGTGGACGTCCTCGGGGCCTCTCATCAAAGCATGCTCCTCCTAGGGGCCTCCTCTCGGGGTTCCCTGGTGCCCCTCTCCTGGCTTTCAGGCCATGCTTCCAGCTTCACGGCCACACAGAGGGTGGCACCATGAATCGCCAGCAGGAAGGACTGTGTCATGACAGAAGAGGAGCCGAGATCGGGAGGAGGTGGAAGGGCAGCTCGTGGACGCTGGGGGATCAGCGATGAGGACCAGTGCACAGGAGTGGCAGCAGCACGGGCCTGAGGAAAGTCTCTTAGATCCAGCACTGAGGTGGCCACGGGTGGCCCTAAGGAAAGCCACGTGAGGGGGAGAGGGCAGAAGCCAGTGACTGTGGCGGGGAAGAAAGCAGAGGTGGGCAAGAGGGGACATGGGAGGACGTGGAGAGCCCAGGAGAAGACAGGGGACCACAGGGGTCACATCTTCATCTGTGCCAGGGACGAGAGGAGGCTTCAGGCAGAGACTGCCTAGCTGCGAGACTTCGGGCAGACGCTGCGTGACGTTGACCTGCTAGGCCACCCACGGGAGACACGCAGAGCTGGCCCTGCTGTCCACACACTAGAGACCAGGCGCAAAAGGGCTGTGGCAGCCCGAGGCCCCGGTCCCCCTTCTCTCGTACAGGAACTCCACCTCCTGTGTCCCCTTCCCTGGTGGGTCCTTCCAGGAGGGGCAGGTGTAGCCCCCCGCACGGCACTGTGGAGCCCCCAGCCAGAGGGCCGGTGTGGAGGACTGAGCCCTTCACTCACACAGACGGTGAGGGACAAGGGACGCACAAAGCAGGGAAGAGAGAGAGCAGACCGTGCAGCCCTGGCGGGAAGCGGGAGGAACGGAAGGAGTGTCGCTGACGTGTCGCCAGGACTCTCAAGACACGTGCATCGCTCCTTGAGGCTGGGCTCCCGCGGAAAGGCAGCAGCCGGGAAACTATAAAGAGCTCCTAGAATTAGAAACACGGAGCCCCGCTGGGGGAACGAAGGTGAGGATTGTCGCGGACGTCTGCAGAGAGAAGGGCGTGATTAAAAGGGGACACGCGATTCAGAGACTTGATTTATCTAAAAATCCAGTCCACTGTGTTAATAGGTAAAAGGAAGCCAAGAGTGCAGCAGGTGGATCCCTGGGGAAGACGCAGGGACGTGTGACAGGGCTGGCCCTGAAGAGCATGGGCATGGTTCAGAGCATGGACTGTGGGGTCCCACAGCTCTGGATGCAGCTCCTGGCTCTGACACTTGCCCCCTCTGAGACTAGTCTCTTCACCTGTAAAATGGGTCTAATAAACAGTATCTATACATGGAATTTTGTGAAGTTTAAATGAGTTGATGTACTTAATACAGTGACTTGCATGGAGGAATCACTTAAGTGTTTTCTGTTTATCTATTAATGGAAAGAACTGACTTGGAAGCCCGTCTGCTATTTTATGTTAGATTTAGTGTGTGTTATGGGCTCAGAAAGGGGACTTGGTACTTCAGTCGTATCTGTGATATCTCCTTTCTCCAGCTGGGGATAGATGCCCATTATATTTTTAGCTATATTTTTCGTGTCTCAAATATTCTGTAATTTTATATGTCTATTCAAGAAATACCTGCTGACAAATTCTGTGGCAGAAAGTAGAATAGAGGGTACTGGGGGCTGGGGAGGGCGAAAGGAGTGTTTAGAGGTAAGGAGTTAATGTTAAAAAGGATGAAGATGTTCTGGGTACAGTTAGTGGTGATGGTTGCACAGTATTGTGAGCGTGTCTAATGCCACTGGATTGTGCACTTATGAATGGTTAAAATGATAAGTTTGTTATGTCTATTTGACCATAATACACAAAAGAGAGACAGCTGTCAGACACTCGTTGTGCTACGTGCTACAGATACAATGTAAGATGTGGTTTCTCTTCCTGAGATTTTTATTAAGTCTTAAAAACCCATGCACTCTGTCTGAAACTGTCTAAGGCAGAACGCAGGCTTTGGGGCAGCCCAGCAAACACCGTGGCAGCAGGCACCCACCCGGTGGAGCCCCTGAATGCCTGTTATCTGAGAACTCACATCGGGTCATGTCCAGAAATATGCTGCCCAAGACCAGCTACGGGGAAAGCGCCTGCCGAGCAATGTCTGCAGAGCCCGTGGGTCTCCGGTGGTCCTCGGTGGATGCAACACCAAGACACCCAATACCATCAATGCCCTGCTGCGCCTCCCAGAGAGCCACAGGTTGTGGAAAAGGCAGTTGCCAGACCAGTAAGGCCTCTGCAAGCAGAGAAAGAAACGATGGATTGAAATGCCTAGGGAGTGGGCGAGGACACCCCACTTTCATAACGAACTCCTGTGAGAAGGGTGCAGGCTCTGGGGACCCGCACTGAACCCAGCACTGTCTGCTCTTCCTGTGAGATTTGTGAGGTTCTGAGGCTGGAGGATGGAAATGTCTGCTAGGTGAACAGGGCAGGCAGTTCCCCACACAATGGCCCTGCGGAGGGTGCCCCGAAAGGACCACCTATGCAAAACTGTCCTGGGCTACCGAGTCCCCTCCGCCCCACATGCTCAGCATCGGGGCCATCGTCCAGCACTGGCTCTAACTCAGGCCGCACAGGCCCTTTACATGCACTAACCTGCACATCGCCACAAGAACTTGTCAAGGTGGGTGTTTTTATGCTCCCCTCGTGACAGATGAGGAGATTGATGTACAGTTAACAAATGGCCCAAGACAGCCCCTGGTACGTGGGGCACAGGATCTGAACCTGACAGCCACCTCCCTGAGCCATGCCACCATCCATAAATATGCATGGAGAGAAGACGTGGACCACCACCTGGCCCGAGGCACCTTTCTCCACCAAGTCCCGCTGTTTCTATAAAAACCAGTTCACTCTGCCACTGCCGTTTTACCATGTAATTAATTTGTGGGTTATTAGCATACCAGCCTCTAGTGAGGCCCTAGAAATCCCCGTAAGTTTTGGAGGAGGAACCAGGGAAGGCATAGTCCCTTGCAGGAGGACCACAGTGAACTCTGTTATATCCCAAGCAGGAAAAGGAGCCTCCCGGGCCAGTGAGGGGTCCACAGACAACCATAGGACATGCAGCCTGGCACGGCCCAGGCCCCCAGTTCAACCCCCACTGGTTGAACATGAGAATGTGTTCAAACTCACAGTTGGAGGTGTACACCTGGGATCTGAGTGCTCTCGTCATGGACAGAAACGCTAGACCAGGAGCAGAAGCCACGAAGCCCCAGCCTGGCTCTGCCGCCAGCCAGCTGGGAGGAGGCAGGTCTTGTGGCCTCTCTGGGCCATGGCTTCCTCTTCTTGCAGAGCAGCGAGTTGGGTGGAGGCCCCCCAGGCCCCTGTGGCCCTGATGCTCTGCCATCCTGTGAGTCACTCGGGTTCTGGTGGTTTGTCACCGGGACTCCCAGGCAAGCTAGAGAAAGAACAATCTCGGTGGCAAAGGGTACAGAGTTCATGGGGGCAGTGGGTTCATGGCCTTGCGTGGGGCGGGGGCAGCCCTCAGCAAGGGTGACTCAGGCAGTGTTTTTCCACTGTGTGGCATGTGGATGTCTGCAATATGTGGCACCTGTATTAAAATGATGTTTTTCATGTGTTGCAGGGTTTAGATCTACCCCAAACAGGAAAACAAACAAAATCCCCAGCGTGGCATTGTCAGAGCCATAGCCCGGATTCCACGTCAAGTCGGGTCCTGCATGGAGAGAGGATCGGGCCGCTGGTTTGACTCACCACCAAAGTTCTCCCAGAGTCCGTGATTCATATTCATGTTATTCAGGGGAAGAGTCACAGAGCCGTCCAATTGCTCCTCCCTCTAGCTGCTCCCCCAGCTGCATACTTGGTGAGCACAGAGTCTTTGTGTTTTGCCAGAACAGCACAGATAAACCCCAATTATTTGGACAACTCAAATTGGAGATCTCAATTAACCAGAATGTTCTACACTCAATTGGTTGGACAGAATGAGCTTAGGTTCCAGATTTATCCAAACACAAAACCAAACAGACAAACAAGAACACTTATTAAAGATGTCACGAGCTCCTCAAGGACTGAGCTCTCGCTCTGACCCCTGGAAGAACAGTACAGTTCTGTTTCCAGAGGCCCCACGGCCTGCTCAGATCCCCGGCAATCCCAGAGGACCCACCTCTTCACCAGCGCTGCTCCCGAGTCAGGACGGCACATGTGCTGTGCCTAATCCTAGGCCAGGTTTGTTCAGGTAACGTTTTCCTAGACTGCTCGCCCTGCCGGCCACGGGGCAGGCTCTGGCAGCAGGAGAGCTGTGTGGCTGATGCCAGGGACTCTGCCACCAGACGTCCCTTTCCAATCCCAGTGCCCCACTCTGAGAGCAGCAAAGTGGGGACACTCACGAATCCTACTCACAGGGTTTTCTTGTGAGTATTCGATGAGTGTTCATGTAAAGAAATCAGCACTGTGCTCTGCCCATGACAAGGACCTCAGCAGTGCTGTCTGCCGTTACCACCCAGGATAAACCATCCCTTCGGGTGACCAGGAGAGTCAGAATTCATTCTGATCCTCCAGAAGTCAAACTGCTGCAAAACTGCAAACAAATGAAATTTCAATCAATGTTTGAAGACAGAGATTCTGAATTTTTGCATGTACACAAAAATAAAATAAAAATAAGGGGGCAAAGAAGAGATATCCTTGACACTTAAATAATGCAGCGTTTCCATCCAAGGAAGACACATGGCTCCCTGGACACTTGGATGTGATTCCCTTCCTCGGTCTCACCGGCTTCCCTGGCTTTTCTTTGGGAATGTGACAAGGAATGTGCTACAGTCCAGCTACAAATTCAAGTTCAGACATCAATGGCATTGCTGGGGGAGGTCCAAGAGAAGGAATCTGACAACTGCTCCTTGACTGCTGATAGGGCCAGGTGAACAGAAATCCCTTCCTAACTATTTGGCTATCAAACTGAGCAGAAATTAAATGTTCACTATCATAGATCTTCCATTTTACTTATTTACTTAGAATAGCTTTCTTTTCTCTCTCTTTTTTTTTGAGACCATCATATTAAGTCCAAATGGGACAGAACTTGGTTCCATTGATGAAATGCTGTGACAACGTGTATTTACTGAAAGTCACTTTTATATAAGCTCCAAAATATTAACACCTAAATTCTAAAATAACCACATTAGACTCATTTTATATTAAAGGTTAAGTTTCTTCATAGAAATGGAGAATAAAATCAATCGATTCAATATAAAAATATAAAATTTCCGTAGATCAAAATATAACATTTTTTTAAAAATTAAGAGCATTAAGAAAATGCTCAAAGCACGTGTAATAAAGAAAGATGAGTATTCTAAAGTAAAAACGCTTATGGAATTGATCACTAAGATGCAGATAGAAAAGTAAGAAAGGAAACTGAACTGACAAAAAAGGAAATAAAGTGGCTAATAAAAATTAACTTTATTAATGTAAAAGAAATACAATTAAAAAGCAAGATAGTGTTTTTGCCTATCAAATTTGCCAAAGCGAGTTATGGCTGTGTATACAGCACCACAGAGGGCTGGGTGGTAGGCTGGCAGGGACATAAATTCCTTTAACCTTTCTGCAAGATCATGTGATAACATTTATCACAGATCTTTAAAAAACATTCATATACTTTGGTCCACTAATTCCACCTTAAGTAACCTATCCCAATGAAGCAATAAAAAATTGCTAATAAAAACATAATATTATGTTGACAAAGACTGGTATCAAAACCTTGTTTGTAATAGCAAAAATTTTAAGCCAAAAAAGCATATCCAAACCATGAAATATTCAGCCATTTAAAAATCCTGCTTACACAGAATCTTTAAGGGTATAGGAATTCATATGATAATACCAAAAGTTAAAAAAGAAGAATACTAAATTTTAATAGGCTACAGTGCAGCCATTAAAAAATATGTATAGGGAAAAGACAGGAAGGAATATGTTAATGTATCGGAGAGGTCATTACTATGATTTTGATTTTGTTTCTTTTTCTGATTTTTAAACCTATTGTATTTTTAAAATATCCTATAATAGGCATATATTATTTTTATAATATCTACAAGGTTTTTTAAAGCTATAATATTATACATTAACTCAATATGGTAAACTATCCATATTAGGTAGTATCCAGACAGTCACAAAGAATGAACACTCCTTCCAAATGAGCTCAGGTAAGTGCAGCATGAACAGCATCCTAAAGAAGCAGGTGGCAAGGACACAGAAGATGCACGTAATTCAGCCACCTGCCCTTCCACTCCCGCCGGTACCTGTCCAGCCTTGATCTCATGCACTCATCTGTTTATATCAGTCTCCTCCTGCCAGACGGCACAACTCCTGGGGAACAGGTCTTATCTCTCATTGCATCTCAGGTCCCTAGCAGAGTTCCTGGAATGTAGTAAACACTCAAACATATTTATTGAATGGATAAATGGTATACATCAAGTATTAAATAACTTCTTGTTGAAAAAATATGAGCGAGAACAGTCAGGACCATCAGAAAGGCAGCTAAAGGGGACCGATGGGGAATCATGATCTCCAGCTGAGCCATTTCTAAGTCAGGAGTGGCAAACACAGCCCCAGGGATTGGACACTGCTCCCAGCAGCAACCAGAGGTGGCAGGAACCCCCTCCTCTTGTCCAGTGCACCCCTCCCTCCTCACCCCACACACCACTCGTGGGCTCGATGGGCCTCCTCCAGCCCTGCACCAGGCACACTTCACTCCAGTGAGGAAGTTAAAAACCCTCCAGAATGGTCATGTCCTGCCTCCCTGGGATGATAAAAGGAGATGAATGCCCTTTGCATCCCCTAAAGCACACCCCAAGAGCTGCCCCACAGAGCTGGTTTAGAGAGAGACTTGCAAGAAAGAAGCAGAGTTTGGTGGCCCCAGCAGCGTGGACATCGCAGCATGCCACTGCCCACCACATCTCCAGTGTCCTCCGCTGAGCTGTTAAATGAAGAATTCTATGCAGAAGGGCCCATCCTTGCCAAAGTAAGAAATTTAGACATGTAGGCTGATAACAATATTTTAAATCTAGTCTGTTCTAGAAAAACCAAGACTATGATTATTAAATTCCTATTCCATGTAAAATTCAGAAAGCATGAAATGAAAAAATGATCTCTTCATTTCCTTGCTGATTAGACCAAGAAAAGACATTGGCAGCAGTGGGAGAGTTTGTTTCTATAAGAGGACAGCAAATTTTATGGAAATCTTAGAGAACCTCTGCAGAAACAAGGTGAGAAAAGACACAATAATCTTCACCTGTTGCCATCCCAAAAGTGTGCATTATTCAAGCAAGGTCAAGTATGCATCCCTGATTTACTGCGACCTACTGGTTTGGTGTCTAACGGGCAGTTAAGCAAAGGTTTTTGTTTAAGAGGAAGTACCTGAGCTCATGTCTTAAATTGGAGTAAACTACGCATCTGACTTTTGTTTTATCTTCCTGAGACAGCGGTAGCGTTGTTGTCCATAACAAAAAAGCAGCTGCACAGGCCAGCAGATACTCAGACTCAACTTTACATCATGTTATTTCCAACGATGCCCCTTCCCCACCTCCCACCCAACCCCACACACCCTTTGTTTAAATACTGTAAAGGGCCCAACGCCAAAAGTCAGGAAATCCCCAGTCCAGGCTGACGCTGGGTAACCTATAGCCTTGAAAAAGAAAATTCCAAGAGTTAAGGAGCTCCAGCCTTAGCTGTGAATTTCTTGAATTTCCTCCATTTGAGTTACCAAGAATATCACTGGCAAGTACTTTTGAGTGCTTGAGAAAGCTGGATCATGAAAGACGACGGAAAGCCCTTATTCTCTCCCTTTGGCAATTCCTGAATCCTCCTTTAAATCCTTAGGAAAATAGATTTGCAGATGACCTGAGGAGCATGATCTGAAGATTTTAAAGAACAATTTCTAGGAGGCTTTATGAAAATAAAATGAAGTAACCACCAGCTCTTACAAAGGAAGGATACCTCCGACGTCACCAGCAGCCGCTGCCATCTCCCGTGCCATATTTGAATTAGCTGGTTCTATTTTTTTTTTTTTTTAAGGAAAAAAACTACACTCTCCTGCCCTCAGGAATTTGCCAGTAATTAGGATCCCTAGGATTTCAGGAAAACCCTAGTCCTTATGAAAGATCAGGGGGGTGATGAGACCGACAAAGGTCTGCTCAGCCAACAAAGGCTCTGCCTGCCAGGCACGCACCCAGAACTTAGACATGCTCCACAGCCTCAATGCTCCTCGCCCCTGTTCTGCGTCCTTCCCACAGCACCCAGACGCCCCTTTATCGCACACACATTTCTGGCTAAATGGCAGGAAACCGTGTCTTGCAATACAGACTAACTTTTTCAGGAAGATCAAACTCACCAGTGTCAGCAGATACACGTCTCCACCATAACCACCACTTGGGAATAGCTTTGCAGCTACTGTTCATATGTCTATCAGTGGTACCCGGTAGAGTGGGGAAATGCAAAAGATTTAGGAAAAGATGTTTTTAGGGTCCTGGCTTTGCTGAGGGCCTGAAAACTGCTATCTTAGACAAGCGCCTTCATCTCTTGACTTTCCCCCTGCGTCTTAAGAGGATCCTCCTTCCACCTGGCAAAGTGTTAGGGTCACCCCATCCTTGCTCTCTTACCAGATCAAAAGCCACACACATTTTTAAATACATTTATTTAAACAGTAATAACCACCTTACAGGGCTGTCAGCAATAGACAAAACAGTGTTGAAAATGTATGTGAAAACATTGTCAGAACGTATATAGTTAATGGTTTTGTTTTAGCTCCTAATACAGCCATAGAACTGAGCACGTAACAGCTGCCGAAATGCACAGGGAAAACATCCCCAGCCGAGGCGACACTCCCACTTGTGACAGGCCCGTTGTCAGCCTGCATACTTGCCCAGGAGGGGAAGAGCACAGAGAGAAACCCAGAGGTGCACCTTCCGAGCAAAGCAGGATAAACGCTGCTGGCGCCGGCACCTGCACCTGGGCACACGTTGTACCTCCTGACAACCTCGTCTTTGCAGATGCAGCCGTGTATCTGGAAAGACATCACGAGCATTGGATCTCAAGCTCCCTGGAGACCGTGGGGATGATGGAGCCACCTCATGGGCCACCCTGGGCTCCTGCTGCTCCTGACAAGCTGGGATCCTCGAAGCTGAGCCTGGCTCGCCTTCGTCATCCCAGGTGCCCTCACTTGGGGACGAGGTGGACCACTGCATTTCTAGGAAGAGGCAAACGCTCATCTACTCTAGTTTAGGAGGAAGATGAAAATGAACTATCAGGCGACACTGCCTTGCCTGATGTCTGCCTAATCTGGACCTCGCATTTTCTGTGACACCACATGTGTTTATGGACACCTGCTGTACACCCGGGACTGTGCTGGGAGCTAGGTGTCATGTGAACCCCGAAATACAGCCCTGCCCTTCCAGACAGATCGACCAGAGCAGCACACACAGAGAGGCATGTCCACCGCCCCAAACGTGCTACAGCAAATTTCATAACAAAACTGTGACCTTATTGCCCCTAATGCGTATGCTCCATGAGGGAAGGGATTTTTTTTTTTTTACTTGTGTATCTCAGAATTTAGAAAAGTATCTGACACACAGTAGGTTCTTAGCAAATATGTGTTGAATAAATAAATGTATTGTCTTTTGCAAATTATCAAACTATCTAGGAAGTATTTTGAACTATGACTTCATGATCATAAGAGAAAAATCTGAAACACTTCTGTGCTAAAAAGAAAAAAAAGGGAGGGAAGGAAAAAACAGCTAAAAATTTTCAATCTATCTTGAATGTAACATAATTCCTGCATACGTTTTAAGTTAGGATGACAACGCGCGTGCACTAATCCCGCCATCATCACAGTGAGAATGTTCCATCACTCTTCCCATTGACCCTTACTTGAAAAAACCATGCCCAGTAGCAGACTTAACCATTTAGGTATTTTAACTCTGCGTGTTAACTCATAAAAGAAAGGGCACCAGCTCCCTACCCATCACCGTTTAATAAATCAACAGGTCCATTTCAGGGGCCTGATGCATAATGGCATTTACGAGCTCTGGCAAAGTCACGACCACTTAACCGAAGCAATTAAGCCCTGCCTCACTCGTGTTATTATAAGAGATTGACTGGTAATAATTTATTTTTTCCCAATGCAACTGACAAAAAAAAAGGTAATACTCATTATTACAGACAATGCAGAATATCGGCATCAAAAAACTACTTCCTATCATTGCTCATCGCTGCCTTGCACGTTTCCTCTGCAAAGGAGTGATGAAATATTCTTCTGACACGGATTTGGGTGTCTTTTGTGAGGCATTTCTCAGAACCAGGAACTACACAGAATCTCAGAACTCTTCTAGAAATCAGGGCTGGAGCTTCAGGGCTGATCCTAGCCAAGCCTCTCGTCTAGAGGTCAGACCCCCACAAAGGAAACGGCTTCCCCATCTGCCCACCGCCCGGAGAACAACCCTGCCCGCTGGCTGCATCTCTCAAAACCTCTCGAGGGGTTCCACGGGGAGAGTTAAGAGGGGTGGCGCCAATGCTCCACCAGGTAGAAGGAGGCAGATGGTGCAGAACTTTCCAGAAGTCAGAGTTACCAGATCAAAAGCCACATACATTTCTAAAACATATTTTAAATAATTTAAGTAAGGAAAGGTTACATATTTTTAAATAAAAATGTTAGCATTTTTAAATAACAGACAAACTGTCCACCAAGAGGGGAAGCTAATTTATACCCCCATCAATACACCCTTAATGAAATAAGGTGTTAGCATTAAAAAAAAATCTTGTGGTTTGATGGGTAAAAATGATCTCATTGTTGTTTTAATTGGTATTTGTTTGCTAGTCAAGTTGTGCGTTTCCTTACATTTCCATTAGCCTGTTGTGTTTTTCAACATGGAAATTGCCAGTTTACGTGGCAAGTGTGGCTTTAATATCTATCATGAATGTACCCTGTGGCTTTAGAAAAGTTGCATCAGGTCTTTGAGCCTGAGTTTTGAACCTGCCTCCTGGGTGGTTGTGACACGTGAGTACAGCATGACAGAGATGAGGGTGGGAGCCAGGGTGCCTGAGCCCCTGCCCAGTACCGCAGGCAGCACGTCCCGCCCACCCCAGCTCCTCTGACATGGCCGAGGGACGGACAGAGGGACGACCGAGTTGCCACGGACAGCATCTCTTCATGGAAGGGGCAGATAGATGCCAGTGCCCTGGGGCTCCAGGTGAAGGACACACGCGCCAGAGTTTTCTTCATTCTGAGCCTCTGGAAATGAGTCCTTTCCTGTCCTCCCATCTCCCTCTATAACACGAGACAATGTGGCACTCCCCTTGTCCCATGCAGGAGGAACCAAGGTCCAGAAAGGGGCGGTTCCCTCCCACTCAGTAGCTTCCTCACTGATGCCTTAGGGGGTCGTGGAAAAGGACAAAGGAGAAAGGGACCAGACGAGCCCATAATCGTGAGCGATCTCCACATCGGCTCCCGCCTGGTGACACTGATCTTTCTTTGATGTGTGTGAGTGCATGTGTGTGAGTGCGTGCACACGTGTGCATGTGTGAGTGGGTGTTTAATCTAAGTACTGGAAGCACTGCCGAGTGGCTTCCTCACAGATGCAAACAGTTTCCCCAGCAGCCAGGAGCGTGCTAGGTGCAGCCACTGTCTCTAAGCTCCGGGCAAGACCCCAAGACCCTATGACCCCGGAGCCCACCTAGGAAGCACTGCCGTCACGCATCCCAGGACGCAGCTCTGTTTCTTTGCAGTTTGGAGCAAGAGACTACCTTCCAAACAGGAGATGGTGATGAATCGAGCGTGGCAGAGGTCTGTGGAATTTCAACCCCGATGACGAGGTTGCAGCTAAGAATAACCCACTGTGCTCAGGACAGGGAGCTGGGCAGAAAATCCGCTTCCCACCCAACCTGCTCTTCCTGATGCTTGGCGGAAGAGCGAACAGTTTGGTCAATCTGCTGGTGGCTCCCGAGGTTGCCTTTGTGTGACTCGGGGTCCTACTGAGGACATGGAGCTGCCATCGGGGAATGGAGACAGTCCCCCATGGAGGTTTCTGAGTCCGCCTTGTGGGTCCTGCTGTGGGAGGCTCTTGATCTCTTTGTCAAAGAGGACACGTTGCTGACTCTGAGGCCTTCTTCTTGCAGTACATCCAGGCACCAGGAACTGCTATTTTCCATGATGCTTGGACTTCACTCTTACTAACTTATTTAAGGTCCTGATGACCAAGGGGACAGCTTCTTTTATCATCCACATTTAGTGGCATGTGGCATGTGATGGGGGACAGTGGGAGTTGACATTTCTGCAGGAAGTCATTAGCATAGCTTAGAGGGTACGTGGGAGCATCCTTTGGATGTAGCATCCAGGAATCGAACTTCCCTATTCTTGAAGATTCTTACAAATGTTCGACCACTTTGGAAGGGTATATACATTGCCTCCTATAAAGTATGTTTTTTAATTTATCCTAAACCTTCTTCTCAAAGTCTTCTCTTCTGAGAACTCCAAGATTTGGGTAAACGTATCCACACGCTCACCTTCTAGGTTCTTGACGATATCAGAGACTTGAGCCACAACCATCTGCTGTCACCAGCCAAACCTTCTCCACCACTGTCTTTCCGGAGATGAGGAAGCCAAAGTCAGCCTCTCTGCAGGCTGTGGCTGCCTGTGGTCTTTCCTGAGTTCTGTTCTAGTGTCCTGTTTACAAAGTCCTTCCCTAGCAGGGGTCATAAAGATGTTGTACATTTTCTATTTAAAGTTTTAAAGTTTTGCTTTTCACAATGAGAACTTAAATGCCCCTGCAAGTGTTTACATTCAATGTGAGGTAGGTATCTAATTTACTGTTTTTTACTGTTTTTCATATGAAAGCAAATTATGCCAGCTCTATCTGTTGGCTACTCCATCTTTTTTTCCCATTTCCCCACTAAGTTTTACTGGAAATTCTTGCATATAACTATTTATTCATTTAATGCACATGTACTGGATGTGGCAATGAATGAGGCAGACAACAGCCTCGCCCTCATGAAGCACAGATTATGATGGACCTGGAGGGCTTTCCGGGCAGAGGAAACACCAGTGCAAAGCCTAGGGGTGGAAGTTCTGTGCATTTGAGGCATACTCAGAAAGGCAATGCCTCTGGGAAAATCAGCAAGGTAGGAAAATGGTAGAAGACAAGATCAGAAAGGTAGAGCCTATAGGTCAAGCTGAAGAGTTTGGGTTTTATTTAAATGTTTTGGAAAGCCATCTGGAGTGGAAGCAGGGGTGCACTAAGGTGGCTCTTTCCACAATTAGGTGCTGGTGGCTTAGGTGCATGTGCTGTGTGGGCAGTGCAGTGGGAAGAAGTGACTGGATTCTGGGCATAATTTGAAAGTCAAACTGATAAATTTGTATATAGATGGAGGGCAAGAGAAGAAGGTTGTTTACTGGAGCAATTGCATACTGGTGGCATTTTATTCAAATAGGAATCCTGCATGAGCAGCAGGTTTGAAGGCAGAAATGAAGAGAAAAAAAGGAATTCCATTTCTAAAATACCAGTAGGCTGACATCCTGTTAGACATGGAGATGTCTCATCTGCAGTAATTTATTAGTTCCAAGAGCTCAGGAAGGAAGTTAGGGCTGCAAGTACAAACGTGGGTGTCATTGCCATATAGGTGGTGATTAACACCACGTTACCAGATGAAGTCACCCAGCACACAAGTGTAGTTAGAGAGTATGACTCGTGGAACTGTGCTGGTTCCTTTTGTAGATTATAGTGGGCAAGTCATTGGTCCGTTTCTGGGCTTAATTCTGTTTCACTGGTCTAGTGTTTATCTATGCACTGAAAAATACATTGTTTTATTTATTATAACTCTATCGTAAGTCTTGATTTCTGTAGACCTTGCCCATCAATAGCATTTGCATGCCGATAGAAAAAATCTACTGAAAAGAGAATTTGATAATGAAGGAGAAAAAGGGAATACTTGCAGGAATAAAGTCCATGAATAGATGAGAGAGAAGGACATCCATTGCCTTTGCCAGTGCAGGGATTGACTCTGGCTAGGGGAGATGTCCATCCCTGGAAACAGATGAGAAAGAGAAATATTGGGGTTCAGATTTCTGTTATATCACATTTATCTATTTCAATAGAAATTACACTAAATTTATAAATTGATTTGAAAGAAATTTACTTAACACATTGTGTCTGATCACCCAAGAACCTCTTTTTTCTTATCTTATTACATTGGCTAGAACTGTCAATGCCTTTTACTAGATGTTATTGGGGATATTTAGTGGGAATATGCTCAGTAAGTATAAGGATTGTTGTAGATTTCAGGTTAACAAAGTTCCTTTTTTTCTTGGTGTGCTAAGAATTTTTTATCGTGAGCTAATGTTAAATTTTACTAAATGCTTTTCTGCATTTAATGATCTGGTCACATTTTCCTCTTTATTCTGTAATTGTCTCACAGGAATAGGCTTTCTGATCCAGAAGTGTGCTTATCTGTCAAGGATAAACTCTGCTTGGTATTGTGGTATTATTATTTTTATGAACTACTGTTTATTTTATTAATATTTTATACTAGATTTTTGCTTCTAGGTTCATAACTGAGCTAGAAATTTTGGCTTGTAGATCTGTTTTGAGTTGGAGGGTTTCTGTTTCTCTCTCTCCTGCCTTTCCTTCTTGTTTTCTCTCTCCTGCACCCCTCTTTGCTTCTGCCTGGCTCCCTCGTTACATCTTTTCTAATCAGGTTTTCTAATGGTGTTTGAGGGCTTCTATCCATCAGTGCTAAAGGGGACACGTCTGTCACAGCCATTGATGAGCTTGGTTCCTGAGTATGAGGGTGTTCTTTTACCATTTCACTTCCTTAGACTCACACAAAAAGACGTACCTGAGTCAGCAGCACTTATTTGCAGCCTCCTGCATCGAGCAGGGAAGCCTCATGGCATTCGCTGACTATGCCGTGGGCCCGTCCTCACCTCAGGCCTGCGTGAAGCCCTCACCCTTCCATACCTTATAGGAATAGAACACCTGGTCTTTACCTGCTTCTTGACCCAGGCTCGGTAGGCCACGGTTTCAGCTCTATTCACCATTAGAGTTTCAATTCCATTGCTGATCCATCGAGACATTTGTCTTGCTTTTTATCCATTTTTTTTTATCTTTCTCCTATTTATGTTTTTATTTATCATTGCTCTGTTTGATGTAGAAAGGATGCATCAAAGTGAAAAACTGTAGCATTCGCTTTGCCTGAATGTCAGCACACACTCTTTAGAGGGAAAACTGTGCAAAGGTTTCTTCAAGTTGAAGTTTGCGTGAATCCATCAGCCGATACATTTATTACCTACTCTGTTCATGTTGTCACTGTGGGTTGGAGAGGAAATGATTTATCTTTCACTTTCCCAACAGTTCACCCATGAGAAATAACATAGTAACTTACATTTCCACATTGGGGCAAAACCTTTCTGTGAAGTTCTTTCTCATTGGCGAGTCGCAATTCCAGAACGGTGGTAGACAGCCCACAACTCGAGAGGGGGCCACAGCACCAGGGTGCCACGGGCGGGCGGGCAGCCTAGAGGGCCCAGGGTCACCATGGAGTCCTTGGGCCTCCACAGACCTTGGCCAGACATCTCAAGCCACCTCAAACCAGCTTATGTGTTAGCTCCAGTGTGATGTGCAGACACTGTTGCTCTCTTTATGTGCCATGATGTGAAGAAAAAAAAAAACTAGGAAGCACCAAAAAACAAAGCTAGCATCACCCAGCCAGATGCCATTTGAACCTGTCCCAAAGCTGAGTGTCTGTGGTTCTCTCCTTCACACAGGATGAGGATCTTGTGAGATTCCAGCAAGATGATTTACCTGCAATAGGCCTCAAAACTCAAGATTTCAGTGGGGAAAGGCAAATAGATTTCAATTCCCATTCCATCTCCAAATGACTTTGAGTGTCGTCTGGAGTTCTCTGTGGAATTGACAGGTGTCAGCCATCTCTGTCCTCCAGCACTAGCATCTCACCCCACACAGACACTACTTCCTATGGCTCCATGTCACCTCCTTTGCTGCCCAGGGTCCTCCCTGTAACCACTCAGGCAGCACCCCATACCTGCATGTTCCATAGTCTACTGCCCTGAAACACAGCTTCCATCAGAATATGCCTGCACAGGCCCCTGCACCACCAGAAACCCTCTCTCTGCAGCTCCTGGCCTGGTACAACCATTTGAGCAGAGAGATAAAGAATCACCTGATGACAATGACACTGGTGATGGTGGTGATGATGATGACAATGATGGTGATGATGGTAATGATGACAATGACAGTGGTGATGATGAGAGGGTGATGATGACAACGGCAGTGATGATGGTGATGACGTTCATGACAATGACAATGATGGTGATAATGTTGGTGGTGATGGTCATGATGACAATGACAGCAGTGATGATGATAATAGTGACGGTGACAATGGTGACAATGACAATGGTCATGATGGTGATTGCTACAGAAGTGATCACCATCATCATCAGCACCATCATCTGTCCATATCAAAAAGGGGGAAATGGTAGAACTGAGAGTTTTAACCCAGCCTTTCCGGATGCTCATCCAAGGCTTTTCCCATCACGTTGTAGGAAGAGGCTTTAAGGCACTCTGGTGAGAGGAATCCATCTGTTCTTGGCTTGTTGCCTTCCTAATAGGCTGAAATATTAAAGGTGGTGATTCCAAGGCCTTGGACAGCCTGCATCATGGGCCAGTCATTTGGTTCAGTCCCCTGAAATCAATTACTCTGGATTTGGTGGCCTCATCTCCACAAGAACAAAGCGAATGGTCACTAAATCCAAATGATCACAAAATCCACATAAACAGAAACCAGCTTCATGGAAGTCTTGCCTTCCTTTTCCTCCCCTTCCCTAATAAGTCACCTTACCATATTGTTGGGAAAGTTCAAACAGGCATTTTACTGGAGAACTTTAGGAAAACCAGGAAGCCCCTGAAGCCTGAGATGCCTGAGAAAGGACGAACCAGAAGAGGTAGAGCTGAATGACAAACTCCAGAACACCCCCCATGCACGCAGACACAACACAAGTGCACGTCCATGTACGCCCACACGGGGACACACAGGCACACACACGTATACCTATGCATACAAACGTGCACACATGCACACCCATACACATGCACACGTTCTTCCTGAAGATTCTATGACTTCTTAGGAACAGAAGCCAGAGTGAGAAGCCCACATTGAACACAAGAGGTGCCCCTCAGGCAGAAGGCACCGAAAGGAGATCCAGGGACACAACCTACAAACCCGATGCCTTCACAGACTAACAAAATGCTTGCTAACAAAGGACACGGCTGTGACACTCGGCATTTGCAAAGCCTCTGGGGCACAGGGACCAAGCTGTGTTTCATTTCCAGGGAACATTTTTATGATGCAGGATCGAAAAACTGCTCCAGTACAAAAGCATCTGAGGGCACAGCACTTTGTCCTCCTTCCCCACCCTGGTTCTCTTTAAGGCGAGGCCAGCTGCCCACACTCTACCCGTGGCCGACAGAACACAGGGCATCAGGTGATTTTCCAACTCAGCTGTTCCCTCCGAGATATGATGTGTGCAGAAGCCAGTGGCCACAGCCATCCCATCCTGCTCCAGCCCCCTCACGCCCCAGAGAGATGAGGGCCTTGGCACAGGATGCATGGCTGTCCTCCAAGGCTGACAGACAATTCGGGCTTCCAAGAAACACCACGGGCTGAGCTGTGTCCAGATTCTCCCAGGGATCAGCAACTTGCTTGGGTCAGAAAATGGAAAGGAAAGGGAAGTCAGAGCAAGCCAGCGTGTAAAAGAAGAACCAGTCATGGTGGTGAGCTGACCTCACTCAACACCAGCTTTGCCGATGGTTCGTGTGACGACTTAGTCTTCACACCTCAGTTTACTCATCTGCAAAATGGAGCTATAAGCACTATAGGGTTCCTATAAGCAGTATAGGGTTTCTACATCACAGGGTTTCTATGATGATGAAGTGAAATAATGCAGGTAAAATGCGCCACATGGTAGCTCTCATATGAGACACTTGCCATAGGAGTCAGATGATGTGTTTTAATAATGTTTGGGACAGCTTTAGATCCTGCCCACCTGCCCATCTAGTCTCTTCTGTTCTAATAATGGATGAACAGTACAGATGGAAGAATTTTTAATCCCTTCCAGGGATACACAGAGTTAAGTTCTAACAGGGGTTCTAACAGTCAAAGAGTCACGAGCACTCGGGCCCGCAGGCCTGTGGAACGGGATTTGGTGTGGCCGTGCACAGCTGGTGAGCGGGACCTCAGTGTCCCTGTCTGTGACTGAGGACCATGTGGTGGCTGCTTCACGGAGCACTCATGAGGATTAAAGGTAGACACACACACACACACACACACACACACACACACACACACACACACAAGTGTTGAGAACAGCACCAGACACGTGCCAAGCACGAGGGCTTCCTTGTGTTCCTGAGCAGAGAAGATCCCTGAGGAAGGTGGGACACCCCGGGACAGTTCTACCCGCTACGCAGAAGCACTGTGCATTTCTGTTCCAAAACAAACCTTCCCTGTGACTAGGGCTGCCAGGAAAAGTTCAGGATGCCAGGTACTTTCAGATAAACTACTATCGTTTTTTTGTAGAAGTATGTTCCATGCAATATTTAGGACATATTTATACTAAAAAAAAATGTTGTTGTGTATCTGAAATTTGAATTTAACTGGGAAACGTGTATATATTTTTTTTTTACAGTTTTTTGCTAAATATGACAATCTTACCTACACTGAAGATTGGCTCAGGTAGTCAGCTGTAGAAATGTACCAGAACAGGGCCTAAAGAAAACCAGCAATGAGCGACGAGGACTTTCAGTGAAAATGATGACCAGGATCTGTTCCAATTCCCCAAACACTCAGCAGCATAAAGCAGACATGCTGCACTTTTTCCTGAACGTGATCATGAAATACACATTCCTGCTGGCATGGCAGGTGCCGCATGTATCCACTTTTACAGATAGAGCCTGAGGAAATCAGTGAGTGTGTACAAAGGTTTTTGCCAAAATGTTGGTCCTAGTGATATTTTAATAACAATGAAGGAACATAAGCAATTTAATTATTCAACAATAAAAGACAGGTTTAATTAGACTGCAGGACAAGCTACAAAGGAACGTGACGTAGTCATGGAAATCTGTGGCAATCCTACTTAGTGGGAGAGAAAGGTGCTTCTGATAATAATATCTTGATAGAAGAGAAGAAAAAAAAACAGGTTATAAAACAGAATGTCATGTGTGATCCCTTTGTCGGCAGATAAGAAAAGTGTCCAAAAAGATAACACCAAATGTTGGTGGTGGTTTCTTAGGCAGGTACAGTTATAAGTATTCTTTGTTATCTGCTTTCTGTCACAGAAATTTTCTGATTTTTTTCAATGAGCATTTAAGGTTAGTATAATAAAGAGAGGTTCATTAGCAAATGGAGCATTTAGAGCAGGCCCTGCATGTGGTTCTGCAATTCCAGGTGCAATCCTGAGGTGCATGGTCCCAGGCTTGGCCCCTCACCCGTTCTTCCTCCTCATCCGGTGTCACGGACATCAACCATCCCCTGCAGTGATCCCCACTGCCCCTTACCAGGCTCATGTTCTCACAGGACTTAGCACAGTGCTTCAGGAAAGGCAAAAACTATGAAAATAAGTTCTTAAGTCAATTCACAGGAAAAAGCGTGGACCCGTGTGTGCCAGCCACTGCCTAGGCCCACGTGTGTGCACTGTCTTGTTTAACTTCAGTTCACAGACGGCCCCTTCCACAGCAGCACACACTCAGAGGCTTAAAGGTACAGACAGCACCTCGTGGTGTCCACTCATTCATTCAACGAATGGTTACTGAGCACCCACTTCATGCCAACCACCTCACTAAGTCCTGGAGATCCAAGAAGTGGGGAGCAAGACCCGGGGGCACCTGCTTTCAGCAAGACTGTCATCAGTGCAGGGACAACAGGCAAGCCAGTGATGTCACGATGCTGGAACAGTGGATGCACAGAACGCCCAGCACAACTGGGCACACAGGGGGCAGCCTTAGACTCTATGCCTTTGTTCCTTCATTCATTTAGTCTTCATGTAATTAACATTTCTTAAAGTCAAATACTCCTCTAGGCACAAGGGAAGCAGAGGTACTTTATGCAAGATTTGGATCAAGAGAGAGCTGGGCTGAGAGGTGACATTTGATCAAAGGTGTGATGCTAGAGCTGAGACTAGGCTGATGAGATGAGACCCATCTGGGATAGACCTGGAGGAAGAGAAATCTTGACAAAGGCAGGAGCATGTGCAAAGGCCCTGGGGTAGAACTTGGGTTTGCCTGTGGAGCAGAAGGAAGATCATGGGGCAGGAGCAGAGCAAGCCAGAGAACTACAAGAGGCAGAAACCAGGTCACTTGGGGCCTTGCAGAGCAAGGCGGAGAGCTTGGCTTTTACCCTAAGCACAAGGGAATGCCACTGACAGCTGGCCAAGGGGTGATGTGACTTGATTTGCATTTTCAAAAGGTCGATCTATCTGCTGTTGAGAAAATATATCATAGGAAAGAGGGGCAAGGATGGAGAAGACCCGTCAGGAAGCACTGGAGTGATCCAGGTAAGAAAGGAATGAGAATGCAGACTAGAGTCGGGTGGACAGGGAGCTTTGTGACAGGCTTCGAGATGTCACTTAGAGATACGCAGTAAGAGTGGCTGCTCATACTTGCACAGCGTGGACGGGAGCCGGGCACGGTCCCCAACAGACTCATTAACCCTCACCCCAACTCTGCACGTCAGGTGCTGCGTTTCCCTCCAAATCACAGGAAGACACGGGGATTTGAGGCTTGATGTGGCGGAACCTGCTAATGGATTTGTTGAGGCCTAAGAAAAAAACTGATGGGGAATGGGCAGGTGTTGGTCAAAGGGTACAAAATTTCAGTTAAACTGAATAAATAAGTTGCAGAGATCTAATGCACGGCATGGTAACTATAGTTAATAATTAGGCATTGTATGCTTGAAAATTGCCGAGAGAATAGAGTTTAAACTCATCACAAAAAATGATAAGGATGGGAGGCAAAGGGTATGCTAACTAATTTATTTTAACCATTCTGCAATGTATACATATATTAAAACATCACGTGGCACACCGTAAATATATATGCTTTTTCATTTGTCAATTTAAAAAATATGTATATATATAATATAATAATAAAAATAAATAAGTAAACACATCAAAATATAAGAAAGAAGTTTGGCGTTTCAGGTTGACTGCTGCCAGCCGGGATGGTCCAGGTGGCTGTGATAACAAAAAATCCCGACATCTCACTGACCTAAAACAACATTTATTTCCTGCCTGTGCTCTGTGTCCATCATGGGTCGGTGTGGTCAGAAGGGGCCAGGAGTCAGCCAGGTGCCCAGGCTCACCAGGCAGCCTCCATCTCTAATGTCACTGGTCCTGGCCAGAGCTATGAGAGAACTCTGGACTGTCCTAAACTAGCAGACGGATGCTTTGGCCCAAAAGTGACACCAGTGACTCCCACTTACAACTCACTGGCAAGAACTAATTTCATGAGGAAAGGGTCTGGAAAGCACAATCTTGTGTGTCCAAGAGGGAGAGCGATAAAAATAAATGTCACTAATGAGAGCTGTCACTGCACACGTATTAGTTACGATTTGGTGGCAGGCCACTTGATGTAAACACAGGAAGGGGGAATACTTCAGAAGAAAACAACCCAATAACTGTGCCTCAGGGAGGATGGGACTCAAGGTGGCTGCAGGTAGGGGTCCCAGCAGGAGAAGCCGGTGGCAGTCTCAGGACAGGCGCATGCACCACCGGGATAACTCTGCTCCTCCGTCCTTGGGTGGCTCTCAGAGGAGAGAAAATGTAACCGGCTTAGCTCAGGTCACAGGCCCACTCCATGGCCACAGCGGGCAGAGCACCTTGACAAACCCACCGATGACATGGAACAGGGGCCAAGAAATTCCCACAGGAAGTACCGAAAAGAGAAGTGCAACGCTGAGATGGCGAGAACCACAGACGTCCACTGTGGTGGTCTGAACCCCCGGCCACCACGTACACGGGACCCACGGCCCGTCAGAGCCTCCTCTGCTGGCTGAGGTGTCCGACCTATATGCTTGTACCTTGCACCTCCACAGGTAACACCAACGCCATTGCACACACCTGTGGGTCTTCCCGCAACTTGTGCGTGCTTCAGAGTAGTCGGGGCCGTGCTCTTGGTGCTGGGCACAGCGGTATGGCACAGACACCTCAAACAAGACACCCCCGGCCTCACCTCCATCCCCAGAGGCCACACACACGCCGTGTGGACAGGGCTGCTCGTGGAGGAGCCTGCCCACAGCCCCAGAGTGGGGTCCTCCAGTCGGAAGCTGCCACGATCGACCCCAGAGACTCGCAGGCTTTCGGTGGGGTGCTGAAGGCCCGCAGGATGGCTTGGGCCAGAGCTTCCCCCACACTTGTCCGTGGATGATGAGATGTCACTGATGATGTGAGAATAGTAAGTGCGGTAGGAGCGAATTTCTCTCTAAATCCAAATTTATTAAATTTAAAGAACTTTCACTCTGAAGTTTGCCTTTTTGTTACTAACACGTTATATCATGTATAAAATAATGATGCCAGCAAATCATAGGTATTTTCATGTATATTTATCATTACACAACGTAATCATTCTTTGGGGCCCTTTACCAATTTCTCACTAACCCACCTCCTTCCCCCTTTCCCACCGCTAGTAGCCTCGGTTCTGTTCTCTCCTTTTGAAAGTTCGACAAATTATTGTGATGGTTGTATCTTTCTCTTTTTATTTACTTGTTTTTTTAGCTCCCACTTATGAGTGAGGACAAGTGGCATTTCTCTTTCTGTGTCTGGCTTATTTCACTTAACATAAGTTTCTCTAAGCTCATCCATGTTGCTGCGAATGGCAGAATTTCATTCCTTTTTATGGCTGAGCAGTAACCCACTGCGTGTATATACCACATTCTCCATATCCAGTGGTCCGTTGATGGACATTGAGGTTGGTTCCAACTCTTAGCTCTTGTAAATAGTGCTGCAATAGTCATGGGAATGTGGGTGTCCCTTCGACATGATGATTTCCATTCTTCTGGTGGCATTGCTGGATCGTATGGCAGCTCTATCTGTAGTTGTCTGAGGAATCTCCACACTGTTTTCCATGATGACTGCACTAATTTACAGTCCCTCCAACACTGTAGGAGGGGTCCCTTTCTCCACAAAATAATAGGTCTTTTTAATGTCCTGAACAATAAATAAATAGAAAGTAGCCAGTGTAGGTGAGTCACCAAGTTTGTTCGTTCAGTTGCTTTGAATGTTCCAGTGTACGATATCCAAGCCTGGGAATCACCAACATAATCTAACCACTTACTGAATGGACAAAGAAATAGAAGCCTAAAGAGGTTAAGAGATGCCCCCGAGGCCACACGAGCTCCCTCTGCTGGATGCCAGTCCTTTACCCGTGTCACTCCCATGGCCTGGGCCTCCCTCCCATCCCCTGCTGCTGTCACCATGGGCCCTTCCTTGATCTGCAGCTTGCAAGTCCAGCTCTCTCACGGGCCGCTGCGTGGCTGCTCCTCAGACACGAGCGAGCAGACCACCTAAGTCAAATGCAGGTCGTCCCAGCACAGTGGCCCCGCTCCTGACCCCTGCAAGCCCCCTTTCCACCTGACACGACTTTTGTGGAAGCTTCAGTTGCAGGGCACCTCCCTATTCACGTTAACAAAGGTAACTGTACTGGTTTTAAAAATCCAAGAAGTCAAATTTCCACCAATTAACTAGGTAATTTGTTTCTTCAAGAGCCCCCACCATGAAGTACTCATTAAATAAGCATCCGGTGCATCAAGAGCCCCCACCATGAAGTACTCATTAAATAAGCATCCGGTGCATTTACCGTATTCCTGCACCATCGGGCTGAAACGGTAAATTAGTGATAATTACACATAAATACATTACAATTCCACAGTATTCTTACTCCCAGGGTCTGACTTAATTTACAAACTCCACTGAGATTAGCTCAGTAATACGAGACTCCTACCCATCTTCCTGACGGTAAAGCTGAGAAAAACCAACAGGAATTACGTGGGTGAGAAGCACGCCTTTTGGGCTGCAAGTAAAACCGACGTATTTTGCTCGCTTGTGTATAAATGCTTGAAGCGCACTTCTGCGCACGGGCGTCACGGCGTGAGTGACTGGGCCTGGTCCTCTCCCTTCACGGGCCCACAGGGCTTTGATTTCCAATTGCCCTCTGTGCCTGTTTACTGGGTTTGCAGAGCATGAGGCTCTTCAGAGAGGAAAATAACTTTGGAAATGTCTTTGTTAGACACCAACAGCCCTTCCGAGCTTCCACGACATCAGCATTCCCAAGAGCCATTTTAACATCTGGAAAGAAATTCAGGAATAGTACAGTGAACCAAGAGTGTAATATAGTGTTTCAAACCAAGCTGGAATGTTTCCTTAAAAGATCTTTATTCTATATCATATCTTCTCTTATTAATGACAGAAAAGATCTCACTCTTTTGGAAGAAAAAGCTGTATTCTAAATGATTCCATGTTTGCGATTTTTTATAATTAACTCAGATTTTAGAATCATTCTCCTCTCAGAACCTGCCGTGGGTTTGGGCCTTCAGACATCCCTGGACCCTCGTCATTCCACTGCTCATTGGTGGTGTGACTTTTGGTAAATTACCTGATATTCCCACACTGTGCCATTTAATCTGTAAAATGGGGTAATGGCAGGTACCCTACAGAGTAGTTATAAAGTACAAGAGGAATGGATATACAGCACATACACCCTCAAAAATAATGCCCGAACCCTCCCAGTTAAATCCATCTCCAGAAGGGGCTCAGAGCTTGGTTCTGATGTCCGTGGTTACCGGCTTGCTCCCCAATTCCTCCGTCTGCAGCATCATCACAAGCATCACACACGAGTGGCACACATGTCTGCAGGTGCATCTAAAACAAACTGATTTCTTCTCCCATCACTGAAGATGTTTCTAACTACTACTTCTCTTTGGGAGCAACACACAGTTTTCTTTAGAATTCAAACACAAAGCAAAAGCCTCTCAGAATTGAGGGCCAGGAGATTGGCAGCCATGACCGTTCTATGATGTGCAATTTCGTTTCTACTCGTTTCCACGTGAGCCTGGGAAATGAGCTTTTGACTTCAGTTCTCCCATCATTGGAAAAGTCCTTTCTTGCCGCAGAGGGAAGAATGGGATGCTGCCCTTGTCACTTGATCGCTTCCGGTTGTGGTTTTTAATCCATTAAATAGGGATATTCACAGAACTGTCGCAAAGGATTAATGAGATAATATTTGTAAAGTGATTGGAGATAATCTGATGAAATCACATATAAATACCGAGTATTACTATTAAGTCTCTAAGGAATAATAAAATGTGTAATGACATGTCTGTGGTAATCTGTACTTAATTATGTAATTGTCTAATGCCCAGAAGGTATGCACCAGCACGGTGAGTGAACTACACTGTGTGGCATTCATTCCATGAGGTCACTGGTCATTAAAGCTTAATCACGTCCCATTAAAAAATAAAGATTTCTGTTTTTGCTCTTTCCCAACAATTACTAATATGTGCACGTGGTAAACTGTGAAGTCACATTGATTAATTAAAGAAAGAGATTTCATATCAGGCTTTCCCAGATCATTCCCCATTCCCAACAAGCACCTGTCAGGACACCGTGATTGTCTTCTCCAGCTCATGGTCTGGTTGGGCAGGTACGACGAGCAACTGTGAAAAGTAACAACTGACATGACACGGGGCACACCTGACTCCTGAATTGCACAGGTGGATCTTCCAGAGCTGGGATCGGGGAAACGACAGAAGCAGCTTCTCGAGGTCAGAGACTTGGTCCCTGCTCTTCACACCTGTAGCCTCCACCTGCACTGCCCCTAGGAAGCATCCCACCAGTGCTTCTGGACAAGCAGACCCGTGGATGAATGCAGGAGGCCCAGATACTTCCAGGAATGCTTCGCGAAGGGAAGGGCCTGTAGGGGCCCTGGGATGAGGGGCCGAGCTACCAGGCACCCCTTCCCACAGAGGGGGCCCAGAGCAAGTCAGCATGGTGCCTGCCGAGCAAGAAAACTGGTTTGGCTGCTTCAGAGGCAGGGCTGGGCTCCGCTGGTGAGTCACACAGGCACAGACCCATGGGGGAGGCCCTGGAAGTCTAGCTCTGACTACTCTGCAAGTCCTTTCATCCCAAATTTCAGACCCAAGAAAGACCCACACTGCACAGGAAGCCCATATCACCGTGTCTTCTGGTTCCACTGATTCCTGTCGCTGTAGCGTACAGACACAAGGTCATGGGCCAAGAAAACACCCAGACAGCAGCCACCACGTCACTATGAAACAAGCAAGGGGCGAGCACCCAAGGAGTCCTCTCTGAGTAGTCACATGATCATAGGGTTCCCGAGTTTCCCCAGCATCTGTTAGATGGCTGGTGAGTCTAATAGGCGATGCAGCTAAGACCTGGAATCTAACCTTGCACCTGACCCTCACCCGCTGCTTAGATGAGTCATGAAATGGGTGAGGTCTCAATTTCCTCAAGTCTGAAGTGGAAGAAAAGTAGCTGGCTTATCTACTCAGTGCCTCCTGCAAGCCCAGGTCACCTGCATGAAAACCCTGAAGCATACCACAAGAAGACGCCACCGCAGGAAGAAAGCAATGACTGACAGAGAGCAAACACAGGGCAGCATTGGGTTGAGCAATTTTGGACAAATCCCTCCAATTCTCCAAGCTGTGGTGCCTTCACCCATGAGGTGAGACTGATGGACTACTTTAGTGGTGCCCCAAATCCCAGGCCATGAGCTAATGTCACCAGGGTCGCCTGAGACTCCTGATTCAAATGCTGGAGGCCTGGCCATGTCAGATTGATGGGGCCCAGAATCGGTGGCTGCCGTCCTGCTGCAAGGCCTCTGGGGACTGGAGCACAGGCAGCTGGGTTTGGAAGCCAATGGCCATAGTTTTCAGAGGTCCCCACTACCTCAAAAGCCATGCCTGATGTCATCCAGGGCTATATGCCAGCTTCCTCCTCAAAGTAGTGGGTCACTGGTAAGAGATGTCATCTCCCTGGTCGTGCCATCAGCACATCCTTCAGGGAGCCGCTGTCAGGCCTGGCCTGGGGATGACAGAGCTTTGATTTCAGAAAGAAGTACTTGGTCGGTCCCTGCAGCATTTGCTCCTTTCCTCTCGCCGTCGTCTGTCTGGGTTGTGCTCCGGAAGAGTGGCAGGAAGGAAACCTGGTCTTTTCTCCCAGGAAGCATGTCCCTCTCCTCCCACGCTCCCTGGCTGCCCCTTCCCCTCCTCCTCGTTTCTGGGTGACATTGTTGAGGATGTACTGTGCACGGGCCCCAGGGGTGGGCAGGTGAAAGGTGGGCTGGCTTGGGTGGAGTGAATCACGTCCTAAATATTCTGGCTTCTCAAAGGTTGACATGATTGAGGTGAACCCGTTTAGATTCTCAGCTCCCTTAAAGAATGCAGGAGATCTTCTGGAATTTCCAAGGTTGAGGGGACACCTGGAATGATGTGACCCAAGATACCCCTTGATAAGGAGGACATCCTATGCATATAAAGCCACAGGAGAACGCAGCTCCATTCAGGTCTCTCCATAACCACTCCAACAGGATGGAGCTGGGCCATGTGGGTGACAGGTCCCCACCTGCAGCCCTTGTTGCCACCACAGCTGTCCTAGCCTGCACCAGTCCTAGACAGACGAGCGCCCCTCAGCTCCACCTGCACGTCGGTCTTCTCTCCAGGCAGTGGAGAGTGCCCTTCACAAGACGAGCAATTTTCAGGACAAAGTGACGCTGGGTCTGGACCGCACCTGGCCGGGACCTTCTTGTCTCGCTGGTGGCAGATGCTCAGACGCAGTGAGCAGCGAGGTCAGAGCTGGAGAGCTCCCCCTCCACCTGCACAGGCCGGTGTGATGCCTTGTGCTGCATTCGGGCGCATCCTCATTGCAACTCATCCCTGGAAAGCCACCACCACATAAAGAATGACACAAATCCTCATGCCCGGTGCCCAGAAGGAAGGCAGGGGAGGCTGTGGGACGCTTCTGGGGTCTTCTGAGTTTAAAGGAATCCTGCTCCAACAGCATTTTCACTGAGCCCCCGATGCCCAGCGGCTCCGGCCGGCAGCCCTGCCCTCTGTGTGGTCCCCTTTGCCCCTCGCCACCGTGCCCGGTCCCTCTCCCTCTGGCTTCGGGGTGGGTTTGGCTGACAGGGCACTGGCAGGACACTCTCCTCCCCTAGCATCCTGCAGCGGTTCCTGCTTGGGTGACGCATCTTCAGCAGCACAGCCCCACAGCTCGCTGTCCACCCTCGCCTCCTGCCAACCCCACAGCCCGTGTCCTGGTGCGCCTCCGCAGAGTCCCCTCCTGTTGCTCTGCCATGAGCCAGGCGAGGTGTCTGTCACCATGGACTGCCCCAACCCCCACGAAGCCTTCCCAGAGTGTTCCCAGCAACGGGGACATTGCTCCTCCTAACTCTAGTGTGTTTACTCTGGCACATGTCAGAGCCACCACACGTTGCTGCTGGTTCACGGTGACATGTCCTGCCCCAAAGGATCTCAGCTCCTGTGACAACGTGCTTACATCTCCCACTATAGACCACAGCATCCAGCACGATGGCGCTTCACACACTCACAGGTAATGTACACCACACATGCTCACACACCCCACACACACTCACACACATACCACACACTCACATACATACCACACACTCACACGTAATGCACAGCACACACACTCACATACACCCCACACACTCACACACACCACACGCTCACATGTAATGCACACCACACACACTCACACACACCCCACACACAACTTACACACATACCACACACCACACACAACTTACACACACATACCACACACTCACACGTAATGCACAGCACTCACACACACCATACAACTTACAATCCCCCCACACAACTTACACAAACACCATACACACACTACACACTCACGTAATGCACAACACTCACAGTCACACCACACAACTTAAACACACACCACACACGCTCACACACACCACACACTCACACATAATGCACAGAACTCACAACCCCCCCCACAACTTACACACACACCACACAATTTACACACACACCCCCCACACAAGTTAAGCACACATCATACACACATACACATACACCCCACATACAACTTAAGCACACACATACCACGTAATGCACACCACACATGCTCACACAACCCCCCCACACAAAATGCACACACAAAAATGCACATGAACACATACTCACACACAAAACACATGCACATACATACATATACCACACACAAACAGAGATACACACATATACGTACACAGATACACACATACACACAAATTACGCACACAAACACACACACTTTTATTAATTTGGCTCTGCAGTGGTTTTAAAGCACATCATGAATTCTGAGTCCTCCTTTCCAGAGGTGAAGCTAATCCCTGTCCCCCCACCACCACCAAGTGTGGCGTCTGCTATGACTGGCCTCTAACAGCCCAAAGCTAGGGAGGTGATGGTGTGACTTGCTAGATGCATCATAAGAGCACGCAGCTTTCTCTGCATCAGAACGGCTGCCCCAGGTTACCCAGAGCAGACCCTCAAATAGCACCTGGGGGCTGAGGCCTCCCACCCACAGGCTTCCTGGAAGCAGGTCTTCCAGCCTCAGTCGGGCCTTCCAATGACGACAGCCCCAGTCACTGTTCTCAACTGCAGCTCTGTGAGACCCTGAGCTCGAATGCCTGGCTGAGCTGCTTCCAAACTCCTGACTCACTAAATAGTACAAGGTATCAAGCATTTTGAGCTCACTTGTTATGCAGAAATCGATAACTAGCACAGGCTCTTATGCATCAGAGTGGTAGAGCCAAATCTAGGTTTTCTCTGATCACTGCAGAAACCTCTGACTGAAAAACCTATTGACAGTTGTAACACGAATTCTTACATCTCTCCCCACTTTTGCCATTGTTATTTATAAGTAATGTTTTCAGAGAAAACTTGAGATTCAGTTTTCTTCCAGCTATTGACCATGATCTGATAGAGGCAAGGAGAAAGTGACATGGCCCAGATGTGGTGAACTGGGTATATCGACAGAGGGCAAGAGAAAAGGAGCCCACCCTCATCTCCAGCTTCTACAGCCTCCAACACGCAAAGATCCGCCGTCCAGCAGGAAAAACTGAGATAAGTGTTCATGAGCAATACCGAAGGCTCTGTGGCCTGGTCACCTTCAAGATCAGGGTGGGCAAACTTTTCTGTAAATGGTCAGAAAGTAAATATTTTCAGCTTTGTGGGCCATGTGGCCCGTGCCTCCACTACTCAACACTTGAAGATATTGCAAAGACATACTTAAGCGACAAGCAGTCCTGGCAAAGAAAGAAGAAAAAGCGTGGGCTGAGAGGCCAGCAATGTCCTCCTGGAGCTGAGCGTGGAAGGACACAAGGGTCTGGGCCAGTGGTGGGTGCTGACATGCCCCACGACAGTGAGAAGATGGTGCCACTGACACAGCAGGTCCCGCAGGGGAGCTGCAAAACCAAGGCTACAACAAAGGACACCAGCTGCTGTGAGCTCTCGAGAGCAGGAGACACACCTCGGAGTCAACTCTTTGGAAAGTGAGGGACCCACTGGAGGTTTTAAGGGAAGAGACACAAGGCCCAGATCTGTGCATTGGCTGAGCAAAGAGATGAAGGGAACTTTGCAGTCAGTAAAGAGGGGGGGTGAGTCAGCCATGGAGGATACTGCTGGAAGCATTCCGAGAGCCCTACGAAAATGGAGTAGGTAGCAGCGGGCCACAGCTTCCTGTGGAGCCTTTGGGCAAGCTTTGTAAAGTCATTACCTGCAGACTGCCCCTAGCCCTGCCAGAAAACCACAGCCTGGCATTCACGGTCTCCCGCCTTTGTCTTGGCCAGGGCTGCTGCAGCCAGGGAGGGCAGCATCTTCCATTTGGAGGTGCCATGCCTAAAGGAGGCCTGGTGATGGTGACAAATCCTCATGACCACCAGGCTGGGTGAAGAACACGATCTCCACCAGACAGGTGGCCAAGTTGCATGCTGCCCAGGTGACAACGTTATCCTCCCATTCTTCATTGACAAGCCAGGCAGTGTCCAGGCAGCAGGCAAGCAGCAGTGAGCAAGCCCCTCCCCAAGTGCAGCTCCACGCGCATGCAGGAACTGATGATAGACACATGCACAGACGGTGAGGGCTGCTACCGAGACAGAGCAGGGAGGCTGGAACGGGAGTGCTGGCTGACGTTTGAGCAGGACTAGAGGAAGCTCAATGAGCCATGCAGATATCTGGGGGAAGAACATTCCAGATGAAGCAACCAGTGCAAAGGCCCTGCTGAGAAAAGAGCACCACTGGAGCTTCTGATATAAAGGATGGCCATGTGGCTGCAGAGGGCCGAGGTTGGGGAGAGGTTAGTGGGAGGTGGGGTCCGAGCAGGAAGACCACATGGGCCCCTGTAACCGTTTGCCAGGGCTGCCATAGCAAGTGCCACAGACCGGGCGGCTGAGACAACAGACGTTCATTCTCTCTCATTTCTGGAGGCTACAAGTCCAAGGTCAAGGTCAAGGTGTGGCAGGGCAGGTTCCTCCCGAGGCCTCTCTATCTGGCTTACTGATGCTGCCTTCTCCCTGCATCTTCACATGGTCGTCCCTCTGTGCGTGTCTGTGTCCTGATTTCTTCTTACAAGTACACCAGGCATATGGGATTGGGTGGGGTCCACCCTAATGACATCATTTAGACTTATTACCTCTGTAAAGACCCTATTTCCAAATACAGACATATTCTGAGGTCCAGGGGGTTAGATTCCAGCATACAGATTTGGGGCCCATCATAGATTTTATAAGCCATGGTAAGCCTCTTCCCAGAAGTGGGACGCTGGGCAGACCACTTTACCTCACAGAGCTTCGGGTACCTCCCTTCTTGGCAGACGTCTGCTTGGCAGAGTTGTCATTGGAGAAACAAGCTGTATTGGGAACAACCAAGAGCACAAAGGTGAAAGTTTTGGGAGCTCTAAAGCCCTTTACCATGAGCTTCCTACACATACACCCACTCAGCTGTGCGTGCGAGGATGAACAGGTTGAAACGCTGCAGGGTTAGGGTTAGGGTGAGAACCTTGCAGGCAGGAACGTTCCTCTCCCCTGCTCTGTCTCCTGGTGCCTGAGCACAGAGGCTCATGTGGCTGCTGAATGGACTGTGACTGTCACCAACACTCTCGAAGGGCCCAGCACACCAGCACCAAGAGTCCTGCGGACTCTCCCAGAGCTTCATCTCAAACAATTAGATCTATGTTAATATGTTAATGGGCCGTTTATAAATTAACAAGTGACAATAATCACCAGTTCATTAATTAACTGACCAGTGGTGGGTCTTAATTCTGTGTAGAGTCTCCAGCCTGTTGAAGCCAGAGCATTAAATGAAGGGAGTCCCAGAAGCACACTTCTGCAGGGTGAGAAGTTACACCTCATCTTTAAACCCCAACAATGACACGTTTTCTGCTGCCTGACCTGCTCCAAGATCCAATTAGGTAAGAATCCAAAATCAGAAATAATTCCCCATGTAAACTGCTAGTGACACATTGTGAGGCACGATCGACCAAAATGCTGGAGGAATCTGTGTTTGGGGAAACTAGATATTCTGGATATTTGAAGAATCAGCGGAAAGAGCCTTTCTACCTCAGACACTGTATTAGTCCATCTCCGTTGCTTATTACAGAATTCCTGAAACTGGGTAATTTATAAGAAAACAAAATTTCTTACAGTTGGGAGGCTGGGAAGTCCACAGTGCAGGGGGTACCTCTGGTGAGAGCTTCTTCTTAGTGGAAACTTTACAGAGTCCCATGGCGACCAGAGTGTCACATGGCGAGCATGGGCTGAGCAGGAGAGAGCTGACGTGCTCACTCACTGTCCTTACAAAGCCATCAGAACTACGTCCATGTCTACGGCCATACCACCCTGAACGCGCCCGATCTCGTCAGAACCACGTCCATGACTCCATGAATGGATCAATCCGTTCACAGGGCACAGTCCTCACAATCTAATCACCTCTTCAAGTCCCCACCTTTCGAATACCATAATCAGATCCCCCACCCTCTTAACATTGTTACAGTGGGGGTCGTTTCCAATACATGAACCTTTGGGAGGCACATTTGATCAATAGCACACATGCAGTGTCCTTGCTGATAAGGCCACTCTTTTGCCTGCAGATAGAGGTTTGCCGAACCTCAAAACCATTGTAGTGAAAAGTCCTCATGGCTCAGGACATCGAGGCAGATGGAGGAGGCAGAGGGATGGGCCTGAACCTGCCCCGACTCCGGGGAAGCCCCTCTCACCAGCAGCTCCCCGAGCCCCGGGGTCACACTTCAGACGCGATGCGTGCACAGCTGGGGCAAGTGCGCCCCTCTCGAGCCCCCGTCTGCCTCGTGGGGTGCCGCCCCCGCCAGGACACTGCATTGGTCATGTGAGCTGTGAGGCATTCTGCGGGTGTCAAGCTGTCACCCTTTCAATGAGCACATGGGAGAGATTTACCGATGGCTCTGAGAAACAAATTTCCCTGACTCTGAGTCCCTTTTGATAAGTTCTGTCTGCCTTTCACAGTTCTCCACCTGAGTCCCCTACAAATTTAAAAGTCTTTCTCAGATGCCCCAGACTCCTGCAAATACACGGGTCCTGGAAGCAGGCCACTTTCGCCTACCTTCTTCCACGGACTCTTCTGCCCTCTCCCAACCCCCACTCTAAGGCGACAATTACGTCAGTGGATTGCTTCTAGAAAATAACAGCTGGTGATGCGCTGGCAGGGGACATCCAGAAATAAAACCTCCACCTAAGGTAGTGCTAAGAAGAGAAGCTCTGTGGATGGGGTGAGACGGAAAATACTTGGGGCAAGAGAGATTGCCGGCGTCTGCGTCCCTGTCCTTTCTCCTTAAGGGCACCTCTCAGAGGCTCCTGCCATCTCAGGCTGGGACCTCCAGTCCTCCTCTCCTCCCTCCTCCTTAGCTCACATGACAGCAGCGACAGCATTTAACGTTGCTGAGCACTTTCCACATGCTAGGCACAACTTTAAGTATTTCACACTTGCAAGTTCATTTAATTCCTCACAACAACCTTGTAAGCAAAGTGCTATGGGTACCCATCTGCAGGTAAGAAGAGCCAGGCACAGATAAGCTTAGTGACTTCCCCGGGTGAACCAGCAAGTGGCCGCAGCGGTGCTTGAACCTAGGACATCTGGCCTCAGAGCTCACGTGCGCCAGCCCGAGTCTGTCCTTGTAGTTTGGGTCCTGTCAATTCCCCACCCAGTAACTCAAGTCTCAGCCTGCCTGGCGAGCCTCATCCCTGCACGTGGGACAGTCATCACAATCCCTTAACTAGTGGTCCTGTCTCCAGTCTCTGCCCACTGCTAGCCGTAGTCATACCAAGCATTGTCCAGCTACTGGGAAGATTAGAATAAGTACTTACATCATATAATTACAGAACATGGGAAGAACCAAGAAGTAGGTCTAGACCAAGCACAGTCAATTGTCCTTATTCATGGTAGTGACTCCATGAGCCCCGAATGCTGAATTACTGAACACCAGTCGTCGCTCCTAGGAGAAGCTCAGGGTTCGGTTCCTGCGAGCCCTTTTTTTTATGTGTGTTTCTGCTCAAAGACGCCTTATTGAATACAAGCTGTTGATCCATGAACACTGAACCCACGGCCCACAGCGCTGTAACTCACGCCGGAGCAGAGCCTCTCCGGCACATGGATTTTCTATGTAAGGTGCATCACAGCTTCCTTGCACTTAGGAACCCCAGACAGTACATCAGCACCGCACTGGGGACATTTTCAACAGCAAAAGCTCCAGCAAAAAGCCCAAAGATGTGAAACATGGCTCTAAATAGACCATGTAAAGGACACTTGTCCATAGTCCACAGCATGAGCCAAAACTAGAAAACAGAGGGTCACCTTGTGCCACCTCAGCTGGGAATGTGCATGTGGGTGACTCAAATTTTTCACCATTCTGCACACATCTATGAATTGCAGTGAAAGTGTCAGACATATTCATTTGGGGATTACAAGTACGAGGGTTCTTCAAAACGTTTGTGGAAAGATTCCCTTATTCTGTAATTCCACTTTTCCATGAACGTTCTAAAGTACTCCGTGTAGACTTTCGAGAGTAGGTGAATTTGCAAATACAGAATCCATGGATAATGGGGATTGCCTATACTTCGAGTGTTCTGAGAGGGAAGGTGTTGGAGGACTAAGGACTTGAGATGGGCATTCAGGGTAGAGATCACACTGCAGGCAGGGGACAGTGCTGGTGGCAGATGCACACACATTGTGTCAGCCACAAGGAGACACAAGCCATCCCTGGGGCAGACCACCCGCCACCCACAAGCCCTCACTCTGGCTTTGCCAGCCGTTCCTTGCCTGGCTCCATGCTGCCTGCACCCACCTCTGTGCCTGTCCTGGGCGCTCGTCCGCTCCTGGATCCCCTCCCTTCCGGATTCCTCCTTCTCCGAGGCCCAGCTCAGAGCTCACCCCCACCCGACCTCCCGAGAAGCGCTCTCTCCTCCTCTCAAAGCCCCTGCACACTGACAGCATCTCACCCCATGCAGGGAACAGACCCTCATCTTGGGGTGGCGTGAGCTCTGCTCACATGGCGGCCGGAAGCCTCACACGTGTCCTCTGCATTGTCCAGCCCTCCTGCCAGGCCATGATCACAGAACTCAGATGGCAGACACCAGAAGCACGAGTCCCTCTGCCATGTCCTTCCACACCTGCTCAAGCACCTCCGTGGACAGAGAACTCCAAGGTGGAGAACCAACTGCTTCGTAACCAGCCCCTTCAAGCTCCGTGCCTCTTGATGACTGTCTCAGTCCATCCGGGCTGCTATCACAAAATGCCTTAGGCCGAGGGGCTCCTAAACAATAGATACTTATTCCTCGTAGTTCTAGAGGCTGGAAGTCCCACATCGAGGTGCCAGAAGACCTGGTGCCGGGTGAGGCCTGCTTCCTGGTTCACAGACGGCGTCTTCTCACCATCACCTCACGTGGAGGAAGGCTCCTCTTTTCTAACGGCTCCAATCCCATTCGTGAGGCTCCACCTTCTCGGCCTGAGCACCTCCCAAAGGCCCCACCTCCTAGGACATCACCTGAACATATGAATTTGGGGACACAAACATTCAGACCATGCACTGATATTTAGGAAAGAGAGGATCTATTCCCCTCTTACTTCCATCCATGTGTCCCTGGGATCCTTCTGTAGATATCCAGGGATGGTACCAGGGGACAGCCACCATGTCCCTCAAGCCCCCTCCCACACTCTAGCCACTCAATGCCCTCAGCACGTTCCGTCCCTCCTGGGTTGTGGCTTCCAGTCCCAATCTTGCCACCTCTGTCTGCACACCTTCCTTAGAGCTTGGCCCAGAACAGAAGCATGGTGCAGATTCGGTGTGGTCAACGTGAAGTAAGAACACGCTGCTCTGCTGCTGGACCCCACGCTGCACGCTTCCCTGCATGTGCTCGGGAAGTTGAGGCTTGGGCGCATGTCCGGGACCTTACGTGGACTCCTGTTCAGTTCTGTCCTTGGAGAGGAGAGGAGACAGAGAAGGCATCCCTGGAACAACTGACAGGACGCAGACAGGCAGAGAAGGAGGAGCAGGTGGCCCAGGTTGCGGAGGGGCCGGCGGGCAAAGGCTCGGCCGTGGGAATCTTCAGGAATGGCAGGGCCCGGCTGGGCGGGGAGTTCCACACGGGAAGGTGGGGAAAGATAAATGGGTCTCGCACCTGCAGTGTGAGCCCCTAGGTCGGGATGACGAGCACCATCACTGTCACTGGGCAGACGGCTCAGAAGTCATCTCTCCAGGGACAGTCACCTCAGCATTTTGATTCTTCTCTGTAACAGAGTAAAGTCTCAGCAATTCCGTTTGTTCCTGGACCAGCTCCTGGACAGACGGACTCAGCATGGCCACATGGGGTGTCAGCCCCAAGCCCTAGAGGAACAGGACCCGATGTCCCCATTCCACCAAGGGTGATGACCCCCACCCCCAAGTACCCAGTGTGCCCACAAAACGGCCTCCGTAGGGAGCGCGGAGGCTGGAGCACAGCAGGTGGGCACCCGCGGGACAGGAGCCTTGCCACCCTGCGCTTTCCCTCTCCTCTTAACGTGCGTGGTCTGAGAGCCGCTTAGCCCCTCAGTCCCTGCTCTCTTTCTTAGTGTGTTCACATTGTCACCTTCCGTCCCCTAACTTTGAAAGACATATTGGATGAACACTGTTACCAAGCTGAGACCCAGCGAGGTGGAGCAGTTGCCTGATGTCATCCAGCTCGGGAGCGATGCCGGGGGCTGCAGTGTAAGCCTGCGAATGCTGGTCCCCTGCACATAATACCGACTGCCCACTCTCGGGGCTACTGGCACAGGGCTTCCCACTACCAAAGACGTGTTCCCTTAGGGGCCTGTAAGCCTCGCTCGTGAGAACCCTGAAAAGAGCCTGGGCAGGGAGTCCTAATCCAACAGCTAGGAAACCGCAGGCCAGAGAAGGGAAGCAACCTTCCCAAGGTCACGCAGCAAGCGGTGTCAGACCTGAGACTGGCACAAGGCCCCTCTGTGGCAGCCCAAAGAGCCAGCACAGCCTCCAGCCCCCACCCCAGAGCTCCACGTCTTCCCATCCTCTGCGCTCCGCTGCTGCCTTCACGCGGGACACTCACCCACGGCCAGGCAGGGATGCCGTGGAGGGTGGCAGCGCTGAGCAGCACTGTTCAGGTGTCGTCCCCACCACATGCTCCTGCCACTGCCCTCCTCCCATGAACCCGTCCCTCGATGCTGGACGTGACCTTCCTGGGCTTCTCGGATTCTCCCTGAACTAAGCAGGCTGAAGGGGAAGTAAATGACCGCCAAGTGCCAGATTCTGCAGCACGGAAGGGACCAGAAGAAAAGGAGACTAGAGAAGGCAGGGCAGGGGGGGGAGACGGGGAAGACAGTGAGAGAACAAGACGGGAAATTTCATGGCACTCACGGGGCGGGGAGACAACGGCGGCGAGCGACTCCGACCCGCTGCTGCAGGGAGCGGCTCCGCAGGGGCCGGGGGAGCACCCGCGAGCCTGAGCTCACACAAGGGGCTCTCACTAGTTCCCGAAAACAAAGCAAGAAATCTGAATAAAAAGCGTTCTCTCCTTCTCCCCCCCCCCCAAAAAAAAACACTTCAGCTCAAGGTAAAAAGAACAAGTAAAACACCTTTGGTTCACAATCAGGATGAGAACGAGGAGTTAATTTTTTTAAATTCAGGAGAAGCAAAGTAGACGGGAGAAAAATGTGCTGTCACCACGCTCTTCAAGGTCAAAGTCAGAACTGGTCATTAGAGAAAGTATTAATCTTGGTGCTGCCGCTTGACGTCTTGTGGCACATTAGGAAAGTTCTAAAGAGCTATAATTGTACAATCCAATACTGCAAGAACAGGACAAGAAGAAGTTAGTGTTCCAGGATCCGCCCTCTGCCAACTCCGGATATTTTTATAACTGACCAAATCCTGGGCCGGGCGGGAAGGCCTGTGATTCATGTCCCTGTCTGCAGACCTGAGTGCATCGAGCGCCCCCTCCCCCAGACAAGCCCTGGAGAAACGGGGGCCTCTGCAGCAGAGCAAAGCCCACGTGCATCAGGATCGCCAGGCTAGGCACAGACCTGAAGATGTGGGGTAACCAGAAAAGAGCTGGATGTCTTCCTCTTCCAGGACAGTGCATTCCAACAGGGCTGCTCAAGACCTTGACCAAAATGTGACTACGGTGGCAGATGGTTCGTGCTGAAGAACCTGGAATCCACCTGCTGGATGAGCCTGGTTCCCAGCCCTGGCTTTGCCACTGGCTGTGTTTAGCCCGTTGTCACGACTATTACCTCAAGCCTCAGTTTCTCCATCTGCAGATCAGAGATAAACACACCTCCTTCTGGTGTTATACAAAAGAAATGACCTACAGATATGTGACCTGCCACATTGCACTGACCAGGTGCACAGTGGTCAGCTCTGACCGACGATGAGATCGCCATTATTGGCATCTTAGATTTCCAGGGGGGATGACTGTGGGCCCCGAGTCTCACCCATCTGCGGCCATTCACTGTCATCCGCAAGGTATCCAACCCACAACGCACATCCTGTGATCTGCCAATTTGTCACTAAAGTGACAAAAGGGATTTTGGGGCCCTGGACCCAGAACATCTTGCCCAAAGCACAAAATCTCTTCTGATCCAGGCCCCCAGGCAATAGTTTTCTTTCCTTAGTCCCACTGGTGTCTTTCTTTCTTGGGTTGATGACTTATTTCTTCCCTGGACTGGACAGTGAAAGCAAGCCTCTCCTCCACCTTGAGGACTCCCAGCCCCCGTGACGTGTCCATCTCTGAGCTGCTGGGCAGAGCCTCAGAGCCCAGCATGTGGAGAGCTCCTGCTCCGATGCCCTGATGGCTGTCCCCTCCACCAACTGCATTTCCAGACTCCAGGCTTTGCACCACGATCCCTCCTCCACCCAACAGCAGAGTTGTCTCTAAAACACGCCCCTCTTGTGTCACTCCCCTGCCAGCCCTGGACCAGTGTCCACACCCTCGGTGTGGCAGGCCACACTCCCCGTCCTCACAGGCTCTGTGTTCAGGCCTCTGCACCCTGGCTCAGGCGAATCCCACCCTGACTTCCCTTCTGCCCAGTGTGCACCGTACAGGCTCGCTCACCTGCACGATTCCCAACACTGGCTGCTCTGCCAGCTCTGCAGGAGAACTCCTGGCAATACTTGCCCAACCTCCTGCCTGCCTGAGCAGCAAGAGTGGCCAGATGACGCTGTTCCAGCAACAAAACTTAAGTCTGTAGGCCTCCTTCTTTCTCTGCTGAGTGTAGACTCTATTTGAGAGCTGCGGCAGCCACCTCCTAACCATGAGGAGATAAGAAAGGGCCAAGTCCAAGAAAAATACAAATACATAAGCCCCACCATCATGGAACCACCGAACCAATGCCAAACACCACCTGCCTCCAAACCTCTTAAGAGAAAAAAATAAAACTCCATTTCCACTGATAAGTGAAAGAGGGAGGCAGAATAGAGCACGGGAGTCAGAAAGAGATTTCAGGACACCATGCACCATCTCTGAAGACGGAGGAAGAGGTCTCAAGGCAAGGGACACAGGTGGCCTCCAGAGCTGGAAACAGCAGGGCACGGGGCGTGCTCTAGAGCCTCCAGGAGCCAGCCCTGTCAACACCTTGGTCTTAGTCCATGCAGGACTTATGAACCACGGGACTGCAAGATAAGACATTTGCATTGTTTTTTGTTGTTGTTGTTGTTGTTGTTGTTGTTGTTGTTGTTGTTGTTGTCTTTTTCGCAACCAGCACTCAGCCAGTGAGTGCACCGGCCAGTCCTATATAGGATCCGAACCCGCAGTGGGAGCGTCGCCGTGCTCCCAGCACCACACTCTCCCGAGTGCGCCACAGGCATTGTTTTAAGCCACTAAGTTAGCAGAAATTTGTTATAACAGCAATCAGAAACTAATGCTCACATTAACAAAGATCTAGATACAGATTGACTTCACACAGACAGGCCAGCTGCGTCTTCATATCATTTTCTCTAACGTATTTAGTTTCTCTCTCTGGCAAATGGGGTAATGATAACAAACCTGAAAAATTATTGTGAGGACTAAATCATGTATCTGGTTGTAAAGCTCTTAGAATAGTACCTAAAACACAGCAAACCCAAGAAAGGGTGGACAGTACTCCCAGTGTTAGTGGCATTAGCGTTGTTTTTTATTAATGTATGTAAATAATGTCCCTCTATCTTTATCAACTCGAGCACTGTCTAAGCCACTAAAACAAAAACTTTCAGAATACAATGGTTTAAACACGTTTGAAGTTTGGTTTTTCTTTCATAATGATGCAGAGGTAGGTGATTTGGGACTGTAAGGGCGACCCCTGACCTCAACGCGCTGCTTTAGCTTGAAATCCCGCAGGGGCAGGTGGAAGGCAAGGGGTGCACAGAGCTGCTCCGCAGTGACGCCCTGCCCAGGACCGACAGCATCACACGGCCACCCCACGCCGGCTGCATGGAAGCTGGCAGGTGGCAGGAGCGCCCTGGGAGAAGGGGAGACGTCCTTGGGCACGGGCTAGCACTGCCACAGCAGCCAAGCTGTGCACCCTGGAAGGAGGCGCCTCTCACCGGCTCCAGGGGCCCCGTGATCCACGGGCTCGTCGAGGCCCGGGGCTGATGGGGAGACCTTGTGCCCTCCTCGGCTCTGTGCCTTCTCAGCCTGCCAGCATCGCCAGGCCCTTGCAGCCTCCCGCGTCCTCTGTCCATCCCTTGATCGGTCTTCCTCCTCTCTGCCTACTGGTGAGGGCGGGAGTCCCAGCCTGGCTTTCTGGAGAGGCCAAACACATGACACCAGACACTTGGTGGCACTTACTAGTTGCACAGACGCATGGCCGGGCAGGGGCACCCTGCACACGCCAGGCCACGAGGGTGGTGCTTGGAAACGGAGTGAACCAGCCGAGACTGCGGGGGCTGTGGGGCGGCCCCTGGTTGCAGCAGGAGAATGTGGGTGGCTCACTGAACAATTCTGTGGCTGGCAGGAAGGTGAAGCCCGCTGGGGTGAGGGCGGGGGTGCAGCTGACCGGGGACCTGACTGGGTGGGGAGTCTCTCCCGCGGGGCAGGGTATCTGATGAGAGGGAGACGCTTGAAGGTTAACCTTGGGGCCCCGCGAGTCTCCAAGACGTCAAGGCAGCACCGCAGCTGCAGGCCTGATGACACAGTGTGTGCCCCGCCTGTCCCGCAAGGCCACCCTGCGCAGAGCCAGCACCTCCACGGCCGCCTGACTGAGGGCTGCAGCCTCCACCTCTCTGCGCTTTGGGGCGCCCTGGAGTTCCTCCTCCTGCTCTGGTCTCCAGGTTTTCACCTATACGGATGACCTAAAGTCACAACTACCCCACGCCAGCATCCCTGATCCTGAATCTGCTTTCTCGCCTCTGCAGCTGCACCCGTCCACCCCCACCTGTCATAGTTACGTTTGCTACCATTCCTCTGCCCTCCCTGGAGGTCAGCTCCTGAGAGAGAGTTTTGTCTGTTTTACTCACTTCCTGGGCCCTCATTACCTGTAACCACGCCTGGAACACAGAAGACGCTCATCAGGATGTCACGAGTGAGTGGGCGGATCAATCACCAATCACAATCTCCCCCTCCTCATTCTGTTTGAAACGCAGTCACCCGCCCACCCCTACTTCCTTCCTCTCTCACCACATGCCCCCAGCCCCAGCCGGTCTCTGCTCACAAGAGGTCACAAGCACACATTGGCCAAGCCCGGCTGCTGGTCCCCCAGCTGATGCCCTCCCCAGCCCCGCAGGCCACAGCGTCCACCTGTGGCTGCTCTGAGCCACCACCCTGGTCGGGGCCCCTGCTCACTTCCCCGGCACCTGTCCTCCTCCCCGCCCTCCCTAGGACCCGCCCTCAGAGTGGAGCCCGCAGTGGGGGCCCTGGACAGGGACTCGGCACAGCTGGTTCCCACGGCAACTCTGCCACTCAGGAGCTAAATGAAAGGGGACATTTTCCCAATTTCCTCCTCGGGAAAATGGGAAGAAGACACCTGCCTTGATCCCAGGGTGGTGCTGGGGGCTGCTGTCCAAGCACTCTGCCCACGTGTGGTTCCTCCCCTCTGTCCTCCTTGCCTAAGAGTCACTAATAAGTCACCTGAGACCTGGTAAGTGCCTGGGAGGGGGAGCTCCTGATGCCACACTCTCCAGAGAGTTCTGGATTCTAACCAAGCTCAGGTTCTTGTGATGAAGGAAACTGTCAGCCAAGCTCTACCAGCACTGCCTCGATTTACCCCCACTCTGTGAGGCTGACAACACACACCCCACTGTGTAGATGAGAAAACCGAGGCTCAGAGAGATGCAATGACCATCCCTGGAGTCGTGGCAGAGCTGGGATGTAAAACCAAGTGTCCATGTGCCATTTTGTCCCAGAATCTAAAACAGCAGCAGTTGCCAAGGTAACCCACGAAGGAAGGCCACCACCTTACCAGTGGTTACTGAGGGGACAGCTGGAGATGTGCTCTTAGATAATGTGGAGGCAGAGAAATTTATTATTTCTTTTTAGGGGGAAAAGAGCTGTTGCTATCACCCCAAGAGGTTGCGTATCCCGCCCAGGCCACAATGCTCCCAGTCTGTGTGCAGAATCCATCACGTTCTTCTGCACCTCCTGGCACGCCTGCAGCCCTGCAGTGCTGCAATGCTGCACAGGGATGAGATTTTACTCACTGCCCTGCTGTGTACTCCAGGACTTCCAGCAACAGCCTCAAGACGGCTGCAGCCAGGAAAGTCAGACAGACACGACCCGCAGGGGCTTCCAGAAACTCTGCCACTCCCTGAGGGGCACTGCCAGCCATGGGGCAGCAGTGGGCCTGGCCAGCAGCTGCGTCTCCCGAATCCCCACACCCTTTCTCCCTTCCCAGTGCACGGGATGAGGTGCTGGCTGCGGCCATGCTGTGTCATCACAGTGCAGGCATGGTGGCCGGAGGTCCAGAGGCCCGCTTGTTACGCTGCATCATGTTTCCGACTCCTACAGGCTTTGAGCGGGACAGAGAGCAAAGCCAGTATTGAGAAAATCTGGCACTTGGGGTTTCCATTGTCCTGGATAAAAGTCGGCATCCATGCCCAGCCCTTCTCAGCAGTCCCTGCCTGAAGGTCACTAGGCAATGTGACCAAGCCGGGGCAGCACAGGCGAGGAGCACGTCTCTGGAAAATGAAAATCCTTTTGTTGTCCAGCCTGGAAGGTCAAAAATTGCCATTTGAGATTGCCTAGACAAGCAGGGAGCCCACCCCCATCAAGGTGACAGCGTGGGACAGAGTCAGCCTCACAGCCATCGCCAGTGATGCCGCCTTCAGCAAAGGCTCCTTTATCTGATTACAAATGCCATTGTCACCCAGACACAGTCTACCATAAAGAGGTGCTTGTTTGAAAGGCCTCCAACGCACCAGGCCTGGAAGGAGAGGTGGTCCCTGCCCAGCACAGGCTCCCAGCTCCAGGAGAGCATCCGAGACCGTTATTTGAGGTGGTTCTGTCCTGTGAAGTCGCCGTGAACACTGATTAGCAGGGACTGAGCTGTTGTCTTTGGGGAAGCACAGGGTTAGGTTCCTGTGAGCCCCTGGTCACGTTTCCAGCCATGACCAATGCACGATCTCGTCTGATGTGCGTTTCTGTTTAAAGGCACCGTATCACTGCACACTGGGCTCATCAGCACTGAGCTCCTGACAGCAGTGCTGGAGCACGTGCGGGACGGGGCACCGCTCACACACGGATCTTCTCCATAAGGCACACTGTGCTCAGTGCCCTGGCAGCACTGCAGCTCTGCACTCGGGGGCCGTTTTAAACAGCAAAATCACCGAATAAGGAACAAAAATGCAAAAACCGTGGCACTCCATAGCCCATGAAAAGGCCGTCTGTTTTGGAGCGAGCTGGAGCACACGGAGGCAGGGAGCTGCCTCGCCCGCCTCAGCCGGGACCATGCACAGCAGTGACTCAGACTCTTCGCCATTGTGCGCGTGCCCGAAGAAGGCCTTGAAAGCACCACAAGTGCTGACCTAGGGCTAGGAAATCTCTTTTAGCAAGTCGGCGAATTGGCAGATATGAAACCCGTGAATCATGAGGCTCCACGGGACGAGTGTGAAACCCTGGAGCTTCTCAGAACTATCACCCCAAACTCTCCACCACAGCCTCCCCTGCAGAGCTGTCGTGGGAATGGCCCTGCGCCCAAGAGCCGCACGTGAGCCTTGTCTGGGTCCCCTGCGGTGGTGCTGTGCCGGGACCTGCGGCGCTGGGGCTGCAGAGGGCAGGGCTGGGAGAACCAGGACAGAAATAGCTGCGGTCCCCTTGAGAAACCCTACTTTGGTTCCTCGTAAACATTTGAAGTTATGTATGTGACAGTGTTTCTCTCTTGCAGTGGACGCCCCAAATCTCCCAGCAACATGTAGGGTCCACCTCTGACAATTGGCAAGACCCTATCGCACGATTGGTGAGAAAAATCTCACATCTGACTGCGAGGATCTGGATGTTCATCCAGGGGCTGCATGAAAAGGGGACGGGCTGGGGACAGTGCTTTACTGCCACTACACCTTCACTGTGGGCTCACACCTCTACAGGCAACGGCAGAAATGAGACAAAGACAAGGTCCCTGGAGTGGGGGAAAAGAAACCAGGAACAGGGTTGAGTGTCAGGAAGGAGAGATGGGCACAGACAGGAAAGGAAGAAATGGGCCAAAAGCGAGTTTTACCAACGTCACATTGTTCTCCGGACAGACTGCGGTGCACGAGCATCTCAGCACAGCTCCGCATACGCAGGTGCTCAGAATCATCTAGCACGCTCCTGAGAAGGCGCTGGAAGCTACGCAGCCCTAGACCTTGTCCCCATCTGGCAATGCCTGTGCCGACATTTGCCAAAAACCGCTTGAGATTGATTCTCTCTACCCCATGTTTGACTGGCGTCCTTTCCCTTCTGGAGGACAATGCAGTGGCCATTCCACAAACATCCAGTTCCCTGCAGTGAGCCCAGAGTCAGGACAGTCACCCGGCTCAAGTGCTGACCAGGAAACAGGTCCTCCCCGCATGTCTAACAGAAGGATAAAACTCCAAAAATGATTTTAGGAAGGAAAGTAGATGTCATATCTGACACTGAGAATTTTCTGCCAGTCTGAAAAGATGTACGTGCCCAAACTGAAATTCTCTTGAAAACAAGATGCTGCCACATCTGTGGGCACAAAGCTGCGCAGGCCACTTGGTCCTGTGTGATACGCAAGGAAAAGTCAGCCGAGCCTCTGACGGAAAATGCCCAGACTGGAACCAAAAGCAAACCGTTCTCTTGGCTACAGTAGCTAAGGCTCTGCATCCATTCCTCTGCAAACAAAAGTCTGTATTATAAATATGCCTCGTGTCTTTTACAAGCCTATATATTCACACTTATATTAAGACGTGGAAAAACATATTTAGTTCTTTAAAAACAAAAAAGTGTTCCAATTGACATTTTTTATCCTCTATGAAGTTTCTTTTCCACAAAGAATTAAATACTTAATCCCTCATCAGCAGGTAAGATCTTTTAGCAGGCAGTAACAGCCTTCCAGGCGTATCGTTTTCTTGAACCCGTCTGTAAAGACAATAGTGACCACTGTGATGATTAGTTCTCCCGAGCCCCTGCCACGACCCGGCTGCTGGGGAGTGATTGGCATGCATCACCCACAGAGCAGGTGTCTGGTAAACAGTGGTTCTGTTTCCTTAGAAAACAAGACAGGATCTCTCTTTAAATACTGCACCTCTGCAATCGCTCACTAAATATCACAGCCAGGATGGTGTCTGGCCCTGGGGGAGCAGCACGGCCAGTTGTGGGGTGGGGGGCCGGGCATGGACGTGAGGCAGCGGGACCCTGGGCTGGGGTTGGGGACCTTTAGTCACTGCTCAGCCACAAACCACAGGTGTGGCTTCAAGCAAGTCCCTGGCCTCAGAGTGACTGGATTTGTTCATCTCCAAACTGGAGGGGCCCAGGGAAGCCAGACTGAGAGATCATTAAGGCCTCTTCCAATTCCATGCATAAGTTGATAAATTGGAAAATGTCCCTCAGGGGCAGCAAAGGGGGATTTTATATGAATAATTGTCCCCTTTTAACACTGAGGACAACTTGGCCCTGAAGCAGGGATCCGCACAGAAATGGAGGCCAGCACACACCTGCCTTCACCCCGCCCAGACCCCTGTGCAGCGCTGCCTGCCCGCCGGCCCACACACCCTTCCCCGTGACCGTGACCGCCACCTCCTGCTCCTGCTCATGCCACGCCTTCCAGCGGCCCTCCCATTCCCATTTTTGTTTTTTTTTTTGGCTGCTGGCCAGTTCAGGGAACCGAACCTTTGACCTTGGTGTTAGAAGGCCGCGCTGTAACCAGGGAAGCTAACCAGCCAGTCCCCTTCCTGTTTTTGTTCTCAGCCTTCTCTGACCAACCTGCCCTGCTGCTCCCTCCCGAGCAGAGGGGCGAGCCAGGCCCCACGACTCCTGTCCCTTCCGTTTGGCGCCTGCGTAGAGCCGGCTTGGGGGGCTCAAGTCACGGCAGGCACTGTGGTAGAGACTGGCACTCTAGAATCCTGTGTCAGGTTAGGACAGGGCCCGTGATGTCGGGGTGGGATCAGAGATCTGAGACGTGCCTTCAAGCCCTGCTCGCCCTCGACCGTCCAGCGTGCACGACGGCAGCTTCTCCCTTCCTGTCTGTCTGGCTGCCCACCTCCACCTCCACCACCTCCAACCACAATACCTCCCCCAGGGCACTGGGGCTACATGTGGCCACTTTGTGTTCTCTCAGAAGAGTTTTAGGGGTTGGAAAGGCTCAACCAACCCATAAAGTTCCATCTGAAGGCTCTTCACAGTTTCAGACTGTTTTGCTTGTAATTCTACCCATGGGGTCCCCAACAAAGCCAACTCGAGTAAGGCTCTGAAGCAGGCCCCCTTCTTTTGGAGGAACCACCTAGAAGAGCCCAGCCAGGTGCCTGGCCACAGGAGGCCACTCAGGTCCTAGAGGCCTGAGCAACTCTTGTCCAGGGAAGCTGGTCTAGGGACACGTCCAAAAGCTCCATCTTGGAATCCACCCTTTCGAGGGCATCACTCAGTCTCGCCGGTCTGAGATCCCACCCCAAGCCCTCTCCAGTGTTTGCTTAGCCTCAAGGCCTTCCTCTCTCCCCTCCCCGCTTTGTCTTAAGGGTCTGCAGGAGGTCAACTTCCTACCGCCCCTCCCCCACCATCCCCTTCTTCCTCAGGGTCACAGAAAGCAGGTGGAAGGTACGGAAGAATCTTCCATTTACCAAGCAGCAGATGCTGATAAAACACCCCTTCTCTGTTGGAACAGCTCCAAGGGTAGGCAAATAACCAGAGGCTTTATTCACCCAAACAACGCAGTGAGTGAGCAAATTCTCTGCTAAAGATGTTCAGAGGCCACAGACCTTTGCTGTGCTACTTAATGAGAAGTTACGATAAAGTTAGTGAGGTCTGGGCGGTGGCTGCCAGGCCCCAGGACAGCCCCTTAATTGAGGGTGGGCCTGTACTATAGGCTGGGAAAATGTCCCTAGGCCCAAAAAATGAATGACGAGTGATTGCCCAGGCTTTGAAAATTTTATAAGGAGGAGCTTTATTTCCTTCTTATCTCCAGAGAGAAAAGGGGAGAGCACAGGTATGTGCAGGGAGACGGGTGCACGTTGCTCGTGCCACAGAGGAGGCACTCGCCAGGCTGCTGGGAATTAGCGGGGCTGAATAAAGACCAGGACTAAAGAAACAAGTCAGCGGGGAGGAGGGACATCTGCCCTATGGCCTGTGGCATGCAGCTGCACAGCATTCTGGGTGACAGGCTTGGACTGGATGCCACATGCCTGATGTGAGTCCCTGGGGTCTCTGGAGTCCCCCAGAGATGATGGCCAGTCCTCCTCATGCTTCTTGGGAGAGATATGAGCACTGGGATGGATGATGGCTCAGGTTCACTCAGACCCCCTTCCCCCAGGCCGTGTGGCGTGGGGACAGGGTGAAGAAAGCAGGTCTGACCCCACCCCCTTCCCTGAGACCACCCCCTGCCTCTGCCTCTCTGGAGCCCCAGGAGAAGGCGGCATGGGTTCCAGGTGGGGCCGTGGAGTCGGGACTGGGCACAAGCCTCGCCTTCACTGGCTGCACAAGAGAGTTCCCCACCGATTCCAACCTCAGGTCCTGGTCCATGAAATGGAAATGGCAATACCTATGGCTCCTGGGGACGTTGCACAGACTGAAAATGTGTTTACAAATTTCTAAAAAGCGGTTAGCACCAACAGTGGTTCCCAGTTTAGAAAACAGTATCAGCTACTCTGAAAATGACTCAGAGACCAGAGCCCCTTGGCCCAGCCTGCTGCTCTGAGCACCTCCTTCCCTTCCAGCTTCTCATTACAGCCCTGAGTGGTGAGAAGTGGTGGTGTTTAATGCTGCAGAAACTATCAACAACTTTATTATTATTCGACCCTCTTGGTCAAAGAGTGGCATGCATTGGCCATGGCGACTGTATTCAAAGTCAGGGAGGAAGAGATGCGTGCCCACTACGAGGTCATAGAGTGCTGAGACCAGGCTCAGCCACACCAAGTGCTTGTAAGCACACAGGATGGATGTAGCAGAGAAGGGAGACAGGTCAGTGACACCTGCGGAAGGCTTCATGGGGAAGTAGGACATGAGCTAGACATGGGAGCAGAAGTGAGAGAGAACAGACAGTGCCAGCAGGAGGCCAGGGACAAGAACACGGCCCCACGTGTCTCACAGAGTTCAGCAGATATCAAGTTTCCAAAAGAGTTCTACCTAAAACGTGTAATAACCAGAACATGCATTCTCTAGATATTCAGGTAAATTGGGTACTGGGGGGGTCCAGTATAAATAGCATGTTTTTCAGATATAGGATTTAGAGCAGAAAATACAAATTTAGCAATCCCTTCTTCTTTCAAGGGGAAGGGACACTGAGAGCTCTACTGCAGATGTCAAACATTTTCCTGCTGAGAACTTCTTCTGGCACTGAGATTCTACACTGTGTTTCCTGAGGTTGCTGACAGGTGGAGCTGCCTCTGGGGCAGCTCTGAGCCCAGGGGAAACCCAGCCCATTGAAGAACACGGCCATGCTCTAGTGTGGGGGTGGGGATGGGTACTGGGGAGCATAAAACAGGAAGGACATAAAGATAGACCCATAGGTCGATGGAACAGGATTGAAAGCGCAGAAATAGACCCTCATGTCTATGGTCAATTAATGTTGACTTGCTCAGCAAGTCAGCGGGGAAAGAACAGTCTTTTCAACAAATGGTGCTGGGAAAACTGGATATCCACATGCTAAAGAATGAAGTTGGACCCCTACCTCACACCAAATATAAATATTAACTCAAAATCAATCAAAGATCTAACTGTAAGAGCACATAGGTCTAAACCTTCATACTAGGCAACAGTTTATTAGATATGATTCCAAGGCACCAACCCCCCCCAAAAAACCAGATAAATTGGATATGATCAAAATAAAAACTTGTCCATTGAAGGACACTATCAATAAAGTGAAAAGACAATCCTCTTTTGAATATTCTGATAAAAATTTGCAAATCATTTATCTGTTAAGGGTCTAGTATCCGGAATATATAAAAGACTTCCAACTCAATAATAAAAGGTAAACAACCCAATCTGAAAATGGACAAAGGACTAGAATGGACATTTTTCCAAAGAAGGTATATAAATGTCCGATAAGCACTAGAAAATACACTCAGCACCAACAGGGATTAGGGAAATGCAAGTCAAGACCACAGTGAGGTGCAACTTCTCATCCACTAGGAGACGGCTGTGGCCAAAACAGTGGAAAGTAACAGGTGTCGCAGGGACAGGAGAATTTGGAAACCTCTCGCATTGCTGGTGGAAATGTAAAAAGATGGAGTTGTGTGTAAAACATTTTGACACTTCCTAAAAAAGTTAAACATGGGGATACCATAAGACCCAGCAATTTTACTCCTAGGCACATACCCAAGAGAAATAAAACTTACATCACACAAAAACTTGTGTGTGTATATTAGTAGCAGCATTATTCATAATTTCCAAAAAAAGAAAATAGCCCAAAAGTCCACCAACTCATAAATGGATACACCAAGTCTGACATATCCATACTCTGGAACATTATGCTGCCATAAAAAGGGATGAAATAGTGATCCATGCTACAACGTGGACGAACTATGAAACATTACACTATGTGAAAGAAGCCAGTCACATATGACACATATGTGTGATCCCACGTGAACATGTGAAGTTCAGAGCAGAGAAACCCACAGAGACAGAAACCAGGTCAGTGGCTGCAGGGCCGGGGGAGGGGAGGAATAGGAGGGATGGCTGCGGGGAACGGGTTTCTTTTTAGGGTGATGAAAATGTTTAGGAATTAGTATTGGCGATGGCTGCACAAAGCTGTAAATATACTAAAAACCACTGAATTTCACACTTTAAAATGATGAATTTTGTGATAAGAGAATCATAGCTTGATTTTTGCAATGAGATTTTTAAAGTCTAGCGGGGTCCAAAGCAGCTGGGCCCTGGTCCTGGCACATGCTGCCGTGGCTGCCGCCACTCTCCAGTGATTGCAAGAAACAGGGCCCACGCCAGGTGCGCCGTGCCATGTCGCAGGGGCCACGGCCAGACGCTGAACCCCAGCCCCAGCCAGCCTGGCTCCCCCGCTCGGCCTCCGGGGTGCGGTCTGCACACGGCACCTCCCCGGCCCACAGCACACGCTCTGGCTGGACAGGAGAGGCAGAGCGGAGAAACCTTCCCGACAGCTGAGGACAGAGAACGGGCGCAGTGGGCAGAAGTCAAATGGCTCCCTGTGCCTGGGGATTCTGACTCCTCGAGGGAGGCGACACTGGGGGACTGTGCACGACTGTGTGAGCTGGGCTGAGAGCCACCAAGTGGAGCCCTGAGGGGTCTGGAAGCCCCGCGGCACTTCTCAGGAATCAGAAACTCGAGTGTCCTGGAATCCACTTGCCACCGCAGGCCCGAGCAGCCTGGATGCTCCCCACAGCGTCCCTTCCCAGCAAACGAATGTCCTCCACCGGCTTTGTTACGTCCTTCCAAACTCCTGAAGGAGCACAGTCTGCGGGTCTCGGCTCCCCTTTTCCACAGGGAGAAACTGAGGCAGAGAAGGGTACAGTGAGACTCCCTTCAGCCCTGACCAGCCTGGCTGGGCCCGGATGGCACTGCCCTGGGCAGGGCTCCAACGCCAGGCATCTCCTCTGGGGAGCTCCGTGGGGTCTGCCCGCCGCCCTGGACCCGGGGGGAGTGGGACTGCTGAAAGTTTGGGTGGGAAAACCATGAGGAAGGCAGGCCGTGCTCAGGCCCCTCACCTCTCCACCTCCCACCCCGGGGCACCCAGCTTCCCCTCTCTAGCGCCGCTCACACAGGGAAACGAGCACCTGGACTCCCTCCCAGGTGGGTTTATCCCAACCTGAGCCTTCCCTATGAGGAATGTCACTCACAATACCACACCACGCTCCTCCAGAGCCCACTCCACATGTGGTCACATTTATTTGTCTTTTTGTGTCGCCAGGCGGCAGCCCCGTGATGACGGGTGGCTTTGCTCCTGCTGCACCCCTGTGCCCACTCAGTGCCTTAGGCTAAGCTCCTTGATCCATGTTGATGCGTGAAAGAATGAGGACCGTGGGGTTTAAGGTTACTCCCCCCGAGTCCTCACCATGACATGGGACATGCAACACACACTCCGGGGGTTCACGGCATTTGAGGAGGGGAAGAAAGCCCAGGGTCCCCCAGTCTCATCTCCTCCCCAGAACAAAAGCCCCACCCTGCCTGCTCAGAAGCCATGGGGGCAGCAGCGGGGGCAGCAGGGCCAGGGGCAGAGCTGAGCACCGTCCTCCAGGACGTCCGTGTCCTCAGCCCAGCTGCCCCTGGCAGGGCCCCCTCTGTCTCCTCTGTAGAACCGGGGGACATGCTTTCAGGGGTGCTCATAAGTTAAGTCTCCTTGTTCACCTCCTTCACCGCCCCACTCCCCCAACACCAAAGCAAGAAGGGCAGGGGGAACAGAAAGCTCCTCAGCTCACGGCCCAGCATCCATGCAGGACACGACGGGGGCTGGATGAGCTCACGGCTCCGGAGGGCAGAGGATGCTGGTCCTGCCGGCCAGCAGTGACTCAGGCCCAGGCAGCTCTTTGTCATCTGTCCACGACAGTGGGCCAGCGAGTGGGGTTCGTGCAGAACAAAGCGGTTCTGTGGAGCAGCCAGCAGAGCTGTGAGCAAATGCACTCGGAAAAGAAGGGAGCCCCCCAGTGTGGGCTGGACCTACCGGAAGCGCACAATCGTTTACGGGTCTCCCAAAAGGCAAGCGTGGTCTCAGTGGGCCGAACACAAAGGAGGGAGACACAGCAACCCCTGCAAGGAGAAGGCCGCGTGACTCTGCTACACTGGGCAGGAAAATATCCGAGGCCAAGGTGCAACCTCAACCCTCCCACCTTCCCAGACCCCAGGCAGTGTCCACCCCAGCTCCCGCTCTCCAGGCAGAGTCTTGGCACTGACCCCGGCACTGCTGGGCATCTGCCTGGCTTGGCCGACACACTGTGCCAGTGTCACAACTTTGAGGATGAGGATGGCCGGCTGCTGCCCTCTGCACCCCTCCTGGACAGCCTCTCCTCACATGAGCTTGGAGGCCAGAAGCTCATCCCCTCCCTGGGTGGTGGATGGGGGCACCCACAGCGTCTTCCCAACACAGTCCCCGCCAACACCTCTGCCCCCACAGACACCCCCAGCAGGGAAGCCGTCTCCTCGAGAGGCGGGGCTCACACAGACAGCCAGGGTGGCTTCGAAGCCCCAGGGCTCCAGAATTGAATTCCACCTGTCACCATGACAGGCTCCCAGGTCTGCGAGGCCTGTTGCCTTCTGCACCTACGGCCGCCACTCGCGGGCTCAGCCCTGCCTCTGGCCTGCTCTGTCGCATAAGCACGGCCCCTGCATTTCACCTTCCACACCATAACGTGCCACTCACTCGAGAGGGCTTTATGCTTGTGCTGATTCTTTAAATTGGACACAATCCATTTAGAAACCTTCTCTCATCAAGTGGGTTGTTGTCCCCCTTGGGGGACAGGCCTGAAAGAGGCTAGGCCTGGGACACCGCCTCTTGGTAGAGACGGAGCGTTTCCTTTCTGCCTCTCAGGAGTGTCTCTCAGCACACTTGTGTGCGAGGGCTGCATAGGTGGTTAATACAGGAGCAGGACACAGCTGCCGCCCAGGAGGACTGTCTCCCCCCGCGCCCACTCTCCTGCCCGCAGCGACCTTCACAGCATGTCTAGAACAGGGATCAGCTTGTGGGTAGCCGAGTGGCCCCATCCTGTGGCCAGTGGCCGACGTTTCCCCAAATTCTGTCCCTGCTGCACAACCCTTTGCTCCCCCTGTTGAATGACAACTCTGAGTGGACAGCCAGGCCTCCACAGAGGGACAGGCAGGGGAGCACAGTGGTCTTCCCTGACAAACGCAGGATCCCCCGAGTGAGCGTTCCCGGACCTCCCAAGCCAAACCCAGGGTGGGCATACCCCTCTCCCTCGCTGCACCTTCAAGACCACCCGCCCCTAAGAACCTGCCGTTTAAGTCCAATTCTTAAGTCTAAGTTTTTAGACCCTTCCTCCACAGATAGAATTTATTTTTTGCAGGACTAGAAAAGAAAGAGCACCCGATAAAGCAGGGTGAGCCTTCAGGTCCTAGTGACACTGTGGCAGGACTGATGGGCCACTTCCTCCTCCACTCAGGCTCCTTGTTCCTCGAAGCACTCCTGTGTCCCTTCTTGTGCCAGCGTATCATGCGAACAGTCCACACATGGCACCAGTGGAGTGCAGGATGGGGCACTCTATGTCAATGAGGGCACTGTCAGGAGTGGAGGCCAAAGCAGCAGCAAGGCAGGAGGACGCACAGCAAAGGGGGAGGGAGGTGAGGGGTGGGAGGGAAATGAACGGGAGGCAGCAAAGGCCACCCCATACCTAAAGATGTACAAAGAGCAGCCGCAGAGCCCAGAAAAGAGGCAGAAAACCATCAGTAAAGTGGCCCTGTGGGCAAGTCAGGGCAGGACTGGTCTAGCTGCAGTGACAAACAGCCCCCATTCACAGGTGCTAAGAACCAACTCCCATCCACACACCCCTGCATGGTGTCATGGTCAGCGAGAGTCCTGCTCGAGGACCCAGGTGGGCCATGTTTGCATCCACGATCACAGAGGCCAGGAACAGCATGGAATGTGCTGATTCTCAAAGTTGCTGCCTGAAAGTGACACCTGCAATTGCATACATATCTCACTGACTCAAGCATGTCCTGCAGTCATGCATGAGCCCAGCAGGGTGGGGGGGGTTGGTCCTCCCACAGGAGAGGCACCAGATATCTCTGAACAACAACACAGACCTCTGCAGAGGGTAAATTAGCCCAAGCACCTTAGAAAATGGTTTGACATTATCTGGAGAAGTTGAAAGGCACACCCTGGCTCAGCAATTCTGCAGCTGAGAATATAGTCTGGAGAAACGTGGCCCACACACAGGCAACATGGCAGACCAGTGTTGCTCATAACAGCTGGACACAACTCAAATGTACCTTAAACGTAGAATGGGTAAAGACACTATGGTATTGAGACAGGAGGTGCTGTTGCCATGGGTTCAGGTTTCAGGACACACCTTTAGGTTTCAAGCCACTCCCCAAGGTCTCAGGTCCCTCCTCTAGGCCTTCCCCTAAAGGAAAGTTACTGTTGCTAGTTAGACCTAATTTTGGCACCAACATGGGGATATTGAGACCACAAGGGGACTAGCTTATAAATCCACTTGCTGAGCATGCTCAGTAGAGAGGGGTCATGTAAACCCTAGTAGCCAAGCATGCTCAGTAAAGTGAAATTTATCCTTTGAATGGCCTTCCACCTGAGGTGCTAGAGAGCATGAAATGCATTTGAATATTTGGTGCATGTGGTGGAATATGGCCCATGAACAGGCTCTAGAAGAGACCAACGGAGCATGTGCAAGACTAGGTTACATAACCGGAACCACCCCCTTAGGTGAATATTCATTAGACAGCACGAATATGTATTAGACAGCAAAACTGTAAAAGTGGAATTCTGGACAGGAGGTGGGGTTGTTGCTCCCTCTCCTAGAGACAGCCACACTCTGCCTGTGGATGGTGTATCTCTCTCTTTTTGTATCAAACTTGCCTTCAGCAGGCTGTTCTAGAGCCAGCCTGCACTTTGTCTGTGTGTGTGGGTTTCTTACTTTTGCATTGAACTTGGTGTGGGCCCTGCTCAGTCTCTGGAGCTAGGCTGCACTCTTCCTGTGAAATCTGTGTCTCTTACTTGTTACGTTAAACCTGTTCTCAGTCTCTACTGTGGCTCTGCCCTTGAATTCTTTCCTGTGGAGGAGTCAAGAAACTGGTAAGAGGAGGGGGTGGGTTGAGTCTGGTTATTGGGCCTCCCCAGACCCTCTCCTCCAGTATCAGCATGTTTATTTTTTATTTTTTTAATTTAATTTTATCAATATACAATGTGGTTGATTTTTGTGTCCCTTTACCGAATCCTCCACCCTGTCCCTCTTCCCCCCTCCTGCCCATCAACATCATATCTGTTCACTTGTCTTAACAACTTCAAGGAATTGCACTATCAGCATGTTTAGATGAACAGAATATTATACAGAAATGAAATGAACAAATTAGAACTACACAAACAGCATGAATTAATCTTTAAAACACCATGTTTCACAGAAGAAATGATTCAACATATATGTGGAATTCCACTTGTATAATGTTCAAAAACAGGCAAAGCTAAATTGCATTGTTAAAGATGCATGCATATGCATTGGGGAAAAGACTGCATGTTCAATGAATGGTGCTGAGAAACTGGACATCCATGTGTAGAAGAATAAAACTTGACCCACACCTCTCACCATGTAGCAAAATCAACTCAAAATGGATTAAAGACTTAAATATAAGACCTGAAACTATAAGACTCCTAAAAGAAAACATAGGGGAAACACTTCAGGAAATAGGATCAGACAAAGACTTTATGAATATGACCCCAAAAGCACAGGCAACAAAAGGAAAAATAAACAGGTGGGATTATGTCAAATTAAAAAGCTTCTGCACAGCCAAAGAAACAATTAACAGAGCAATAAGACAACCTATGGAGTTGGAGAAAATATTCACAAACTCTGCTTCCAACAAGGGATTAAAAACCAGAATACATAAAGAACATAAACAACTTAACAGTAAAAAAACAAGTGACCCGATTAAAAAATGGGCAAAGGAGCTGAATAGGCATTTCTCAAAGGAAGATACACAAATGGCCAACAGACACGTGAAAAAGTGCTCAACATCACTCAGCATCAGGGAAATGTAAATCAAAACCACGTTGGGATATCATCTCACCCCAGTAAGAGTGGCTGTCATCAAAAAAGACAGAGAATAACAAATGCTGGTGAGGATGTGGAGAAAGGGGACCCTCCTACACTGTTGGAGGGACTGTAAACTGGTGCAGCCACTATGGAAAACAGTATGGAGGCTCCTCAAACAACTACAGATAGAGCTGCCATACGATCCAGCAATCCCACTACTGCATATATACCCAAAGGAATGGAAATCATCATGTCAAAGGGACACCTGCACTCTCGTGTTCATCACAGCTCTGTTTACAATAGCCAAGTTATGGAACCAAACTAAATGACCATTGATGGATGACTGGATGAGGAAAACGTGGTATATACACAATGGAACACTACTCAGCCATAAAAAGGAATGAAATTCTGCCATTTGCAGCAGCATGGATGAACTTAGAGAAAACTATAAGTGGAATAAGCCAGACACAGAAAGAGAAATACCTCGCTCATAAGTGGGAGCTAAAAAATAAATAAAAAGAAAGAAAGAAAGAAAACAACGACAATGATACATTGAACTTCCAAAGGGCGACAACAGAACTGAGGTTACCAGAGCTGGGGACGGGGAGGGGGAGGGGGTAAGGGAGGAATTGGTAAAGGGCCACAAAAAATGATGACAGTGTATAATGTCAAATACACTAATTATGCTGATTTGAGCATCACATATTGCACACAGGTAATGATATTCAACTCTGTACCCCACAGATATGTACAATCAACTATGTTACCGTAAAAAGAGAGAAAAGACGCATGCACAGTTCAAAAGCTGTAGAGCCAAGCAAGGAGGGGTGGCCCCAGAAGTCAACGTCTGGTTACCTCTCGGGAGGAGGGGGGGGACTCTGGGGAGACAGCGGTGTTCTGCTCCCAGAGTTGACTGGGGGATACTCTATTGTTTACAATTACTCTTTACCCTGCACATTAATGTTCATGCATTTTTGGGGAATGTGTTACATTTCACAATAAAAAGTACTGCTCATGAGTAGCAGAAGCACCCTGAATAATGCACCCCTATTACTGCTCAGAAAGCGAGGCCAACTTGGCCCACAGGGAAGAGGAGACCTACCACCCTCTCTATGGCCCCAGGCTCCATGTGAAGACGCCCAACCTTCTTGGGTCCTATCTTTCCTCCATGGTTACAAAATTATCCCAGAACAGTTGAGTTTTAAAGTCTCTCTCTCGTTTCTACTGTGGATTGATTCATATTAGAACCACGAGTCCTCCTGCCCTGACCCTATAGAGTCTTTCATCTGAGACTCTCCTAACTGGAGCACGTCCATCCTGACCCCAGAGGAGTGTGGACCCAGAGCAAGTACTTCCTCCAGGTCTCCCGCAGCTGCCGTGAGCGATGCCTCTGTCCCACCGCAGGTGACACGAAGAGCTTTTGTTTCAAATCAGCAGACTGTCTCCAAGGGCATTGGAGCAAAGGCGTCCCCACCTGCCTTAGAATCATCAGGTTGAGGAGACTCCTTGGCAACAGCCTGATCTGATACCAGTGATGTTACTGATGGTGGTGATGGCTACCATTCATTTCATTGTGTACTGTATTACATTTGACCTCATGGACCTTAATGATGACCAGGTGACACAGGGAGGCTTGGGGAGGTTAGGAAACTCACCTGCGGTCATGTAGCTGGTCAGTGGTAAATACAGGACTCAAACTCAGCTCTGAAACAGAGAGGTTTGGTGACCACCTGGGAGTGTATCTCATGCTGATGATGATGTAACGTTGACAATAGAACGCAGGTGTCTGGAATTTTCCTGCAGACAAGCATTTTAAACCTTTATTCCCTCTTCTCCAGGACCCTCCTGTTTAAACCCAGCTCCCCCAGCTGAGTTCCCTCGCTCTGCACCCTCTCCTGGGAATGACAACTTGCAGCCCTGGGCTGTTCCTTCTCTTCTCCTGAGTCTTGTCCTCCCACCCATCTCAGGACAGGAGACCACATTAGACAAGGACCACAGCTACAATATTGTAGCTGCTCATTAGGACTGTGGATAGCTTAACTCACAAACCCAAGACCTGACAGCTCTTTCTCTCTGATGTGTGGTCAGCATCAGTGACACAGCCACAGGATTCTGGGGAAAAACACTGTGATAATGGCGATGCTGTTTTTTAATGTAATTGGATCTAACGTGACAGGAATTTGTAATTCCCATAAGGATGCTTTCTTGAAGGAGAAGGGAGAATATTGTTGGCCAAAGCAGAGGGTCTGCAAAAGCAGTGTGTGACATTGGATAGGGTCTGTGCAGTCGAGGACAACTGGAGTTGCTGTCCCGCGACTGTAGCTACAAGCTGGAGGCCACAGGAGCAGTACTGAGTAGGTGGGCATTTTAAGTAACTGTAAAAGATTGCTCTTTGAAAAATACTTCTTTACTTTGGAGTTGAGAAAATAATGGCTAATCTAAGTGAAAGAAAGATCCAGCTGCTTTCTGTGTGCATTGGCAGTGGGACATGCCTAGCGTACAGTCAAGTACACCCCTCTCAGCGAAACCACACTATACCCTACGTGCTTTGGTGATGGCCACCTGTGTACAAAAGTTGGGTCAGACTGAGGATTTCCCTGGTGACCTGGTAGTATCTGAAGTTCACTGATAACAGTCTCAGCAAAGCATACCCCAGTGACTTCTTCCTGCCTGGTGTCATATCCCACGTGGTGGCGTTGTTTTCAAGGAATGAAAGCCAGTTACATTTTCAAAGTTAGAAAAGAGACAAGGATCGCAAGCCACATGAGACCAGTGCATGTCCCCTGCCCCTTTCACCTGAGTGGGTGGTCCACCCCCGAGCGCCCCCCACATTCCACCTCCAACTTAGCTGTGACCCCATCAGGACAATCCTCCTGCACTGGGGGGGACTCTGAGAGGTTGTGGGCAGGTGGGGGCGGTAGGAACAGTGCAGAGTCACATTCTACGTCCACCTGGTTCCTAAAAAGGCCACATCTCGGGTCTTCAAACTGCTCACCTCTTAGAGCAACTAACTGAGCTTCTAGAGGTCAGGAAGACAGAGGGCAGCTAACGGAGTCTCACTGAGTACTTAACATGCGATCAGCATTTTTAGGTCACTCTCTAGAAATTATCCCAATATATAAATTTTATCAGTTGGCAGATAAATATATGTGAGGCATCACTATAAAATTACAGGGGGTGGTTTCTGCGTGTGGCTTCTAGAAACCATCTGGCCGTCTTACAGCCATGCCACAGGCCATTACCGCTGCAGGACACGTCACCTGCACCTGAGGGACGCAGGTCTGCAGGAACGGAGAGCCATGTGTCATCCAAACCTGCTCTGGGAAGCGACACAGTCTACTTAGTGGTTGGTATTATCCTCATGAGCCATCAGATGTCTGTGGTGAGTTCTCCGGGGACAGAAAAAAGCACCAATAGAGAGGCAAGCGAATTTATAAAGCCACAGGAGCTCCCAGAGCAGTGGGGAGATGCTGTGAGAGACCCCACAAGGGCGCCTGGTGCAGGAGGAAGCAGCCCTCACCCGGATTCCTACAGCCACAAAACGCACAACCAGGGTCTTGCCTCCTACTCTTCCTTACCTACTGCTGTGAGAAGCTGAGAAACGTTAAACAAACCCATATGGTAGACTGATTTACACGGCACGGTTTCCAGGTCATGCACACTCATGGCCCATGTCTTGTGACCTTCCAGGAGACAGGGGCCCTGCACAAGAGGGGAGGAAAGGGCCGCAGGACATGCCGAGCACCGTCAATGGCTCACGTCACAGGCAGGGAGACCCTGGGGTCACCAGTCTCCATTCCTGGAGCGTCACTCCTCAGTGTTTTATTGATGTAGAAGATGTACTTTTTAAAAAGAGGTGTAAAGCTATTAATAAAACGTAAGGCTGATACAAGCTTTAAGATGCAGCCAACGTTCAAAGGGCCAGACCAAAATTTAAAAAAAAAAAAAAAATTAGTCTAAATACAGCAAAACTAAAAAAATGGAATTTAGCACAAATACAAAATCCTCAACTCAAGTTAAGCATAAGCTGCAGAAGAGCCACCAGGACGACTGAGCACAAGAGAAAAAGATGGCAAATGTTAGAGGCCTGAAAAATATAATAAAAATTTAAAAACACAAATTTGGGCTATACCGATAGAATTTTATATTCAGACTATAGCTGGTCAAACCAAATTCGGCATGTTGGGTCCAGACCTGGACACTTTGAAGATCACCCTTAAGCAAGCTGGACTGAGCCCTAAGAGAATGTGCAGAGCAGAACAAAACAGCCCGCCACACCACGGGACCCACCGCCACACCACGGGACCCACCACCACACCACGGGACCCACCGCCACACCGCGGGACCCACCGCCACACCGCGGGACCCACTGCCACACCGCGGGACCCACCGCCACACCGCGGGACCCACCCCCACACCGCCAGGAGCGCGGCCTCGGAGCCCTTCCCTAATCCACCCTTGTCAGCTGTGTGACCTCTGACAGCTACTTCACCTCTCTGAACCTCTGTTTTCTCTTCTACAAAATAAGTGTTATTTGTAAACCTCCTCTAAGTGAGATAATTATGTAAAGCACAGTGCCTGTGTCTGAGTAAGCACTCGACAAATCTGCTAAATTATTGTTGTTGTTATTATCATTGTACTAGAATAACACACCTGCCGAAATGGCCAGCAGCTGTCTCCAAGTCGTTATGTGAGAGACGGGTAGAACCACAAGGCTGCTGTAGCCGCAGAGCTGAGGGCCAGGGGTCCAGGGACAAGGTGAAATGCCGCCACAGGGTGCCACGTCACCACCACCACACTATTTGTTGTGATGCAGAATGTCTGGTTACTAAACTTGAGAAACACTGCTCCCAAAGTACTGAGCTTCTACTCAATGTGTGCAGTCAGTCGGTTCAAGGTGCCACAGAACAAACACCTGCACCAGATGGGAACGGAGCACGCCAGGGATCCCCAAGCCTCTCCCATCTCTGCGATTCTGCAGTTCTTTCTCTTACACTTTCTGCAGCTTCAGTATTGAATAACATGAATGGGAACTGGGCCTTCCCAATACCTAAGATTATAAAAGTATTCTCCGAGACAGAGCCTTCGTCCCTGGAGGAATGAGCTCATCTGAGCCCAGGACCCATCCCTACCAGGTCACAGGGCTAGGAACAGAAAACGGAGGGAAGGGGGTCCCCTCCCAACCTCCCTCGCTAAGAGCCCCTCCTGTACCCAGGGCGACTTCCAGCACCCATCCTCTCTGCAGGAGCCCTGAGCTCACCTCAAGTGCCAGTGTTCTCTTACACGATTCACTTTCTCCATTTCAGTCGGCAAGTCCTTTTTGTCTCATAATATTCCTCTTCTCCTTCTGATTATAAAAGTAGCACATGCTCATGGTACAAAATTTGGAAGATACAGAAAGGTAGCTTTTAATCACCCTTAACCCACCATCTAGAGCTAAACAAACACTATTTTTTGTATTTGATATATAGAAAACATTTTTTTAACAACATTGGGCTTGTAAGATTTCTTACAAGCAGCATCCTTTCTGTCACTTATAGTTGCATTATGCAAAGTTTCCAACTCATCAGATAATCTTCAAAATTACAGCTGTGGTACTCCGCTGTGAGAACAGGGCTTGTGTTACTGGACAATTCCCTATTTTAGCTACTTGTGTTGTCTCCAATCTTTTGGTGTTATATACATCACTGCAGTAAAAATTCTTAGAAGTAGCTTTTTAATATTTCTTTAGGATAAATTCCTAGGACAGGTTTATTGCTGGATCAAATGGATTAAACATTAAAAATCTTGATAAAAGGTAATAAAATTACTTCTAAAAAATTATACAATTTAGTCACCTGTCTGTGAGAAAACCTGTGTCACTCAATCTTTTGCCAGCCCTGACTGGCTGTTACCTCATTGTTTCATCTCTGTCAGTTTGATCATTGAAAAGCATTTTTCCTTTTGCTGAGAGCTGATTACCAGGGGGGCTGAACGTTTTCCTCTGCGGGCCGTCTGCCTGCCGTCCTTCTGGTGACGGTCTGTTCATGCTCTTTGCTCATTTCTCTCCCTGGATGTTCAATGTTTTCTTCTCGATCCTTAAGAGTATTTTTACTTTTAAGGTTTTTAATTCTTTGTCTACCATATGTGAATTTTTTTTATTTGCATTTTAACTTGAAATGTTATTTCGACTTTGCAAATATTTTAATTTTAATATAGTCAAACCTACCAAACTTTGCCTTTATAGGTTCTCTTTGTTATGCTCTCAAAGGTCTTCATTTTAAGATAAGATAAATACTACTCTAGTTTATTTTCTCTGAATTTTTTGTGATTTTTTTCACATGAAATTATTAATCTACATGAAATTTACTTTGGTGTCTGATGGAAAGTAAAACTGTAAGTCTTTTTTTCTGAGTAGTCACCTAGTATTCCAACATCATGCACTGAATATCCATTTGTTACCCACTGACGTGAAAGGTACATTTTGTCACATGCTAAATTATTATAAAATATTGGGTCTGTTTTCCAAGCTTCCTTTTTGTTGTATTGATCTGCCTTTTCCACACTGTTTGATCTAATATTTCTTCATAATACCTTCAGTCCTGTAGAGCAAATACAACAACCACTAGTTTTCTTTTTCAAAAAATTTTATCTATGTCCACCCATTCATTATTTCTCTAACTTATAATCACTTGGTCAAGTTCCAAAAATATCCTGACATGATTTTGGTTGGAACATCATTATGTTTTAAAATTAATCACAGGAAAAGTATATCTTTATAATATTGAGTCTTTACATTTGTGAACATGGCATATCTTTCCATAAATGAAAAATATTTTGGTTATTTGCTATACAATTCTGCACATTTAAAAATTTTATTCCAAGATATTAATAGACTATAAAGAATATGAATATAACACCTATTGGTTAATATTTCTATGCTATGACCTATCCAGTTTAGTACAAAGTCTTCCAGTAGTTCCAGTATTCATTTCTATTTATTCTTTTGAGGTTTTTTAGGTAGAGAACCAAAATATCTACAAATTATGATAATTTTTATCTGCTCTTTGACAATGTATATTATTTCTTATGCTTTTCTTGTCTTATTGCATTGTCTGAAACTGTAGATCAGTGTTAAAGTGGTTTGGCACTCTTGGTTCATTCTTGAGTTTAATCATGGGATCTCCTTATTGTCTTACCTTAATGTCTAATATTAGGTTTTAATTGAAAAGACAGAATATTTACCAAGTTAAGAAAGAATCATTCTGGGCCAAGCCCGTGGCACACTTGGTAGAGTGCTGCGCTGGCAGCGCGGCGGCGCTCCCGCCGCGGGTTCGGATCCTATATAGGACTGACCGGTGCACTCACTGGCTGAGTGCTGGTCACGAAAAAAAAAAAAAAAACGACAAAAAAAAAAAAAAAGAAAGTATCATTCTACTTCTAACCTGGTAATGCTTTTTTTAAATTATGAATGGTCTCTTAGAAATTTATCAAACTAAATCTTTTTTTCCCCTACCCTTAGGCCTATTGATGTGATAAATTATATTAGCAGTATTCTATATTAAGCCATCATGTCATTTCTGACATAAATCCTTGTTGAAGTCAAGGTGCAATATTCTTTCAATATTCTTCTTGATTTGATTAGGCAGTATTTTATTTACAATTTAATGCATCAATTTGTGTAAGTGAGATTATGCAATTTGTCTGTAATTTTTCATACTATTTTGGCCAAGATTCCCATAAAAGTTATGCTAACTTTGCAAAATGAATTGGGAAGGCCTTTAAGTTTGTGTGTGGATATCTATATAACATAAAAATAATCTCTTCCCTTTAAAGTTTAAAAGAACTTACCATTAAATTGTCTGTGTATGTGTCCTGGACTTATGTTTTCTTGTTTTGGAGATAACTCTTTGACGACATTTAAAATTTATTCCAAACACATCAATCTATTCATGCTTTAAACATCTTATTGAGCCACTTTTGCCTATATTTATTTTCCTAAAAAATAATCAAATTTATCAAAATCTAAAAATTTACAGAGTATGATAATCATATTCATTCTCATGCTTACATCTTAATAACTTCGTATTTGTGCTCATATCTCCTTTTCCATTTCTAATTTAATGTATTTGTGTTTTCTCTTTTTTATATGACTTTTTGGATGTCTTTTATTTTTTCCCAAACAACCAATTTATAATTTATAATACATTTGAATATTCTTCTGTTTTCTAACATTAATTTCTGCATACGTCACTGTATTTTCCCTGCTTTTCTTGTTTTATGTTTGTACTCATTGTTGTCCCTTTTTAACTTCTTAAGTATCTAGCATATTTATCTACGTTTTTTTCTTGTATGGTAAAGAATGTATTTAACACTCTAAATTTTCGTGAATACCATTTTGACCACTCCCAACTAAATAACAAGTGCCATTTTGATTCCCTCTTTAATGCAACTTATTTTGTTGAGTGAGTCAATTTCCAAAGAGTTTAGGGTTGGGGCTAAAAGTTTGGTCTTTTGGTCAAGATGTATGTTGCATATAATCAGATCCCAACCTCAGTGGGTGGAGATGGTGGGGAGGGGAGAGGGAGCACAGCAATAAAGAGAGCAAGACCAGCGCCGTCAGAGCAGGTGCACACTCCAGCGTGCCCGTGTCTCAGCACATGAGGAAGATGCGGCCAGCACGGGGCAGCCCACTGGATCTTCAAGGGTCTTGACCCCCAGGCCAGGCTCTCCTGATATTCACAGAGGACTCTGACTAGTCCAGGGCAGGCGTGCTCACTGTCTCTCCCTCCCTCTGTCACCCTATCACTATCTCTATCTCTATTTCTTCTGAAAAAATAAAATAAAATAAAAGCAACTTTTTTTAAAAAGGCACTCTTTTAAAATCCTAAAGCAATGCTCTCAAATTATGGCAATTCCCAAATAAGAACCTCATCACCCTCTACATGAGCAAACACATACTGAGTGTGTCTGAAGCATCTTCCCTGCCCACGTGCTGATGGGATGCACAGACTCAATGGGTGAGGGCCAGAACACACACGGCACGCACCATCAGAAAACAGGGGCCTCCAAGCTGCCATCGGATGTCACCCCAGGTCTGCCCCATCGGCTGCCTGCCACCACGTGTGGCTGAAGTGCTTTGCCAAGCATGAGAGTCAGCCCAGGACGTGGTCTCCATTTGGACTATTTTTCAAGTCCCACCACCTCCTACTTATCAACTCCAAATTAGCTTTTACTTTGGGACATGGCTTTGTGCTGTTCTTGTACCTCTGACTCTCTCTGACATGATAACACCAGCCATGTGCACGCATAACCTGAAGAGGAAGAGGAGACGTGGAGTTAAAGGTCTCAGCATGAAGCAAAACCCTTCCTAGCTGAGAGGAAGAAGTCTCATGGGCCTTTGTGCCCTGGCCACCCAGCACCAGGCAGGATCCCGAGGCTCATCACAGGGCATCAGGCACTGCACGTAACACTGTCCACCCACATCTTAGGCTGGTTGGTTGAAAAATTTCTTAAAAACAATACAAATAAAAAACAAAGTTGTTTTGACCAGATCCAAGGCTGAAAGGCCTTGGCTGCTGCATGGCAGACAATAGAAGAAAAGACTGCAGACAGATAGGAAAGAAAACATGATTAAATCACAGAGGTGACATTAAATCAATAGAAGCAGTGCACGATCGATACTCCTTTGCTCTGGGTAAGAGCAGTGGGCTGGTGCCTATTTTCAGATTGTTCTAAGATTGTTTCCTATTTGCATTGTACAAAGAAAGACTTTGGGGGACCATGTGGGAAAGGCTGCTATTTTCTTAAATGTCTAATTAGATTCTCCAAATATGATTCTGTTTCTTTTCTAGATTTGGCAGGACAGTCGATCGGTTCCAGCCCCATGCACAGAGGAGACGCCAATACCAATCACAGCATGGGCAGCTGGGCAATTGCCAGAGAGCAGCTGCTCTGAGCTGCCCAATAGGAACTCCAAGGAGCTGCTGTTTGCCGCCGTAATGGCCGGTGGAAATCCAGGTCATGCAAACGATTCACGTTCGAGGCACTGACTCTGAGTCACTTAACATTTCACGGTGGACCAGGGTCTGCAGACAGATTCCAAAACAGGAGAGTGGCACACTCAATAAATCTATGTTTTAACTGAGGAAGTATCGGCAAAGAGGAAATTTCAGATTGAGAGCAGGGTCCCTGGGTTCCAGCACGGATTCTGCCACCCACCAGCACATGAACTTACGTTCTCTGAGCTTTCTGGGCCCTTGTTCTTTCTCTCTCTACAATGAGGCTGCGGGAGCAGGTGATCTGAATGTCTTCTTTAACCTTTTTCGGTTTTCATTCTGTAAAAATTGGACTGAAATTCCCATGAATTGTTTTTGCATGATCGCAACCAAACAAAGGGGATAAAAAGATACTGGGACATTTTTCAAGCACTCTGGACAAATCATAACAGTAGTAAATGTACCTAAACAGAAAGTTTTGTCAGTAAAGAAAATACACACACAGCGCAAGCTATATCCTGCCATCGATCCGAGCACGGAACAGAGGCAGGATATGGCCATGGGCTGGCATTTGTTATTAATAGGAAGGCTGAATTTTTCAGGACAAAAATAACATTATCCTCCGAACTAAGGAAATGTGGAGCCGTAAATAAAACCTATGCAATTGCTAGCTGAGAGGAGAGTAGATCTGTCATTGCTGTACAAAATATCTTGTTCCTTGGGACTCAGGAGCTGTTTGGGGCAAAAGTGTTCTTGTTTTCCAATCCGGGGGGTGGTAATTTGGCAGGACTGGGCTAACCGTCCAGACACACTGAAGACAGATTAGCAGGGATGCCGGCTCCGAGGAGTGGGAAGAGTGAGCTGGCGCCTTGCGCGCGTGTCCCTGGTAGCAAAGGAGAGAGGCAGGCAGTGGCCCCGAGAAGCCCAGGATGATGCAGTGAGGTGTCTCCTGCCCAGGAAATGCAGGACATTAGGAAAACACGAGTCCAAACCTCATCAATACCGCAACTGCCATCATTACCCCAAAGCACGTGAGGGTGTGAGGGAAAGAGCGGGAGTCCTGTGTTCCAGAGCTGGAGCCGGAACCCTGGGACCCACGAGCAGGTACCAGGCCTGTCTCCTCCTTCACTGCTTCCCTGCGGGGCGCGGGAGGTCAGGACTCCTGAGACCTGCTTGCTTCAGACAGCTTTCAAAGTCATTCTGGTCCCTTTTTTTTTTAAAAGGACACTCTTCAAGTAATAGATTCCATTTTATTTTTCTTTTTAGGGTATGCTATGTGCTGTGCTGTGTCCCCCAAAATCCATATGTTGAAGTCCCAACCCCTAGAACCTCAGAATGTGATGAAATTTGGAGATGGGCCCTTAAAGAGGTAGTCTAGTTAAAATGAGGTCACTAGGGTGGGCCCTAATCCAATCTGACTGGTGTTTTTATAGGAAGAGACAAGGACACAGACACCCACAGAGGGACGACCAGGTGAGGACGCGGGGAGAAGACGGCGGCGTCTACGAGCCGGGGAGAGAGGCCTCGGGAGGAACCGGCCCTGCCACGCGCTGATCTCAGACCTCCAGCCCCAGAGCCGCGAGAGAACACACGACGTCGTTTAAGCCGCCCGCCTGTGGTACCTTGTTATGGCAGCCCTAGAAAACTAATACAGAGCACGCGAATAAAACCATTCATAAAGGTGGACGGTCTCGAAGCAGACAGACGGTTGGGTGGCATGGTGGCAGGTGAGAGGGCTCAGCTCAGCCTCCGTGTGGGAGCTCAGGAGGTGGCGGAGGTGCCACCCCACCCCACCGCAGCAGCCTTCTCTGCCCGTAGCAAAGGGGACAGACCAACAGGGACAGGTCCCGGCAGCGCGTGGTTTGGGGGGCCCGGCTGGAAGTGCTGTGTGTGTTCCTGAGCTCCTAGTGGGGGCAGCTCGGCAGGCGGGGTGGCGTCTAAAGGGAGGGGGCTCGTGCTGGGCCTGAGGGCTCAGAGGAAGAAGTTGAGGAGATGGCACTACAGGCCAGGGACGTGATGGGCCTGACACTGAGGAGCAGAGCAGAGGGTTTTTGGGGTGACTGGGGCAGAGTGAGGGCCTGGAACAGCCGTGGGCATGGGGAAGGTGGAGTCAGAAAGGGGGTCAGAGAGACCACTGGGAGAGCAGGGGGACTGTGCAGGGCCTTCAGGCCTAGCTGAGGACTAAGGCTTGGGCACAAGCCGCTGTCGCATCTGAGAAATGAGTTATTCTCCCTCTGCCCTGCCCAAGAGAAGACAAGGCCTAATTAATACACATTTTTCATTAATTTTTAAAAGAATTTTTACGTATCCTCAAAGTTCTTTTAAGGAAAGGAGAGTGATTGGAGGATGTCCCGAGCTGGGCAGGCTGGTGTCCCCCACACCGACCTGGGCCTGAGGGGGTTCATGGACCGGGTAGAGGAGGAGGCATTTCTAAAGCCCCTCCCCTGGGGGTGGCCCCATCCTGGGGGACCAAACACTGCTTGCTGCAGCTGGAAGCCTGTGCCCCGTCCCTCCATCCTGACCAGCAGGCCTGTGAGCTCACCCAAACCTGATAAGATCGCAGCCCTCAGGGTGCACCGCGGCAGGACCATTGCCTGCAAAAATCAGAGTTAATTAATACAAGGCCACAGACAGAGCCGACAACGGGGGTCTGTTCTCCCCCAGCTGGGCATGAACAACTCCATGTAATATTTATAGACCCAGTTCTGCCTGTGCACTGAAGGGAGGCCGGGGCCCCAGGGGACATGAGCTCAGGAGCTCCATCGGCAGGTGAGAGACGGCCTGGAACCCACACCCCACCCTCAAACTCTAGGCTCCGGAGACCATCAGAGGAAAATGTTACCCCACTCCACCCCTAGGGTTAATGCCCTCCTTCGGGAAAAGAGAGAGGTCTGATATCAAACTGAATTGATTCTGCGGATCAAAACAGGCAGGCTTGGGATCCTCTTGCCTTGCACACGGAGGGCTGGAGGGTATAGAAAGAGCCCCAACTGCGTCACAAGAGCAGCACCTGAGTCATCATGTCACACTCATGTCCTTGCAGGTGGGAAACACACCCTTCCAACCTCTGTATCCTCAACAGCCCAGGGCGTTAGATCAAGAGCTTGATTCGACCAAGAGCTAATCAATCATGTGCTGAATGCATGAATGAATGAGTGAATGAGTGAGGGAGTGAATCCAGATGTAAATGGGACCACAGAGCAGATTCTAAGCTTTAAAATGCATCTAGGGCAAGGATAGGCAGCCTTTGTCCATAAAGGGCCGATAGTAAATATTTGAGGCGTTGTAGACCACGAGGACCCTGTCATGACCATTCACCTCTGCCACAGACACTTCGAGAACCAGAGAGTGGCAGCTGCATCCCAATAAAACTTTATTGATGAACACTGAAATTTGAATTTCACATTGTTTTCACATGTCATTCCTCATTTGATTTTTTTTCCAACCACTTAAAAATGTACAAACCATTCTTAGGTCAATAGCCACATAAAAACAAGTGGACAGCTAGATGTGGCCCTCGGGCCATAGTTTCCCGACCCTGACCTAGAGTATGACTGGCCAAGATACCACACAATCCAAGGATTTCTGTTAACAAGAGAGGCCAAGTCATACCTTTTATTCCCGGATTTCAGCCTTGGTCCCAAACCTCCTCCTTCAGGAGCACGGACCCTACATGCACCCGAAGCCGTGTCCCCTGGTTACCAAGAAGCCAGAAACCATTGCCAGGGCCTGCACCAGGCCCACCAGCACCCCAAGTTGGGGCCATGGCCCTACACTAACATGAGGTAGAAATAAGTCTCACTGGGTTACTAAAACCTCTGAGGCTGTGTGCTACATGCACAACTTGTGTATCCTGACAGATAACAATCTCTGAAATTACCTATTGATTGCATGTTATAAAAGTGCAGATCTCCTCACGTGCTGCTTCTCCCTGCCCCTGAGCGACAGGCGGAGGCTGTGTTGTCGGTTTTAGTTCTTGCGTTGCTTCCCTTTGCACCTGTAGCTGATAGTTCCGCCAGTGTTGACGGTATCTCTTGGCTTTCCACTATGCAAATCAGGTGGCAGAAATTTCCACCCCCCCTACTCCTTCCTTCTACCCCCCCACTTCTATAAATTACCATTTTATTTTGATACTGTCAGGAATAATAACATTGGCTTTCTGTATTGGAGCTATAATCAGTCTTCTGTGCTTCATTCCCAGGTTTTCTAAAAAAAAGAAAAAAGAAAAATTTTTATTTTTATTTATTTTTTAATTTATAAAGAAAATGAAATTTATTTGCTAACATTCTATGTCATTGACACTTAAGATAAAGAACGGGCTGGACTTCCAAGGAGCCAAAGCAGGTTTTACCTGTGCACAGGTCTGCTCCCCTACTCTTTGTCTCCTAAAGGTTATTATTCTGCGTACAAGTCCAGGACTTACAGGCTGGCCCACAAGGAGCTCACCATTAAACTGGGGCCTCCTAAATGCTGGAATGGGCAGGGCATGGTTCTGAATCTCTGCAAGAAGTCCATACACTGTCCACAGTAAATGTTCTTATTCATGTAGTCCTGCCGCCTCCACTCCACTCGGGACTGGGATGGGCTGTGGGGGTGGCAGGCAAACACACAAGGGAGGGGTAAGAGTCATGCATGTCCCCAGACAGAATGACAGCGCGCCTCTCTGTTCCCAGCCTCTGTTCCTGCGGCCTCTGCATCAGGACCAGGCGGGGCTCTGCTCTGCTGCTCTGCTCCTACCTGGACCGCAGCCATGCCCCCTGCCTCCCCTTAAACCTGAGGCTGCGGCTGCCTCCGGCTCCTTCACGCAGACAAGCCTCTGTCCTCTTTAGGTCCAGAAGTGTGCTGAAGCATCTCATCTCCTGTCATCCTTCTTATGATCTCTGTCACAGGCTACTCCTTCTGTTCGCCTTCTCCACGACTCTTCCCAGTGCTGGAGGGAGAAGCAGACGTAAGTCGGCAACTTCTGAATATCAGTCTCTCCCGTTAAAAGAATCAGGCTCTGCTTAATTATGACAATGACACACACTGGGGATGTGCAGCACACGTGCTGGATCCTGAGGCACATTCCCTGGCACCTCCGATTCCATCATGGCCATGCTGGACAGCTCCGTCCGTTAACGGTCAGCTCCTGCTGCGCCTGCAGCAAGCTGCATCTGAAAGTGAGCGGGAATTCACAGCCCAGGGGCATCCCTCTACCTAAAGGGGATGGTGGCTGTGGCAGGTGCCCCTGCCTCACTTCCAGCTGTGGGGCAACTCCGGGAATCACTGCTGCGCCTCTCAAAGTAGAGCACCCACCACCCACAACAGGAACCTGCCCGGTGACCAGATGGCTCAAGAAGCTGATCCTGGTGAGTAGGTCCAAGCCGGAGGCTGTTGGTCACTTGGTCCTGGGGCCAGGATGGTCCCAGCGGGAAGACAGGGGAAGGGAGGGCCTCCAGAGCAGAAGTCTGCTGAGGCCTGGGCAGTGTCTACTTGAGGATTCTTGGTGGGATCTAACCGCAGTCAGCAGCTTCCAAGCATCTGAAATAAGCCCCAAGAGTCCACCCATGGTTGCACCTTCTGAACAATTAGTCAACAGACACTGTGCACAGGAATGGCTGCTTGCCGAGCACTTACTGTCCCTCACCAGAGTGACCCTGCGAGGTGCACGTCAGTAATCCCATTTTACAGATGAGGAAACTCAGTCTGAGCCAGAACTCAAGCAGGCTGGTCTGGGGCCATCACTCATTTCCCTGTGGGATTTCTTGTGCCCGCTACATGCAAGTACTTATGCAGAGCCGTGGGAGCGTGGAAACCCAGAGCAAGAAGCATCCCTTTGACTGGAGATGGGAAAAAACACGTGTGTTCACATGCTTACTGGGGCCGGCCTCGCGAGGTGCAGTCCCCGGAGATCCCAGGGCATGTGCCCCAGGCAGCCTGCGCAGGAGGGACTGCCTGTGAGTCCTGCCACTGGTCCAACAGCGGACAAGCCCTCCAAAGCCAGGGTTGGCCCTTGGGAGCAGAAACAACCACCCCGGTCTGCCGATGGCCTCCAGAAGTGCAGGTGGTGCCCAATGCATCTTTATCATCCCGCTAAACCCGAGTCATTTTCAAGTGGAAGTTTGCATTTAACTTTCTTTTAATCACAAACAGAAGTTTATGGCCCAGCAATATGTAACCCTGTAAATCATCATGAAAATGTCTCTTGTCACAAAACAATGACAAGAATATCTGTGGAGGGAAATGTGTGAAGAGTGAGAGGCTGATGCCAGGGTAAGGCAGCAGCACCACGAAGCGAGCGCTCGCGCCCCTGGGCACAGCACCCCATTTACACAGCACGAGCAACGCGGTCCGTATGGCTGTGACTGAGCAACCGCAGGTGGAGCACGTTTTTGCAGCCTTGTGACGGATGGCCAGATAAGACTGTTCTAGACTCTTTTCACTAAATAGGAAGTGGCCCTAAGATTTCAGTATCCTCCTTACGGTCATGGTGAATTATTTTTTTCCAAAGAGATGCTAAATAAAGACGATATGCACAATTGCAAACGTGAGAATGATGCCCCTATTCATAAGCCCATGTCTTAACTAGTCAACATTCAATAAACATCGGTGGGTTAATTGATGGCTGTCTTTCCTTTAAGGACACCTGAACGTAAATGAGTACAAACCCTGTGATCTAGAACCTGTGTTGGAGAAGAGAAGGGAGCACAGTTCGGGAAGTGTCTGTCTGTCTAGGATGACGGGAGGACGGCGTCTCCAGTAACCTGGAGAAAGATGCTTACTAATGACGTCATTGCCACAGTGACAGTGAATTCGGATTCTGGGCAGATGGGGGAAGGCGAGCAGCAGACCTCTCTTCCCCAGGCGCCTTGCGTCAGCACTGGGGACATGCACCAGAGCAGCAGACTGGCATCCTTAACAGCTCGCTATTTACAGGGCACGAGGAGGGGTCTGCTCTGGAGGGCTGGCCTGCAGGAGAAATGCACTCACACAATGGGAACCATCACTCGGAGTGTGAATTCTACTGTAATCCCCATCAGGGGCCACATGGGACTGTCCTTACACCGTTGAAAAGCTGCTTGGCTCCTGGGCAGTGCTGCCGTCTCAGCTTGCCTGTCTGCCCTGCCCCTCCTGGCCACAGGACCCAGACCGCTGCAGTCCTGAGGGCCAGAGTTCTGCCCGGCCACACCTGGGCGAGCCCCCGGGCCTCTCCCATTCCCGCTCCCTGGCCGCCTCCTCCCCAGATTCCGTGCCAGGGCCTATCTGCTCAGTGGCCATGACCGTGATTTTAGCTTATCTACAGAGACAAGCCCAGTAGCGATCTCTCTGAGCGCGCCTTTTACAGTTGGACAAGGGCCAGCTCATTGCTCCTCCTCCAGAGTGTTTGGAGGGCAGTGCCAGGTGCCCTCATCTCTGACATTGTCACCACTGTCAGCCCCAGGGCAGGACGAGGAACTGAGTGGCTCCCAGCATCCCCCAGGATTGCTCCTGGGGAGGCAGTTGCAGGGAGCTTCTACCTCGCTGCCCCTCGGTGGCACTAGGAACGACTCTCGGTGGTGAAACCGTGCGCTGGCAAGCCCATGCAGGGCTGCCTGCCAAATGCTCTCCCAGCAGAAGCGGCCGTTTTGCAGGAAAGAGGAAAAATGATTGCAAATAAGAGCTGACGTCAGCTCTCTCTTTGGAGGCTAAAGGCTGGTAGCAGGATGAGGTCGTTCAAAATGCTCTCTCTCCTCCTTCTAAGTGCCTTTCATTCATTTCAACCGGAGGAGCCCTAAATCCGAGGTGCACCTCTGTGCAGGTCTCCCGTGCAGAGAGTGAGTGAGTCTCCCATGCCCAGGCTGCCGGGGGTCTCAGACAGACAGGTGCTTCTTCTGCCTCTCCCAAGCACTGGCCCTGTTAGACCTCACATGGCGGTGGGCTGCCTGAAAATAGAAGCCTTTAAAACAGCCATGCTTCCTGGAGCCAGACACTCTCCCGACGCTCAGAGGGCCAGTGAGGAGACACCTGGCAGCTTGCTGATACTCTTCAGCCAGGGCTGGGTGTTTCTCTTCTTACTCTGCTTTGTTGTCGGTGACCCAAGGACCAGCCCCTGTGGCCATTCCCAGTTTGCCCATGAGGAAGCCAAAGTGGGACAGGAGAGACCCACTCTCGGAATCTGCAGCAGACGTCGTGCAGGGGCAGCGAGCGGAGCAAAGTCCCAGGGAGGGAGGGCAAGGGGAAGCGGTGATTCTGCTGCCGGGAGCCTAAAAACAGAAGCGTGGTGGCGGGGGCTCTACACTGAGGGGGAGCAGCTGCACCCCTGCGGACTATCCAGGCATAAGTACCGTCGTGGCTCAGGGACATTCCTGACCACGAAGCCTTGTGAGCAGTGGAAGTTCACATGGTTCCTCACTTTTCCTTTTCCTCAAGATTATGCCCTTGGGACTGTGTAAATCTCAACCCGGAGGTGACCCACCACTGAGCATCAGGGGCACTCCTACTTTAAACGGAACTTTCCAGACCATGCTGACAACAGCTCTCAGGAGTCTGCAACAGTGTACCGGGTGTCAGGCACTCTGTGCCTCCAGGGGTTGTCCAGTACCTGCAGCCCACACACGCTAGATTCCTCGGTGCCAGCACAAGATGACGACGAAGGACCTCAAAGAGCTGTGGTCAGCTGGGGAGACAGCCGGGGCGTGTTTAGGGTTCTGGGACCACAAACGAGGGCATTCTACCCAGCAGGGAGCAAGGGGCAGAGAGAGCCAGGAAGCGGAGATGGCCTTGAAGGACGACCAGGAGCCGTCCAGGTCTGACAGTGGGAACACCGGGAACAAAGACCACGAAGCACGGGGCTGCACGACCCAGGCGGCCACGCGGCTCCCTGTGGCTGGCGTGCGGTGGGGAGGGGGCGCTCAGGAGACCCTGGAGAGGCAGGCTTAGGCCAGATTGCAAACGATCTTGATGCAAGACTCTGGACTTGCTCTGATGGAAGTTCTCACACCTCCCAAATCCGGGCTCTTCCTCAGCAAAGCTTCCTACTTCTGAGAGAAGAGGCAAGTCCAAAACCATCCAAAAACGGGCACTCCTCCTGGCAGTTGTGTAACTCCCTTTTCAAGAAAGTAGATATTTCCCTGGGAAATGACTGCTCCCAAGGAAATCTGTTCCTTTTTGGTTTATTTCCTCAGTTGAGGCTCTGTGCGAATGAAAGTCCAGAATTCTGGGCGTGGTGCAGTTCTTACCCTGGGCATAGACATGCCCGGTTTCAGTCCTGGCTGTGCTGAGCCATGTCAATGGGCTGTGGAGGAGGTAACACTGGGTCCTCCCTAATGGTGCCCAGAGGCCTTGCACAGGTCACAGGGAAACCTGAGCGAGGGAGTGGAGGTGGGTGGTGAGGGTCTAGTCTCAACAGGAAAAAGCACCCAGGCTGTGTTCTTCTCCGGGAAGGTACGATGGTGTCATTTACATGGGCAGCATGGCTCATACATGAATTTCTTGTTTTTTTCTTCTTTATTTGAATTGACATATTGTAATTGTACATACTTACGGAGTACAATCTGCTGTTCTGATACGTATACATGTTGTGGAATGATCCGGTCAAGGTAGTGAACGTGTCAATCACCTCATGCATTTACTATTCCTTCCTGGCCAAAACATTCAAAAGTCTCTCCTCTAGCTATTATGTAATGTAACGGTACAACACTGAGCTGTTAACCATAGTCACCCTGCTGTGCAGAACACTAGAGCTTTTTCCTCCTAATTGTAACTTTGCACCTGATAGAGTTCGGATGTACTGCCCCCCCAAAACTCATGTGGGAATCTGATCCCCAGTGTGACAGTGTTGGGAGCTGCTTGAGTCATGGGGGCAGATCCCTCATGAATGGATTAATGCTCTCCCTAGGTGGGGGTCCTGAGTGAGATCTCACTCTACTAGTTCCCACAAGAGCTGGATGTTTAAAAGACCCTGGCACCTCCTCTCTCTCTCTTGCTTCCTCTCCCATGTGATCTGCTTGTACCCACCAGCTCCCTGCCACTTTCCACCATGAGTAGAAGCAGCCTGAGGCCCGTGCCAGATGCAGCTATTCCAGAATCATAGGCCAAATAAACCTCTGTTCTTTATAAATTACCCAGTCTCAGGTATTTCTGTTATAGCAACACAAAATGGACTAATACAGTACCCACTGGTAACACATGAATTTAAATGAGCTTAATATTTCAATTTGAATTTACACAAACTATAAATTTGAGAATCATTTTGTTTTCCCAGCCTTATTGAGATATAATTGGCAAGTAAAATTGCATATATTTAAGGTGCACAATGTAATGTTTGATATAAATATATACACATTATGAAGTGACACTACAATTAACATATTAATCTCTTCATATAGTTACTATAGTATGTGTGTGCATGATTGGTGATAACACACACATATATGATAAATCCACAGCTAACATTATATTCCATAGTGAAAAGTTTAAAAGTTAAAAAGCAAAACTTTTCCTCTAAGATCAGGAACAAGACAATGGTGTGCACTCTCACCACTTCTACTGAACATAATACTAAAAGTCCTAGCCAGAGCCATTAGACAACAGAAAGAAATAAAAGGTATCCAAACCAGAAAGGAGTAAGTTAAATTGTCTCTATTGGCAGATGACATGATTTTATATATAGAAAACCCTAAAGACTCTACCAAAAAACTGTTAAAACTAATAAACTAATTTAATAAAATTGCAGGATACAAAATCAACATTCAAAAATCAGTAGCAATTCAAAATGGTAACAAAAAAAAAACTATCCAAAAAAATTAAGAAAACAATTCCATTTACAATAGCATCCAAAAAATAATTACAAATAAATTTAACCATCTCATACGTCAGGATTCTCCAGAATTTACTTATCTTATAACTGAAATTTTATACCCTTTGACCAAAATCTCATTTCTCCAAACCCCCAGGCCCTGGCAACCACCTTGCTACTCTCTGTTTCCATGAGTTTGACTGCTTTAGAGTCCACATGTAAATGAGATTATATAATACTTGTCTTTCTGTGTCTGGCTTATATCACTTAGCATAATGTCCCATAAGTTAATCCATGTTGTTGCAATTGGCAGAATTTCCTTCTTCTTTAGAGGTGAATAATTTTCATATATATAGTTTTCATATATATATATATATATAGATATATAGACACACACATGTACATATATACCACATTTTCTCTATCCATCAGCAGACACCTAGGTTGTTTACATACCTTGGCTATGGCGAATATTGTTGCAATGAACATGAGGGTGCAGGTATCTCTTTAACATACCAATTTCAGTTCCTTTGGATATATACCCAGAAGTGGTATTGCTGGAGCATATGGTGGTCCTATTTTTAGTTTCTTGGGGAGCCTCCATACTGTTTTTTGTAATAGCTGTACCCATCTACAATTCCACAAGCAGGGTAGTGTACAAGGGTTCCTTTTTCTCTACATCCTTGCCAACACTTGTTGTCATTTGACTTTTTGATAATAGCCATCCTAACAGGTGTGAGGTAATATCCCATTGTGGCATTGATTTGCACTCATGTGTTGTGATTTATGCAGTGATTAGTGATGTTGAGCACTTTGTCATATGCCTATTGTCCATTTATATGTCTTCTTTGACAAAAAGGTCTCTTCAAGTTCTGTGCCCATTTGTAAATTTGGTTATTTGTTATTTCTGATTGAGTTGTATGGGCTCCTTTGCTGCACAGAAGCTTTTGAGTTTAAGGTAGTCCCACTTGCTTATTTTTGCTTTTGTTGCCTGTGCTTTTGGAGTCACATTCATAAAGTCATTTCCAAAATCAATGTCAAGGAGATTTTCCCCTATATTTTCTTCTAGGATTTTTATGATTTCAGGTCTTACATTTAAGTCTTTCATCCATTTTGAGTTGATTTTTACATATGGTATAAGGTAAGGGTCCAGTTTTATTATTTTGCACATGGATATCCAGTTTTCCCAACATTATTTATTGAAGAAGCTATCTTTTTCCCATTGTGTATTCTTGTCACCCTTGTTAAAGATTAGTTTACCATATATGTGTGAGTTTATTTCTCAGCTCTCTATTGTGCTTCAGGCAATAAGTTTCTAATTGTCTGCTTTTATGCCAGTACCATACTGTTTTGATTACTACAGCTTTGTGACTTAGTTTAAAATAAGAACTGTGATGCCTCCAGCTTAGAGCTTCTTACTCGAGATTGCTTTGGATGTTCAAGGTCTTTTGTGGCTCCATACAAAATTTAGAGTTGTTTTTCTATTTCTGTGAAAAATGCCCTTGGAATTTTGATATGGATTATATTGAATCTGTAGATCACTTTGGGGGGAGTAATTTGTGTTTTCTTCTTTTTTTTTTTTTTTAGCAGTTTTTTATAGTTTTCAGTATACCAATCTTTTACCTCGTTGACTAAATTTATTCCTAGGTATTTTATTCTTTTTGTTGCTATTGTAAATGGCATTGTTTTCTTAGTTTCTTTTTCAAATAATTTCTTGTTAGTGTATAGAAACACTACTGATTCTTGTATGTTCATTTTATATCCTAAAACTTTACTAAATTAGTTTATTAGTTTTAACAGTTTTTTGGTAGAGTCTTTAGGGTTTTCTATATATAAGATCATGTCATCTGAAAACAGAGACAATTTGAATTTGTTCTTTCTGATTTCGATGCCTTTTATTTCTTTCTCTTGTCTAATTGCTCTGGCTAGGACTTTTAGTGCTATGTTCAAGAGAAATGGCAAGAGTGGGAATCATTCTCTTGTTCCTGATCTTAGTGGAAAAGCTTTCAACTTTCACCATTGAGTATAATGTTAGCTGTGGCCTTTTTATATATGGCCTTTTGTTATGTTGAGGTATATTTCTTCTATTACAAATTGTTGAGAGTTTTTAATCATGAAAGAATGTTGAATTTTGTCAAATGCTTTTTCTGCATCTACTGAGATGATCATATGGTTTTTATTCATCATTCTGTTAATGTGGTGTATCACATTTGTTGATTTGGGTATGTTAAACCATTCTTGCATCCCAGGGACAACTCCCATTTGATCATACTATATGATCTTTTTAATGCGCTGTTGAAATCAGTTTGCTGCTATTTTGTTGAGGATTTTTGGATCTATGTTTATCAGGGAGGAAGAGAGAGAGAGAGAGAGATGGAGGATGGGGATAGGGAGAGAGCTAAAGATTTCTCAATTTTTTAAATCTTTTCAGAAAATCAGCTCAGTTTTATTGATCTTTTCAATTGTCTTTCTAGTCTCTTTCATTTACTTCTGCTCAGCTCTTTGTTATTTCCTTCCTTCTGCTAACTTTGGACTTTGTTCTTTTTCTAGTTTCGTGAGGTGTAAAATTAGATTATTTGAGATCTTTCATTTTTCTTAACATAGGTATTTATTACTATAAACTTCCTTCTTAGAACTGATTTTGCTGCATCTCATACACTTTGGTATATTGTGTTTCCATTTTCATTTGTCTCAAGTGAAACAATTTTTTAAAATTTTCTATTTGATTTCTTCTTGACCTATTGGTTTTCCGAAGTATGTTGTTTAATTTCCAGATATTTGTGAGATTTCTAGTGTTTATCCTGTTATTTATTTCTAGTTTCATACCATTGTGATCAAAAAAGATACTTGACATGATTTCAGTTTTTCTGAATTTGTTGTGACTTGTTTTGTTGCCTAACATATGATCTATCCTGGAGAATGTTTCATATGCACTGGAGAAGAATATGTATTTTGCTGCTGTTGGACAAAATCCTCTTTACATATCTGTGAGGTCCATCTCGTCTATAGTGTTGTTCAAATTGGCTGTTTCCTGATTGATTTTCTGTCTGGATGATTTATTTATCCATTGCTAAAAGTGGAGTATTAAAGTCCCCTATTACTGCACTGCTTTTATTCTTCTTTCAGTTCTGTTAATATTTACTTTATATGTTTAGCTCAAAGTTGGGTGCATAAGTTTACTGGTTGTTGTTATCCCTTCTTGATGAATTGACCCCTCTATCATTATAGAATGAACTTCTTTGTCTCTCTTCAGTTACTATTTGCATGGAATATCTTTTTCATCTCAACCAAATATTCTTGGATGATAGGTGTTTTGTTTTGTTTTTTAGCACTTTGAATATATGATCCCATTTTCTTCTGGCCTGCAAGATTTCTGCTGAGAAATCTGCTAGTAGTCTAATGAGAGTGCCCTCTCATGTGACATGTCACTTTTCTATTGCTGCTTTCAAAATTCTATGTGTCTTTGACTTTTGACATTTGATTATAATGTGTCTCAGTGAAGATGTCTTTGGGTTGAACCTATTTTGAGACTTTTGAGCTTCATGGGCCTAGATGTCTATCTCCCAAAATTTGGGAAGTTTTCAGCCATTATTTCTTTAAATAAACTTTCTGCCTCTTTCCTTCTCTTCTTCTGAGATTCTCATAATGCATATACTACTGTTGGGTCATTTAATGGTGTCTCATAAGTCTTATCAGACTTCTTAACTGTTTTTCATTCTTTTTTTCCCCTCCTCTGACCAGAAAATTACAAGAGACCCATCTTTGGCTTCACAGATGCTGTCTTCTGCTTTATTGAGATTGTTATTGAAGCTATTGAATTTTTTTTATTTCATTTTTTTGTGTTCTTTAGCTGCAGGATTTCTGTTTGGTCCTTTTTTATGACTTCTGTATCTTTGTTGAATTTTTTATTTTGTCCATATTTTCTTTCCCTTGATTTCATTGAGTTGCCTATCTGTATTTCTTTATATCCTGCTGACCTTCCTTAAAATAGTTATTTTGAATTCCTTTTCAGGCAGTTCATAGATCTCCATTTCTTCAGAGCCAGTTTACGGAGAATAATTGTGTTCCTTTGGTGGTGTCATGTTTCCTTAATTTCTCATGTTTCTTGAGGCTTTTCCTTGATGTCTGAGTATTTGATGGTGCAGTCACTTCTTCTAGACTTTACAGACTGGTTTCAGTGGAAAAAGACTTTCACTTGCAGGTGGCTACAGGGGTGCCAGTTAGGTGGGATGCAGCAGCTCTGAAACCAGGGGTGTGCAGTGGTGTAGTTTCCATGCAGCTTTATCAGCTGAGGTCACATTGGTGACAACTGTAAGGGTCCTTGGTGACCAAGATTGCAGGTGCTTGCAGTGGTGGTGGTAGCAGCAAGGACTGCTGGGATCTTCAGTGACAAAAGCTGTTGGGGTCCTTCTGTTTTCTTTTTCCCTGTGGAGGGGAGTCCCAGTCAAGGGGATCTCTCATGGTGTAGCCTGTGGGCAGCCATGGCAGTGCCAGGTTCCAGGTTACAGGTACTCAGAGCAGCTGAAGAGATGGGGTCCAGGGCTCAGGGGCTTGCAGAACTACTATGGCACCTGGGACCTATGGCATGGAGCCACCTGCTGAGGCATGGGCATGCACAGATTGCCCATAAATCGATGGTCCACAACTCTAGCATGCACCTAAGCAGCTTGGGCCTGGGAGGATGGGGTGCCACAGTGGCTCAGCTCTGGGGATGAAAGGGCACTCCGGCAGCTCCAACCCCAGGAGGTGGGTCACCATGGTGACTTGTGTCCTACGAATGTTGGGCACAGTTGTAACTCAGGCCCTGGGGTGGTGCATCACTATTATGGTTCAGGCCCTGGGGTAGGAGCAGCTGCTACTCTTGTCTCAGGGATAGTGGGGAGGCATGGTAGTAAGGCCCCAGAGATGGTGGTCTGCAGCCACAACTAGGGCCCCAAAGGCAGGGTGTAGCACAGTGATGACTGTAGTTCCTGAGAGAGCTCAATCTGCAGCAGCCTGGGCCCAGGGGGTGGGCTGCAGTGGAAGTAAGGCCCTGGGGATGGCAGCACACAGCTGGGACTCAGTACTGGGGTTGATGCGGCCCCATAGTAGCTTGCACCAGGGGCAGGGGACAGTGGCAACTTGGGCCTGGTAGGGCACAGTGTCAGCTCCTTCTCCAGGGGGAGCATAGCGTTGTGGACCCTGAGCAGCTCTCTTAATTGGGCTCAGCATCAGGACGAATGCAGAGGTCCCCAGTGGCAAAGGCTGCAGGTTTCTGCAGTAGTGATGAGGGTCACTAGGGTCTTTCTGCTCACCTTGTTCCTGCAGAAAGGATTATTCCTGGATCCAAGCTGCTCCCAGCAGGCAAAGCATTTCTCACCCACGTCTATGTGGCCATTTTGGTTTCTGGGCTTCCAGGTTTCTACCACTTCTTTGGTGTGCTCCTGGGCTCTCCCATAGCTATTTTCATCAGCATGTAGTGTTTATTTCCTGTTTTTGCTGTATCTGTGGGGAAGACAAGCATCAGGACCTCCTAGTCCACTGTCTTGCCAACATCACCCTTGGGAATTATTTCATCCTAGGATGGATTCAATAACAAGAGCTCCAACCTGTGTTCAAACTAACACTTGGTTTATTTAAAATGCCTTGAATATAACTTTACAGAAATCTGAAATTGTACTAAATGAGGCATGCTGTAGCTGTGGGGTTTTTTGTCCTTAGTATTTGCTTCCAAAATTTATTATTGTAACTCTGGCTTCTCATATCTCTGATATATTTTCCACAGGCTCCAACGGAGTAAGTTTGCCTTTACCTCTTATTACTTCAAGGGTCACATTTGAGCATCTATTGCATTCTAAGGAAGTCAGTGGAACACGCTGGAAAGCAGCGTTCGCTCTATGCAAGTCTCCAGAGCACTAGAACAACAAGCAGGTATGTCAAGCAAAGTCCTTGCCACAGGAGCCTATTGCCCAGTGGGAAAGGTAAACACACACTCAGCACCATAATGGGAACATAAACAAAGTGTTAGTGTGACACAAGGAAAGAGCATTGGGGCTGCAGGTGGGAGCTGGAGGAAGCTATAAAGGCTGGCACCACACGGCTGCTGTGAGAAATGGGGTCAACCAGAAGGCCAGCCAAGGATGAGGATAAAGGAGCAGCTTTGAACAGGACCCCGGAGCTGCACAATGAAGAGGTAGGCCCCAGATTCAGAGGTGCGACTGACGCTCACGCGACGCACGGCGTTCCAACCTGCATCGAGCTGTGGTGCCTGGGGGCATCAGGTTGATGTCTGCAGGACTCCAGCACTTGCCCCAGGGAGCCTGCCTCCTCTGCAGAACTTCTCTTCCCCAGGCAGAGCCTGCAGATTTAAAACTCTCCTAGTGTTTATTGCAGCATTGTTCTCAATCGCCAAAAGGTGGAAACAGCCCAAGTGCTGGTTGACAGATAAATAATAAACCAAGTGTTGTATATACACAAAACAGAGTATTATTCCACCTTAAAAAGGAATGAAATTCTGACACATGGGGCCACGTGGATGAAACGTGGATATTACATTCAGTGAAATGAGCATGTCACACACACAAAAATGATCCCACTTATATAGAACATCTAAAATTCATACAGACAGAAAGTTGATTCCAGGCTATCGGGGGCTGGGGGGATGGATGGGGAGCTATTGCTTGATGGGTACAGAGGTGCTTTTCAGGATGATGAAAAGGTTTTGGAAGTACGTAGAGGTGATGGTGCACAACACTGTGAACGTAACTAACACCGCTGACTTGTACTCATACAATGGTTTGAAAGGGCATATTTTATGTTATCTCTATTTTGCCACAATTTTTAAAAGTTAATAAAGTAATAAACCAGAAACCACTGAATTGTACACTTTAAATGGGTAAATTGTATGGCATTGTGAATTAGACATCAAGAAAGAAAGAAAGAGAGAGAAAGAGAGAGAGAAAGAAAGAAAGAAAGAAAGAAAGACTTCCAGCCTTCAAGACCCAAGCGGCTCTCCTGATCCCCACCCTCCACCCTCACCCCACATGGACACGACTCTCATGGGACCTGTGTTCTGTCTTGCAGTGTCATTATCAGTGAACTTATCATGTTATTCCTGCTAAACAGTAATAAACTTCTTAAAATTACAAACCGTCCTTTTTCTCAAATAAGATGCTTCAGACCCTGCATTGGTAGATGTGCCCTGAGAGCTGCTGTCCCATGTGGACTTGTGATCAGCAGTCCCCAGACCTCCTGCCTGGTCCATCTCCACACTGTCTCCAAGATCAGACACTCTGATCATCTCCACCGCCACCACCCTGGTCCACCCTGGTCCAGGACATCTTCCTCTTATAACTGGTCTCCCCTGTTTCCTCCAAGCTCTGTGCATCTATTCTCAATGCAGCTGCCAAAGTGATCCCGTTCAAGCACAGGTCAGACCATGACTCTGCCAAGGGCCCCACTTCTCTTAGAGTAAGAGCAGAAATCCTGAGTGGTCTCAGGGTCCTACAGATCTGCCCCATTACTTCTCAGCCCTCATCACCTGCCAAGTACACTCTGCCACAGGGCCTTTGCACAGACCGTTCTCTCCAGTCAGAATGCTCCACCTGCACGGCTGGCTCCCTCACTGGCGTCCGGTTCTGCTCAGATGGTGTCTTCTCAAAGGTCTCCCCCAGACCACCCCACTGAGATTACACATCCCACCATCCCACACACATCCAGTGCCTTACCCAGCTCTCAATCTTTTCCCAAAACACATGTGGCTTTTTAACAAAACATACATTTAACTGTTATAACAAAAGAAATTATAATATATTTTCCCCATTAAATGATCTTTGTTTCATTCACTAATACATTCTTGTACTTCAAACAGGGCTAGGTACACATGAGGGCAGATAAGTATTTGCTAAAGGAATGGATGCACGACTCTCCTGAGACAAGGAGCTGAGGGAAAGGTCCATCTGCCAGAGCCACTGAACGGCATGGCGGACCCCCCACCTTCCACCCTGACCTACCAGGCTTCCTGAACAAGATGTGGAATCTTCAAGAACTAGGTAGGAGCTCCACAGGGTAAAGTTAGAATTATCCATCAGAATTCCACAAAATGACTTTGATCTAAGCACTAAGAGGACATGTTTTTGGACACCCAAAGGAGAGCAATCTGCAAAAAATGTTATCCCAGTGCTGAAAGCTGATGCCATCTCGGGGGACAGGTTCTGCTCGGGGTGCAACCTGAATGAGGCTGGCTCTGGAACGAACAGACCTCTGACCACTACTCAGCACAGAGCCAGGTGCTGTGGAAGAGGTGAGCTCGCCTGTTAAAACAGCCGTACATGTCTTCTGCCTATCAGCCTAACTCCGGTCAAATGAACGCGCTGAGACGCGTCTTAACTCCTTGCTTCTCTTGGGAAACCTTCTGGAAGCAACGCTGCTCCCGACAGCTCTCCCCCTCCACACTGCAGCATCAACTTTATCCACCTTCCTCCCAGACATCGGCTGCAGCCCCAGCCTGTCCTCTGTTCCAGGCAGGGCCCAGTGGCTCGGTCAGAATGGCTCAGCGCAGGTTGGCAGGTAATAATAACTTGGTAAGCTGGACAGCTTTCAAGAGAACCAATAAATCACAGCAGAGAAATCGAGGGCTCACCAGGCCAGGAACAGTGAGGTCTCAGCACTTAGCAGCAACCACAGTGCCGGCCTCTTCATTAACATTTGATAGGTATTGACACCCTCCCCCCATGAGCAAGCCACATTCTGGCTATGTGAGGGGTGGCCAGTACCCCTCTGTTAAACTCACAAAGGTTCTCCTGAAATAGCACCTCCCAGGAGCTATGGCATTTCATGCATGCTGTCACTGCGTGCTGTCACTGCGTGCTGCTTTTGGGTCGGCCACCAGTCCCACCTGCCTAATCTGGAGTTGGCAGGATCCAGATGTTGTCTTAGCCTGTTTATACTGCTACAACAAAATACCTGAGACTGGGTGATTTATAAACAGTAGAAATGATTTCTCATAGTTCTGGGTTCTGGGAGTCCAAGTCAAGGTGCCAGCAGGTTTTGGTGTCTGTGAGGACTTGGTCTCTGCTTCCAAAGTGGTGCCTTGTTACTATGTCCTCTGGAGGGGAGGGACACCGTATCCTCATGTGGTGGACCAGCAGAAGAGGGAACCCACCCTCTCAAGCCCTTTTATAAATGCCATAATCCACTCATAAGGGGAGAGCCACTTCACAAAAGGCCCCACCTCTTCATACCACCACAGTGGGGATTAAGTTTCAACCTGAATTTGGGGAGCATTCAGACCATGGCAGATGCCACCTGCTTTAAATTCCTGACCACTCCTTCCTGCTGCAAAAGAAAGGGCGAGTCTGCCTGCGTCCAAACAAACTGCCATCCCTAATGTAATAGGAAAGAGAGGCTTGGGAAGAAAGGAGGGGTCACCGGGATGGGAAGAGGCTAGAGAAAACCTGCTGGAGGTAGTGGGAAGAGCCCAGATCTGTCAGGTGGAGCAGAGCACAAGGAGAGGAGCAGCCACCAGCGGGGTCCAGGTGTCCGGTGGGCAACGAGGAAACCACCTGCAGCAAGGACCTGGGATGGGCTCTCGCAGGGGTCTGTTGGCCAGTGGCTGCCCTGGCCTCAGAGCTGGAGTGAAAGGCAGGGCTGGGACCCCTGGGACAGACAGAGGGTGGACAGACAGAGAAAAATAGAGAGAGTGAGCTGAGCCCCAGGCCGTGAGTGGGGGCTGTGTTCCTAAATGTGGGGAAAAGCGGGGTGCTTGGGAGCTGTGCGGACAGGTGGGTCAGGCCCCAGCTTTAATACCAGAGAGCTCACTGGGACACTGGGGGCAAGCAGAGGGTGCAGTGAGCCCCGATTTCCTTATTCCTTAAATAAATAGGGTGTTGTAACATATGCAAAGTCAGGCAAATGGTCATTCCCTGGCCCCAAATTGGTTAACTTGTGGGCAATCTATTTGCTCCCATGTTATTAGGGGAAAAAAACAAACCCAAAACCTAAAACCTGGACCACTCTCTATCTCCTGACCACTGATAGGAACTGGGACAGAGGGAGGGGCAGTAGGGGTCTGGCCTGGGAGACGGAGCCCACCCCCAGCCTCCGGAGCTTGGATACTGAGTTTCACCTGCCTTACCCGAGAGGGGGCTCCTCTGAGACAGGAGCTCAAAACGCTGCCTTTCAGAGGCCCCACCAGAGAGAGGCCTCCGGTTCCAGGAAGAGAGGGCTCCGGTGTGCAGAGCCCTGAATTTGACCCGGACTGTTCTGCAGTGCGCAGCCCACCCCCATCTCCCCAAGCCTCTCTCCTGAGGGGTAGGGGAGGAGCAGAGAGGAGCAAGAGAGGAGGGACAGAGATGTCCCCCGGCCTGGATGGCAGTGCACCGTGAGGAGGGTCGCACTGCGGGAAGGGGCAGAGTGGAGATTTCAGCTGGGAAATGTCCCAGTGTCCAAGGGGAAAGAAGAAGCGGTCAAAGCAGATCCTGGGCCCCGGAGCCCGGAATCTTCCACGTAGCACGTTTGGAGGGTGCTGCGTCTCTTGGCCCAGTCTCCCGAGCGCTCGCCTCTATCGGGCTGCTGGATCTTAGATATGGAGGCACGTTCGGGAAGGTCTGGTTAAGCAACTTCCTGCAAGGTTCTCAGAGTTAGAAAGTGGGGAAACTGGAATTTAACCTGGGCTCCGTGTTCCAGCCACTTGCACGGCCCCGACGCCCCCTTGGCTCTAGTTCAAGAGCCAGTGGGTGGGAGTGGGCCGGAGGGACGCCCAGAACGCGGTGGTTAATCATTGCCGGCCCTGGGGACAGCTGCCAGGGCCTGTCCAGTGTTTCCGAGAAGGCAGCAAGGAGGAAGCCATTGGTACCAGGGAGCCACAGTAGCCGGGCTCCAGACGTAGTCGCCTACCCACTGTGTGCAGCAGCCGTGGACGAGCGGCTGGGGCAGCCTCCTCGTCCTGCTGGACAGCCGCTGGGGTCCTGGTGGAGGCTGGGAAGGGGAGGTGTGTGGGGGCCTGGGCCCCAGCAGCCGGGCAGCAGCTCCTCTGGGGAACACCTCTGCCTGGCACCCTCAGGAGTCCCTGCGAGTCCCCCTAATGTGTGGCCAGTGCTGCTCAGTGGGGCTAAGCCACGTCATGAGTTCTTGGATCACTTCTCCCAGGTTTGCTGAATGCAGGAGTGGGTGTCTGCATCTGGACACGTGGTGGACACACACAAGTCCAGTGCAGGGACAGCACGCCACCAGGGTCCTGCTGTGGGCCATGCAGCTCCTGGGCAGCCTGGCTGGGCAGAACATGGATTTGGCCAGCACAGCTCTTCCACACACTGACTCCAATGGGGCACTCTCCTTTTCTGGATTTTTCCCATCACCCAGGGTTCCCCATGTCAATATACGCCTTCATGTCCTGGAAGAGCTCACAGCAGGCACCTGTGGTTCATCCTGGCCACACCTCCCCTGTCAGCTTGGCTTACGATGGCAGGCCATGGGGGAGGCAGTTCTGATGACAGTCTTTTCATGTCCCCCCAGTCACAGGCTTGAGCACTGACTGAGGACCAGGGCCTTGCAATGAATGAGGTGAGCTTGGTCCCTGCCTTGAGATCAGAGATGTCCTGTACACTCCTAATCCACGCATGTGTAAGATAGAACCTGCACACACACACACACACACACACGTGCGCAACTTTGATGTGGCCACCTGAGCTCCAAGGACCCCAGGGTCCTGCCCCTGCGCTGCCATCCCCAGCTGCCTGTGCAGTGTTCAGATCTGACCTGGAAGAGGGCCTCCATGCCCAGCCCTTTCTCGGGGTTGAGTGGATATCTCCCCAGGATGAGCTTGAACATTTTCTCCTCTAAGGAGATGTAACATCCGTCACCGTTTTCCCTCGTGTGAGCACCCAGGCAATGGCTCCATGAAGGGAGGGCTGGGCTGCCAGCCGTCCTCTGTCCTCCCTGCTCAGAGAGTCGGGCATGTTTGCTTGGCCCATCCAGCATGAAGAGGAGCCCTCGCCGCTGGCTCTCAACTGTCCCTCCTGCATTCCCTCTTCCAGGGTCTTCTCCGTCCTGCCCTCCACCCATCTCAGCGTTGACCGTCTTCCGTGAAATCCCTTTCCCAGCCACTCTGGTCACCTCTCCTGCCGTCTGACCCCTGAAGGACTTTACGGATCTCCTGGGCACTGCACAGGTTAGCATTTGGAGCGTCCTTTCTCTGTTCCTAAAGTAGAGGATAAGCTTCGCGTGCGTCACAGTGAAGAAATTACGAGGCGTTTGCATTCGCGTGTCCCCACACCCCACTGCTCAGACGTGGAGCAGGCACTTGGCTAATCCTCGTCGGGGAGAAGAAGACACTCTGAGGTGGGACTCGGTGGCTTCCTGATACACTATGTCATTGGGTAGAGAAAGGACACTGTTCTGAGGAGTTTGCATACGTGAATATAAGGGAGAAGGGACAGGCCCACGCATCGTCATTTCTCCATGTTATTGCAGAGGGTTTAATATCTCGGTGGAAAGGGAGGGAGGAGGCCAGGAAGCTGGTAACTTATTTCTGGCCCTGCTGGAATCACTCCCCACACAGAGCACGAGATGACGGGACCGCCGAAATCTGTGCGCTGTGACCGGACTTCACCCTGCCGCTCTCAAGGTGACGCTATTCGGGGAATAAAAATAAATGACGTTTCTGAACATCGGAGAGGCTGGGGCAGGTGCCGGTGAGGACGCATGTGAGGGCATCTGGCCAAGCTCGCGGTCCCGCAGCGGCCATGGGCTGTGCCCACCAGCTCACCCCTTCCCACTGGGCCGCCACTGGGCCAGAGGGACAGCCGGAAAGCAGCTGTCGGCTTTAGAGACAGAAAAGTGGACGCCACTGCAGTTCAACTCATCATCCGAACAAACGAAACAAAACGCTGTTTGAGTACAAACTGGCCTCCCCTGGAGATAGACGGCAGCATGCAGGGCACGTGCGCGCGCACACACACACACACACACACACACACACGCTGTAGGAATGAGCCGGTCAACACCACGCCCGTTGCTTACGGGCATTGTCCAGTTAGTGGACATTTGTCCAGGACCACGTGCCTACATGGGTCCATCATCCTGCCACTCTGGAAGTGTGGCAGAGGATGGGACGTCATTTACCTTGCAGAGAGGAATAGGTCCTAGTCCACCAACCCAGGCAGGAGTTGGTCCAGAATGAAGCAAGGCCGACCAGCCAAAAATCCACAGTAATTTAACCCAGAAGCCAGCTCGCCGGCCCCGACATACCAAAGTATCTTTTAGTGAGATATTTTTAAAAGGGTAACTGGTCAAGAAGGGCAGACAAATCCAACAAAAGGATAGTCCAGGAGAAGCTGAAGAGGAACTCTTGAGCCAGCAAGTGGCCATGTGACCTACATCCCACTCCTAAGGTCCCGGCTCTTTACGTGGAACGAACACATACCCAGGACTGACACCAATCACAGACCTCGACTTTCCGGACATGCAGCCAGGGCTGATACCTGCTCCCAAAGAGGCTGGTCCCTGCAGACAGGCTCCTGCTCCAGTCAGGCATCTAACAACACTGTCAGAATCTGAAGCGCACTTTTCAGACATCCTCAGAAGTGACCGACATTTGTCCCATAAGGGTGAATTTCATCTTTCGAAACAACCAGAGATGTCGGAAGCCAAGTCTTGTGAGTGAGATAAGCTGTCCAACAGGGTCAGCACAGTGAGAGCTCAGCTTCCTCTTTCTCTCCTTGCTGGGAGTTGTGTGTCTGTGTTTGTGTGTGTGTCTGTCTGTGTGTATGTGTGTGCATTTCACGCTTTGTTTTGAAGCTTAGTAGAGTTAATATACTCATAAGTAAACACACTGGAAAATCTACTGTTTAAAAGTAGCTTGTAGCCAATCCTTTGAAAGACAAACCTCCAAATAGACATGTTTTGTAAATCTGGATTATTATAGCACCGATCTGTTTAAAAGAGAACCTACCTGAAATTGTCTGAAACGCACGTGCACTTGAGAGTCTGTAACCTCTGAGTAGAAAACAGACCACGAGTTCCCATGAACTCTTCTGGTTTTGTAAGACAAGAAGGGACACAGGCTCAAGAAGCCTCAAGTACAGAATGCAGGTGGTGGCACTAACTCCCGGAAGGATACGTCTTCCTGAGCTATTTCTTCACTATTTCTATCATCAGACCTCGGGTCTCCTGGAGTCCCCTCAGCAAAGCTGCTACATCACAGAAAGCCCCACTAGTTGAGAGCAGAAGTTAGTATGTGAGCATTAAAGTATTCTGGGGATTAGAAGTTTGGTCTGTTTCTACAAATAGCTGCAAATGAACTCTGTCTGAGTTCAGGGAAAAGCAGCCTTCAGGTAAACAGGAACATTTGCCAAGTGGAAATCCCAGCCCTTTGTATATTTAGTAATGAGTGAAGATAAGATTTCTTCTTTGACAGCATGACGGATACAATCATAAAAACAACCCGCTGTTGAAGCAGAGCGGGCACCTACAGCGCAAATCCGGAGCTACAGCGCTGCACCCAAGCAGGTTCTGCCTTCCACGCGGATGGCCCCCGAAAGTCAGTCTCTCTGACATAGGAACGGGCTCTGCTCCCCAGAGTTAATGGCTCTGGGCTGCCAGCATTAATGACTTGCTTTCACTTATTTGCATGTTTCACCCAGATTACTGTCATCTTGTTAAGAGTAAGCAAAGAATTGTGGGCTCCAGAGAAGTCTGATTCACGCTGTCGCTTCCAGTGTCCTTGCTGTGACTTTATAATAAACCTTTGGCTTCTCGTGCTCCAGTGAAATGAGCTCATGTGTCTGACCCTAAATCCTTAACTGCAGAATAAACAGGAGAGCTGCTCGGCTTTGTGGTGGCACTGGGACGCAAGGCCGGCTTGTCCCATGTTTGTGGACTTCCCACAAAAAAGCGGGGTCCTCTCAGGCCTTTTTCTGTAGACATGGCAGCTTTTTAAAGACTACCGTGATGAATTTAACTATTAATGCAATCATAGAAGTTCACTCATCGGAGGTTTGACTTTTATACGTTTATAGATACATGATCACAAGCATAAGCACACACGTCCACAGAAAGTGAATCAGTGAACCAAGCATGGTTGTTTCTAGAAAGATTCTCGCCCGACACTTCTGTTGCATGTGTCCACTTACTTCTGACACCTACTGGCACTTGATAAGGGACGCTGGAGGTGTAAGAAAATTCATGGGTCATAAACTTAACATTGAGGGAATTACATCCATTAGTTTATTTCTTTCCTAATTCAGGCCATTGAGCCCTTTATGAAAACTGACAATTCTGAAAATAGCCAAAGTCACTCTCCTTTCGATTCTAGGATCCTCACTTCGTCCTGAGACATTCTGAGCTGCAGCTTCCCGTCCCACTGCCGGTGACCTGAAGCACTTAACGCCACCTTTGTAAGACCCACTCTGCCATGGACGGCAAGAAAAAGGCAGAGCGGGTTCGGGCTGTTTGCCAGGTGCGGGACACACAGACGCCATCACGACGACCGCGAGTGTGGCACCGACTCTCCCTGTCTCTAGTCATCCAACCTCTGCTCTGTTTGTATCTCACACCCGTAACCAGGCAGGACTTGAGCCACACACAGCCCTGCACGACAGCAGGGCCACACCTCCCACTTCACAGCTAAGAAAACGTAGCCAGAGAAGGGGCTTCCCCAAGGTCATGGAGATGAGGGGACACCAGACCAGAGCCCTCTCCTGGCCCCAGCCCAGCATTACAGGGAAAGGGATGGAACGGTGGTGGCGGTGGGGGTTCTAATCCCCAGGAGACAGCTCTCATGAGCATGTCTGAGATGTCCCGGCCTCTGTCGCTCTTCATGAAAAGCAAAATCAAAGAGTCATGACAGGCATAACTAGCTGGCAAAGACTCCAGCAAACACTGGGCTCTATAACTGGGTTTCTCTTGGTTAAAATGGGCATTGTCACCTAAGCTACATGACTCAAAGGCCGGCTCTGCCAGGTAAGGCCTGGAGAGCCAGCGTGAAGAGAGAAGTGTGTTCTCCAAGTCCAAACGGTAGATGCAAGCCCAGTGCCCCGGCCATCCCAGCTAAAACCGTATTTGACAGATGAATAACTTCAATTGTTTTCCATTGATGTCTTCATTGGCGAGGCTTTGGGAATGTCCCTTGAAATTCTTCAAGCACTTTACAAGCATTTATTAAATACCTTTTGTATGCCTATAACGGCACGAGGAGCTGGGGTGGGGAGGGGACACATTCGGGAGACACAAAACAAAGTCTCATCCTCTGAAGGGTTAAAGCCCTGGGAGCCTCCGAGGCAGGCTGGGGCGCTCTCTCTGGCTGACCTGCAGGGTCTGCGGCATCCCCTGCCCGGTGGGGTGGGGAGGGCCTTCCAGCAGTGCACAGCGGTGCCTCCCATCACTCCTGAGCAGCGTGGCAGCCAGAGGCCAGTGTCCAGTTACCAACAGCCAGAGCCTGCTATTGTCCTCTGGGCCCTGCTGGCCCCTCCAGATACCAGTACAGTCGCCCCCTTCTGCAGCCTGGACTGTATGCATATGGCCATCAGTATGGCTGTCCCTGCATGCTGGGCCTTCACTGCCCTGTGTGGCTGAGAGATGTCTGGCCAAGCCAAGCCTCCAACAGGACGGTCAAGTCCAAGTACATTGTTTTTCAAAAGAGGAAACTCAAGCCCATCAGAGAAGGAGGAATCCAGCCTGCGGTCAGGGCCTCCTACCCACGCCACAGTCCTGCCATCCACGGGAACACATCTGCGTTCGCGGAGGGCGAGTTCTGCTCGCAAGACCTCCTCTCTGTCCATGCTTACCTTCTGTGGCTGCCCCAGCTTCTTCCCTGTGCCCTGGTCCTCAGGTGTCTCACCCAGCATGGTGGCCATCTGACCGAACCAAGCTCATGCCTGTTTACACATGTTAACTATTCGCCTAGTGGTAACTGTGTGCTGGTCATGGGTAAACAAGGTGCGCTCACCTGACTCAACCACGACAGGTGGCAGGATGTGGGGGCTCAGTAACACAGAGCAGAGAGGGCCCGGGCCCAGGTGGAATGCCAGGAGTGAGAAAAGACACCAAAGGATGTTTAAAACAATGGTTGTCTCAGGTTGGCTCCTCCGAGACAAGGATTTCAGAGCAAGTAGTTTGGAGGGGGTGACCCCAGGATGTTGACAAAGGATGACCAGGGACCAGGCCACCACTGCTTATGGCTGGGGCTCTGTCCACCAGGGAGCTGAAGTGGTCAGTGCAGGACACAGCAGGGTTATCCCCCGGGGACAGGGAACTGGGGAGTTTATCCTCCAAGGCCCACCTGACATTGGCCAAGGCCTGCCTGAAAATTGACCCCCTGGCCTGCATGCCCAAGGCCAGGAAAAGCCCCTCCACCTGGGCAGAGCATCCCAGGTGCTTGGAGGAGGCGGGCATGGGTGTGGACTGGAACTAGGAGTGCAGGGGAGGGTGGACGTGGACAGGCCCACCTCCAATCACAAACGCTGGAGGTGGGCCCCACAGAGGCCATCTTGCCAAACGCTACCCCATCTTAGGGATAGGGAAACTGAGGCCCAGAGACGTAAAGAGAGTTGGCAGTTTCCCTAGTAGCCTGGACAAGGGGACCCAGCCCGGGAGTGACTGGGCACCCAGAGACTGCACAGAGCTGGGCCCCACACTCGCTGCTTGGACGTGGCCTGGGTTCCCACAGCCCATCGACGCCAGGCCCTCACTTTTGGTTCAGAAATTCGTCTTCAGAGTGTCTGAAGATTAAAAGTATAGGAGTTACGAGAATTATAGGAAATTATATGTGTGAGTAATTTCCTATATATAATTTGTACACATACCATTTTATGTGTAATTTTTATCACATATAGGAATTCTAAGAATTATAGGAAAGAACTCAGAGGCCTCCACCGGGTCAAGGGGCTCCGACGAGCCCTGCTAGTCCTCAGAGCACAGACGACACAGCCCTGAGGGCGCGGTTTTGGGAGCTCGGCCCAAGAATTACGACCTGGCCCAGAGTCACAGCCCAAGACGACGCTCCCTCCCACGACCACCTCTGAGAGGTCCTCACCCGACTTCCCTCTCTCCACCTCCAGCTCCTGACCTGGCTCCTGTGAAGCAAATTCAGATTCTCATGGAGTGTCCCCAGACACAAACCCAGGAGAACTGAAAGCATACGTCCACACAAGAAGTCAAACGCAGTTGATCCTAGCAGCATGATTCATGATGGCCGGGAGCGGGATGGAGACAGAGGAGGGACACATGGCTGAGCTTTGATGGCAGAACCAAATGCCATCCAGTCTTTCAGGGAAGTAGGTGCTCTGAGCCTTTACCATCCTCTGTCAAAATGCATGTCCCAAATCTCAGGCTGTCTCGAGAGCAGCTTTCCATGGTGAGAGGCACAGACAACCCACCAGCTGTCACCACCAGCCCCCGGGTGGTCACGTTCCCAGGGCACTCATGTTCCCAGGGCACTGCCGAGGAATTCTGATGGTGATGGTGCAGAAGTGGCCTCAGGTTCCTGGAAGTTGTCAGTGGCCAACAAGTCTGAGAAGCCCCCTGACAAGTAGAATCGACATGGCTGTGCCCACAAGAGGGGCCCCAGGATGCCGAAATGCTGCCGCAAGCCATTATGAAATCACCGCACAATTAGCAAAGACGTCAAATGTCTCAAGAACTTAAGCCAAGTCCTATTTAGCTCTTAGTTACTGCTAAGACACATGGAAGTTTGTACAAAAAGCTGTTTTGGGGTTTCGTAGAGGAAATTGTTTGGGGGACTCTAAATACCTGCAAGTTCCAAATTAGATATTTTTAAAACTTACTTTGTAAACTAAAAATGTAGCCTCTGAGGAGAGAGCCAGGGTGAGAGCAGAAAGTGGGAAGCCGTCGGCCCCTTGCACTGGCCCTTGTCCCTCTCAGGGCCACACGAGCTCATGTAGGGTTGGGACTGGTGATTCTCAGCTCTGGCTGTACACCAGAATCACCTGCAAGGTGATGACTGGGTCCCACCCCAGACCAATTAAATCATCATTTCTGGGAGTGAGGCTGGGCAAAGACATTTTTCTAGAACTTTCCAGATGTTCCTAACATACAACTAAACTTGATAACCTGGGGTGCCTGGATGGTACCCTGGTTCCTCTAGCTCCAATATGTCACTTCCTTGCTGGTCTGGATGATTCTCTTCCCCCAAAATGAAAGTGAGCACAGGAGCAGGGCACTGTCTCATCCAAGGACGGCTGAGCTGGTCATGGCACAGTCACAGAGCAGGTCTGACCGGCTGGTCCACCTGCAGGCATGCAGCATCTGTCACACGGGCATGGTCTGGCCACTCTCACTCCTCGTCAGGACTGCCGGGCTGGTTGTCCACCTGCAGGAATGGGGCCTGAGGTGAATAGACAGAGAACAATGCTGGATCAGCAGACCAGCAGGTCCCTGCTCTCCAGGGTCCATCAAGGCTGGCTGAGATGTGACCCAGTCCTGTCTCTCGATGACCTGCAGGATGAACATTGCACCAGGGAGACCCCTGCCTGCCACCCTCCAGCTCTCCTCCCAGATCCTGGGGTGCTGCCTAAGCCCCCAGCTTTTGCAGGGAGGGTGAGGGGAGCTTCTGGTCCCAGCTCATTTCTTCCGCCCACTTCAGGGTTGAGAAAGGGGCTGGTCCTCATTTCATGTTTCCAGAATGTCTGCAGAGAGCGGAGCCCTGAGCACCCACAGTTCTCAGGGGGCAACAGTCTTCTGGGGAACTTAGGGCTAACCTTCCTCCGAAGGTCAAATATTCTTTCATGTCAACCATCTGGATGCAAATGTCTCTTAAAAGCATTACATTTCTCTGCTTTACTAAAGACTGCTCAGGACAAAAGTGGCCTCGTCAGTGCCCCAGCCTGCTGGGCTCCCGTCCCTTTGCCTTGTTTGTGTTGTTTTCCCATCTCCTCCCCTCATGCTGCCAGCCTCTGCGACTCTGTCCCCTTTCTGTTGACGTTTTATTTCTTAAACTGCTGGATGTTTGCATCCAGAAAAACAAGTGAGTTAGAAATTTTCAAGAGGAAGCAGCCTCCAAATGAAGGCCACTAGATGTGTTCTCAGTAAGGCCACCGCCACAGGGGTGGCGTCCACACAAGTAAACAGTTCATGTCCCTGCAAAAGGCTTACGAAATTTTTCCCCCAGAATTTTATAAATCGCATTAGGTTATTTTAGTCTCCAGAGGAGGACAGTAGATGTAGAACCAGAGAGTTGAAATGACCTGCTTAACCAAAAAAGTGGAAAAGAAAAAGGAAAAGATTAGCATTGACAGTTCTAATTTACTTGTCACCAAGTGTCACCGGTCATGGATTATATCAGAGCTGCAAGCACGGGATTTGGAGATCTAATCCCTTGCCCTCCTTTGACATGTGGGAAATCTGAATCCCAGAGAGGCAACGTGACCTGCCCAAAGTCACACTCTGGAAAGCAGAACGCACTGATCCTTGGACTTTTCTGGAGTGGTACTCCCTCCGATAGGCTATGCCTCTGCTTGATAAGCAGTGCCTCTTCCAAAGCACCCCGTGTTCACGAAGGCTGGAAGAGAGGTGGGCAGCACATTCTCTGCCCCTGAGTGTGCATGTCTGTGAGCAGTAGGCACCCCGCGGTTCTCTCCACCTCCCAGGCTGCTTCCTCCCCTGCAAGAGGGGAGCGCCACCGGCGCCAGGAGGTTAAATGAGATGAAGGAGGTGCTTAGAGAAGTGGCCGACACTGCACCACCTTGGGACCTCTTCCCTCATGGCGTGGGCACCTGCTGCTGCTTCTGCAGCCCTGCTCTCTGCGGGTGGCTTTGGCAGTGACTCAGCGCAAACCCAGCAACCGCGCTGGCTTATGGCAGAGCCCCAAAGGCCCTGACAACCCAGCCAGGTCTCACTTCTTCACTGTCTCTTGATGCCTGCAACCCAAAAGGCACTTAGGAAATAGACTTTCAATCTGGCACATTCTAGTCAGCTCCCTCTCCTTGGCTCCTGGCTCCGCAGGTCAGGGCTCGCCTCCTGCCTCTTGTGTGCCCAGCCAGGAACCGGCTGCGGCCCCACTCAGGTCTGGGAAGGGTGGCTCCTGGTGCCTGTGGGCTCAATGGCCATGGTCACCACCTCCGCCTTCCCCAAGTCCCCCTGGCTCCCTCAGGGCCTCCACCCCGACTCAGAATTCCAGATTTAGGTCCCGCTCATGGGATTCTGTATTACACTGGCGAATGTGGCCTCACCCGAGGATCCCCCAACTTGGGGAGCCAGCAGTGGCCTGGGTTGTGGGACCATGAACAGTTGTTACAGGGCAAGTCGTTGTGTGGGGGTCATCCTCCCCACACCCCAGGGAGGGACAGAGGGCCAGGCTGGCGCAGCTGAACCGACACAGCGCTTGGACTGCATCCCGTGGCACATCACTGTGATGGCGCTTGTGTCCACCAGCCTGTGAGTCACTCCCTCCCGAGTGCTGAGTGCCCCGCAGAACAAGCCAGGTGTTGCTGAGGAACGTGCCAGAAGGCTCGGCTGTATGACTTGGGGCATTGCGAGAAGAGGTAGGGCCCCGTGGCCCTGGTGACTCTCGAATCTCAGCCCTCCTGGGAAGGAGGCCACCTCCAGCCCTGCCAGGGCTCCAGGTGCACGAGAGACCCTGGCGGGCAACACGAGGCTCTGTGCTCAAGGCCTCTAGGGTGTACAGCATGATGTTTTGATACACATATACGTTGCGAAGTGATCGCCACTATCCAGCTAATTAACACATCCGTCACTCACGCAGTCACCTTTTTTGTCTTGAGTACACTGGAGATCTGCCCTCTCAGCAAATGTCTCATGCAATACATTGTTACCAGCTGTAGTCACCATGCTGTGCGTTAGGTCTCCACTTATGAGGTAAGTTATAGGACAACTGGAAGTCTGTACCCTGTGACCAGCATCCTCCCATTTCCCCAGCCGCCAGCCCCTGGTAGCCACCCTTCTGCTCTCTGTTACTGAGGTTGACATTTTAGATTTCACATATGTGAGATGATGTGGTATGTGTCTTTCTCTATCTTGCTTATTTCATTTAGCATAATGTCCTCAAGTGCATCCATATTGTTGCAAATGGCAAGATTTCCTTCTTTTTTAAGGCTAAATAATACCCCGTTGTGTAGATGTACCAGATTTCCTTTATCCACTCATTCATCTATGGACACTTCGGTTGATTCCGTACCTTGGCTACTGTGAATAGTGCTGCGGTGAACATGGGAGTGCAGACAGCTCTTCGAAATACTGATTGCACTTCCTTTGGGTACATACCCAGAAGTGATGCTGCAGGACCATATAGTAGTTCTATTTTTAATTTTTTTGAAGAACCTCTGTACTGTTTTCCATCGTGGCTGCATAGTCGACATTCTTCTTAGAAAGTCAAAATAGCCACAGTATTGGGCCAGCCCGTGGCTCACTTGGGAGAGTGCAGTGCTGATAACACCAAGGCCACAGGTTCAGATCCCTATATAGGGATGGCCGGTTAGCTCACTTGGGAAAGTATGGTTTATCAGTCATCTTTAAAAAAAAAAAAATAGCTACAGTATTGAGTAAGTACAGCAGAGTGCTGTAGCCTGTCCATCACCTTCACCTCCTTCCTTGGGTTACAAAGTCCCACTTTTGACCTCGTGACCACCCAGCAGGGCTTTCAATCAAAGGGCTCCTCCTGGATAAGCATTCTGCCCAGCCAGGAAGATGAGAGAACCCTACACCCTGCACGGAATAACTGGTTCAGAGGTGGGCATGTGGGCCAAGGAAGCCACATCCAAGCCTTTTAGGCAGATTGTAGTGATGCTGAGGACCATGTAAGCCAGGAGCTGCCAAGAGCCATCAATGCCACCAAATGGAGAGCTGCCTGAAAATGGAATCGACAGAGTCTAGTTGCAACAACAGTGGACTGAGCTAAGTTGGGACTACACACCCCTGCAGCAAATACACAAGATCATGGCAGAATGTCAATTTCTGAAGGTCCAGCACATGTCTGGAAAGGAAATAAAGAGAAATCCTCAGGCGCATGAAAAGATCCTCAAGCTTGGGAGCTGATGTTGCAACAGCCTTACGACTGTATCGACAGCTGACTTAGCCATTGCCCATTTGAGGCAGGGACCTCGCCCCAGCGCTGGACACGGAAGGGCTTCTATGGTGGTGAAGAACTGGAGTGGGAAGACTGTAACCCCTGACTCAAAGCAGCGATGAAGGAACATAGTTCTACCCAGGACTCTGGGTTAGAGAAAGAAAAAACAGAAACAGAAAACCCTCTGCCAGGAGAAGCTGAAGATCCCAGCAGTGCCACCGAGAGTAACATCTGCGTGGCGCATGGCGCCCCCAGAGGAGGAAGTCACGCCGAGCCCCGGGTTCGGAGGAGAGCGTGAAAACTCTGCGGTCCTCCTGGGGTTTCGGAGCTTCTGTTCTAGCACTCGCTGCGTTTCGTCATCTCTTCAGCCACGGGATTGGGGCTTGTGCTTGTGCCAAGGGGTGTTCCTGGCACAGTCTCAGCACACATCGAGAGTTGACTAAATGCTTGTGGAATGAATGAATGTACGAGTAGATGACAGTAAATGGACAAGCTGCTTCTGGATTTCTCCAGCACCTGGAAAATCCCCGGCTGCATGGCCCTAAATTCCAGGGCTGGTTCCTGGACTTGCATCCGGGAGAGGAGACCTCCAGCTCTGACCTGAGAGCCAGAGGTCTGTGTCTGTTCTGGCTTTGACACCTCTCCAAGCCTGCGACATGAGCAAGGCACTTGGATTGGACGAGCCTCGGTTTCCTCATCTAGAAAACCAGAGTTGGATCAGTTTCCCATTGTCCTTCCAGTTCTGAACTTTGCTGATGCTCTCCTGAAATGACCCCACACACACTTCTTTCTTTTTCTTTTTGATGAGTCACAAACTCAAAGGTTTCCCGGGAAGTCTGTGGACGGTGCATCACTCAGAGACAAGGATGCTTTTCTGGACCGTGTCCCGAGCCTTCTTCACGGTGGGCTCCAAGCACTTTCTGCTCTTCTGATTCTCCGTCTTCACTCCCTGGACGATGACTTATCGGCTTTCAGAGCAGAAGGCTGAAAGGCCTAATTGTATGTGTGGTTTCTGGGGTTGTTTAGATGTATAAATATTTTAATAGGACTTTTACTCCTTCATAACAAATATCTTACAAACCTTGTACTGGGCTCAAATGCCATGTTGTTTTTTTTCTACTAAGAAAACGAATTATTTTTTCTTCTCTACCTTAAGAGAGAGAAAAAAGAAATAAGACTCAGGAAAATTGCCACAATTTTAAAGTCCCTAAAGAGCATGCAGTAGTCACACCTGATTTAAACCAGGTCTGAAATGCTCTGATGGCATTAATTTTCCAGTATTCCTTAAAGAGCTCCACCCCGCTACCCAAAACCTAAGACAATAGCCAAGAACAGATATCCCTCATTTTAATTAAACTTCTTAAGGAATATATTATGGAGTAAACAAGAAGGGCTAGATATTTAAATATCCAATCTGAGAACTGAGAAGTTATAAGGCCAAATTGGACAACAGGTAATCCCATAGTGGAGGGATATAGCAGCCCAAAACTATTAGGAGAATGTCCAAGGCCAAAGAAGAAACATGGCTGGCCTATCCGGGAGGACGAGGAAGTACCATGAACATGGAGGAGGGTGGGGGACTGTTGTCCTTGTCAAGATTGTCCCTCACAGCCACACCTGTTTGTACTGGCTTTCCTTCCTTCGAGTAAGTGACTTAGCCATGTAGATAAGAGTTTAGGTTGGACAGCTCTTTGCATAAGACTTTTGGTTTATCTCTGACCTACCACCAGCTTTTCTCACTCAATCCTAATTCTCACTAATCCTGAATCTTAGATTCGGCTGAATCGAAGACCTTATAAAATCTTCCCCCCAAAATCACTTTAATAATCCCAGGTTGGGTCTACATGGCACCAGACTCTCTCTCTGAAAACAAAGACAGACAATCTATTCCAGGGACTCAGATATTTGACATTTTGAAGACGCAGACTCCTACACACATTTCTTTTCTGTATAGTAGGACTCGAGAACAAAATGTGGAAACATGCACTGTGTATTAACCTAATGGTTAAGCACAAGAATAAATACTGTCTGGCCTTGAATACCGTCATAGTAAAATGTATTGTTGCCCTCAGAGCTACTCAGATGATGTTATGAAGCTGGGAGCCAAAAGATGACAGCAGAATTGAACTATTGCCCAAAAGCAATTACTGATTAGAATTGATTATTTCTACAAAGAAAGGTGACCGATAGATTAGTTGTCACATTACAGCAGATTTGGGCAAAACTGCCATAATTTTTAAAGGGCCTGAGCTACCTAATATAAATGGGAATAGAGAATCCTCTTTAAGGATTCCTCTGGATGCAATTCTGTAAACACGAAGTTAACAGGATGTTGATGCAACCGTGGCCTTTCAGGGCCACCCTTGACAGATCCTTCCACCAGATGAAATGACGCCATCCCCGCCATAACACCCCAGGATGTGCATAAGAAATGTTCAAAAGCAAACCGTGCTTCTGCCATGGCTTTTATTTTAACCGGGGATTATAAAAATACAGACTTTGTTTAAACACACAGTAGATTAATGGGAAATGGTATGTGACTAAATATTTGAAAGTTGTGGCCATGCCTTATTTGATTTGCCTAATTACATGTTTTACTGCCTCCTGTATGGAACCGTTGCCTAAGGTATCTAAAGCCTTTATACCTACTTCTGCATTAATAGCCAAATCAAAATGCCACATGATCACACTGGCATGCAATTTTAAAATTGCTTCCAAGTCCATTGACGCGTGGGTCCGGAAGAGAGACGGCTATACCAGCCTCTCGCTGATGGCATTTTAAGAACCGTAGATGGGCATTCTCGACCAATCTAACACAAAGGATCTCCCCAGCACTCAGTCACCTCCTACCCCCATCCCTCCTCCACCGGGCAAAACAAAACTAGGGTATAAATATGTCAGGATAAGAAAGAAAACATGTACGCAACATTCAAACACCGTCTGCCAATGGAAGGAAACAAGAGAATCCAAGACAATCACGCACATACTTGGCCTGCTACCATGGCCCGGTGAATTCAGTGGTTACCATGGCGGGCCGGGGCCCGGGGGCTGCAGAGGGCAGGCTTTGTGCAGGCCCTGCTCAAACAGAGAGTGGGGACTCAGTCTGCTGGTTTGTGTACTCTGGGGCAAGCCATCTCACACTGAAAAGGCCAAGAGGAGAAGTGTTGAGCTTGACTTGGGCTCATACCTTTCGGTCTCTCTTGGCATCCCGGCCCCCGTGCACCCTGCTCCTGGCCTTCTCCGCCTCCCCATCTGTGGAAACAGATGACACGGAGCACTCTCAAGAGAGGACGTGCTCAGGAGTCTCCCTTTTCCAGGGACAAGTGGCTGGTAGGAAGAGCCCAGATCCCGTGGGCACTGGGTCCATGCAGAAACCAAAGGGAAAGGGAATGTAGTTAGGGGATGATGCAAAGCCGGGACCCTGAGACACTTGTGGCAGCTCACGCTTTCGGGTTCACAGTTGCATTCAAAGTTACCGCACACAAGCACTCTCAACGCCTGGAGTTAAAGGTAGAGAAACAGAAGGAAAAGTGGAAGGAGAGTCAGAGGCTTAGTGATAACTCCAGGCAAAGTCACTTAACCCCTCTGCAGACCTGAATTTCCTCACCTGCTAAGTGGAGATGAGAACGCGTGTTCTGCTTCCACCCCACACTGTAGCTGCAGGGGTGGAAGCCCTTTGAAAATATACCATCGTTGGTGATGTAACTCTTGCAGGCTCTTAGATTGTCGCAGAGAATCCTTATGTGTGAGGAGCCAGAAGCCATGGGAGCTGCCATCCTAACTAACAAGATTTAAACGGCTATTTTTAAGAGCGTAGGCTCTTCAGAAGAGATGTGCATCCCCTGACGGGACAGACCCCACTGGGATGTTCACGTGGTGTGTTCACCACGGCTGATCCCACCTGTTACTAGAAAGAGGCAAGGAGTTAGAGCCACAACAGGAAGGAAGTTATTCAAATTAATTTAGTCTGACTGTCCTTTTCTTGTCAAGCTAAAGAAGTGGCCTGTGTTATTAGGCCTACTCCGTTTAAAAACAGCAGAACTATTGTATACGGAATTGTGTTTGGCCTTATTAAGTGTATTTGTATCGGTGAAAGTGGCGAGTCCCCCAAAGAGAATTTAGCAGCGATGTCAGTCAGTCTAAATGGGACACCACTTTTGTGCACTGTGACAGCACATGCTGGGCTTGGGCACCTGCTGCACACCCCCCACCAACACACTGCACCTCAGCGCACCCCACAGCACCCACACACCAAGCAGACATCCCCGCTTCACACGTGGGGAAATACGTTCAGAGAGGTTAAGAGATTTGCCCAAGGCCACACAGCTAGTGGACTTTACAGAGGGTTGAGACCCAGGTCGAACCCCCGGGCTCCAGAGTCATGACCCTGATTCAAGCCACAGCGCCCGCATTCTGAAACCTCTCGGCGACCCCTGGCCATGCTGGGGGCTCACTGGCTGCAGGCGCAACTTTCTGAAAGAGGGAGAAATAGCACCTTTCCCTCCAGACCCTTCCAACCCACTGTGTCATCAGAACCGCCAAAAACCAAGGTTCTCTTGCGAAGAAAAGACACTACCTAGACCCTGAATTTGGTGTCCAGTGCCGTATTTCATCGTTGCTATTGTTTGTTTGCTGGCTTGCTTTGCTTTGTTGGGCCACTTTTTAAATAACATCCTCCAAAGTGCCTTTCACAGCACGCCGCTGGTTTTCCTGGGTAATTAACAAGACACCTGGCGATTGACAAGTGTCCACCAAGCACCTTCGGAGCTGGGAGTGAGGGAGCCACAGAGAGGAGTAAGATCAAGGCCCTGAAGGATCCTCTGGAAATCAGTGAGCATGCTGAGGACACAAATAACAACCCCAACGTCAAAAGTCAGATAACAGCCCCCAAAGTAAAATACGAACATCAGCAGGGACACAGACGCCATCGGTCTGCCGCCAGTAACGTGACGAGCCGGGGGTCCCTGGGCCCACTAAGATGTCGGGAAGATGGGCAGCTTCATAGGATGAGAGGCCACAGTGGGGCCGGGGACACACGCAGAGACAGGCAGAGTGCACGGGGCATGGCTGTGGGGAAGGAGACGGTTTGTAGAGGCGAGGGTTCCACAGGCGGGAAAGGCCAGAAATGCAGGCTCGCTAAGTGAATCTGAAGTTTATGCATAGAGATCCCAGAATCCGGGGCTGCAATTCAACCTGAAGATGAGCAAAGGCCTGGCCGGACCGCAGCTCTCAGCCAGGGCATCCATTGGGAAGTCACTGGCCCTTGGAGCTTCTGTCTCCCCGTCTGCGAAATGTGCCCCATGCAGCTCTCCAGCCCACCTGCCTCACAGCACCGCGACGGGGTCCAGGGAGCGCGGCAGAAACTGCCTCACCGATTGTCAAGCCCCAATCGTACAAACACGAGTATGAGATATTTCTCCAAGCACTGTCTCAGCTACCATGGAAGATACCAAAAAATCAATAGCTCAGCTTGTGCCCTTCAAACAAACAACAACAATAAGATACGGACTTTCAGCCTCCAGAACTGTGAGGGAAGAACTTTCTGTTGTGTTAAGCCATCTGGCTTGTGGTACGTTGTTAAGGCAGCCCTAGGAAATTAACACACACACCAAGCAGTGACACAACCCAAGAGAGAACGCAAAATGGTCCTAAAATAAACATACTCAAAGACCGAAAGGTGCAAAACAGCGTAAAACAGTCAGTGACACTCACAGTTGTCCGTCAGGTCTGAGATGATGAGAAACTGCTTCCTGGAGGGCATGAGGCAGGGAAGAGCCAAGGTGGGACTATGCTTTGGGGACACGTCCTCTGCTTGGGCTGGCACATCACATCGACTGCTTGAGCCAATAGCCTGAAACATAAAATAGAAATCAGCAAGAACCGCAGTCTGGCAAGGAGGAGAGGAGGAAGAGGTGTCCCAACCATGGTGACCACTAGCGTCCCCGGCCACCTCAGCTCCCCATTTCAGCAGATGTGTGACACTGAATACCTGGGAAGCGCTGCTGCAAGGCTCTGGGGACTGTCGTGCATAGTGTAGTGTGCGAGGAACCGTAAAAGAGGACCCGCAGGTGAGGCGGCTGTTGGGAGCCCTGTGTCTGAAAAGCTCTGTCCTCTCTGAAGCTGCAGTGCCCCACCCAGGCTCCCGCTGTGGAGGTTCCCCAAGCCCTAAAACAGAGACGTCTCGCCGGGAGGCCGGCCAAGGAAAGGCTGTCTATTTAGAAGTATCTTTTGTGCTGTGCCTTATTCATTCTTGCAGTAAACTGAGAAATCGGAAAGTCAAGGAATCATGGAGACTCACTAACTGAGCTTGTGTCTGCTGCTTGGTGCCACTGTGGCGAGACTGGGAATGCTGCCTTGCTGGGTATCCCTCCCAGAACCCGGAGCTTGGAGTCCGGGGTCAGCCCTGCCCCACACCGACCACTCACTCCAAGGGGTCTTGGGCACGTCGCCTGCAGCACCTGGGCGGGCACTGGCCCCAGTGCTGCCGTGACACTGCATGCCTCTCCAGGGCAGGTGTTACCTAGGACACTTTTCTGTCATGTCTTCTGCCAGTGCCCAGCGGATGATGGACGTGCAGAGGGGCGTTTGTAGAACAACACCTCCCACACGTGCGTATTACTTTTCACCACCGGCATCTGTAGGTGGTTTTATCCCAGTGGCCCTGTGAGTGGACAGTGAGGCCTCCCCTGGGGTGGAGTGCAGCTTGCCCTGCTCCCCGTAGAATGGAAAAGGGGTGGTGGTTGGCCCCCCGCAGTCAGTGAGGGAACAGGCCTGAAAGTGCTGTGTAAAGTAGGACACCCTAAACAGATGCCTGACACTGTCGTCCAGTGGTCTGAGCCTTGAAACTGCACAGAGGGCCACAGGGCCCAGCTGGACGTGGAGCACTACTCTCAGGCACCGGTAACTCTCTGTCTCCCCAGCATGTCTGGACGCTTCCTGCCTGGCCTGGGTATCGTGCTGTCTCCTTTCCAGCTTATCTGCCTTTTCCTATGTCCAGACCATGGTTCCTTACTCTGTGACCCTGGAGGAGGGGCCCTCTTTCTACCTGTCTACCCTCCCTTGCAGAATGACACACCCGAACAAAACACCTGAGCACCTTGCAGAAACCTCAGGAGATACTGCCACCAGCTGAGAGACTCAGAGGGCAAGCTCTTGACCCAGGTTGTCTGGGTTTGGCTTAAGGCCCTGCTGTCGATCAGGTGTGTGATCTCAGACTGCATATTTAACCTCCCTGTGCCTCAGTTTCCTCGCCTGTACAATGGGTCGCTTGCACTGATTAATTAAAAGGTAATCCAAGCAAGAGTCAAAGATGTGATTGACACTGGATAAGTAAATGTGATTATGACCCAGAGTTCCAGGTGAGATGGAACTTCTGCGAGTGCTGCGCTCTGGTGAGATGGTCAGTACGTGCAGATGGCCAGGGTCCCTCTGCCGAGCTCTGCACCTGCTGGTAGAGGGATCCAGAGCCTCCTGACAAGGCGCTCGCCCCTTGTCCCAGCCAGCATCGGACACTCCCCCACTGCTGTCCTGCCAGGCCAGTGCCCGGCGGGGCCCTGAGCTCTTCCCGGGGTCCTGTGGGATCCCACAAGGACACTGCAGAGGCCCCTCCACAACACGGCTTCTGTCTCAGTGTCAGGAAATCCTCCACACATAGTGAGGGTGCTTCTGCGGGTCAACCCCCTGGCTACAGAGAAAGGAGCAAGCCACGGGCAACCCAGCCAGGTCTTCTTGTCGAAACCTTCTAAACATTAGGGTCACCTGAAAATTACAGTAAGACGCGTGTTGAACCATTGGGGCTCGAGCAGCTTCTGCTGATGTTGTGAAGCCCGGGCGTGTGCTCAGCACCCTCGGCTCCCCTCCGGGTGCCCTTCTCCGCCTCTCACACACCTGGCCCCTCCCCCACCCCGCCCGTGTCCCTGTCCCTGCCCCTGACACTCCCTCCTTCCTAAACCTCTTCCGCTCCCCTCCGCCAGAGCGACCCAGCCGCTGATGTGGGCTCTTAATTTTGTGTGTCAGGAGGGAAGGGGCTTTATCCCCTTTCAAGAAAGCAAAGAAGGCAAATAGTCATTAGACGGAAGGGGCTGGGGAGGGGAAGGGCCTTCAACGCCCCTCGAATTCCCCAGGCAGATGCCTCCCTGCCCCTTGGGCAGCTGGCCGAGCAGGCCCTGCCAGCCTCTCCGAACTCATGCCTGGGCTGGACGGGCTGGCGCAAGTGACCCGCAGACCCAAAGGCCCCAGGACGCGAGCCGGCTCCTGGGAAGGAGGCTGAGCGGTCGCGTCCCCGCAGACACAGCGCGCGGGGGATGCCGTTCTGGGCCTTTCCTGTAACACGGCAGGGGCAGCGGGGCATCTGGTTCTCAGTTTCCCTCACTGTAAAGAGAGACTGTTGCAGGAGCTCCCTTGGTTCCTCCAAGACTGAGGTCATGGACACATGGAATTGGGGGCTGAAAGGGCTTCTGGCACCAGTGCCATTGGCTTCAGACTCGCGTTTTACAAATAGAGACAGACGTTTCAGAGCACCGTGGCTCAGTGGCGAGAGGGCTGGGCGGGCCGAGTCTCCATGGGTCTCCACGGATGGCAACCCTCCTTCCCACGGTACCAAACAATCACCGCCCTGCGCATAGTTCAATCCTTCTAGAAAATTCAGCCCTGAAGGGGCTCTGAAATCTGCATTCTGACAGGTGAAGTTTTGGGGCAACATGAAGCCAAGCACATGGTCATGGGCAGGGAGGCACCGAGGGGTGACAGGTAGTGCCAGGCCCAGAGCACGGTACCCACGATGCCAGTTCTTCCAGTGGAACTTTCGGCCTCAACTGCCAGCCCCTGCCTGATTAATCTCCCAATTAAATTAATTTTGCTTCGGTAAAGAGATGGCCTTTTTTTAAAAGATGATGTTTGCACAGAAGTTGCCAGATGATGTAAGCACTCTGCTGGCTGCCGGAAGGGTCGCGGCCACCCTCCTCAGCCAGCAAGGGGGGCTTTCCCAGCAGCGGTGGGAGTGGGAAGCGGGTCAAAATGGGCTCCGCGTCTTCATTCCCTGGAGATGGGCTGCCAAGGGGCCCTGGTCCCAGAACCAGGCCACTCTGGTCCCTCCGGCCCCCATCCTGTCTGTGCCTCTGTCCCCCTGAGGCATCCCCACCTTCCAGACACTTCTGTCTCTCCTGGTCACATGTAGACACACTCACCCTCACACAAATACACCTTCACTCACCCCCACACACACACACTTCCAGCCTTTGGCCTCTGCTGTGTGCAGCTCCACACCAGGCAGCGCCAGGCAGAAGGCGTCCCAAGACACGCAGGCATCCCAGTAGGATGGGCAGGTACCCTGAAGTGGGGGATCCAGATGGAGACCTGAAGCCCAGCACTGGCACCCAAGCCTCCCTTCCCATCCCCACCCCTGGGTCTTGGGGATTCCCATTGGGGAAGTCGGCGAAGCAGATATTCTGATTGGCTTGTTCAGGAGCAAGGCCCATGCCCCGTTTGATGCTTCTTTCTAAAGCTCCGCGAGTGACTCAAACACTCACAGGTTTAATGCACTAACCTTCCCAGGGACATCTGCATCTTAACTTGGTTCAAAGACTGGAGGAATGGTCGTGTCACTGTAGAATTTCAGGCAGCTGTGGTGTGGGAAACAACTAAAAACCTGGGGTCAGAAGAACAAAGTGTGGGGTCCAACTGTGTCCCTTTCTCCTTGGGCACGAGGCCACCTGCCCACGCTGCGGGCTTCTTCCCTTTCCAAGTCACCAATGTAGCTTGAGGTGCCCCGACAGTGAGGACAAAACCACTTTGAAACCGTAAGGAGCTGCCCACCTGAGGTGTCATTGAGATCTCAGAAGAAACACCCACTGCTCAAGATGAAGGCAGGTGCCTTCAAGGACACAGGCAATGGTCTGAAGGGAGAGAGGGCACGAGGTCGCAAAGCCACACGCATCAGGACGTCCTGCCCTGTGACGTCTGCGTCAGTAAAGCACGGCTTTCTCTTCACCAGCTGGCCATGTGACCTTTCACACATCCCCAGAAGCTACATTTCACTGTCCGCATCTGTAAAAGCCAGAAGCAAGAGCTGCCCTGTTTGTGTACCCTTCATGGAGCACGGGTGACCTGATGTGGGAGTTCTGGGAAGAGGCAGCCACCGCTGCCCACCCAGGGGGCTCCGTGGGAAACAGGAGGGAGATGAGCTGGAACGTCCGTGCCCTGGAGGCAGGCACAGCCGCTGGGGTCTGCAGCTCCCTGCACTCCTCAGGCCTTGATGAGCAAAACCAGCAAGCATAAAGGCTGGGTCACCACCATGGAGAGGTCAAATGCACCCCTGTTGCAGAGCACCACCCGGCCAGGAAGCAGCAGGTGCCAGCCACCATCACGGGGCCAGTACCCTCTGCACCGCACTGCTGAGAGGCACCGTTTACGAGCACCCGGACCCACCATAAACAGTCAGCAGAGCCAGCTTCTCACTCCCACCACTGGAGCGGCACTGGAGTTCCTGTGGGTCACCGCAGCAGCTCTCAGCTGCAGTGCCATGAGGATGTGGATGCAGGGCATCCAGAGGGCCCCGCGGCCACCCCAGGCCCTCACTCCACAGGCGCCGGCACAGGCAGGAGAGCTGCTGCTTCCATCCACCTGCATCCTGGCTGCAGTCAGGGCACCGTGGGTGTTCCTGGGCTTCCTGTGCCACGCAGAACCTGGGGATCTCCAGGGAGCTGGAGACTCACACCCCCGGGCCTGGGGATCGGGAAAGGGCCCTGGAGAGAGAACAGCGCCAGAGGGCAGCGTCCCTCCAGAATGCAGAGAGGGCCCTGGCTGGCAATCACAACGACAAATGGAGCCACAGAAATTCAGTTTGCCAAAATCAGAGCAAATTCAGAAATAAATTGAAACTGGATGACTAGATGGGAAGAGATTGTGTAGAATCACTATAAGGAAGAGAAATCAAAGGGGCAGGGACAGAGCAAAGAGGAAACGTGAGATTAGAGACTGGACGAGGGGCGGAGGCTGCAGAAGCATGGCAGGCAGGGCTGGCTGGGGCAGCGCGTACAATCCTGGGGACGGGAAATCGGGGTGGCCCAGAGACTGGGGACGGGAAAGGGGACGATGAGCCGGGGAGCCCCGCTTCCTTCCGGGGCCTCCCAACCTGGGACTGCGGGAATTTCCAAGCCCGCCCAGCGAGCCTGAAGGCAGAGTGAGAAGGCCACCTAGCGGCGGGGCCGGGACGGGGCCGGGCGGCGCCCAGCAAGGCCCTCCTGGGGGCTGGGGCAGGAGGCGGGCAGGGAAGGAGCAACGGGAGGGGGACGGCTGGGTGGGACGCTGCAGTCAGGCAGGGGGAGCCCGGATGAATCAGAAGCCAACCCTGAGGGTCGCCCAGGACGTCCGGCCTTGTCAGGCGAAGGCTGGGGTTTGGAACGTCTCCCTGGCATGGGGAGGGGCCCGAATTGTCTGGAGGGGGAAAGGCAAAGAGAGGGAGCCATCTGGTGTCTGGAGGTGGAAGGCAGCGGCGTCTGGCGTCCGGCAAGTGGGGAGTGGGCGCGAGCAAAGAAGGACCGAGAGAGGCCCCAGCTTCTCCGGTGCCTCCGCCCAGCGCCCTTGTCTCTAGGACAATAAATGTGAACTGTGGTTGCTTTTTGTCCAGACTTTTCCCCCACCTCACGACGGGGAGCAAGCTCTCCAAAACAAGGCATCAGCGGCAAGTTTTACGGTTCATCCCTATTTTATTCCTGAGGATCAGGCCAGTCCTGGGGAAGCGCCCCCCCCAGGCTCTCCAGGGGGTCCAGGGCTGGCCAGCGATAGAAGGGACGGGGTGCTCCTGGTACCCCGTCCCTCTGGGCGGGGAAGGTCTGGCGAAACTCCCGGGTAGCCAAGCGAGCGTGCGTCCCTCCGCCAAAGAGGAGCTGAGTGCTCCTGGGGGCACCCGAAGTCCAGCCGTGCCCACGAGGAGCTCCGTGCAGCTCAGGCGTTTGCCTCCAAAACACACCCGCCCAGGCTGCGTGACGCGGAGGGGAGCCGTCTGCTGCTGCGGGTCCTGCTGCCCTGGCGCGCCTCCCGCGGGTCCGCGCACAGGAGCCGGGCTGCAGGGTCGCGACCCGGTGCCGCGGCCCTAGTAACAGAGGGAGAGCTAAAAACGGGAGGGGAAAGGGACGAGACCAGACGCCACCACTGTGGAAGGCCATCAAAAGGTTGCCAGTGTCCCACAGGGCCCAGGTCGTTTGTCCCGCCTGCACTGCCCAGTGATATGACATCCACATGCTGTGCAGGTAGCTGCATCAAGAAGGCCTACCCTGCACGGTAGAGGACGTGGGATCCCTTTTTGCATGTTACTACCTGGAGCAGGTGACGCCGCACAGGACACACATGCTGCAGAACTGCCCACATCGGGGGGCTCAGCTGAGCTCCGCTGTCCCCTGCTCAGTGGAAACCCTGGTTCTTTGGCCTTGATAAAGTTGGGTGCTGCCCAGAGGTTTGCGTTCTTCCTCGAATTTTGATTCTTCACAAATCATAGACTAGAAAAGCAAGCCAGGGGAGCATGGGTCAACCTTCGGGGAGGGACCCAGTCCGCTGAGTCTGGATACTGCTGTCTCTTAAGACCCATGATAGATGTCGCTTAACATGCACCTCTCCTCTCCTCCACGGGGTTTAAAAAAAAAAAGTTTACCTGCGAAGGGCACTGCTGGCAGCTTCCCATTGTGTGAGGGCTGAGCTTCAGACTGGGCTTCTCCGCCTGCGCTGCACGGGCTGGGGTCAAGGGAGCGCACTTAGCTTCACAGGGCAGTATCCGCAATATCTGATTATTCCTCAGGGGCAGCATTGCCATTCCACATGAGTAAGCCTCGCTCCCTTACCCTATTCCAGAGGAATTATTGTGTGTGAGTGCGATGGGGGAGGGGCGAGAAGAGGAAGGGCATGTTCTGCATAAAGGGGAGTTTTAGATTTTATTTTTCTAGTTTAGGACTTTCTGAGATTTTTTCTTTTTCCGCAAGAAGTAAGGGGATGGGGGAGTCAAATAGTGCCAGCCTCTGGGCACTGTGTTCTCTTCTAGGATGTCCCTCTTGGGCCAGAACACTGTTCTGCCAGGGTCCCAGGCCCCGGTTGGCTCCTGAGGACCGGCTTGCCGATCTCCCCAGAAGGCCAGCTCCGCACACTGTGGCAAGGAGCCCGAATTCCACATTCAACTCATCCCTGGCCCTGCGCTTTGCTCCACGGATCAGTTGTGGGGGTGGGGCGTGCACAGCCTTGCCCACCTGCGCGGCCCCCAGGCGCAGGCCTCGGCCCATGGGGCTCGCACCGTCCCCCGGCCCCTTCTCTTTGGGGTGCAGCACAAGCCCCACGTGATCCAACCACACTGATGGTCTCTGGTTCACTCTGTGCCTGCCCCTGAGCACGTCTCCGTCCCACCTGCAGAGGTTTTAAAAATAATGCATTAATTGAAACACAGTAAAGGGGCAGTATTTTACAGTATTTCTAAGGCACTTACAGCATGTCCAAATAGCAATGCTTTAAGTTGTGGTCACTCGTAAGTCCCCTTTGTCCAAGGATGCTGACATTCAGGAGGAGGCTCAGAGTCCTCTTTCCTCAAAATGCGGGGAGACCTGGCCTGCATGATAGAGTCTGGGGGGGGGGGAAATTAGATAAGAGCTGGGCAGCTTTGCCCCTCAAACATTCCAGAGACTATTTGTTTGACGACTGAAGCTGGGGGTGGCGGGGAATCTAGACTGTCCTTTAAAAACTTAAGTTGGTTTTAACTGAAGCACCTACCATTCTGGCAAAAGTAAAGGGGGAAACGCAGAGATGTACACAAAGCAGGGAGTAACTGACGTTATGCTGAGGAACACGCCTCGTCCCTCCCGCCCACCTCTATCTTAGTAAAGATTATTTTTCCCCCTTAACTCGAAGCCTTCAGGTACAAATAAAGCCACAGCAGCAACAGGGGAAGCATGTAGTCTTCTTCAGGGTTAACATCAGAAGACAAGCCAGTGCAGCTTCGGCCAATCAGACGCGCCCCTGCCAGCTATAATATAGTGCTAAAGGCAGCCTCTCGCACAGGCTCTCCAGGCTCGCTACCATTTAAAATCAGACTCTTTTTGTCTTTTGATTGCTGTCTAGCGACCCAACTCCGATGTGTTCCGTTATCAGCGACCAGCAGCCTGCCATTCCAGCCCCCGTCTGGGTGGGGATCGGTGGCGAGTCCCCCGCGGCCGTGGCGGGCAGGGTTCTATAGGAAGAGAAAGCCAGGCAGCGAGCAGGCAGCGGGCGAGCCGCAGCGAGGGAGGCAGAGCAGAGCGCTCGACAGGGCGCAGCGCACACAGCCGCGCGCCCCTGCGCGCACAGACCCGCGCGGGCCAGCTGGGCAGGCACCGGCTCCCGCCGACGAGATGCTGCTGCTGGCGAGATGTCTGCTGCTGGCGCTCGTCTCCTCGCTGCTGATGTGCTCGGGGCTGGCCTGCGGGCCCGGCAGGGGCTTTGGGAAGAGGCGGCACCCCAAAAAGCTGACCCCTTTAGCCTACAAGCAGTTTATCCCCAACGTGGCCGAGAAGACCCTAGGGGCCAGCGGAAGGTACGAAGGGAAGATCTCGAGAAACTCAGAGCGATTTAAGGAACTCACCCCCAATTACAACCCCGACATCATATTTAAGGATGAAGAAAACACCGGAGCGGACCGGCTGATGACTCAGGTAGAAACCCAGCGCCGGGGCGTGGACTGTGTTGCTTTCAAGGGGGTTGCGTGGAACCCAGCGGTTCCAGACTCGCTCTGCTTGCTCTTTGGGCAGGTAGGAAGGTGATTTCACAGGCTCCTTCCCCAGCCACCTGCCCACCGGGCGTCTCTCCCTCTTCCTGGAAGAGAATGGAGGTTAAGGGTCTGGCTGGAGAAGTTTCGGGTGTGGGTGGGCGCGAGGACGGTAGATGCGGTCCATTAAGGCCCTGATCGGATGAGTCTTGCTGGCATGGCCTTCCCTGTCCTGCCTCTGCTCTGGCTTCGAACTTGGGGAGACCTTCACATTGGGGGCGTCTGCCCTTTTCCAGGAGGGAGTAGAAACGGAGGGAGGGAGCAGGAATCCTCCCATAAACATCAAGTGGCCTCCAGGGCACTGTACACACAGCCCTGAGCACTGCAGCCCGGAGCTTTCATGTTTTCTTTCTCCTGTGATCTTCTTTCCCAAGTCACCCCCACCCTAGCCCCCACCCCCAAAGAGTCCTCAATTGGAAAAGCCAGGAGAAGGCTCGACAAAAGGCAGGGACTCCGGAGGCGCTGGCATCGCGATCCCGCCGTCCGCAGTCGTGCCCATCAGGGTGTGAATGTATTGATATTTCTTTAAGGATGCTTCTTCCTCCTGCAGCCGCGGTACCCGGGGGAGGGACGCAGGACTTGCTGGCTGGCATCGCAGCGCTTTAGTTTTCAACCTGCCTGCACGGGAATTCGGGGCGAATAAATATTAGTGGGAGGGGGTAGGAGAGAGAAGCAAAGAAACACACGACTTCCTCTCCCTGTCCCCACCTCCTTGGAGACTTGGGGCGGGCGGCCAACGTCCCAGCCCCTTCTCGACTTTCTGAAACTCCATGCGCTGACAACAAGCTAGAAATGGGTTCCTTTCAAATATAGGTCAACATCCTTTTTATTGCCCTATTAAGATACTCGAGTCCTACCTTTAGGGCTAGGTGCGCACGGCGGCTGACGGCGCGGCGCTGCTGGGGCGCAAGTGCGGGGGACGGGGGAGGGTGGCGGGGACAGAGGAGCCACCTCCGGGGCCGTCGCTTCCCGACCCGATCCCCGGGCTCGCTGGCGCGGCCGGAGAGGCCGGCTCGGGCTGGCGGAAAGGGCAGGACAGAGGGTCCTTATTCCTCGACCTCGTCATCTGCTTCCGACCACCTTAAATCTGGACCGCGAGTGTGGACGCGCGCGCCTGTGCCGGGGAGCAGCGCGAGCCACGGTTAACTCTGCAGGGGCCGCGGGGTGCCCGGTGCGGTGCGTGCGACTGGCTGCAGGGAGCTCTCCGGCCAGCCCTCAGCGCCCATCCCCTTGTCACCCTCGCCGCCCGCGGAGAGGCCTTCCCGGGGTCCCTGGGGATCAGAGAGGAGGGAGGGGATGCAGGAGAAAGCGGCAGGGGCGGGGATACCGAGGTCCTCCCGCCGGAGCGGGTCAGCGTCCGCGCTTGTCTGCGCGAGGCAGAAGCCGGAAGGCGGGTCCTCGGCCCGCGCCCCTGCCCGGGGCCTCGGGGCTGGCAGCCCTGGCGCCCGGCTGCGAGCGCGCGGAGCCGCGCACCAGGCGGACGCGTTCCAGCTCCCCTTGCCGCGGGGGATCGAGCCCGCGGCCGGGGCTTCTGCGCGCGCCGCCCGGCCCTGCCGCTCCACGCGCCCGAGCGCGAGCACCGGGGGAGCCGCGCTCCGACCGCCGCAGTGGCCGCCGCGCGGGGCGAGGGCTGGGGCGCGGCGCAGGCTCCCCCGGCCCGGCGGCCCCGCGCCCGGCCACTCTCGCCGCCGCGCGCGCTGGCAGCATTTGAACTTCTGACCTTCTGTCAACTTCCCTCAGACGTACGAAATGAAAACAAATACTTTTTTTCCTTAGGCGGTGGTTATTCCCGTTCCCAACACAAAAGGACGGGGGAGGGTGCGCCCAAGTGCAGGCGCGGTGGGGAGAGCCGGGCCAGGCTCACGTCAGGGACCCCGCAAATGCCCCCGAAAAACGTAGGGGGCTGGGGGCGCGGCAGCCCGCGAGACACCCCGGTGCGTCCCTCCCTGTCCTGGGTCTGAGAGTTAAGGGGGCGGGGAGGGAAGGAGCCGAGCGGGGACTGTCCCCGGACCGGGGGGTCTGGGCTCCTCCGGGGACCGCTGGCCCCTCTTTACACCAGCACCTCGATTCTCTTCCCAGGTGCGTGTCCCTCGTCCCCCTCCCCGCTTCTGTGTCCCTCTAATGTGACTGCCGCCCAAGTCCCTCAACCATGGCAAGATCGTCCCCAGTGGAACTTTCAGAGCAGTTCTGGAACGCAGGAGCTCCTGGTTAATATTAACCCGGGAGAGGGACGCGCAGACAGACACTCTCCCGCGCAGGCCGCGGGTGCCAGGCGCGGGTGCGGGGGCCGGGGGTGGCGGGGGCGGGCAGGAGGCCGCGCGGGGCCGGATCTGAAGGCTGAGGGGGTCACCTGGGACGCCACGTTGAACAGACGTCCTGTGCGCTTTGGGGCCGCTGGGGAGGGGCGCTCGGGTGGGTTTGGGGAGTTTTTCTGCTTTGGCGGGAGGGGGCTGTTTGTCCCGAGGGTGGGGAGCAGGGAGTGGACAGAGACGCGCGCTCTCTTTGAAGTCGGGTCCCCTCCCCCGCATGGCCGGCTGTGACAGTCCCTGCTCGGCGCTCCGGACCGGGGAGGTGGGCAGCAGCTCAGGCGTGGGGACCAGCGTGGCCACCGCCGACACAAAGCCCGGCCCCGGCGGCCCTGCCGGGCTTCACGGTGGCTGCACAGAGTCGGGCTTGATTCGCGGCACACGACCCAGTGAATTCATAACCGGCCAAGGGCTTCCCGGCTTTGCCTGCGACAATTCCGCCCGGCCGCGCCGAGCGACCCTCGGCCTGTCCGCGGCGCCGTCACCTCGCGTCGCCGGGCCTGGCGCGGCCCGGGGTCCTCCATGTCTTGCCCAAGTGGCGCAGCGCGGGGAGCTGGCGGCCTCCCCGTCCTGCTGTCCCCTGTCGTCCCCTCCCCGGCCGCCCGGGGGGAGCTGTTAAAAGCTGCGTCCGCCCCTCCAGGAAAAGGGGGCCGGGACGCGGGGGCTCCGACTCAGAACGGGGGCGGCGCTGTGCGCCTGCGCGCACCCGGCTTCGCAGCTCGCTCTGGACTGACCCTGGTTTACTGATTGATTTTCATGTAAGACGCGTTCAGTTCTCAAGATGACCTCACTCCAACTCTGCCTTTCCGACTGTTTTTTTTTTTTTTTTTTTTAAGAAAACTGCCGGCAGGCCCAGAAACCTGCAAGCGCTGACCTGTTACCAGGGCCGCCCCTGCTCCCGGCCCACCCCTGCCCCCCCATTTGTTGGATGTTTAACTCTACAACCATATTACTGGTTTTTATTGCTGCCAGGTACACAGGACCTTTCCTGTTGCGCAATTTGTCACGTCCCCTCCAAGGGCGGGCAGCAGGCCTTGCAGGCGTCCTCCGCCCCCAGCCCTACCCCTTGGCAGAAGAGCTCCCCACGCTGTCGTCAGGGCCCTTGGTATCTCCCCACCCCGACAACAAGGCTCCGAGCCGAGCATCCTTCCGGGCCGAGGCGGCTGGCGACCAGCCCTGCCCTCTGCAGAAGTCCACTTGAAACGGGCCCTCCTGCCCCCACTCGGTCTGCTTCTCTTGGGGACGCCGCCATCATCATCTTGTCACCAGTTCCCCCCTTTTTAAATCCCGAATCCCACCAGCATCAGTATAAACGTCCAGGTGGTGAGTTAGTCCTGCCCCCCACACATACACACACACACTTGATTCCGCTGTTTTTATCGCATCCTTATCTGAATGTGACCCAAGGATTAAGGGGAACGCCCACAGTCCCAAGTTCCACTTTACCCTGGTTTGCATCTTGACCGTGCAGTGTTTCTTTACTCCAGCGGGCGGCTTCCTTGGGGGAGGGGCCGGAGGAGACACCCCCAGGCGAAGGGCGCCAGGCCTCAGGCCTTTCTGGCTCCCCATCCCCCACGCCTCCCAACCCCCGCCCCCTCCCTCCCTTCCTCCAGCTCTGAAGTTTGCTCTTCAAACTTGCCGGACACCATTCTGCGCTGGGGCCAGGGAACAAGAGGGGAGGACGGGAACAGGTTAAAGAAAACAAGAAACACAATCAGCCCACAGAAAAGCCAGGCAGAAAAGGGTTCCACAGGGAAAAAGAATGTGGCTGCCCAGATAAAGAATGTTTGTCGTCGGGCCCTGGCCTGCACTGAAAATGGGAACTCACCTGGTCGCCTTTCACTTGGCTCTCTCCCACCTCCCTCTGTCACCTTTGGCTTCATTCTCACGACGGACAGGCATAGGGTAGGAGGGAAGGTCTGAGATAACACAAGACTTTTCATTCTTTAAGAAGTGCATGTGTATTTTTCTTTATTTCTGCAAAATTGCACCCTGGGCCTCTCCCTGGCCTCCTGGTGAGGGGTTTCTCCCAGCGAGAAGGCTGGAGGCCCACACAGGTGTGGAGAAGGGGGCTGGGGAGTGGAGGGCAACTTGGGAGAGGGGTGGCATTGCCGACGGTGCCCATGGAGGGCTCTGGAGTCGGTGTCTGGAAACATGCAGTTTACGCGTTTCAGAGAAACTTCATTAGCTTCTCAGGCCATGCTAGGGGCATCTGCTGTGAGTATCTGCAGAAAGGCTCTCTGCTACTCCGGAAAGGAAAGGACTTGTGCCTCCTGCAGATGCCCACCCCACTCCCCACCCCAGATCTGGGCCCCATTCCAGGCCGTGTCTCCCCACTTCTCTGAGCAGCCCTTGCCCCCTGGTAGGGGCTGGGGTGGGTGGTGGGCCACTGATGCTGAGGTGTCTGTGGGTTGGGGGACCCCCTCTCTCCGCAGAGGTGTAAGGACAAGTTGAATGCCTTGGCCATCTCGGTGATGAACCAGTGGCCAGGAGTGAAGCTGCGAGTGACCGAGGGCTGGGACGAGGATGGCCACCACTCAGAGGAGTCACTGCACTACGAGGGCCGCGCCGTGGACATCACCACATCTGACCGTGACCGCAGCAAGTACGGCATGCTGGCCCGCCTGGCCGTGGAGGCCGGCTTCGACTGGGTCTACTATGAGTCCAAGGCACACATCCACTGCTCCGTGAAAGCAGGTAAGCCAGCCTCAGACCCAGCCATCTTCCAGAGCCCCCTATGCCACCACTGCACACCCCCACCCCCAGCAACTGCAGATGTGCCCCAAGGCACAAGGAAAAAAATGGGGGGGAGGTGAGGCCCAGGGAGGGAGGGTCACTAGGTAATGACTGGGCTTTTGCTCTGGGAACACACACTGTGGCACCCTCCGCCCCCAGCAAGGAGTTGCCCCCTACCATTGAGGCCACAGAGGTCCGAGGTTTTCCACGGAGGTGCTGAGGGCCCAGGGTTCCCTCAGCCTCCCCCAACCTCCCATTTCCGGAGCCCTCTCTGCAGGTGCTGTGCATGGGGAAGAGTGACTGGGGGAGGGAGACGAGGACTGCACGTTTAGCCACGTCCTTCCTCTCATTGGAGCTTAAGAACTAACCTCCCCACCCCACCCCCACCCCCCCAAGCGCAGGGGGTTCTGTCCAAGGCGTAAGCCCGAGTCCTCTGTCCTCCCCGCCGGGCGCCTGTGGATTCTAAATAACTTAACTCACTCGCTAAGCCTTTGGGGAGAGGCCTGGTGGGAGGTGATAAACCCAGTAGTTACCACTTCCAACATCTGGAGGCCCCACGCCCAGAAGCATCCATCCTGATTAGGAGCCCGGCCGGGACGCGCGAGCCGCGGGCAGGGCCAGGAAAGCCGATCCGGCCGCGGGTCTGCAGCGGGAGGCCCGCCCCAGTCGTGCGAGGCCATTTCCCTGGGCCTGCAACGCCACATGCTGTCGCCGACAGGAACAGCTCGCCACGAAAGGCAGGCACATCCGCGCGCACGCAGACGCCCCGACCTGCGCGCTGTTTATACGCGCCTCTCCACCACTCAGCAAACACAGTTCACAGTGAATTTCGGGGGGACGGTCTTCCGTTCCCACCGCCCCACTTTCCCTACTTGTCTCCCAAACTAAATTTTAATGGCTTATGTTAGTAGAAAAAACACTTTTAAAGTGTCAAGACACACTTCGTGGGTAAAGAAAATAGTGGCTTCTTGTAACAACAGCAAACAGAGGCGTGGGAGCGAACGGGGAAGGGCTGGGCCCACAGCCCCGGGAAGGGGTGTCTGCTGCTAGGAGCACGGGGACGAGACGCCCCCCAGCTCGCGGGGCTCCGCGGCGGGAGCCTTCTGCCGGGGCGCCTTCCTCCGGCCCGGCCCGGGTGGGACACGCAGGCGGCGGGAGGCGCCCCGTACCCTGCGTGTGCCCTTCCCCGGGCCTGGCGGCTGCGCTCCCTGTGCGCGGCCACCCCAATCCTCGGGGTCCCCCTGGCGGGGGTCCCTAGAGGTCTCCTCCCAAATGAGCAGCGGTGATCCCGCTCCGAGGATCCCGGCGGGGACAGCAGAGCCCCGGGGCGGGCAGAGCCGCTCATTGGCATTCCGCGCACACGGGCGGGGGCGCGGCGCAGTACGTGTCAAGCGGGGTCGTGCGACTCGACGACTCCGGGGAGCTCCGGAGGGCCCCCCACGGCCAGCCCCGCACTTCATGACGGAGAAACCTATGAGAAGATTAAACTCCTTCTGTAATTCCAGCAGGAAGACTCTTTCCTGCGATCTCTATTTGCAAAAAGCATGATCCCAGCGATTGGAATGCAAAGACGACGGGGACCTCCCCGCCCCTCCTCCCGGGCCTCGGCGCTCCGCCCCAGCTTGCATTATTGTCCTCGGGACCGTGAGCCTCCGAGAGCGACAGAGGGCTCGAGAAAGCGCGTAGTCGAGGGGCCTTGAGAACCCCGCGCTTGCAGCGCTCCGAGCAGGCCTCGCCATTTAAAATTCAAATACGCATCTCGAGTGCGTGGAGGAGAGGCCTGGCTGTGCAAACAGCGCCGGAGTCCGGGCGCGAGCGGCGGGGGGCTGGGCTGCACCTGAGCAAACAGGGAGGGGGCGGCCGAGAGCCGAGCAGGGGCGGGGGAGTGGAAGTGTCCCCTCTTCCAAGAGTGTCTCCTATGTATTCCAGAAATCACAATGACAATGCTGGGCCCTTTATTGGGTTTTGATTAGAAAATCCACACAAGCCTCGGATTTTCGCACCTCGGCCAGTTCTATGGCATGTTTGTCCAGTTGCTACAACTACTCACAGCTATTTTGCGCTCCCCGCCCCTCCACAGGCCCACGACCCGCCGGGCGCCGGGGCGGGCGAGGGGTCCCCGGGCGCAGCCCCCGGTGCGGCTGTGCGGAGGTGCCGCGCCGGGGCTGGGGGCGGGTGGCGAGGGAGGAACCCAAGCGCAGGGCAAACACCCTCCGGATTCGTAGCGAGCCGGGTGTGTGCTGAGCAGGGCCTGGCGCTGGAGAGAGGCGGCGGGACAGGGCGGGACTGGCCGCCTGCAGGAGACGCCGGCCGGCCTTGGTCACCGCCGGGCCCGTCCCGGGGAGCCGCGAGGGGACGCGCCCGCCTCCGAACTGCGCCCCGGCGGCGGTGGGGCTGGGGGCGGGAGGCCTGCGCTGGAGCCGCGCGGGGTCGCCCCGGCCAGAGCGCGCAGAGCCCCGCGCGCGCCGCCTCCTCCCCGGACTCAAACCGCGTCCCCTCTTGTCTCCCTTCTCCCCGCCCGCAGAGAACTCGGTGGCGGCCAAATCGGGCGGCTGCTTCCCGGGCTCGGCCACGGTGCACCTGGAGCAGGGCGGCACCAAGCCGGTGAAGGACCTGCGTCCCGGGGACCGCGTGCTGGCGGCGGACGACCAGGGCCGGCTGCTCTACAGCGACTTCCTCGCCTTCCTGGACCGCGACGACAGCGCCACGAAGGTCTTCTACGTGGTGGAGACGCGGGAGCCGCGCGAGCGCCTGCTGCTCACCGCCGCGCACCTGCTCTTCGTGGCGCCGCACAACGGCTCGGCCGCCGCGGAGCCCGAGGCGTCGTCGGGGCGCCGCGCGCTCTTCGCCAGCCGCGTGCGCCCGGGCCAGCGCGTGTACGTGGTGGCCGAGCGCGACGGGGACCGCCGGCTGCTGCCGGCCGCCGTGCACAGCGTGACGCTGCGCGAGGAGGCCGCGGGCGCGTACGCGCCGCTCACGGCGCAGGGCACCATCCTCATCGACCGGGTGCTGGCCTCGTGCTACGCGGTGGTCGAGGAGCACGGCTGGGCGCACCGGGCCTTCGCGCCCTTCCGCCTGGCGCACGCGCTGCTGGCCGCGCTGGCACCGGCGCGCACGGACCGCGGCGGCGGCGGCGGCCGCGTCCCCGCCCCGTGCGCGCCGGGCGCGGCCGACGCGGGCGTCCACTGGTACTCGCAGCTGCTCTACCAAATAGGCACGTGGCTCTTGGACAGCGAGGCCCTGCACCCGCTGGGCATGGCGGTCCCATCCAGCTGAAGCCCCGAGGGGACCCGGGGAGGGGCGCGGGCGGGGCGCGGGAGCGACAGCAGGAGACAGCGAAGGACGCGCCGAAAAGGCGCACTAATGAGACTTTGCAGTATAATGATGATTAATGATAATAATAAAGTAGGTCACTCCAAAGTAGAGTATAAGGAAGCCGAGACCCCGGAAAGCTTTGTGGTTGTGCTTAGTTTCTATATATATATTTTTTTGAATTTTTGGGTTCTTGTGTTATTTTGGATATTTTTTTCCTCCTCTCCTGCCTATTTATTTGTTTGGTATGAATAGATGTTTTAAATAATATGAACCGGACCTTCAAGAGCCTTAACTAGTTTGTTTCTTGGATAATTTATTATTGTCACATGAACTGCGCTCACGGGGGAGATCATTGTGTGAGGCCAAGCGATCTGCTCAGAGTCTATTTTTCTACATGTCCCCGGTCCTGACTGTCAGAAAGCGAAATTCCGTGCTCGCCACCCATTCCTCCTCTGCAATGCCCCTGCTTTTCGGCAAGTGTAAACTAAAAATGCTTCATGGGGGTCCACAAATTATATTTTTATACACAGAATTGTAAATTAGATTTTTTGAGAGATCAATACTTAACTGAATTGCATTTCATTTTTTGAAATAGTGTAAAATATGAAAATATATTATTTTAATTTAACTAGTTTCCGATGTAACAGCCATCTTCTGAATTGTCTTTATGGTTTAATGTTTGCTTGTAATCACCGTTTTAAGTCACATTCTTGGAAGCTAACCAAGACTGTCACACACAGACACACATTTTTTTTTTGGACAAACTGGAAGAACTCTGTTATTTTTAACTTCAAAGAATTTATTAGAAAATAATATTTTTTAAAAGCGCACATAGTGATGAGCCCACACGGATGGAGCCTGTAGTTTGTACAGAGAAAAACAAAGGATGTTTTTGCATTAATAAATGGAGAAATAACTGCTGTAAATTTACTAAAATGTATTTTTGAATATTTTGTAATAGTTTTATAGAAATAAAATGTGCCACGCACAGACTGGTTAGTATATAATAACTAAGAATTCCTGTTGCAGCCCGTTTTCTTTTCTTTTTTTTTGGCTTCTTTGTTTGGGAAACCTAGTGCTGACAGGACTCCCGATATTATATATATTTAGATGTGTCGCTTATACTGTGAATTCAGATTGACTTATGTAGAGAACCAAAGTAGGTAAACACATCAACCTGTTTATTCTCATCACTGGAGAAACCTCAGCTCTGTTTGTGTTTATTGTGTGAAGTTTTTTCTGCACTCCCAAAGGTTGGGGGTGCCATACGTGGGGACTGTTCTGTCCCCCAACCTCATCCTTTAACTAGCAAAGCCTAGTGTGTAGGCCCAGAGGAGGTGGCCTTGGTGGCGTCCACTCGAGAACTTTCTCCTGTGGCTCTTCCGTGTGTGATTGTTGGGCAGACCTCATGCCTTACCCTGGTCTTGCTGTCTCTGATCTGTAGGGGGGTCCCTAAGTGCTTTCTCAAGTCCTGGTGTGCCCTCTCCGGAAAGGGTCCCGAGAGCAGAGGGCCAAGTGTTGATCTTCTCTGAAGCCCCCACCCCATTTTCTTGGGGGTCCCCCTGGAATCTGTGTGGCAGGCCCACTGTGAAATGTGCATTCTTCATGTCTGGGCTGCTGGGGTCCTCCGGCCATGCCGGTATCTCCAAATCGAAGTTGTCTGTCTGATGTGGTTGTTAGACATGGATATTTATTCCCTAGGTATGGCCCTACTTGAGTGGGCACCCTGTGGTCAGTGCCTGATGTGAGCTGGGCCTGGGGAAAGGACCTCCATGCTTAATTCTGCTGCGTTGTAGGTTTGGCCAAGAGAGTCTCTGCCCTCGGCCACTGTAGAACTTTGGCTTATTGAAGGCAACTGTCACGCTTTGTGCTTTGGGCCGAGGAATCTGAGCAGGCTGCGCTTTGGAGGTGTCTGCCAAGCTGTGTGGGCTTGGGACCTCTTAGCAGATTAAATCGGTCGTGGTGGCCCAGGTTTAGAAAGCAGGATTGAACAGACCTCAGTCTCACATGACAGGGGTCTGGCTCCCAAGGCCAGGCCTGCGGTGGCATCCACAGGGAGAAATGCTGGTCCCTGAGGGGCTCTGATGCTAAGGTCTGGCGTGGCCTTGCCAGGAGGCTGTGTGGCCAGGTGGACAGTGCTGGGGCCAGAGGCTTGTCCTCTAGGTGCTTCCAGGGGGCTGGGGCCTCTAGGCAGGAGTGGTCCTCAGTTTTTCTCTGCAAGAGACTTCTCTCTGGTCTTCAAGGTGGTTAGCAGGTTCCAGGCTGGTGTTTACAATCCCTGGTGAAGTTCGATGGCTTCTGTTCTGTGGACTGTTCAAGCCTGATTCTAAGCTGGTCAAAGGTAAACCGTGGGCACACCAGCTCCTCTGGCTCTGTTGAGTGACCCAACAAATCAGCAGTGCAGCCTGGTGGGTCAGAGATGAGAAGCCGGGCACTGGCAAAGCCTGAAGGTCCCCATGGCCATGGCAGATGTCTGCTGGCCACCAGGGCACGCAGATGGAAGCTGGGCAGCACCACCTCCTACACGGGCCAGCAACAGGGCCCCTGCTTCCCCAGCCCTCCTGGCCACTCTTTTTAAGACTCTTCCACAGCTTTACATTAAGAATTCTCTTTTTCACAGGCAAAGAAAGGAAGCCCCTGCATAGAGAAACTAAATATAGGGCACGGAAAGGGGCGGCTCGGCCACCCAGATGAGGACCCTGCATCTCTCCTCCAGGGTCGACGGTGCCAGAGTTTGTGCAAAGTGTGTGCATGGCGGTTGCTGCCGGCCTCCCTCACAGCTAGATGCATATGTGTTCCTGTCAAAAACCATGTACCAGAATGTACTTGAAACTGTTATCTGTGTGCTCTATTGTTTGAATAATTAAAGAAATTACAGAGACTTTCTGCAATGTCTGTTATGTGGTGGAATTCCTATACCATACTGTCATCTGTGTTTCTCCTTTCTTCCACGAGACTGTGCTAAAAATGTGAAAGAAAAAAATCTCATTGAGGGTGCAGGCTGCAGATCTCTCAATGGGTGGGTTTGGTCAGGCTGTGGGAATTTTCACCAGCGCCAGGAGGCATGTGACCTGGCCATTAAAATGGGGTTGCCAGAGCTGTCCTCTGCTCATAGAATCCTTGTTGTCATCATCATACCTGCATGGGACATATTGGACAGACATGCAAAGAAGGCTGGTCGGTTGCAAGATTTGGCAAGCAAGCAACAGTGCCTGCCGAGGAAGCAAGCAGGTGTCACAGCCTCCTCTTCACCAGCGTTCCAGGTTCCCTGAGGGTGCAGAAAGTTGTCTGGTCCTCCCTACAAATGATCCACTCAAGGGGGTTGAGAAGCTGGGAAGTGACTTTCTCATAACTTCATACGAGCAAATCACACTACACATCACACGTCCTGGCTTCTCCCGGGCACTCTGCTGCATATATGTTCCAGGACAGGGGTGGGCCAACTACAGCCCCTGGGACAAATCTTGTCTGAAGCCTGTTTTCACACAGCCTATGAGACTCATTTTGCATTTTTAAATGTTTGAAAAAAAAAATCTAAAGAACAATATTTCCTGACACATGAAAATTACACGAAACTCAAATTTCAGTGTCCATTGATAAAGTTTGACTGGGACACAGCCACGCTCACTCCTTCACATGTCATCTGTGGAAGCTTTCGTGCTACCACAGCTGAGCCAAGGGGCTGCAGCAGAGACCACGAGGCCTGCAAAGCTTAAAGTACTTACTACCTGGCTCTTCACAGAAAAAGTTTGCCACCCCTCTTTCTAGGGTCTTGTAACCAAGCTTGGGTTTTGGAGCTGGGGGCTGGGGACTGGGGACCAGGAACTGAGATGCAGCGGCCTGTCTACCATCACAACACATTTGTCAGAATTCAAAGCTTGCCACACCATCCCGCTCCTTACTGAGAGCCACGGGGACCTTACTGAGAGTGGGAGGCTAACAAGTCCAGGGAGACAGGGCCAGCCAGTTCCAGCCGGAGGGGCAGCAGCAAACATGCATGCTGATCAGGTGTGAGCGAGACTGCAAGGAACACCGTGTGCGTGTGCGGGAGAGGACCGGCCGGGGCAGAACCTCGGAGACCGCAAAGCGGCCAAGGAGGCCGCGGCGCTTATACCCCTGGTCTGTGAAAATCGCCCCAGAGTGAGAAAATAAGACGACTAGATTTGAAGAAAACTTTCTTTTCTTTTTTGGCCAACCTTGATTTTCTCAAATTAAGAAAAAAAATAAATTAGTAATTCCCATTTTACTGGGTCCTGTTACAAGGAAGCATGAAAACTGGTATGAAGCTTACATTTCGATGGCTATCTTTGGTTTTCAAGATGAGGGCAGCCGTGTTTTCAGACGGGAAAACTGGTTTCAACAGGAGGGTTGAGAAATCTCAAATCTGAAGATAAATGAAAAGAGATATTATGCTAGAAATCAAAGAAAACAAATTGCCCCACACCATGGAACATGACTCCTGGAGGGAGCCCTGCATCCCGGGTGAGGGTCTGAGTGTTTGCTTCCAGGGGAGACGCACGCTCTCCCCCCGGACACCAGCCCTCACCGCAGCTGGAATCTCCCTTCCTCCAGACCTGAGCATAGCTCAAGAATTCGCTCTCAGAACCTGCAACCCAAAGGCCGCCAAACACACCCTGTATCTCTGTGCTAGAAGGACCCAGGTCCCTGTGTCCATTTACCCTGCTGCCCTGCTCATCAGAATCCCAGCTGAAAGCCACAATCAGACCCTCCCCATGTCCCAGCTCAGCGCTGTCCCCCTGCAGGCAGGGCCCAGGAGTGGGGTGGGGGGCTGTGGGAACTGGGCAGTCATTGTTTCGGAGAGAGTATCCAAGTGGCCAGCAGAGGGGGAGTCCATGGCGCTGGTGTCCTGCCTGTGGTCAGGCTATGTGTGCTCCTGTCAGCTCTGCTCTTCCTTCTGCTTGGTGATATGCAGGGTCTGGTGCCTCTGAAGGTGAAGGGAGCCTTGGCCCAGCACCCTGGTCCCCATGTCCCCAAGGCTTCCAACGTGGGTCATTGTCCTGGGCTGTGCTACAGGGCACCAGTCACCACCAGCCAGAGAAGCAGCCGCCACTGCCAGCGTCCAGCCTCCACTCCTGTGTGTGCACTGGAGTGGTCCACCTTTGGGGTCTCCACCTAAAGGGCAGCAGGCTCCGTGTGGCCTTGCAGTCATGCTCAGGAGAAGGTCACCGAACAGGAGGACACTCTGCCCCCCCCAACCATGATGTCTGCCCCCTCGGGGTCCACGCAGCCCCAAGGGCCCCCTCCTGAGGGACACAGCCAATTCCATATCTCGCGGGAGTTCTCATAAAGCCAGGGCTTCTTGTGGTCCCCACAGATGCTGGGCAGTCCCGTCCCCCATCGGCCACTCCTGAAAGGCACTGGCAGCACAGGGGTGGACGTTTGGGGCTTGTGGACAACATCTGGGTCCACTGCTCTCTCTGCACCTCGACTTTGCCCAGAAATGCAGGGTGCTGGGAAGGGGTGCGCCCTGCCAGAGGTCCAGCCCCTCATTTCCTCTCTGTTTCCTGGGATTCAGCGTCCTCCAAGGGCAGCAAGGTTGAAAAGGAGAAAGTCCCCAAGTCACACGCCTGCTCTTCCCAGAGTGGAGTCCGGGCGCCCTCTGGTGGTCGCGTCGGGAGAGGGAGGTCGTGGCCACAGAGTCCTGGAGAGGACGGAGCCTCCTCAGCCAGGTGGGCACCGTCGCCCAGGGAGGCTGACCCACACACACCAGAGCACCCTTCAGAGGGCAACAGGTGACCTCAGGGAAGGAGCCGAAGGAGCCGCGAGCCCGACGGGGTGCCCAGGGGGATGGCACCTGGGACATCTCCCCCGTCCCTCCCCACCCTCAGTGGCCCCAGCTGAAGTTCAGCCATCACAGTAGCCCCAGTGGACCAGGCCTGACTCGATGGTCTAAAGGGACACATTTATTCTTAGACACCAGTAGTCAAAACAGAGAAAGATGGCTGTGTTAGAGAACTGACGCCTAGAGACGCTGCATCAGGGGTGCCATGTGAGCATCGCACTAGAAGGTGACCTGAGGTCTGGGGTCCCAGGACTGGAAGGCTCCGTTCAGCAAGGGCCATCCCCTTGGACCTCCCTGTCTTCAAGCCAGACCTCAGCCTTTGCAGGGTGAGGGTCTCCGGCTGGGGGTGAGACTGACACAGAGCTTCCTCCCAGCGGACGCGAGCGTCAGGAAGGAAAGGGTTAGGAGAGAGCCCGGGGTGGGAGGCCACCATGGCGTCACTGCCAGCCAGCCCATGCTCTGAGTCTCCACTCCCTCATGTGGGAGACGAGGCTGGGGACCAGAAGGCTTCCTCTCAGCTCAGAAATCATCCTGTGCTGACCCAACTGCTCGCCGTTCCGCACTCCATCCTTACCTGGTTCCAGGTGAGACCCTGAAGAAGCCTCCCTGCACCGGGAAAAAAGACGGACTTCTGGTGTTTGCAGAGTCTGGAGGGGAGGCTCCTGACTCTCTCTGACCCTCTCTGGCCCAGCCTTCAGGGTTGTCCCAGTGGGGTCACCACCCTAAAGTCAATGCCAGGCTCAGTGGTCTGTTGAGTGTGGGGGGCCCAGCCCTGGGCTAGCAGAGTTGGGGGACACAGACAGTAACAACAACGGGAACAGAGGGAGTAGACACTGCTGCAGGGCGACTCTCTGGACAGGGCCCACCCTGGAGAGCCCACTCTGCAGGGGAAGAAGGATGCGGGGCCTGCCCTGCCCCACCGTTCCCTCCAGCTCTGCTTTGGGCCCAGTGACACTGAAAGGAAGTACCCCTTCCTCAAATCCAGGGCTAGTTAGGGTCTGAGCAGTTTCATGGAGCTGGACTGGGGGTGGAGAAAAGAGCCCGTCAGAAAACACCTGGGTCCTGTTCGGGCGCGCTCTGTCTCTCTGTCTCTCTCTCTGTCTCTCTCTCTGTCTCTCTCTGTCTCTCTCTGTCTCTCTCTGTCTCTCTCTGTCTCTCTCTCTCTCTGTCTCTCTCTGTCTCTCTCTGTCTCTCTCTGTGTCTCTCTCTCTCTCTCTCTGTCTCTCTCTGTCTCTCTCTGTCTCTCTATCTCTCTCTCTCTCTGTCTCTCTCTCTCTCTCTCTCTCTGTCTCTCTCTCTCTCTCTCTGCTCCTGTTCAGGGCCAAGACAGCCACGCCGATGGCAGTGTAGTCCGGACGCCTTCCCCTCAAATGTCCTGCCCCCAAGTCAGGGACCAGCACGAAGCCCCGGCCTGGAGAGATGTGGGGACTATGCTGGTCATCAGGACAAAAGAAGGAGGAAATGGATCTAGAAATAGCAGCAAGACCACTGACAAGTAGAGGGCAAAGAACTACTGCAGACGCGTATGGAGCCTCCCGGTTGTCACGATGCCTCCCTGAGGCCGTGGCCACAGCACTCTGATTACTCCCTCTGTGCAGAGGGACGACAGGCCCGAGGTAGGTGCACAGGCCCCATGGGGCAGGAGAGGGGCGCACTCGCCCAGACTCTGGAGCCCACCCCTCCAGCCAGCCGCTAGCCACAGCCCCGTCCACTCCCAGGCACCAGCTCTCCACTTCCAGAAGGATCTGGGGAGGGCCCCGGTCTTGCTGGGGAGAGAGCCGAAGACGGGGAAGGCACATGGAGCCTGGGAAGTAGTGGTGGGAGGAGCGGAAAGAGCGTTTGCTCCGGAAAGGGATGGATTGTCGTCTTCAGATATTTAAAGCCTATGTGACAAGCTTCTGAAAGATGCAAAAAGCCAGGGGGACAGTTGGATTGTGGAGGGAAGTGTTTTGGAAAAAAGCTATTCGGGAATCGAGGCTGTGAAACACAGAACACTGTCCCATGACTTAAGAAGGCCGGGGTCCATTGAGGGGTCCCAGCCAGGCAGGGCAGCGACTCGGGGCCCACCCCAGAGAGGACGCCAGTGTTGGGCGGGGCTAGACTGGAGGGCACGGTCCCCCTCCTGTGATAGACAAGGCCCACCCAGCCTCCAAGCCCCACCAGCACCAGTGGCAGCTGTCCCCTCTCTGAGCAATGACCAGCGCACCAAACCCCAGTGTGGCACAGCGGGGAACTCCCTGCCGCAGGTGGGAGCCGAGGAAGAGCATCCCTTTCGGAAAGGCTTTTTAATAAAGACGTTTCAGAAATCAAAATCCCATAGACCAGTGCTCATAAAATGTTCAGAATGCGTTTTATGCTGAGTTCGCTGTAGTTCTGTGTTTCGATGGACTCCCATGTACATGAGGACACTTCAGAAAGCTCGTGGAGAGATTCGTGTTGTCTTTTAGCTCTATTTTTTCAGGAACGTTTTGAAGTTCCTCGTGGTACCTGCTGTGACAAGTACTTTCCGTACGCTTTCCCCCTGGTACCTTCATGCATCCGTCTCACGGAAGCCAGAGGACACAGCGGGACTGGCAGAGGATCGAGCCCTGCCTCGGCGCAGCCAAAGCTGGTTTCTGACTCCTAAGCGTGCCGTGGCCTTTGCTGCAGCCGGAATCCCCCCGACAGACCGTCCTCAGTCGGTGGCACACTGGCGGCCACTGCCCACATCACCAGTAACCACAGGAGCATCGTGCCTGTCCTCCTGCGGCCTGGCTGAGTGCGAATTGCCCACGGCTAATTGTCAGGATGTCATCCTGTTTGTTGTGTCTTTTCAACTACTGATGGGCTGAGGGTTTTTCCTGGCGAAAGTGGAATAAATTATTAGGTTAGGAATAGATGTGACACCCAGACACAATAATTAATGTACCAGTCCCTGTCGGGCATGGACTGACGGGTGGACACAGGCAGAGTGGAGCCTGGGGTCACCTGTCCAGGCCATGGGAGAGGGGTGCAGAGGGCACCGGAGGAGACCAGGTGACCACAATGTTGTGGTTATATAATGCATGCTTTTAATACTGACAAGGAATGTGTCAAAACGCACTGACCTTCTTACAAAGTACTTGCTCATCTATTTTGCTAACTCGTTTTATTCTTTCTTCATAAATAGTAACATGCCAAGGACGGGGAACACGTCTGGTCCAGCCAACCCTCCCCACGTCCCTCCCTCTGGCGCTCAGCAGTGACACAGATTCTAGCACATTCTTGATCTCTGTCACCTCGCTTTTGTGCTAGGCGACGGCTGTGGGGGCCGGTAAGACACAGCCCAGGTTGGGGCGGCAGGGTGAGGGGTGGGAGCTCCCTGGGGGCGACACCCGTGTGACGGCCAAGGCAAGAGCAGCCACTGGCCGGTCCACCCCGCGCCGGCCCCACAGAAGGGTCTAGAATTGATCCCGTGCCCTGTCGAGGAGAATCCCACCCAGAGGCACAGCAGTCCCCAGGGTCGTCCCCCTGCAGGGAGCGGGAAGGAAAGAGGAGGCCGGGCGCTGGCTGTCCTCGGGCTTTTGCAACATGAAGATTCCGACCGGTGTGTGAGCACCGCCTTCAGAGCCCAGTGAAACCCTCCCCTGCACAGCGGGCAGAGGCGCCGCGGACTTTAATCAGCTCTTCATTTTCTACTAACACTCGGGGAGGTTCTGTCTCCGTCTCCGCCGGCCCCTGCTCTCTGGGTGGCTGGTCCGGGGTGTCAGCCTTGCTCCCGGGGCCTCCACCTTGCTCCCGGGGCCTCTGATCGCCTGCCGTCGGGCCAGGACGGCCTGTCGCGCCCTTCCCCTGTTGCAGAGCACCACCTGCTGGGCAGTCCGGGGAGCACCACCTGCTGGGCAGTCCGGGGAGCACCACCTGCTGGGCAGTCCGGGGAGCACCACCTGCTGGGCAGTCCGGGGAGCACCACCTGCTGGGCAGTCCGGGGAGCACCACCTGCTGGGCAGTCCGGGGGAGCACCACCTGCTGGGCAGTCCGGGGAGCACCACCTGCTGGGCAGTCCGGGGAGCACCACCTGCTGGGCAGTCCGGGGAACACCACCTGCTGGGCAGTCCGGGGAGCACCACCTGCTGGGCAGTCCGGGGAGCACCACCTGCTGGGCAGTCCGGGGAGCACCACCTGCTGGGCAGTCCGGGGAGCATCACCTGCTGGGCAGTCCGGGGAGCACCACCTGCTGGGCAGTCCGGGGAGCACCACCTGCTGGGCAGTCCGGGGAGCACCACCTGCTGGGCAGTCCGGGGAGCACCACCTGCTGGGCAGTCCGGGGAGCACCACCTGCTGGGCAGTCCGGGGAGCACCACCTGCTGGGCAGTCCGGGGAGCACCACCTGCTGGGCAGTCCGGGGAGCACCACCTGCTGGGCAGTCCGGGGAGCACCACCTGCTGGGCAGTCTGGGGAGCAGGTGCTGGAAAGGCGGCGGGGCCCAGCGAGCTCCCCGCGAGGTGGAGACCCGAGCGTGGGGCACTCAGCCCTGGGGGTGTGGTGGCTTCTATGCTCATTTTAGGGAAGGGACACATTGACCAAAAACCTGTCGGGGTGCAAGGATCATCTGACCCAGATAAGCTCAGCAAAGGAAGGGTAACAGGAGAATCACCCCAAATCAGAAAGACCCAGGGTGCTCCCAACAGGTGGAAAACAGGAGGGAAGCATGTGGTGAGACGGGCCGTGGCCAGGGTGTGGGTGCAGAGCGGCGTCCACGTCCTCAGGGATGCACTGTCACAATCTCGGCACGAAATGGGGAACTCGCTGGGAATTGCTCCTGCCTCTTCCTAAGACTGTTCACGGCAGTCACTTTACAAATCAGCAGCAGAACAAGCCTGGGACCCACAACGGGCTGACGTTCCACTCAGACTGCGCAGGAGCTTGGGCATGAGTGGCACGGGGGTGCTCATCACACGAGGGGCGTCGCATGACAAAATCTCATTACATGGTGGCGCTGTATCATAGACTCCGTGTCGGCTGTTTCACAAGCAGCGTGCAGTTGGGTCCTGACAAGATTCTCTGCTCGGCCGAGCTGTAGTCAGGCTCCTGAACTTCATCCTAGGCCCATGTGTGCACTTCTGTGTAAAACACAGTCTCAGCAACGATCTCTGCTAAGTCCGTCTAGCAAGAACCCCACCCTCCATATCTGGGCACCCTTGACCATAGCTGATCGGGTTCTTCATCCCCCACTATCCCCCAGGTGATGTCTGGTCACCCTGGCCTGCCTTTAGCTAGAATTCCGTTAGGCAGGTGGTGTAGCCAGGGTCCCCTCACCCTGGATGTGTCCTCTCAGCACTGCAGTGGTCCCTGTACCTATCACGATGGTCTGAATAAAGTCTGTCTCACCGTGCTTTAACAAGTGTCACTAACTAATTTTTTCTTTGACAGTCCCTGCCCTCAAGAGGCTTGGGGAGAATAAGATGCAAACGGGCAGAGCTGCACGTACCAGGGGCAGCCCACCACCAACAGCTGGGAGAATGTTCCCAACACCGAGAGGCACAGTAGAGAAAGGCAAGGTGTTGCACTGGCCACGGCGATCAGTTTTGGAGACGTATAGCTGAACAGGACCTCACCCGACTCGTTGAAATCGAGGCCCCAAGAAGGGCAGTAATTTGTCTCAAGCTTTTTTGTTTTTTCTCAGGATAGCTTTGGCAATTTGTGTTCCTTTGTGGTTCTAAACACATTTTAGGATTTTTTTTTTTTCTATTTTGGTGAATATGCCGTTGGAATTTTGATAGGGATTGCATTGAATCTGTAGATCACTTGAAGTAATATGGACATTTTAACAATATAAATTCTTAACAATATAAATTCTAAATATCCTGAACACAGGATATCTTTCCATTTATTTGTGTCTTCTTCAATTTCTTTCATTAGTGTTTTATAGTTTTCAGTGTACAGGTCTTTCACATCCTTGGTTAAATTTATTCCTAGGTATTTTATTCTTTCCAGTACTATTGAAAATGGAACTGGTTTCTCGATTTCTTTTTCAGATAGCTCGTTAGTGTACAGAAATGCAACTACTGTTTGAATGTTTATTTGCATCTTGCAACTTTACTGAATTCGTGTATTATTTCTAACAGTTTTGGGGTGGTCTCTAGGGTTTTCTGTATATAAAATCATGTCATCAGCAAACAGAGACAATTTACCTTTTTCCTTTCCTACATAGACATCTTTTACTTCTTTTTCTTGCCTGTTTGCTCTGGATAGGACTGCCACTACTGTGCTGAATGGGAGTGGTGACGGTGGGCGTCCTTGTCTAGTTCCTGATCTCAGAGGAAGACTTTTCAACTTTTCCCCATTCACTATGCTGTTAGCTGTGGGCCTGTCTTGTTTACTGGCCTTTATTGTTTTGAGGTATGTTCCTCCTATGCCTAATTTGTTGAGAGTTTTTATCAAGAAAGGATGTTGAATTTTGTCAAGTACTTTTTCTGCCTCTGTTGAAATGATCATATGGTTTTTGTCTTTCATTCTGTTAATGTGATATATCATATGTATCGAATTCCGTATGTTGAACAACTCTTGAATCCCTGGAATAAATCCCATTTGATCATAGTGAATGATTTTTTGTATTGAAACAGTTGATTATACATATATGTGGGGTACAGAGTTGAAATCAGTGCCTGTGTACAATTTGTGTACAGATCAGGATAATTAGCACGTTCATCATTACAAAATGTAATCATTCTTCATGGCCATTAATCAGTTTCTTGCTAACTTGCCTCCCGCTCCTCTTTCCCTCTTCTAGTAATCACAGTTCTGTTCTCACCTTCTGAAAGTTCAATGTATTATTGTAATTGTTGTCTCTTCCTTCCTTTCTTTCTTTCTATCTTTCTTATTTTCTTTCTTTCTTTCTTTTTTAGCTCCAACTTATGAGTGAGGACATGTGGTATTTCTCTTTCTGTGCCGGGCTTGTTTCACTTAACATAATTTTCTCCAAGCTCATCCAGGTTGCTGCAAATGGCAGAATTTCATTCTCTTTTGTGGCTGAGTAGTATTCCATTGTGTAGATATACCACATTTTCCTTATCCAGTTGTCCATCGATGAACATTAAGGTTGGTTCCAAATCTTGGCTATAGTAAATAGAGCTGTGATAAACATGGGAGGGCAGGTGTCCCTTCAACATGATGATTTCCATTCCTTTGGGTATATACCCAGTAGTGGGATTGCTGGGCCATATGGCAATTCTGTCTGTAGTTGTTTGAGGAGCCTCCATACTGTTTCCATAACGGCTGCACTAATTTACAGTCCCACCAACAGCATACTAGTGTTCCCCTTTCTCCACATCCTCGCCAGCATTTGTTTTTCTCTTTTGGATTATATCCAGTCTAATTGGGTTGAGATGATATCTCAATGTGGTTTTGATTTGCATTTCCCTGATGCTGAGAGGTCGAGCATTTCATCATGTCTCTGTTGGCTTTATATATCTGTTGGTTTGTGTTTCTTCCTTTGAGAAATACCTAGTCAGCTCCTTTGCCCATTTTTTAATTGGATTATTTGGCTTTTTACTGTTGTTTGAATTCCTTGTATATTCTGAATATTAATCCTTCATTGGATGCATAGTTTGCAAATATTTTCTTCCACTCTGTAGGCTGTCTTTTCACTCCCTTCATTGTTTCCTTTGCTGAGCAGAAGTTTTTAGTTTGATATATTTCCATTTGTGTATTTTTTCTTTTGCTGTCTGTGCTTTTGAGGTCTTAGTCACAAAGTCTTTGCCCACTCCTACATTCTGGAGTGTTTCCCCTATATTTTCTTCTAGGAATTTTATAGTTTCAGTTTTATAGTTTCAGGTCTTATATTTAAGTCTTTTAATCCATTTTGAGTTGTTTTGGCATGGGACTAGTTTCATTCTTCTACACATCAATATTCAGTTTTCCTAGCGCAATTTATTGAAGAGGTTGTCCATTTCCCAATGTATGTTCTTGGTGACTTTGTTGAAGATCAGTTGCCTATAAGTACATGGATTTATTTCTGGGCTCTGTATTATGTTCCATTGGTCCATGTGTTTGTTTTTATGCCAGTACCATATTTCAGAGGTTATTATAGCATCATAATATAATTTGGAGTCAGGTAGTGTAATGTCTCTGGCTTTACTTTTTTTTGCTCAGGATTGCTTTGGCTGTAACATTACATCTCAAAGAACTAGAAAATCAAGAACAATCTAATCTGAAAACTAATAGACATAAAGAAATAATTAAGATCAGAGCAGAACTATATGAAATAGAGACCAAAAGAATGATCACAAAATCAATGAAACAAAAAGTTGGTTTTTTGAGGAGATAAACAAAATAGAGAAGCTATTGCCCAGACTGAGAGAGAGAGAGAGAGAGAGAGAGAAAGAACCCAAATAACAAAAATCAGAAATGAAAAAGGAGACATTACAACTGATACCACAGAAATACAAAGAATTATTAGAGACTACTATGAACAACTATTCACCAATAAATTTGAAATCTGGAGGAAATGGACAAATTTCTGGACACATACACACTACCAAGACTGAACCAAGAAGAAATAGAAAACCTGAACAGACCAATAACAAGCAACAAGACTGCAGTCTCCCAACAAAATAAAAGCCCACGACCAGATGACTTTACTGCTAAATTCTGCCAAACCTTTTTTTTTTTTTTTTTTTTTTTTTTTTTTTTTTTTTTTTTTGTCTTTTTTCGTGACGGGCACTCAGCCAGTGAGTGCACCGGCCATTCCTATATAGGATCCGAACCCGCGGCGGGAGCGTCGCCGCGCTCCCAGCACCGCACTCTCCCGAGTGCGCCACGGGCTCGGCCCTCTGCCAAACCTTTGAAGAAGAATTAACACCAATATTTTTCAAACTGTTCCAAAAAATTGAAACAGAGGCCATTCTCCTAAACTCATTCCATGAGACTAGCATCACCATGATACCAAAATCATACAAAGACACAACAAAAAAAGAAAGCTACAGGCCAATATCCTTAATGAACATAGATGTAAAAATCCTCAACAAAATGTTAGCAATCAGAATACAACAGTATGTCAAAAAGATTACACACCATGATCAAGTGGGGTTCATCCCAGGGATGCAAGGATGTTTCAACATGTACAAATCAATAAATGTGATACACCACATCAACAAAATCAGGGACAAAAACCATGTGATTTTTGAAGATCATTTGGTTGTAAGTACATGGATTGATTTCTGAGTTCTCTATTCTATGCTATTGGTCTGAGGGTCTGTTTTTATGCCAATACCATGCTGTTTTCATTACTATAGCTTCGTAGTATAATTTGAAGTCAGGTAATGTAAGTAATGCCTCCGGCTTTGTTTTGTTTTTGCTCAGAATTGCTTTGGCTTCTTGGGGTCTTTTGTTGTTCTATATGAATGTTAGGGTTTGTGTTTTTTATTTCTGTGAAGAATGTTGTTGGTATTCTGATGGGACTTGCATTGAATCTGTAGATCACTTTAGGTAGTATAGACATTTTCGCAACCTCAGTTCTTCCAATTCATGAACATGGAATGTCTTTCCATCTTTTTGTAGCCTCTTTAATTTCTTTCAGCAGTGATTTGTAGTTCTCATTGTAGAGATCTTTCACATCCTTGGTTAAACTTATTTCTAGGTTTATTTGTTTGTTTTGGTAGCTATTGTAAATAGGCTTACTTTCTTGATTGCTTTTTCTGCTACTTCGTTGTTGGTGTATAAAAATGCTACTGATTTTTGTATATTGACTTTGTATCCTGCAATTTTACTGAATTCATTTATCAGTTCTAAGAGTTTTTGATAGACACTTTAGGTTTTTCTAGATCATGCCACCTACAAACAGGGGCAGTTTTACTTCATCTTTTCCAATCTTGATGCCCTTTATTTCTTTCTCTTGTCTGATTGTTCTGGCTCATCCTTCCAATACCATGTTAAATAGGAGTGCTGAGAGTGGGCATCCTTGTGTTGTTTCTGTTCTTAGAGGAAAAGATTTCAGCTTTTCCCCATTCAGGTTGATATTGGTGGTGAGTTTGACATATATGGCTTTTATTGTATTGAGGTTTTTTTCCTTTTGTACCTAATTTGCTGAGAGTCTTTATTAAAAAGAGATGTAGAATTTTGTCAAATGTTTTTTCTGTATATATTGAGACAATCAAATGATTTTTGCTCTTGATTTCGTTGATGTGGTGTATCATGTTTATTGATTTGCATGTGTTGAACCATCCTTGCATCCCTGGAATGAATCCCATTTGATCATGGTGTATAATCTTTTTGATATGCTGTTGTATTCTGTTTGCTAATATTCTGTTAGGATTTTTGCATGTATGTTCAAGGATATTGGCCTGTAGACTTCTTTCTTTGTTGCATCTTTGTCTGATTTGTGTTATCAGGGTGATGCTGGCCTCATAGAATTAGTTTGGGAGAACAACATCCGTTTCAATTTTCTGGAATAGTTTGAAAAGTATTGGTATTTATTCTTCTTTAAAGGTTTGGTAGAATTTGGCAGTGAAGGCATCCAGTCCTGGGCTATTCTTTGTTGGGACACTGCAGATGACTGCTTCAATCTTATTGTTCTTATTGGCCTGTTCAGGTTTTCTATATCTGCTTGGTTCATTCCTCGTAGTTTGCATGGGTCCAGAAATTTATCCATTTCCTCCAGGTTTTCAAATTTATTGGCATATAATTGTTCACAATAGTCTCTAATGATTCTTTGTATTTCTGTGTCATTGGTTGTAATGTCTCCTTTTTCATTTCTGATTTTTGTTGTTTGAGTATTCTCTCCTTTTTTTAGTTGGTCTGGTTAGTGATTGGTCTATTTCATTTATCTTTTCAAAAAACCAACTTTTTGTTTGGTTTGTCTCTTGTATCATTTTTTTGGTCTCTATTTCATTTAGTTCTGCTCTGATCTTTATCTCTTTCTGTCTACTAATTTGGGGATTGGATTGTTCTTGTTTTTCTAGTTCTTTGACGTATAGCATTAGGTTGTTTATTTAAAGTCTTTCTATTCTTTTGATGCAAGCAATTACTGAATAAATTTCCCTTTTAGTACCACTTTTTCAGTATCCCATAAGTTTTGGTATAATGTGCCTTTATTTTTGTTAGTTTCAAGAAATTTTCTGATTTCCTGTTTAATTTCTTCTTTGACCCATAGGTCTTTCAGGAGTATGTTGTTTAATTTCCATGTATTTGTATAGTTTCCAAGGTTTCACTTGTTATTGATTTCTAGTTTTACTCTGTTGTGGTCTGAAAAGATACTTAAAATAATTTGTTTTTAAAAATTTGTTGAGGCTTGATTTGTGACCTAACATGTGGGCTATCCTGTAGAATGTTGCATGTGCTGATGAGAAGAATGAATATTCTATCATTGTTGGATGAAATATTCTACAGATGTCTGCCAAGTCCAGTTGGTCTAAAGTGTAGTTTAAATCCTGTGTTTCTCTGTTGATTGTTGCCTAGATGAGTTGTCCAATGTTGAGAGAGGAGTTTTGAGGTTCCCAACTATTATTGTACTGGGATCTGTCTCTCACTGTAAGACTAATAGTGTTCGCTTTATATATCTGTGTGCTTTGGTGTTGGGTGAACATATATTTATGGTTGTTATATCCTCTTGCTGATTTAATCCCTTTATCATTATATAATGACCTTCTTTGTCTTTTTTTTTTTTTTAATAGTTTTTGGTTTAAAGTCTATTTTATCTGATGTAAGAATAGCTACTCCTGCTTGTTTCTGGTTGCCATTTGCATGGTATGTCTTTTCTCATCCCTTTACTAATAGCATGTGTGTGTGTCTTTACAAATGAGGTGAGTTTCTTGCAGGCACCATATAGTTGGGTCTAGTTTTTTTTGTTGTTGTTGTTTTTAAAGATGACCGGTAAGGGGATCTTAACCCTTGACTTGGTGTTGTCAGCACCACGCTCACCCAATGAGCTAACCAGCCATCCCAATATGGGATCCAAACCCGTGGCCTTTTGTTATCAGCACCACACTCTCCCGAGTGAGCCATGGGCCAGCCCCATAGTTGGGTCTAATTTTTTAATCTACCCAGCTATTCTGTGCCTTTTTAGTGGAGAATTCTATCCATTCACAATTAGGGTTATTATTGAAAGGCATTGTCTGGCATTTTATTGATTTTTGTGTGGTTGTTTTAAATATCTTTTGTTCCTTTCTTTCCCTTTTATTGTTCATCTTCAGTGTGTGTTGGTTTTTTGAAGTGGTAAGATATAGTTTCTTTCTCTCATTTGCATATTTGCTCTACCAGTGAGTTTTGTTTTTTCTTGTGTATTGCTGGTAGTGATTATCATTTTTTGGATTCCAGATGTAGGATTCCCTGAGGATTTCTTGTAAGGCTGGTCATGTGGTGGTGAACTCCCACAGCTTTTGTTTGGGAAATACACTATTTCTCCTTCATCCCATTCTCTCCTGGCCTATAAGGTTTTTGCTGAGAAATGTGCTGTTAGTCCAATGGGGTCTCCCTTACAGGTAACTTGATGCTTTTCTCTTGCTGTTTTTAGGATATTCTCTTAGTCTTTGACTTTTGGCAGTTTGACTACAATGTGTCTTGGAGAGGACCCTTTTGGATTGAGTTTGATTAGGGATCTTTTTTACCTCCTTGGATCTGGAAGTCTCTCCCAATATTTCGGAAGTTTCCCACTATTATTTAATTGAATCTCTTTCAATGCTTTCTCCTTTCTCCTCCAATTCCAGAACACCCATAATTCGGAAGTTTGTATGTTTAAGGTTGTCTGACAGCTCTCATAGGTTTTCTTCATTTTTAAAAAATTCTTTTTTGTTTTGTTTTGTTTTGTTTTTGACCACCTGGATTATTTCAAAAAGCCTGTCTTCAAGATCAGATATTCTTTCTTCTGCTTGCTCTAGGCTGTTGCTTAAGGTCTCGATTGTATTGTTTATTTCATTGAATGAATCCTTCAGTTCCAAGAGTTACTTTTTTTTTTCAAGGTATCTATCTCTTTATAAAGTTCCTCATTCCAATCCTGGATTGTTTTTCTCATTTTGTGTCATCAATCTGAGTTTTCTTGTGTCTCATTGAGTTTCCTTAAGATTGTTACTTGGGATTCCTTTTCAGTCATTTCATAGGTTTCATGTTGTTTAAGGTTTGGGTACTGGATAATTATTGTAGTCCCTTGGGGGTGTCATATTTTCTTGTTTTTACAAATTTCTGGTATCCCTACATTGATGTCTGGGCATCTGGTTGAGCAGTTCTTCTTTTAACACTCAGGAGTGGATTTTGAGGAGAGACTCCCTCATATAGATGTGTTTTATAGTGACCTTGGGTAGGGTTTTATAGTTTTCATTTGGGTAGACTCAGTAGTGTAGTCTTTGTGTGGTTACTTTGATTATATTCAATGCCAGAGTTATCTGTGAGTGCCTCTGTGGCCTAGGCCCCGGGGCACTCAGTAATTCCTTGCTGACATGAGTGAAAGTGGGTTGGGTCATTGAGGTCATGAGCAAGATCTCAGGTTCTTGGGAGAAGCTCCTGGATGCCCTTTCACTCCTCGGCTGAAGTGAGTGACCCTGGGCAGACTTGCTGGCACTCTGGCTAGCATCATGTCACCCTCTAGGTGCACTGAGGTGATCTGAATCTCCTCAACCTGAATAGACGACCCTGTGAATGGTTTCTGGGGTGAGGATTAGGATCTTAGACTTTTAGGGGAACATTGAGGTGTTCTTCAGCCCCTCACCTAGAGTGGGTGAGTAAATGGTGTCACTGTGGCTCTGGGCAGAGTCCTACACCCCCAGGGAGGGCCTTGGGTTACTCTGTAGCTTCACTGCTGAAGTGGGCAACACTGAGTTGTGTCGCTAGAACTGTGCGTAGGCCCCTGTACTCTCAGAAGGAACACTGGGATGGTCTGCAGCACCGCTGTTGAAGTGGGCTACTCTGGGTGAGGTGTTAGTAGTTTGGGGTGGGACCCTTTGTCCTCAAGAGGGATGCTGGAGCCTTCTGAAGCTGTTCAGCTGGAGTGGCCACTCTGGGTGAGTCTGCTGTGATTGTGGACAGGCCTCTGTGAACCTGAGAGCATTACTGGGACACTCTGGATTTCCTCAGCTTAGGTGGGCTGCCCTGCACAGGGTCACTGGGGCTGTAGGTGGGCTGCTGTGCCACCATGAAAAATCCCTCTGCAACCCCCTTGCTGGGATGGATGGGCAGCCCTGAGCAAGCTCACTGGTGCTGCAGGCATGGGCCTGTGCCCAAAAGAGGCATATGAGTCCTCCACTAACTCTTCATGACTGCACCAATTGCAAGGGCACCTCACCAAAGAAGGTGGGGTTGCTTGCAGTGGCTAGACATCACAGTTAGGTGGCTTTACAACTCTGTAAAGTATGCATGCTGACCTCCTCTGTCCTAAGGGTGGTATCCTCACTGTACTGGATCACTTGTTCCCAGGGCACAGGATGCCATGTAGACATAGCTATGGGCAACCTGGTGCAATGATGTGGTCTCAGGGGAGTGGAACTGCTGCCAGGGCCTGAGTGAAATGTTTTTGGGTGTTGGAGCTGATCTCAAATCTGTGATCACAGCAGTAGCCTGAGTGTCAGGGAGGGGGTGGGGATTGTTTCATGAGTGTCCCTCCCAGGGTCCATTCAGTCCTATGTCACCAGAAGTTACCAGCACTGGTCACGTGGCCAAAGAGGCCATCTCTGAGAGGCATATGGGTTTTCTTCCCCTTCCACATGGCTATAAGTATTGTATGGACATCTCACTAACATAGGCAGAGTCACTGGCCATGGGTAAAGGACTTGAATGGGCTGCTTTCTGGGTCTGGAGGGTGCATGCACCAATCCCCTCTGTCCTGAGGGTGGCACCCTTGCTGCACTGGACCATACATTCCCACGGTGCAGGGCCAAAGCCAAATCAAGAATGTTGGGACCAATCCTGTACCAATCCCAGCAGTCTGGGTCCTGGGAGATGGGGATGACTCCATGTGGGCCCCTCCACAGTCCAACTCAGCCACACATGCCCGCAACAGTTCCAGACACCAGGTGCCACCAGCTTGCTCAGAACCTCCTCCTGAATCCCCACTGCACCAGGTTGAGAGATGGGGCGGTTGTGGCCAGGAATTTTCTTCTGTTCTCTTTGTAACTATCCTGAGTTTCTACATTCACCATCATCTCCACTGCTCCCTCCTTGTGCTCTCTTCTTTTCATTTTTCTCATCCAAGAGTTGCTGTGCATTTGATGCATTCTCTGTCTTTGTAGGAGAGACAAGCGACATATCCCTCTAGTTGGCCATCTTGTTCTACCCCCTCATGAATGATATTTTTAATGAGCTGTTAAATTCAATTTGCTATTATTTTGTAGAGATTTTTTGCATCTATTTTCATCAGGGAATAATTGGCCTATAATTTTCTTTTCTTATAGTGTCCTTGTCTGACTTTAGTTTAAGGATAATGGTGGTCTTGTAAAACAAGTTTGGAAGTGTTTTCTCTTCAGATTTTGTACAAGTTTGAGAAGGATTGATGTTAATTCTTCTTTAAACGTTTGGTAGAAGTCACCCATGAAGGCATCTGGTCCTGGGGTTTTCTTTGTTGGGAGGTTTTTGAATTCAGTCTACTCACTCATTATTGGTCTGTTCCGATTTTCTGTGTGCATTTTTTTTTTTTTTTAATGATTCAGTCTTGGTAGCTTTATGTTTCTAGGACTTTGTCCATTTCTTCTAGTTTATCTAATTTGTTAGCATATATTTGTTCATAGTAGTCTTTTACAATACTTTGTATTTCTGTGGTATCAATTTCAATTCTGATTTAAGTCTTTTTTTTTTTTTTCTTGGTTAGTCTAGTTAAAGTTTGTCAATTTTGTTTATCTTTTTAAAAAAAGCTCTTAATATTATTCATCTTTTCAATTGTCTCCCTAGTCTTTATTTCATTTATTTCTGCTCCAGTCTTTACTATCTACTTTCTTTTGCTAACTTTGGGCTTAATTTGTTCCTCTTTTTCTAGTCCCTTGAGGTGTAAAGTTCGGTGGTTCATTTGCGCTCTTTTGTTTTTTCTTCACATGGGCATTCTCCATCATAAACTCGCCTCTTAGAACTGCTTTTCCTGCATCTCATAAGTTTTGGTATTTGTATTTCCATTTTTGTTTGTCTCAGACACTTTTTGCTACCCCATTTGAGTTCTTCTTTGACCCACAGGATGTTCAAGAGTGTGTTGTTTAATCTCCGCATATTTGTGAGTGTTCTAATTTTCCTCCTGTTATTTCTAGGTTCATACCAGTGTGGTAGAGAAAGATACTTGATACGATTTCAAACTTCTTAAATTTATTGACTTATTTTGTGGCTTAAGATGTGATCTATCCTGGAAAATATAATGTGTGCACTTGAGAAAAATGTGTATTCTGCTGCTGTTGGATGGAACGTTCTGTATGTGTGTGTTACGTCCATTTGGTTTATAGTGTTGTTCAAGTCCACTGTTTCCTTATTGATTTTCTGTCTGCATGATCTATCCATTGTTGAAAGTGAGGTATTGAATGCCCCCACTATTACTGTACTGATGTTTATTTCTCCCCTTTGTTCTGTTAATTTTTTCTTGATATATTTAGGTTCTCCAATATTGGGTGCACATATATTTATAATTATTATTTCCTCTTGAGGAATTTACCCCTTTAGCATTATATTGTGACCTTCTTTTTCCCTTGTGACAGATTTTATATGACAGGCTATTTTGTCAGGTATAAGTATCCCCACTTCTCTATTTTAGTTACATTTGCAAGGAATATCTTTTCTCATCTCTTTGCTTTTAGCCTACGTGTGCTCTTAAAGTGGAGGTGAGTTGCCTGTAGGCTGCATATAGTTGGATCTTTTTAAAAAACCTATTCAGCCACTGTGTGTCCTTTGATTAGAAAATTTAATTCACTTACATTTAAAGTAGTTATTGCTAGGTAGAGACTTACTCTTGACATTTCAGTAGTTGTTTTCTGACCATTTTATAGTTCCCTTGCTCCTTCTTACTCTCTTGCTGTCTGCCTTTGTTGTCTGTTGATTTTTTTTTTTTTTTTTTTGTAGTGGCATGCTCTGATTCCTTTTTCTTTAACTTCTGTGTATCTACTGATTTTTTTTTCTTTATGATTACCATGAGCCTTTCATAAAACTGATAGTTATAACGGGATACTTTAAGCTGAGAACAGCTTACCTTCAATTTCATACAAAACTCTGCACTTTGACTTCTTGCCACACTTCACGTCTTATGCTATAGATGTCACCATTCACAGGCATGGCTCCTGCCACCGGGTTACTGAGAACACTCCACCCTCTTGATACTACAAAGCTCGTATTATGGGTTGAATTGTGTCCCTCGCCCCCCACCAAAATCATATGTTGAAGTCTTAACCCCGAGTGCCTCACAATGTGATCTTATATGAAGACAGGATATTTACAGAGATAATCAAGTTAAAATGAGATCACTAGGGTGGGCCCTAATCCACTATGACTGTGCCCTTATATATAAAGAAGGGATTTGGACACATACATGTACAGGGAGAACACGATGAGGAGATAAAGACAGTGGGGTAATGCCTCTACACACCAAGGAACCCCCACATTTCCAGCAAATCACCAGAAGTCAGGAGAGAGGCCTGGAACAGACTTTCCCTCCCAGCCTCAGAAGGAGCCTACCCTGCGGACACCTTGATCTCAGACTTGTAGTCTCCAGGACTGCAAGGGATTTAATCTGTACTGTTTAAGCCACCCATTCTGTGGTACTTTGTCTTGACAGCCCCAGGAGGCAAAAACAGCCTGTTGCGCACAGCCCCTACTGGCCCACTGTACTCCCAGTGCAAGACATGTGGCCCTACATGCGCTGCCCTCCTTCCCCAGGCCACGAGTGTCTGTGACTAAAACTGCTGTGGATCTCACCTGCCACTGTCAAGTGTCCTGCGTGTGTCTCTCCCCACAGCTCTGGGGCAGACCCCCTCCCTCACCAGCAGGATGAAGTAGAAGTGATCAAAACAGCCTCAGAAGTCACACGGGGCCATTTTGCTGTATTCTATTAGTTGAAGCAGTCCCAAGCCCACCCAGGTTCCACGGGAGGGGATGTGGGACCGCCCTCTCCATGGGAGAAGTAGCCAAGGTGTCTCAGCCATTTTAAAAACTACTCTCGGGCCGAGCCCGTGGCGCACTTGGTAGAGTGCTGCGCTGGGAGCGCGGCAACGCTCCCGCCGCGGGTTCGGATCCTATATAGGACTGACCAGTGCACTCACTGGCTGAGTGCCGGTCACGGAAAAACGACAAAAAAAAAAAAAAAACTACTCTCATTTTCCCCATCAAAACTTATATGTCTCAAATCACACCCAGGTCATGCTGTGTCTGTTGAAATAGTCCCAGCTTCTATTTTGGTGCCAGGATGGCTATTCACAGTGCTTCATTTCTCAGAAGGGTCTATAGTTTAAACAACCAATTAGAGTGCTCATCCAACCAAGCTCCTATCTTGCAGCATTTAGGCAGTTTTCAATATTTTGCAAGTATAAGTAATGCTGCAATGAACAACTTCATGAATAAGTATTGTTATATTGTTGGAGAATTTACTTTAGGATAAATCCTAGAAGTGGGACTGCCAGGTGGAAGGACAGAAGACGGCGTAGTTTGGTTGGATTTGCCCAGTCCCCTTTGTCCCCCGCAGAGGCTCAGCATTTTGCTTCATCAGCTGGTTGCACAGACTTGCTGAGAACATGTCCTCAGGCTTTGGTCCTTTCTGCCAATCTGATGGTGACAAACAATGCCCAAGTGCGTCTCTCTTATTATGAACACCTTTTCATATATCCAAAGGCCATTTTATGTATTTACATGAATTGTCCATTCATGTGTTTTGGTCCATTTTTCTTTTAGACTTTTGATCTTTTTTCAAAAATTTTAAGTTCTTTTATTATTAGGGATATTAGCCCTTCACCTGTGATAGATGCTGGAAGTATTTTCTCACAACTTGTCCTATTTGTTTTGACTTTGCTTATGGTGTTTTGTTTTTGTTTTTGCCATGAAAAGTTATTCTACATGAAGTAGCTGAATTTGTCAATCTTTTCTCTAACCTGGATTTCGAGGTACAGCTGGAAGACCTTTGCTCCACACTCTCTCCTAGGACTCACGGCGTGGCACCTTTGCCCGTTACCTCTCTGCATCTGTCAGAGTTTACCGCGTGTGTCCTGTAAGAGATGGCTCTAACGTGATCATCTCCTAGCTGCTTGCACAGTTGTTCGAATACACTTGTTGCCAAGCCCGTCTTTGCCCCAGTGGCTTGAGATGCCATCACTGCTATATAGAATATTTCTATGTGTGCTGGGGCCTATTTCTGACTTTCTGTTGTATGACACTCATGTATGTTTACCCCATGAACACATGTTTTAATGACAGGTCTTTGTATTATGTTTTAGCATCTGGGGGTCCCTCTCTTTGCACAGAGATCTGCAAAGTAGACCTCCCATCAGCTTCTCCTTTTCACTGAGTGTTTTCCAGCTATTCTTGCATATTTGTTTTTCCATATGAATTTTAGTATAAGCTTGTCTAGTCTCAAAATACAAGAAGCTTGTTGGTATATTTGTTGGATTCACATTCAATTCACCAGTGAACTTAAGGGGAACTGACAAGTTGGTGATAATGGGAGAGCCTAACCAACCACAAGGGACATCTCTTTATTTATCTAAGCTACCTCACACCTTTCAGCAGTGTTTTATAATTTTCGTTTTGAAAATTTCTTATTAAAAATATTTTTACTTTGTCTTTTTCATTGTTATTACAAATGGGAATTTTCTCTTTCATTCTACCCATCCAACTGGTTATTATTTATGTTTATGGAGGCTATGGGTCTTTTCATAATTTGATATCCTGCTACTTTGTTGGATTCTTTTATGTTTCAAAACTAATTTAGCATTGATTGCTAGGGGTTTCCTGGTACATTATCATGTCATCTGCAAATAAGATGATTTCACTACTTATTTTCCAATTCTTATGTCTGTAATTATTTCCCTTGTCTAATTTTATTGGCTACTATCTCCAGGATCATGTTAAATAGCAGTGGAGGGAGCAGGTGTCCTGGCCCTACTCCTGACCTTAGCTAGGATGCAGTGTCTCCCCATCTAGTAAGAGATGGGATCTTACCCGTAGGATTGAGGACATATGCATTTTATCATGTTAAGGAAGGATCCATCCATTTTTATCTTCTTGAGAGTTGTTATTAGGAACAGGCGTTGAATTTTGGCAAAGATTTTTTTTCAGACACAACACCACAGTTTTTCTTCTTATACATATTAATATGGTAAAATATATATATACAGGCCTTTGTATATTATATATATATATATATACATATATATAATATTATATATTTTTTTGCAGCTGGCTGGTATGGGGATCTGAACCCCTGACCTTGGTGTTACAAGGCTGTGCTCTAACCAACTAAGCTAACCAGCCAGCCAACTTTTGTGTGTTTGTGTGAACTATATTAATAGATTTCCTAACATTGAACTATCCTGGCATTTACGGTATAAACCTCACTTGGTCATGGAGAATTATTTTCTAAATGTTGTGTTTCTTAATGTAGTGTTTAGTTCACTAATATTTTATTTAGGATTTTTTTTTTGCATTGACATTTATAAATATTATTGGTCTATAATTTTCTTTTTTGTGTTATCTCTTTCAGGTTAAGACATCGATGATATACTTGCTTTATAAAGATGACATAAAGTTTTTCATTTTAGATGCTTTAAAAAAAGTATGCAGGATTGATTATATCTGGTCTCTAGGTGTTTGGTAGAATTCCTCTGTGACACCATGTGAGCCTGGTGCCGTTCTGTGTGAGTAGTTCTTTGATAATTTTCTCTGCTTCTTCTATGGAGATCGATTGATTTAAGCTTTAGATCTCCTCTGTGGTTGATTTTGGTAAATTGATTTTTCCTAAGAAATTATCCGTATCATCTAGGTTTTTAAGTTTATTTGCATAGAGATGTGCAAAGTACTCTTTTATGACATTAAAAAAAAAAGCCCTCTTATGTGCAAAGAACTTGAATAGACATTTCTCCAAAGAAGACACACGAACGGCTAATAAGCACATGAAAAGATACTCAACGTCACTAATCATTAGAGAAATGCAAATCAAAACCATGAGGTATCACTTGATACCATTAGGACAGCTATTATCCTAAAATCAGAGAATAACAAGTGTTGGCAAGGATGTGGAGAAACTGGAACCCTCCTGCACCAATGCCAGAAAAGTACAATTGTGCAGCTACTGTGGAAAAGTGTGGAGGTTCCTCAAAAGATTAAACATAGAATTACCATGTGACCAGCATTTCCACTTCTGCATATACACCGAAAATAACTCAAAGCAGGGTCTTGAAGAGATGTTTGTACTCCCATGTTTACAGCAGCATTATTAATAACAGCCAAAAGGTGGACGCAACCCACGTGTCCACTGAGCGATGGATGGATAAACAGAAGGTGGCCCACACCCATAATGGAATGTTACTCAGCTTTGAAAAGGAAGGAAATTCGGACATGTGCTACAACATGGATGTAGCTTGAAGACATTATACTGAGTAAATAAGCCAGTCACAAAAAAGCAAATACTGTGATTCCACTTCCGTGAAACTCAGAGACAGAAATTAGAAGGGTAGTTACCAAGGGGTGTGTGTGCTTGGGGGAAGTGGGGAGTTTCTGTTTAATGGGTGCAGTTTGTTCTGCAGGATCAAAAAGGTTTGGAGAGGAATGGTGTGACGGCTGGAAAAGAATAGGAATGCATTTAATGTCGCAGAGAGATCTGGACACGTAAAATGGTTAAAATTGTGAAGTTGACGTTACGTGTACTTTACCACAATTTTTTAAAAAATGTCCTTTTCATCAATATTAATTTTCCCCTTGCATTTCTTATTTTAATTTGTGCTTTCTCCTTTTTTCTTAATTAGCTAGTGGTTTGTCCATTTTATTTTTTCCTAAGGAACAAGATTTTTCATGTATTAACTTCATTAAATAAATATTTTTGCTTAATCAATCCAAAGACTCTAGTAAGAAAATTTTAGGAAGCTTCAAATTAGACCATTTGAATGGTCCTTATCAACGGCTCCCAGACGATAGCTAGTCTGACCTCAGAGAAGGGAACAGTCCTTTGAAACTCTGGCTGCAGTCCGCCTTCTGCTGACTGACATGCACATTGGTAAGAAAGGGCCAAGGAGAGAAGCCTCAGCCCAGGAGCGACCCCGGAAGGCCTCTCTGCACTGAAGAGTAGAGCAAACCCTGGTAACATTCTTCAGACACCAAAGTCGCTATCCCTTAGTGGTGAGCAAAAGTTCTCTCCAATGACAAGCTTTAGGGACAGGACATGAGCAGGAACCTAAGGTTGAAAACGTCCAGGTTCACTTTCGAAGCTGGATTAAAAGATTATTTTGTCAGGGCTTTAACATACCTCCGTCTCTCAACTTCAGATGTGACTTTGCGTCAGAGAAATGTTCCTCTCCTCGTGGTTTCTGAAGGGCATTAGGGGCATGGGTCCGACAGGCCATCCCGTCCCCTGTGCGGTGGTGGCCCGGGACCCCCGTGTTCTTTCTGGAGGAGTCCCTTCCATAAGCAGTTCTGAAGCCCAGAGCGGTGGAGCGACTTAACGGCCACCTCTGCGAGTTTTGTCCAGAGCCTTTTCTGCACTACTGAAGTCGCTTTGTCACTCAGTCATGCATTTACTGGAAAAGGGCAGAAGGGGCAGAGACACAAGAGTTGGGACTTTTACTAAACCCTCATGTGTCTTTGTTGAGAACGTGGTGTTAATAGTCACCAAGCCATTCCCAGCTTGTCATAAATGAAGAATGTTTAGACTAGACGCTTTTTCAGAATTGGAACTTGAGGCTTTAGATCTGTCCTCGGTTATAGCGTGGCTTTCCAACACGGCAGCCTTCTCCAGGCCTGGCTGGAAGGACACGCACTAACAGTCAAGGTGGGGCTGCATGGACCCAGGGCCAGTGTGGGATCTGGCCAACCGGCTCTGGAGGCGACAGCAGTGTCCCCTTGGCAGGACCGTTGAGGACTGGGTTGCGCCTCTACGACGTGCTCGGAACACACGGCACAGCCACTGTGAACAGAGCCTGCCCCGACTGCCTCCAAGCATGACCGTTCCCAAGTCACCAGCACACCACATGGGGGAGGGAAGTCACGCTGAGGACGGGCTACGAAGGGACGTGAGGTCCCACTTCTTTGCACGTGTGAACACCGCACATGGGACTGGAGGCGGGTTGTGGCGGGCATTTCCAACACATCTGGGCTCCATCTTCCCGGGTCACAGACTGACACTTGTTGCAATCTCACCCCTGGACTCCTTGTGGTTGGAGAAGACACAGCCTGTCCCAGTGTGGGCGGACACCGGGTCGTGGGACAGACCGGCAGGCTCCGGGTACTGAGCCACCCCCTTGCTGCTTGCAGAGCCCACTGGGGAGAGGGCGGCCTGGGGCCAGCAGCCGACTCCACAGCCCAGTCTTGCCCAGCCTCACCAGCGCCAACAAAGGTTTTCACCTCTCTGTGCCTCAGTTTCCTCACTGTGAAGTAGGAATGGCGTTTCCCCCTGGCCCAGAGGCGGCTGCTGCGAGCACCAGGTGAGGTCACGTGTCACTCAGCACGCACTGGCCGCTCCTGACTCATGTCCACGGGCGCTGCGGCCTCTTTCCCTATTTTCTTGCTTGGATCCAAGTGAGACCATAGAAGAGAAAGCAGAAGAAACCTCTGCCCCTTGCTGCAGTCTGCAGGAAACACCGAAAGTCCAGCAAGAAAACCATTTGCAAGCACGACACTTAGGATACGTGGGGTCACCGTGTGCTTTAAGCCCTCCTGGGAGCGGCGCCTCAGGGTGCATCACACTCTTCTGTGCATTCGCTTCTTGGAGCCAAGATTGCCAGTGCTGTCCCTTTCCCACAGAACTCTTCCGTTGCTCTTCTTTCCCTTCCAACACGAGTAAACATCATCTATTTCAAAGTAGGGAAACACGTTTCTCAGTAAGAAAAGCACCTAGATGAGATGGGCAAAGACTGCAGAGGGTGACTTCATGACTCAGCTGTGGAATCTCAGCAGAGGTGACCGAAGGGCACTCACTCCCAACACCTGCAAGCCTCCCGTGTCCGGAGGAGGGACATGCCTGGGCCTGAAGAACATGCCACTTCACGCGACCCGCTGCCTAAATATGTACCAGGCCCCCGGCGCGCCGGACACCGTGTGGGGATCGAAGACGCGGAGACACAGAACCTCCTTCTAAGGAGGCTCCACTCCTCAGTGTCTCCCAAATTTAGAAACCCCGTTTTCTACCTGAAACCTCCAGGTGTTTTCTGCCCATCTTCGATGGAGATTCCATTACCCAAAACAAGGGCAGGTTTTAAACAGAGAATGACCTAGAATTTGGATTAAAATGCAAGAAAAACGGTTTTGGCTCTAACCACAAGGCATCTCCAGATTGAAATTGAGGTGACAAGAGACCATGGCTCTCGCCGCACGTCGCTGCCTGCTCACTCCCAACCCGCGCCAGCCCCGTCAGCCCTTCTCTTGCTTTCTTCCTTAATTAGGTCCACACTAAGGCGTTTTCCTGCCCCTCCTTACAGGGAGAACACTGATAAAATGTAGACTTGGGGTTGTTTAAAGCAACTGCAATTCGTGGCCAGTGAGACGTGGGTGGCTCGTGGAGGGCTGCTGCAGGCCGTCTCCGCAGGCACCTGCCGTGGAGGGCACCGCATCCGCCCCGTCCACGCGTGTCAGTGTCACTAGCATTAAAATACATACTAGGCAGAGACGAGATGCGCTAGGAATGGGCCTAAGAGCCACAAGTCCCCTGACGTATGCTGGACGCTCACTTGTGGCTCTGGGGAGTGCCGGTCAGCGTCAAGCAGCGACCTTATGAAACCTATCCCTGGGTGACTATGTGGCCTGGGGACACGTTTTCTCTTCCAGCAAAAACTGGTGTGTTTTTAATGGTAGTTTAAAAAGCCACTTCTGTTCTTCCCCGTGCCCTTCCTGGTGGCTGTCAGACACTCAAGGCTGGCCCTGATGGACAGTGGGCACTGCCAGGCAGGGTGGCGCGGGGCCTGCGGAGACTCACTCAGCCACCGCGGTCCCCGCAGCTGCTGTACAACTCCAGGGCCACAAGGCACACAGCGACGGAGCAGCAGCGGGGCCCTTCTCACAGATGAGAACGGACAGGCTGCAAGAGGCCAAGAGCATGCCGGCCCCAGCAACTACCGGCCATCCGAATCCCAAACGCAGCACCCACACGAGGACCCAGGCCCGGAGGAAGCCCGGCCCGCTCCAGGGCGGGCGCGGATCGCCTGGGCTCTGGCTCCTTGAGTGTTTCCTGTAACAGCACTTCCCGGAAGCAGGGCTGCTTTAATTTTTAAATGGTTTGTTTTCCAAATAGACCGTGAATTATGAGCCATTTGTAGCAACGTGAAGAGTGCTCACAATACACGGAATGCAAAGTGGATGCACAGCAGCACCCACACTGTGACTACACCAGGCACACAGGACCAGTGTGGCACGAAAACAGAAACCGCGGGAACAGGGGTCAGATGGCACCGTGGGCGACTGATTTTCTCCATTTTGTCTTTTCTTGGAAACAGCTGGATGTTTAACTTTAGACAATTACTGTTGGCTGAATTTTTCACAGTATTTTTGGAAATGGTTTCAAACCCTTTCACGACTAAGTCCCACAGAAATGACATGCCCCTTTTCTAGGCCACGCCTTTTTGAGAGGCAGCTCTTACTTTAGGTCCTTCAGTGGTTACTTTCCCCCCATCGTTGATTCGGACAGGATCTGTGTTGCCATCGTGAATAACACGTTACTTCCCACTCCGTGCTCCAGCGGGTTACTGCTGGTCCTGCACAACACGCACGTCTTCTACTCACAACTCTGCCGAACGCTCATCTAGCTCCAAGTCTGCCCACTGATGAAAGCAGGTGAGGCGCTATGAGCCCAGATACTGGCACTTGGTTCCTGTGTTCGAATGGACAGATCCAACATTTTAACTTTGGAAGATATTTGTCAATATGCCTTCAAATATTTCACCTCATTTGCTTTTTCACTGTTTCTCTTTCTACATGGATGCTGATGCATCCGTTTCTACTTCCATATAGTTTAGCTTGTCTAATTTTTCTTTTTATCCCTTCCTTACACTTTTAGGATTAAAAATTATGCTTTGTTTTTAATTGACAAAGTATTTCTGTATACTTAAGGGGTACAGTGTGATGTTTTGTGACATGTACACATTGTGTGATGCAGTCTTTTATTAAATAGTGCTAGAATACAAGCTTTTAGAATTTGTAAAAATTATTTGTAATGCTTTAAAAAAATTTTTAAAATACACCATCAATCTCCCACCCCTGACAAAACAGAACTTACTCTGATACTGTCTGCCTAGTCAGTTTGGATCATGCACAGCATGGGCCACAGACGGTCACCACAGTCCTCACTGAGCCACCCAGACACCAGTGTCAGAGCCAGCGGCTGCACCGGAGGGGCCGACCTGGGGGGAAACACCCCCAGGCCTCTCACATGCACATAGGGAAGCTGTGATGTGGAGAGATGTCAGCGGCAAGATAAAATGAAAGCTACAGAACCAGAGCAGAGACTATAAGATTTTATTAACACACCTTTCAAATTACAATATAGTTCAAAAACAGTTTCAGTATGCAATCACACAAATGATACATACAACAATACATTTTATTTTCTACTAGGTTACTACTATTCTTCACATATACTCCTGAAAAAGTTACCAGTGTTAATGCAAAGTGAAAAATGGGGCAAAACATTACAACGTCATCGTCCCCACAAATGTAAATGCAGTGGTGCTTGATAGAAAACAGGAAGCAGATCAAAACCAGAGGGAAGCAACTCAGTCATCTCTTGATTCTAAACTTTCAATACGCTCCCAGTAAACCCAGCTCCACACGTCCACTGGAGCTGCACCCAGAGAGGGCACGCCCAGCGCATACACACTGAGGTTAGGGAGGATCACAGCCCGCAAGGGCAGGGACACATGGCCAGGGCCATCCCTGCCATGGGCAGTGAGAAGGCACGCTACCACTAACACTGACCCATGCAACAGAGTCCTGCAAAGGCAGAGGGCAGAAAGCAGAAGTAGCACACGGCTAACCGCAGGCCGTGGGCCGCTGGCATCTGTGGATGGCCACACACTCCTACAGAGAGCCAAACTGCAAAATAACAGAATTAAAACGTTATTCTCTCCAATCAAAGTCCTGGAGGAATAAATCATCAGTAAAGACCTGTCAAAGCAAAGATTTAGGTAATCATTTTGTAAAAGCAGTGCAAAAATATTCAACACGTTTCTCTCCCCGCCCAGAGTGGAATCCTAAATGTCAATGCTGAACCAAGTGTGGAGTCAGCGCAGGTGGAGGGAGGAGAGGGGAGAGTGAAGGTGAAGGAATCTCAGAATGGGAAGGAGCTATCGGTGTGAAGATGGCAGATGGGTTTTAGCCAGAAGAGCCAAACAGAGAAGTAGGCAGAGCCCAGAGCAGGGCTTGGTGACACGGTCCTGCTGCTAGGACAACAGTAGCACAAAGAGAACAGACACATCCAAACACACAGAGAACCAGCTCAAAAAATGGGAAAAAACAGATTCTGTGCTTTCTCGTTGTCGCACCTGAAAATTAAACAGTGAAATTAAAGCCTACAAGTAAACTCCTCATAGAGGAAAACATTCTGGATCCCATGCCTGTGAAAAGCAAAGCTGAATTATAAAAATGAGTGATTATTTGCTCCTCAGTTGACAGTATAAATACATGTTGTGTGTGCATATTATTTTAAAATGTTATATATCTTCAGAAAATACTGCATAATGCATTAAAATTAAATAGTACTTTAAAAATCAGCTTCAACTATGTATGCCCTTAAAATAAAAGGTAGTTTAAAAGAAACTCATGCTAAAAGAATGTCAAGAGGTCTACTTTCTAGAGGATATTAAATTATTAAATACAGAATATATTAAAATAGTATTGGTCTGCTTGCCCACTCTGTGGATCATATTAAAATAAAAAACCTACATGATATTTCTTTTTAAAGGGCCTGTATTTTTCTACATACCTCTTAAAATTAGTGAAATAAAACCAAGCAAAACACCAACATAAAGACCTCTTTACATTTATATTTAGTTGGTTAAAAGTAAAAGGAAAAAGCAAGTACTCGAGAAACTTCTCACTAAAAACACCTGTCCTATCCACCTATCTTAATCAAACAATTTCCTACCAAAACATGACAAAGAAGAGAGAGTTAAGATGTTTAAAACATTCTCTAGAACAGGCAGGTTACGAGGTGTAAAGAAATGATCCTTCCCAACCATAAGCTACCAGAAGAAGGTATACCTGGGGATCCAATATGAATCAGCGAGTTCTGCTTTGGCTCTAGTACACAAAACCATGGGCGTGTGCACCTAAGAAGTTAGGCATTTTAAATAATAAAAAGCAAATAGGTTGCAAAAAAACCTCACACAAAATCCTTAGGATTTAATATTAAATCAAGGCTAAATGCCTTTGGAGAATTCATATTTAAGAATGTCCCAAATAACACTTCATTCTCAAATTTAAAAATAGTTGAAACGTCAACTGAAATGCTCGTTAAATACAATAAAGTATCTACACGTTTCTGCTAATTAATCTAAACCTCTTGTGGCTTCTTCCTTCATGGAGGGGCTCTTGGTCCCTTCACATCTCCCAACCCCTCCATAAGTTAATTTCCCTTTTTAGAATATGTCACTCACAATTTTGTAAATAACCAATAATATCTTTCAAGTTTCTTCCCTCCCCCACCCCTTGTCCTCCTTCTCCAATAAACAAATAAAGGGGGTGGGGGTGGGGGTGGGAAGCAGGGCTGGAGCTGACTAAAGTCAAACTGGGTCTACAAGTGCATACATGAAGCCAGAGCTGAGTCCTACAAGGAAGAAGGGAGGGGAAAGAAAAAACTGGTCCTGAGAAGGGCAACAGAAAAGCGGCAAAGCCCAAAGTCATCCACTGAGGGCACTACGGACCCTGTACTGGGAATAGCTTTCTTGATAGCCAGGCATTTCGTCTCTCCAGCAAGAGAACAAAGGAGGGGAAAAGCCATGGAGAGCTAAAGAATTTCTAGGACTCTGCGATGTGCAAGAACAAAACTGCAGCCATGACACACAGACCTCCTTGATTTGTGCAATGATGTGACCAAAACCTGTCTTCAACAAGTGTCAGTGATCTTACCTTCGCAATAAAATAACAAAGCAATAAAAAACAAACACACACACAAACAAAAGCCAAAAGAAAAAAAAAGTGATACAGGTTCTTAAAATCAATCCTACCAAGAAACACTCCAGGGCGTCTGGTTTCCTCCATCTACCCTACCTTGCCCTGGTACTGTTAGAAGAGCTGAACGACCACCCAGTGTAGGCGCTGACCTCTCCTCTGGGAGAGCCACCAGCTGACAGTCACCCAGTGCTACCAAGGATGACCTCTCCTTTTGAGTCAGTGTGTTAGAAGAGAGTTCATTATTAGGATTTATCATAACTCCTTCTACCCTACAACTCTCCACACCCTGTTTCTGTCCATTCCTCCCTCCCCCTACATTCTAAACTCTTCTGCCAGCCCTGTTCAGTAACAAAGCCTTCTGTTTGCAGACTTAAGCAAAATGCTGCTTGAAAAAAAGGTCCCTGGGTGCAGGTATAAGCTCTGTCACAGTTCAGAAGCACTACAGAATTGAGCTTAAACAATTGCTTGTCCAGGATCTTTACAAGTCATGTTAAGAACTACCCATATTAAAAATAGTTCTGATTAAACGACCTCCCACACCCACTCCATAAACTCCTCCACAGTATAGGCACCACATAGGATACTGCCTGTCCAGAATGAGGGGACCCTCAAAATTTCTTTTGGAAAAAAGAAATGAGATTTACCCTTTAGAAGAATATCAGTATAAGAATTTAACAAATGTGGCCAGACCAATGGTAATGCAAGATTATGTTCAGATAAGCAGCTAAGTGAACTTATGTTACAGCACAAAATCAAAACAAGATAACGCAAAAAGAAAAAGTGCCTTGGCTCCACATAATTATCTATTGATTTACCTTGAGATATATTGATATTTACTGCCTTCAAGTTTCTTGAAATTGTGAACAAATAATACACAGATCAGGATAAATGTATTGACTTACTACCATCTTTATAAAAATCGAATATACACACAAACACATCAACAATTATGGAACTGTATCCATTAAACTTTGATAAGACAACACAAAAGAACTAACAAATAGCTAAGATGTTGCTGAGTCGAAAGTATGTCCAATAACGTTTTAGTTTTAAAAGGTCCATATTTACACAGTATGCTAAATGCTTCTGCATCTCATTTTAATGCATGATAAATAAAGAACAAAGATAATGGTTGCAGCAGATCTTCCACGAGGGTTCAGCTTATGTGGTCTGACATCACTGCCAGAGGTGCAGCAAAAATGGAAATAACATTACTTTCTAATTCTGCTTCTTTCCTTTTCTAGTTTCCTTCAAGGAAACTAAACCTTTATTACTGGGATTGTCTGGTATGGAGAGTCCATCCTCAATGGTTGTGTGTATTAAGAGAGGCCAGACTGTGTTGTGGCTATTCTAACTGGTGGTGTATGAAAGGCCCACAGGTGGCTTAGCTGTTCGTCTTTTGAGAACATATGTCAGGAGCAAGCTTGCTTACATGTGTTTGTGGACAGATGCTGACACACACACCTATTCCTGGGAACCCATGTCATACTCAGACAATGCCCAGAGCAGACCATAAAGTAGCCATGAAGTCTGTCTTGAACAACGGTGCCCAAAGAGGATTAGATTTGATTACCACTAACTAGAAAAAAGCATGCTTCAATGCTTACTTCTCAGAGGCAACAAGTAGATTTTCGGTTTTAAAACCACAGCACACTCAGACTATTTCAGAAATCGGTAAAAACCTGTTAAACTCATTTTATTGCGTAAGTCCTCAAAGGTAAAGTGAATCAGTAAGTCCCCACTGCCCCGTGGGCACTGAATGGCTTAGGCCATTCTTAGTGCTTGTTGGGCTGCCAAACTCACTTTAATGCAGCTCTCTGTGGACTGAGCCAAAGCTACACTTTAAATATATATAAAAATATCGTATCTAACTGTGAAGATAACTGGGCAGTGACAGCCCTGTCAACCAGCCGCCAGGCACACACACCTGTCACTTGGACACTCTACTGAAGGTATGGTGAGGCATACAATAACACCTTCCAAGAGTTAGGGGCTTTCTGGAACAGAGGTGGCCAGGCTCCACAGATGGAAGGTTTTTTGGTATATCCTATGAGTGCCTATAGTTTCCTGGAACCAAAATCTTCTGAAGAGCAGCCATGAACCACCTACCACCTGCATTTTCCAGTGTTACTCTTAAACATACAAAGTCATTTTAGAATCAATGCTACATAACAAAAAAAAAAAAAACAAAAGAATCAATGCTACATAAAGTCTCACAGGGTCTGGTATACTCTTTTCCAGTTCTTGATGTTTGTTTTGGTAACTTAATTTGAAAAAGTAATATGTCAACTGTGGAAATAAGACGATCCAAGTCCCCTGACCTCATCCCTTAGCTCCTACTAGAAGGTTAACAGACCCAGAGGGAGGAGCTTGCTCCAGAGAGCTTCAGTGCTCACTCTGGTCCTCACTGGGTTAACCAGAGGCAGTAAGTGATAACAAGCTTCTATTTCCCTTAATTCTACTAATAAATTTACCATGAAATCGTAGGTATAAAATACAGCTCAAAAGTCTGAGTATGCCCTAGTATTATTTGCTCAAATACGTCAGGTCTACTTTAGAATATATCCAAAATAGTGGAACTCTTTCATGAGCAGAAATACAATAAGGCACTTTTTTCAGTGTTTGCCTAGAATGAATTTTAGTAAAAGTTGCTTTATGGAGAGTAAGTCTCACCTAAAGGAATCTACCCAGAATGACTAAAAGCAGTTTCAGTGATGACACAAACACATTTTATTTTGGGCTACGTTGTCCCTGTAAGACAGCCACCCCCAATGCCACATGCTGTGGAGAACGGCATGTGAGGGTAAGCATCCCTTTGCTCTTCAGGTCCACTGAAGGACAGTGCAGTCCTGCTCAAAGACCTTAAAAAAGGGGGGGAGGGGGGTGTCAATCAAAGCAATGATAAACAAATTCCCAAAGAATGTTATATACATCACAGAGCCAGTGGCACAAATAAGCCACCTTGGGCTGGATTTAAAAAGAGGAAAAAAACCAAATAGGTCTGTTCAACCTTCAAGCTGTTCCTCAATCTTGCAGGGTAGGAACCCGGGTCAGAGAGCTGCTGGATGAAAGGACAGCAAACGCCCTCCGCTGAGCCACAGAAGTGTGGTGGTGCCTGCCCGCTAGTTCGCCACACTCAGGAAGAGTGTGGAAAGGAGCGGGTAGTGCGCCTTGGGACTAGGAACACACAGCTGGCGCCTGTGAAATACTTACAAGAAGCAGAATCTGCCCTTCAACTGGACCACGCCCACCACCCACTCCTACCCTGACTTTCCAGGATATGCAAGTCAATCAATAATCACCCAGATTTTAATCTACATTTTTACAAGAGCCTTTTGAGGGCTTTCTGAGAAGACAAGTTAAGCCTGGTTGAGAAAACTATTTTCTAGCCTGCACTGAAGATAAGTGCAACCATTATCAAATATTCTTTGCTGTGAAAAATACTTAGAATTTGTGACACTAATGTTCTTTCCTGAACCTAAGTCACTGTGATCAATCATACAGCAAGATCACGAAGAACAACGTCTACATGCATATTAAGCACATTGAAAACAAAAGAAAATGAAAAACTGGAGTTCTCCATGGTGACAACAGAATTTGAAGCAATCTAACATCAAACTCTGACTTGTTGTGTCCTGTAAATTCAGCTCTTCTGGAATCAACCCTGTGGCTGGCTGGCGCTCCGGACAACAGTTACGGCAAGACTGTAGACTGGAGAGCCCTAAGCTCCCAGGGATCCTGTGCCGGCTGGCAGCTTCCTTGAAGAAATTCCACAGTGTGTGTATAGCAGAAGGTCAGACTCTCTTGTTGGAAATCACTCCACAATCAGGGCCACATTTATGTGGGACAAATCTATCATATGCCTGTGGAAATTTAAAGAAACAATCAGCATTAACTCTGCACATCAGCAATCAATTTATCAAGGTGGAAGAAAACTGCAATAGAATGGTAAGCCCTGTTTAACAAAATCTTCCTATATAAAAATGCAGATTTATGGATAAAATCTATAAAAACAAAAGGGGGGGATTGTTCACACGACAAAAGGACACATTGCCTTCTCAGTGGACTCGCTGTGTACTGCTGCAATAAGAGAGGGGCACACACACACAGACCTTGGCAAAGAGGCCTTCCCTCCCGCTCCCAAATCACAATTACAGAATACACTGGCTACCTGTGGAATTTCTGTTGAAATGCTAATGCATGGGCTGGTTCCTTGAACTTAGCTATGGCTTTCCGTTGCTGGGGAAGCATCTGTAAACTCTAGAGAAACGAAACAGAGAAATACTTTAATATCATGTTGTAAACGGGAATATACATATACATATTTATGTATACATTATTAGCTTTAATACAAAACTTGAGTCCAGTCTGACACTTTGATAGCTAAAACAAACTGGCCTCCCTTTCTATCTCCGTTGCAATTTTTCTTACCTATCAAGGCAATCTACTTCAAAGCAGTGCTTCAGTAAGTCATTCCTGCGAGCAACGCCTGCTTATATCCTCCATACCTGCTGTTAAGGCCTTCTAGCATCTGGTCACGTCAGCCTGCCAAACCTTCTCTCTGTGAGACCTGGCGGCAGGCAGCTGTCCTTGGATAGAGGCACTTCCTCTTCTCATGACTTTTTGTCAGATGATTCTCAATAGGAGTCCTCACTAACCTTTTTAAAGCATGTTACCTATCACACCAGAGGAAACTGCTGGTTAGTGAGGAGACCCCAAGGTCTGCGGCAGGCAGTGACTCCTAGTTACCACTGGGTAAGCTGAGATTCCCATGCGTCTCATGGGTCACAGAAACCCTTCCGTCCTTCCCTGACACAATATGGAAGGGTGGGACTGAAAGAAACAAGAGGCCGCTCTCTGTTTGTATTGTGGAAAAGCTTGAGAAAGCTCGAGAACAAAGGAGTGAGCAAGCGCCAACTCCTACAAGCTGCAGCCACTGAATCCTTGAGGCCGGGGCACACTTGCTAGAGGGGGCCAGCTATTCCCAGAGTGGTATGTCATCCCCTGAGAGGTCGCCTTCAGGTTGTGAGGAGAGCCCCCTGAGATGCAGCAAGTCTACCAGCCTCTGTCTAACACTGCCAGCTCGGGGGAACAGAGACTTGGAAAGCATCTCTCAGAGAAGAAACCTGCCATTCAGGCAGTTCAGCCCAGAGAAGCTCAGGCTGGATGGATCAGAGTGCAACTCACAGGGAAAAGGAAACAAACGCTCACCGAGTGCCTATTCTGTAGGAGGTGCTTCACTCATGGCTGGCACACATGTGACCTCATCTAACCCCTGCGAAGTGAGAGTCTGGTGGTTACTTCAATTGTGCAGACCGAGAAAACCTAGGCTCTGCAAAGGTGAAGTACTCTGTGCAAAAGCTGCACCCCAAGAAATGACAAATCAGGATCTTAGCTGAAGTCTCCTCTCAAAGCCTAAACTCTTGCTGCTAGGGCCAGCTTCATTCTCAATGGCTAATGCAGTGACAAAAACTGAGCTGACCTTGGCTAACTATTCTATTCTGAGTGTCACAGGATCGCTGGAAGCAATGAAAAAGGTAGAAAAAGTGAGCAGCACAGTGGCCGGCACACGCAGGCATAACCTGACCATCGGCTGTTGGTGTGGCCACTGCTCATGACCAGGGCTGTCCTTTGAATTTTATTGAGAATCCCAACAGAGAAAGTTATATTTACTCGTGAGTGACTGCAAACGTTACGCTCTTGTGAGAAGACTATTTTTTGTTTTACACTATGGAGTTTCATTTATTACAGGATAAAAATGTTCTTTTTGGGGGACCTAGGATACATTTTGCCCTCCTGTCCGTGGACATCAGAACTTGAGACTCTTCAGCCTTTGGGTTCCAGGACTTACACCAGCAGCACCTCTGGGCTCTCAGGCCTTTGCCTCAAACTTCCCTGGTTCTGAGGCTTCTGGACTTGGACTGAACCACACTACCAGCATCTAGTCTGCAGATGGCCCACGGTGAGATGCTCAGCCTTTGGAATCGTGTGAGCCAATTCCCCTAATAAATCCCCTTTTACTTAAAAAACATTTTTTTTTCTTTTCCTCTTAACACAATTTTAGGCAAAACCCAACAAACAGGGAAATAAATATAAATAAGCAAAGAGGCCTCAGAACTTACAATGAACTTACTTCCTGATCCTGACAATCAATTTGGTTTCACTGAGGCTGGAGCAGGAGGTTATAGGTCTCCCCTAGACAAGGCTATGACCCAGAGGACCTGTGCGGCTCCTGGACACCTGGGCTGTGGAGCCCGCCGGCTCTGACAGAAACCCACCTCCTCCAGCCCTGAGAGAAGGCTGGGCACCCCTGCAGCCCCACCCACCTCTCTCTTCCAGGCAGAATCTTCTTTCTGACTCATTTAACAGCAACGTTCACGAGCATCACATGGCTCGTTCTTCCTGCACCCTCCCTCACCCGAAATTCTGAGATACACTATAATGCACACTTGTGGTCATTTTTACCTTCCAATTATTACATTTCTGCAAAAGCCTTACCATTCTTCCTTACTCTGTACATAATGAGTCTACAGATAGACGTCTTTGAAATAAATTTTCCAGAGAGGCTGATGAACACAGTTTTAGGAAGTAAAATGCTAACTGAGAGCAACACTGACCACGTGACTGCTTCGCTTAAGAAATTTCTCAGATTCCACGGTTTTGAGAAGTACAGTAACATGTAGTTACTAGAATTGTCTACAACAGGGGTCCCTCTTCATTTAGGGGACAATACTCCTTGCCCTTATGCTAGTGAACATTCAGTGGTGCCACATCCCAAAGCACATGGCGACTTGACATTCTATTCTAAAACATTTATTCCCAAAACACACAGAAATACCCTTTTTCTACCTGAAACCAGGAAGGCGGCACTGAAGCCTTGGGTCACTTAGCACTGTCCATTTAGGGTACTTTAAAGTATATATTTAACCACTATGAAGTGCTGTTATGAACGTCTCTTTAAAATTTACAGGAGGGCATTTCAAAAAGTCTGTGGAAAAATGAAATTCAAAGATAATAATTCAAATCTTTCCATAAGCTTTTTGAAGTACCCTCATACTTATCCATATCATTTGTTTAGCTATCTAATGCTGGCAGAAGCGGGTTATATCATTTTTTTTTTTTTAATTACAAAACCTGGCATTTTGTGCATGCAGTATTTTAAAGTCTATAAATGCCCATGCAAAACCATCCCATGGACTGAGAGGACTCTGCTTTGTTCCTGAGGCAGAAAGAAGAAGCCCCTGCCCAAGGCTCAATTCACCCCTACTCAGGATTCATATACTGGCAATCTTGCAAATAAAACAAGTAGTGTGATAAGAAAAAACGTTGTATGTATGTGTGAACTTAATAATCTGAGGATTCGAAAGGATAATTTGTTTAGTTGGAATATTTATGTCTTAAAATTTATAACTAAGAATCTGAAAATTTCAAAATAATCAAACTCAGAGGCAAAAGTTCTTATATCAAGTGTGCCCAGCAGATATTTATCTTCCTTCTCAAGTATCATTTTAAGTAAAATTTTTTTTTTTTTTTGGTGGCTGGCCGGTACAGGGATCTGAACACATGACCTTGCTGTTACAAGGCTGTGCTCTAACCAACCTGAGCTTACTGGCCAGCTTCCAGTATCATTTTAACATGAAGTAACCAATATAATGGGTATTGGATTTTAAATCAAGAGATGAGCCATGCCCGGGTGCCCTACCTGGATGGGTCCCACCGACATCAGTAGGCTCTTCAGCTGGGCATCGGTCGTGGATGATGACAGACCCTCCACAGACACCACGCAGGGTTGCGGCTTGCATTCCACCACCCGCAGATTCTGTTTGTTGGGCATCAGGCGCCCCCGGCCCATGGGGCCTGCCACTCCTCTGCCTCGTCCGTGCATGAGGGCCTGGCAACACAAAGCAAAGGCACTCTCACTTTTGACAGCTACTAAGATATAAAAGTGAGCAAGTCACAGAATCTATTAACATATACCAGAGCTACAGGATTTTCTGCAGTACATGACACAGTAAGTCTAGGTGGAGGACAGGAGGGGACTGATGATGCCTGAATCTCTCATGCCACATGGTCGCACTCAGCAGGTACATGGTGTGTTATCATCTTTCTGGAGTTGAAGTGCTCACAGGGATTCAGAAACTTGTGAAGAACACAGTTCAGGATTTGCCTCCAGTCCTAACAGCCCCAAAGGCCAAATCTTTCCCATGTATAACAGGAGTACCTCCTTATCTGTGGTTTTGTTTTCCTTGGTTTCAGCTACCTGTGGTCAACCACAGTTCAAAAATATTACAGGATTTTGAGAGAGAGAGAGCACATTCACAAAACTTTTATTACAGTATATTGTTATAATTATTCCATTTTATTATTATTGTTGTTAATCTCCTACTGTGCCTAATTCATAAAATAAACTTTGTCATAGGCATGTACGTACAGGAAAAACAGTAAACATATATAGGATTCAGTACTGTCCAAGGTTTCAGGCATCCAATGAGGGTCTTGGGATGTGTCCCCAATGGATAAGGGGGGACCACAGTATAGTCCGGTTCCAGTGGAGACCTGCTCTGTACAGTGCTCAATCTACCTGAGTCACAAGCCACAGCATAATGTACTCAACTCATCTTGTAAAGAACTACATTTGCTATCCCAAAAACCTCAAAGGCAGATTCTGCAACAAGGGTTTCACCTATGGCTGCACATTACAATCATCTGCACAGCTTTAAAAAACAAAAAGCCACCACAACAACTGAGTTACCTCTGCCAACCCCCAATTATGATTTCCCTGGTCTGAGGCAGGGCCCAGACATTATCATTTTTTAAAGCTGCACAGGGTTCAAAACCACTGTTCTAGAATGTGTTAAAAGAGGAGAGACAGCTGATGTTTCCAGCGTTGTCTCCTGATTAGGAATGAGAGAGCGCCCTGTGGCCGACCTCTCCAGGGTGGGAGAGCAGGAAGTGCAGAAGGCGGGGTGGTGCTGAACAGCATGAGGCCTCCACACGCCCGCCCTAACTTCCTCCTACAGTCTGGGCAGAAAGGGGCAAGAGCAGCCTTCCAGTCCACCACAGAAAAGAGCAGAATGGAAAGACAACTGAATGCATGGGCACCAATACAAAGGCAAGATGAGGGAGGCCTCTGCAGAAGGGAGAGCACTCCTGGAGGTGGGTTTTGAAAAAGCGCACAAGGAAATTTCAAGAGAAGCCACATAGGAAAACACATCAAAAGATGCAAGTTACTCTGGCTGGAAACCAGTGGCAAATACCTATTCTTTGGTTCTAACTATAATAAGTCATAATATTAATAAATAATATCCTCTACCAAATGCTTACTCATACGTCAGGAACCAGGTTTTTTTATATGCATATTCTTGTAAAATCCTCACAATGGTTTAAGTAAGAGAGGAAACACCATTATCCTCATTAACAGGAGATCAAATGAGGTGTAAGATGAAACTCAAGTACTTTATGTAAGTATATGGTGGTGTATTTTTCTTTCTCATCATATAGTCAGGCATAATACCTAAATGAAGAAAATTCAGACTGGAACAGTCTTTAAAGACTGTATCACTTTATCACTGAAGACATCACTTGACATATCTTGTATATCTGTCTTCTGCAACAAAATGGAAAATTTTTATTTGCTCCTACACCATAAAGTGTTAATGAGATAATATATACAAAGCAATTTAAATACTTCATAGAGACCCAGGGTGGTCTTGACATCAACATCACTACTTGGAAGCACGATGAGCAGGCAGGATGACCAGCACATTCCCAGCCATTCTGGAAGAAATGCAGGGTGATGCTGCCTCCCTCTTTCTCCCTTGCTCCAGTTCCATCACATAAGCGATGTCGGCTTCTGCACCAGGAGGGGACTTTACTCTCAGGTCATCCTTGTCCCTTCTGTAGAGGCATAAGGACTCGGGGGAAACGAAGAAGCTGCCCCTTGCTAGAAGCTGAGGGAAAAGGGCACTGTCGCTAATACATAACGTGACAAGATGGACATACGTCCTGCACAGAAAAGGAGACCAGCCACTCCGCAGAAAGGTGTCCAGGGATGCCCATGCTTCCTGCCTGACAGACTGAGGTCAGAAGGCAACATCCTCCAATCCACAGAGCAAGGGCCTCGGCCTCCTGTCTCTCAATGGTAACAAAATCGGTAAGTGCACAGCTGGTTCCACATCTGTGAAGTTTCTGGTGAATCAGTGAGTAGAGGAAGGAGAGCGCACTCATGCTGGGGTACACGCGTGTGCCCGTGTGCTGTCTCCAGAGTGCAGCACAGAGCTGCGGGTGCACCACTAAGTAGTCAGGAGAAGAAAAGGCACTGGTGAAAACATTAATGTGTTTTCAAAGCCAAAACAAAGCAAATGATGATTCATATTGCTGTGTGCCAGGTATGGCAAATTGGAGAAACCCTCTAAATGTCAACTTTTCTTAACTAGTGGGATATCTAATGTGCACAGAACAAGCCTTCGCGCTTCCGGTGCCATGGGCTAGGAGACAAGCAGTACCTTCTTTGCCGGGTGAATTCCTTGGATGCTTTTAATCCCTGGAGGAACAGCCGAGTGCATGTGGGGCACCACCGGCAGGTGCTGGGGCTGCTGAAGGCCCCCCTTGGTCAGAGTCACCTTGCGGGCAGGCTGCGCTCTCTCTTCTGGAGGCTGAGGGAGTCGTGGGGGCTGGCCATCTGGGTGAAAACAGCCGTCGCTCTCTCCTCCCTGCTGAAAGCAACACAGCAGCAGGCTGTTCACTCACTGCTCCACTAACATTCCTCCCCCAGTGCGAGCCATCTCAAACAAGTATAAAACCAAACTTATCATTTCACTAGTAAGGAAATTTCTCATTGGATCGTGATTAGGTTTTAACAATATTTTTGAAATTTAAAACACTAAGATCTCCTTTAATTACTGTATCCATTTAAGAGGTCTGTGATTAAAATAAATGCTGTTTAATTCAGTGAAATACTGCTTAGCCTTAAAAATACTTCACATTCAACATGCATGTTTTATTTTCAAGAGCATTCTTGTTACAATTTGACAGTGGGCATCTATGGTGGTTAAAACTTTTAGGTCCTGTACAAGCCTCACCTAAGTGGGCACTCAGCCTGACTCCCGCTGGCTACAGCTGTGACTCTGGCACGTCCCAGTGTCCTTCCCCTATGGATGCAGCAACATCAAGCATGCTGTACTCTTTAGTACCGTGTTCCTAAGTGTTGAAGAATGTCCCAAAACCACAAGCTAGAAACTCTTCTGCCTCCTGCTGAGTGTTACAAGTGTCACTACCAACTACAGAAATAACAGAAATATCACCCCATGTCTTACTAATGTTCTCTCATTTCTTGACCTTAGAGTTTGTTAATCAATTAGGAAGCAAGTACACATTCGAGCTGTACTGTTAACGTTGCTCACACCACCAGACAGCATACAGTATCTCAGAATGGTGCCCATCGGCTACTTTCACTATTAAGCCTAGCGCCTTTCTGAAAGAATAGCTGGGGAAAGAGTGGATGGCAAGAACATCAGGTCTTGCCCTGCTAAATTATGTGATTACTCTTAATAGAAACGGATGCCTGAACTTGAAAAGTAAGATTAAGCCCTACCCCTAACATAAACAGGCACTTATCAGTCATTGGTTAGGAAACCCTCCTCACACGGACTGCTCAGCTATGACAGCATTTCCAATGATAACTAGGTAGATTAGCTCAGAAGAAGCCCATACACCCATGTCTCGCCTTCTCTCCCCAAACTTACCTTTTGGAGACCATTTAATGGAAGAAAGGGCTCTGTAAAGAGAAGGAACAGGGCCTGGAGCGAGGCGGGTGCAGATGCGGTTTTTGCTAAGACCGCCTGAAGTAATAAGAACTCAAGAAAAGATGAGATTAAAAACGTCACACGGGGGCAAGACTTCTGGCCATGTCAACATGAGGAGGCTGGCAAATCTCTCCCCAAAACAAGTATAAAACTGGACAAAATTGCCCCAAACCACTTCAGAACCCTGGAGATGGATGGAAGTGAAAGAGCAACTGGGCAAGCACTCCTTCCGGAGCCCAGAGAGCAGAGCCGTCTGCAGCCTCTGGATAGGGCTCCTCAGCAGAGATGGCTGCTGTGTCCGTGCAGGGCTGGGCAGAAGCCCAGAGGGGCCTGGACCTCACAGCAGTACCGTCAGTCAAAGCAGGAAGCCCACGGATCTGTGAGCCTCTGGTCATGGCCCCATTTGGAACAAGTAGCAGACCAGCCAGAAATCTGAAAAACCTAATGAGGAAGGAAACTCTGGAACTGACAGATCCACCAAAGGCCCAGAGGAGCTCTCCCCACGTGGCTGCCTAGAAGCTGACAGGAAGCAAGAGCGCCGGCCCACACCAGACCCCTGGCTGCAGGTGGCCGTGCAGCAGCAGGGTGGACCCCTAGGACCCCAGGCTAAGAAACAAACATAAGAATAGAAAAGCTGAACAAAAAATATTTAAACTGAACAAAAATGAAAACACAAAATATCAAAAGTTAGGGGATGCAGCTTAAGCAGTCATATCAAAAAGAAGAAAGATCTAAAATCAATAATTTTGAGTTTTTACCTCAAAAAGCTAGCCCTCTCCTCAAAAACAGGAAATCGAACCCAAGCAGAAGGATAGAAATGATAAAGATCACAGTTAAAGGCAATGACACAGTAAACAGAAAAATAGAAAATCAGTAAAAGCAGGTTTTTCAAGATCAACAAAACTGATACTCCTGTAATTATACTGAACAAGAAAAAAGGCAAGACAATGACAAAAGTCAGAAAACAAGAGGGATCACCACAAGAGACCCCACATATTAGACAACTTAGACAAATGGACAAATTCCATAAAAGATTCAAGCACCAGAACTGACTTAAGAAAGAGAAAATCTGGATAGACCTCTAAGAAGTAAAGAGTGAAGTAACAATTAAAAACCTCTCACAAAGAAAAACATAGATACAGCTTCATCAGTGAATTCCATCAAATATTTAAGGAAGAAATACTACCAAGCTTACACGATCTTTTTCAGAAAACATATGAGGAAGAAATCCCTTCCCACTCATTCTTTCAGCCTGCTATTACCTTTCTACAAAAGCCAAAGACATCAAAAGAAAAGACGACTACAGAATACCTCTCATAAGCATAGATGGAAAAAAATCCAGCAACACAGAAGAAAGGTCACACGTCATGACCAAGTAAGATTCATCCCAGCAATGCAAGGTTGGTTTAACACCCCTCAGATTAACTCATGTCACATACCATATGAATAAAGTACCACATGACCATCATCACTGCTGTGGATGACTGAACCAGATGGGTTCTCTCCCCCCTCACATTGTGACTCTATAATGTGTATTATAATTGCTTAAGATGTGTTGGTCTTACTGGGAGTCACTCCTATTCTTACTGGGAATCATTCCTATCTTACGAAGAGATACCCCACAAATGAAAATGGAAGCACTGTGAAAAGGCAGACCACTGGCAAGACCGTGATCCACACAAAAAGTCAGGCTGGTGGTTTGTACTTCTTGAAACTTCTCCACAAGGTCTTCAACCCAAGGTGTGAACAGGCATCCCAACCCAGCAGGAATGGCTTATTCTAAGTGCACAATTTTTCAAAGTTTTTAATCTTAAAAAACTATGTGAATTTTCTGTTTTATACATGCTTGAAATTTTCTATACTAAAAAGTTTTAAAATTTAAGGATGTATACTGCACTTCCTCATCTTTCTTAAGAGCCAGTGACCTGTCACCTATTAATTTATCTAAAATCCTATTGAAATGTAGTTCCCGGCAGTGTAAACTTAGTGCAAGATTCATAAATTCATTGTGCATGTGTTAAGTCAGACTGTCTCCTTTCTACATACACTAATATTTCATATTAGCTTTCAGGTCCCATGAGGTCCCACGTTGGATGGAGGCTACACCAAACCACTGAATTCTCCACACCCGACCACTGAATTCTCTACACAGCTCAGACCCACAAGTCTACTGACTGTGATTCTCCAACTACTATCCTTTTCACTAACATGGATATATGAATGGACTGTGGAAGTTCAACTCTCTAAGAAAGTCTTCCACTGTATGGACTTAAGTAATCTACATAAGCTCCTTGGTAGCTTACCTGCCTAGGTATCTAATAAATACCCAGAGCATATGCTATCTTATAAGCGTTCTAGAGAAACCAGTGATTCAGGCCCTAGTTAAGTCCATTTTGTTTGCCATGCCGAAATGTCTTAAGAGCACAGCAGGCACTGAAATATTTATTGAACTAATCAATAGATAGTAGACTGTACTTTTAAAAACTGAGTACTTCTGAATGTGCTAAAAAATTTTTTAAAAAGACAATCAGAATACTAGATTATGGCCATAGTCAATCAGCACATACATATTTACTAAAATTCACCATGAAAATAAAAAGGCCAAACCTCCAGCCCAGCAATCCATTATGTATATGAGAAAATATTACGCTACGATGCAGAAAGAGATGAGACAGCACCCTTGGCCTAAAGGGAACAAAGTCCATACAATACAATGGACAACAAGGTGAATACTCTGGTCCTTTTTTCTTTAGCAATCAAAGGTGAAAACAAGACGATCTACAGAGTAAGTTTTAAAAGAATAGCTTGCACCAAAACTAGGATGCCATTATTTGCCTATTTTAAGGTATACAATGTGTATATATATTTGGGTGATATAAATACATAACACTGTCATAATCTGATTTTTAAACTGGGAACTGAGAACATAAACATTTAATCAATAACACCCCAAATAATAATAATTCTCTCATTGCTATTTTGGGTAAGAGACTGGAGATAATTTATGTCTCATAGTATTAATGTCAGATAAGAACCATGAAAAGCAAAGTTCTAAACTTTTATTTTCCTTTCAAGGCAAGTTTACTTTTTTTAAGTAGGCTTGATCCCTATTTAAAATTCAGAAATACAGGTATTAAAAAACTCTCTCCTTTCCTCATCTCTTGCAAGAAAAACTCAAACTTCCTAATGTAGAGTGGAGTATTAGATCTTGTGACATAAAGAGTCCCTGGAGTCATGCCTCATTTAGGACTTGCTAAGAAATGGTCTGAACAGACAGGAGACAAGACCTGTGGTGGAATCTGCTCCCTGGTGCAGTGGCCGCTCACTCCCTCCTGTGCAGCGGCATTGGCCTGCCTGTCGTGTCCCCAAACTGGGTCTGTCTGCGCCCTCCTCACATTCAGGAAGCTCTTCGCCAGCTGCCTGCCTGGCCTGCTCATTCATGGAGGCCTCTGCCCGACACGCTCTCCAATCCTAGGGTGATGCTGCACACAGCTCACAGCACGCATCGCTGCTGTGATTACAGCATGTGCTTGCTTACTAGAGGCGCTGCTCACTGGTGTCCTGAGGACAGAGAATGGAGCCAGGCACCAAGCAGGCAGACACCCTGTATCTGTTGAGTCTGTGATGAACACAGAATGTGGGACGCTTCACACACACTGTGATGGCGACTTTCCAACCTTGAGGAAAAACTGGTCCTATAAACTGCTTAGTGAAAAGTGGGGGAAAAGCCCTGCCTGGGTAAGTTCTAGAGCTCTATATTCAAGACAAGTTTTTATACCTTCTATAGCTACAAATTACACAATATAACTTTACAGCAGAAATTTCCAAGGTACCTAGGATATTAGAGTTTTGGCATCATTCAACATATTCCCCACTTGTTATTAGCTGTGGAATGTTATTACTTGTTGAATGTCTATGATATGTCAAGAAATGTACTAGGGTCTGTACAGACATTGTTTTCCTTCAACCTCCCTACAAGGCAAATTATTATTCCCATTTTGCACATGAAACAAACTGAGGCCTTTAATCAGACACAAGTGCAGGAACATCTCCGTGGCTCCAAAGATATGACTCCACACTGCCTCCTAGAGGAGGAACTTTCACCAACATATTTTGTAACTACATATTTTCAGCAAGAGCTGAAACAAAAGGGATTAACCATCATTCAATTAAATCATTTTAATTATATAAAAGGCTACCACAATGCTGTGCTTTTGAATTTTTCTGAAGATCATGATAAGCATTCGAGACTTAAACATAAGTAAATTATTTCATTTTGTAAGAAAAATTGAAAAAGAAATTTCCAAGTGAGCGAGCAAGTATTCCCTTTCAATCTAGCATAATACAAAGCTAATTCTAGGTGAAAATTTAAAATTCCTGGGTTATTCCAGTCAACACTAGGAAATAGTTAACTTATACCTTACTAGGGTGTTGCCAGGAATGTATTTTTATACCCATTTGAACAGCCAAGCCAAATTATAAATAAAAGTCTCATATAATCTATGCATATAGTTACAGTATTGAAAAAGATCCTAAAAGTATTAGCACTTAGTTATGTAAATTTTAAAATACTGTTGATTCAAATTAGGAATTTTAGAGACCTGTTATCTTAATGTAAGCAAATAAGTGGCCTTGTTGTGGATGGCAGGGAACGTTCTCCTCATAAAAGGTAAGTTCACTTTGAAACTGGATTTCTCCAGGGCTACGGTTCACTTTTTAACTCTTTACACAGAGTATGTTGCATACAATTTAAAATATCTTCCTCTTCCTCCAAAACAGATGAGAAAAAAAGCAGCTTGGCTCCTCTTAGACCAAATCAGAAACATTTTGTTGTTTTTTTTCCACAAATGATTATCTTTTAATGAATAATATAAAAATGTCTTTTTAAACTAGTGTTTGTTTTCTAAAAAATTATATGGGGCACTATCTGAATAACCTTAGGGAATACTTTTTATCAGCTTAATCATTACAAAAAATGGGGTTTGTAGCCACCAACATTAGCAGGACAAATTTATTTATAACAAATGGTTTAAATGTATAGATAAAAATGCCTATTGATACTGTCAGGGTTTCTTGCAATTTAACAGATCAAATCTTATTTTCATTCTTAAATCCCATGAAGAAGTGGTATCACTGACTTGCATTCACTAGCAAGCAAATTGATTAATCCCCCTCTATAGAAATCTCAACTCTTGATTATACCTATCAGACGTTAAGCGGCATTATTCTAGAGTGACAACACTTGACAAATTCCCCAACCATTTTTCTCAGCCTTTGTGGCCCTGCTAGCTTGTATTAACCCTGATGAAAAATTAATTTTCCTTATCTTCTTCTAAACCCCAAAATCCAAATCCGCCAAACTGGCAACTCTTTCTGTAAAGGTATTATGAAAACCTCTAAAAGATTAATTGCATGTCTTCAGGTGACATTAAATTAATTTCTGTACTCATGACAGACATTTGATACTCCGTACTGAGAGGACAGATAACATTGTCAGGACACACAGAAGGACAGTGGTGTAGTGTCCCAGGGCAGCCTCTTACGAATTCTCCTTTCGATAAGGCCGTACTTCACTGTCACTGGCAATGTTGCTGATCTTACGGACCACGGACCTCACTGAACAGGTTTCTATTAACTGCAACAATGCTGGGCCTATCCTTGTAATCTTTATAAAGCTCATTCAAAATCTGGACAATAAATGATATGCATGCTATATGAAGTGTCTAAATATAAATATATTTAAGGTTCCTCCATTTTTTCTTTGAAGACTGCTGGATTAAAGGAGACAAAGTAGAAGAAACTAAACAGGCTAACACTGTCTTCTGAGTTCTCGGTCAATTTCCTAATTACACTGCTGCAATGTGCTATGAGAAGAGAATATGTCACATCTGCAATGTTCATTTATTATCTGCAATAAATTATCCTTACATAATGGCAAGCATGCAAAACATGGAAGCAACTTAAATCTAAAATACTGGCTATCTCTGATTCTGGTAATGATCTACACAGGTTGAATTAAAAGCAAATCTTCATGGTTACAGAGCCCAGGGCAAGAGACCTCCTGACTGCTGTGCTTCATGAAAGAAAAGGGACCTGCATTTGGCTTTAACAGTGTGGAGAGATCATGGCACAGCAACGCAAATGCACTCTCTCTCTGAACAACCAACCTCTCTGAGATTAATTAGGTTTAAAAAGCAAAATTATCTGAGCTTTGGAGAAACAAACCAAAGCTCCGAGCCTCTGAGGATATCTGATACCTCAAGATTCTCCAATTTCGACAGCACCAATCTACCAGTCTAAAAAGGGAAGGATTACTGCAAGTGGGACGCTGAACACTCTGGATGCAGTGCTTTACCAGGTGGCAGGGCCCATGGCGCCTAGCTCTTCCAACACAACCCCTCACTTAGGGGTAGGCTTCTGCCCTTCCCCGGAGAAGCTGCTCCAAAGGACCCACTTTGTAGCACTGGGCAACTTCTATTCCTGGTGGGCTGCTGAGTCAGGAGAGGGAAGTTACTCAGACATTGGAAAAAGCACATTCCCTTTCTGCTGGGCAGGGTGTGTTAGCAAATCCTGATTCCTAATTTTAAGTGAATTATTTCTGATTTACCTGCTTATTTCACTCCCCAAGATCATGCCCCTTAAAAAAAAACCTCATAAATTAATGAGTGTAGAAATTCTTATGCACTAAAAGTGATTTCTGTCCTCTAATGACCAATGGTCTATCTTGCCCACATGTTTAAGGCTGCTCATAAAGTAATTTCTTTGGAAGTAATCAATTCTGCCCACTAAAGCATTTCAAAGCTCTTTATAACAAACATTTATATACAAAGTTTTTCCTCCAAAAGGAAGATTCTAGATTATACATCTTATCAATTAAGTAAATCATTAGGATTATCCACACCCCATTTTTATTTCTCTTCTGGCCATTTGGACAAATGGTGTCAAACTCCACCCAGCCACCTCTCCAGTGAGCCTGCCACCTTGCCTCCCCTCCCCACCTGACCCCACGTGCCTGGGTGTGCACCTCTCATGGCTTCCCCACCTCTGTGTCCAACGCAGTTTCTTACATTCTCCCTTTACCATCCGGTCTTCTCAGAGCTCTCTTCTCCATCAGCTATCTGTCTGCAGCTCTGTCCTTTACATATATAGATATGGACTCTGGACGCTTTACTTACACGTCACCTCCATCTGACTACTTCTACTTGGCCCCTTCTAGCTCTCTCCCTCGGCTCTGCTGCTCCTCTGCTCTAAGGTGCTGCAGGGTCTGTCCTAGGAGGTTAGCTTTGGCCAGAAATCAAGAGAGCCAAATGGCCAGGTTCTCCTGCCGAGATCTTGGAAGCTAAGTGTGGGTTGTCCTGGCTAACATTCACAAGGCTGGAGGCTCGCTATCTTCACTGGGGTCAGCACTGCAATTTACCATTTAACAAAATTCAAAAAGCAGTAAAACAGGATTATAATACAATCCCATTTTGCAAACTGAATAAAGAAAGAGTTTCAGGAGGGGATAATAAATTTTTCCATAAAAACATGGCTAGAAAAATTAAGGATAATGATTAATGGTTTCTGTTTTGTTTTTTCCAAATTTTGCTTTCTTACTGGTATCATCTAAATTTCTACAGAAACAACGATTAATTTTATCATCCGAAGTACTCAGGAAAAAAACACTGTGCTAACTCCTCCTCTGCCATTTCAGTAAAACAAACTAAACAATGTTGATAATTTTAACTTAATATTTAAATTTCTTAAATATTTATAATATATGTGAAATTGTCCTAAATCCTGGAGACAAACAAATGACTAGAAGGCCCGCCCCTTTCAAGCAAGCAGCAGTAACCAGGAGACAAAGCTCTGCCACAGGCAGTGGGCGACAGCGGGGCGAGGGAGGAGGAAGCTTGGGGGACGGAGCAGGGCAGAAAGGGGGGCAACCTTGTGGATGCAGCTGGAGGAAGAAGACCCAGTGGAAGACCCACTGCAATATCAAGAGACAGAGCACAGTGGGCCAGAGGCATGGACCACAGCACTCCCGCGATGAGGAGGGAGTAGAAGTGAAAGCACATGAAATGCTCACGAAGTGTGACTATTCCTGAAACGAGCTGTCCCCAAAGTGCAACAGATGACTTCAGGAGACTAAGACCAACATTCTGTTTGTCTCTAAATTCAATGCTCAGGAGTGTGTCATACGCCATTCTGTGTAACACTTAGGTTAGAAGCTCAAAAAAACCCTGCAAATAATGACTGTAAAACTTTAGTTTTCCTAAAAAGTAAGAGTAAAATTTGCAGTAGAGTCTGCCCCTTGTCAACAATTAAGCAAATAAAGCAAGGTAAGAACACTAGCCCACCATCCTTCTGCTAAAACTTTTCAATAGATCCCATTGCTCTAAGATCAAAACCCCAAACCTAAATCAGCCTATAAAGGCCCCATCTTCAGACTTATCTGCTCTCCTGCTCTCTGGCCAAAATGGCCTTCCTTCGGATAGGGAACTGGCCACAATTTACCCACCACAGGACCTTTCAATGTGTTCTCCCCTTTCTGCCTATAAGGCCCTTTCCTTCCCTTCCTCCTTCATCTAGTCATTTCCTCCTCTCTCCTCAGATGTCACTTCTCTAGGTCTGTCTCCCTGTTAAACTATTCGTGCCACTACATCACTGTCTGCTTTTATCTACTATTATACACCCAGAGCCTACACAATACTTCGTTCACTGCAGAGCTCAAATGAGTAGTTTCTACTTTCTTGTGCAGTGTAAGCAGCTGCTAAGGCACACAGAGTGTCACAGCCCAAGTTATGTCTGCTGTGACAATTTAAACCACAGCTGATCTGCAGGATATCTCTCTCTCATCATAAATGCTGGCGTCGATGCTATGGCCTCACCCCTTAAGGAACTGAGGAAGTTATAAAACCTGCTACCGATGGCTAGTCATAAGTCTTGTTGAAATGCACAAACAAAAAATACAGAATACAATTTCAGATTACTGAATATGCCAAGTCTACCTCTACCCCTTACCACAGAAAGGAAAAGACCCCTCAGAGACCTGACTCTCGCCATTAGTAGGTTTAGCACCTTGGTCGCTGCTAAAAGAACATGCCTTGGCTAGCCCCCTGGTCTGCAGAGGATGACAGACTCATTTTAAATACTGGAACTATCAAACAACTTCAACAACTCAAAAAATGAAATCAACAGAGCAAAAAATACTTTTGTATTCCTGTCAATGATCTATTTCAATAAATATAATACACACCCAAATCCAACCAGTTCAAGCAGTCTCTTTATGATTCATTTTTCTCTCTCTGCAACTCACTGCAGAAGGATCAGACATGCAATGAGAGGGACTAGAAGCAATGACAGCCAGTAACCGTGGGCACCCTACACCCACATCTCCCCTCTCAGGAACCGAATGAAGCTTCCTATAGACGGGACAGATTCCAGAGCCAAGGCAGAGGAAGGATAAGATGAGCCTGAACACCCTGCACCAGAAGGTAAGGATGTATTCAAAGAATGATGGAGCTATAGCAAAGGACCCAGAAGCCAGCTTGAAGGGCTCTCGCTGGCCAATCTGGGACAATTCTAACATCAAAATAAATAAATGATAGTGATAGTTCACTGAATAAAGTAAGAATTCATACTTCTATACTGATGTAAATAAATTAACAAATAAATAAGTGAGGGAGAAGACAAAGCTACTGCAGTAGCAGCATGATATCTAATAAATACAGCAGGAGTACTCAGAAAAACAGTACTTGCAAAACAACAGTGAAAATTTGTTAAGAAATGGGATATTTACGCAGTCTCAAAGTATCTTCCTATAAATTACTTACTAGTTAACAAAGGGTAAAACTGTAACTTTACAGTGGAGAGACTTGGTAAACAGCATTTTTACCCATGTGACCACAGTTAATTTTGCCAACATTGGACAAACCTCCTGACTAGATGCACTGAGAAGGACATGATATCCCATGTGGCGTTCCTGCCCAAAACTCAAAACCTGAAACCAATCAGGAGGAAGCATAAGAAACCGAAATTCAAGAACACTCTACAAAATAATTGGCCTCTGCTCTTTAAAAATGTCAAGGGCAAGAAACACAATGAAAGGCTAAATAAGCAAGCCTTCCAGATTCAAGGAGACTACAAAAATAATGCATGATCCTGGACTGAATCCTAGACTGGGGGAGAAATGGCCATGAAGGGCATAATTGGGACAACTGATGAAATCTGAAGATGTACTATATCAATATTAACTTCTTGATCACTGATAATGCACAGTTGTGGTTTTGTGACAGAATACCTCTGTTCTGACGTATCACACTGTGTCTCCAACCTACTCTCAAATGGTTTGGGAAAACGTGTGTGTGGGGGTCAAAGGACAAAAAGACAGGGATAAAGCAAACTTGGCAAAATGTAAACAACTGGTGAATCTGGTAAAGGGAGTACAGGAGTTTCTTGTGCTATTCTTACAACTTCTCCTAAACTGAAATTATACCAAAATAAAACACCCCACCCCAAAGCCCCACAAAAGAGATCAAGGTATGTACATATCACCTCTCCACAGAAAAACTGAGAATAATTTTTGAGAGAGTAGGAAGGGAAGAAATCTATAAATGCAGTCTAACCTCCAAAAGCAAAATCACACAAATAAATTGAGACCTTTGCAGGCAGTATTTTGACAGCCTTTTAAAAGTGAAAAGCAAAAGTATCATGATCAGACAGCTGGCTTTCCTGCTGGGGCATTCTGTGCTTCTCCCATTTCTCCGTGTGGCCAACAGAACAAAGCCCTATTTACTTAATTTGCTGCCAAATTCTTAAGAATTTCATGCAGGTGAATTTAGTATTTCTTTTCATTTTGCTAAAGAACACTATAAACAGTCATTCCCAGTAAACCTTTTTTTTCTTCCTTAAATTAAAAGGAAAGGGTATGTAATATTCACTGAGCTACTACCATACACTCAGGCGCTGTGCTCCTTCCTTTACGTGGTTTACACACTTAGCCCTTGCAGCAGTTCTCGGACGAGAGATGACCCTCTTTTACAGATGAGGAAACAGGGTTCATTCAAGCCAGGGAACCAAGGTCATGCAGATGCAAACTGAAAACCAAGATGCAAATACTTCAAAGACTGTGCCATTTCCCTGAACAAGACAACAGGAGCAGAAGGCCCTAAGGCAAAGAATGTCCTCTGCACTGGCTCGTTCTAGTTTCTTTTTCTTGTGTTTAATCACAGAGAATGGTCGAAGATGATCATAGTCCATTCACACTAAGTAAACATCTTATATTTTTTATTTCTGCTCTGCTATCTTACAAGTAACTTTTTATGTATTGGTTATGAACAAAATAATGATTTAACAAGGTTGCTCTTTTGGTTTCTTAAAATTAATGACTTCAAAATAGCTTTCTGAGAAATGACCAAATGGAGAATATTTCTATATTCTAAGTAATCAAAAGAGGATTATTCCATCAAATACAATTTCTTAAGTAGAATACATATATAAATAATATTCAAGGTGGCACAGGAAATTTTAGAAGCAATATTTGCTGACATGTAACACTATAAGCAGCATTAATTTGTTCCTTTCATAATTTCACTTACCAAAGATAATAAAATATGAGTTGGGAAAAAAACAAAATTCACATATATAGAGATTGACTAGCCTCAAAACAGAAGGGGTCTTTCAAATTCCCCTAATGCCTTCCCCTTGAAGCTTGAAATATAAAATTTGACTTAATCTGAACATTCAAATGTTCAAGGATACGTTTACAGCACAGAGCAAGCTATGACTATGCCCAACCAGGATACACACCCACTTGCTTTACTAGGCCAGTGGCCAGGTGGTGACTGTAATGTCACACAGGTTCCAGAACAGGGATGATGGAAACTCAGTCACTTGCCAGTCCTGTGTCCACAACCGAGGTTACTCCTCCACTGCAGAGCTTTTTCATACATCTGAATCCTTCTCAACATATTGTTCTAGTCAGCCACTACCAATTAGTTAGGTTTGGCAGGCAAAATGAAACCTACTCATCACTGTTATTCTAGATGCCCCAGTAAAAATTTTCTGAATCAACCCTGACTGCTATATATACTTACGAAAAACAGTAGAATAGTATCCCTAATCAAGAAATAATATAAATAACACTATGGAAAAAAGTAGCAGCTAAAATAGCTAAATATTATAAACAAGGGTAAAGAACCTACGATTCAGACTGAACCAGGTTTGGGAGCTTAGCTCTACCACTTAGTAGCTGTGTGGTCCTGGACTACCAACATAACTTCTCTGAGACTCAATTTACGTGCCTGTAAAATGGGACTGCATATCTACCTCATGAAGATGTCGTGAGTATATGCTAAACACTTGCTAAATAGTAGCCAATGCTATTATGTGGCATAAAAATCACAGAATTTACTTTTAGAAGGGGCCTGAGGAGCATTCTGAAAAGAAAATGGAAATGAAGCTGCTTCTATGTGCTAGCAGCTTTCATTTATTGATTCCTCACAGGAACCTTATTAATCCCATTTATAGATTAGAAACTGAGGCTCAGAAAAATGAAATGATTGCTCAGGGTCCCAAAGACAGTAAAAAATAGACCACCACTCAAACACGGGCCTTCCCCAACAACACAGCCATGTCATTTTTAACGCATCACACGACCAGGCAGAAAGGAAAGCTCTCCGTCCCAATGAGGGAGGGCTTCAATCTCCATGAAAAGGTATTTCAGAATGGCCAACAGTACATGTGATGCCACAATAAGTCCTTGAATAAGATCAAGATTCACTTTCCAAGCATACACCAAGATAATGACTCTAGTCACCATGACTGTGTATGAAAAACTTATTAAATTCTTTTAGAAAATACTCCCTATGGCCACAATGCAGTAGCCATAATAAAGGGACTAATATAAAAGTAGAAATTCCCTCATAATGACAAGGATGAGTTAGAATAACTTTAAAGATGACAGTTAATGAAAGAGCAGACTAAAAAACCTACTGTCTTAAGACTCGCGCTCCTTTGCCTTTCAAATGAAATACGGAAAATAACAAAAGAAAACTGTTGATTCACAATTGCCTAATAGCCATGAGCACACCTAGAGAAACCCAATTAAGTTGTAAGATATATCCAATTTGAATGCTATAAAAATGGCGAGAAAATTCTGCTTTCATACATACACATGAATCACCTTGTGGATACCTATTTTAACTATAGTCACCCACTAGAGCACAAGTTCCTGAATGGCGCCATGCACAGAAATAGTCCCACATCCTGACTCAAGACTGACTGCTAGAATGAGGAGACTACTGAATGCAAAGAATAATTTAATCAAATATATTAGGTGAAGTTGCATTAGTTCAAGTTAGAAAAAAGTGAAGGAAATAGTTTAGGTTAGAAAACAATGGAGGAAATAAAATTGATTCTCGAGCAAATCTAAGAAACCTTATAAATAACATACACGTTGACTCTATACTAACAGAAGGTAAAGAAATTGAGGGTTCATAGCAAAATACAAGGGGAATATGAACCAACATTGAAATGCTTCTATTAAATAAGTAATTATAAGACTGAAACATATATATAATATTCTGTTATAGGTACTATGTACAAGTTAATCCTCCCCAAATGCTAAGCTTCTGTTAGCCCCTGACTGGGCTGCCTGGTTCAGCAGACCTGGGCTCATAACAGAAGATTTTCCCATGTAGAAAACATCCCTGATCACTACCAAAGCCAACAGAAGCTGAGAATGACCCAGATACAGATGCCTCAGCAGCAGGCAGGGACACAAATAAGAGTCAAAATAAATGTGTTTCCTTTCTGCACTGCCTGAAGTAAGCACAATGTGCAACTAACCATCATTATATGTTCTCTTAAGAACAGTTCCCACCCACAAAAAACAAACAAAAAAACCCCAAGACCATTAAGAAAATATAATTCATTTTAGTTCAGAGAGATACAAACAAGAGATACACCCTCTGACAAGTCAAAAGTTGCCAACATGCTACTGGAGGAGCTGCTGAAATAAATCCTAAGATACAGACATGTTGGTTAGTTAATTTAATACTGAAGAATTAAAAAGTTAGATAAAAAAGCTATTCCAAAATGTTGGTTTGGCAGATAGCTATTTTTCGTGGAAAATTCCTTTGTTTTTTCTGTTTACTGTAAAATGAGATAGCATGATTTTGGAATAAGTTTGCTATAAAAATACATTTTTTCCACTGAAGGAAAAGACAGTAAAAATTCAAGTAGATAAAATTATTTTAAAGGAAAGCTGTTCATTAGTTTAAAAGCTGCTCGTTGACTACAGAAACCTGACCCTCCACCTCGCAACCCACCAATGTAGGGAGCACATGAAACCACAGTTGTTTTTATTATGGCAAAGGCCTAATTCCCAGCAATGGCCATGTGCCCTCTTAGGTATAAAACTCAAGTAAAAACATGAGACATTAAGATAGTATGCTTAGAAACAAGTCAAAAGCAGAAAGGCCACAGACACTGTCAACTGGTAAGTGCTTGAGTTCTCACCTGAAGATAACAAATTCATATAATATTAAAATAAGTTGATGTAAGTCAGTTCATCTGCTTGTCAGCATTGTGAATCACAATGAACAGATGTGAGAAAACACAGATTCAGATAAAACAAAACAGGACCTACTCCTTCCCCTTCCTAAATGTACTGCTTTCTTAGGATGCACTGAGAATTAGAAGGTATTTTCTTTTTTTATAGTACGTTTTTTCTGTTTTTTAAAGTAATCATTACTAGTTAGTTTACCCTAAAAGTCTGTGTTTACAGCTTTCTCTTTTTCTTCCTCAATTTATAATGCAAATACACAATACGTAGCATTGTTAGAGAGTACAATTGCACAGACCACAGCTGTAGAATTCATCGTAAGTGAAGCAATGGATAGGAGGTATCCACCATAACTGAGTAAGGCTGTATGCCAGGACAAAGAAGCAAGTGTTCTGCACAGCACCTTCTACAGGAGGACGTACAGATACGGGGAACCCTTCTGCCGTAACTTTTTTATGTTAGAGTCCCGAACTTATCCAAACTACAGTGGAAAACTGCAGTTCCTGTGCCTTACTGAAAATGACCTGAAATGGGCACCGACCAAAAGCAAAAAGAAAAAATGAGGCCTGCTCCACTTTTAAAAGCACGTGGTAAGATCATATTTTATGTCAATTTATATTTTTTCTTTAAAATGGGAGAAAAAAAAAGACAGGTAAATAGTCCTTGGAACAATGCTGCTTGAAAGTGGACACGCAAATATACACTGTCCCACCAATTCCCACTCTGTCCACAGCTGCTCACTGAATCTAAACCTACACATAACAAATTATTTGTTTTGTGTGAAGGGATCTTTATTTTTAAAACAAATGGTTCTATCACAAATTATCTACAAAAAGGAGCTAAAACTGAGAATTATCTAATTTAGGAACTGTCACACTGGTTTTTTATTATGACTGAAGAGACAACTGAAACAACATGGGTCCAGTTTTAAGTAGTATTTAAATGACAGTTCTTAAGGGCCGGCCCATGGCTCACTTGGGAGAGCGTGGTGCTGACAACACCAAGGCCACGGGTTCAGATCTCTACATAGGGGATGGCCGGTTAGCTCACTTGGAAGAGCGTGGTGCTGACACCACCAAGGCCACGGGTTCAGATCCCTATATAGGGGATGGCCAGTTAGCTCACTTGGGAGAGCGTGGTGCTGATAACACCAAGTCAAGGGTTAAGATCCCCTTACCAGTCATCTTTAAAAAAATAAATAAATAAAATAAATAGATAGATAGATAGACAGACAGATAGACAGACAGATAGATAGATAGACAGACAGACAGACAGTTCTTATACCAAGGTCAAGTAGGTAGAGGTTGGTTTACATGATCGTAACAAAGGCAATTTTTAATTTTCTTTCTTCAAAAAAAACATTCCCTGGAAATTAGGACATTCTTAATAAAACACAAATTCAAAGAGGCATTCATAAAACTTGTCAACTTACCCCGCCTGACAACTTAATCACCCTGACCTTGGAGCTGAGGTGTGGCCCATCTCCACCACCACTGTTAGCCCGGTGCATGACAGTCCTTTTCACACCAGGCTTTATGTCCTGGGGCCGGCCCTGGATGGATGCCACTCGGGCTGTCTGGGGGTGAGGTGGCTCTTCCGCATCGGCAGGTTTTATCTGAAGTACTTTGTGCAACGGCTGAGCTTGACTTTGAGGTACTGTTCTGGCCTGTCTCAAATGTTTCAGTGGCTTCATCTGCTGTCCTTGATACTGCATGTTAGCACCAGATGGTACAAAATTTGACATTTTGGGCTGAATATTTGAAACAGTGACATCTTGGTTTTTAACAAGAAGTCTGTTTTTCACATTTTGTCTGACCTGTGCACCTGGAAAGGGCAACAGTGGGTTACCATTGGTGGGTGAAGGTGAGGCTGTCTGCTCCTCCTGCTCTGCTGGGGGTGGGGGGGCGTAGAGCTGCTGCTGCTGTTGCTGCTGCTGCTGGGCAAGCCTTTCCAGTAACTCCTTCTTCCTGGCACCAGCTTGCTGTTGCCGTCGTAACTCCTTCTGTTTCAGGATTTCTTCTCTTAGGCGCTTCTGTTCTTCTATCTTCAAGCGATATAGCTTCGTTTCTTCATCTTCATCAGGAAACTAAAATGGAAAACATACACAGTTTACTTTGCTGTTGAAAGCAAGGTGACCATTCCAGTCAATTTCAACAAACTAAGAAAATGCATTTTCCAAAACCCTTTAATTCAGTATTTGAAAGAAGTCATTCAAAATCTGCTTAAAGACTTTTAAGTGTAACTCCTTCCTCTGGGGAGGGGGGGAAAAAAATCACACAGCTAAAGCTAATTTGGAAAATCTTATCAGAATATTAAAAACGAAATAATATAAATTTCTACTCATTTACAAGTTTAAAACCAATTAAACTATTCATTTCAGATATCAAAATATGTTTCAAATGGGAATGGTAACAGCAGGGAGGACTAGCTGTCACATGGGTTTTATCTGGCTCTTCCCTGACAAACCAACAAAAGGTGGGGTGTAAATGACCTGAAAGGCCCTGATTAGAACTATTGATTTTTTGTACAGAATTTTCAGCCTGATCTCAAACTCATTTGTCACAGAATAATTGGTTATAATGAACAGCACAAGTCAATCTCTCTGACCTTGAACTCATGCACTCTCCTTAGAATCAGTGTTGCCAACTGCAGTACTGGAATATTAATGTTATATAAGGAAGGCCTTTAATATTCCAGCCTCAAACCATTCTGAAAGTCTATCAAAAAAAAAAAAAAAAAAAAAAAATCTTTGAAAAAGTCCAGTAACTTTCATAAAAAGCATACAATGAGGAAAGTTCATAAAAAGTTAAGCACTTTTAAAAAATTGTAATAATATTTTTTAAAAAGTCACTCACATATCAACAGATCTTTTATAAAAAGAAGTAATAGGATTTAATCTATCTAGACTTCAACTACTTAGCAGTCTTACCTACCCTAAATAAACCTATGAATTAGGAACTTAAGACAAATTGCGGCTGAGGAGTCAGCTGTGCTCTTAGAACCTGAGCACTTTGCACCGGCAGCCCTCGGTCGGGGCCAACTTGTCATCTCAGAAGCAATTCTGACCAACTCAGCTTTTGAATTTCAAAGTCTAGGACAGATTTCAAACAGCAACCTTAAGGCAGGTGAAGGGATGGTGCACAGGTAGAAATACAGAGCAAGTGACATTAGGGGGAGGACAGAAAATAGTAAGAAGTGGGCACAACAGCTCAAATAGCAGAGGGACATGGACATTCAGGGCGGAGCACACAGCTGCGGACATATTAACAGGACCTGAGGATCCACTGTTTCAGCATGAAAGAATAATTACTATTCATTAGGGTTCTTCATCAAGCAACCAAGAGTTAAAGTATATTTAGGAATATAGATAGAAATTCTTTAGAAAGGCTTCCATGAAATAGATTCATCCTTTACTATATCAGTATCAATTGAGTGTAAGAAAATAAGTCACATTTAGCTAAGCAAAACAAATGGAAATTTTTTTCCTTTTAAAAAAGTAAAAAAAAAAAAAAAAAAATCATAATCCTGGTCCCATTATGTACACAGAAAATTAAAACAAATTAAGACATTCAACTTATACTACAGCAACTTGTAAGATCCATTTCACTCATAAAGAATGTTTCAAGTAACTCTACAGAAGAATTCTCTAGCAGTCTACCTAAATCCACTATTATGAAAGAAATAGCCAGATGTGGCTGGTGGTATGCCTCACAGGTCCCTTTTCTCACATTATTCAGCAACTGTTACTAAGTAATGTGGATGTGACTTCATCTTTCTGAACCAGATCAGTTCACACACTTAAGTTAGGAGCTAGCTATACAAACTAAAAGCATGATGAAATTTTTAGCAAAGAATTCTTCATAAACTACCCCAATCCAGTTTGCAAACCCACATTATTTTTTCACGTGGATTTTAAAACCAAAAGTTACCCTTCTTCTAATAATAGGTTATTAAATATTAGCCCAATATTTTATCTTTATATTTTCATTTCTAATTTGGTAACATTATTTTACAACTGCCATAATAATTTATTAGAAGGAAATCTGACTAAAAAAGAGAAAACTTTAACTGATTAAAAGACAAAACCAGGGCCGAGCCCGTGGTGCACTTGGGTGAGTGCAGCGCTGGGAGCGCGGCGACGCTCCCGCCGCGGGTTCGGATCCTATATAGGAATGGCCGGTGCACTCACTGGCTGACAAAACCAGTGTTAACTGGTTTTTATAAAATTAAGAAAGCGTGACTTGCTTAAATTCCTATCTAAGAAAACTATCATTATATTAGTCAGTTAAGACATCATACTATTTCATTGCTTTCTACATAAATTTTATTAATATTAATATAACTTCTGTATACTGATCTCTTACTACGCCCAAGCACATACAATGCCTAATTTTACCCTCATTTAATAGATAAATAAAGGCTAGTGAAAGGTGAATACTTCAATTGGAAACCATGTAAAATACTGACTTGCATTTATTACTTATAATATTCTGTACCTATTTTAATACCAGCAACTATATATATTTAAAATTCAAAACAAACCAAACCCCCCCAAAATCTTAAAAGACCAACAGTAAATGTGGTCCTATCTACTTAAAATTGACAGAGTAAAACAAGAAAAAGTCCCAGAAACCTAACAGAGAACATCAGGGGTGAGGAGACAGGCCAAAGCTGGCCACCACCTGGTTTTATAAGTAAAGTTTTACTGGAACACAGGCACGCCCATCCATGTAAGAACTGTATATAAATTGTCTTTGTGCTAAAATGGTAGAGTTGGGTAATTATGACAGACAATTTGGACAATAAAGCCTAACACATTTACAGAAAAAGTTTGCTAAGCCTGGTATATATTAATTCTATACAACACAATGATAACTGTACAAGTACAAGAATAAAATCTAATACTGTAACCCAGTGACATCTGTTATGAGCATGGCTACTAGGTTAGAAGAACCACCCAGCTGAAACAAAGCAGGAAGATTTCATGAGTAACTTGCTGGACGGAGTGAACAAGGAGGCACAAGCTGATCACAGGCTTCTTTTCAGACATCTGCTTGAGATCAAACGCTTTCACTAAGGAAAATGTCCTACCTCTGGTTCTGCTTTTGCTTCTTCTTTAGGTGGAGCCATAGGGCTAGCTGGCTTGACTTTTGCTTCAGCCTTGCCCTGTGAGCTCCTGGAGGCCACCACAGCCCTCACAGGTGGTGACATGCTGACGACAGGTTTCACTTGGGCTGCGGGCGTGGAGGAGCAGCGACTGTTGCTCATTTCGATAACGTGTGAGGGTGCAATGGGTAATTCACGCAAATTACTGTTTCTTGGAGCAGTAGGCTGCATCTGCTGCATTGGTCGTTTGGTTACATTCTGAGATGTTGTATTCTATGGGAAGAAGAAAGAAATTCCAGTTACAATTAAGGTACACAAAAAGCACATTTTGAAGTAAAAACATAATACATCATTCTAATTAGTAAGTGATCTCTCTTTTGGCGGGTAGATACTTTTCTCCTTGGTAAATACTTTTTTCTCATGCCTAAATGATCTACGTAGCAGCATACCCTGGTGTTAAGGACTAGAACTGGAAAAGCTATCACACTTTCCCATAGATAGGCTCCTCTATAGAAATTACATTAGGTGGTTTTCGGTTGGTGTTTTAGTATGGGGGCTGACACTTTTAACAGAACTAATAGAGTCCAAAAAAGCACTCTATCTGCCACAAGGAGTCAACCAGATTAACGGTACTGCTATTTTTAGTCACCAGAATTAAGGTGGAATGAGAAAAGAATCAAGCATTAAGTCAATGTCCTAAGAAAAATGACTCACTGGAAGAAAAAGGTGCCAGAAAGTTTTGTCTAAGAGGATATTCTTGGTCATGTTCATCCTAGGAAGTCTTAAGAGAGAACCAGCACCTAGAGGAGTTAGAGATACGTGAGCTAGCTGGGGAAGGGTCCACTCTGAGGTCATGCAGATCAAATGTCCAAGGGCACAAATCTTGTGAGAAATGTCTTCCATCCTTCTATCAAATGAAAACCAGGTTATAAAGCACCCTTTCCTCAGATCTAGAAATCCTTTCTTATTGCTTATATCATTTTAGTTACAAATGTTACTTTAAGACAGAAACACAGGTATCAGGAAAACTGAGATTCAAGGTAGCTAAGTGACATGCTGGAAGCTCACTGGTTAAAAAAAAAATACAGTACTAAAAGGAAATCTTACAGCCTAGAACTCTACCCGTTGGCCACACTGTATCTTTTCCTGGAAAAATAGTTTACAAAAGCATCTTTTATATAGATATTTATTTAATGGGGGATGAGGTAATGACTTTCGCCTTAAATTTTCCGAGCAATACATTATTTCCCAGTTTCTTTCAATGCATGACAAGCCACACATTTGCTGATGGTCCTTGAGAACATAAGCCCACAAATAAATGCATGTTTGTCTCCCAAAATTGAATATAAGCTCCCTGAAGGAAGGGAACTAGTCTCTTTTGTTCACTGCTATACTCCCGGGAACTAGAGCAGTGCCTGGAAACAGAATATTCAATACATTTTCCTTGAATTCATTTACTTATTTATTCAGAGCCCAAAGAGACAGAAATCATCTATGCATCAAAAAATGAGCCACTGGCAAAGGCAGGGTGACTACCACCCTAAAGTATTTTCCAAAGTTATGCATCTATTAAAAAATAATAACTATCACTATAGAAATATCTAGACATATGAGAGTAAGATGCTGAATATTAACTAAGTCTAATTTAAGGTACAAAAGGGATGTTGTTAATTTCTGTAGTCAAGAAAACAATTTCCTAAGTGTTTTTTTAAAACAGAATCACTTCAGGAAAACATACTATGTGTCTTGTTAATTTAAATCAGAACTGGAAAATATTCTAACGCACAAATTATGCCTTAAAGTTCCATAAACTGAAAGCCATCCCAAAAGCCACCGGAAGACACTGTATGACACTTACGTGCCTCAGCCCCTGGCGCTGGGGGCACTGCATCCGACTGCTGCTTGGCTGTGGCTGAGCAGTCTGCACATGCGGCCTGAACTGTGGCTGGGACATGGGCATCAGGGGAGGCGGAGGGGCGGGAAGGTGGTGGTGGTGCTGGTGCTGCTGCGGCTGGTGCTGGGGGGGCGGCGGATGCTGTGGGGGAGGCAGTTGCTGAGGGGGAGGCTGGTGCGGAGGCTGCAGCGGGGGCTGGTGCTGGTGGTGCTGGGGCTGCTGCTGATGCTGGGGTTGCTGCTGCTGCGGCTGAGGCTGATGTGGAGGTGGCAATGGAGGGTGCAAGGGCCCCTTCCAATTTCAAAAGAAAGAGAAACAACAGTTTACAAAAGGATACCAGGTATATTTCATTTCAACTATTTCCTTAAAAACTTCAACATGAGAAGAAACATTAAGCGGTACTAAAACTTTACTTAAGATTTGCCGATGCAGGTAATACTATTTAGATAGCTGTAACCCAAAAGCTACTTCCTCAAATTTTATATTTGCCCTAAATCCTTTCAATACAGTAATTCCAGGATTAGTCCTAAGGAAGTACATACGATTGTGAACAAACACATAACCTCAAGTATGTTCCCTACGGCACTATAATAGCAAAGTTCTGAAACCAATATACAAGGGTATTTCAAAAAGTTCATGGAAAAACAGAATTAAAAGAGATAATGAATTTTTTGAAGACCCCTCATATACAAATGCAGAAACAGACGCAGCATAAAACATAACCTTGTGCATGCAGCATTCTTAAATGATGTAGGGAAAGACAATTCATTATACAAAAAGGAGATCTCAGTGATACATGTTTACTGGGAAAAAGCATGGTGATGACAATGTGTGCATTAAAGAGAGACTGAAAAAATATGAACCAAATGTTAGTGGTGACTGTTTCTAGGTAATAAGATTATTTAATTTCCTTCTCTCTTTATATAAAAAGAAATATTTTATAAAACATTTATTGTCCTTTAACACATTAAATAATAATTGTTTTCCTTTTTTAGCTTATCTACATATTCTATGTGTTTCTAAACAGCTGACTCAAGTATACCATCATATGAACTTAAAATACAAGAAGAAATACTGGGTAAGAAAGATGTAACAGATACTCAAGTCAACCCATGAAACATAAAGCTATCAGCAGAGGGCACTCAAGTCTTTCAAATAATGAGTGAGCGGCAACACTTATTTTCCTCTACGCAAAGGATCTTTTCACTATTGTAGAAACATACCTTGACAAAATACTTTATTTCCACTGGCAAATGTTTTTAAAAAATCTTGCAAAGAGGAACAAACATAATATCAAAAGATGCCCTAATTTTATTAGCAGTATACCCTTCAAAATAAGTGACATTTTTCAACTTGCCAAAAATGACAATCGTGTTTTCCATTTTTCCTAGTATTAAAGGAGATAAGCAATATTGTCAGAAAGCTGTCTTTAACAAACAGTACATTTAAGATTAATACACTTATTCTTTAAATAACCGCAAACTAGTAGACTAGAATAAACATTTTAAATGCCTGACTTTTACGAGCTACACACACACTCTTCCCCTCAAGGTTCGGTCAGGATGCATACCTGCAGGCTAGGCTGTGCATGCGTGGGCAGAAACGGCTGTCCCGGGCCAGGCAGGAACGGCTGTCTAGGAGGAATGAAAGGCCGTGTGGTTGCTGACCCTGGCTGGCTAAAATGCAGAATCCCCACTGGACCTGGAGGCTGCAGGGCTGGTCTCACAGGCCTCTCTCTTGGGAACACTGGTTGCTGTCCTTGTTGATTAAATGCTGGTCCCGGCTGAGTGAAAGGTAAAGGACTCTGAGTAGGAACAGGATGACTACTGTTAAGAAGCGTGGGAGGTGGTGGTGGTGGAGGAGGACTTCGCTGTTCCAAAAAAAGATGACTCGGGAACCTTGGTTCACCTGAAACTGTACAACAAATTAATCTTCAGGTTAGAAAGACCACACACTTCTTAGAAAGCAGTTTTATGTACTGTCTTAGTGTGGACAAAAATTACAAGTGTTGGTAGGGTGTGAATGGTTAGAAAGAATTCTAGATTTTGCCTCTTATTTCTAGATTGCTTTGTCAGTCGTTTTCTATAAACGATTTCCTCCTTTTTATGAGATTTTCACATTTCAGATACTAACACTGTCCAATTTTAACATGTGAAACAATAGGAAGAGCTGCTATGTACAAAAATCTGACATTCTTAACAAAATCTCCTCCTGGGAGTTAAATGTAGTTTAGAAAATAAGTGTGGAGCTGTCGCCTAACGCAGCTTTTGCTGTGTCACTCTGCATGGCTCACTCTCCATGTACCTCCTAAGAAGAAGGGGTCTCGCTCCTGAGGCGGGGGTGGGGCTCTCCACTGATCCTGGAGAGGAAGTCTTGGGGGCTGGCTAAAATTGTTAGGAACAGGTCCAGGTGTATGCTGTGGAAATTCTGGAGGGCCCTACAGAACAAAAGAAAAACAGAAAAATTTTCTATAATTTTCAGAAATGTATACATGGTTCCAAGTTCTCCTCTGAAAGTATCATGAGTAACTTATCTCCTATAGTATCTCTCTACACACACACACACACACACACACACACACACACACACACACACACACACACACACACACACACACACACACACACACACACACACACACACACACACACACACACGGTGTATGTATAAAAAAAAACACCTCTACATGTTATAAAACAGATGATTCTGCCATAATAAAAGTCTCAAAATGTAGCATCTAGAAATTAATCCAATGCTTTAATATTATCACAGTACCACAAAAATATTATTTTTAAGCTTACTAAAATCCATGCAATTATTGACCTTCTTTCCCATTAATCCAAAGGACTAAATGTCTGCTTTGAACGTGCACGACATTTATCTTCTCAAAGATGCTATTCTTTGCTACTTATTTAATAAACCATAAGCTACAGCTATGAAGCTGCTTTACTTAAGAAAAAAAGAAAATCAATTTGCACCATAACAAAAATCAGCAATCTCTGACATAACAGAAAAATGTAAAATATTTAAGAAATCAAATTACTATAAAAGAAATATTACACAGTCAAATTCCTTTGGATAAAAAATTTTAAACAAACTCTTACAGATTATTCAACAACTACATTTTTCAATAACTACATGATACTAGTAGAACTCCACTGAGACAAACTAAAATTATTTTTCAGTTGGCCTTTCATGTATTCATGAAGATTTTTAAAACCACCATATTTACATAAGAATAGCAGCACTTAAAGAAATGCTCATGGGCCCGTGGCACACGCGGGAGAGTGCGGCGCTGGGAGCGCGGCGATGCTCCCGCCGCGGGTTCGGATCCTATATGGGAATGGCCGGAAAAGAAATGCTCACAAAATTTTCACTGCTCCAAAAAGAAATACTTCATTAATTATTAACTATGATCAAAATAAGTTTCATTTACTATCAACCCATTCTTTGGAGCAGAACCAGTATTTCTCAACTCTTAAAAGTCACGCTTTCTCATAAACTTAAAATTCTAATGCCTGTGTGTCATTTTATAACTAATACAATTAACTGTTCCCTCTAAATGTGACACCATTTTACAACACTGAAAATGCTTTTACAAACTACATCTGCCTTCCTTCTCTCTTTAAAAGTCTGCTCTACCCATGGTATTGAGAGAGAATAATGCAAAATAAACGCCACAAATCCATAAGATTGTTGGATATATAATGATAAAGAAATTATGTTTAAAACACAAATATTAAGTGTTCTTAAAACATGTTGGAAAAAAAGTCCAAAAGCTTAAATTCTACTAGCTTTTGTAATTTCTTTAGGTAAAATCAAGAAAATCCTCACTGTACCAATGTCTGACGTTAGGGAGGTCTCTTTTCACTCTAGATAAAGACACCAGTTAAGATATAACCAAAGCAATAAATGTAAATAACTGAGGAGGGTAAGATTCATAAGTGAGTAAATACATTGCACACACTCATTCTTAATTATAAAGGTTTTACCCCTAATAAATGTGTATATTTTATCATATTAATGTGAGACTTCACTGATACAATGCTTTGGTATGGATATTCTTTAATATTTAATATTTTTACTTTGCTGCTAATATGCTAGCAAAATTATTTCTAATAGAATAGGTTATTAGACATTGTTACTTATTAAATGTGCATGAGGAGTTTCAATGGCCTTGTTTACTTTTGTCTATTGACAAATTCTTTCCTTTTGTTTTAAAAATATTCTTGTTTTTTGTTTGAAGTCAACGAAATATGTGGTGTGCATCTGCACATTTCCCCCAAAACAATACTGTATTTTGCCAGGTAACTTAAATTGTTTGTTCTATTTATAAAGCGTAGCATTAGTATCCAATCTTTAGTTTTATACATCAACATTACTCTGACTTATACAAGCATTTCAAAACATGTTTTAAAATAATCTTCAAAACTTTCTGGATGACAATAAATTAGCAATCAAGGTTCTGCATTATTTCAAAAAAATATTTACATGGTGTTTCTTGGAGTGACATGGAAAATAAAACAGTTACCTGCTCTGGTTTATGGGGAGGTTTGGTCACACTGCCTACTATCCATGCAGATTAGCAACGCTGGCCCTAAGTAAAAACCCTTTTCTGACTAAGCAGCCTGTTTCCTTAAGCTGTTTTAATGGATACTACTTGACTGCACTTTTACTTCTTTCAGCGCAAGGGAAGAGTTTCAAAAAGACAAAATACAAAAAATGAACAAAAAGATTCATTAAAATAATTTACATTGAGAAGTGCAAAACCGACCGATGAAAATTATGCTACTGAGAAGCTGAAAAGGGACAGCAGCACCACAGCCTGAAACAAGCTCAAAGTTGTGAAAGGTAAAAGAAATCGCTCCAATTTGAATCTTTATGAAGTTTTAGCTTACAAATAGAAAAACTAATAACATACCTGAAAACATGAAAACCATTTCCAACTTTTAAAGTGTGATAAATTATAGCTCTCTCCAAATAACTGAGCTGTAGTCATTTAGAAGTAGGTTTGTTTTGGTTTGCACCAAATGACTAAAACAGGACCACCTAGATGTGAGTTTGGTTGGGGCAAATTTAGATTCAATACACAGAGATTTGTAACACTCAGACCCCATCATCCAGCAGAAGCATCCAATCAGCAGGAGGACCACCACCTGTCAGGGCAGTCCAAAAATAAACTGGACTAGGGAACCTCAGGGTCCAAGCCAACTCAGAAACAATGGGTCTGTGGACATTCTTAGAATCATGGAAAAAGCTAAAAGCTAAACTGGTAAACTGGCTCACGGTGGTGCAGCCGTCATGCTGCCAGGCATGGGAGGGCAGAGGACTGAGTCAGGGAGAGGGAGCCCCTGAATTAGTGTCAATATGGTGCAGGCCTCTGCTTCCAAAGTCAGGGATGTAGGGGGTGCTCACGAAGAGGTTAACTGAATTAAATGTTGATTTTCTGGCTTATCTGGCTGGTGTTGATGCCTAGTGGAAGCCAAGTCAGGAGCCTTGAGGACAAAGTCAGAGCCGGGAGTAGAGATGGGCAGCAGGTTCTGAACCAAGACTCAGGTCCCGGGCAACAAGGTAGAAAGGGACTAGCAATGACAATGGGAGGCCATTCTTTCCAGACACATTCCCTACCACACGGCGAGTGGTGACCACAGTGATTCTCACAGAATTTAAGTAATCTTGGCCAGTCCAAAACAAACCCGTCAAGAACAAATGCTTTGTAAGCATCCACTTCAGAATAAGGACCAAAGGGGACCTGGACACCCTGGGTCCACTGGCTGAGTCCAGGAGCTCCTGGGTTTGACAAGAGTGACTTCCATCACCCACTGCCCACCACCAGGACCCCGTGACCTCATCAACACACAGCAAAGAAATTGAAACAACACTGTCACACCACTGTTTTTAGTATTTTTAAATATTATGTTCACTTAACCACATCAGAGATTTCAATGTTCAAGAAAAACAAGTTAAAGCCCCCACAAGAGTTCACTGTACCCCTGACACAATGGAAACGCAATGGAGTGTTTCAACCCACGTAATATAAATCTTTTCAAAATTACTACATTTGAGGTTTTTAAAAAACAAATTTTTCTGTAACTTCAATATGAAAATCAGTCTAGACCCAACTCAGAATTGTCAATTCTGGAAACTGCATCACATTATACACAAGCTTCATATTCTATCTACTTTTTTGGAAAATATTTTCTACAAGTATTGTGCTTGCTAATTTTTAGCAGCAGTATACGTGTTAAAAAATATAAATTCTCACTCTATTACTGTGTTTGGTCAGATTTTTCATTTTAAAAAAATGGGAACAGTATGCTGAATTATAAAAGATTGAAAGTATGCTACTGGTTTGTTGACAAGCTTTCAGCCTTAACCACAGTCAGCATACTTCAGGGCTCACAACTCATTAGCTCCATCAGTCACCACTATGTTAAATGAGCTGATAAACATGCAGACAGGGAGGTGTCAGAAAGAAGGAGGGGAAGGGTAAAAAGTACTTTTTGAGAAAGGGGGAGAGTTCTTTGGGGCTATTTCCACTTAATCCTTGGATACTTTTATTGTATTAACACCTGGAAATCATCAATTTACAACTGTTTTACCCATTTCGACAAAGGGTGAAGCAAAGCATAGTTTATCAGCATCAGAGTCACCCTGTAGCCATCCAGGGCTACCACTGCACCATTGCTCTCACCATATCAGCCCAGCTCCCCTCCACCGCTCTCTAGTGTGGCCACCTATAGGGTGCACTTCATTTTCTGTGGGATCAGTAACGGAAGGCAGCCTCCTCCCCAGGTGCAGGAAGAAAGACTCACTCGGCGCTCTCGTGGAAGCCAGTAAGTGCCAGTTCCTCTTTACTTTCACCTTCCTCGATGTTTCCCATAATTAGAACCTGACCTTTCTGTCTCCATTACTTCCTATGTGAAGCCCTGATATTTATTACTGCTTTTCTTGCTGGGCTCACAGAGAACTGGATAATACTTCAGTCTCTGGTGAAATCTGTAGTTACTTATGAATTCCATGATTGCATTTTAGTGCTATGTCTCCCCCTCAACAGTACTGGTCACATGACCATGGCAGCAGGGCTCTTTATAAACTTTCTTTCCCTCCTTCCATCAGTTAATTTCAAGTCCTCCAAAAGATAGGTTGTCTCATTATAGATAAAGCAAAATGAAACTGGGAAAGTAGCCTGCCTTCTACTCTACTGTGAATGGAAGGTCTGCTAAGTTTTGATTTTTGACTTTGCCACAGGTAGAAATCAAGGAAGAATACTCTCTCCCTGCTCCCCTTCATCCTTTTCTAAAAGGAAGTAGTTATCAAGTGAGAATGAACTCAAAGAGTGACCAATGTGCTTAGTTTTCAACAAAAATTTTAAGCTGCCTGAAAATTAGGTACATTACTTCTTGGGTCTCTGTACACTATCAGATTCCCTGGAAGATTATTTTAAATACCCATAACTTCTAAAGACACTTTTTTTGTATTAAACTGAAAATACATTGGGATCTCAAACCTTGCCCCTTTGGAAATTTAATATTGTAATTTTCACCTCTTCCCCAAACCTTCTTTCCTTTTCCTAGTTTTCCATGTGCTGTCTAAATGCATATTTACAAGCATTCAAATGTTAGCAATACAAACAAAGCCCCCCAACTTCTCTCATGATAGTTTTCTCACACTTAGTGGAACGTAAAAGCGTTTAAAATTCATCAGTAATATTTAAGCAGAACTTTATTCTAACTTCCATGATCCTTTAAGTGCTCAGGCTGAGAAAGCAGCATTCAGACTCTGTCCTGAAGGCATCACCTAACACCTCGGTGGAGCAGCAGATACAAGGCTGGGCTGACAGCTCACTTCCAGCCCTGAGTCTGCAGCCCGACCACTGACAAGCAGCAGCCTCAAGCATGCGACTGCAACTGCTGGGGCCTTGGGGTGGCCATCTATAAAATGACGGTAACAACAGTACCTATCTCAGGGGGAGAGAGAAGTGCTTAGGAGAGTACCCAGCAAATAACAAAAGTTTATCATACGTGTCAGTATCATTTTTTACACAACACTTTATAAACTTTTATAGTCCTTTCCTGCATTCTCATTTCTCAGTTCAAATAAGAAAGTCTTCATAGAGAAGGTGCCACCAAATCCTAGAAATTTTGTCTTCTAAACTTTTCAAATCCACTCCCACTTCTCTCTCCCTTTCAACTGTCGAGTCCATGAGGGCTGAGACCACGTCTGTCTTATACACTGAGGTGTTTCCAGGCTTGGCACAGTACCTGGCACAAAGACGATCATAAATATTTACTGGATGAATGAACTGCATATTTCTAACAGCAAGATAATCCCAGCCTCCCATTCTACTCCTGGAAACACAGCGACACGTTAAACAAACGGCAGCCCACAAAGCACATGGACAGAGTGAACAGCTGAATGAAGGAAGGAAGTCAAGACAGTCTGAGTGTGCTGACCTCAACCTTGGGCAATGAACTGCCTCAAAGCCTCCCCTACAGGCCCAGCTGTGGCAAACAGAATTTGAGCAAAAGTGAAGTGTGCCAATTCTGGCCTGGGCCATTCAACAAAACCTCCTCACTATTTCCTCAGCTACCAGTGAATGCAGAGGCCTCTGAGGGCCAGAGGAGGGTTAGCCAAATGGTGAGGAGCCTGGATGGCAATTTAAGAGGGAAATGAACTTCCGTGCCGAGCACTGAGGGCTCAAGCTGTGAAGTGAGACTACTCCAACTGGCGCTCCTGTGCCCAGGGCCCCCCAAGTGCAAGTGCCACATCTTCCAGCTGCTGCAAATGCTATCCTGGCTGATGGGAGTTGCTTCTCCAAGGACTGCCTGACACAGAGAGAAGAAAGAAGCCAGCCCCAGGGGGCTCTGTCCCCCAGTGCACAACTCTTGAGTTTCAAGACTATGACCTAAAACCTCGTCCTAACCCTATTCCACCCCCTTCCCATCCTGCTTCCCTGGAGCCTCACATAAGCCTGGATCCAAAGACCCACTGCAGGCTCTGCATCTGCCCACCTAGAACTCAGCCCATGTTTCCACTGCTGCTAGCTCACACTTACTGGAAGTCTCCCCAGCAGCAGAGCTTCTATGTTATCTCATTCAACCCTTATCACTGCCCTATGTGGTAGTTATTCCACTCACAGAAATCTCTAGGATATTTAAGTAATTTAAACATAGTAGAAGGCTTGAAAGCAGCAGAGCCTGATTTCAAATCCAGGCTGTCTACCTGTAGAGATGGACAGTTACCCACTACATTATATACTACTTGTTATGAACAGCAAACAGGAGGGACCTTTCCTCACATTCTCTAATCTGTCCCAATGTTTTATAATGACATATGTATATACAACTGTGTGAGATGTACGTGTGTTTTAGAGTCAAGAAAACTAATAAATACTGTACCAAGTCTAAAGTCAGACAGCCATGGAATTTTTTGAACGGGTAAATGAATTTAGCAGTTCTCATCTGATCAATCTATGAGAAATTCATAAAGAAGGTAGGACCAAAGATGCTACCTAAGATTTAGAAAGAAACAGATGACTTAAGTTGAGTAAACAAGGAAATTTCTGGTTTTGGAAGTTGGTTCAACAGAGAAAGAATGGGAAGAGGGTTTTGTGGCAGTAGCCTCAAGCCTGTAAATGACACAGGCAAAGGGCAGTCACCTGAAGGAGCCAGGTCAAGGGCAGTGAGGTAAGGCAGGATTATAGCATGTAATCCACAGGACTGAAGGAAGCTGAGGTACACACCAATCTTTACGGATGAGTGAGGTTGGCACAGGGAAAGAGCCTATTTTAATGGCAAATGAATCAAATCCAATCAGGAGGAAGTCATCATGGCCCATTTTCCAAGATGACAAATGCGTGTATATTGGCCAAGTGGTAGCAGGATTAGAAAAAGGAACGAATAATGCAAGATAATATTCGGAAAGAAATTCAATGACTGATACATGAACCACGCCAGAGTGGAGAGGTTTACTTCTCTGGCAATGTCAGACAACACTGGACACAGAGAGAGTACAGGGAAGATACACAGGCCTGCCACAGCCCTACTTGCTTCACTGAGTTATGGAACTTGAGTTGGAATATTTAAATAAACTTCGCAACTTTTAAGCCTTAAGATCCTAAAATCAACTTATTGGCTGTTGTCAATACAAGCAGGCCTCATGAAGCTCACAGTGCCACTTTTCCCCGCTGTTTTCTGCTTGTTTTGAACACAGGAGTCACTTTTCTCTTTTTCTCTAATTACACAACTTAAATTCTGGCACAAGTTTTAGCCACATGGAAAAGATTGCTAGTTGCTTGCCTAGTATAAATTTTCACTTCTTCCTTAGTAATAGAGCACTAATTTTATTCAAGATAACACTGTGCTCAGCTAAAAACTATATATTCCAACTTGTAACAAGGGTGGCCATGTGACTAGGTTCTGCAGGGGGAACAGGGCCTAGTTCCCTAGGGGGGAACTGGCATGAGCCTTTCACCCCACCCATCCCCTTCTTTTGTCCTACAATATAGACAAGTACATTCAGGTGATGGTTGGACAGAAAAAAATATGGGTCCCTAACAACATCATAGAGTGCTACACCAGCCCAGAATTTTCATTTTTATGCAAGAAACAAACAAACAAACAAAAACCACTTGGTTTTTTAAGTCATTGTTAACTGAATTTTCTGCTACATGCAGCCTCACTCACACCCTGACTCACACAAGCCAGGTACAACATCATATTTGACATGTATGCAGCTCCAAGAACCAGGCAGGACAAGTTACTTGTGCTGTGGGATGAAGAAACTCAGGTTTACAGAGTTAAAAGCAAATTACCCAAGGTTACATCGTCAATGAATGACAACTCAGGACAGGCACCCACAATTTCCTTGGTTTATGAAGTGCTCTTCCCAACATGGCACACTCCTTCTGCAGAGACAAAGTTGTTTTCAAGTAATGCCACACACAAACCATGGATCTAAAAAGTCTGACATTCATTATATAAGAGGTTCTCTTGATGTGATCATTCCTTTATTAACTTCTACCATTTCATGGGTATAAAGGATAACAAATTACCAATTCCCTCTACCAAATGCAGAATTATGTTAAGACTGTTAGTGAGTTGTGAATGCTTGACTTAACAGATCTTTTAGTACTAATGTAATTCTACCTTTTGAAGGAAAAGGCTACTTTAATCCTTTCAAATAATTGCTCTATTTTGCTTTTCTTTATATCCCTTTAAAAACCCAAGGTAAGAAATTATCATTCTCTCTCATATAATTCTTATACAAATTATACTTTCACTTTTGCATCTCTTGTTAATTACATGATGTTATCTATATTAATCCTATTCAGGAAGAACTGATAACTTCGGTTACAAAAAAAAAAAAAAAAAAAATGATGAAAACTTTGCATAAATTGCTTAGCACAAAGTTAATCATATAAAGCCAAGAATAAAAAGGCTCTAACAGCTATTATGTGACTTATCAGCTTCCCTAAAAGGGTCAGTCGGTATATTTTAATAAGACTAATTAAATACCTTAACAATGCCATTGAAAGAAACTTCACAAATCTTTCAATAAATTACAGTCTTCCTTTACAGCATGTTTTCATTTATTAATCTCACTTAAAATGCAAAGAACTATATAAGAAACCAATTGACACTTAAAAACACCTCTCAGTTCATTCTGACTAAATGGGTTAAACGCAAAGAAAAAAGACCACTAGTGACCCCTGACATAATTAAAATTACAACCCTCAATCACAATATGTTAATCCTCTTATTTCAGTATTCTCCATAGATTTTTTTCTTTCTTTCAGCTTGTGCCTTGCTTAAATAACTACATTCATTTGCCTAAAAGATACTTTTAAATTTATAGACACATTCTAAACATTTTGAAGAGGCATAATACTCAGTGCCAAGTACTAGGTTTTCATATGGGGGGGGGGGGGACCACCACATGGATTTAAATGCATTAAGAAAATGTTATTTGTGCAAGCAGTGAAAAAGCCCTCACTACAAGCTAAACACTTTTCTTTAGCAGAAAATACTGCTTTCGATGAACCTACTAAAGACTATTTACGCCATTTCTTAAAATGAAAAACCCTTTATCCTGCACCCTCGCTGTCCCATGCTCCTCCCCAAAAAACCTCACCAAATGACAGGCTCTACTACAATAAATTTTATGATTCAACTTACTGCATTTGGTTTTTTTTACTCAGTTTATTGAAGTGCAATTTCAATACTTAGGGAGGAGGTATAGCATAAAAATTAAGAGAATGAGCTTTAGACACAGACTGCTTTGGTTCCAATCCTACCTCCTGTACCCAGTTATGTGAACTTAAACAATTTAATCTAAGACTCAGCTTTCCAATCTGTAAAATGGAGAAAACAATGACCCCCCTTGCTTGGTAAGGTTGCTGAACACAAGCTCTGAGCAAAATTTGGGATATAATAACTACTTAATTTTTTTAAATTCAACACTGATCTTCAACAACATATAATCTAGGACGACTATTTCCTCATTCAAAAAAAGAACCAATTAAAAAAGCAAAGCAGGGGCCGAGCCCGTGGCGCACTCGGGAGAGTGCAGCACTGGGAGCGCAGAGATGCTCCCGCCGTGGGTTCGGATCCTATATAGGAATGGCCGGTGCACTCACTGGCTGAGTGCCGGTCACGAAAAAGACAAAAAAAAAAAAAAGCAAAGCAGTAGTATCAGCTACATCAGTCGCAAGCACAGTTTGTTTTAAAATTCTAATCTGTGAATACATTTATATGACCCCAATCCCACTCCCAGGCAGTTACTGACAATTTATGTTCACACAAAAACCTGTATGCAAATGTTTACAGCAACTTTAATAATCAGCCAAAGACTGGAAATAATCCACACGTCCATCTGGTGAATAGAAAAACTGCACTATGTTCACACACTGGAATACCACTCAGCAATAAAAAAGGACAAACTCCTGACAGGTGCAACAAAACACATGACTCTCCAACGCACCACAATACACAAAAGAAGCCAGGCTTCAAAGAGAACAAGCTGCATGATTCCATCTACGTGACAAAATTATAGGAACAGAAAACAAAACGTTCAGTGGTTGCCAGGAGCTGGGTAGGGAGAGGAGCAAGCCACAGGGGGCTGCGTGGACTCTTCGGGGTGACAGAATTGTTCTCTACCTTCACTATGATGATTACACAACTGTACACATTGGTCAGAATTCACAGGCCTGGACAACAAAAGAACTAGATTTTAAGTTAAAAAATTGTAACTTGGGGGGCTTTTTGATATTTTATAATAAAATAGGAACTCTCTCAAAGTTTACCTAAAAAATGTATCTGAACAGAACTATCTATGTATCTTTAAAGACCTCTGGTAAAATAAATATTAAAATGAAACAGAACAAGAGAAGACTGGTATGCTTTATATCACAGAGATTTTCTTGGCACACAGAGGAGTTCCAAGACTCTGACACTTTGTGTTATTGTCCAATACTTCATAAGCTAAATTATTAAATTGCATATGGGCAAATTGTAGTCAAGGTTTAAGTCTCTACATATGATGCTATGTATGAAGAGGATTTATTAAAGTGTTCATGTCAGTGTAAGAGTTTTATGTAGCCAAAAAGTAAACAAGATAGTTACTGCATACTTTGTAACACATGCTTTTTACAAAGTAGGTCAATGGCTCCAGCAGCTACTATACAAGAAACCAATTATATGATTTCAACAAGCATTCCCTGGCCATGGAGTTATCAGCGTGGACTTTAACCTGGCCCATCTCTATCAAACTCATTCAAAGCATGCTGACAGACCAGCAAGTCAAGCTACAGGGTTACTGAATTCGATAAACCACCTTCTTGAATAGCTGTTACCACAGTGCTTAGCTGCTCCTGTTATTGCTGCAGATGGGAATTCATTGATATGATTAAATTTGATGGTATGATAATGTATGGTAATCATGATTAATCAGAAACCCACTAGCAAGTGGAGGATGTTGGGTATCATGTCACCTGCATTTTAAACTGCATTCTCTCCTTGCAAGCCTGACAATGTTTGACAGCTGGAAGAATCTCCTACCCCGTTCGCCTGCTACTACTCACAGATTTGATAAGAGAAAATGCCCATCATTCCTTCTCTATTGTAAGTGCTAATAATTACAAGGCATTAAAGGTATGTTGTAAAACAGTAAGTGTTCAAAAGCAAGACTTTCTTTCCTGGATGGAATAAAGTCTAGATTCTCATCTGCAAGGGCTATAATCAGAAAGAAATATGATTTGATGCAGCAGTCTCATCAAACATGATTTGCATGAAATGGCGTATAAGACACATCCAGGAAGCATCGATCACCACCACCTGGTACCATGCTCCACAACGCAGTCCGAACTACCTGTGGTGTGCGGTAATGACAGAATAAACAACACAAATTTCATTTGCTGGGTCTTCCTAAGTAATAACTAATAACGTAATTGCTAAGAAGGCTAATTTAAACATTAAAGTATAGTAGTTTTTTTGAACACAATTTTCATTTTTAATGTAAACAAAGAGCACTAAGAAATTATTCAGCAGCCAAACATTTGGCATTTAACTGGCTAACTGACATATCATCATTTAATCAACACATCAATATGAAATCAAAGCACTAAATAGGTTTAAAAATATCCCAAGGTCAAGAATCTTTAAAATATGAGTTACATGGGATGTAACCATATTCTTAGAAACAGCAATTGCATTGGGGGGGCGGGGGGATTTGGTTGGCCAAATCTCAAGGCAACACTTCAAAATATTCCAATAATGTTTGTGTTACTTTTTTAAATAATGTTTGCAAACTTTAAAAATAAAAATCTTTGAGGACAATTACATGACAGGAAAATATACTCATGGATAAGGAAAGGACTTATAACTCTATATTTATGACAAAAACAAACAGTATAAAGCCTCTGTGAAAAGAGAAACCAGTAAGACTAATTAACTTGTTAAACAAAGAACATCGGAATTGAAAACAGAATTCAAACAGAAAGAGATAAAGTCTTTCTTTCAGAAAGTAAACTAGCCTTCCCTGCCCCATGTTCCTATAAAAAACACACACAAAAATGTCTTGTGCAATTACATTCAAAGGTCCTGGCATGAATGGATATGCTTCCAGCAAGTGGACTGCTAGATGGTAAGAGGCTGGACAGAAAGACTTCGCAGAGCAAAGAAGCCGAAATGGAGAAGTCATTCATATAGGACTTGCATAATCCCTAAGGATGTACGTTACTTCCTGCGCCAATCAGCTCCTGTAAGTGTATTCACTACTTAAATATCTGAGATACATGGAAGATTGTAAGATTAACTTTTTTTTTTCTTTTGGTGGCTGGTCAGTACTGGAAGATTAATATTCTGGTATGAAAATTCTTTCATTGACATGCTATCAGTTGAGATATACTTTAAACTTGCAAAAAAGACTCCTAACTTTCATTTGAAAAAAAAAAATGGTTACTGGGAATAAAAGCTGGAATGAGAAGAAACATTTCAGAGTTGAGCAATAACAGCTGTATCCCTAACTAAAATAAGGTACATGAATCTAGTTTTCAGACAGAGGTTCCTCAAACAAGGGAAGAGGGAAGAAAGCCCATCTGAGCGCAGACTAAAGTGATGAGAGAACTGACAGCTTAGGTGCCACGGGTTAAAGCAGTTTTTTCCAAAATGATCAAAAATAAAGATCCTTTTCTTATGACATTTATGACTTTGACATTCAAATCTGTTTTAAAAATTGTTTACTCAATTCTCTAAATATTAATTAACAGGAAATAAAAACATTAGTCTTTACATTAAGCATAGCCCAGGATACCATATTTTGGCCTAGGATTTGAATTTTTAAAAATAACTTTAGTAACAATTTTAAAACATTTTAGATAACTTCAAACACTAAAAAATAGTGTTTCATATTGGATTGCCTAGAGTTCTCTGTGATGTTTAATTTAAAAACTGGAGGCATTATCACCAGATTTCCAGAATTTTCTAAATTTCTAGAAAATTTCTACACATACTAGTTCTAAACTAAGTATTTCTAAAGTTTTTATAAAAATTGTCAAACAAAATTGACTTTTAAGAAAGTAAAGTTTATCACTGTTGGGGAAAAGAAGGAACACCTTAGCATGAATACCAAATGTATCCTAGATCCTTTAAAATTTAGAAATCTGCTGGCACTTTATCTATTGTCTGCCTTTTTTTCTCTTTAGTAACTGGGTCTAGAGTTGAAATCTTATATAGTTAAATACACATGACGTAATTCAGCTACACAAATTCACATATGCACGCCTGAAAACAACAAAAATTAGTAAAAAATACAAAAATTAAAATATACACCCCTTCTCTACTCATTCTATGTAGGGCTCCTAATAAGTGGCAAGATAACTCAATACTAAATTCCCGTGTACACTGAATCAGAAACTATATATTCATGCCGTCGGTGTACAAGGCTCATGACTTAGTCTGCACCACTGAGCACAATATGACTGGGACTCTGTGCAAAAGTGTTATCTACAGACATTACCAGATAATCACACAAACGCAAGTAAACTCACACTCTCACTAACATGAGGAAGCCACATATGTACTGTATAAAGCTTTGAACCTAACACTACCTATCCTAGGATTAATGGGAATTCACTGAAAGGGGTTTAGGCTGGGGAAAGACAAGATCACAATGAACCCAGCTTTCCTCAACTGCCAATTTCATGAAAACCGGTGCATAGATTTCTGAATTCAAATCTATTTTTGTGTACCAAGGAACTACACTGATGCAAACAGAACCTATAATAAATCTGAAATTTGGCTTCCTAACTTGAATTTTTCGTCAATTTGTGTGTGTGTGTGTGTGTGTGTGTGTGTGTGTGTGTGTGTGTGTGTGTGTGTGTGTGTGTGTGTGTGTGTGTGTGTGTACTTAGCCATTTTATAAAGCACAATTCAATTTAATGAACACTAATTGAAGGCCAACCACAGAAAAGTACTAGCACAGAAAGTAAAGGATAGATGGCTGTCCATAAGTACCAGGATAGAGCCTACAGAGCACATGGCCATCAATAACACATCTCCAAAGCACTTTAACCAGCCACAACAATACTGTGTTCATTATTTTACAATTTTACTCCAGTGAAAATTAGTTCAAGAGCATAAGTTTGGCTTTATTTAATTATGCTTAGTTCATCTTATAGTTTAGGGACTAGCACTATGCAGAGCACTTGGCAATAAAGTATACCCTCATTAAATGTTTACAAAATTAAACTTATATTCATAGTAGGCAAGTTTAATCTAGAAGTAGAAAAAGGAAAAATAATTTTACTCAACAAAGATCTGGCTTATAAATAAAAAGAGAGGAGAAAGACTAGAATTTATCTCCCTCCCCAACAATACCAGGGCACTTCAAAAAGTTTGTGAAAAAATGGAATTAAAAGATAATACAAAATCTCTCCATGAACTTTTGGAAGACCCCTCATAGATTGGTGAACTTTTTAATAACATAATACCTCTACTGTATTTTTAAAAAATAGATTCCACATTCGACTACTGTCTCTAAGGGAGACTGATAACAGAAATAAGTAGAACACTGCATTTTCTACACCACAAGTTCACTGTCACTTAAGCTTAAGCTACTGCATTTGAGGCTTAAAGAAAGATACAATACCTGTTAAACAGTGGTAAGTACCTGAGCTAAAGAGGATATCTCTCAAATTATATCATACGGGTAGCTAATTTCTAACCCAACTACTTCCTATCACCCACACACACTTCCCATCTCAAAAACAAAAAACATTACACCTTGCAGAAACTTTTCCAATTGCAGTTCAGCAATATTTGCCATCCTCAGAGCACTATATAACTTAAAAATACATTCAATTTCTCACAAAAATTTTCTCCTGTTATCCCCTCTTTTAACATCCTGAAAGTTTTATGAGGTTTTCTGGTATCAAATACAATCATATCTGCACAAATGAAAACTAAAAGTAAATGAAAATTCCAAGTGACTATTCTAATTTTATAGTAGTAAACATCTTTTTTTATAAACACATCAATTACATACAACATTGTTTTACATTTATTTCTTAAATTACAATTGCTTTTTCACATCAAATTGTATCCCTATAGTCCAAATAAAGCATGAAAACAAGTCCAATAATGATTTTAACAGAGATGTTCACGATCCTGAGAAAAAACAAGAAGTACTTAAAATGTTGGTGCTTTACAAATAGCAGGTAAACTACCTTAGAAGAAAAGTATCCAATGACTAAAACCATACATGCTTGGGTAATGCAATTAATAAAACAGCTTTTTAAACAAGTGCTTTCAATAGGGATTGGAACTCAATAAATGCCACTTAATTTTTTAAAAATAACTAATTTTTAGAATTTAGTAAGTAATCTACAGAAAAAAAAAAGCTAAATATAAAGAAATGACACCACAAAGAGCCAGCTTCGGAAACTATATAATTTATAAATGATAACTACAAATCAAGAAAGTTTCTAAAAAATACTCTAAACCTTAAATCCAATACTTACTTTATTTTTTGACTAATCACCTGATTATACACTCAGATCCTTCATTTAAACTTTTTGGCTAAATGCTAAAAATGCTATCTGCTGAAGTAAAAAAGCTAAACATTCAAATAGGCCATTTAGATATTTCCTGAAAATCAGATTATTTAGCCTAAATATAAGACTACCTCTGTTCAAATGGCATTAAAATTACATGGTCTGTTCCATTTTTTTCCACACTGTTTTTAAAAAGAATATGTACTCACTGGATTAATAAAACCATAAACAAACCATATATCAAATCAACCAAAAGTTCAAATAAAATAAAAGGTGTACATTTGAACAAACACAACTAGTTAATGAACATTTTTCTTCTAGCTAAAACATGTGAGAATGGATAAAATTATGAAAAATACAGGAAAGTGTGCATGTCTCTGCATGTACAAGTGAATGGCAGAAAGAGGAAGAGAGACTGTGTACTTTCTTTTAAAAATACTTAAACACCTTCATTTTAAAATGTAAACTAATGGCTCATTAAGACTTTGGAGGTTCTTTTGAAAAACAAACAGAAATCTCATTTTTATTCCCTAGAATTTCACACACAGACCCACATATACACAAATGCCCATGTGCCTGCATGCAGGGACACACACAACACACACACAGACACACAGTTCCTCTAATAAAGCAAGGCCCTTTCCCTCTTGACACAAGGAAATAATAAAATCAGAATTCATATTCTCTAAGATGAAAAGCATTCCACTCATGATCCTGATTCAACAATTTTACAGTTAAACAAAATTAATTCCACTCTCAAAAATCCATTGACCTTAAGCTTTTGACAAACATTTTCCACTGCAGAAATTATTGTCAATATTTACAAATCCTTCAGGTTATATTTGGCTGGACCCCCTTGAATGTGCTATATTACTATTTCTTAGGAAATGTGTGCTCATCCCTGTCAGAGCAGAAGCAGCAGCTGCTACTCACCGGGAATCTCTGGGGTCCCACGGCAGGTCTCGGCTGGCTTGGAACTGGCAGCAAGGGCACTGCGAGAAAACAACTTGCGTTACAAATACACTTTATCCACTGGAAAAGGAAGACAATATGGGAAGTGTAATATAAAACACATACTGGGTATATAGTACAGAGAATAATATATAATGTGTACACTTAAGCTAGAGCACTTAGTATTTTTAACAGTTCCATGAAAAGAAAGGGTAGAGCATAAGTTTTCTTTTCAGCACACAGCAGCACAGGCAATGCTGAAAGTGCGGTGGCGAATTAGTGCTCAGAATTAAACTATCTTGCAACAGAAGACAGTATTCCTCATATCTCGTTTGTTTCTCACATTCCTATCCAGGTTACTCGGGCTATCAAGCCCCAGTTACATTTTCCTACCTCGATCATATACAAATGTAAATCTTCTAAAATCATGAAAGAGAGAAAGGGAGGGAGGGAGGAAATGAGGCAGGGAAAGGAAAATAGACTCTGGAAACCGGAGAAAATGCTCACATACTGTTACAAAGGACTACTAAACAATCTACTATGCCAGTTTTAGTTCGTTTTTTGTTTTAAATGAGCAGAACTCCCATCAATCTACCAGAAGAACAAGAAATCAAACTATTTTTAAGTAGATATTTCAAAACAGGGAAGAAGCTAGATGTCAGTTTCACACATCGGGGCTAAATCCAGATGTGTGTTAGGACGTGATATACTGATCTTGATTGTGAAGAAAACTCATCACCTTCCACTAAAATGTGCTGCCAGATGCACCAAGAAAACTCTGATTGTCAGGTGTTGCAGGCTGAACTACATGCCCTGCCTCAACTTCACCCCAAACTGTATGTTGAAGCCCCAAGCCCCAGTACCTCAGAATGTGACATTTGGAGATAAGGTCTTTAAACAGGTAATTAAGATAAACTGAGGTCTTTAAGGTGGGACTTAATCCAACCTGACTAGTGTCCTTATAAGACAGGGAAATTTAGACACAGACTTGCACGCACACAGAAAGGGAAGATCATGTGAGGACCCAGGGAGAAGGTGGCCAATGACAAGCCAAGGAAAGAGGCCTCAGGAGAACCAGGCCTGCCCACACCTTGACCTCGGACTTGTAGGCTCCAGACCTGTGAGAAATAAATTCAGTCCGTGGTACTTGTTATGGCAGCCTTAGCAGACTGAGACACATCAGGTAAGGTTTGCAAGGTAGCATGTTTTAATTTAAGTTTCTGGTGAATGAGAAATATAGAAATGATACATCTTAATAGTCCACCAAAATTACTTCAAAAATAGAGTGGTAGGATGAGCTATTTTTAATTTACTATGATTACTCAAGGAATTCTGCACATCAGCCTCATAATTAACATCATACTTCCACAGGTTCAATTTAAAGTGATGGTCAATGCAAAGCTTGACTAAGAGAAGCTTACTTTTACAAAATGTAAAAATGGCAGAAATCTATCCCTCCCCTGAGAGACTAATCTAGTGAGTCAAAATTTCAAAATTAGAGAGGATCAATTTGCAAGACTTTAAGTAAAATGAAATCCACTCTCCCCAATTCCACACAGCTAGAAGTACATCAGTTATGTCTCTGAAGCAGAGAAAGAAAACACAAGAATATCTCTAACCTCAGAAGATTACAATGAAGGTGAGGAAGAAAAAACTTACACATTAAATAATATAAAGACAGGATTTTAAAAATTAAGTACCAAATATAAAACACCCAGATCTTCAAGAACTCTGTCACATGTACCACTCGTATTAACTTGGAATCTAAATGTCAATACCTATCAAATAATTCTAATACAATGAAAGGGTAAAAATGTTAAGCCTCTTTAACTTGGGGAATAACAGCAAGAAGTTGAGGTGAGACCTCTGGGAAGAAATCTAATTATAATGAATGGATTGCTCACACAGAAGCCTCTGATGAGCTGGTTATTTCCATAAAGTGTAAGCCTTTTTTCTCCTTTAAAAAAAAAAAAGATACATAAAGTGTGTAAAAAAACAACAAAAGAGAAGAGAAAAAGAATAACAGCTGACTAAAGAGAGTATCTGAGAACAGGTGTGACCAGAGCAGATCAGACAGTGGTCCAGCCCAGAAAGAAGCCTTGGTCAGAATGTCCGGGTGACTGCAAACTGCCCACGCCCGGGCCCTGTGAGCAGCTGGCTTTGGAAGCAGGAAGACAAGGCTACCCAACTGCCTCCTTGCACCACTATGGGCAGAAGAGAATTTAAATCTCGTAATATGAGAGAACAGTCTAGTTGAACCTTGAATTTGAATATCTGATATTTAATATTTATATCCTTGTTGTCCCATGTATTTAATGGACTAACATAAATTTTCAATTCATTACAATAATTATCGTAGTAAAAATATGGAAAACAAGTTGAATTTCCATCAAAACTGGTTAAATAAATCATAACATAATGGAATGTTCTTCTTCCTCAAAAAGAAACTGTGCCATCAGGAAAAGATGACTATATATTGTTAATTTTTTTTACAAAAAGATTTTTAAATGTACTTTTATTCACATAAGTCTCTAAGAACCGCTGGTTTAATCTATATATCTTACATGTACAGAAGACATGTTGATGGCCTCACTCTAAAAAATGTAGATTTCTATGTAAGCTCACTCATTTATGAGTGGATAAACAACTGCCTCAAAAGTGCTACGTATCTGCATCCAGCAAGGATGATTTTTACTCTCCCTGCATCAGTGCACCTCTGAAGATCAAAGGTGAGTTAAAGAGAAGGAACATGAAGCACTGAAGTGCCTGGCTTCTAGGAGAAAAAAAATTTAGCTGGTTCTAAGAGTTTAAAACTTTTGTCAGAAAGCTGACCTTGTAATTAATGAATCATGCATGACCTTTGGGGTGCAAAGCCTGCATTCTTTACCTATTAAGACTGTTGACTTTTGGCAAGGGACACCATTTTCATGCCCAGAAGATATCTCAGGGTTTCTTTATAGATTTGCCACTCTGTAGTTGTAATACTATTTTATTTTTGTTAGAAAATCTGTGCATTTTACCAACTGCCTGTTTTCCACTGAATTTTACAGGGAAATAACACAACAATAGCAGATGCTGGGTAAGTAAATTATTCTGACAAATTAGATTTACTACAGTTCCAGTTAAGGGAAACAACGTAGATAAAATGCAAAGATTATTTTAATGAGCACCATCCTTCCCCCACTCCCTCACAGCTACTAAATGAGACATAGGCATCATGCTGGCCCGTGATGCACGTACACTGCCTGCCCTTCGGATGCTCAGAGCCATGCATGAGGACGAGGGTCATGAGTTATTCTAACACAGGTGGGAAGAGCTGTGACGCACATGGGGACACACAGTGGAATGAGTTACGTTAGCTCCTCCTTGGGAAGGAGGACCCAGAGGAGCTGATCACGCTTTATAACCTCCTATTTCTCTGCCATGCCAAATGGCCTGCTGTCAAACAAAAGCAGTCTCCTGATGGTAACCCACACAGTCAACAGGGGTCCATAACGTCCTACCCAGGGCCACCATCACAGCCTGCTGCTCCAAGCCCACAGGATAACCTCATGATGCTTCTGACCTGAGCATGTCGGTATGGAACAGTCCCAGGCTCCAGGCCACTGGACATCATCCACAAGTCCTGTCTTAGGCTTCTCCTAACTTCTGAAATGTATCCCCCACACTCTTTGGAATCCCAAGTTCACCACCAGCAGAATCTATGACATCCTTCAGTCCCTCCACCTTCTTGCTCTAATGCAAACTAGACTCTCCCCTGAGGCCCTGCTAAGTGGCAGCTTCTTGCAGGGTCTGGAGGTCGGGTGGGCTCCTTCTTGATCTCACCACTGTGTGTAGACTCCACCCTGAACCTCATGTCATCAAATGACATCCCCACCATTCACTGCACCCCTGGTGTCTCAGGGAACTCAACTTCTGCTTCACTGCTGCCATCTTGCGTGCTCATCCAGGCAGTGTCTCGGCTCTTTGAACAGATACAGAGAGGGTCCTTCCAGTGCCCTGCCTCTCAGGTCCATGCTACCTCAGCTGCCAGTCTTTATGGCCATTACATCATCGACTGCCACCTTGCTTTCCACTGTCTCCACACAGCCCACTTCTTAGCACTACTTTCTATCTTTCCACCTCACTCCTCCTGCCAGGACCCTGATGCAAACACTCACTAAGCTCTGCAAAACTCTGCGATCCCCTCCTGTACACTCTCTCCTCCCCCTGCACCTACTGCACCCTCCGTACCCTCCAGAGCTCACCACCGTATGCACCGCCTGCCGTCCAGGGCATTGTTAAGCACAGCCCTGGTAAACCCAGCTGTCTATTCCACACCCAACACAGGACTCTTCTCCTCCCCTAGAGGACTTCCTAACTTCCCTCCTCAGGCCTTGACACATCCTCCTACCTCACTGCCCTTGGCTGTGTGCTGCTTGCTGAAGCAATCAGGAAAGAACTTCAGACTCCTTGACCTCCCCAGCCCCCTATACTCAAGTCCCAGCACGCCTGCCTCTGTGCACACGGTCCTAGCCAGACAAGGCTCCTGTCTCACCTACATCAGTGTTTTTTTTCCCTTCTCAACTAGTTTTTTTCTGTAAGCGTACAATGTTACTTTTCCCCATCTTAAAATAAAAAACTTTCTCTCAAGCCCACTTCCTCCCATCAATTATCACAACTAGTTTTTTCTGTAAGCATACAATGTTACTTTTCCCCATCTTAAAATAAAAAACTTTCTCTCAAGCCCACTTCCTCCCATCAATTATCACCTAACTTCTGTTTCAGCAAAGCACTGTCAAAGCTGGTCACACAATGACCTCCAGTTCTGCGCCCCATCTCAGTCAGGCCTGTACTTCCCCACTCCACTTCAAAGCCCTCCCATCAAACCCCTAAAACCTCCCTACCCCTAAGGGCAGTCTGCACCCCACTGACCCGTCAGTGGTGGGCCCCACCCGCCCCGTGGCCACCGCTTCCTTCCTCCATCCTCGCCCACTACACTCGTTCCTCCTCCCAGCTCCTCTGCCAGGCTCTCCTCTTGCCCCCACCTCTCATGTCGAGTCCTTGGTCCCCACACACCAACATCCCAACTCCAGGGCCTCTTACTTGGGTGCAGGCTCCAGATCCACCTACATGCCAACAGTTGTCCAGTTTGTACCTTGAGTTTGGACCCTTCATCTGAACTCTTCAGTTGTCTACTAGACACCTCCACAGGCACGTGCAGTTGGTAACTCAAATTTAACACACCCAGAACAGAATTTTTGGTCTCCCCGCCACCTCGTGGCAACTCCACCCCTCCAAGCACTCGGGCCCCCCTGGAGCTGTAGTGCCTTCTCTCTCCCCACCCCCATCATCCCATCCATCAGCAAACCCTACTGGCTCCCTCTTCCCACTCCATCCAGCATCTGAGCATGCCTCACCACCTGCTATCATGCTGATCTGAGCCTCTAGCGCCTGCACCCTGGACTCCTGGAGTCACCTCCTCGCTAGACACACAATTCCACCCTTGCCACCCTACAGCCCCCTCTAGAACAACAGCAAGTTGATCCTTGTAAAACATACACCATGTCGTGTCACTCCTCTGCTCAAGCCCCCCTGGTCACTGCCCATTTTGCTCAGAGTAAAAGCTAAAGTCCTTGGGATGGCTCAGAGGCCCCATGTGACCTGGGTGCTAAATTTCTTCTCTGCTTTTATGACCCCACTCAAGTCACGCTGGTCTCCTTTGGGTCACTCAACATGCAGGCATGGTCTCACCCTGAGTAAGCCCCTCCGCACTTGCTCATCCCTCTGCCTGCAGCCTCCTTCCCTGGAACAGTCACAATGCTCACTTCCTAGTGTCCTTCAATCTCAACTGCTCAGGGAAGCCCACCCTGATCATCCTATTTAAGACATTAGCCCTTCCCCCTATTCGTGCCCCTTCCCCCCTATTCTGCTCTATTTCTTTCACTGCATTTTCACCTTCTAACATGCCACATAAAATCCTTATTTATTAGGTTTATTGCTTATTGACTGTCTTTCTGCTAGAAAGTGAGAGCATGACTGTAGAGTGCTTTGTCTGTTCTGTTCACCAATATAACACAAATGCCAGGGATAGAGTAGTATCTCAATAAACATGTTTCTTTAATAAAACCAGCAGTAATTCCACTGCAATTAACAATTAAAGGATGGGTTTGTCCCTCCCTACCAGCTGACATTGGAAACAAAGGGGGACACGCTGAATGGAACCCAAGAGGGACACTTGCTACAGCAAGCGTTCTCACCATGAGACTGATGAAGTGCCACAGCTCAGACCTCAGTGATTGCCTCCAACATGTTCCTCACACTGAGTGTGCTCTCTCAGTCCCTTCCCCTCAGTCATAGAGTAAGAGACACACATTTTTAAACAAATGAACTTGGCCCATCGAGCTAAAATGTGTCTACGCAAAGGAGGAAGGAGCCGAGGAACACAATTCACCCTCACAAGCTTGAACATGGAAACTACTTGCCACAGTAATGGCTCCAGTGAAACTGGTGAACGCGTTTAGAGGCAAAGGAACCTGAAACATCACCACAGTAGAAGAAAACACATACCTTGAACAGGAGTGACCACCGTCCCTTTGAAGTGTGGATTGATATGGATGTTCTTAGGCTGCTGAGGTGTCACGGGTGGAGGGGTCATCATTATTCTCGGGGTCTCTATCTGGGGAGGCATGTGCATCCCCTGAGGCGGGGAGGGGTGGTGCGGGTGCTGCAAGGGGAGCAGAGGCTGCAGCTGCTGCTGCTGGAACAAACTTCTGATCGGCTGCTGCTGAGGAGGGGGCGGCGGCGGTGGAGGGGGAGGCTGTGGCTGTGGCGGAGGAATTAATCTTGGAGAATGAGTCTAAAAATCACAAAAAACATCCACAGAAATAAACATTCAGAAGAAAAGTAAAAGAATGCTTTTACACATTCACATTTATTAAACTTCAAAGGTTTCAATTTAAGAAATAAGTTTATCTTAGCAACTCGTATAGAAACAGCAGGATACATAGGCCATTCCGCCTATTCACAGTGTAGGCTATGGTCTCACAACCGAGTCAACCTCAAGGCAAGGAGGAAAAATGGCAGCCTCAAAACACCCAGCATGTATTTTGAAAGAAAAAAGTTCAGTTCAGCAAACAGCACTGCCTACAACGAGCAAAGCCCTGCACTGGGGACAAAAAAGGAACCCACACCCCTGGTCCTCCTCCAGGACACCTGGTGAGGCAGATGGGAACATGCATGAGGAACCTGCCACAGAAAAGAAATGTCAGAAAAGGACAGGGCTGAAGAGATATTAACTTCATTAGGGGATGGGAGGAAGCATCTTTGAGAAGGTGGCGACCAATGGAGGAAGAGGAGAGACATGCCGTGCAGAATAAGCAGCAGAATAACCGGAAAGAGGCAGAGGCAGGAAAGACCAACCTGTTTGGTAAATTAGGAGGAAACCAGGACGGCTGCAGCCACAGAGAAAGAGAAGGAAAGAAGGCGAGAGTGTGAAAATCACACAGGAGTGGTCAAACCAGCAACAGCACCAGTTGCCATGTGCTAAGCCCTGCCCACATTTTAAGTGCCTGTTGTAAAGTCAGTAAAGAAAGTAATTGACCTAGTTCACAACAATCCTATGAAGTAGGTGCTATTTATTAACCTCCTTTTACAAGATCTAAGTAGCTGGTAAGCAGAAGAGCTGGAACTGGAATTCAGACAATCAGATTCCACAAGTTTTGCTTTTAACCACTAATCAAACTGGCCACATAGCTAATTAGCAGTAGAACACTACGTCTAATTCAACATGCTGCTTTCCCTGGGATGCTGCCAAATTACAGAGGTCCTTTGAATTCCACGTAAACCATCCATTATTAGGCCATACACGTACAATGTGTATAATGAATCACTGATGATCTCTTTGGTAGGAAGATGATCACAGTGTGTGAGATGGAACCGAGTAAAGAAGACAGAAGAGAGACCATATACTTAATAGGCTGTGGCAAGGACTGAATGAAAGAAATGGCCAAGGTCTGACAAAGAGCAAGAAGAAATTCCAGAAGAAGAATGAGTAGAATTTCAAAACTAAATTGTATCTATCTTGCCCCCTCGGGGAGGACTTTTCCAAAGATTCCAGTACCAGTTGAAACCTGCTGCCATACACGCTCCCAGAATGCAGCATGTTCCCTTCTCTAACTCATCACATTTGGAAAGTGCACACCTGCAGTGAGAGTGGGGATCTTATCTATCTTATGCAACACTGTATTCCCATGGAGAGCACATTAACTGACAATGGGACATGCAACTTAAATTTTATTAAACTGGGAATGACCACAATGCATGGTCATTAATTCAAGAGCATAATGAAGTTTTGAGGGAAAGATCAGGTGTTGTTTTAAACAAGTGAAGACTGGGGCCTGCAAAACATCCATGTGGAGAGGTATAGGGACAGTTGGCAAATGGAGAAACCAGAACTGGAAAGAGGTTAGGCCGGAAACTAAGACTCACACAGACATGGCAGGTGATGGGAAGGACAATGCTGCCGAGTGAGAATGCTGACTTAAAAAATGACTAAGAACAAAACCCTGAGAAACAATGCAATTAAAGAAAAAGGGATTTCAAAGAAATAAGTATTTAAGATGATGGATATGTTAATTAGCTTGATATAATCATTCCACAATGTATACATACATCATATCATCACACTGTACCTCATAAACACATGCAATTATTTGTCAATTAAAAAATAAAAATTTAAATAAGGAAGGAAGAGAAAGATCAAAGGAGAAAAAGAAGGAATGATTCTAGAAGATAAGAGAGTACACCCAAAATCTCATTCACCCAAAAAGGAGTGGCTCAGAAAAAAAAAAAAAAGATAATCAATAATGCCCCAGAACATAGTCCAGAAGTACAAGAGGTGAGAGAAGGCAAGGTGGCAACTCTGAGAGCACTGTTCAGGAGTGAAAAGAACGAAATCCAGGAAGCAGAGGACTGAGCAAATGGGCAGAAGCACAGACATGAGCTAAAAATCTTCTTTCCAGAACTTTGGAGGGTGAACAGTCAAGGAGACAGCACAACTCTATGCTGGGGAGTGAAAAGATCAAGGGTGCTGGTGACATGGGAGGAAATACAGTAGGGGACGAGGATAAGTTCACTTCAGAAACCCCTGATCTTTTCAGTAAACTGGCAATTTTAATATACCACCGACTAGCAAAGATTACAGTCCAAAGCTGCATCAGACTTAGGCCAGCTGTCTGGTTTATTCCCAGTTCATAGTGAGCTCTAACAGTCCAGATCAGTCACACTAGAACCCAGAGATACATCATCATCAGGTCTCCTAAACTTCTGGGACATTTTCTACAGCATTCAAATTCTCTCGGTTCGGCCTCTCTGAAGGAGGTAGGCAATGCATGTCCTTCCTCCCTTTGTGGATAAGAAAACAGGCAGTTCAGTAACTTCTCCAAAATCATGGAGACACAATTATGCAAATACTGGTCTTATGTGTAGTTTCCCCCCAGGAGGCCAAAATAACTGACTCGGCTGTTCAATATTTGACAAGTGTGGGCTTGGGTGGGAATAGAGGACAGGAAAGGGGAAAAAAACTTAAAGGTCCAACTTTTTTGCTATTAGTGATTTTTAAGAACAAAACAGTTGCATGAGCAAACAGCAGTTACTAACATCATCAAATTCTGTATGCTGTAATCAACCTACCTGCTCCTTTCCCCTACTTTACAAACAAATTACAATTCTCATGCTCAAACCAAAAATCATCTTTCTACTTTATTTCACAAATGAATATCTCCTAAAATACATTTCTACAGAAGCAAAGTGTGGTTTTCCCCAAAATTCAGATAAAAATATGAGACATGGACACATATTCGTACTAAATAAATAAAGATTGACTTCTGAAGGAAAAAGCTATAAAACCCTAAAGCTTAACTGAAAGAACAACAACAAAAACAACACTACAATTCCTGTCTTTGCTTCTGAGATTTCCCATCTTTGAGATACAGAGGAAATTCTAATTAAGTTGAAATTATATGATTTATTCCTAAATTATGAAAAATTTTTAGGAATAGGACATGGTAATTACTGTAAGAGAAACTGCTATTTAAGGAAAAACCTATGGTAAACAGTGCAAAGGAAAACTGTTTTTATAAAAATAAACAACTGCCTATATTTTATACGTACTACGTTCAGCATTTTCAACACAGTGTGCTTAGGAGAAGCGCCTATCTAGAAGCAGAAGATAACAGAAAGGCTCCACTGCCGTTCTTGTCATTCGAGGACATCAGATCTCTCACTAATTCTTCCTTTGGAAGTAGCTGTTGTATAGGATTATTTTTTACTGACAGATTACTGGAGAACTGAATTTCTAAGACTACATATGAAATCACATTATAAACTATAAAACAGAAACTTTAGCCATTACTTCTACTACTAAACTTTAATTATTCACACAAAGGAGAGAGAAACATAAAATATGGTACCCACAAAAGCATGCATTCGTTTGTTCTATCACAACAGAATCATAAACATTACCACGACAGGAGGCTGCGTGGGAAGCAGAGCAGGTCTGTGATCCTTCATTCTTGCCCTCTCACTGCTCTCTCTCCTCTGGTCTCCCATTCCACGGCACATGAGAGAGCCTCCTCTCCGTCCTCCCCGCCTGGAGCCATAGCGCCCCTGTTTATGCTGGCGCTCTCTTTCTTCAAATTCAAGCAATGCAGCTTTGGCTTCTGCTGAAAGCTCTATTTGAAAAGATGCACATGTGTTAGATACCTTCAAATGGCCCAAACTAGATTTATAGGGAGAAAACAGGAACGAAATATGTGACAATGGAATTCTGGAACGACAAGTGCTTCACTCACAATAAATACTAAACAGTAGCAAGTATGATACAATTGGCAATACCACAACCCATTAGTCAAATAATTAAAGGTAATTTCACAAAGAATGGAAAACTCATTTAACACTATTTCAAGTTTTCATATTTATTAAAAAAATTTTTTTTCCACTGTGAAGACCTCTATCCATGCAGTCTTCTTTAACAGTAAAGACAGGCTTTCCTTTGTAATAAAATACAAATATCGCCTATAAATTTTACAGTATTTTCAACTGAGACCACTAAAATGTGTTAAGTGAAGCTAAAAAAGAAGGGGCTGAAGTTAAATACAACCAGTGCCCTTAAATGGCTAAACGTTCTGCAATCAATTCCTCTTTCACTGGTATATGGCACTGGTCAGGAGCTGTCTCCACCAGTCCTACACTAGTATGATCTTATTGAAGCCAGAAGAAATATTATTATGCAATGGCACACAGACTCAAAAGGACAAATTCCCAATCCTTCTGATATAAAAACAAAACTATTATTAAATTCACTCTTAAATCAAATAATTAAGGGTATTTCATAAAGAATGGAAAACTCGTTTAACACTATTTCATTTCAAATTTTATAAAAACTTTCCACTGTGAAGACAACTTCTATCCGTGCAGTCTGATATGAAAGCCATATCAAATGACAGCAAAGTCACATTAAAAACGTCATTAATACAAACATCTGTGGAGCATCCAGTAGCTGCTCACCTCTGTGCCAATGCTTTAGGAATACAAAAAACATGAGCTCTGGCCCTAAGAAACTTCAGACGGCATACTCTCCTAAGGGGGAAAGAAACACCTTATCCAAACATGATCCCTTTATTTTATAGGAATATCTAAATTGTGACAATAGATCTTACATTAATAAATGCATATTTTCCAAACTGTCACTGAATGCTGAAAAGCCTTCTCACACTTTCTTCCTCAGTGAAGGGTAAATTTTAAATACTACCAGAGTCTACCCCACACCTTGGATACCATCATCTCTGAACTCTTCCAAAATCTCTAAATAAGCCACATTTCATTTTCTTGAAATTGTTTCTGTGGTATTCCCCTCCCCTTCAAATGAATCTAGACCCCATTTGAAAGAAAATTTAATCTCCTTCTAACCAGCACAGACTTTTATTCTAATCTTGACTACATGATTGGTTCACACACACATTTTATGCAGTGAATCAGCAATTATTTTTCTAGTGGTTCTGAGTGTCAAGATTAATTTCACTATCCTCAGTAATAAAATGGTTTCAAATGACATCTTTAATCAGTAACTAAAAATGCTTTCCTCCAATTGAGACAAGCTGTCACAAAAGGTCACCAAAATATGACAGGATGGAAATTACATTTGTAACTTCAACTGAAATGTTAATTTCCCTTTAAGTGTTTTCTGAACTATGTCCAGATTCTAAAGTAAAGAGATATAGCTCAATGTAACAAAGTTTTACAGTGTATTATCTCTTTCTAAAATGTTATGAAAAACATATTTGCATGCAAATAATTTTATAATAGTTAGAAATGGATATTTATAGAATATAAAATTTGTTTGGCAAAATAAAAATAACAAACAATAGCCTGGGATTGTCTTACAAAATAACTAAATCAAGAAATGTTTAAAAACTGTGTACATACAAGGACCATAGTATAAAACTAGCACAGTATGCTACTGCTGACACTAACAATCTTGAACTGTTTATCACTAGATAAAAATGTTTTTCTCATAGAACCTTTGCCTAAAATAAAATTGACTAAGGATATTATTTCAAGAGAACATTATGTGGGTATAAAAAGCAGGTTCTTTAGGCTAAAGCAATAAAAAGTAAGTTAACATATTATATACATGCCAACAAACTTAGAATAACACAAAATCTAGAAGCCTACCCATAGGTAATGAATTAAAAAGCCTAACTAAAGTAAATTCAGTTTTTCATTTTTGGCTTGAACTGCTTTCAAAGACAATCTGAGGACCACTTCCTAAAGCAAAAGAAGAGACAACTCTGAACTTCTGGGGCTGACACTTGAAGGAAACTGATCAATGCCGCCCCACTTTTAAAGATGGCTATTGACATTTTCATTCAAAATAAATCATTCCCTTATGCATGTATATTCTAGTAACCCTGTTCAACTGGGTTCCATGAGAGAACTAAACACTTAAATTCTACAGCATCCTCTGTATGTAATGAATTAATTTATCTCCTAAGTATGTAGTTTTGTACTATCATTGAGAAAACTAAGAAAACAGTCACCCAAATATTCTTCTGTAAGGTTTAATTTCCGGAATCCTGGTTGAGGAAAAGCAGCTAACCGATTAAGATCTTAACCTAAATGAAAGCCCAAAATTCTACTTCTAATCCAGTATGAATTCAAAATACAAGCCAACAAACCAACAATATGCATTAGGTTCCTTAACTGTCGAGGCTGCCATATACATAAATCAGTGTTTTCCATATTTTAGAATGACATGATGTATATGAATGTGAAAAAAAGACTAAAAGTGAACAAAACTCCCTTCTAGATTTTGAAGAGAATTCACTATTTCACATGATAACTTTCAGGGTCAAAAATGGCAGGGCACCACAGCATTTTTGATTCTTCTTTTCAAAGAACGGAGTGTTCTCAACATTAATCAATGATATCACAAAAAAAGTTTATTTAAAATAAATGTTAAAAGACATCATTTGCCAAAAAATACATATGATAAGAGACAACATATGTACTCTAGTAACAAGATACTTTAATACTATTAAAAGAGTAGGCAAACAGCTTTATACAATCAAATAAATGCAATTATTTCTGTACAGAACCTGAAACTGATATTTTCGATCATAAGGAATACACAAATAAACTAATAGGTAAAAATTTACATAAATTTCTAGTTTACCAAATATTGTTGTATCCTCTCTTTTTCGATAAATATATTCCTCATACGTAAAATTAATCCTTTGTTTGTGAGGAGGTTTTTTGTTTCTTTTTTTTTTTGTCTTTTTGTGACGGTAAGGGGATTGCAAACCTTGGCTTGGTATCGCCCGCACCGCGCTCAGCCAGTAAGCGCACCGGCCATTCCTATATAGGATCCGAACCCGCAGGCGGGAGCGCCGCTGCGCTCCCAAGCGCTGCACTCTCCCAAGTGCGCCACGGGGCCGGCCCTTGTGAGGAGGTTTTAAAGGTAATAGAGCTCACTGTTTTAGGAAACCAATCTCCTAATGAACCAAACCACCCCCCCCCCTTTTTTTTTTAGAAGTAAGCCTGACTGTGCAGTTACTGGAAAACTCATGTTTCCAAACACTACCCTTTCTTCAGTCAGGGCTCACAGATGCAGAACAGTAAAAGGCACCTGTAAGCACCACTTTCACCTGCTCTCTTATCTAGCCAAACAAACACATTCCACACAAATGCATTCAAATCCTTAAAATGTTTAAAAGAATGGTAGGTGTTCAAATTGTTTATGCTCATAGCCACTCTGCCTCTAAAGGCCCCAGGCCCTCTGCCCCCATATTCAAAGGGGGAGACTTGCCCACCATGAACCAGCCCTTCCAGCCTCTTGTCCCAGGATTAAATGACTATAAAGCTGCCAGATGCTTTGAGGGGGGGGGGAGGGGAGATTCAATGCAAGTTCTTGGAATAAAAGAAAGTATAAAAGACCCTGGAAAGAAATGAGGCAAAGATCCTGAAAAGAAAAGGATGCAGGAATGAAACAAGAATTATGAACACAGCCAAGCTAGACAACATTTCAGAACAAGGACCTTATTGGTATTTGCATGGAGGTAAGATGAACAGGGATGAGATGACCACAGCTGGAGACCAGGGGAGTGAGCAAAGGCAGAGAAGCACCATAGGTCGGGGGAGGATAGCACATCAGAGGGAAGGTGATGTGTGAGCTCCACTGTGTCCCCACAGGGAGCTGACTGAAGAGGGGAAAGGCCCCCATTTACAATGTGGCTGTAAAGTGATTTAATGTTCTTAGAACGCCTAGCTACCCATGGGAGCTCTGTCACCATGCTTTTATTTTATACATCAGATTTTAAATTTATGCAACCAAAGCCACAGTCCAGATAAGAGACCCAAGATAAAGAAGCAGAAAAGTGATGACTCGCTACCCCTGATCCTGTCACTCCAGCCCCACCCTACTACCCAGGAAGGCACCTACACCTCAGCCCACGCCCTTGGTGTTCAGCCAGGGTTGGAGATCTTTCCCGTTTATCCTATCCCAAAACCCAAGACTGAGATGTCTTTGCTTAAGTAAGTTTGTTCTGTAATGTTACCAACTCCTCCTGTTGAAGTACTTCATTTTTTTCCCATCCTCCTATTTTAAGACCTTTTTGCTCCATCTCCTTTTCCCAAGGCCAGTGTCAAACCCTATTTCATAGAAATTTATGATTTTTCTAAGAAACTTGGTTCAGATTAACTGGCAACTTTATACCATAACTTGAGAAAAGTCTAGGGAAATCTCGGGCCAAAAGGTAGAAAAGAAGAAAACTGAAGGGGGAAGAAGGGGAGGATTCTAGAAGAATCTCTCCATAAATCCTGCTTAGTAAAGTAACATGGTAACACTGGCTCACTACTGTTAACTTGTGCATCTTAGGAGCTTAGTGTCCTCCTCTAGAATTTGTATCTGTCACTTAATGATGCAAGCTCATGTTCTGGACTAAAAACAACTGTAAATAATGGTTTTAAGAAGTAATGAGAGTAGTAATGAGAGCTACATCTTGATTTTTGTCTAGACCACAACCAAAAGGCAGGTATAGCTCCTCTTCCTTCCACCCTCTCATCCTCCTCCTTAGAAGAAGGACAATATCCTGTTGGTTCTGCAAGTATGTGTTCCAGAGCAGCATCACCTGGGAACTCATTAGAAATGCAACTTTCTTGGGCTTCACCCTAGATCTAATGAATCAGAGACACTGCGAGTGGGGCCAGAAATGTTTTCACAAGCCCTCTGGGTGATACCAATGCTCACCCAAATTTGAGAACCACTGCTTTATTCTCTGCAACAGACACTGGAGAAGACTGTCGGAGTATAAAGAGGGGCAGGGCCACTGGACAAATCTTCCGGTTAACTATATCTTTTAACAGCAGAATGATATTCAGTTAACTTGAACATCCTTATTAAATTTGCTCAGAATGATATTCAATTAATTATTTCTATAAATAAGTTGGTTTGTCTCATTAAACACTGAGAGGAATAGCAGAAAACACAAAAAATATGGCTATGAGGACACTGACAGGTACAAAATAAAACCAGCCTGGTCTAGAATCACCCCTGCAAATCTCAGGTCAATGGTCCTGCAGCTGCCATCCCCACACCACCTCCTCAGGACCAACCAGGAATGAATGTTAGGTACTAGAGTAGCTCTAGGCCACAGACTCCAAAAGAAAAACTATTTAAAAAATAAACAATCTTAAATATTTTATTCAAACATTTTTAATCCAAAAACAACAGGCATTTTATAGAGTGACTTTTACAGCACCATGACTCAGCGCTGACCTCACGCAGACCACCCACCCTCTGGATGACATCCACAACCACCTAGTCAGCTTTTCCCATTTGATTAATCGTAACACTACGGAGAAAGTTGAAATGGGAGTGAAGAAGGATGGGAGACAGGCAAAAAAAGTTACCCAAAGTTTCTGGAATGTTCCTTCTCTCTCTAGTTACATCTGAGAGCCTAATAATTGTTCCTTCTTTCCTTTCAGTTTTGAAACGTAATCGTCCAGATTCTTCATCATCATCATCTTCTTCATCTGATTCTTCTTTTATGTCCTTCTGGAGTTCCAAAGTGTCCATACCTCCCTACATTGCAGACATACAAAGCAAAAAGGGAGGGAGAGTGAGTTCATATTCTTTTGAATTAAATATTAACGCTAAAATATTTTTTTAAGTTGTTTACATTTAAGATGTAAGAATACTGAAAAATGTCCTATCGTAAAGCCATGTGAAATACTAAACTGACTCCAGGAGAAAATAATCTCAAACATTAAAAGTTAACTTCATGTTAGAGAAAGCTCAAATTCCTGCTTACAGTTAATATACAAAGTCCTCCTACACAGTTCTGCTACTTACACTTATTTCTGAGAGAACAAACATAAATCCCCAAAATTCCTGCTGGGCCTACTGCCCAGAGTCTAGTCCAGATCACTGAAAAAGTTTAATATATTGATTAAACTAACACTAGAGTTTTATGAATTTATTAGCATATAACCCACCTTGTAACGTCTATTAGACGACATCATACTTCCCAGTTATACAGGCACCATATTTCATGATTCCTGAATCCATCTACCTGGACCTTCACTGCCAGGCGAGCAGTGCAAACTTGCTGCTGGGTTTGCTGCTGCTGTTATTCTTACTGTTTCAGCCTCCAAACTCTTCCCTTCATCTCTCCCACTCCTGTCTACTTCACTTTCATTGTCTAGAGCTAATGCATCACTACATTTGGCTGGGATTATCGTAAGAGCAAAACTAGTGTCTTGAGTCACTTCTTCACACTAAAACAGCTTTTACTTTAAATTTTATTATCTCAGTATTCCCCACAAATATTTTCCCTGACCTCACCCCAACTTAAAAGTAGTTTCTCCATGGGCAATTCTAACTGCCAAGTGTCAATTGCATTCCTCTGACACAGGTCTTCTCTCTGCAGGTCAGTCTCAGTAACCCACTTCTAGATATGACAGCTACCTACTCAGTGTGAGGGTTATTTTACTTTTTATAAATCTGAAGAAAAAAGAATAAATTTGCCCGTCTGGTCTCATGATTCATAATTTTTAAATGTTCTTTACTCTTAAAGAAACAAAAATGAACTACTTGATTAGAAAATGCACCAAAAGAATTAAAAAACTCCAATGACAAAGTCATTTTGTAGTCTTCTTTTCTTCAACATTTTCTACGTAAAGAGATAGACTACAAATGCACATACTCTTTACTACAGATCCTACTAGTGGAAATACATCTTTAGGAGCTCAAATGCCTTAAAATAATGACTGTATACTATACCTTTATTTTAAGCCTAATGATTGCAATATCACCTTTTAGTATTCTGGTGTTCAGTATAATGTAGAATTTTAAAGTACCAAAATGTGGTTTGATACCTTTATTTCTGAATTACTGAATACCTGAAGTCAGAATGAATGACATCTGACACATACCCTAAGTATATGCTGCACCACACTTTCAAATTGAGCAAAGGTCAACTCCCTTAGAAAGTTTCTTCTCTACTTCCACGATGCTCTCAAGCAGCACTTCTCAAATTCAATGTATATCCCAATCAACGGGAATCTTGTTAAAAAGCAGATTCTGACTCACCAGGTCCACTGTGGGACCTGAAATTCTGCATTCTAACAAGCTCTCAGGTGACGCCAACACTACAGGTCCACAGACCACAGAGGAGGAAAAGAAATCACCACCAAGAAAGCAAAGATTCTCCAACAGTATTTTTAACTAAACTATTAACTGTAATCACAGTTCAAAGACTTTCCAAACAAGTTTAATGTAAAACACGACAGTACTGAAAGTAACAGTTTATTCTGCATCCAAATCTCCATCTAAGATATCTAAAGAGGGCAAAGATGAGTTGAAAACTATTTCTTTGAAACAAATACTACAGCCCACAGGGGGGAAAAAATTAAAAATTAAAAATTAAAAACTACAGTCTATGACCTAGCAGTTTAATTCCTAGATATTTACCCTAAAGAAATGATAACTTGATGTTCAAATAAAAACCTGTAGGAAAATGTTTACAGCTCTATTCAGAATCACCAAAACTGGAAACATTTAGATGTCCTTCAATGAGTAAATGTATAAACTGTGGTACATCCAAACCATGAAATGCTACTTGGTAATAAAAAGGAATGAACTACTGACACAACTGAAATGAAATCGCAAGGGCACATTATGCCGTATGAAAGAAATCAATGTCAAAAGGTTATATGTTACAATGATTTCATTTATATGACATTCTCCAAGAGACTGTTGTCCAGTGGTTAGGAGGGTATGACTACAAAGGGACAGCACAAGGTATTTTTTGAGTGACGGAACTGTCTTAGAATGCAAACTTGTGGTCCAAGTCTTGGGGCCCAGGTAAGCCTCGAATTGCATCAAGATCAGGCAAGCCCTGAACTGACAATGAAGCACGGCTGATACCACCTGTTCAAGCGTAGGTCATTTGACAACATTCACTAAGCTGGACTCAATCTTTCAGACACTGGTTACTAACTCTTTCTGTTTTGTTTTGTTTTTTTTTTAATTGGATGAGACAAATGTCTTAATGGGTTCAAAGAGTTACCATATTAATTTCTTGTTTGTTTGCAAATTTAAAGAGAAATAGAAGCATGGTTTTCATACAGTTTTAAATGCACTTGTAAAAAAACAGATTTGGGTTTTATAACAAGGATATCTATATGTAACTAAAAAAATAAAAGAATTACCTATTAAGATCATCAACTACTTGACCCACATTCAAGTTTCCCCATTATTCCCACATTGTCCCAGGTTGTCAAATCAGTACTTAAGAACCAGAATTTCACATCATTGTCACATGGATATAGGCCAGTCCTGGTTCATCAGGTCCTGGTCTCCTGGTAACAGGACTCCTTGCTATATTAACTCTTATTCTAAACACAGTGCTTTAAAAAAAATGCATCTCCCTTTGCTATATGGTTTACAGAATAAACTAACCTATCTGCCAAAATGTTGACCTTCTGTATAGTTTTTAACAAATATTACCTCGCATTCCACTCACAAGCAGAATTCCATTGAAGGATAGTGTTGGGTTACAACATAAAAATCAAATTATTCAAATATTATAGTTTATAAGAATTTATATATATGTAAATCTTTGATTTCATTATCGACATTGCCAAAAATACTCAGTGGTTTGAATTTCAGCTACTGATTTATTTTGAAAACCTGAAAGATTTACTTTTAATTCTTAATAAAGGGTACATATAAAAAGGACCATGAAAGTACTTAAAATATAAAGAAGTCCACCTACGCCTTATATATACGAGAAAATCTAAGGGAAAGTTAAGACCTAGACTTGTACATATTTTGAAGTTCTCCAGCTAATTCTGAAATGACCTAAAATTTCAGTGTGTTGAAGGAAAATTCAATATTGTATCCCAAAATCTGAACAGAAACAATGGGTGGTTCCCTGAAATAGAAAAAAAGAAAATCATAAAGAATACCACTTACGAAAAGTTCCTAAAAGTTTTTAATGCTTATTTATAGAATAATTCTTTATTATATCAAATGCAAATCAAAATATATGATTCCACCAACGGTGAAAACTTCTAAGTTGGAAAGATTGAATAAACTGTGCAAAAATTACAAGAAAAAAATTATGGACTAATATCCTTTATGAATAGCGATACATATTTCCTTTAGAAAATAAAAGCATATTGGAATCCAGCAAAATATAAGGATAATACACACAACCAAGTGGGGTTTATCCAGAAACACCAGATTGATTTAACATTCAAAAAACAGCCAACTTAATAAATTGTACCTAGAGAAAAATTCAAAATATATGTAGATACCCCTCCTCTTCCAGGAGGTGTAGCTTAAGACCTCCCCACCACTCCCCTGCAGGGCAGCCTAGATTTCATGACTTGCTTCCAAAGAGTGGAATAAAGAAAGGGAAAGACAGTAACAATGAGGAGGGCTGGCAGACACTGCCTTTCCCAAATGATCAAGTTTAACTTCACCAGGGATGTCATGTGGCATAAGGGGCTGAGAAAGGAACTTCACCTCTATGGTATCCTTTCCAAAAATCCATAACTTCAGTCTAATCATGAGAAAAGTGACAAACAAATCCAGACTGGGAGGCATTCTACAGGATACCTGGCCAGCACTTCTCAAGGCTGTCAAGGTCATGAGATAAAAGGAAAAACTGAGAAACTGACACAGAACAGAGGAGAAAGGGAAAACATGACAACATGATGATGCCCTGAGTTGGATCCCGGAACCGAAAGAAGGCACTTAGGAGAAAACTGGCAAAATGGAAATAAAATTTGGAATACAATTAAAAAGTCTATTATTGGGAATTAAAAGTTAATTTAATTCCCAATAATAAAATATGGGATAAGAATCACATGATTATCTCAATACATGCAGAAAAAGCATCGACAAAATTCAATACCAATTTCTGATTTCTTTAAAAAAATCTCAGCAAACCAGAAGTAGAAAAGAACTTCCTCAATCTTATCAAAAAACTTCCAGCTAGCATACTTGATAAAATACAGAACATTTTCCCCCCAACATCAAAAACAAGGCAAGAATGTCTGTCCTCAATGCTTCTATTCTACATAGTGCTGGAGGTCAGTAGGACAAAAGAAAAAAATAAAAGGATACACACTGAAAAGGAAAATTTAAAAACTTTATTAACAGGCAACATGATTATTAAATTAGTGTTTCCTAATTTGATCTAAAGATACAATGCAATCTCCACCAAAATTCCAACCATATTTTTAGTAGACGTTGACAAGTCCATTCCAGAATTTATATAGAAATTCAAAGGACCAAGAACAGCCAAAATAATCCTGAAAGGAAAGAACAAAATTAGTGGATTTACACTCCTTGATTTCATGTTATAGTAATCATGACTGTACAGCATTAGCATGAGGATACATAAACAAATCAATGAAACAGAAAAGAGATTCCAGAAGGAGACCTAAACTTAAATGGTCAACGATTCCTAACACAAGCACTAAAACACCCCAATAAGAAAGAAAAGTCTTTACAACAAATAATAGTGGAACAATTAGACATACGCAGGGAAAAAACTGAATCTCGTTTTTCACACACACATATAAGTTGAGATAGATCACAGTCCTAAACTAAAATTATCTAATACTATGAAGCTTCCAGAGGAAAACAGGACACTATCTTTGCAACTCTGGATTAGGCAAAGATTTCTTAGATCACAAAATTACTTGGTCTTCATAAAAATTTAAAATTTTCTGTTCATGAAAGGATACATTTACATTTAAGAAAATAAAAACACAAGCCACAGACTCAGAGAAAATACTCATAATACCTGTATCTGCCAATAGACTTGATATCCAACATATATAGACAACTATCTATCTATACCTAGAATACAGACAGTATATATACAAATATATAGTCTACAAAGAAGATATATTGTCTATGTAGAATACAGATGTATAGACAATATGTTTTCTCTATGAAGAATATATAGACCACATGCAGTATATAGAGACAAAAATAAAACAACCTACTTTTTTTTTTTAAAGTAAGAGACTAAAACTGGACCCAAAGAAGATAAAGTCCAATAAGCACATGAAACAGTGCTCAACCTTAGTCATCAGAGAAATGCAAACTAAAACCACGATGACACACTCAGTAGAAGGACTAAATGAAGAGACTGACAACATCAACTGCTGGGGGAACAATAGGGGCCGTCCTACCTCACTGGTGAGAGTATAAAATGGTTTCAACCACTTTAAAACCATTGGGCAGTTTTTTTCTGATCAAAATACCTCTAACCTAAAAATACCTCTAACCTCTCTAAGCAATTCCATTACTAGTTAACAACAAGAGAAATGAAAACATACATCCACAAAAAGATGTGTAATATAATCTATACAGTAGCTTTATTCATAATAACTGGAAACAACTGAAACATCTATCATCAGGAGAATGAATAAGGTATATATCCATGAAATGGAATAAACTATTGATACATGTGATTTCTTGGATGAATTTCACACACATGTTCAGCAAAAGAAGGTAGACACAGGAGTACATACTGTATGATTACATTTATACGCAGTTCTAGAATAGGAACGACCAACTCAGGGTAACAGAAATAAGAACGGTGTTTGCCTCTGAGGAGTCAAAACTGAATAAAAAGAAATGAGGCACTTCCTGGGAAGATGGAACTGTTCCTTATCAATGGAAGAATGGTATCTTTGGATGTATACACATAGCAAAACTTACTCTGTACCTATCCCTGAATATAAATGTTACCACAATTTTAAAAGTACTTTAAATAGTGCAAAGATTTCTTTAAATTTCTCTCATTTCTTCCTCTGTGCATGCCAAAACTATCTAAAATGGCAAACCTTTATAACTATGTTAGAAAACAGCAGCATAACTGGCACTAATGTGGCCACATAATTAGAAAGGATTGATAGTCTTTATAATGAGATCTTTCTAATTGTTTCAAGTATAGTGATTTCTTTGTATTAACCAAGAACAGTTAAGTAAAAGGAGCCACCTAAAATAGGCTTTCCAATTAAAATTAATTAATTTGGTGATTTTTTAGTTCTATAATTCAGATTCTTAACATTGCTCCTAGAATGAAGTCATCTGAAAAACTGCAACATGCTCTCTACTTCTGTCTTAAGCACTCCAGAGCAAGGCACGCTCCAATACACCATGAGGCATAACGGGATGTTCATCAACACACTGCAGACATTTACTTTAAGAAAATGGGTGAAAGAACTAGGAAGGCACCAAACACACAGCTGTATGCGGCACACTATAACTGTTACTCCTCCCTGAGGACTATATAATTTACTTAGACTTCTAAAAAAGATAGATCTATCTCTAAACCAAATCTCCAAAACCAAAGCCTACAAAAGGTATTAAAATTGTAAGCAATTCTACTTGTCAGGACCTAAAGTAGTACTATGCACACAAGCTCTCAATAGTCATCTTTTCGAGTGACTAATATTCAGTGATTCTACTGTAAAAAAACAAAGCCAGAGTATCTGTTGCTAGGGAAAAAGACCAGCACATCATCTGCCTCCAGTAAGGACGATTAAAGGTCCTTTCAGCGTTACAAAGAATTTTCAGTCAACACAAAAACAAGCAACACAAGGTAAACTAACAATCAAGGAAAGAATTAAAAAGTAAATGTATTAATGACTTTAAAAAATATTTTTAAATACTAAATTTAAAATTAAATTATGGTACATACAATTTAAAAGAAAAAAGCAAATACACCTTCTAGCAGATGGTATTAAAAAGATAAAATATTTAACTTGGATGAGCTCTTACTTTGTGTTCTGAGGATGCATACTGAAAACAATCCTTAGCAAGTTTCATGGAAGCACTGACAGCAACGAGAAACCACAGCAGTGAGACAAATGCGACCTCCAGTTCTCTGCCTTCCAAGTTAGACAGTCAAAATTTTAACCACCTTATATTTCCCTGTTCCTTCATATTTTAAAAGAAAACAGAATATTTCTCTACTTATAAAAGTTATTTTGCTTATAGCAAAAACTTTTTAAAGTCAGAAAATACTGGAGTACAAAGACTAAGTAATCCCCCTATCTAGAGGTAATCACTATTACCATTTTTATCTTTGTCTGGACTTTTAAAAAAAATGTACACACATACATTTAGATATAGCAGTTACAGGGGAAGCTACCATCTTGCTCTTTTCACGATGTATCCTGATACAGTGTGTTCCTTGGGATCCAAGGGCGGTCTTGCTTACTGCCCATTATGACAGGTTTGGGTTCCCTATGCTCAAGGGTTCCTCCCATAACACAGTCCCTGTATGTGTAGGGTCAACTGGCCCTCCTCTTCACATGGCCCAGCAGAAATGGGGTCTTAGAGAATTGATGCTGAAAAGGCATCTCTCATCTAACTTGCTGAAATTATTATTTTAAATTAATATATAAAAACTCACTGAAAACCACAATTAGAAAAAATGCACAGAAACATCAGTAGAATATTTATGAAAAAAAAGATGTATCATTCGTATTTCAGATTTTAGCTTAAGTCATTTAAATGGAATACAGACAGAGATCTAAAGCATCGTCTGGTATGCTGTATCCCACTGGAAGATTTGATTGTGATTTATTTAATCCTCTGTAACAATTCAAATTGCTTCCATTTATTTTCAAAGCTGAGAATAAATACCTGGTGCAAGCATCTTTGAACGTATCTTAATTAATTTTTCTGGATAAATTCATTAAAGTGGAACTGTTGAGTCAAAGGACAAGTGCTTTAAGGTTTTTGATACTGTCAACAACAGTGAGGGGTCTAAGATTTTACTCTTCTCGTAAGCTAACAAGTTAGCCTGTCACCACGTCATAAAAGATGTGAGAAACCTCCTGGTCAGAGACCAGGACAGTTTATTACTCATATCACTAGCGGAAGCAATTGTGTGCAAGTTTCCTAAGGCTCCACTCCCACTGGGCCATGTGAAAAGGAGGGCCAGGTGACTCTGCACATACAGGGGGCTATGTTACAGGAGGGACCCCTGAGCAAAGGGAACTCAAATCTGTCATAATGAGTAATAATCAAGCCTGCCCTTGAATCTCAAGGAATACGCTGTATCTTTCAAGGCTGTTTGTGACACAAAAATCCTTGAGAAGATACTTTGAAACAAAGGGCTAGCAAAGCACACAGAAACAAAAAGGACCCATGGAAAACGGTCTTCTGACAATGTTTCTAAAATGCTCTCCCAACTGCATGAGACTACACCCAACAACTAATGTGGATGTTTGCCAATATTAAAATAGGTTAAAATTCTCAACTTTGTTTTAATTTTAATTTTTTCAATATATTTTCATGTTGCTCATTTGCTTTTTCCATTTTTAATTACTTCCTTACATTACTCTCTTTTCTATAGGACTACTCATTTGTATGTACTGAACATACATATACTGAATATTAACCTTTACATCCTGAATATACTAACTTTATATACTAAACATATTAATTCTTAGGTGCATATGTAACTATTTCCCCATATGTGTCATTTGGCTGAACTCTAATGTTTATAGTGCTTTGGAGCACTTGCATATAGCCAGATCACTGTTTTGCTATACAGCTTTAAAAGTCCTAATTTTAAGAGTAGAAGAGACAATCTGTTACCACTGTTACTCATTCTCTATCACCTCCTTAATAATAAAACCCCCAATTTTAGCTGAACATGGCGTCACCTAACTAGAACACTATTTGCCAGCTTCCCTTGCTGTTAGGTATAGCCTTGGGACTAGAGTATTGTTAATGCTATGTATACGCATGTCCTCGTAAAGGGGAGGCACAATCCCTTTCAATCTTCCTGCAAGTCACTGCTTGGAAAATAGACCATGACAAGAGCAGCAGCCCGGGAGTTGTACAAGAGAAGCCTGGAAGAATTCTGGGTATCCGATTACCTGTTGAGACCAATACCAGAGCCGAAATGCCCTCTGAAATTTTTTGACATTACTGAGAAATACATTTCTAGTATTTGGTGGGTTTTTTGTTTTGTAGGTAAGCCTAATGCTGACACACCATGATTCAAACATTTTCTTCCAATACATTTACAGTTTGGGATGTGTGCACATGCACAACTGTTTTTGTTGTTGTTGTTTACACTGAAATCTTTAATCAATCTGAGATCCATACTGATATAAGAAAAGGATCTAACTTCCCCTAAACGATTAATCCTTTCTCAGTCTGTCTGAGGTATTCTGTCATATGAACTCACACGTTACTTCATTTTTTTAAGGCTGGGTCTGATCACTAATGTTCCTCCAAAGACCACTCCCTCTCTACCTCTCTCCCTCCCTTCCCTCCCGCCTCTAGAAGACACTGAAAATGGAAGTCAAGATTACCATTTTTTCTACAGTAGCCCACTTTTGTTTTAATATTTTAACGAATACAGTTCAGGATTTGAAGTTCAAAATATCTAGATCTACAAATCATAACTTGTCACTTCCAGAACACAACTATGCAATGGTAACATTTGTCAACATTCTTTATTCTTTACCTGCTTTATAATAAAATAGCTTATATCTCCAGAGATCATTTGAAAATTAAAGTCTAAAAATCCTTTCCCCATTCTAAAATATGCTACAAATACAATATGATATCACAGAAGAGTAAGGAAAATATTATCTAAAGAACTGCAACAAATTACAGGGGGGAAAAATCAATGAAATTAATTTTTCAGTTTCAAAATACCACAAACGAATAAAAAGGAAACAAAATTAAAGGCACTACGTTCCTTGGTTCACTCTCAACTATTTACCACCTGAAATAATCTCCAGAGCACCCTCTGTCTGATGCCTCCCTCCTTTAACAGCATTTCAGATGTCTTCTTTCTCAGATGTGCTGTGCCTTAACTACACTTTTACAGGTCTGACCTAGGCTCATCCTAGCTTTGTACTAGGGAGAGAGCTACACGATATGGTGGTGAACAAGACATTCCTAATCTCATCTACCCGAGCTTTTAATATTTTCTTTAAGCTTTGTCTTGGTTACCTTGACCAAATACATTCTACAATTGGAGAATCCAGTAGAGTTCTTTGTACTATTCTTCCATCTTTTCTCTAAATTTCAAATTATTTCAAAAGAAAGAGAGACAGAAAGCACACAAACACACACAAAAATGAAATTTAACCTGTTAGGGGGAATGAAAGAATATGACCAGAAGATGCTTCTGTTACGTACACAACACACACACTGATATACTCTGTCACAGCATTATTTATATTAGGAAAAAGGGTATATAAAATGTTTTATGAACTGAGTTTCTAAAGCCTTGGTGTAAGACCTAAAGTAAAAGGCCTAAGCCAGTAAATATCAGTTTTCATGATCTCTTGGGGAAAAAAAGAAGGAAAAAGGTATTAAGGAAAATTATTGAAAAAATACACTAAGGAAAATGTTTAAGAAAGTCAACAGTGTTCTGGCTGAAGAATAATTTTGTGCCCTACATGCCTGGCCCACAGGAGCCAGGACTGGGATCAAAGAACAGCACCAATTTCACCCTACACCTCCCCCACCTCTCTTAGTCCACTGACATCCATCGTCCAAGACCTATTTCAGAGGCTCGCCTCTTCCACAAAGGCTCTTCGATCACGACCCCTCTCTCCACAGGGTTCCCTCGGTGAGCTCTTAGCACTGTGTATGAGTCTCTCTTGTCTCTCTTGGCAGGTTTTACTTCTTTTGTTTTCACCCCACAGGAACTTGCTCACATCTTTTCTCTCCCCTGTATTAGTCTATGAGTTCCTTGACGGCTCACCCTTGTTTCTTCAACATCTAAGCACAGGGAATCCTACCGCATTTTTTGAGTAACGGTCCAAATTAACTAATGTTAACTAATTAAAAATAATTACAGTACTGCTTCCAAAGCACTATGATATACATCATGTTTTTGAAAGGTATCTGCCCACACCTAAAGGCACACGCTAGCTGGTACTCACAGCGAACCAGAGCTCACTTCCCATGAAGCCTAGAAAGCTCAGGTTTTCAGGACATTCATAGTTCAGAGATAAATCAACTCTTCATTAATGCTAAAAGACGCTCATTTTAAAACTAAGGGGGGAAAAAAACCCCAGCAAACCTTTTGACCCTTTTTAAAAGATGAACAAACACCTCCTCATTTTCAGGAGCACCCTGGGAACCAGTAATCTCATCTAACTCCTCTTCAGCAACACAGCCCTCCAGCTCCTGCAGTCCTTGTGCCCACCATAAGCCTGCAAGTACTCGTCATCCTGACAGCCACAGAAGAGAAAGCAAGTTTTCCTCATACAGCTTTTGGGTATTTTTTCTTTTAAGCATTTTTCATCTTTACGATTCATGCTTAATTATTTTAACAAATTTTCTACGGTAATTACCTGACTGAGCACAAAGCACTAAGCACAAAAACAGAACACAACCTCCTCTGTGTGTTAACACAAGCAAAGCACATCGTGCTAACCCAATCACGAAGGTCAGTGACAAGGAGTTCTGCTTCACACTCCAGGAGCCCTGTTAAACAGCTCCTCTTTGAATCAAAACTATGAAAGGCAATCTTAAAAAGGCACTGTGTATATGCCCTCATGAAGGTGCTCAGCATCAATAAGGGGCTGAAATCGCACGCCCAGCTCTTCCCATTTTTATGGCGATGTAAGACAACAAAAGCATGGGTGATTCAACTCAACACCAGACCTTTCTGAAAATCACATGCTCGTTTTAGTTTCTCTATCAAACCCCCCCTTGAATGAGAGGATTCCATGCTTCCTATGAAAAGTAAGGGGCCTACCGGCAGGCATATGAAAGAAAGCAAGCAAGCTGGCAGAAGACTACCACAACTGCAGAAGAAAGAGGGCTTCGACTGGCATTATCAACAAGTAACAAGAAGATCTCATCCTACTCAGTACAGGTGAACTTCCCAGCATCCCTGGCCACTTGCTAAAATTTAACAGTAAAACAGTTATAAGGCAGGTAACCTTCAAAGAGTAAACCACTTATGGAACGTTAACAACCTACTGTATTGTATATGACAATCTCATCCATACCATTCAAAGAAAGCAGCTGTAGTTAAGGTGACAAACCACCTTTGTTCCCACAACTGTCTCTCAAGACTATCTGAACTAAGAAATTGTTAGCATCCTATCAAAAAAACCTCTCATTACCCGTCATCCACTGGTAGCAGAACCTTCAGACATCAAATTAGGCCAGAGGATGCTAACCAAAAATTTCAGCCAATATCCAATATAGAATACTCTACACCAATGGATTCTCATTGGGAAACAAAACTCTGCCACCCTTCAAATAAACTGTCAATCTAAAATTGTTTTTACAGAAAAATGTCTTATGAAATCCAATCTAAGGGCCAGCCTGTGGCTCACTTGGGAGACTGTGGTGCTGATAACACCAAGGCCACAGGTTCAGATCCTTATATAGGGACGGCTGGTTAGCTCACTTGGGAGAGCGTGGTGCTGACAACACCAAGTCAAGGGTTAAGATACCCTTACCGGTCATCTTTTTAAAAAAAAGAAAAAAGAAATCCAATCTATGTTCGTTTTAAAGGCCCTAAATGAACTGATTGCACTTAGAAGTATAAGACACCCCACAATTTTCTAATATTTTGTTGACTGATAAGCATTACAGACTCATTACTAATACAAGAGTAAACGTTTTAAAATGAAATCACAATTCACTCTCAGGAACAGAATGAGCAAAATTCACGAACTTAAGAATCATTGTACTTCAGAGTATAATAGGAAGGAACACCAGAGTTGTGCTACCTGCTCTTTCAACGTCTTTGCACCTTCCTTTCTTCACAGGTAACAGTGTACTTTCCAACTGTAAATTCTGTGGTTTTATGATTCCACTCCCAGTTATGTACAAAAACCTCTCCATGTGACTTTATGGGTGAACTCCAACAGAATGACCGTGCTCATGATCCACATTTCAGAGTTCAATTCTGGCTTCAGAGTTCAGGTTAACAAAATCTAGTTAAGCCAAGGAACCAAAGTTAAATAAACCATTTGATAAACTAAAATGCCACTGGGATACACAGGGATACAGTCTACTCATGTGCTCCTTAGTCTAATGATGAATAAATAAATAATCTGTGCATCAGTGGCAGCGGCAGAAGACAGTGGAAGAGGCTGCCACTGCCCAGCAAGAGGGGAGTACTTCATAGTTTATTTGTGTATCTCTTCCCATCCAAAGTGGTCATTTTAGACGCTATCATGATAACTATAAAAAAAGGAAAGAATGATCATGGCTAGAACACTAGATGTATTAAGGTGAGCTGATATTGCTTACAGAAAGACATTCAATTACTTCTCCCTACCTTTAAAGTTTACAACTCTGTGAAAACATTTGGATGCTTTCTGAAATTCTAACTAAAATTTTTTTATTTTAAGGTTTTTTTAATTCTGAAAAACAACTCATTTTAATGTGGAAGGGTAATTAAATGGCCACAGTTTCTTCTTCTCAATACCTGAATCTTAGACCACGAGATTTTGGATAATTAAGTTGGATTTTATTACAACTGGAGCCTATATGTAAGCTCGAGTTGGACAATGGAATACAAAAAAGGGAAATTCCTTCCTTTCTACAAAAAGCCAAAGTGAGAGGCACCTCCTATGTGGCCATGCACGCTTGCTCCATCAAGACTTTCCACACTGCGATTTGTCCCGCTGAACTCTAAGTTCACAGACAGGGCTCATGTTTTATGATTTTTATGACTTAGTAATATTTACATCCTCAGTGCTTGGACATCCGTAAAGACCTACTGAACTGAACTGTTGAATTTATGGGGCAAAAGGACCCCAGAGATAATTAGTCAGTCATCTTCTTTCACTGATGAGTAGTAAAAATAATAAATACTATAAGTAGAGAATAAACAGGCACATTTTTGAAAGATCTTGGTTCTATTTTTCAAAAGCTTTTAAATTAGCGTCCCACTTTAAGACAGTATATAAATACACCAGTAAACCAGAAGGCATCTGTCCATACTAGTGAAGGATTAGTTACCAAAACAAATCATTACAGGGTTATCAAAATAACATGTCCCCCATGATGACTTTTACCTGATTCTTTTTACCAAAACTACAAACATTTTTTCATTACTACATTTACTAAAGAGCAAGCATTCAAAAAGAATAAAATCTTAAAACTAGCTATTGAGAAACAAACACAATCATGACTGGAACTAAATATTCTAAGGTTCCACATAAATAATCCCTTTCAGAATTACTCATATATATATCAATGACCAAAATTCAGCAATTTTTGAACTTTTTTCTCAAAGGAAAGGTACTTTGAAGACGTAAACAGAGAAAAGCAGCACTATTCCTACTGCAAAAGGGTCCTAACTCTGCATGCGTCCATCCCCATCCTTGCAGCCCCGTTTACACCCCACCTCAATGGGACCCTAGTGTTCCTGAAAACCCCAACACTCTACTGTGACTCCTGAGGTCACGTCCTCCCCTCACAAATTTCATAAAGTACTGTAAAAAACAAATCTCTTTTGATGATGAATCGTTAAGACTTGATAAGCAATCTTACACTAGTAACTTTTTCTTTCTTGACAGTTCAACTTGAAAAAAAAAAAAAAAAAAAAAACTATCTACCAAAACCATCTTTCTGAAATAAAAAATCAGCACAATCTTTGCTTCCTGATTACAGATAACAAATTATGTGTGACATTTCCTAAACTAACCTCCAATCTCTTTATTCAGGTTTAGACAGCTCTCAGTTACAAAAAGGATGAATGAACAGGACATCAATCACTTGGAATATTAGCACCTTAAAGATGTCTTTAGCAGGTCAATAATCTTTTCACCTTAGGAGGACTTTATCAGATCGTTTCTAAAGCCTGTATAAAAGCTCTGCATTAAGTACTTCTAACAATTGACAGTGTATCTCCACCACACAAAGCTGTTTTCTTCCTTAGGGTGTAATCCTCAAGGTCACAATTCATTGCAGCCTTCCAGAATGACAAAGGAGCATTACCTCTGGCCAAACAAGCTGTCAACACAAACTTTGTCATAGCTCAGATAAAGAAACTGGCAGACAGTGATAATAAGGTCTAATTTCCCTCCCTCCCAAGGGAGGTAAATAGATTTCAAATCAGTCTAGAAACCTATGCATGGGAAGCCATGTTATCTTTGGCCATACAAAGGAGAAAAGACTCACTGTAAATTCATCTAAAGGTTCATTGATTTCGATGTCTAACACTTCATCATTGTAAAGGTGCTCCTCCTCTGGCTCTTCCACATATTCTATTTGGTCTTCTGTCAACTCAGCATCGTGGCCTTCATACTGTCCTTCTGGGTACTCTTGAGTATACAATTCTGATCCATCAGATTTGTGATAAACTAGTTCATCCTCTCCTTGTTCATACTCAGATTCCTGTTCTCCAGATTGGTCATTAGTGTTGTCAGACAGTTCAAATGATGTAACCATGCCAGATGTGGTATTCAGACTAACTGTGACACCCTGAGAACTAGAGAGGACAAAAATATAGAGAATGGTACTCAATGAGAGTGGAGCTTAAAACTAAATCATTATATAAATTATTACAAATATTTAAACCATGACTGGTGAAGTTATTCCAGTTACTGATAAATGCACATTTACTCCAACAATGAGTTAAAACAAAGGTCAATATGCTACACTGGGCCATAAACCCTTAATACAGAAGAGCTTCATGTGCTATACTGAGTCAGTACCATGCACTCTTAATTCATACAGTAGAGCTCAATGTGCTATACTGAGCCCATACCACAGACTCAGTGCATATAGCGCCTCCACTTATCATTAGCTGCAGGTTATCTGACCAAAAGAATCAAATCAACCAGATGAGGAAGCAGAGCTGACTGGCAAAAGTCCAAGACTGAAACCAAATGGTTTCTAATTAACAAAATGAAATGGATGGAATCTGTTCGCAAAGATTTTGGAGTATTATTCTATAAGCAGAAAATAAATTGAAATTTTTAAGAACTATTTTTTATATCTATGGTTAAATTATACACTAATGTTTAATAAAAAAACCGAAATATTACAAATATGTGTGAAAATACATTTCAGTGTCCAAATAAATAAAATTTATACTAATCATAAATATCTTTAAAAAATCATTCCTAATTTCTAGGAAACATAACAAAGAGGTTTTAACTGCAAAAAATCATATCCCACCTATTAAATTACAACAGCTAAATGCCAAACAATAAGGTGCAAGATAACACTTCAAATACAAAATTGTGCAGATAAATCTATGTTCACACATATTAAGCACCCAATCCTAACAAAAAACTGAATATACTACATAGACTTCAAGACTCTGTGGATAAAAAACTCCAGAAACATATTTCAAGGTCAACCTAATTCAAAAGGTCAAAATATAATAATGATGTCAAGGAATGGAGCTGGGAAATTTATCTAACTGGTAGAATAACTTAAAACTATATATTTACCCATCAAAATTACTTTATATTAAAAAACCTGTTACAAATCTATGGCTCAATAATAAATGACATGAATTTGTTAATTACATTTATAACCAAGAAGTGTGTTTATATTTTCCCAACGTTTCCTCATAAAATTGAGTATATTCAGTATCTTCTCTCCTCTTCTTATAATATAGCTTACTATGTCAACAACAGAAAGATACTCATTATATTCAGACAGTCTAAAGTATAGTCCAAAGGAATTTCCAAAATGGTAATTCAGTAAATAGATATGAATGAAAACTGCCTGAAAGGAAAACAAAGGCAGCAATATCACACTGCAACCAACAGCACGAAGAGTCCGAGGCTGCTGCCCTCAATCCAAAGAAAGTAATTCTTTAAACAAGCAGCACATGCCTCTCACACTAAGCTCTCATAACCTGCACTGACAGAACTCACAGAGGTCACTAAATGCAAGACCTACACTGATTTTAAACAGCTGATCTATTTACAGAAAACATATGGCTTTGACATCAAGGTTACACTGATATCCCCATGAGAATGCAATCACATGTTAAAGATAGAATACATTATTCAATTATATTCCATTATTATTACAAATTACAAACAGTTCTTAAAAACTTAAAGAACATTTTACTGAGTTGATAATACCTGAAATTTTCTTCATCTTCATTATCACTCTGTAAAAGATCATCATTGAGCTCTTCATCTGACAAATCCGACTGATTCTAATTAAAACAAGAAATCTAGTTAATATGTATCAATTGCATAAAAACTCATTATAAAAATGCAAAATTACATTGATTGCATTATTTCTAACCTTGCAATATGAAAACATTTACCATTCAGAGGTTTTCTCAGTTTGGTATTACCAGTGGACAACCAAGAGATTCCACGTTTGGAATACCTCACCCAGACTAATTTTTAGATGCCACAGGCAAGTAAGTATAGAAGCATCAAGTGCAATGATCATACTTAGTTTAATTCTAATATGAGAAAAGGTAAGAGGTTCTTTTGCTGGAGCCTTACAAACAAATAATCTTTCCATATCATACCTGAAAAAGAACAGTTTCCTTAAGATATGACTAAATTTAACACTGTTAGTATCCAAAATCTAAAGACTTTTTAAACGTAAAAAGTGTAATTTTAGAAATAAGATTTTAGGTAACTGGATCACTCAATTAAAATGGTAAGGGATTATAATAAAACTGGTTTTTCCAATGCTGATCACATATGAAAATAAATGTTAGTAGCTCCGTTTCTCACTCCTATTCTTGATAGTACTATGTACTTACCATATCAGTAAGTAGAGGCACCCTAGTGATTCTGTCAAGAGTTGCAGGTTTTGTTAGGGAAAATCTATCCCAGTGTCCTAGATTTAAGGGGCGGGGGGGGGGGGGGGGAGACGACGACAGGGGAACTTCACATTTTCCTCCCCTATTAAAATTATTTATATGTATAAATAATATACGTATATAAATTACTACTTATCCTCCAAAAGACAGTGAAAACCACACATACACTACACACACACACACACACACACACCCTTTAAAAATCAACAATAGAAAAATCGACTGGATTTTCTATATACACCTGAAACAAACAAGCAAGCAGTCTCATTCTAACATTCACACCTTATAAAAATAGGTTTTTCAAACTTGTCTGTATATTCTTTATTACAGTATTCCTGATAGCCAAAAATAATCAGTCTTATTAGTATTTATTTGTCCCCAGAGACTCCACCCAATCATTGACATTACAATAAAATAAAAATAACACAGGTCACATAGTGTGTTTATTACTTGAGGAAGAGAGGATGCGTGTGTATATCAAAACTGACTGCTTAACAGACTGCTCAAATAAAATAAAGATTCTGTTACTTGACCATATTATCTGTCATCCAAACAAGGCCAGTTTTGAGAGTGAAAGATGCCATTAGCAGGTATAAGGCAGGCCTGACATGGGCTAACCGGAAAAAGTTTAGCTTTCCAACTCAGTAAATAAAACCTCAAGAAATCTTTAAAAATTAATAATTCAGTGAGAGAAAAATTCATTCAAGAGGTTGCTTCCCTGAGTTTTTTAGTTAAACTTCTAAGTATTTGGGGGGTTTTTTTTTGTCCCTTTTATTTTTTTTTTTTGTGACTGCGCTCAGCCAGTGAGTGCACCGGCCATCCCTATGTAGGATCCGAACCCGCGGCGGGAACGCCGCTGCGCTCCCAGCGCCGCACTCTCCCGAGCAAGCCATGGGGTCGGCCCAAACTTCTAAGTATTTGTAAAAAAAAATTGGTGAACTAATAATTCACCAAAAAAAAAGAAAAAAAAGGAATGTTGTGCTGGGCCCCAATGGTAGTCAAATATCACTTTGAGGATTCAATCTCTCTCTCTATTCTGAGCCTCCTAATGAATAACAGACACAGGAGGCAATGAACAAAATACCTACTTCACTGAAAAAAACAAGAATGGAGAGTTAGGCTAAATCCTTGATGCCAAAGACGATTTTCAACACATCCCAATGAACTGGAGTGAACTGTTTCCTCAGGCAAGGGTAGAGCAGCTCAAGAGCATCCTGCTCAGGATGGTGTAGAGAAAAGTAGGGCAAGCAGACCCCGAGAGAGGAAGACAAAAGTGCCCGTGAATGCTAGTGAAATCCTTTCTCCCAATCTTTCCAAATACCTAGGTCATCCCTCCCCTGGGAAGAGAAGCAAGTGTGAAAGAAAAAGAATGGTTCTCTCCAATACGCTCAAGAACACAAAAACTTTTATGGGACAGCAGGAGTTTTAAAAAGGGGAGAAGATGGTTCCCCAAACATTCCCCAACACTGATACCTATGAAATAGAGACCAGCTTCGTGTGCCAGAAGAACACCTGTCTAGCAGTACTTGATGCAGAAGTAAAATACAGAAACTAAAGAAGGACTTAGAAACTAAAGAAGGACTTAAAAACTGTCAGCCAACTTCCACCTCAATCTTACCCAATTTCTAAAAGTTCTAACTTGGTCATACTAACCTGCTTCATCCTAAATTTGCAATTTTGCATTTTAATCACATATTTAAAACTTGGCCCTAACAACCTCCTTTCTTGACATATTCGGCCCCCCAGTCTGACATTAACCATGTCCACAGTCAGGACATGGTTATGCGCCTCCCCTCTGGCTGTCAATGCCCTAAGAGTCTCTCCAGACAAAGGTACATCTCTGTACATTTCATGGGGACTCCAGTGTAGGAAAAATAGTGGTCAGGCAGCCCAGGTATTCATCTCATGGGCTCCAGTCAGAAACCAGTAGCAATAAACTCACTAATAAATACCTGAAAAAAAATGTTCAATCTCACTAGAAATCGAATAAATACAAATTAAACCAACCAGAAATCATTTTTCATCTATCACAGTGACAAAGATTCTTTTTAAAAAGTGACACCAAAGCTGGGGAATGGAAAGGTGAGAGAGACGATTATACACTGGTGCTAAGAACATAAACTGATCAAACATTGCTGGAAGGCAATTTGGCAATATAAGACAAGAACCTTAAGATGTTCACACCCTTAGGTGAGAAATTCCCTTTCATGGAAACTTCCTAAGAAAAAAATACCAAAAGCATAGTAAGATTTGTATATTAAAATACATAATGACTGAGATTTACTTCAAAATAATTCAGGAGGTAGGACTGAGTGGATAAAGATGAAGCAAGACTGCCTTTAACTAAAAATTGCTGAAAATGAGTGACATAAGCATGAGGGTAAATTATACTATTCCTTTGTATGTGCTTGAGATTTACCACAAAAACGCTTTTTTTAAAAAAATAGGTCATAAGCAATGAGCTGGAAACAACCCCAATACACATAAGAATGGCTAGGTATACTGCGGTATATGCAAACATTGCTGTATTATGTAGCCATTATAAAATATTTTAAAAGAATGCCTAATGACAAGGAGAAAAGGCCAATGATATAATGTTAAATTAAAAAGAAGCAATCTTATATATTTCAGTTACTTTTTAAAACAGATGAAAACAGAATGGAAGGACAGATAGCAAAATGTTGGTCATGAGCGTTTATATCTAGTTTTTTCATGCTTTTTTAGATGTTTTGAACACTTTGATTCCTACAAGGAAGGATGTATTTATTTTACGTTAGGAAAGAAGAGAGGAAAACTCACTACTCCAAAGTAAACAAAATTCCAAAGGAGATAAGGACACCTTCCCACTGAAACCATCAAAAAGCATCCTCACCAAGCATACTCCTGCTTCATCCAAAAGAAAAAAAATCCTAAGATTACTCCCCCAGAATAGTCAGTATTACCATCCATACCAAATAGTGCTTTCAATCTTTATTGACAAATCCTGCCCAAAGCTTTTACAAGTTTTGCATACACCAAAAACAAATTACTATGGCTGGTGGAACTCCCTGGGGAGAAACACAGGGCAAACTATGAAACATTAGACTTCCCTAAAAATAAAAATCCAACTTCATATAAAAAATATTTTACTACATTTAAACCTTTTTAACAAGTAACTTTTATTCTTCATTACAGTATCTTAAATAAATACAAAGGAAAAAATGTCCACTTTAGGATAGTGGACTCCCAAGTACAGTGAAAGCAACTTCAAAGGGTGTGCAAAATAATTCACTGAGATAGAAAGAACCATCCCCATCCCACCCTCCTGGTGACCACGACAAAGGACTGAGGTTGGCGCCCCACCCATCCAGACATCACATACGCAGGAGAAATCCTGAGAACAGAGTGTGAACCACAACACAGACAGGCTGAGGGCCTCTCTCACCACGTTTTCAATTTCAATTTATTTTGGATGTATCCCAGTTTACTTCTATTAAAACAAATGGATTTACAGATAACTAATTCTTAGACTTATAGATGATGACAGAGCCATCAAAAGAAGGGGAAATCAAGTAGTCCAAAACCAGACCATGTGTAGGCTTATGGTGCACTAAGAAACTGAACACAGAAAAGTGGCTTTAAAAGAATCCTAAAACAAATTCATGCGTTAGAGAAAATGCTAATAATAATACAACACAGTAAGTTACAAGAAAATGGCAGAGCTGGTAATTAATAGTGTGAGATATTAGTTAACTATATGACAAACAAGATTAATCTAACCAGATGTGATAAACCAGACAAACTATGTGAACCTACCACACTATCTGAAATGTAAATTTATACCACTACTATTACTGGAGAGTTTGCAACCTAAATTATAAGCTTGAGTATAGTAACTATTGGTATTAAGATGCCATCATAATTTCAAGACTTTTAAAAACTAAGCATAAAGAACTACCTTGATATTAAATGAGAATAGAAAGTGTTATAAAACTCTTAATTAATAAAATAAAAAATTTAGTATTTCACTTTTATCTCTTGCTCTACACTTCTGCTTTTTAGGTATGTTTGATCATGTGCAAAATACTTCAGCAGAATAGTGTATGTATATGAGAGTATTTCAAAATGTTTGTGGAAAAATGAAGTTAAAAGATAATACAAATCCTTCCATGAACTTTTTCAAGTACCCTCGTGTATACACACACACACACACACACACACACACACACACACACACACACACACACACGATATATATAAATATACACATATTAAAGATAATTGCTTCAAAGTTTTTATTTGACCACAATGGTTTAGAAAAACCTATACTATGTTTTAGACTTTCAATCTTATTTATATGAATGTCTATTTTACTATGTTTATCTTTAAGCTTATCTCTGAATACCCATACAAAGTGAATTCCAGAACCAATATGCAAAATATTAACCTCCAAATGTTACATCTCTTTACGGCAAAGAGTAGCTTTACGAACTGCTGTCACAAATCCAATAACTGCTAGAGTGCCTTGGACATATTAAGAACTAAAATATTTGCTTCAAAAGATTGCTTGAGTTATAATTACTAGAAAATTTACTAATAGACAGCTCTCTATATATTAAAAAAAAATTCAACTTTTGAAATTTTTATCTATAACAACTTTCCAGTAATATATCCCATGCATAAGTGATGTATTTCTATATTTTAAGCACAATTACATAACTACTATTTCATTTCAGAAAGACCTATATTTCTCACCTTTTTGCCAGATAGCAAATCTTCCCCCAGTAAGTCATCTTCAAGTTCACTAGGGAGAGAAAGAAACATGTCAATGAAATAGTCCTATTAGATGGGAAAGTTCATAGGTCACTTGGAACTTTACCAAGGACTCTAGGGTTAGGGTACTTTCATGTTCACATTGCTATAGTTTCCTTTTTCTTTATTAATAACTTTTGAAATTAATATTTCTCAGTACATAGGGAACATTCTGTCTTTTAAGTATGGGCAGGTTTTGCCATAGGAGTTGGGCCATTAGACTTCTCATCTTAGTTTAGCACCTCAATATGAGATCTTAATCTCTTTGGATGTGTTGAATAATGAGTAAAAGAAGAAATTATAACAAGTAATACTCATGTTTAAGTTTTCTCCATTCTTTAAAAGCCTATGATGAAATAGGAAAAGATGCTCAATATCCTTATAAAAACCAGAACCTTGAGAGACCATTCGACACTCATCAAAACTGACAAAGGCTGAAAAAGTTTTCTAAGTTTCAAAACAATGATGAGGACATAAAATCAAATTACAGTAACTAAGGAAATTATTTTTGTATATCATGAAAGTCTTATTAATCATTTGCAATTTTTTTTAGCATATTTCTGTTTTGAAGTGATTGGAAGCAGGCTTTCTCACAATTAAAATAGAAACCCTTAGCAAATCAAGAAGCTGAAGACATTTTCCACTATATTTTCTAATTTTTTGATTGATAAAGATGGCTACCACTGGAATAAGTTTTTAATTCTGGGGAAATCAATCTCTTAGAAGCAAATGTCTTTCAAGACCAACATATAGAGGAGGAAACACAATTAGACTATGATTCCAGGTACAAATGCTATGGTGATTTAAATGTACCAGTATTATTACCATTACTACTCTTCTTTGTAAGACTCTGGTTACAAAATTCTACAGGTTTTGAGAAATCAGTACCAGCACTATTTTACTCAAAAAACATGTTTATTTTTAGTGTGCTATTTTACAGAATTCTAGTATCTCCAGGAATGCATACGTAAAGTTATAAAAGAAATGCATGTTTCTATATAATACCTTTCAGAACTAAAAACAACCTGACAGATCATTTAGTTCATGCACTGAAACTTTCTTAGTTACTTTAAGTTACCCTGCAATGAGTCCTATACCCTCATTTTATAGATACAAAAAATAACTTGCCTAAAGTCACACAGCAGTGACAGATGCATGACAAGAACTTAGCCCTTGAAAAAAATCTTTCACAAAACTGTATAAGATAGTTATGAGAGCATAATATAGCTTCTTCTAATATTTTTAAAGCACATCTTTCAGATACAATTTTTTTTTATCTTCAGTGTTATACTTACCCTCCAGGAGCAGGGGGAAAAAATGAGGTCTAGGCAGCAATATTTATAATAGCCCCACTTGAGAACTTGATTCTAGATGACCAAAAACATACAAGCACCTCTTTGAAGACAAGCACCACTCTACACCATTGCTTTAAATAACTGAAAATAGAAAGAAATACCAATTTCCCAGGGCATACCAATTAAGGTAATAAGAATAGGGGTTAGGTATTACATGAGCAAAAATCCAGAAAGTACTTATGCCTTTTACTGACAAGAGAAATACATGGAAATAAATCAATCTTTAATGACCACCTATTATTTCTAAAATAGAATATTTTTAAAAGATAAATAACTAATCAGTTATGAGATGAGTATACAGAAAATGCAGAATAGTACTTATTTCCATAACTAACCAAAGAAAGAAGGATGGGAGACAGCAGGAATAAGCCCACAAGACTACAACAACCATAAATAATAGCTCAAAACAAATCAACATCCATTCAGCACACTTATGTGCCAGGCACTGCACTAAGTGTTTTACACCTAATAGCTTTTTAACAGACATAATAACCATATCAGGTAGATACTTACATCATTCCCCAATTTTAAAATGTGAAAACATGGACAGTGAGATGGTAAATAATTTGCCCAAGGTCACCCTGCTAGAAAGAAATGACTCCAGTAGGTGAACTCACTCTGAGTACAGTGTCCAGATCCTAATTACTATGCACAGATTCCACAGAAGCTAAACTAAGTTGGCCTTCTGTATCCACAGGTTCCACATTCACAGATTCAACCAACCACAGATCAAAAATATTCAGAACAAAAAAAACCATATAAAAGAACAATACAATAAAAAATAATACAAATAAAACAATATAGTATAACAGCTATTTACATAATATAGCATTTATACTGTATTAGGTATTTTAAGCATTAGAGAAGATTTAAAGTATACAGGAGAATGTGCATAGTTTATATATCAATACTATGCCATTTTATATAAGAAAGTGACTTGCCCATCCACAGATTTTGGTAGACTGGGGGGGAGGTGGGGGGGGGGTGTTCCTGGAACCAATCCGCCTCAGATACCGAAGGACAACTGTATTTCTCTTATTGTCATCAAAGTTGGATCCTCACAAAAGTTCTACACGTAAGGGAAGAAACTTATTAAATACATAAAACTACCAAAATTATATCAACTGTTGCCCAAAAACAACAAAGAACTAATGGAAATGACTGGCCCACATCTGGCAGTTTCAAAGGGGTGAGTAGTTATTTATCTTTTAAAGATATTATTGTTTAGAAATAATGGTAACTATTCTGGAAAATAAAATGAGCACTGGACTGATGAAAAGATTTCCCGTGTTCAACTGCAAACTCCCTCAAGATTTCACCAGTAGTTACTATTTGACTAAGAAACACCTTTTTGGCAAATACTCCTTATCAAAGATTAGAGAAAATCAGCTCTTTGAGAGCAAGTATTCTTCTACTTATAAACAGAAGTATCCTGAAAGACATTTTTTCAGGAAATAAGAATTTTGTTGTCAGTCTCTTGGCTGCAGGTTTTCAAACAAAGAAGTGCCAGTGTAACAAAACCACTGCATATGGTCGGTGGTCTGTGTCCTCCCACTCCAGTCCACACTCCTGTCACTGCCTGCTCTGGGGCTGGAGGTGGGAGGAGAGAGCCTAGCCCTTCCAACCTCACCTGCACCTTGACTTGGGCAGGGACTGCAGCCTCCAGCACTCCAGCTCTCACTGGGCTCTAGGACACCACTTCATGCCCCTAGGAGCCTGGGTGGGGCCAGAGAGGGAATGCTACTCCCTGGATGCTTTCTGACTCTTATAACTCATTAACCCTGCCCTGTAAATAGACCCTTCGTTAAATTATTTTCAGTTAAAAGCTCTTGTGTATGACTTCTCTTTCTTGCCTGGACACAGTCAATATGTGCACATCTTTAAAAAAAAAAAAAAAAAAAAAACCAAAAATTTCAGGTATTAGTTTGATAAGGACATCATATTCTTCCAAATATACCATTAATGCAACATGTCAGCAAGAACTTTTCACGACAATATCTGACTCACTTTTCTCCACAACTTCCAAGTTTTTCCCTCTATATTCAGCACACAGAAGAGGCTGTTTTATGCTTAAAACATATCAAATATAGAAATAACGGCTGAGAATCTTACTTATGTAAACATGGCACTGAAGATAGTGAAAAAGGAAAAGTTTGTTCATAAACAACACTGGGACAACTGCTGAGCACATTCTGAGAACAATCAACACTGGAATCCAGTCTCCACCATGACCAAACACAAGTTCCATCATGCAGAAAGCAAGAAAGCTGCTCTAGATAAGTAAAGTCATGTCAGACAGACTTAGGGCCAACTGAGTAAATACCAAGTGAACACACACCGGAGCAGTCTGACCAACAATAAGGATGACAACTACAATGGATCAAACAGTCAACATTTCAATCTACGAGTTCAAAAGAATTCAAAACAAACCACCCTGGAGGATGCTGAGGCTAACTCATTACTCTGAAAACGGATAAATAAAAGGTAGAATCAATCAGTTATTCTGCCTTTCCTGTATAATCTGTACCTCAGAAGAACCAACTAGTTTATAGAAGTATTACACAGGTTAACAGAAAGAGAAGAAACATCACCACTTGAAGCTCACCAGACACAATGCAGCTCTTGATGGAAGAACACAACACCACTGAAGACGCTGCAATACCCCTCCCACTCCCCAAATTCAAACTTGTGTCTGATCAACCCCTAGACCTATTAATTTACATAAAATAATATAAAAAACAAAGGGTAAAGGAACACACTAAGAACACCTCAGGGGATGCAATGAGCAAAAACAGAAATTCTAGAAGACAAACTACCTTTTTTCCCAACAAAAATTGCAGGGAATTAAAATAAGATGGAGGGTGGAGAACCTATAGATGAAACAACACTGAAAAGACATACCAACTGGTTACAACATACAGACCTTATTTGGACCTAATTCAAATGATGAAAAAGTACACAGATGTACACAGTATGAGTGCACAGTATCCTCACATACACATGTAACATGTATATACATACAAACACATGCACACACACAAAAATATGAGACAATCAGGGAAATGTGAACATTAACAAAACACTTATTAATAATAATGATTTTTTTTTAGAAATTATAACTATTGTAGCTACATTTAAAAATCCTTTATTTTTTAGAGAAACACTGAAATATTTTCAGAAATCATGTCTGTGATTAGAGGAGGTCTGCAGAGAATGTAGATAAAACAAGATTAGCTATATACTGATCATTGGTGAAGCTGGATGATAGTACATTGGGTTCATTACAATATTCCATTTTCACGATAGTACATTGGGTTCATTACAATATTCCATTTTCACATATGCTTGATATTCTAAGTAAAAGAAAATCAATTTAATCAACTTCAGGCAGATTTTATATTTAATTGTAAAAAAAAAAAAATTAACTTTCATAGAACGTACAAGACAGACCCAAAACACAAGGTAAGGAAGAACATAAGGACGATAAGTAGAGACCCTCTTAACCAACATTATGCGCCCCCTGAAGCAAAGCCCTGCAGAAGGGCACAGCATCACCCACACAGCATTCCTGACCAAAACGCACAACCTGAATCTAGTCATGAGGAAACATCAACAAACCCAAACTGAGTTATTTTACAAAATAAATGGCCTGTACTCTTCAAAAATGTCGAAGTTATATAAAAGACAAAGGCTATAGATTTTTCCACATTAAGAAACAACGAAAGGAAAACACAATGTATAATCCTGAATTGAACCTTGAACTGGAACAGAAGAATTTACACAATGGAATATTACTCAGCCATAAAAAAGAAAAGTCTGCTATTCACAGCACCATGGAGGAACCTGGAAAAAATTATGTTAAGTGAAATAAACCAGGCACAGAAAGAGAAATACCATATGTTCTCACTCACGTGGGAGCTTAAAAAAACAAATAAATAACAACAATAATAAGTTGAACTGTTAAAAGAGCTGTGGTTACTAGAGGCTAGAAAGGGGAAGGACGAGGAGGCATAGTGAGAGGCTGGTTAATTGGCACAAAATTACAGCCAGATAGAAAAAATAGGTTCTATTGGTGTAAGTAGACCCAGGAATCTATCATTAACAATGATTTATCATGTGTTATCAAACGACTAGAAGAGAGATCAAACGTTCACATCACAAAGAAATGATTAAGTTTTGCAATGATGAATATGCTAATTACCCTGGTTAGAGAATCATAGATTGCATAAATGTATTGAAATATAATCAATATGTTTAAATTAAAAATTACTGAAAAAAATTTTTTAAATTAAACTTTAAAAAAATTCTTTTTGGGGGCTTATAAAGGACATTATTGGTACAACTGACAAAATTTGAATAACCACTATACGTTAAAAAATAGAATTACATGTTTCTTAAACTTCCTGACTTTGAAAATTATACGATGGTTATCTGTCCCTTTTTTTAATGACTCTTGCCTTTATTATTAAACTTTTCAATTGTGACTCCAAAACAATTTTTATATTTTCTCAATACAGCAATTAAGATGGTAAGATCTTAAGCATTTAAGATTGTAAACAGTAATCATTATTTCTCAACCCCTCCACCCATATTAAGCCCCCCAGAGGGCTTCTCCCAATATACACTCCTCTGACCTCTAGTGGAACGCCTCACCAGAGGGAACCACTACACCAAAATTGACATCTATCACTACTGTGGAATTTGTTTTAGTCTGTGTACTGCTAAACAGATATTTTCATCTTCACTAGTAATCAGGAAAATGCAAACTAAAATTACTGTGACATACCATTCTAAAATATTAGACGGCAAAAATTTTAAAGTCCAGCCAAATACTGAGTAGGATGTGGAATAAAAGGAACTCTACCATACAATTACTGCAACAATGGTTCTGGGTGTCCACAAAGTCAATACCATCACTGTATAAAAACAGAGACAGAAAGAAGACCTAGGTTCTCCTGGCAGCCCTGCATGCAATACAGGCCTGGAATAGGAGCCCACCAGGTAGATTTTCACCTTGACAGCCCTCACTTTAGCCCAATAGGGACAAGTCCACTCAGTAAAGAGCATCAGCTAGCCAACACACTGTTTTCAGTAAAGATCTCTCCGTAGTCAAGGGCAGAATCATGTAAAACAGCATACTCTCTCTCAGGTGATACACCGACGTGTACATACCTGTCCCAGTCCTCATCCGCAGCTCTTCTCCTCCAGGACCGTTCTGCACCAGGCTTATCAAACTGGTCAAAGTCATCGTCTATGAGAAAGAGCCCATTAAAGTCAGTTTTAACTAAATTAAAACAGACACAATACAAATAATTAAAATACTAAGCAACTTGTTTAAGAATTCCTGACCTGACATTTTCAATACAAAAGTTCCACATACAACTATCATAAATGCTTTAGCCATTTTTAATAATTAAAAATTTTAAAATACAAAGCTACCCAAAGAAAATCAATTTACTGAACATTATTAGGCATGGAAAAATCACTTAATGGAACAAAGATTTTTAAAAATCATAAACTTCAGTAAAATGTTTTCTTTATAAAATAATGGGTTTTCAGTGTATATTTTTTACTGCATGAAAGAAAAAAATGCTGATTTGCCAAAAGTTAAAGAGACTTTTACAATACTTCTTGTAATCGTCACATTTTTCCAAATTAATCATGGAAAGAAAAGACCTAACGGAAGTACAGATAATGTAGAGAAGTGCTAAACAACAGAAATATAATGCAAGCTATATATATAATTTTAAGTTTTACAGTAGCCACACCTTTAAAAAGTAAAAAGAAACAGGTGAAATTTTAACAATATATTTTATTTAACCCAGTATATCCAAAATATATATCATGTAATCAATCCAGAAAACATTAACAGGACATTTTACATTTTCTTCCACACTAATGGCGTCTTTTGGACACAGCACATCTCACATCTCAACGTGGACAAGCCACACTTCCAAGTGCTTCGTTGGTGGCCATGTATGGCAAATTGCTACTAAAGTGGACAACAGAAACAGCAATTAAAAGCAGAGCTCTTCAGGGCCTCAGAGTTTCTTTTTCTGTAAAACGGAGATACTATCTATCTCATAAGTTTCCTATAAGATTAAATGTGACCATGTATTTCAAAATACAGGGGACTGACAAATAGGTAACACCTGATATATACTGATTTTTATTACTAGAAAACTTGAAGAATTGGAATTAAGGTTTTTCATCTTAGACACACATACAAGCAAAGAGGCTTGAGATGCAGCAGCAGACAGTTGCCTCTCCCCAGAGTCTAGCTGGGGGAGAGAGATGACAGAAACACCTACAAAGCCTCAGAAGTTTTTCCAGTATCAAGAAAGTAACATCTCAACTCTTACCAAACAGAACAGTTGCTTTAAAACAAAAAATCTGAGAATGAGGGTAAAAAATTAGTGGCCTCAAGGAGCTCCACTTCTGGCATGACAGCATGAGGGATTCCACAAGCCCATTCCCCTTGTCAGTATATAATACCCTTTGTCCCTCTCTTGGTTTTTAAACAATTTTGGACTCAAAATCTATTTAGTCTGATGCTAGTATAGACAGACCATCTCTCTTTTGGTTACTATTTGCATGGTGTGTATCTCTATCTATCTTTTTCCATCCATGAGGGATTCCACAAGCCCATTCCCCTTGTCAGTATATAATACCCTTTGTCCCTCCTCTTGGTTTTTAAACAATTTTGGACTCAAAATCTATTTAGTCTGATGCTATATAGACAGACCATCTCTCTTTTGGTTACTATTTGCATGGTGTGTATCTCTATCTATCTTTTTCCATCCTTTCACTTTCAACCTATTAGTGTCTCTGGGTCTAAAACGACTCCCCTATGAACACATACGCACCAAAACAGAGCACCAAAATATATGTAGCAAACACTGACAAAAATGAAGAGAGAAATTCTTCTACAATAATAGTTGAAGACTGATATCCCACTTTCAATAGTGGACAGAACATCTAGATGGAAGATCACTAAGGAAAAAGAGGACTTGAACAATACTATAAATCAACTGGACCTACCTAACAGACATACAGGACACTTGATCCAACAACAGCAGACTATATATTCTTCTCAAATGCACATGAAACATTCTCCTGGATATGTTAGCCATAAAACAGCTCTCAATGGATTTAAAAAGATCAAAATCAAACAAGTATTTTCTTTGACTACAGCATAATGAAACTATAAATCAGTAACATAAGGAAAACTGGAAAATTCACAAATATGTGAAAATTAAACAATACACACCTAATCAACCAACAGGTCAAAGAAATTACTAGGGAAATAAAAATTTTTTAAGACAAATGAACACAAAAATACAACATACCAAAACACATGGGATGGAGTTAAAGCAATAAGCAGAGAGAAATTTTTGGCTATAAACACAGACGTTAACAAAGAAGATCTCAAACCACCACCTTACTTGCTAGAGGAACTAGAAAAAACAGAACAAAATAAACCAAAAGCTAACAGAAGGGAGTAAATAATAAAGATGACAGCAGAGATAAATAAAAGACTAGAAAAATACTTCCAAATTAATTCTATAGGGCCACCATAAAACTAGACAAAGATATACAAGAAGAAAAAAACAGACTTCTATCCCTCATGAACACATAGACAAAAATTCTTTTTAAAAAAATTTAGCGAGTAAACTCCAATAATATTAAGAGCATAATACATCATGACCACATGGGGTTTATCTCAGGAATGTAGGGTTGGCTTAACATTCAAAAATGTTAAAAAAAAAAAAAAATCAATGTAATATATCACACATTACAAACCAAAAATGAAAAACCAAATGATCATCTCAATAGAAGCAGGAAAAGCATTAGACAAAATCCAACATCCATTCCTTATTAAGAAAAACCTCACCAAACTAAGAACGGAAGGGAATTTCTTCAACCTGAGTTCAGAGTGTCTACGAAAAATCTGCAGCAAACATCATAAAAGTAAAAGACTGAATGCTTTCCTTTAGGATCAGGAACAAGATAGGGATGACCGGTCTCACCACTTCTATTCAGCATTGTACTGGGAGTTCTACCTAGTACAACCAGACAAGAAAAAGAAACAAGAGGAATTCATGTTGGAAAAAAAGAAGTAAAACTGTCTTTTAACATCAAACACAACTGGCTATGTAGAAAATCAGACAGAATCTACAATAAAAAACTATTAGAACTAGTGAGTAAGTTTACAAGGTTGCAAAATATAAGATCAATACACAAAAATCAATAGAGTTCTACATACAAATAATGAACAACTGGAAATTGAATTTTTAAAAACCTTTGCAATCACATAAAAATATGAAATACTTAGAGATAAACATATAAAAGATGTGAAAGATCTGTATGTTAAAAACTGTAAAACACTGCTAAGAGAAATTAAGAACCTAAATAAATGGAGCAATATACCTTGTTCATGAGTCAGCACTTAATATGGTGAAATGCCAGTTCATTCCAAACCTATCTACAGATTCAATGCAATCCCAATCAAAATTCCAGCAGCTTTTATGTGTAAATTGAAAATGGGTTCTAAAATTCATATAGAAATGCAAAGGACCTAAAATGCCCCATACCACTATGAAAAAAGGAACATGTTAGAGAGCTAATGTGATCTGATCATAAAGATATTGGAAAGCTGTAATAATAAAAAACTACAGTATTTGCATAAGGATAGGCAAAAAGACCAATGGAACAGAACAGCCTGTACAGAAATATACCGACACATATATGGACAACTGATATATTCTACAAAGATGCAAAGGGCAGCATTTTCAACAAATGATGCTGGAACGACTGGATAACCACATGTCAGGGAAAAAAGTGAATCTGAATGCATACTTAGTAAAAACACAGAAGAAAATTTTCGTGGGTTCTTAGGTTAGGCAAAATTTTGCTGTCTTAGGTGACAGCAAAAGCAAAATCAATAAAAGAACAAACTGATGAACTGGACTTCATCAAAATTTAAACTTCTATAACTCCAAAAGACACCATTAAGAAAATGAAAACAAGTCTGACTAGGAGAAAGACTTTGCAAAGTACTTGTATGCAGAATGTCTCTCTCTCAAAACTGCAACATAAAACTAAAAAAAAAAGGCAAAATATTTTAATAAAGACTGCACCAAAGAATATGTATGTGACAAAAAGCACATGAAAAGATTCTCAACATCATTACATTAGTCATTAGGGAAATGCAAATTAAACCCACAATGATATACCTCCACATACCCTTGAGTATGAGTAAAATTAAAAAGTGTTGTCAAGAATGTAGAGCAACTGAAATCTTACTCACTGCTGATGGGAATGTAAAGTGTTAAAACCACTTTGTAAAAGCTTGGCTGTTTCTTATAAAGTTAAACATACCCTTGACATATCACCCAACCATTTCACTCCTACATATTTATCCAAGAGAAAAAGAAATATACACCCATGCAAAGACTTGTATGCAAATGTTCATAGCCACATCATGTGTGAGAGCCAAAAACTGAAAACAACCCAAATGTCCATCACAGGCAAATGTATAAACAAATTGTGGAATATCCATAAATACAACTCTACTCAACAATAAAAGAGAATGAAGTATGGATATGCTCAAAAACATGGACAGATTTCAAAATATTTATGCTGAGTGAAAGAAGCCACATAACTGATTCCATTTACATAAAACCACAAACATGCCAAGTAATGGAATCAGTGTTTGCTTGGGGACAGAGAGGTCAGGAAGGCACAGAAGGGAGGAATTACAAAGGACATGAGGACACTTCTGAAGATGAGGACACACTATACTGACTGTGGTGATGGTTACTTTGGTGTATACATGTATCCAAACTTACAAATTGTACGTTTCAGAGATATACACCCTATTGTTTATACTTCAAAGCTGTTTTTAAAAAGATAAAGTAATTTTGGTCAAGGCTGACAAAATCAAATGTCCACATGACTAGGTACAAAATACAAACGAGAAAAGCAGGCTGCGTGGGAACTGTGTCACATGAATAGGACCTCACCTTGTTTATGGATGGGAGCTCTATTACATACTACAGAGGCATGCAGGCCCAGAGAGAACTGATTCCAAATTTTAAAGAAAAAAATACAAATTATTTTCCTACCTTTTAAATGGAAGCAACTAATTCAAGTTTAAAAAAATAATCTGGTCAAACAAAATATGCCTGTGAGCTGTTTCTCAGACAGCCAGATCATGATTTGAGAAAAAGAAACATACATAAAAAAATCTATTTGCACTGATCTCTCTCCTAATTCCTGCTCAACTTTTAGTCACTGCCAGATATTTTAGAATTTCTTTGTGTTAGTTTTCTTCCCCAACCAGATTATATACTTCATGGAAACACGGAACGTTCTCTATCTATGAAAACATGAGCAAAGTCCCAATATTGTATAAGCTATGACTTTTTTCACATTAGTACACCGTGAAGGAATTAGTACTTAATCACAATCACCAATGGCAGATACATACTGCCAATTACAGCATCCAATTCTGCTGAGCCAGAAAATCCTTATGCCAGGCTAGCTAATAACAATCACCTAGAAACCTTGTTAACAAATGCACAATCCTAGGGGCCCTCTGACTTCGATTCAGTGGGCTCTGTTTTTTGCTTTTTAAAGGTTCCCAGTAATTCTGATAGACAGTGAGGGCTGGGAATCCTTACCCTACCACTATGCATCAGAGCAGACACTCCCAAAGAAAATTCAACTGCCATCTTGTTACATAGGACTTCCTGGAGATTTGTGAGTTAAACCCATAAAAGCATAATTAGATGCCAGGATATCACGCAAAAATAATTCAAATAAATATTTCCCCCCAAAAAACAGACCCCATAAAATGTCTAAAACAACTGGCCATAAGATCATTCCAAAATAAGGGAGTGCAAGTTATGTAGAAACTATGACTAGCATTGAGGTCATGAAACCTGTTACCCTTCAATTCACTTGATAATTATTTCTTGAGCATCTAGTTTATGCCAGGCATTGTTCTAGACACTTGGGATACAGGAGTGTACAAAATAACAAAAATACCCTGTGTAGGTTATATTCTAATAAGAAGAGACAAACAATAATCCCAATAAACAATAGACAGTATATAATTTAAGGTCTTTATTGGGGAAAAAATAGAACAGAAGGATAGAGAAGGTGAGAAATGAGGAAAGGGCCTTCAGTTACAAACTGGGCTGACCATAATTTCAAAGAGAATGGTCAAACTAAAACTTATTAAAAATGTACATGGGTTATATCTTTCCATATTTACCACATTAGAAACCTAAGCCAAGGCATTTTTAAGATTTTTTTTTCATTAACTCATGTAAAAGAAGCAATTAATAAGCTTATTACAAGTTAACGTAACATTTTAATGAAAACTTTACCTTCATAAAAAAAGGTTTTTTTTATACTTCTGCAAAATTAATGTCTGACTTCAATCTCTTGATTCTTGTGATACACTGTTTTGACTGGAGTACATGAAATAAACCTAACTCTAAATAGATATGCAAGTTGTATAGTACTTCAACAGCTTTTTCAGACACTTTAAAATATTTTTTGATACTCCACCAATACTCAACAAGTGGCAGTTTCTTAAAGGCTGGTTGCAATGCAGAATCTGAAGATGTATCAATGAACATTTCATATTCTCTGATATTAAAGTCCACTGATATGTCTTGTGCCATTACTGGGTCTTTTACCATGCATGATTTTGTAACATCATGCATCCGTCATTTTGAAAATGCTGGTTCACTGAGTTATGCAGCCCTCTAAATGTTGACACATTTCATTATTCAGATCACAAAATCACATTGATTAATATTACCACCAATCTCATCAAAAGTCTTCAAGCGCTGGATAGTTCTCAAGCTCACAGCAGTAAATACAAGTTTTCTAAATTCTAATTTTTCCCCGAAAGGCTGAATTTTATCATCAGCAACAAATAATGTCAGTTGTTTTCCTTGGAGTGACAGGCTCACTTCATTGTCAAGAAAACATCTGCCAAATATTAAAGTCTGAATGACCACAGTTTGTCACTTTTTCAAGCAAAAATGTTGTCCATGAAAATTTTTCAAACCCAGCTAGTTCAGCTCCAAATTTAACTGGACAAGTACTTTTCCTGCAGACAATGTTGTACTTCAGTATAAAACAGAAGTCCTTCATGCACACTTCGAATTTTATCACAAATTAAAAAAAAAAAAAAAAAGTACTCCAGGGTCAAGACTTAATAAAACTAATAATTGCTACTACTTCACCAAGGAGCTTGTTAAACAAAACTGGGGGGGGGGGGGGGGTGTTGGGTTTTTTTAAACTGTATAACCTAACTTCTAACAGTTTGTGGTCACTGCCTTGATTCATGCTAAGGCACCAGAAGATTTATCCACAATTATTTATGCAACATTGGTGCAAATGTCAGCACAGAGAAAAAGGCAAATAAGGTGTCAGTAGTAGTATGAAAATAGTGTGACCTCACAGACACTCTAAATTAGTCTTGGGAACTCCTAAGGCTGAGAACTGCTGTCCATATTAAATGGACGAAGATATATTATCTTTGTACAAGAATGTTAATCAAGGAGTTCTTTATTAATGGGGAAAAAGTAGACATCAACCAAATGCCCAAAGACAACAAAGCAGAGAGGTCAGAAGTACAGTCGTGCAATTATACAATAGGCAGCAATAAGAGTTATAAAGATAAGCTATATTCCCTGCCATGAAAAAATGTCCACAGTAATATAATATGGGGGAAAAAAACCCAAAATATCATGCAATATATGACCATTTTATATGTAAAATATGTGTGTACATGTGTCTGGAAGGATGTAAGTCAAACTGCTAATGGTAGTTACCTTTGTGCATGGAATTCATTATGGATTTACTGACTCATTCATTATTCCTTACATATATAAAAAACCTATTTCCTTTATTAGAATAACAACTTTGTTGTCCTTACTAGATTAATACACATTCATTATAAAATATTCTTGCAATACGTAGAAGTACAAAGAAGATATTAAAATCACCCCAAACTTCTCTGATCTGAAATAACAATAATTAACAGCAGAACATCATTACCAACGTTTATCTATGCACAAATCAGAACACAGAATGTGCAAAAAAAAAAAAAAAAAAAAAAAAAAAAAGCCCCACTAAAACAGAACAGCATGACGTTTTCAATGAAGTACTAAATTTCATATTATTTGAATTTATCAGTAGAAAAGCAACTAAAGTGAAATTAACAACTGAAATTCAAGTAAAAAATTCAACTAGGGATATTTTGGAGGTAATTTCAAAGCAAAAAATACATACAACATGATGGGGGCTGGGAAAATCAAGTTTGATTTGACAGACTACATAATAACTGAGACGAAGGCTGAGAATGTCTGGATTTTGGTCAAGGAGATGAGCATTCCAGGGAAACAACAACACAGAGGCAGAGAAGTGTGGCACAAGCCCAGAACATGGTAAGGTGTTCAGGTGGGTTGAAACAGCACTCACAGAGAGAAGTAATCAGAAAGAAAAGGCGGAAAAGTTTGGGGACATTACACTGGAGAAACAACATGAGAAATCTGTACTTAATACACAACTTGACTGCAGTTTAGAAAGATTAATCTAGCAGCAACAAAAAGCAACAACCAATTGATAAAAGATAAACAATGGTAAGAACAAAATAACTATAAACCAAGTTAGAAGGGAAGAAAACCTGGTTAGCATCACAGTGAAGACATGGAGGGGAGAATAAGACAATGGATGAACCAGAAACTGTCAATTTAGAAGCTTCCATGGCATGTCGACTAACTGCACATAACAAAGAAAACATCAGTATTCTGAATCTGAAATATTAGTGGGATGTGGATACGTTACCAGATAGTGCATTCAGGTTCTTGGTCAAACCATGAAGAAGAATCTTTCATGGGACCAAGAGGAGTCCACATTGCTGCAAGCACCTGTTCAGTGAAAGGCAGCTGGAACATTCAAGCAACAGGGCTTCATTGCAAAGCGAAAGTACGTGCAGAAGAGTGTACCAGAGTCCTCATGTGGAACATGTCGTGGATTCTTGGGGGGAGGATTTATATGCTGTTCTACGTTGTTTCTCTGTCCTAACTAAGGGGAGGAATATTTGGTTGTGCGGGAGGATCTAGGGCAATTAAGGCCTAGCAGGCTGATACAAAGCCGCACCAGCTTCCTGGCACGCATTACTTAATTTCTGAAGTTTTTGGTCATGCACAGTTGGGTCACCTTTTCCCCAACTTTGCCCTTTTTGGTCTAGTCTGCACTTTTGTTCCTCCTACTATAGGCACTGCAGTTTTTGTGGTTTTAAGTTTCTGTTCAAAAACTGTAAAGTTCTAGGTGTAGCATGTTGACTGGCAGGCTGGTTATCAGCTCATTATGGTTTCATTAATTTCAAAACAAGACAGTGGCTATGCCCATCTCGTCTGGATACTTATGAGCAGCCTCCCTGAGGTGTGTCCCTATTCTATCCTGCCTCAGATCGATTGATATACGTGCTGGTTTGTTTGGGGCGTAGGGTGGGTAGAAGTTAATGAGTTTGGTTTTCAAAATGTTGCGATATCTTATTACACATTACTCAGTCATCTTTTGTAACTTATTTTAAAGACAGTTTGACCTGCTGACTGTACTTAGATTGAAGTCATTCTGCTACACTAACAATTCCATTCAATTCTGACACTATCCAGAGTTAGGGCAGGCCCCACAGGTTAAGGGCTCTGTTCCACAAGACTGCCCCAACTTCAGACACCAGCCACAAACAGTGTGACCTGGCTACCCACAATCCTACCTGGCTGAATTTTACAAATTCAGGGTTCCCACAACCTCCCCAACCAAGTTCATTAATTAGCTAGAACTCACAGAGTTGAGGAAAACACTATACTTTCTATCACAGTTTATTAAGGAACAGCCAGATGAAGAGGAACACAGGGCTAGGTCCCAAAGGTCAGAGTACACCACCTTCCCAGTATGTGGACAAGTTCAGCAACTTGAAAGTTCCCTGAACCCCGTTGTTTAGGAGTTTTCACGGAGGTCTCATTACAAAGGCACAGCAGATTGAATCAATGACTAATGGTGACTGTACTCAATATCCAGCCCTCCCCGCCACCAAATCATCTCACTAGCACAGAAAATACAGTAAATACAAAGGGTTTTAGGAGTTCCTGCCAGGAGGAGGAAAAACCATCTATTTTTTAACCTCAGAATATGACCTTATTTAGAAACAGGATTTTTGCAGGTATAATTGGTTAATATAAGGTCATTCTGGGTTAGAGTGGGCCCTAAATCCAATGACTCATGTGGCAATTCTACTTCTGGGTATACACCCAAAAGAACTGAAAGCAGGGGCTTGAGGAGATATTTGTACACCCATGCTCAGGACAGTATCATTTTACAACAGCCAAAAGGTGGAAGCAACTCATGAGTCTGTTGAGAGATAAATGGGTCAAAAAAATGTGGTATAGATATGCAATGGAATACTATCTAGCCTTAAAGAGTAAGGAAATTCTGACACATGCTACAACATGGATGAACCCTGAGAACATTATACTTATGCTGAGTGAAATAACAACTCAAAATCCTAACAAGCAAGCAAAGATAAGAACTCTACAAGCCTGTTTTTATTCTTATATACTCTCTAGTCACTTTCCTTCTGTTCTCTAGAATATAGACAAATCCTCTTTAAAATTCTAGTTTATATCAGTCAGACTAAGCAGAACCAAGGGAAGAAAATGAGCCTGCATTAGTCCGGAATTTTAAAGGGAGAACAGTGCATCCCTGAAAGCCAAAGAGAAGATTAACTCAGCAAAACAAGAGTGGTCAATGCCCTCTTTGTCTAGAGAATCTCCTTCTAAGGCTAAACCTTGTACTAGACATTCTGTTTCAATAAGGGAGTTGATTTTCCTTAAAAGCAAGACTAAAGATATCTACTAGAATTTCTACCCTTTTCTATCATGTCTACAATTAACTCAACACTTTTACTTGCCATTCTTACTATTTCTGACTCTTTTCCAGAAACTCGGATTGGAAACTTTATAGAACATTGGCTTGGGACAGGGTTCTTGCAATTGTCTAGTTTAAGGGTCAGCAAACTACAGCCCATAGACCAATTAAGTCCCGCCACCTGTTTTTGTCCAACTTTAGCTACTTCGCATTTATGTAAATAAGATTTTAATGGGACACAGCTATGCCAATTCATTCATATGTTCTCTATGGCTGCTTTCAACCTATAAGGGCAGAGTTGAGTCATTGCAACAGAAGCCACATGCCCTGCAAAGCCTAAAATATTTGCCATCTGGACACTTACAGAGAACGTTTGCAGACTTTTGTTTTCCAAAGGTTTTCAACCTTCTTGCTTTTTCCTCAACACTACTCCTATGAATAAAATATACTCTTATTCTGAATCACTAACAGAATCAGAATTTTTTATTTTATTGATGAGGAAATCCAGACCCTTTATTTAAACAGTAACTAGAAAAAAAACCCTGGAAACATTCCATAACTTTCAAAACGAACATACTAGCTCTACTTATAACTATTAACTTCTGAGTAACCAAGTAGAATTTTCAGAACAAGCTCTCATAACATGCGGCTGTAGAAATAATCTGCATTCCTTGTTCCAAAAATCTCAGGACGGGTTTTACCTAAAATATTTCAGGTTTGTTTATGAGGTATAGTTGCACACTGGTCACTTGTTTGCCTGTCCTTCAACTGAATTTCCTCTTCCTGTGTTTGGAAATGAATCATAATATGAGTCCTGCCTGATATAAAATAGGGCTCTGCCTCTCAATATGGAAGTTATCGTCCTGGGCAGCCAGGACGAGCACAAGTGGTCTGAGCTCTGCCAGTTGGCAAAGCTCCCATCATGACTCAGAATCCAGAGTCATGATGGGAGCTTTCTTTCCCTAAGTATCTAGACCCTCTTTTTAAAAAGTGAACCTTCTAACTTGCTGATTATCAGTTGCTATATTGGTGAAGTTTAAGAGAAGAAATGTTAGAAAAATGGAGCTGTTAAAAACTTCCAGGGAGAGAAAAAAGGTCACCTAAAGATCATTAGAAATCAGAACGCCATCAGACTTCTCAAGAGAACTGGAAGCCAGAAAACAACACAGCAATGCCATCAAAAACTAAGGAAAATTAATTCAAGTCTAGAATTCTGTATGTAACCAAACCACCAATCAAGTGTGAAAAACTAAGGAATCTGTTCAGACATGCATGACTATTAAAAAATTTACCTTCAACACACCCACTCTTAGGAATCTGTAGCACTGTTTATATTAATTTGAAAATATAAAGAATAACTTTTCTTAGGAAATTTAAATTATCAAAATTGGCTCTTGGATTTAAATAAGTGAAATAACAATAGAAGAAATTGAAAAAATGACTTAAAAGGGAACCAGACCCAAATGGCTTTGCAGACAAGAGCTCTTCCAATATTTAAGAGATTTTTACACTGTCCCAGAAAACTTCACAACTCATTGTAGCCAACATATCTTATTTAAAAAAACAGGATAGCACATATACACACACAAATACAAAAAAAGAAAACTGGGGGGCTGGCTGGTTAGCTCAGTTGGTTAGAGAGCAGCCTTGTAACACCAAGGTTATGGGTTCAGATCCCTGTACATCTCTCTTATGGTCGTAAGTCCTAAAAAGAAACTCAACAATATATTAAAAAGAACAAAACATGCAGATCAAAACCCAGGTCCTGGGTTTGAACCCAAGAATGTATGGTTGGTTCAGCAATGGAAATCCATCAATACATTAAGAGATTAAAGAAGGGGAAAAAACACATGATCACCTCAACAGATGCATTCAAAAGCATATGATAATTAGAAATCCAATTTGAAAAGAAACTCTCTTAGCTAAAAAAAAAACACTATCAGAAACCTACAGCAGATGCCATACTCAGTGGTAAAACATTAAAAGAACACTCATTAACTTCAGGAACAAGATGACAAGATCAGGATGCCTGTCATCACCCATACTATTCAAGATGGTAGTGGAGGGCTTGCAAATGAATGCTTCTAGGAAAAGCTTCTGGGAAAAGTAGTACAAGAAAAATAAGAAATATAAATATCAGAATGGAAGAGACTGCAGACATGACTGTTGAACTAGGAAGTCTAAAGCACCAAACTATGAAAATAAGATTCCAATAAGACAGTAGTATACGAGGGTACTCCAAAAAATTTGTGGGAAGATCCATATTATCTTTTACTTCTATATTTCCACAAACTTTCTGAAGTACTTTTACATAATTTAATTACCAAAAAAGTGGAAAAAAAAGCTCTTCTATTGTACAGCAATAACAAATCTGAGAATGTGATAGGATAAAAAACTATACCATCTATAAGACAACAAAATAGACATGACATATAAATATGTAGAAATAAGACTAACAAGAAATATGAAAAAACTATATAAGGAAAATTTTACAAATGTAAACTCCACGCAGGCAGGGATCTTTGTCTGCTTTGTTCACTAATGTATTCTAACCTCTTAGACTGGTGCCCAGCACAGAATAGATACTCAAACATTTGGTGAATTACTAAAATACAAAAAAAGAAGAGGTTGATAGACATTCTTCTTGCTGGATGAAAGAATCTATATTGTAAAAATATCAACACTTCCCAAATTATGTTAATAAATTCAATGCAATCTCAAATAAAAATTCCAGCAGGGTTCTTTAGAGAATCTGACTGATGATTATAAAGTTCATTTTTTAAAAAAAATACAATTAACCAAAACACTTCTAAAAAAAAAAATATGCTGTATTCAAATACATGTATACAAACAAGCAAGAATTTTTTTAAAAATGGGAATGTAATGTATTACATAGGTAGAAAAAATGGAGAATTCAATAAATTGTATTAGAATTAGAAGCCCCAAATTCATGCCACACCCAAAATAAAACTCCATATGGATTAAAACATTAAAAAGTATATTGAAAAAATACATATAATTTAAGGGCTGACCAGTTAGTTCAGTTGGTTAGAGCACGGAGTTATACAACACCACGGTCAAGGGTTCAGATCCCTGTACAGGCCAGCCACCAAAAAAAAAGAATTAGAAATATAATTTCTAAATACAAAAAAGCATACAAGCATAAAATTTAAAAGCGTAAAGGATTTCTTGGCACGGAGAAGAATCTATGGAAACTTATAAAAACAACTGATATTTCACACGGTAAAATTTTTATATTTCCATACAGTGAAAAGTTACACACAATAAGAGATAATACCCCTGACATAATATACAAAGGACTCTTACAAATGCTGAGAAAGATATTTACCACCCAATAAAAGAATCGACAAAAGTATGAATGGGCAATTAACAGAAAAAAAATAAGTAAAAATAATGCATGAAAGAATGCTTTAATTGCACTAGAAATCAAGGAAATATAAATGACAACATTAAGCCTATTTTTCCATCTAGATTAGCAAAAATTAAAAAGATCCTTAGAAAGGGTATGGGAAATGCAGTACTTTCATACATTTCTAATGAGAAAATAAAGTGGTACCACTTTTTTGAGGACAACTTGAAAACAGCTATCAAAAATTTAAATATGTGTAACTAGCAACACAGTAATTCCACATCTAGGGGTACCTAACTTCCAGAAATATTTGCATAGGCAAACCAAGATGTGTCCACACGTTTAATACAATATCCACAACAGTGATAAAGTGAAAGTAAATGAAATACTCATCGACACAATCTCTCACCTACTGACATGGGAAGATCCCCAGGACTGATTCTTTTTTTTTTTTTTTTTTTTATTATTTTTTTTAGTATTAATGTTCAGACAGAAAATTATTTTCTCAATATGCGAACAAAGGAAAACATCACAAATTGAATTTAAAGTCAATTGATAAGGAACAAATTTGACACACAAAGATTGACATCCTTAATGCATAAAGAAGTCTTAAAAATGAATTAGAAAATATTAATAGAAACCTGGTAAAGGACATGAGCAGACAAGTCACACACCCCAAGGAAACACACATGGCTAATAAATACATACAAAGATGTTCTTGCGGGCAGGGACAGGGCAGCCCCATGGCCCCTGCCTCAGGACCCTGGGCGTGCTCCCTTGCTTGCCTGGATGTGGTTGGGGAAGGGCAGCCCCACAGCCTGCCTCAGGACCCCAGGCATGCCCCGTTGCTTGCCTGCATGCCAGCAGGGGCCCTATTATAAAAGACTACTCCATATCTGTGTATGTGCAACTTACATATGCATAGAAAAGGGTGTGAAGGAATACATTCCAAACTGTTAATGTAAACAGTAGATATTTTCATTTCTGAGAAACTGTATGTTCACTGTAAAATTCTTTCAACTGGCAAGTCACATCACCAACAATGGTGGGTTAGGAAGTGCCAAGGATCTGTTCCTCCACTGAAGAAATATTAAGCTAGCAAAAACTGCCAGAATCCACTTTTTTGGAACTGTGGAACTTCATCAAAACTTGCAAGAACTAGGCATAATGAAGGAAGAGGCTTCTCAACTGCAGTAAAGGAATGTTATGGAGTTTTTACCTGCCTAACATCCCCATTCCCCAGCTCAGAGGCAGCAGTAGGGATGACAGTGTTCTTGTGTAGCTTACTGGTGCTAACAAGGAGGGCAATAAGGACCTGTTCTCAAAAAATTGTAATTGTGCATTGTGACCTGTCTAGTGGTTCCCTGTGAAGTCAGCTCAAAGGCTTGCCTTTGTTTCTCCTTCCTCCCACCTCTACCCAACTCTCTGGGCTAGAGCAGCATCCCAGGCAGCATTCATCAAAAGCATTTAAAGACATACACTACCCAGGGCCACCTGGGGCAAGGGACAGTGAACAGGGCAAGCAACACACCAACAAAAAAGCCTGGGAAAAAGGAGGCTGGAGAGGAAAATATATGGGGAATAAGGGCTTTGAAAGGCTACCGTGTACACTGGCATATCTGGAGGAACATGCACACGCCCAGGGCTGGGCACATGCTCAGAAAACTGAAAGGGCTCTAGATTTACACCTCTGGCTGATCTGTGGGCTCCATGTAAGCAGAAGGTAAAGGCTAAGGCAGAGTTATAGGTATGCTAGATGAGCAATGAAGAAATACTTCCACTAGATCAAAACTGCAAAAACAGGAGAAATATTTTTTTTTTCTCTTTGGTTGTAGGCATTTAAGGAAATCTCTGCCAGATCACTGGCTGAGCACTGATAAACAGAAAGGTGACCTTAGTGACCACAAGGACAAGGAATAGAGTCTCTGCAAAATTAGTTTGGAAAAGTCATTTTAAAAAAAGGAAAGAAAAAACTGAAGCCCACAACAAGCAACCTGTGGACAAGGGAGATTCTGATTTCCAAAATTATCACATCAAATATTCAAAATGTCCAGTTTTCAGTCCCAAAGTTGAGGCATATAAAAAAACAGAAAAGTATTAAAAAGCATTAAGTTATACAATCTGAGGAGCAGAAAGAAAAAAGAAAAATGAACAGAGCCTAGGGGCACTGGGGGACATCATCAAGAGTACCAACATATGCATTATGGGAGTCCCAAATGAGAAGACAAAAGTGGCAGAAAAAAAAATTGAAATAATGGCCACAAACTTCCAAATTTAATGAAAGACATGAATCTACACATTCAAGAAACTCCACAAACACCAAGCAGGATAAATTCAAAGAGATCCATACCAAGACACATTATAATCAAAATGTCAAAGCCAAAGACAAAGAGAATCTCAAAAGCACCCAGAGAGAAGCCATTAGTCACATCCAAGGAGTACTCAATAAGATTAAGTCAATTTCTCATCAGAATCCATGGGGGCAGAAAGTGGTGGGATGAAGTATTTAACGTGCTGCCAAAAAAAAAAAAAAAATCTGTGAACCAAGAATTCTATATCTGACAAATTATCCCTCAAAAATTGTATTCCCAGATAAACAAAACAAATTCCCATTTGAGGGAATTCATCCTTAGTAGACCTGTCCTACAAGAAATGCTAATGAGAGTCCTGACTGAAAGAGGTTATTCTTTCCTCCACTCCCCAAATTATCTTGACTGAAGCTAAGCAGCTAAGTGTGAAAGATTTTCTTAAAAGGGAAAAAAAAATTAAGCTGCCATATACATATGTAACTATCAGTATAAAAATATCTCATTCACTGGCACCATTAGAGATTAAAGTTTTCCATAAATTTACTACCAAGTAAATTTTACCTGTCAAAGCACTAAAGCTTGTTTCACTTTAACAATTTCAAATGAAAAACTTTCGCACTGCACTGCAAACCATACTGCCTTACACATACTGACACAGATTACAACTGACACAGTGGAAGAACAAGACTGCACTAGAGGTCTACTTTCCTTCATGAGAATAGTCAGATCACTGAACTTGGGGGCTAGTTTCCTCCTAACTGTAAATTAAGAAAACTGGTTTAGTATCTAGATCCTACCTCAGCCCTACAGTTTATTCTTCCTCTAAGAGTTTACAAGCATGGGATTTGTTTAAAATACACAAAAGTGGATGTGGGGGATGGGAATAGATGAAAATAGATTGCCAAAATGTTGATAAATGTTGAAGCTGAGTGATGGGTATATATGACTTCATTACCCTTTCTACTATTGAATATGTTTGAGAAATTCCATTAAAAACGTTTATTCTTCATAAGATTCATCTAGGAAACAAAAATTTACAAGCATCCATTATGTTTTTTCTCACCTATAAAATCAGACTAAGTCCCAAGAATGCTGTGAATTTCAAGTGGGATAATACACTCTACAACTCATTACAAAAACATTAGGTTAGGGGGTTTTTGTTAAGATTTACGTGCTGATTTTTTTGTCCGTTTCTACTCTGTATTTTACAATACAAGGAAGCACTGACCTTGCTGAAACTTATTAAACTATTTGCTCCTATAGTAAATGTCCCCAAATTACATGTTTTTGCATTTATGCTTTTGCTTTCAGTCTCCAATATATAATAATTGCTATTCTCTCTGCTATTAGTAAGGCTAGTTTAGTAATCTCATTTCCCCATCCTTACTAATTTAGCTGCAACAGGAGATAACTTATTAAAACTGTATCAAAAGTTGAGAGTAAGCTGCCTTTCAGTTAGGGCCTAGGCAAACACCCCTGCACTTTGTGACATCTATTTCGGCTACCCAGAGATTCAATTAGTTTCTGGCTACGTTCTGGATAGCTAAAATCCCTTCATTCAGTAAATATTAACCACTTACTATACAGGAGTACCAGTGATTTTCAAGCTGACAATATCAAACATTTAGTGGATCATAAAATTAATTTAGGTTACAACAAGCATTTTACTGTAATGTAATAGAAAATATCAGAGTGCACTGGCATATACTATGAACTAATACTGTTCAGGAGATTTTTTACTTTTGAGTGTATTAAATCACAATGTCAATCATATTACTGTGGGCTGCAGTTAAAAAAATGGTTGAAAGCCACTGTACTAGGCAATGTGCTAAACTGAGTTACCAAATAAGCAAACTGTAGATGTAAGTGAGCTATTACCAAACAACACAAATATTTCTCATTTAACATGATTTAGTCAGTTATACAGGGAAATAATACAGAATTAACTAACATAAAAACTTAGGACACAATTGTAGATTTTTTTTTTTGCAGATTCATAAAGAAAACATTTCATCCTTTAATTCTTCATTTGTCAAATATTTGTCGAACACATACTATGTGCCAGGAACTTAGAATGAATGGTAAAACAGTCAGGCAGCATTCCTGTCCTCATGGGGCTTACAGGCTACTGGGGGAGGCAGATTTAAAAAAATAAAGAAAGAAAGAAAGAAAATTACAAATTGAGATAAATGCTCTGAAGAAACTAAACAAGGGTGCTACAGAATGAAGAGGAAGGAAGCACATAAGCAGAAGATGGAAATAGTTTAGACAGAATGAAAATTCAAGGAAGGCCTCCCTTAGGAGCCTGAGACCTACTGGCACAGACAGCCCTGGCAAGAGGGAGGGCAGGAGCAGTTCATGTAGAGGAAACAACTCAGCAATGGACTTCAAGGAGCAAGAGGGACATTCACACAACATGTTGGTGAGGTAGGCAGAGACCAGCCAGGTCATACAAAACTCATACACTTTGTCAGAGAGTCCAGTTGGAATCCAAGAGCAATGGGCAACCTGGCACCTGTGACAAAATGGAAGCAGAAACTCCAAAACATCAAGAATAAAACCTACCTAATCCTCTGAAATAGCAATTCTCAATCTTTCTTTTTATGTGGCTTATATTCATTGATATTTACTGTTTTAAGAAACTAAAAACGAGAAACTTTAAAATAATATGCCACACACATTCCATTAGGAATCAAGTGTAACGTCTTCACAGGTCAGACAGCCTCTGGAAAACTCCACTGTGGTACACTAGTGGAAGAAGAGTGAAAAGCGCAAATAACATCTTAGTCCTTTTTTTTTCACCCACGAGTTCCCAGACTACCCCGAGAATGATATAAAACACACAATTTTGACCCCCCGGAAAGCAACCCAGTAAAGTAGGTAACCATATATATTTTTAAATTTAAATGGAAACCACCTACCTAACACGCAAAAAATGACGTATTTAATCTGACAGAGAAGGAGTATAAATGAAATCATATTGCCAAAAGCAACATTCCCACAATTAGTCCCTGTAGGTTTGTTTTTCCATTTTGTCAAAGAACGTTTTGATATTTGGGCCAAAATTCCTAAGCAGGATCATTACAACGTACCTATCTGTAAGTATTACTAAAGAATACCCCTGGATTATACACAAAATGGTTTTTAATGTTTCAATAACAAGAAGTAATCTCAAATGCTTTTGGTGTTCATACTTTACCATCTAAGGATCTCCGTTATCAAAGTTTTGAAAATAATCACTTAAAAAATCACTCTGAAATATTTTTCCACATTAGTGGGGGGGGAATAAAAACCTCAAGCAACACTGTCACCATACTACAAAGTAATTTTACCTAAAATTTGTCAGACAGGTGCTCTGTCGATACGTTTATGCTTGCAAAACAAGAGAAACTGCACAAAGGAACGGACTCAATCTCTATACCTTTCTTGTTGCCCTTCATTTCTGTAAAGTGCTGTGAAGGAAATACTAACAGATTTCTGTCAGACGACAAATGAGTTGATTTAAAATAGGGGAACTGCTGGTTAGAGCACAGTCTTGTAACACCAAGGTCAAGGGTTCGGTTCCCCCTACCGTCCAGCCGCCAAAAAAAAAAAAAAAAAAAAAAAGTCTTAAAATAGGGGAGTTGAGATTTTTCGAGAATTCTTGCTTTCCAACATGCCGTCCTTCTCCACACTCTTTCGCAGGAGTGAACCTTTTGTTTTTGGAATGGACTTGAAGCCAATCGGTCCGCAGGGCCCACCCAGCCCCGCCGCCCCTCAGTGACACGACTGCGGAGGGGCGCCCTCCTCGGCCTGGACGCCGGCCGACGCCACACACCGGCCTGACGCGGCGCGGACCGGAGGGCGAAGGCGGCCCCCGCCAGGTTCGCGGACAAGTGCGGTCGGCACGCCGGCGGCACAACGAGCGACAGGGGATGACAATAAGTAGGGACGGGCGGAGACAGCCGCGAGGGCCCATCCCCCGAGTCTCCGACCCCCGCCGCCCGGGCCCGCGCCCTCACCTACCTCCAGCGCCCGCTCCTCCGCCCGCTCCCAGGGCGGCCGCCATGGTGCTCGTTGGTCCCGGCCCTCAGCCGCGCACCGCCAGCAGGCTGGGGGCCGACGGGCCCGTTCGGAGACGGGTGGCGGGGCTGGCGGCGGAGGGGGCTTGGGCCAGGGCCGGGGCTGCGCGTCGTCGGGCGCGGCGCGGTTACGGCGGCCCCTCCGCCTCCGGGGGAGAAAACAACAAACTACCGCAACATGGCCGCGGCGCCCGGAGCACGCCGGGAAGATGGAGGCCGGCGTGGGGGCGGGGGCTGCGGGGGCTGCGCGGGCCGCGCCGAGCCAGCCGAGTTCGCCGGGCCTCGAGGCCCCTCCGAGGAACCGGCGGCGCGCGTTGACGGCGGACGCGCGACGGCCGCTTCCGTTCTCCTCCGGAGCCTGAAGGTTTAAAGTAGGGCGGGGGCGGCTGCCGGCCGTAGGTCGGATCCGGATTCTGTCGTGAGGCGCTTTGCAGCAGCCGGCCGAGCAGAGCTTTACGGCGGCCGGCCCACTACCGTCAGAAGCGGGAGAAGGAAGGCCCCGCCCACGCCAGCGGGGCGTAGGTCTCGTGTCTGCGTATAGACGGCAGGCCGGGAAGGGGGGGGTCGGGGATAACGGCGGGCCTGACGCGCACGCGCACTCGGGCCGGGCTCCGGTCCTGGGAGCTCAGCCTTCGCTTCCGCTTCGCCGTGGGCTCCGGCGCCGGGCGAAAACGGGTTTCGCGTGTCTGAGCAGTGAGAAGGGTTCAAAAGCGACACACTGTTAAGGGGCATCAGGGATGGGGAAGGACCAGGGCCCACTTGGGATGCGGGGTCCGCGGAAGGCGTCCCCGCGTGGGCGGCAGGGGAAGCATGCATCCGGCGCACACGGCTGCGCACACTGCCGTGGGGGACCGCGAGCGCGGGGACGGAGCCAGGCCGGGCGTCCCGGGACGGGAGCGCGGCGGGCGGGCGGGCGAGGGCCGGGCGTCCCGGGACTCTGGGCACGCTGGGAGCTGTTAACCGCGGACTTTACCTGATGACACTTGTGTTTAGAAAGATGACGGCGACAACGGCGTGAAGGATGGGAGAGGACAGGTGTGAAACTGCAGTTCCGGACCTGGTTAGTGGCTGTGTAGAGGATGGACACGCGAGGAAACGAGGTAATAAAACGTTAATGGTAGAACCGTGGTGGCTAAAGGAATGTTTGCTGTAACGTTCTTTCAACTTTTGTAGATGTTTGAAATTTTCATAAAATGTTGGGGAAAATAAACATTCCTGGATTAATAACGAATGCAAGTCATTTTCATCTGAAAACAAACGAAGAGCAATTTCATTGCTTTATTCAATTCCTTATTCAACAATGTGAAAATCATTGCAAAAAAGTAAGCCTTCCAAGCCAACTCACTGAATAACGTCTCCCTCAGAAAGCACGTGCACTGTAAAATTACTAAGGGAGAATATAGGTGAACCTTCAGCAGTTAGGTCAGGGCACAGGCTTTATGAACATGAGCCCTTGAAAGCACAAGCAGCAAAAGAAAAAATAAACAAATGGGACTGTATCGAACTAAAAAGTTTCTGCACAGTAAAAGAAAACAATCAACAGAGTGAAAAGACAACTAAACGGAGTGGGAGAAAATTTTTGCCAACTATGCATCTGACAAGGGACTAATGTCCAGAATATACATAGAACTCAAGCAATTATACAGTGAAAAAAAAATGACCCAATTCAAAAATGGGCAAAGGAGCTGAATAGACATTTTTCAAAGAAAGACATACAAATGGCCAACAGATACATGAAAAAATGCTCAACATCATTAGTCATCAGGGAAATGCAAATTAAAACCACATTGAGATACCACCTCACTCCAGTTAGACTGGCTATGATCAAAAAGACGGTGAAGAACAAATGCCGGTGAGGGTGTGGAGAGAAGGGAATGCTCCTGCACTGTTGGTGGGAATGTAAATTAGTACAACCACTTTGGAAAACAATTTGGAGGTTTCTCAAACAGATCTCACTAAAGATCTTCCGTATGATCCAGCAATCCCTTTTCTGGGAATATACCCAGAGGAATGGAAATCATCATGTCGAAGAGATACCTGTACTCCCATGTTTATTGCAGCTCTGTTTACAATACCCAAGATATGGAACCAACCTAAATGTTCATTAATAGATAATTGGATAAGGAAACTGTGGTATATATACACTATGGAATACTAGTCTGCCATTAAAAAGAATGAAATACTCCCATTTGCAACAACATGGATGAACCTGGAGGAACTTATGTTGAGTGAAACAAGCAAAGCACAGAGGGATAAATACCACATTTGCTCACTCATTTGTGGGAGCTAAGAGAGAAAGGAAGACAGGAAAGAAAGACCACAGTAGTCATGTGATCCAACAGCGGGAGGGAACATTCCTAGGGCTACAAATTGACGTTGGGGGGAGACGGGGAGCGGGAGGGAGGTTGGGGGATAATTGGAAGGGGACAGAGGGTACAAAAGCAATTTCTGGTAATGGGTATGTCCCCAGTATGAATCTGGCCTCCACATCATGGGCAGGAGAGGGGACAATCAGCTTTATATCTCATGAATATTCGAAATAAATAAATAATAAATTAAAAGAAAGAACTCCTCATCGCCTTTCATTATTTTCTCAACTGTGGAGGATGGAATGCCTAACTCAAAAGATGTTTTTCAGGGTGATTTTAGTGGTGATCTTCAGAAAGATGCCTCAAAAAAAAAAAAAATTCACAAAAATGGAACAGTCTCATAGATACTCTGGAGCTGTGGCATACCTGAAGAGAAACATCCGTCCCAATTATAAACCACTTAAAACTGAATTTCTCTATGACAGGAGTCTAAATGTTTTTGATCAAACACCCACTGGAGAAAAAGTTTTGAGCATGGATACCCAATATTTGAAGATCTTGATAAATTACTGTGAGTAAAGGTTTAACAAGCTTCTTTTCCTTATCTACAAACAAATTTCACTTTTGGTTAACATTTTTTTACTGCTCCTGTAGATTGCATGTCCCCCCGCCCCCAACCTCATTGAGACTTAATCCTCACTGTTAACTGTTGAGAGTAGGAAATCCTATTATGGTAATTGAAAGGTGTCTCCTTGAAGAGGTGTTTAGATTGTAGGACCATGCCATAGTAAATGGATTTAAAATTAAAAATTATGTTCAGGGGCGTGGTTCTGAGGGCTTGAAAAGGAGAGTGAATGAGGATGTTAGTCTCTCACTCTCTGTGCTCCCCCACTTCACAATGTGATACCCTGCAGTCACTATTGCCACTACCAAGGCCTTCACCAGATGTGTTCCCCGGACTTTGGGCTTCCCAGCCTCAGAGACTGTAAGCACTAAATTTCATCCTCATTATAAATTATCCAGTTCTGTGAAAACTGCTGAAGGTGGAATGTCATCTGTGGTATAAAACAACCTTGCTTGTGAAAACAATCTACCTTTTACTGTTTCTGGCTTGAGAGGACTTAGCAATCTTTAAACAACTAAAGCCATCCTTTTAGGCTCTCCTAAGTGTGCTCACTCTTTTAACTGAGTATGGGGATCTAAAAGATAAACTCTGGGAACTATTGTGAGATACCAGCTCCCACGGATCAAGGGCTTCTAAGCCAGTGCATCTCCCACATCCTCATCTTGCATGTGAGTTGCATTTGGGGCACCACAGAGCATAGCTCATGCAGTCTGTATGGACTGCAGTGAGGAACACTTGATACGGCCCAGCTGGGATTACATGTTCCTTCTCCTCTATCTGTCCAAGTGGAGTTGTGCCAAATGTGGCATTATGTGAATGTCGATGTTTAAACCTAAGAAGACCTAGTGAGCAGTACAATTTCATACATATCCTGAAAATCTTAACAGCTCAGCTTTTTTTATAGATAAGATAAATATCAAAATATTTACAAAGCTCCTCCCTAGAAAATACTTATTAATTACATAGTGGAAAACAATAATTTCCAGTGGAAAAGCCTAGAAAATGCCACCTTAACTGGTCAAAGTAAACATTTTCAGTAATGGGATAAATAAAAATTGCTACCTAATGGAATGCAATAAGAAGACTACAGCATCGCTTCTGTGACATTCCTGTCAAAGACACCTAAATAAATCTAATCCTGAATAAATAAGGACACACTGAAACTGAGGGACATTCTAAAATAATTGTCCTGTAATCTTCAAAAATCTAGTTATGAAAATCAAGGATATACCGAGGAAGGATTCCAGACTGAAGAAGAAAAAAGACATGACAACTAAACGTAACACGTGATTCTGAACCAGGTCTTATACTGTAAAGAATATTATTGGGACACATTGTAAAAGTTGATAGGGTCTCAAGAGTAGATGGAAGTAAAGCGTAAGAAAGTTAGTTTCCTGGTTTTGGTGATTATCAGTGATACGTAGGAAGAAAGCCATTATAGGAAATACACTCTAAACAACTTGGGGGTGACAGGGCATCAAGTAAGCTGCTTGTTCTCAAATGGCTTAAGAAAAAAGTTGTAATTTTACTGTTAAACTTTTCTGTGAGTTTTTTATTGCTTTGAAATAAAAAATTACTAAACAGTTAAACAGGAAGAGAACCCAATAGAACATTACCTAACCATGTAACTGTTGAAATAAACACCCAAAGGAAAATATAAGACGCAGTTGAGAGAATTCAGGAATAAAGAACAGATAGATTTCCCGCAATATAACAGGGGGAAAGAGCTGGAGAATGAGTGAGAGGTTTAGCAATTGGGAGGACAGAATGAGAACATCAAACACCTGTGCTCTCAGCTAAATACTTGTGCCCCACCCCCGCCCCATTCATGTGCTGAAACCTAATCCCCAGTGTGATGGTATTGGAAGGTGGGTCCTGTAGGAGGTAATTAGATGAATGAGATTAATGCTCTAATAAAAGACCCTGGAGAGCTGCCTTGCCTCTCCTGCCACGTGAAGTTACAGAAAGAAGATGGTATCTGTGAGAAGGTTGGCCCTCACCAGATACCGAATCTGTTGGCACTTTGATCTTGGATTTCCAGCCTCCAAAATTGCGAGAAATTTCTGTTGTTTATAAGCCACCCAGACTATCGTATTTTATTATAGCAGCACAAGCAGACTAAGACACTATGTTAAATTGGAGTTCCAGAAGGAGAGAATAGAAAGAATGGAGGAGAGGCAATATTTGAAAAGATAATTTCTGAGGATTTTCTTTCTTTTTTCTTTTTTTTTTTTTCCTTTTATTCCACGTGTTCTTAAGTTTCAGACTGAAGGTTTTTAGGAACCAGTGAAAGATGTAAATCCAGTGATAGTGGAAGCATGACAAACATCCAGCAAGAAAAATAAACAGAAATCCACATCTACACATGTGAAATATTTAAATATCCAAAAAAGAGAAGACATTGAAAGCAAACAGAGAAACTTCCACCTCTGGCCATGATGAAGTAACTGGAGCAGACTACCCCTCACCTCGTAAACAACTTGAAAACTGGAAAAATTTGAAGTAAAACTTTTCAGACTGTATGACAGACAGTACAGGACTGCAATCTCTGAGAGAATGGCAACGAAGGTAGTGGGCTTTAGGATCACCCGGCTTTGTGGGCAGGAGGCAGGAGGGGGAGCTCAGATGAAACACAGTGATCTTAATGACAAAGGTGACAGAGACCAGAGTTTGGAGGTGCTAATATGGGGCATTTGTGGGTGCAGTCCTGCAGATGACAGAGCCAGGTAAAGAAAGAGCTCCAGAAACCTGCGTATAGTCTCCTTGAATATGTTGCTGTGACATGCCATAAGGATGGAAAAAGTACAACAGCACACCCAGGAAGCTGTAAGCTGAACAGTTCCCCTAGGAGAATTTCCAAAGACCTGGATGTTTGAATGGCAACCTCTTAAAGTAAAAGTCCTGGTTGAATACCCCAGACATTTGCTAGATATCCAAGAAGAGCCATGTATTAGCAGCAGGAATAAACTAGCCCTAGAGTAAAGGTTACTCCTAGCAAAGCTTTAAAACAACCCTAGGAAGGAGTATGCTGATCAGCAAGTAATTTAATGGCCTGCCAGAACAAGTCCAGCATTCTTTAATGGAAGACAGACAACCAAATTCAGCACTCAATAAAGTAAAATTTGTACAATAAAGTAAAATTCACAAAGTCTAGCATCCATTCAGAAATCACTTGTGAGGTCTGATTGGTTAACTCAGTTGGTTAGAGCACAGTGTTATAACACCAAGGTGAGGGGTTTGGATCCCCATACAGGCCAGCTGTAAAAAAAAAAAAAAAAAATCACAAGTGAAGAATCGGGAATATATGACCTGGAGAAAAAATAGAAAACATGACAGAGATGATGGAATTGACAGGCAAGGAATTTCATACAGTCATTATAAATATGCTCAAGAATTTAAGGAAAAACAGAATCATAATGAGGAAAAAAATAGAATATATGACGTAGAATTTCTTAAATGAAAAATATATTTGAAATAAAATGTTCAGTGGATAGGAATGAAAGCAGATTAGAAATTTACACTTCAATTTCAGAGATTACAGAAAGCCAAGAAGAGCATCACTCCTGTATTACTCAGTTTTGTGTTGCTATAACAGAATACCTGAAACTTGGTAATTTATAAAGAAGAGAGGTTTATTTGGCTCACGATTCTGGGACAGCTGCATCTGGCATGGGCCACAGGCTGCTTCTACTCATGGTAGAAAGCGGCAGGCAGCTGGTGGGTACAAGCAGATCATACAGCAAGAGGAAGCAAGAGAGAGAGAGAGGGAAGGTGCTGGGTCTTTTAAACAACCAGCTCTCTTGGGAACTAATAGAGCGAGAACTCACTCATTACTCCCCTCACCTATGGAGAGCATTAATCTATTCATGAGGGATCTGCCCCCATGACTCAATCAGTTTCCAACACTGCCCCATTGGGTATCAGATTTCCACATGAGTTTTGGTGGGGACAACACATTCAAACTCTGTCAACTCTCAACCTTACAACCAGGAAAAACTGCAGTTTTCTTGAGCCCATCAGAGAATCCAGGTTGCAGAGCAGCCAACTAACTGGAAATCTAGGGTGAGACTGATACCTGCAAAGAAAAGCAGGCCCTGAGCATTTGCTTGCCTGGGTCAGACACAGATGATATCATATAAGCTAAAAATAAGATTCAGTTAAAATTTTGTAACACATCTCTAAATGCCATGTTTGGGCTAGTGGGAGTGTGTGAAGCCCCTTGGGGCTGCAGATAGATTTGTCTCCTCTTGCAGGCTTCTCCAACAACCACCAAGCACTCATGGGAAGGATTGAGAGAATCCTGAGAAAGTCCCTCATTGTGTTGGCTGAGGAGGGAAGAACAACCACTTGATAAACTCCATCTACATGTGCCTCTCTTACCTTCCCTGTGAAAAAAACCTGAATCTTCAGAAAAACCTCAAACACCGTGGCCTTAGGGCAATGAGGAAACTCATTTCCCCTGTGGGAAGGAGACAAAAATAAAAAGCTCTACCCCAGGAAGATGAGCAGGAAGGAATACATGGTAAGTCCAGCACTGCAGCTGGAAGTAAAAGTATTTGGAAATCCACACCCTTGTGACCTGCGACACTATGACTGCCCAAAAAGGAGGCTTACACAGACCATCAGGGAAGATTTCCCATGTCCTGTCAGGAGGCAAACAAGTGTCAAGTAAAAACAACAGTCCAGCACACTTGAGAGAGCTGCAAGAGACATTTTCTCAGGGGTGCAATGCCAAGAGAAGACCCAAAGCCCAGGGGAAGAGCAGATCTGAGGAAATAATCTGGCACAGCAGCACACATTCTCAGGACAGGGTATCACTAGAGGAACAGAGCCTTTTGTGCACAGAGGGGAGCTATGGCTACAATAAATATCTTCCCAAGCCCAACTGCTGACTAAAATAGCACAAACTCCCACACTAACAACCTAGTAGACAGTAAGATGTGCTCATCTCCCATCATAAAAATATTTACCACAGTATATGCCATCATTAATATATCTAGCTTTCAACCAAAAATTACTCAGCATACAAAAAGGTAAGAAAGTACACACTCTCAAGAGACAAAGCAATCATTAGAACCAGACTCATATATTACACTATGATGTTGGAACTATGAGACAGAAAATTTTAAATAGCTGTGATTAATATGTTAAAGACTCTCATATAAAAGGTAGACAATAAGCATGCTCCCATGGATAATTTCAGTGGCAAGATGGAAAATCTGGAAATGCTAGAAATCAGAAGCACAGTGATAGAGGTGAAGAGCACCTTTGAGGCTCATCAGTACACTTGACACAGAAAGAATAAGCTAATTTGAAGACAGATAAATACAGACTGTCCAAACTGAAACAGAGAAAGAGGAGAGCAAGAAACAGAGCAGAACATCCACACACTGTGGGACAGTTGAGAATGGTCTAACATATGTATAATTAGGGGAAGTGAGAGAGAAAGGAACAGAAGAAAGGTACAAAGAACTAATTTTTTAAAAATTCACGACAGACACCAAAACACAGATCCAATGAGCTCAGAGAACAAGCAGGATAAATACCAAAACAGAAGCAAACAAGAAGGAAAATCCTTGCACCTGAACATACTGTATTTAAACTGCTGGAAAAGAAACATACCTACAGAGTAACAAGAATAGTAGGAATTATAGCAGAGTTCTCATCAGAAGCCAATTGAAGTAAGACAATGGAATAACATCTTCAGTGTACTGAAGGAAAACTGTCAATTCAGAAATAGGTACCCAGCAAAAAATAAAGGAGACAAAACTTGAGGGAGTTCATTGCTAGTAGACATACTCTACAAGAAATGTTCAGAGAAGTTCTTCACACACAAGGACTATGATAACAATCAGAAACCTGGTTCTACACGAAGAAATGAATAATGCGGTTGAAACTGAATATACAGAGGTAAAATTTTTATCATATTTTTAATTGCTCTAAAAGATAAACTGGGGAAAAAATAGAAAAAAATATAGAAAAGTATGCTTATAGCATATGAAAAAGTAAAATTTGACAACAGTAACACAAAGGCTGAAAGAAAAGATTTGGTAGTATATCACTGTCAGGTTCTTACACTACATGTGAAGAGGTATAGTATTTGAAAATAGATGCAGATTAATTAAAAATGTAAACTGTAAACCCAAGTGTGACGACTAAAAAAAATTGTTTTTAAGGAAATATATATAAGTACAGAAAAGAAGGAAGTTATAAAAAAAATGTTAAAGCAAGAGAATGCATAATAAGTGAAAAGAGAACAAATGCAACAACTGAAAAACAGCTCACAAGATGGTAGATTGCAATCCAAATACAAGTCAATGTCTATTGAATATAACTGATTCATACACAGCAGTTTTAAGATGAAAATCATCAGATTGCATTAACAAGTAGGATAAGAATGAACTCTAGGCTCTCTATAAGAAACACGCTTTAAATATAAAGATGTAGATAGGTTAAGTGAAAGGAAAGAAAGGTATACCATGCAAATACTAACCAAAAGAAACATTTTCTTCTGTTTAATCAGTTAGAATGGCTGTTATAAAAAAGACAAAAGATAAAAAATGTTGGTGAGGATGTGGGGGAAGGGGAACTTTTGTATACTGTTGGTGGAAATGTGAATAGTACAGCGATTATGGAGAACAGTATGAAGGGTTCTCAAAAATTGAAAATAACTACCAGCAATCCCTACTACTGGGTATATATTAAAAGGAAGTGAAAACAGTATGTTCTAAAGATGTGTGCATTCCCATGTTTATTGCAGCATTATTCCCAGTAGCCAATATATGGAATCAACCTAATGGCTTATCAAAAGATGAATGGATAAAGAAAATGTGGTATACGTGTACACACAATCAAATACTATTTGGCCTTAAAAAAGAAGGAAATCCTGTCATTTGTGACAACATGGGTGAACCTGGAGGTCATTATGTTAAGTGATATAAACCAGGCACAGAAAGACATACTGTGTGATCTTATTTATTTGTGGAATCTAATAAAGTTGAACTCATAGAAGTAGAGAGCAGTATGGATGCCCGAGTCGTGTCTTTTTTTTTTTTTTTTTTTTTTGCTGTAATAAAACTCTAATCGTAAGTAGAGTGCTTTCTTGAGTTCTATGAATCGTTCTGGGAAATTATCAAACTGGATGGGCTAGTGGGAATCCTGAATGTGTAGTCCATTGTTCAGAAGTGTAGGTGGTGACCCCTGTGCTTGTGGCCAGTGTCTGAGCAAGGCAATCTTGTGGAGGACTGAGCCCTTACCCTGTGAAGTCTGGCCCAGCTCCAGATAGCTAGTGTCACAAGTCATTGCCACCAGTCACCTGGGGATTTTATAATAAATGCAAATGCAGATTTAGAAGGTCTGGGGTGGGGCCCTTCAAACAATCTCCCAGATGATTATGTTACATAATATAATAGAAAATTCCAGTGAAGGGCTCCAAAGTCTGGGGAATGGCAGAGCCCATGGATGGAAGGATGCTGGGTACCTGAATGACCATGTGGAATGGAAATCCCCGTTTATCTGTTCCCTTCCCCAGCCTGCACCAGACTTTTTATTATTATTATTAAAACAATTGATTGTACATACCTGTGGGGTACAGCATTGAATGTCATTACCTGTGTGCAATATGTGATGCTCAAATCAGGATAATTAGTGTATTCAACTTTACACAATGGAATCATTTTCTGTGGCTCTTCACCAATTCTTCCCTTACCCCCCTCCAACTCCCCCTTTCCTACCTCTGGTAACCTCGGTTCTGTTTTCTCCTTTTGAAAGCTTAATGTATTATTGTGATCTTTCTTTCTTTCTTTCTTTCTTTCTTTCTTTCTTTCTTTCTTTCTTTCTTTCTTTCTTTCTTTCTTTCTCTCTCTCTCTCTCTCTCTCTCTCTCTCTCTCTCTCTCTCTCTCTCTCTCTCTCTCTCTCCCCCCCCCCCCCCTCACTTATGAGCAACAGCATGTGGCATTTCTCTTTCTGTATCTGGCTTATTTCATTTACCATGATTTTCATTCATGTTGCTGAGAATGGCAGTAGTTTATTCTTTTTTACGGCAGAGTAAGGCATTGTGTGTATATAACACATTTCCCTTATCCAGTCATCCAGTCATTTTGGTGACTATTGTAAATGGGCTAGCTTTCTTGATTTCTTTTTCTGCTAGTTCGTTGTTGGAGTATAAAAAAACTACTGATTTTTGTGTGTTGATTTTGTATCCTGCAACTTTACTGAAATTGTTAATCAGCTGTAAGAGTTTTTTGGTAGAGTTTTTAGGCTTTTCTATATGTAGGATAATGTCATCTGCAAACAGGGAAAATTTGACCTCATCTTTTCCAATCTGGATGCTCTTGCATGATTGCTCTCACTAGTACTTCCAATATCATGTTAAATAGGAGTGGTGAGAGTAGGCTTCCTTGTATTTTTCCTGTTCTTGATGTTGGTCATGATATTGGTGGTGGGTTTGTCATATATGGCTTTATATTGTGTTGATATACTTTGCTTCTATACCTAATTTGCTGAGAGTCTTTATCATAAAGGGATGCTACATTTTGTCAAATGCTTTTTCTGTGTCTGTTGAGATAATTATGTGGTTTTTGTCCTTGATTTTCTGGTGTGGTATATCACATTTATTGACTTTTGTATGTTGAACCATCCTTGCATCTCTGGTATGAATCCTACTTGATTGTGGTATATAATTATTTTGATGTGTTGCTGTATTCTATTTGCTAATATTTTATTGAGGATTTTTGTGTCTATGTTCATCAAAGATATCAGCCTGTGGTTTTCTTTTTGTTGTGTCTTTGTCTGGTTTGGGTATCAGGGTGATGCCAGCCTCATAGAATGAGTTTGGGAGAATGGCTTCTGTTTCTATTTTTTGAAATAGTTTGAAGAGAATTGGTATTAATTCCTCCTTAAAAGTTTGGTAGAATTCAGCAGTGAAGCCATCTGGTCTTGGGCTTTTCTCTGTGGGGAGATTGCTGATTACTGCTTCAATATCATTGCTTGTTATTGGTCTATTCAGGTTTTCTGTTTCTTCTTGGTTCAGTCTTGGTAGTTTGTATGTGTTGAGAGATTTATCCGTTTCCTCCAGGTTTTCAAATTTTTTGGCATATAGTTGTTTTTAATAGTCTGTAATGATTCTTTGTATTTCTGTGGTATCAGTTGTAATGTCTCCTTTTTAATCTAATTTTTGTTATTTGGGACTTCTCTCTTTTTTAGTTAGCCTAGCCAATGATTTGTCTATTTTTTTTTTTTAATCTTCTTGAAAACCCAACCTTTTCTTTCATTGCTCTTTTGTATTGCTTTTTGGGTTTCTATTTCAGTTAGTTCTGCTCTGATCTTAATTATTTCTTTCCATCTGCTAATTTTGGGATTGGATTGTTCTTGTTTTTCTAGTTCTTTGAGGTGTAGCATCAGGTTGTTTATTTGAAATCTTTCTATCCTGTTGATATGTGTTTATTGTAATAAACTTCCCTCATAGTACTGCTTTTGCAGTATCCCACATATTTTGATATGACATGTCTTTATTTTCATTAGTTTTGAGGAATTTTTTTATTTCCTGTTTAATTTCTTCTTGGGCCATATGTTGTTCAAGAGCATGTTGTTTAATTTCCATATGTTTGTATAGTTTCCAGAGTTTGCTTGTTAATGATTTCTGTTTTGAATCTGTTGTGGTCAGAAATAATACTTGAAATGATTTCAACTTTTAAAAATTTGTTGAGACTTGATTTGTGACCTAACATGTGGTCTATCCTGGAGAATGTTCCATGTGCTGATGAGAAGAATGTATATTCTATGGTTGTTGGATAAAATGTTCTGTGGATATATGCCAAGTCCAGTTGGTGTAAAGTGTGGTTTAAATCCTGTGTTTCTCTCTTGATTAGTTGCCTAGATGATCTGTCTAATGTTGAGAGAAAAGTATTCAGATTCCCAACTATTATCATATTTGGGTCTATCTCTTTCCTTTGGTCTAATAGTGTTTGCTTTATATATCTAGGTGCTCCAATGTTGGGTGCATATATATTTAAGATTGTTATGTCTTCTTGATGGATAGATCCCTTTATCATCTTATAGTGGCCACCTTTGTCTCTTTTTGTAGTTTTTGGTTTAAAGTCTATTTTATCTGATATAAGAATAGCTACTTCTGCTTGTTTTTGATTTCCATTTGTGTGGTATATCTTTTTCTATCCCTTCACTCTTAGTCTGTGTATGTCTTTACATATGAGGTGAGTCTCTTGTAGACAGCATATAGTAGGGTCTAGATTTTCATTTCAGTCAGACAGTCTGTGTCTTTTGACTGGGGAATTTAATCCATTTACATTTAGAATTGTTGCTGAAAGGTATTGTCTTCTGGCTTTTTATCAATTTTCATTTGGATGTTTTAAATATCTTTTGTTTCTTTCCCTTTTATTGTTTGACTTCAGTGTTTGTTGGTTTTTGAAAGTGGCAAGATACAGTTTCTTTCTTATTTGCATTTTTGTACTATCAGTGGGTTTTGTTCTTGTGTATTCATGGTAGTGATGATGATGATGATGATGATGATGATGATGATGATGATGATTATGGATTCCAGATGTAGGATTCCCTTGAGGATTTCTTATAGGGCTGGTTGTGTGGTGGTGAACTCCCATAGTTTTTGTCTGTCTGGGAAATACACTATATCTCCTTCATTTCTGAAGGATAGCCTTGCTGGGTATAGTATTCTTGGCTGGCTAGTTTTTTCTTTTAGTATTTTGAATATATCATCCCATTCTCTTCTGGCCTGTACAGTGTCTGTTGAGAAGTCTGCTGTTAGTGTGATGGGGACTCCCTTATAGATGACTTGAGGCTTTCTTTTTGCTGTTTTTAGGATTTTTTCTTTGTCTTTGAGTTTTGCCACTTTGACTATAATGTATCTCAGAGAGGACCTTTTTGGATTGAATCTTTTTGGGGATCTTTGAAACTCCTTAGTCTGAAGGTCCATGTATCTCCCTATACCTGGGAAGATTTCCACTGTTATTTCATTGAATATATTCTCAATGCCTTTTCCTTTCTCCTCCCCTTCAAGAAGACCCATGCTTTAGATGTTTGTGTGCTTAAGGTTGCCTGCTATCTCTCAGATTTTCTTCAGTTTTTAAAATTATTTTTTCCTTTCTTTCTTTTTTTTTTTTTGTATGTGTGTACTTGAATTATTTCAAAGAGACTGTCTTCAAGATCAGAAATTCTTTATTTTGCTTGCTGTAGCCTGGGTGATAATGATGTATTAATGGAGGTTCATCAATTGTAACAAATGTATGACCCCAATAGGGGATGTTGATAGCGAGGGAGACTGTGCACATGTGGGGGCAGGGAGTATATGGGAAATTCTGTATCTTCCTCTCAATTTTGCTGTGAACCTAAAACTGCTCTAAAAAAATTAAGTCTTTGAAAAAAAAGTTTCAGTACCTTGCATAGGGTATTCCATTTTTATGCTCAAAACCAAGTAAAAGTAAACAACATAAGAGTATTATTTAGATATGCATTTACATGCTATTTTTTAAACTAATATTTTTGAAAGGAAGAGTGTAGTAAAAATTAAGGAAGGTGACCACCTCTGCAAAGGAGGTCGGCAGTGAGCTGGAGGAAAAGCCCATGGGTAAACATAACAGTACTGGTCACGTTCTAGTTCTTAAACTGCAAGAAGCATTCGCAGTGTTCATTCTGTTATCATGCTTCTGAACATATGTACATGTTCACACAGTCTGTTGTACGTGTGAAACATTGCATTATCTTTGTACTCCACTTTGAATATTACTGCTCTTTGTCACTTATTCCTTAGGTCAGCATTTCACAAAGTGTGGTCCATTTTAGAAATTTGCATCAATATCACTTTTGAGTCTGTGTTAGAATGCTGATTCCTTGGTTCCATGCTAGTCATACTAAAACTTTAATTTCTGGAGATTGTATCCCCAACTGCCTTGGAGGCTCACTAACATTTAAAACCTGCTTCCCTGAGTGTTTTGGGTTGGGAATCTTTGGGCTATTTGAATTAATTTTCTCTCATTTTCCCATTGTGTACTTCTATTATGAATTCAAATTTTGTTATTTAGAAGCTTTCTATTTCCCTAATTTTATCATGTCAAGTTTCAGGAGTCTAGGTGGACGAGGTATTTAGAAAACCTTTCTGCTCTGATGAAACCTCAGAATGGTTATTTGTGATAATGGCAAATGTGGAGTTGAGGAAAAAGGTAAGGAAAAGAGTAAGGCTGGGTTTTCCCCATTTGGGATATATTTAGTTTCTAATTCTTTTTTTTTTTTTTTAAAGATGACCGGTAAGGGGATCTTAACCCTTGACTTGGTGTTGTCAGCACCACGCTCAGCCGGTGAGCAACCGGCCATCCCTATATGGGATCCGAACCCGTGGCCTTGGTGTTATCAGCACCACACTCTCCCAAGTGAGCCACGGGCCGGCCCTGGTTTCTAATTCTGAAGAGTCTTCTAGGCTTCAGGATGTCTAGAAGGTTAGAAAGAAACACTCGGCTGGATCTCCAAGACCGTACATCCGTGTGGAGCTGAATTTAGGTCTTGCAGGTAAGTTCCTCAGAGAGCCGGGGAAGGAAGCCGAGAGCAGATGGTACAGGTTAGAGGGCGCCTGAGCATCCAGGCTGCACGGGCCACAGGCAGAAGAGCTGGTGAAGCCATAGCTCGTGTTCAGACTGTGCTGTTTTCCCAAGTGAAAGAGCTCAGAAACCTCATTCTGCTGACAAGTCCTCATTCATTCACGTGCAATGTTATGGGGCAGGGAGGGAGTAGGCTCCCCTCACCGGCGAGAAAGCTAGGGCACTGAGATGTCAATAGCTTGTCCAGATCCCTGAGCTGTCTATAATCCAGTCTCCTGGCATGTGGCATTACATCAGTCCCTGGTAGCATTATATCAGTCCCTGTGCCTCTCCTAGAACCTCAGGACCAGAAGATGAAGCTTTCTTCTCTCCGCGTGTACCTGTACATCCACCCAGCCTGTCTCTCTCTCTCTCTCTCTCTCTCTCTCTCTCTCTCTCTCTCTCTCTCTCTCTCTCTCTCCCCCCCCTCCTCCTTCCCCTCTCCCTCCCCTTCCCCCTCCCCCACCTCTTTCTCTAAACTCTCACAAGCAGTTTTCACATTGAGCACTGGGGCTTTTGCAATGTGAGCCTTCTGAGGCTTATGTGATGGTACTTCACAAAGTTCATGGAAAAATACAATGAAAGGATAACACGAATCTTTCCATGAGCTTTTTCAGGTGCCCTCATATTACTGTTACTTACAAAGAAAGGACTTCCTATTCACCCTTTCATCCTATTTTTTACTTCTCTCTTTTAACTTTCAGTCTTAACTAATTCTCTTTTTATGGTGCTTTTTTTCCTAGCCTATTTTCTCTCTCATTAACAAGAACATCTTCTTTATAAAGTCATTTTAAAAACGATGTTATCCTAATGCATATTGATGAGTAAAATATTCCACATGAATTGAGCGATTTTTGATCTAAAGATGTCAATTAAATAATGCATTTAGTAATGGGAACTGGAATCTGCACAGAGATGTCAAATACACTTCTGAACAATCTACTGAATTTAGAATCTACTGTGGAATATTATGCAAATCCAAGGTCTGGAGTTTCATTGTTCCCTGGAATTTCAATTGCATCCAAGCATAAGCATAAGATAATAACTGATAAATTGATTACAGAGACATGGTAATTCTGATTCTCAGAGCTGCTCGTTAAAGGGAGTACCACTTAAGTAATGCGAGATGAATTAAAATATGCTAATGAAACTCTCATCGCACCATGCTGGCTTTGGAAACAAGAATTTCTTCCTTTTGCTAACGATGACTTGCTGTGTGACGTGCAACATTATTTGGTGTTATTCTGGTAAGATGTTTTTCTTTTTTTTTTTTTTTTTTTTTTTTTTAAAAAAGATGACCGGTAAGGGGATCTTAACCCTTGACTTGGTGTTGTCAGCACCATGCTCACCCAGTGAGCCAACCGGCCATCCCTATATGGGATCCGAACCCGCGGCCTCGGCGCTCCCAGTGCCACACTCTCCCGAGTGAGCCACGGGCTCGGCCCGTAAGATGTTTTTCAATCATGTTTCAGGAGCATGTTTGAAGTGTTCATCTAGAGATGGTGCTCATGGCCATCTTGACAGCGCTGGCCGGTCCCCCAACATCTCCCATTCTCCCTTTGCTTTTGTACAAATGGCAGACAGGGACAGAAAAAGTCCCACGGTGGGACTCAGAACAATGAATGAGACAAAGCCCGCATAACTTCCTCGTGCCATGTGCAGCCCACCCATGAAATAACATCAGCATAATTATTTTTCCTATCGTGGAGAACTGTATAAAATTACTGCACAGTATCAATAATAACATTGGGAAACAATAAAATAATAAAGTATTGCCTCTGAACATGGGAATGTTAAATACCTTTCTAAATCAAATCTTCTATCTGCTTTTGAATATAACTTGCCTTTTACCATTTGTCAATGTTACACCTTTACTTCCAAAATTAGTTCAAGTCCCCATATCTTTCTTGCCAATGTTGTTTTTATTTTTCTGAGTCCAAATTACTTGGGTGGTCCAAACGCTCTTTATTCTTACATTCACTCTCCCATTGTGCCAGCTTACAATTATTCATTTGTGTGTGCCCTCTCTGCCCTTGTGCTTACCTTCCAGGGGGGCTAAGGACCGGAGGCTAGTGTATCCACCTCCCATTAACATTAGATACTCACCCAGCAGATGTGCCAGGTCTGGGCTGGCAGTGCAGGCACAAAGATGAATATGACGCTGCTCCTGCCCACAGGAGTCTCAGTCTAGATCAACTGACAGCCCCGTGTAGCCAGTACTAGAGCAGCCCATTCCTTGAGTGCACCTGCAAGATCAAGTTATTAAAACATGTTCATGTTGAAGACAGAGACTCCAAAAATAAATACAGCACATGCAAAAGCTAGCACTGTCATTCCAGTAACCACACATTTAATTTTTCAAGTATTGACTGTTGATTGGATAAAGAAATCTGGCCATCGATTATTGAAATTTAAAAATTAAACTGATTTATCCTTTTGGCTAATGACATCTCACCAAGCCACACCTCTGTAACAGCTCTGAGTGGTTCCTGGGCGCCTTTCATGGCACACCTCTCAGTGGTCACTTCAGATGTCTAGACCCTAATTTTCTCATTTATACATGAAGGGAGAGACTAACATTCCCTAAGGTGATATTCCGGATACACAATAAATACATCGTTGAGTGCTGGTAGCTTCTAAAACTTGGGAAGGATTAATGTCCTAGCAAACATTTTAAGAAAGGAAGAAAACCTTTTCCCCCATTCTTTCTAGAATAGTAGGATTTTAGAACTGCAACACACCTTATAGAGTGTCAGGATACTGGGGTCATGTGAAAATCAAGGATTTGGCTAAGGTCACACAACCCAGAATGGTCTCAGTCAGGGCTAATAGCCTGTGTGGTGAACACACATTGTTCTATCTAGTAAGGGAAAATCTCCCTCTTCTTTGGGGGAATCACTCTCTCCCCCAGTCCCCACCCAACACGTGGCCAAACGGAACTGCTAGGATGCTGCTCCCTGGCCTTAGTGGCTAGCTAGAGAATGGCTTAATCAGGCACTGACCCCACGGTAGAACCCTATCACCAGATGGGCATGTAACCTGAGCTAGGGGCCCTCCTCAGGACACGGCACACTGCAGCTGGGGATGGGGTCCCCTCCTTTCAAGCAAGTGACCATGTCCTTGAACCAGAGGAACCCTGGGCTCAGAAGAAGGGAACAAAGAACCAAGAATGCAATACAGGGTCCAGAAAAAACTTCCGACAACTTCAAAGTCAGGTTAATGTATCATACAACCCAAAGGATGAAATTTTCACCAGCAGAACTGAAAGGAAAGTGGATTGCTGTTTCTGAGCAGTAGATAAATATTTGCCTGCTGTATAAAGTCTAAACAACCCTGTCCAAAAGGCCTTCACCAACTGTTTGTTTTCCACTTGCCACCTGCCATTTATAACATGCTCTACAAAGTGCTGGGAGTGGTAACAGCAGTTTGAGCTATGTCTGTCCAGAAAAAAGTTTTTAACTTGGCTAAAGAGATGAGGGAGTAGTTCGAAGATCTGGCCATCCTATTAAGAGAATATCATTTATATATCAGATAGCTTGTTTGGGCTAAAAACCACTTACAAAAATGTTTTGCCACAGGAGTGAGTTAGTGTTAACATTTTAGACAATTATAGCAATGATTACTGAGATCACCGAAGTTACTACATTGGGAAAGCCACTAATAAATCTCTTATTGACCTACATAAGAACTTAGGAGAAAAAAATCAGTGTTTTCATAAACATTTGCCTGATAATAGAATCATATCAATTCAGTGGGTAAGAAGGATGTTTTAAAAAACAAGATAAAAAATAGAACATAAAGGCAGAGATTAATAAATTTGAGCTCATTAAAATTTGAAACTGCTCTGTATCTAAAGACTCCCTGTAAAATGTAAAAAGAGAAGCCATAAAGTAGGAAAAGATATTTGCAACGCATATGACTAACAGAGGGTGAGTGCCCAGAATATGTACATATTTCTTACTAATGAATTCTTAAAAACCCAAATAGCCCAATAGAAAAATGGGCAAAGGATATAAACACACAAATTACAGATGAGGAAATTCAAATGGCTGATGACAATGTGAGAAGCTGCTAAACCTTGCTCTGTGGAAGAGCTATGCAAATTAAAACAAAGAAGTGCTGGTCCACACCTGTCAGATGGGTAGAACCGTGTGAGTTGGATGGTACCAAGCGCTGGTGAGGGTGTGGGTGCTGGTAGAAGCATAAGCCGGAGCAACCGTTTGAGGCGGTAATTTGGTAATATCTAGTGAAGTTGAACAGGGACATTCCCTTCTGCAATTTCACTGCTGGTTACATACCCTAAAGAAATCCTCACATGTGCAATAAGATGTGAACCAGAATGCTCTTGCAGTGTTGTTACAGGAGCAAAAATAAACAAAACCCCCAAACAAACAAAAACGTAAAACAAGCACAACACCTGAATGCTAATTTAAAAAAGAATGAGTAAATAGATTGTGATAAGAGCTATGCATACCAAAGTGGAAAGGTCTCAGAAAAAGTGTTGAACAAAAAAATAAAAATTAAAAATATACAGAGACAGTAAATTTTCTTATAAAGCCAGTGTATAAAGATGTGTGCCATGGCAGTTATTCTTGGCAGCAGTTACATCAGGGGACTGGATGGTGGCTTACAAGGAAATTCAGTATGTTTCATACTAGGTTTGTTTTATGAGTCTCTCAAACTTCTTGTATGTCTGAAAGATTACATTGTACTAAAAGAAATCAAGCTTTTATTCTACATCTGTACAATAGTAGAATTTTCTAAATTCTTGAATTCCTTCCCTCACAATATCTTATTTTTCGTTGAGCAGTTTTATTTGTAAACATTTATCATTATAAATATTAAACAGACAGCTGTATCAGTCTGGAATTTTTAACATTTGAAAAATCAAAGAGCAATATTCTATTAGAAGTTGTTTTTTGAGTTAAATATGGAAACAGGATGGAGACCACTCACCACACTGTTGGTTTATCAGCTGAATACTAATTTTAGAGCTAATTTGTGATGTGCCTTATTGAATTAAAACTGCCCAAGAACATTTTTTAGTTTGAGTCGAGCTTCGTAGGAAGGTTGTATCTGTTCTACCCTACTTTTTAAACTAAAGGTCTGTGAAATCTCCTTCTGAAGCAAAGTAACCCCCAAATAGGGCATTAAGGTTTTTCTCTAAGGAAAATTAATTAAAAAAAAATTTGAAATCCAAGTTTTTTTCATCCAAAAATAAAAAGAATTGTGCACTTACACATCAATTGTGCACATGCTTATGTGCCCAGCACCTGGCCAGGTATGAAAAGAGAAAGTCAAATAAAAACTTGTACCTGCTCTCCATAAGTTTCAAGCTCCCAGGGGAGACAGACAGCCCACCTCAAAACATATAAAACTAATTTTTCTTTTTCGTAGGTCCGAAGTAGTCAAACATGGGTCATTTCACAATGGCTCAGCCTAATGGACACATTTGTACCCTTGGCACACATTGGGGCACTGGGAAACAAAACCTGTCTTAAGTCCTGGTGGTGTCTGGGCTGGGCTGATGCTGGAGGTGAGTGGGAGGGTCTGAGGAGAGTCGTGGCTGGGCCAAGAGGCTGGGACCATGAAGCCCCCAGGACACCACTGCCCTTGGCAGGTGTTTCTGAGTTAAGACAAAGGGCAGATGGAGGCGGAGTCTGGCTCGCACAGCAGAGTGGCAACTCCACCCAAGTTGTTTATTTCTCATGTAAATCAGCAGATGACATTATTTTGCATTCTGAAATACTGTGGTGGTGTTTTATTTTTCTTAGCAAGGGTGCCATCATCAAGAGACAAGCCGTGAGTTGTGTCCTCTGGGACCTGCTTGTCTCCCACTGCTGCCTGTGTTTCTTTGCATCTAGACCTTTCTGCGGCGCCATCTGCCTCCTCGGGCACGCCATGGCCTGGAGGTCTAAGCCTTCTCCATCCGTCTTCTGGGGGAGCCCAGCTCCGCCCTGCTGTAGTCAGCTGCATTTGGAGCACAGGGGGTCCCGTGAGACTTGAGAGCTGTCGCAGGCAGTCCCCTGGCTGGGGTGCCCATTCACATACTGATGCTCCGCACCGTGGAGTGAGTTCTCTGTGAATAAATCCCATTATCTGGGAAGCTGCACTATGGGCATAGACAGGGATGGTTACAAGGACGCCCTAAATCGTAGCCTGCCTGGAGACACATTGTCGCAGTCCCACACATCCACACAGCACTCGCCCGTAGTCCACACACCCTCCTTAACTATGAAGATACAAGCAGGGAGGTGAAGGCTTTGAGACGGTTGAAGGGTGAGAGTTACTGGAATCTCAACAAACACTTTCAAGGTATCCCTCAGAAAACATCCAAATCTCCGGGGTGGTCTCTGGCAGCAGAAGGGCTCTATGGGCTCTGGAGCGCTGGTGTGCTGGGCCCCTGGGGGTTCCCGCTTGAGTGCCGGCAGTGGCCTGAGGCACAGGTGCCAGCTCTCCAGTGGCCAGGAGAACTGAAGCCACCCACAGTCTCCACCCAGGTCTTGCAGTGTCCCCCCCTGGACTGGGGGTGATGGGGGAGCGAGGGGATGCAGCCTCCTGCCGTGCGGGGGCATCACAGACAAGGGAAGGCAGGCTGGGGAGACCCGGACCTTCCGCTGTGCAGCAAAGGGACACATGAAAGCCCGTCCTCCTGATGAATTCTACTTGGTTTTATTTGACCCAATTGCAGAGGGCTTTCTTTCTTTCCTGCCTAACAGACTGGAAAAATAAGACTTCTTTATTTTAAAGAAACAGCAGTTTGAATCACGTTCAAGGCAGTGAACAGAGTGATGTGAAATAACAGCACTGTCAGGAAACCAGACCGGCTGCAGCTGGCTCCGTCTTTACCTTGTGGCCTTAAACATGTCACTTCTCTGTGTCTGCCTGTCCTGTTTAGCATGGAGATGATCACAGCTTTGCACTGGACCAGTGTTGCTCGAAGTCCGCAGCTTTCACCACTTCCCCTCCGTCGCTGGGGCAGTTTGCACTCGAATTAGCCAGACGACACATGGCTAGCAGCGAAGGCCAGACACTGGGCTAGTACCAGGAGATGGGTCAGAACCCGGTCTCCTGACTCAAGTGCTCTTTCCACCGTATCAGTGACTCAGTGGGGGTGGGGTGGAGTCTGGGAATCTGCGTCTTTATTGATTTATTGATTTATTTATTTTTATTTATTTATTTATTTATTTTTAAAAAGATGACCGGTAAGGGGATCGTAACCCTTGACTTGGTGTCGTCTGCACCGAGTGAGCCTCTGGCCGGCCCCGGAATCTGGGTCTTTAGTGAGCTCGAGGAGTAATTCTGCTGCAGGTACTCTTTGGGCCTCCACTTTGAGAAAGTGTCCCAGCCCGGCGTGGGGACGGGGAGTGTGGTTAAGATCCCAGAACCGTGCTCAGCTCCTCTGTTCTGGACCAGATACAGTGTAAAGCTTGTCGTTCATCCACTCGAATTTGCAGGAAATACGTAAGAGATGGATTCACCTCTCCATTCATTTATGTAGCATTCTGTACGTACCTGTTAAATACCTGCCAGGTGCCGCTCGATTCCAGTTGGAATGTGTTATGAGCAAAGGACAGAGGCCCCAGCCTTCGTGGAGCTGGAGTCTAACTGGGAGAAACGGGAAGGGTGGTTGAGCGTGGGGGCTGCAGTGCTGGGTCAGGGGGAGCTGTCGCCGAGGGCGTGACACGGGCACTGAGGCAAGGCCGAGTTGGGAGGTCTCAGGGGAGGCTCTCCTGGGTCACTTCGCCACCTGCACGGGTTTTCTGACATTTCAGAGGAGAAGGTGAGGCTGCCCAGTCCACCTCATAGGGATGGTATAAGGCTCAAATGTGTGCCAGGTGTAAATGTGCTTTAAGATGCAACCACTACACACATGCGAGGTGGGTTTCTTGTGTTTCTAAACGAATAACTAGCAATTATAATACTTGTTTTTACTGTGGAAAAATACGTATCATACAAAATTTGTCATTTGAACCATTCTGGAGTGCACAGTTCAGGGGCATTAGATACAGTCACATAGTCGTGTGGCCCTCATCACCACCTGTCCCCGGCATATTTTCATCCTCCCAACAATGATGAAACTTTATGAAATCAGAGATTAAATTCAGCGCCTTTAGTGTGCCGTTCTATGAGTTCTGACAAATGCACAAAGTCGTGTGACTGTTATCTCAGTCAACATGTAGAATAGTGGGCCGAGCCCGTGGCACACTCAGGAGAGTGCGGCGCTGGGAGCGCAGCGATGCTCCCGCCGCGGTTCGGATCCTACATAGGAATGGCCGGTGCACTCACTGGCTGAGTGCCGGTCACGAAAAAGACCAAAAAAAAAAAAAAAAAAAAAAAAAACACATGTAGAATAGTTCCCCATCTCCCCAGGTTCCTTCCGGCTCCTTTGTGGTCAGCCCCTCCCCCAACCCGCCCTCGGCAACCACGGATCCGTTCTTTGCCCTCCTTGTGACTTTTCTAAGAAGTCATATAGATGGAATCATACAACATCTAGTCTTTTAGGTCTGGGTTTTTTCGCTTAGCATAATGCATCTAGATTCTTCTAGGTCATTGAGTGTATCGATATTCTTTCCCTTTCGTTCTGAGTAGCATTTCATTGTACAGAGGAGCCCTGTACAATTTCTTTACCCATTCACCAGCCAACTGGAGTTATTTCCAGTTTGGGGCAATTAAAACTAAAGTGGAATACACATTTGCATACAGACTGTGTGTGAACGTAAGTTTTCATTTTTCTTGAGTGAATGCCTAGCAGTGAAATTGCTGGACACTATGGGGAGTGTATGTTTGACTACAGGAGACTGCCACGCTGGCTTCTGCACCAGCCCTATGAGAGACACGTTGCCCTGAATCCTCGTCAGCACTTGGTATTGTTAGGTTTGGGGGGGGGGGATTGTTTTTTTAATTTTAGCCATTCTAATAGGCGTGTGCTGGTATTTCATTATGGTTTTAATGTGCATTTACTAAATGATGAGGAAGGTTGTGGGGTGGCTTTTCATGTGTTTCTTTGCCTCCTATGTATCTCCTTTAGTGACATGTCTGTTCAAACTTTTTTACCCCCTTTTTAACTGGGTTGTTTTCTTACTATCAGGTTTTGAGAATTCCTTTCATATAATGGATACAAGTCTTTATCAGATATGTGCTTTGCAAATATTTTCTTCCACTCTGTGGCTTGCCTTTCATATTCTTTTTTTTTTTAATTGAAGTATAATTGATCATACATGTTTTGGGGTACAGTGTTGATTATCATTATTTGTGTACAATATGTGATGGCCAACTCAATATTATTTCATATTCTTTAATATCTTTTAAAGAGCAGAAGTTTTAAATTCTGACAAAGTCCAATTTATTAATTACTTTCTTTTATGGGTTGTGTTTTGGTGTCCTAAGTAATCTTTGCCTAACCCAAGGCCACAAAGATTTTCTTCTATGTTTTTTTCTAGAAATTTTATGGTTTTAGGTTTTATATTTAAGTCTATGACCCATTTTGAGTTAATTTTTATTATGGTATAAGTCATGGCTCATTTTTTTATTAAAAAATTATTATTTTATGATACTAAAAGTAATGCAGGCTCGTTATAGAAAATTTGAAATGGGAAAATGATTAAATTACCCATAACCCAGTCATAAGTGGTAACCACCTTCAACTTAGTGTATTTCCCTTCTTCATGTGTTTCATTTTATATACTCTAGATCATACTGTATACAAAATTTGTATCTTCCTTTTGTCACCTTAATATCTTATCATGAGTACCTGTTCATATACTCGCAGTAAATATATTTCTTAAATGAAGTCTCTTTTAATGGTTTTCCTTATTACTGAACCAAACATGCTTATTACGTAAAACTTGAAAATATAGGCCAGCAAAAGAATACTATGAGAAATACCATTAATCCTACTGTTTAGAGACAACTTGCCTGTATCCTTTCAGATACTTATCTCTGAAAGTATGTGTGTACGTTGTTTTATTGACTAAATATATACAATTATATGAATATTTTATAATTTAGTAAACTATTCTGTTGTGATATTTAGAATGTGTCCAGTGTTTATCTATTATACGTATTGTTGGAGTGAACAACGTTGTCTGTATATCTTTGAATTCCAGATTTTTTTTCTTGGGTTAGATTCCTAAGAGGGTTACCAATGAGTCAAAATTTATGAATATTTTTAACGCTCTTGAATCTGTGGCTACATTCCCCTCCAGAAAGATTGCACCAATTTATTTCCTCTGACATAGCACTTGTTATTAACACATTTTTTGTGTGTGATAATTTGACTGGTGAATCATGAAACCTCTGTATTGGCTTTTATTTTTATTTGATTGCTACTGAGGTTAAACATTTTTTTTTTCTAATGTTCACTATTCTTAGTAATTACCTCTCTTATCCTTTTATTCCTTTTATAAGTTAGCATCACTGTTAGTGGGCATACTAAGGCATATTCTTTACATAAAAAAATCCCAACGTCCTGTCAGCTTGACATCTTTACCACTTAGTATAATGTGTGGAAGAGACAAGAAAAATGTATTTCCATCAATCTTTGTGTTGTTGGCCTCCTGATTTCTTGAAAAATAAGAAAGGCAAAGTAGATTTTTTGACCTTTGGATTCTTCTATTACCGTGCCAACCTTTCAAGACAATTAAGACATAAATATTTTTATATAAGGTCTTACCCTTCTCAGTCCATGATTGATACCTTGTGCTGAAGTTGCATGGTGATGTATGAAAGAATTGTCTCAGAGAACGCAAACATGTTAATAAAACATGGGATGTCAAATATGCTTAGAAATAAAACAACAAAGAGAGAACATAATTTGCCTTTCTTAGGTGTCCTGACAATATCACGGAGGGCATCTAACACCACCTGGATTTTCACTCTTGGCTACAGCCTTGGCGATGCCACCTTCTGGCAATCACCAGCACTGCGTGTGAACAGCTCCCAGAGAAAGGACCACTTTTGGAACGTGGGCTGAAATCATGTCTGAGGGTATAAGCCTGTTTCATATTTCTGGATAATATGTAATGCAATTTATAAACATAAGTTATTAGAGATGTCCTGTTAAATGGATTAACAATTGGATAAATACTCCTAAATAAGCCATACGCACGATTTGATTCTCTAATTTTGTTTGTAAACATTGCAACGACGTTTATGATGATGATGATGATGATGATGATGATAATTAACAACTAGAGATCTTGGTCTTACAGGAAGCGTCCCTGAATTGCAACATTATCACGGTCCTTTAGAGAAGGGTCGAGTAATCTGAACCCTTAAAGAGTACTGCACACATTCTCTTTGTCACATTCACCCAAGGGGAGACGGGGTGGGGAGGAGGGGGAAGTTTATACCAGCCTGGGTAGGTATATTCAAGATTTTCAAAGTTTAAATTTATAAGGTGCGTAATTTAAAATTAGAAATCGATTGATTGTATTACAAAGGAATTTTCAGTTTGGAAAAATATGCTTTACATTTCTATTAAATATCAGCTCCTTTTACTAATTTAAAAAAGCTGAGTTGACACATTTGTCATAATATTATTCATTTTTTTTTTCCCCAGGGTAGCAACAGCAGTATCTAAATACTAGTTTTCAGTGCAAAATCATATTATTCCTGTGTTCTCTGTTATTCTCCATGTAAATCTTGCCTGGGCTGGATGGCGAAAGAGTTGAGCAGAAGCAAACCTACACTGCAGGTCAGTTTCTAACTGGAACATGACACAGCAGATGCTTACCTCTTAGTATTCTGTGAAAGTTGCACATTTTTCTTTTCCTCTCCCGTCAGAATAATTTCTTTTGTAATAAATTTCCTGCTGGGAGAGCATGAGAGCTGATTTTTGGGAGCAGAACAAACTCATTTAGGGCACTTAGACAATGCAATATGCTTGCCACTGCCAAAGTCTGTGAACAGCTAATGATTTGCAATTTAGAAAGATATGCCTGTTTGGACACCAAAGTTCTCAATTTAATAGTTTATTTAGTCTAAGGCTGCTGTTCTCATCAGGAGCTCTCAGTCCATCCAATGGTGCTAAAAAAGGAAACAAAACAAAACAAAACCGAAATGAGCTTTGGGAACTAAAGACTCAACGCAAGCCTGGGCTGTCAGTCTTCCTCCCCACCCTGCAATGCTGATGTGTTTCAGTGCCGCCCTTCCCCAAAGGCCCTGGCACCAGCTAGCTCCGGCAGGATGCTGAACTTGGCCCGCTCAGCAAAGACACTCCAGCTGCTCAGCGGACAGCTGTGGGCCTGCTTGCTGTGGTTCTGCAGAAGCCCCCAAACGAGGTGCCCTGATTCTATGTATTAGTCAGTTTTCTATTGCTGATAACAGGATACCTGAAACTGAGTAATATATAAAGAAACAAAATTTATTTCTTATCGTTTCAGAGGCTGAGAAGGGCAAGGTCCAGGGGACACATCTGGTGGGGGCCTTCCTCTTGGTGGGGACTCTCCATAGAGTCCCACAGTGATGCAGGGGTCACATATTGAGGACTGGGTGAGAGCATTTTTGTGCTCTCCTTATAAACCCACCAGTCTGCACCTGTGATAACCTATTAAACCATTAACATTTTACTCCATTCATGAAGGCACAGTCCCCACAATCCAATCACTTCTTAAAAGCTCTACCTTTCAAATACCAAGTTGGAGATTAAGTTCCAATGTGAGATTTGGAGAGAACACAGCATTCCACACCTGCTGTGTGATGTGTCTAACAGGGTGGGCTCGAGGCACTACGATGATCCAGGTAGCCTTTAAAAAACAGTTTTGCAATTGAGGAGTCTTCATGACAAATGAGGAAATCCCAGGAATCTTGCCTGCTTTGTGCAGCAAAAGAGCATTTTGCAGCTTCTGGAGAGGAGGCATCGACATTGTAAACAAAAAGAAAAGCCGTGATAACTTCAGAAGGCATCATTCCAGGGACTTCAAGGTACATGAATATGTACATATTTATAGATGCATGTGTCTGAATAATTTTAGAACAGCTTTGCATCTTTATTGCTTTTTGAAGTTCTCTCAGATACAAAATGAAGTCATTTTTCTAAACATCCAGTTAGTTTAGTGATCTAGTTGGACAAAAGAGCAGAACTACGAAAAATTACTCCAACAAACATTCCTTTCATCTTCAGGCAGCAAACCATCTTTAAAATCTGATGAAAACACTTTGAAACAAATAAAATAGCTGTTGGTTTAACAGTAGCACTGGATGTGAGAATCCCATGAGAAAAGCCCTCCAGGGATTTTCCCAGTATTCCTCAATTCCAAAAATGGATGTTTTAGAGTCAGAAAACTATGCTTTTAAAATCTTAAGCCTGAATTCTTGACTATGTTTTCCTTCCCTGCTCTTTTGTAACCATTGTTTTGATGTATAGTACACAATTTACTTCTAATAACTCATTTTCTCTCTTGTCCCTCCTCCTAGGTTCTATGTTCTTTTAGGTCCAGGTACAGGTCGCTCCAGGGGTCCCCAACCCCCTCTACCCCCGACCATCAAGGAAATTAGCTCAGATTGTGTGAGTGCCCAAGGAAGAGTGGGGGGCAAGGACCGAGTGAAAGAGGGTAGGAGGGATGGCCAGTCTGTTCGGGCTGCTATAAGAAAGTACTGTAGACTGGGTGGCTTGTATACAACAGACATTTCAGTTCTCATGATTCTAGAGGCTGGAAGTCTGAGATTGGGTGCCAGCATGGTCGGATTCTGGTGAGGGCTCTCTTCCACGTTGCAGGTGGCCTCCTTCTTGCCATGTTCTCACAAGGTGGAAGGGGCAAGGGTCTCTCTGGGGTCTCTTTTCTAAGGGCACCAATCCCATTCCTGCAGGCTCCACCCTCATGCCCTAACCACCTCCCAAAGGCCCCAGCTCCAAATGCCATTAGCTTGGGTGAGGATTTCAACATATGAGCTTGGGGGAACACAAACATGCAGTCAAGTGAAGAGAACCAGGAGCGGATGCAGTCACCAGCATCCTCCCCCCGTCCCACCTCTGTGTGACTTGGCTTCCCTTTCAGGCCATTCCAGATGTTGACATTAACCTGCTGTCATCCACTTAGTTTGCTGTAAGGAGACATCTCATTCAGGGCATGCTGTGGTGTTGTTCCAGTGGTTGCAGATGGAGAAACAGCCAGTGAGTCTCTACTTGAGGTTGCTGGCCTGGCCTCCTGGGAGCGGGGCGGAGAGGCCTGAGCATCCATATTTTGCAAGGACTCCAATACTGAATCCAAGCTCCATTCCCAGGCCCCACATGAGAACCAGTGACGTTGTTGTTTATGCTGACAAAGCCGCCTGCAAATGTGTGTACTCATCAGCTCTTCTCGCAGTGTGGGGACAAGGGCCCTGCCACAGCCACTGTTTAGAAAACCAAGGCTCACAGAGGGATGCTCGCATGCCCAGTTACAGGCACAGGGGGAGAAAAGCGTGGCACATTTCCAGACATCCCCATGAGGAGGGCAGGACGTGGGCGGTTGAGCTAGGAAAGGTCATTCACAGAGGCCAGAGGTCATTCATGTTTTGGCACAGTAGTGACAGGGGTTATGGTTTGGCTTCCCGAGCTGGTTGCTAGAGATAGTGGTCCGACATGCCACACGCCTGGCTTGTGCAGACGCACCCCTGGCTGGTTATTGTGGAGAATGGTTGGTTTCCTGGGTGGGTGGCTGCATATCATGGTCAGAGTTGTATTTTTACATAGGGTCTGGCTGCCGCCCCCTTGTCTCTCCAGTCTCCCACCGCTGACCACTTCTATGTTTCTTCATGCATAAAAATCAAGTTTGTGGAGTGCACGATCTCTGAGATATTTGCCAGTTCTAAAACTGTATAAAACACTAAATTGCCGGAATTGCAACTTTATGTCCATGTAGGGCCTGGGTGGCCTCCGCACAGAAGCAAATGGTGGCAGGCTCTCCTAGCTCAGTCTGAAGGCTCCTCTGATCAATCACTGACTGTTGGGGGCTGGGAAAGTGGCTCAGGAGTCTTCGGTCCCAGACTCTCACCTCCCACAGAAGGAAACTCAGGTCCAGAGTCTGAGCTCAAGACGGGTGGGACCAGCACTTCCCAGACTCGGATGTGTGTGCGAACCCCCAGGATCAGGCCTGTGCAGGGTCTCCTGCTGGAGGGGCTTGGGCTTCTGAACATGTCAGACTCTGGGTGAAGCTGAGACTGCCTGCCCTCCACAGGACCCAGAAGCCACAGGCTATATATCCTGCAGGGCGTCCCTCACCTGTGCCCCAGGGCCAGTGCCAGACAGCAGGGGCGCTGGAACTGAAAGGAGTGGATCCCTCCTCGTGGAGAGAGAGATTCCAAGTAAAGAGACCAAACCACCAGACCTGAACCCCCGGGGACTCATTAAGAGCCTGTATGAAGATTGCACACACAGCACGAGGTCTACGAGCTAATTGTCCTTCTCTGGGAGGAGCCACAGGGCTGCGTGCTTCTGCTGGCAACCCTGAGTGAGGCCACTGTGCTTTATGCTGACACTATCACCTGTTAGCACAGAGAAGGAGAGGAACACCTTGCGTCTGTGCTCACTGCGCACACCACGTGTTTCTGGGCAGTAGAGAGCGGCCCAAAGTGGAGCGGTGACTGTCTCACCATGGTCTTCCCGTTCACATTTCTGCTTGGATCCCTTCCTCTTCCTCGAGGCAGAGACCAAATAAGACAAAAAAAAAAAAAAAAAAAAAAAAAAAGCGAAACCACCAGCAGCAGGTGGATAGAAAGAAAGAGAGAGGCAAGAAGCAGAGGATGTCTGAAATACATACCAACCTCAACGCGACGAGGGAAGATGCTGCACCACGAAACGAGAGCACGATGCCGTGTAAATAATGGAACGTGACAGCAGAATTCTAGAACATCAATAGATTAGAAGATAAAGATAAAGACATTTTCTAGGAAAAAATACAATGCATTAGAAAATACACTTAAAAAAAGATAAGAGAAGTGAGAGATCATTGTAGCAGTCCAACATCCAACTAATGCAAGTTTCCAAAAATGAGAATTGAGAACATGCCATGTGGAAGGACCTGAGTTTCCAAACTGAAAGGACCCCGTTATGGGTCAAGTTCTATCCCCTCCCCAGATTCACATGTTGAAGTCTTAACCCCTTGTACCTCAGAATGTGACCTTATTTGAAAATAGGGCTGTTGCAATTACAATTAAGTTTAGATGAAGTCATCCTGGAGTACAGGGAGCCTCTCATCCAATATGATTGGTGTCTTTATAAAAAGGGGAAATTTGGATATACACAGTTGTGGAAGGTAATGCCATACGAAGAGTCACAAGCCCAGGAACACCAAAGATTGGTGGTAATGCCAGAAGGTAGGAGAGAAGCATGGGGCAGACGGAACCAGCCCTGCCTGCACCTGTCCACTGTTTTGGCAGTCTCAGGAAGCTAACCTGGGTCCTTTGAATGCCATGATCTAGGAATGAGAAAAGACCCACATGGGAGCCTATTGTCACAAAATGTCAAGACACTAGTGATAAAGAGAAGCTTCCAGAGCAAAGCCAGTCAAACAAATGATCAGGAAATAAAATGACTGCTGTGGGTCTGGACGTGTTCCCCAAAGTTCCTGTGTAGGACATTTAATCCCAGTGCGACAGCATGGGGAGGTGATTTGGTTCATGGATTAGTGCCGCTGTGACAAAGGCTCTCAGGAGCGGATTTTCTCTCTCTTGTGCTCTTACTCTTCTGCCTTTGTCCATGCAAGGACACAGCAAGAGGCCCTCACATGGTGCCACACCTTGATCTAGGACTTCCCAGCCACCAGAACTGTGAGAAATAAAGTTCTGTTTGTTCAGTCTGTGGTGTTTTGTTTTAGCAGCATAGGTGGGCGAAGGCAAGGACATTTGGCTTCTGTGAGAAGCAGATGAGAAGACAGGACCGCAGGTGTGATGAGTCCACAGGGGCCACCTCCATGAGGCAGAATGGAAGGAATGCAAAAGGCTGGGCCCCAGACCCTGAAGGAGGAGTCTCCCAGGGAGGGGACGGAGGAAGGGTGGAAGAAGCACAGACGTGCCATGGCCTGCTGCAGCCTGAGGTCAGTTCCCCAAGGTCATGGGGGTCCTCCCACCCATGTCACCATCAGAGGAGACCAGGATCCCCCAGGAACAGCTCTGCCTTAGACCCCAGCATGCCCAGCCCTGGCTGGGGGCAGCTAAGGGAAACCTGGCCTCGCAAACGTGGCCACAGCTTTCAGAGTGGGACAGCTGGAACCCTGGGCCAGCTATGCTTTCTGTAGCTGGAGGTGCAGGTAAGGGTGTTGGCGGGGGAAGCGGGGGGATTGGAGGTGCCGGGGGGTGCATTCTCACGGACCCACAGCTTTTCAACAAGCTAGAAGGTAAAATTTAGTGGGTAAAGCCTTTGGAATTCAGAGAGAAAATGACTCCCCACCTGAAGTCCCATACCCAGTCAAATCATCAATTAGATATGAAAGTAGAATAAAGACATTTTTAATTTTACAAGGGCTCAAAAGTATCTTGGAAGCATCCTTTCTTTAAGGCTCCTGGAGATTGTGTTACACTTAAAGAGAAGTGTAAACCACGGAAGGGAGGCTCGGAATCCAGGACACAGAAGATCCAAGTGAGAAGTCTCTGGTTCAACCAACTGAGATGTGTTTTTACCCCATGGAGAGCAGGATAGAGTTCCTCCAGAGAAGCTGGGTGTGAACGTAAGGTGGGTATGGAGAAGGAAGTCAGTTTTGACTCTGGGGTCTGCCCAATCTGCACAAGAAGGAGCCATGGTCTAGCCACTGCGGCTCCGTGGTGAGAGCGCCGTACATGCTGAATGCAGATTTAACAAAAGCCAAGGCCTAGCCGCGCGTGCTGGGGGAACACACGGGGGGGGGGCGTGTGTTCTCGTGTGTGCAGCTGCGTGTTTGGGGAGGGGGTGATTACCAAGCCAATGCCTTATCTTCCCAAATAGGAAGTCAGTGGAGAATGTCTAATGTTGAAATGCCAGGAAATAGCAGTACACACCTGTTTATTTAGAAATGTGGAGCTCACTAGCGTAGGAAACAATTCCCAAAGTTGGAAGAGATGCGTCTGGGGAGTAAGCACTGGAGTGGGGGGCGGGGAGCTGCTTTCCAGGGTGTGCCTCGCAGGGGCATTTGGCTTTTTAAACTGTGGACATACGCTACTTTAATAAACACTAAAAGGGTATGTGATATCCCCAGAAAAGCACTGGACACAGTATGATCACACACACATGTGGACACACAAACACACACACTCACACTCCCTGTATGTACCCTGAAAAGTTGAAGAATCAACCAGGAGGGAAGGCAAGCCTCTTCAGATGGGAGGCTGGGGGTCCCTGTTGCAGGAAGACACAGGGCTGATGACAGTTCCCATTCCCTTCCTGGCTTCAGGGTGGCTGGAGTCATTTCTAAATCAGTGTGCTTTGGGCTGGAGCCCCTAGGACGGTCTCAACATGCTGGGATTAGCACGGTCAGACGGAAAGAGGTTTTCTTCCCTGAGTGCTCCCAGTGACACAGGCAGGATGTGTCTGAGGAAGGATGGACCACACACATATGGCTTTGATTATCTTCAGAAGAAACAAGGAAAAAGATGCCAAATGCAAATACAATATTGTTTACGATCCTTTCGAACGTTATTCCCTAGTGTGAGTCCCGTTAAACACAGCCCTTAGCGCCTTGGGCAGCGAGGCACATATGGTTCTAAACTCCTGTTACCACTGAGATTGGAATTGAGGTCTGATCCGATCATTGCCCTGCTGCCGGGGAGGCTTAATGAGAGCTGTGATGCTTAGTGGTTAATTTGTTTTGTCGGAATTGCAGTTCCCAAGGTCACAAATACTGCAGCATAGTGGCCTCCAGAAGATGGGAAGTCACATCATGTGACTAGTTAGGAGGACAGCTGACATTCCAAGGAAAAAAGACCTTCTAAGTCAAGTTGTGTTTCCACAGCTTTAGCTCAAGGGCAACTGACCAAACAGTGGAGCTGGGAGTGCTCTTGGAGTTCGTCTAGTAATGGCTCCTCACTTCATAGTTGGAAAAGTTGAGTCCCAAAGACATGGAGAATTGCTAAAGTCAATCAGTTGTTCATGTGTCAGAAGCAGCATCCGCTGGCACCTGCCCTGCACCAGGCTGAACATCGTGTTCAGTGCTGATGCCCAGGGAGCCCCCTCTGGAGGGGCTGGTGGGCAGGCAGCAGCTGTCCAGTACAGTGCCACGGTGCGGGAGGGGTCTGACAGAGACAGAGGGAGCTGCCCTGAGGGCACTGAAGTGGGCGCACACTCACCCGGGAGGGCAGGAAAGTGCTCCAGGAAGGCTTCCTGGAGGAGGCAACACCTGACTCAAGTCTTGGAGGGCCAGGAGCAGTCGGCAAGCGTGGAGCAGCATTTCAGACTGAGGCTTTCGCATAGAGGGGCATTCGTTTGGAGAAGTGTGATGCATTTAGGGAACCCTAAGCAAGACACCCACAGAAGGTGACACCGAGAAAGGCAGCTGGGGTCCTGTTTATAGGACTTTTATGCCAGTGCTAAGGGGATTGGGTTTTATTTTCAAGGTAATGTGGGTGCTACTGTTGGAGTTTGGGTATTTGAGTCTCTGAGTCACGATTACACTGGTATTTTTAGAAAGGTCATGGAGCACACTGGAGAAAGACCAGACTGGGAGAGAAAAGCCTGGGAGATGACCCTGCAGTCCCGGAAGAGGGATGGGATGGGGAGGAGAGGAGATGGATTGAAGGTGGGAGAGAGTCAGTGGGTTGATGGGGGGTGCAGGGAAGGGAATGGTCCCTGGTAACTCCCTGTCTCTGAGCGGGACAGCTCACTCTTCCCTCCTGATCCCCTCTCCACCCCACCCCACCCCACCTTTCTCTGCATCCTGGAGGCCGATCCAGGTGGGCTGCATCCTGGGCTCCGGGGCCCTCCAGAGCCCGGTTGGGCTTGGCCCAGGCCACAGCAGCAGCAGATTTGCAGGGTGGGAGGACGTGGGGTTGGATGTTTGTTCCCCTGGCCCGTTGGCCCTGACTGCCTGTATCTCTCTGCTGAAGGTCACTTTCCCTGAAGCGCATCTCCTTCTAGCTCCCCTCTGCAGGTCCAGCTGTCCTTTTGAGCTTAGGGCTGGTAACAGCTCCCAGCTCTTACTGGCCTCAGGGCACTGCACGATCCCTTCATCCTTTGCTTAAACCCTCCAAGACCTTCACAGATAGGTCCTTTACTAAGCTGTCCTTGAATCACCTAATTTGCACACACCGTTTGCTTTCTGCCAGCATCCTGGCAAACCTCCTCCCTGGCTCAGGTGCCTGGGAGGAGACCATGAATGTGTGTGTCCCACTATCTGTTCCCTGTGGCACCCCAATCTTGCCCTCCTCGGATTTATCCCACTTGTCGAGGGGGTCACCCCAGTCCCTCCCTGCCCAAGGTCTTGAGAGCCCCAACCCTTGGCAGGACTTTGCACACGAAACACAGACGCCGCTCCTTAGTCTTCTCAGGTAAATACACTTAAGAAAGAAGAGAGGGGCCGGCCCCGTGGCTCACTCAGGAGAGTGCGGCGCTGGTAGCGCCAAGGCCGCGGGTTCGGATCCTACATAGGGATGGCCGGTTAGCTCACTGGCTGAGTGTGGTGCTGACAACACCGTGCCGAGGGTTGCGATCCTCTTACTGGTCAAAAAAAAAAAGAGAGAACAGGGAGAAGAGGGTGGCAGGATGAGAGGCCATCGCATTTGCACTCCCCGTTTTAGGGTTCTTTTCAGGGGCTGTGGGGAAAGCCCCTCTCCTGGCCCGTTTCTCCTCCCACCAAAAGGAGAGGGCGGCTCCGGTGCCTCTAGCTGAAGTCATTATCCAGGGCTCTGCGACTCCAGGCCCTGCCAGGATTGGCCACACCTGTGCAGGTGGGCCCCCCCCCCCCACACCCTTCTTGGTGGCCCAGCCACCTGCTGTGCCTGAAGAACCGCAGGGAAAGGGGCTCCCTGTCTGCACAGGGACATCTGCACTCCCCGCTTTCCGAGATGTTTGTGGTTCTGTTGGACACAGGCGTTCACAGGTGCACGGGTTTATTTAAAGCAAGTGCTTATTGCTGATATGCTCAGGGGTAGAAGGGTCACGTGAGCCCTGCCCAGGAGGTTTCCAGTCTAAGTAAAAGAGACAAAACAATTCAACGGAAGAAAAATACGTATCCTGGTAAATAAGATGGTGCTTTAAACCTCAGAGGGGGTGAAGTTATTGGCTTTTTCTCTTCTTATTCATTCTTTTTTGCCTGGAGGGTAAACTTTCAACACTACCTTGTTACAGAAAACACTTTAAATGTGAAGTTTAATGTTAATGTAGGCTTATGGTATCCATTCAAATTGGAATCTAGTGATTTTACATGAAAGAGGCCACCCTGCACTGAGGTTGGTTTGGCCTCAGAATCTCGGAGGTTCACGGAGGGGCACTGGGTGGCTGTGGGATGTGCCCAGGTGCCCACAGCCCTCGCTGCCTGTTGTTGTGGGGAAGCTGCGTTTCCTGACCCAGGGCACAGGCACCACATTCTTTGCCTTGGAAATTTCCAACACTCCCTCCGTGTTGCACCTTCCCAGAAAGGCTAGGCTCTGCAGGTGGCAACAGGCTGGACATGGGCTCAGGTTGTCAAGGTAATGGCGGGTTATTTTCATCCATGCACCCCCTGAGCCTGCTGTGCAGAAGTGCTTAATCGATATCTGCTGAAGATGGAATGCGCCTTGGGATAAACAGACCTGTCCCGGCATGCACAGGCGCTGGTCATTGTTCTAAAGACTCCAGTACCACAGTCGGGTTATCATGGCCATGAAAGCTATTTATTAGTATAGAAAAGGGACTCTCTCTTTCTGAGCCCTTTCTCAGAGCACAGACAGGCCTGTGCTCAGGGCTGCAGTCACAGAAGACAGTTCTGTCCACCCAGAGAGACCCGCCCCTCTTCCCAACTTATAGCATCTTCTCACAGGCTTATGAACACCTGGTCATACCCATGCCTGGAATTTTCCTCTTGGCTGGTGTCAGGCCAACTGTTTGGAGCCAATGGTTTGAGTCTGTCTCCAGACAACATAGCTTCGGGCATTCTTTTCTTAGGTGGACAACTTAGGCTTAATGAAAGACAAGCTTTCCTTTAATCCATCGCCTATGGCTCTATGTGGATGGTGAATGTGGACAGGTGCCACCCTGGGGAAGTGTCCACAGGCAGTGCACATTGTCCTGCACATGCATCTGGTGGAGGGAGGACCCGACTCATGTCCATGTATTGATTTCCATTTTCTGAAGTGGTTTTGGATATATGATCCTAAGTACCCTTTACACATCCCTGCAGATAGGAAGTATTACTGCCCCATTCACAGGTGAGGAAACGGAGGTATTGAGAGATTTAGTGACTTACCACAGCCAAACCATAAAAGTGGGTGGAACTGAGTCTTGAATCCAAGTCTTCTGAGGCCAGATGTTCTTCCCACTATGAGACCATGTGCATGGAGTCATCATGATTATTATTATAAACGTAATCCCAATGTGAGTAGGCCTCTTCTGAAGGTGTAGACTTGTGTATGTGAGAAAAGCACTTGTTTGACATATAGTCATTAAGCTTTCACTATGTATGAGTTCCTGTCCCAGGCCCCGGAAGGCGGCTCATCCTAGTGCCGCCTACCAGCAGCTGCAGGATCCCCAGGGTCAGGCTGATCTCATTTCCATGGGAGTCCTGGTGTCTGAGCCCTTCCAGGGATGAGAGAGCAGACTGCAGGCTCCATGTGATCCTAAGACTCAATCTTACAATTTCTTCCTCTTTGTACCCCCAAAAGGCTCACAGCTTCCCTGGCACACCCCAACCCCACCAAATCAGTTCCCCGGGCTGCCCCTAAATGAGTGTTAGGACACAGGTGGCATCACAGGCACCATCTGGAGGAGGTCGCACTAGGCCAGGCCACCATCTGGGAATCTTGGAAAGGGAAAAACACACAAAGAGCAGAGAGTCCATTTCCATCTCACCCACCTGGGCTGCCACAGTGATCTCAGCTCCCACATGATGTCCTAAATCCACTCCAAAAGCATCGTCAAGAGCTGTCGTGTCGGCTGAGGTCGGGACCCCACAGACAGCCTTGCCTCTCAGGCCTCGGGGTGGGACAGACAGAACCTCCATGCCCACCACCTCGTCCTCCCTGCCCTGGCCTCCTCAGCCCTCTCCCCTCTCCAACGTGGCTGTTGTCCACGTAGCACCGCTCTCCCTCACCCGCCATCACCGCTTGACAAAACAAAGGCCCCGAGATCTGGGCAGCTCCTGGGGAGCCTAACTTATTCTGCCACAGAAGTCATCATCATAACTTCCCTTGTGTGGACACACCATCACCATCATTATAATCACCAGTAATATTTATAAAGTGCTCACTGTGGGTAAAGGACTGTTCCAAGTGATGTTACAGGCAGCACACAATCCTCACAACGGCCCTATAAGACAAGTACTATTCTTATCCCCACATTTTAGTCAGGGTTTTCCAGAGAAACAGAACCAATTAGGTGTATATGGATATAGATAATATAGAGAGACAGACAGATAGATATGACTACATGAGAGGGGATTTTCAGGGGAACTGGCTCACGTGATTATGGAGGCTGAGAAGTCCCACAACAGGCCATCAGTAAGCTGGAGAACCAGGGATGCTGGTGGTAGCGTGGCTCAGTCCACGTCTGAAAGCCTCAGGACCAGAGGAGCTGATGGTGTAACTCTCAGTCCACAGCCAAAGGCCTGAGAACCCAGGCCACTGCTGGCACAAGTCCCCAACTCCAAAGGCCAAAGAATTTCGAGTTTTGATGTCAAAGGGCAAGAGAACAAGGGTGTCCCAGATCCAGAAGAGTGAGAGAGCACGAATCCACCTTTCCCTGCCTTTCTGTTCTATCTGGGCCCACACTGGGGTGGGTGGATCTTCCTTACTGAGTCTACTGATTCAAATGCCAATCTCTTCCAGACACACCCTCACAGACACACCTGGAAATACTGCTCCACCCGTATCTGGGTATCCCTTAGCCCAGTCAAGTTAACCCCCAAATCAACCATCACAGCCCATTTTACAGATGGGGGAACTGAGTCTCGGAGGGGCTAGGCCACTCGCCCAAGTTGGCACCTCTAACAGGATGCCAGTGGCCCGACACCTGTGCTGGCCTAGCAGCCCACCTGCCGGTGAGCCCTCCTGCCCCGGAGCGATCCTGCTGCTGCTTCTCCCTCAGTCCTTGCAGCAACCCTGGCAGCAGGTCAGAGATGCTGGACAAGCCCTGTCAAGGACAGGGACTCAGTCTCATCTGCCTGGTGGGTGGGCTTGAGGGTGAGGAGAGGATGGGCCAGTGCTTCTCAGAGCTCGTCCTTGCCCAGCCCCATGAACTGGGTCCCAAAGTCACTACCAACTGAAATGGGTGGGGTAATGGCTACTTAAACTCTAGGGTCTTCCTGGCCCAGATGGTGCTGCTGTGGTGCCCGGTAAATGTCTAGTGTGAGGTGGGGAAGAGGGAAGCCCACCAATCCCACATCGCGTGGCTTGGATGTCCCTGTCCCTCTGGGGCCTGCTCCTCCTTGGCCCCACAGAGCTGCGTCCTGCTGCCCCAAGGCAGAGGAAGCAACAGCAACAGGCCCCGAGGAGCAGACCCTGGGATGGTGTCTGTGCTTGGGAGGGGTGTACCCGACCTTCCCGTTACTTCTCAGTGGGTACTTGTCTGCACAGGAGAAGCAGGGGATGACCGCCAGGGTGGATTCTACGTGGTGACGGGCAGGACGACAGACAGTTGGGATGGCGCAGGAGCTGGAGGTTGGTCTGCGTCAGTCAATGGGGCAAGAGTCAGTGACACCAAGGTCACCTCTGGGGAAGGCACAACTGTGACACTCAGTTGACACAGGTAATGGACCCCGAGAACTCGCCCCAAGCTTAACCACCTGCACATGGTGGAGCTGAAATGCAAACCCGGCTCAGCACTGTTCTTATGAAATCACTCTGCAGTTTTGTCCCCGTGCCAGCCAGGAGGGCTGGGGTGTCTCCACGCTCCTCCCAGCTTTACTACGCTGTGATTTCCTAGGGGCACAGAAAAAATAACCTGCTAAGTGTTCTTTTTCTTTTTTTGTTTTGTGCAACAGAAAAGCCCAGAGGAGAAATGAGGCTGCAAAGAGAAGGAAAAAACCTGGTGGGCTGAAAGGATACCGAGGAGCAAGTAAGGAACGTTCTCCTGCAGGCCTGCCCTTCCCCGCGCCGCTTCTCCAAGCCCACGCCGCGCGTCCTAATGAGCCTTTTCTTCCCGAGGTGAAATCAAACACACCCAAGGCTGGAGCCTCCAGACTGGGGATGAAAAGCCTGCATCACCTGAGCAGCGAGGCCCGGGCCGCCCGTGCCTCACGCGGAGAGATTCAAAGCATTCCCGACTCCGGGTTGTGGGTCTGTGCGCTCAAGGCTGCCTGGTGAAATCCAACAGAGAATGAAGGAAAAAGCTACTAAAGTGCATGAAACAAGGGAAAGCATTAGACTGTCTGCTCTTTAGGTGTCCGTGGTAAAGAAGCCTTTTTGCTTAGGCACCATCAGTAAAAGTTTTGCCACATTTGAGTTGACTTCATGTTTAGACCATGGCTTTTATGTAAAACTACTTGTTTTTCCCGGAGTTAAAAACAAACAAACAGAAAAACCTTTCTTTTAATTTTATGTGCTTGTCTGTGAATAGGAAATATACCAAAAAATGATAAAAAATGGTTACATCTCACTTTTTTTGTTCCTATTCTGAAACCAACGGGTGTACTGCAGTTCAACTCTGATACAACCAGAGTTACCTTCAGACTCCAAGATTTAAGAGCAGGGTCCCAATAAGGCTGCTCCTGCTTCAGATGCCAGCCCCAAGTGGGGTCCCACCTGCCCTTTGGACCACTGGCTACAAATCTGGAGGTTCCCATGGCCCCCTCAGGTTTATAATTCTCTAGAGCAACTCACAGATCTCAGGAAAGTGTATTATGATTACATTTTTACAATAAAGGACACAAATCAGAACCAGTCACATGAAGAGACACACAGGGGAAAGTCCTGAATGCAGAGTCTCTGTGCCCTCTTCCCACGGAGTCAGGGCAAGTCACCCTCCCCCACCTCTCTATGTTCAGCAACCTGGAAGCTCCACTGAGCCTTGTCCAGAGTTTTTATTGGAGTCTCATTACCGAGGCCTGAGTGGCTGGACGATTGGTCAAGTGAATGAACTCAGGCTCTGGCCTCCTTCCCTCCCTGGAGGTCAGCAGATTGGGCTGGTAGCACCTGGCCCAAAGCCCCAACCCTCTAATCACATGTGGATCACTACAGTTATCTAGGGGCCACTGGGAGTCAACTCGTTAGCATAAACTACCAGGGCCCACCATGTATAACAAAGACAGTCCTATCATTCAGGAAGTTCCAAGGACTTAGAGTCTCCCTCCCAGAAATCAGGGACACAGGCCAAATTTTTTATTATATAGGAGTCCCCAGTCATCCAATTTTTCTACCTGAAGGAGATTGATATTGTGAGTACCTTTGTATCCATCCAAAGATATTTTACTTCACCCAAAGGGTAGCATACTATATTATACATGCTGTTTGGAATATTTTAACTGAAAAATATATTTGGGGGATTATTCCACAGTGGTACCTAAAGAAATTTCCCTTTCTCTTTCCTGGCATAGTGGTTCTTTGCACCCCACTTTAACAAGTTTCCTATTGAGTAGATTGTTTCCGATCTTCAGCTGTCACAGACAATGTTGCAATGAATAACTTTACTCATGAATCACTTTGCACCTGTGCAAGTATATGTGCAGGACAAACTCCTGGGAATGGAATTACTGGGAAACCCAGTATGTGTATTTGTAATTTAAATGATTGCACTATTTGGATATTACCAGATTACTCTCCATTGAGCTCATACCCATTTGCACTCCTACAAATGATATATAAGACTGATGTTTCATGATACATTATCAATTATTTGCATTATCAACTTTGTGATTTTTGCTAGTCTTTTTGTTCAAATCCTTACTCAGTTTTCAATAAGGTTGTTAGATCTTATTTGTTTTGTTTTTAATATACTCTATTTTCTCAGAGCAGTTTCAGATTCTCGGAAATATTGAGCAGAATTACAAAGATTTCCCATATACCTTCTGTCCCTTGCACAACCTCCCCCATTACTTCCCCAACCAGAGGGGTCCATTGGTTACCATTGATGACCCTACACTGACACGTCATCATCACCCAAAGTCCATGGTTTACATTAGGGTTCACTCTTGATGTTGTATATTCTATAGGTTTGGACAAATGTATAATGACCTGTATCCATTATTGTAGTATCATACAGAATAGTTTCACTCTCCTAAAAGTACTCTGTGCTCTACCTATTGATTTTATTTTTTAAAATGATTATAGAAGTGTTCTGTCTTTGTCCTGTTTTCTTTCTTTTTCTTTTGGTAATACTTAGGTCTGCCCCATCTTGCAATTGTATAAAAAATATTCTCCCATAACATTCTAACATTTTTATTGTTTTGTTTCTTAACCCATCTGGAGTTTACTCGGGTGTCAGGTATATTCCAACACCATTTATTGAGCAGTTCCTATACTGGAAATGCCACCTTCCTTATCATGTCCTGAGGCTTGTTTTTGGAAAGCTTCCTCCGGTGGCATGTGAATAGCAGACAATGGTCTGAGGGATGCAGAGACACTAGCCAGGATGCACCATTCATGTGCAGCCAAGAGAGGGTGAAGCTTGGGTTTGGTGGTGGTGGAGAGAGGTAGATCCATCCACAAACATTCAGCACGCAGAATAAAGAGGACTGGCAATGAATTAGATATGGGGAGAGGTTGCTGCTAAAGATGACTTGCAGGTTTCTGTGTTGTGTCTTAGGTTGATGGTGGGTCCTGCAGATAATAAGAAAACTGGATGTTTATTAAAGATCCTGAGAATTCGATAGGACCTAGCTGGAAAAGTAGAGCCAGCTTTCATGGGATCTAGAAGCCACTCAGTCTCCACTCTTGGCTCCTTTGCTCCTGCCGAGGTTACATGGGATCCTGCCTTGATGGTCCATTGTCCTCTCTGCCTACCGGTTCCTCAGCATGGCCTGTGGGTCTCCCTACCGACTGCTTCCTCTAGGGTAAGGTGTCCACTCCTTTCCAATCAGCTGGGCCCAGGGCTGGGGCTACTCAGGGTTGCCTCTGCTCTGCTGACTAAGTAGTCTCCCTAATAGGAGGGAGAAATAATCACTTCTCTGCTTTTTCAGTTAGGAATTCATTCAGCTACTAGTAACACACTAAGAATATCAATCGCCTAAACCCAGTAGAAATTAACTTTTCTGTTATATTAAAAGAAGACAAAAAGTCAGCAGTTATGGGCTGGTGTGGAAGTTCCACACTCTCAAGGCTGCCTCAGGGTCCAGGCTGCCTGTGGGGCTTCCAGCCTTCAGATCTACATTCCAGGGAGGAAGAAGAAATGAGGGAAATGCAAAAGGATCCATGGCACCAGCCTTCCCACGTACCATGAGCTTCTCAGAAGTTCCACCCAAGAACTTCTGCTGACATCTCACTGGCGAGAATTTAATCTTCCAGCCCTTCCTAGCCACAAGGGAAATGGAGTCTTATAGCTGGGCACATTAAAAATAAAATTATGTCACTAAATATATGAACTAGTGTACACGAACAAATGATGAAATCTCCCTTAGGCTCAGTTCTCTGAAATACCTACATCAAGACCGGATCCTGGTACACAGCAAGCTATCCATACATAAATACAATGCAAGACTGTTATTTATCCAGCCCCACTCTTTGAGCCCTGATAACATGACAAAGCTGAGGAGAGGGGACAAGTGATGGGCAGTAGGACCTTGAAGAAGGTGACTGTAGAGTTAGGGAGATACCCAGGGGAATTGAGCCAGTGAACCTTTTGAGAAAGACCAAGGCCAGGTTTCTTGCTGTTGGAGAAGGGATTTACTAACACTGGAAAGGGAGAAGCCCAGAAAGAACCCCGAGGCACTAGACCGGGGGTGTTGATGTCCACTCGGTTCATTAAAATGTACACATAGACCCAGAAAGTCATCAAGATGTGTGCCTGTTATCTGAGGTCAGTGTGTCTGTGCATTGGTATATACAGGTGTTTCCTCGTTCTGTCCCCTAAGAGAGCCTGGGAGCAGTGACACCCCAGTGGCCATGAACGTAGTGAGCACCCCATGCTTGGCTTCAAAATTCTTTTCTCACTAAAAGGTACCAGGGCTCCTTAGAGGAGCAGCATTACAGGATGATCCTGGGACGTCCTCCGTCCCGTCCTCTCCTCTCTTTCCCTTCCTCTTTCTTTCCTCCCTCCTTCTCTCTCTCTCTCCCCACCCCCATTCCCCTCTAAATACCCCCTGTTGTCATCTCCAACATGTGGGGAGATGTTTGTTTCAGGGACCAGGTGCTCAAAATCAAGCGAGACAGAGTTGGTGCCTTCCACACGCTCACGGAAACCAAGGCTCTGGCGAACTGGGAGATTATTCAGGTGAAAAAGCGCTTTCCTCACTGCACAAACTACTTATCCTCCCTTCTCCACCCAACCCTGCCCCTTCGCGGCTGCCACATGCCTCCGGTCCACAGCAAGGTGCTCAGGGTGGTCACCAGGCTGTGTGTCAACCAAAGGTGGCTTCCACCCTAGGGGAGGGTGGCCCCAGGAACGAGGAGAGGTGTGGCCTGGGAGGCCCAGAACCAGAGGACCTGGATACTCAGCTGCTCTTCATATCAGGCTTTCTCATAGCTCCTTTGACAGAAGGGGGCCCTGCTGGGTTTTTAAGGCACTGCCCTGTGAAAACGTGGATGTAGTACTTAATTTAGTAGCCCTTTTCATTTAGCCTGTGTGGGATAAGGTGGGAAAGTGTTGGGAAAATATCGGAAAATGGTCAGGGCCCCTCAGATGTTCAGAATCTTGCCGAGCATTTGATGTAACGATGCACGTGCGCCCAGGTGTTCCTCGGTTACTACTTAATATAATTGCATATGGGCACCCAGGTGTCCTGGGTTAGGGACTTAAGTATAAGGATGAGTGGCTCTGATCCACTGTGCCTTTTAACCCCGGGATGTCCCTGGGGACGCCATGGGGAGGCCACTACTGCTCCTGGAGGCTGTTGCTGCTGCCAGTGCCCCCGGGACCCTCCGCAAGGCCACTGCCACCACCAGACCTGTAAGCTACCAGACCCGTAAGTTGCTGCCACTGAGGACTGAGCTCATGTCATCTGCCAACAGCTCCCAGGATCTTTCCCACTCACTTTGCATGACCTGTGTGTGAGGGGTCTGGGGACCCAGCCTGGCATGTGAGGGGTCTGGTGACCCAGTCTGTACAATGGGTCTGAAGGGTCTGAGCTCTAGCTCTGACAGCGTAAATGAAAACTTAGTATAACTAAAATAATAACTAATGAAACATTTTGGTTTTAATTATAATTTGTCTTACTTTACAGAAAGGAAGGGGGCTGATGGAAGGGTACAGGGGAAAGGCGAGTGGGTGGGGGGATGGGGCAGGTCACCAGGAGGAGACAGGTGGGGTCCCTGCAGGGGCCTGGCAAGGAGGCTTGATTCAGCAGTGACCACTAGGGGAGCTTCTCAGAACTCCCAGGAGGATATTCTCCCATCCCCTCCCCACTAAGTAGCAGGTGGAGGCCCAGAGGGGCCAAGTGATCTGCAAAGGCACACCTTTACCTGCAGGGTAGGACTGCGCTCAGCTTTGTGCGCCAGAGCCCGACCTCTGTCACTCACACTTTTCCCTGCTATCTGCGGGGAAAGGCTGAACAGAAGATCTGGGGGTCGGGCGTGTGGGGACCTGAGACAGGTCTGTAGGCCAGGAATCGAAGTTAGGGACCGAAGGATGGGGACTAGGCTGTGGAATGGGGGGCAGGGCTGGGGATGAAAGGGAAGAAGAGAGGACTGGGCGGGAGACAGGGGTGGGGGAAGGGAAGGGGCGGTGACCAGCTGCGCGGAGGCAGCTGCACCTGGAAGCGGGTCCACGTGCAGCACCGGCTGGGGGAGAGGACCGGAGGAAGGGACCCAGGACAGGTACTGGGGTGGAGACCAGGCACCAGGGTGGTAAGTGGGAAGGGGAGGCAGTGGGGAGGAGGGAACCGGGCCCAGGGTCAGGGCTGGGGACCGAGGAATGGGGAAACGATGGGTTTGTGGACAGAGGTGGGGGTGGGGACGAGGTGGTGACAGGCAGGCGCAGCACCTGCGGGGGCGGGACTGGCGTCCCCGGCGACACACCGGAGGCCTGGCCCTTGCAGGCCATTTCCCTGCCTCACGCCCAGCGACCGCCAAGGGGCATGGGGTCCGCGCCGCTGCCTGTGGCCCTGTTGGCCCCGCTGGCCCTGCTGGCCCTGCTGCTGTGGCCTGCGCCCGCCCGGGGCACCCGGGACCCCGAGGTGTTCTGTGGAGGTGAGTGCGCTGGGGCTGTTCCGGGGGGTGGGGGGGTGGCCAACACCCTCCCCACAGGGCACAGGCCGCTGGACAAGCCCTTTCCCTGTTGGAGGCTCTTCCCAGTGGTCATCACCTCACTTGGGGGTGTCAGTCGAGCATTTTCCACATAGCTTCTCAGAGCTGGTCCCCATCCCACACATATCATCAGTGGGCACCCCCTGAGATGGGGTGATTTGAGATGCAAAAGATCTCCTGACCCCAAAATATACATACCCTCCTTTGTCTGGACCCAGTGCCCAATGTCATTTCTTTTCTGTAAACCATTGTCTCCAGAAAGTTCCTGCTCAAATGCAAACATGTGACCCAGGCTGGGGGACCTGTGGTGCCTCGGGAAGAGAGACCAGCTGGTCAGATGAACTGGGACAGAGCAGGGCTCCCAGCCAACGAGACTCAGGACAGACAGTCTGGAAATGTCTAGAGCTATGGTTTTCAAAATTGTTTTGGCAATAGTCCCTCTATGATTCAAAGGGAATCCTACACGGAGGGCAGAACACACAAAGGTGGTACCACCCTAGCCCAGGGCCTCCCTGCCTTTGGGGGTGGGTGCATCTCAGGGCACAACCTGAAAGCAGGTGATGAGAGAGGGCTGGGGAGGAAGTATGACAACTCCTGTTTGTGTTTACCTCAAGCGTACATAGTACACAAATGTGTTTGGGGCCCTCGGGGCTCCTCTATGGCTGTCACTGTTTCAGCTGGTTCAGCCCCAACACCACGATGAAATCCTTCTCTTACAGATTCCTTCTTTTCTCTCTGTCTCATTCTGCATTGCTCTCTTAATCTCTTTGTTTGCTTTGATTTGAAGCAAACCCATTTAGGGGACCCTGGGAGGGGACGTCTCCTTCCATTGGGCTGAATTTCAGTTTGGCCCTGAGCACTCACAGCATGTGTGTGGGCTAGACAGGTGGCACTGTGGCTGCTGTGTCCTGAAGTGATTCTCCTGATTCTGCCTCACACAAAAGTAGAACACAGAAAGCCTCACCCACCCACGGGGACAGTGAGCCACCTGCCTGCTCTCCTTTAGGAGTAGCATTAACAATAAAACGAATGAAATCGGCGTTCTTTGCCGCGGTCATCGTTACTTTCACTGAGAGAGAGGCTATTTATTTGCAAAGTGCACGGCTCTGGACTTGGTTCCCCCTCCTGTAATACTGGGGCTGGTGATATTACAGCTGAGTCCCTTCTATGCAGTTAAGCTGCACTTTCTAATCCCTGTGGAAAGAGGCTAACGTGATTGATAACTGAAACGATATCTAACGTTTGTGTCCAGTGCCTACATAGCAGCAGTGCAGTGTTTTACCTGAATTGCCTCATTCAGGCCTCTTGCGGCCCGGTGAGGTAGAGGGGCTGCCAACCTGTTGGTACCTGCTGAAGCCAGCACCTGCTGCTGATGCTGGCACCTGCTACTGATGCCAGCACCTGAGAGCTTTCTCTGCCCCCAGAGATACTGGGTCTACTTGGCTCAGTGCACAGAAGGCTGGAAATGCCAGGGAGTTAACGCCCATAAGAACAGCCATCAACAACTGTGGACTAAGTTGGCAGCTAAATATCCCAGCTCTATCCTCGCCCTGGGTGGGACAACCAAAGTGTGCTCTGCTCCAGGAGCTGGCAAGCTGCCCCTGTGAAGGGTCAGCTCATAAGCACTGTAGGCTTTGTTAGCTTTGCAGCATTGTAGGTTGTTGCAGCTACTGAACTCTGTCGTTGTAGCACAGAAGCAACCATAGAAAACCCATAAACAAATGGCCATGTCTGTGTTCCAATAAAACTTTATTCATAAAGACAGGTGGTGGGCCAGGTTTGGCCTGCAGGAGGTGGGTTGCCTGCTCTAGTCCCTCAGTCCTAGCAGCATCGGTCCTCAGCTGCCCACACGTGTGCATCCTCATTTTTCCTGTCTCACCTCCCCACTCTCCTGCCACACCCCTTCGTTCTGGGGGGAACTCAGCCTAGAATTAGGCCTTCCTTGGTATTCTGGGGGACTGGTTCCAGGACCTCCCACGGATGCCAAAATCCGTGGATGCTCAAGTCTCTGATATAAAATAGTGGTAGTGTTTTATATAACCTATGCACATCTTCCCATACACTCTAAATCGTCTCTAGACTACTTGTTAGTACCTAATACAATGTAAATGCTTTGTGAATATTGTTATACTGTATTGTTAAGGGAATGACAAAAAAAATCTGTACATGTTCAGTACAGACACAATTTTTAAAAAAATATTTTGATTCACAGTTGGTTGAATCCACTGATGTGCAACCGCGGATACTGAGGGCCGGCTGTGTTACCCTCATTTGACAGATGGGGGAACTGGAGCAAAGGCCTTGTGTCCCAGGTCATACAGCTGGGGAAGGGCTGTGCCGGGCTCCAGTCCCAGCCCCCTGGCTCCGTGGCCCACAATCTTAACCACTGTGCATCTGGCATCTCCGAATGATTCCATCTAACAACAAACACTGTGCCTTTGAGCACCTCTGCGTGCCGTGGAGACGGAAGTTGTAAACAGTTGTGGGGGGAACTGTAGAAAAGGCAGGGAGCGCTAACCACCCGTTGAGAAGCGTCATATACGGGGGACACTAAAACGACTGAACTCAGAGGAGGGAGGAACCTGTCCCCCCACCCCCGCTTCCATGTTGCCTGGTCCAGTGGACCACTCTGGGGGCCCTCCCAGCTTTCCTGGCTGCCGGGCTCTGCTGCTTTTCTCACAACTTCTTGGCTCCCCCGTTTCCAGTCTCCCTCTCTGGCTGTCCCTCCTCCGCCCACCTCTAAATGCTGGGGGCTCAGGGCTGCAGCGTGAGCCTTTGTTCCCTGCTGTCCTGGTATGAGGTCTCAGCTGAAATAACCCGCCTTGTGGTGCCCGGGCCCCTGTACGCAGAAGCCGCTTTGGAGCCATGTTCCTTTGTTTACCAGCCAGTGCCCTGGAGGTGTAGCCTGTAGGCCTTAGCCGTGGCCCGGCTGATGCAGCTTGACTGCAGCGTGACAGAATGGAACATGAGTGTTTTGACAGATTTGGTCCTCCGGCCACTGCTTCTCAGGCCACCTGACCCGAAACCTCTGGTTACCCTGCATGTGATTAGGCTCCCAGCCTCATTGCCGGGCCACTGAAGGTAAAAAAGACTTGCCCTGTGGCCCCACAAGGGGCAGGGGACAGAGGTGCTGCCGGTGGCCTCTCTCTGGGGCGCCCAGGATGGCCTGAGGCGGCAGAACTCTCGGGGGCTGGGCGGAGCTGGCCCGTGGGGAAGGTGCTGCCTCTCCTTGTCCAGGCTGTTGGTGGGACACCTGCCCATCCTTTCTCCGTCACCAGCTGGGGTGAACCCACCCGGCGTCGTGGGAAGCTGCAGTCCCCTCCTCTGCTTTGTCCCTGCCAGCCTGCAAGGTGCGCCAGGCCTCTTGTCTTCTGCACAAGCCTGTGCCTGCGGGAAAGATCCCGTGCCCAGAGGACAAGAGTCTGCTCCGCTCCCCCGGGCACGAGGGATTCGGTTGCTCATTAGCTCCGGCCATCTTCTTACCCAGCGCAGGGGTCTGGGGGTCCGGCAGGCCCCGCTTTGCACACCTCTCACGCGCGACAACGCCCAACGCCTGACCTTTTCCCTCGAGTCGAGAATCCAATGTACAAATGACCACTGGGCATTCCACCCATGTCTAATGTCACCTCAGCCACATGTCCAAAATGGGTGCCTCGGTTCCACCCCGTCACCCGCCACACAGCTCCAGCCCTGCCATCTCTTCAGAGGCAGAGAAGGAGGCACCGACTTCAACTCCTTCCGTCCCCAGACTCTCCCTGTGGTGTCAAGTCCTGGTGGCCGCCTGCAGCAGTGTCCGCAGCTCCCTTGGCATCTCCTCTAATGCCCCACCCAGGCAGCTGCTGGCCTGCCCCTGCCCGCCTCCTGCACCCCAACCCACCCTGACACCACAGTCAGAGTGACATTTGGAAACGTCTGAGTCAGGCCACTTATTCCCAGCTTATGATGTCTCGAGCGGCATGCTGTTGCTCTGAGATTGCACCCCGGCTCCTTTCTCTGCCTGGCCTGGCTGTGCCACCATGTGACCCTGGCCCTCTCTCTGCTCTCGGCTGGGTGGGTCCCTTCTGAGCCCTTTCCTGCCTGGGGCTTGGTTCCAGGACGCTCATCTGGCGGCTGCTCCGTTCTCATCCTGCTGTCTTTTGTGGCAGAGGCTACCAGTCGCTCCCCGCTCTCCTCACTTCCCTCTTGGAGCTTGAACCCAAGTCCAGCCCATGTTTCCCAAGGAAGACCGCACTGCCCAGCCCCCCCGGCCGTTGGTCCACCCTGGGATCTGTGGGTGGGTGTGATGTCTGCGACTTTCCGGGGACTGCCGCCTTCCCCTCCCTCTTTCCCACTCTCTGCTGTCTGGCAATGGCACCGCTGGGGCAGCCACCTTGTCCTAAAGACAGGTGCCACGTGTCAGCAGTGGAGTGGCCATTGCCCTGGACTCTCGCCTCTGAGGACCCTCTGCACCATGTTCCCTTTGTGTCCAAGTCATCCCATTCAGAGTCCTCCTGTTACTGCTGACCCTTCAGTAGCATGAAGGGATCTCTCGTGATTACCTGCTCTGAGAGATTTCTCTCACCACCTCCTAGCTCACAGCCCAGGTCCCTTGGAGCAGTGACTCCTGTCTCCGTTTGCTGCTTCGTCTCTCTCCCTGCTTGAGTTGAAACTCCATGGGGCATGAACTCTGTGCACTCGCCACTGTGCTCTCTGCCCTTGTAGTATGGAGCACGCAGCAGGCTCCAGGTAAACGCTGTTGAGAGGATGAGAGAGGGAGGTGGTCAGAGAAGCCTCCACGGGGAGTGAGGCTGGGGGACCAGGACAGTGGGCTGTGGCTGGGGAGAGCGCCCAATGCTGTGGGACTCTGTCCGGGCCTGGGGCAAGCCACCCCCAGAGCCCTCGCTGGCTGCTAGTGGTGCCTGAAATGAGTGGGACCTGAGGCTGTCTTCACCTTGCAGTTCAGCAGGGTCAGGCAGGGACCAGCTCGGCGAGCAGAGGCCTCCATGGACAAACAGCCCACTCGAAGGTTTTGCCAGCCGATGCTCACTGGCAGGGTCTGCCCAGCAAGACTGCTCTTTCCTCTGTGTGATCCGTCCGTGAAAGAATCCGTTGTGGGATTGCTGAGTGCTGCCTTCTCCCCTGTGGATTGGGGAGTCCTCAGGCAGCAGTGCCTACTGTCTCTCACTGTGTCCCCTCTGTGCCCGGTCCACAGTGGGGCATTCAGCAGGGGCTCCCACCGCACTGTGGGGTCCTGATGGAATATGCCTTTTAACGCCAGGAGGAGAATAGGTGTAATCTGGCCTCAATTACAGGGAGATAGAAGATCCAGCTCCCTGGGTCTTTGGGAGGCAGTGTCCACCTTTGAGAGGAAGCTATTGGCCACTGAGGGTCCAGAGAGCAGGTGTGGACAAGGGCTCTGGTCCCATAGGGCTCTGGCCCCGGTGGTGTGGCCCTGTCACTCTCCAAGATCAAGGTGAGAGCAGGGTTGGTTCTGTATGAGGCTGTGAGGCAGGGTCTGTTCTGTGCCTCTCTCTTACCCTCTGGTGGTCAGTGTCATCCTCAGCATTCCTGGGCTTGTGGCAGCGTAACTCCGACCCTCACATGGCATTGTCCTCCATGACTGGGTGTCCCAGCCCCCGCCTCGCTCTCAGACCCTGCCTCCTGCTGAGTATCCCTCCCCCTTGGCTGTGGGCTCTTTCTGACTACCATCCTCTCCTGGATTTCAGATACATTTTTTTTTCCTTTTTAATTACAAAATAGATAGGTACTTGCTCTGGAAAATGCAGGCGCCACGCTTCTCTGCCCCAACCCGAACCCTCCCAGAGGTAGGCACACGCGGACTGTGTCTTTGGAGCAGCAGCTGTGCAAATGCAGCACAGACGTGCAATGTGTGGGTGTGGTTTTTAACCATGGGGACATACACATAGCACACCATTTGCCATCCTAACCATTTGTAAGCGTGCTGCTCAGTGGCATTAAGCACATTCACAGTGTTGTGCAGCCATCACCACCATCATCTCCAGAACCTCTTCATCTTCCCAACCTGAAACTCTGTCCACATGAAACACCAACTCCCCCTCCCGCCTCCCCAGCTCCTGGCAACCTCCATTCTGCTGTCTGTCTCCATGAATCTGACGACTCTAGGGACCTCCTATAAGTAGAGTCATACAGTATCTGTTCTTTTGTGACTGGCTTGTTTTGCTGAGCACAATGTCGTCAAGGTTCATCCAGGTCGTAGCAGGTGTCAGGATTTCCTTCCTTTTTAAGTCTGAATAATATTCCATTGTATGGATGGACCACGTTGTGTTTATCCATTCATCTGTTGATGGACACTTGGTTTGCATCCACGTTTTAGAACATGAGTGTGCAAATATCTCTTGCATATCCTTTCAGTTCTTTTCGGTATATGCCCAGAAGCAGAATTGTTGGATGAAATGGTAGTTCTATGTTTAATTTTTTAAAGGAAATGCTATAGTGTTTTCCGCAGCAGCTGTTAACATTTTACATCCTCACCAACAATGCACAGGGGTCCGGTTTCTCCACACCCTGGCCAACTGTATTTATTTACTTATTTTATTTTATTTTATTTTTTGACCCAAGTCAACTGTATCTTTTATTTTCGTATGAAAAATAGATTTTAAAAAGAATCCAAAAATAAAACTCTTGATACTATATAAAGGAAGAGGGGCTGAAGTACATTCCTTTTCTTTGTAACTAGATTTGCCAGTTTATAGATTCAAGTATGCAATTAAAATCAGCATTGGTTTTATAGAAACACATTCCAAACACACACACACAAAAAACCAAACCCTCAGACACCTAAGATGGTGGTTTAAACTGTATACAACTATTCCCGTATGTACAAGTGATTTACTTATTTTTTGATAGCAGTCACCCTCCTCCTTGTAAGGTGTGAGGTGTCTGGTATCTGTATTTTTTAATCACAAATTATTTATGGTACGTGGAATTCTTTAACTTGTACTTTAACCAGGCCTTGGAGATCTTTTCTTGACAGTTTTTGTGGGTCTACCAGGATTTGCACCAGTTCACATATCTAAAGTCCAGCATAGGATGTTTTGTTTGCACATTCTTTGATCGGCTCTGTGCATTTTTAAGTTTTGCTGCTCTAAGTGAATATAGTAACTTAATTTCATTTGCATTTCTTAAATTGTGAGATGGGATATATTTTCACCTGACTAATGGCTGTTTGTTATTTCTTATCATGTCTTTGCTCATGTTCTCATTAGGCTGTTATATTTTCCTTAAAGGGTCCTAAGAGCCTTTTGAGCAAAATTAAAATAGCCTTTCCCATATGTACTACAGATTTTCTTTGAGTTCTTGTTTATCTTTTGAGTTTTTCCGTGCTACTTTTTCTCTACAAATTTTGAATGTAGTATAATTTATTAATATTTTTCCTTAGGACTTTTTGGTTTTATCTTATGCTATTAAAGGCTTAGCCCACTTGAAGATTACTTTAAAAAAATCATATTGGATCCACCTGGAGTTAATTTCGGTGTAAAGAGTTATGGTAGAAATTGAGGCTAATGCACTGGCCAGTTGACTCAGTTGGTCAGAGTGTGGTGTTGTAACACCAAGATCAAGGTTTTGGATCTGTATACCAGCTCGCCACCAAAAATAAAAAAATAAAAAGGAATTGAGGATAATTAGTTGACCTTTGGCACATAATATATAGTCAATAAGTGCTTATTTCTATTATTTTTATTATTTTAAATATTATCTTGTAATCAGTTCCTACATGTATTAGGGTCTATTTCTGGATTCCATGCCATTTTTTTCTGACCCTTTCTCTATTTCTGCACCAGTATCATATTATTTTTGTTGTTGGTGGCGGTGGCGGTGGCGGTGGTGGTGGTGGCAGTGGCGGTGGTGGTGGTGGTGGTGGGCCAGTACAGGGATCCATACCCTGGACCCCGGTGTTATCAGCACCACAATCTAACCAACGAGCTAACCAGCCGGCTCATTTTTTTTTTTAATCATAGCTTTACAATAGTTTAATGTCCCATATTACTCATATTTTCTATTATCTTTTTATTATTTAATAAAGATTAGAAAAATCCTGTTTTTATTTTGATTGTGGTCTCATTGAATGTATATAGATCAACTTACAGATAATTTACATCTTCACAATACTTAGTCTTTCTATCCGAGAACAAGCTACTTTATTCAAATCTTTTTATCTCCCCCCAGAGTTAAAAGTTTTTTTGATATAGGTCCTGCACATTTTTTTCCCTTTTTAATAGGCTTTATTTTTTCGGACGGTTTTAGGTTCACAGCAAAGTAGGGAGGAAGGTACAGATAGTTCCCTTATACCTCCTGCCTCCTCCCCCACTACAAACGTCCCACACTACCGTGGTGCATTTGTTACAATTGATGAATCCACATTGACATATCATCATCACCCAAAGTCCACAGCTGATGTTAGGATTCAGCCCCTGGTGTTGTACATTCTTGTTTGGTGTTGTTTGGACACATGTACCATGATCTGTAGTATCACGCAGAATAGTTTTACTGCCCTAAAACACAATTGTTTTTAAATTTATTTCTGGCTAGTTTGTCTTGCTAGCGCTGAGATCTTTTATTCCTTCGTGTGTTCTAATTGGCTATTATTTGTATGTACATGGGAAATTTGTTGTTTTTACATATAAATTTCATAATCAGACGCATTGTTGAATTCTCTGTTTTCACACCTTCTCAGTGAGTTTATTTGCATTCTCCTGGTATTTGCATCTGCAAATAAGTATCAATTTACTTATGTCAGTAACTTTCCCTTTCTGGTTTGTTCTGCTTCTCTAGCCGGACCTTTTCCCACTCTGGCTTGGACCCCAGACTTTCACACCCCCATCTACCTGTTTCTGCGGGGCCCAGAGTTACTGAGATCCCCAGGCTCACCCATGGACACCCACCCTTTGGACTTCTGGCCCCATGTCCTCTGTGCTTCTACTCAATGTCTCGCAGAGAGTCTGATTCCATCCCAGATGCTGCCTGTAGAGTATGTGCATGTGTGTGAGCACGTGTAAGTGTGCGTATGTGCATGCACGTACAAGTGTGTGTATGTGTGCCTGTATGTACATATATCCGAGTGTGCGTGTGCGTGAGCACGTGTAAGTGTGCGTATGTGCATGCACGTACAAGTGTGTGTATGTGTGCCTGTATGTACATATATCCGAGTGTGCGTGTGTGGGAGCACATGTGTATGAGCATGTGCATGTGTGAGAGTGTGTGTGCATGACTGTGAGAACGCTGTGTGCATACACAATCATGTGTATGTGTGTGCGGGTCTGCTTGTGTGCGTGTGTTCATGTGTGCATGTGTGTGCATATGCACACGTGTGCGTGTAATGAATAGTTATGGTTACAGCTCTACTGGATCCATCCATGTGCTGAATAACTTGTTCTTGTCTCAGACTCGTCCCCCTTTCTCTTAGAGACAGATCCCTCTGAGCTGAAAACGTGCAGCTTCAGGACCCAGTCTGAGCAGTCCCGAAACCCATGCTTCTAGGGGGACGTGCTCAGCTGCTGTCCGAGGGAGGGCCTGCCCTTGGCTACAGCACCCACAATCCCCTTTCCTGGCTTCCTATCGATGGTTATTCCCAGGGCTCAGCTTGGGCTAGTTTTATGGACTTACTTCTGCCCCAACTCTCGCAGTCCCTTTCTTTGGTTCATGTGACTCATTTCGAGAGGAGATAAGGATGGAGGATGTGGGAAGAATCGTAGCAGGGCAGACACCACAAACATAATAGAAACCCACTCCTGCCCGTCTGTGCAGGGCACCTCTCCGTGAGTCAGCGTCCCTGTCACCGTTCTCTAGGATGCGGGCAGCATTTAGACCGTCCCAGAACTCCCGTCTTTTCAAGGTGCTTCAGACTGGCGGACAGAGCAGATTCCTACCTCTCCTGCCCCCGCCTCAACCCCAGGCTCTCCGTAGAGGACACGTCCGCGGGTCTCATGGTCAGCAGCCCTTTGCGCACTATCAGCCATTGGGTGACGGACTGCACAGGCTATTGATTTAATGACAACTATCCCTGCAAGGAATTGATCTAATGTTTTCATTACACTAAAAATGCTTTAACAAGTTCATTCGGAATTAGGTGATAAAGATCTGCTTGGTGCTGATTGTGTTCCCTAAAGGAGGGTGACTTTTGGAGATCTCCTGGGGTCAGGGCTACCCCAGGCCACCATGATGCACAGCCGTAGGCTGGGTACCTGCCTTCCCGGGAGAGACCAGAAGGGCTCAGAAGCGCTGCTCCCAGGCCCTCCTCCTCCTCCAGGGCCTTTGGTTTAGAAAGGCGGTGTGACACGAAGGCTCTCTGTTCCTCAGGCCTGCCTCTTCCTCACCTCTCCTCAAGCAAATGGCCCTGTGCTCGTCTGCCTTGAAAGTCTGTGTTCCTATCTGGTCTGTCCATCGACAGTTGGTCATTGTCCCCCTGGTGTCTCTGCCTCTTCCTGCCTCAGGTTCTCCACTGTTGTGTGGACCTGGTGAGCCCTGGCCATTTCCCAGCCGTGGGACCTTGGGCAAATTATTTGCATACTCTGTGCCTCAGGGTTCCCATACAGAAAGTGGGATAGTCCTCTGTGCACAGGGAGGCTGTGCATATTCAACAAGGCACGAAGCACGGCCCAGCACACCAGGAAAATGCCTGTCAGCGCTCCAGGGTGCTGCCCTGCCAATGTGGGGCTCCTGGTGGGTGCTCTGACTGCCACTGAGCATCCCCTCACCCCGGCCTCAGTGCCTCTTCCTCTGAGCACAGGTTACCCCACACCTGGCTGGATGCAGAGGGCTGGCTGCTATGGTCTGAATGTTTGCACACCTCCAAAATTCATATGTTAAAATCCTAATCCCCAAGGTGATGGTGTTAGAAGGTGGGGCCTTTGAGAGGTGATTAGATCATGAGGATGTAGACCTCATGAATGAGATTAGTGCCCTTATAAAAGAGACCCCAGAGAGACCCCTTATCCCTTCCACCATGTAAGGATGCAGCAAGAAGGCACCACCTGTGAACTAGGAAATGGGTCCTCACCAGACACCGATCTGCCAGCACCTTGATCTTAGACTTCCAGACTTCAGAACTGTAAGCAATGAATTTCTGTTATTTATAAGCCAACCAGTTTTGGTATGTTGTTATAGAAGCCAGAATAAACTAAGACACTGGCCCTTTCTGAACTGGCTTTTGGTGACTTAGTATCCCCATGACCAGACTGGCTGCATAATTTGCAAGGACCTGGTGCAGAATGAAAATGCAGACCCTGCTCAAGCATCAGCAAGGGTTCATGGCAGCAACAGCAGAGCATTGTGCAGATTGCAGGGCCCTCCTGAGAGTGGGATCTGGACAACGGTCCCCATCAGAAGCTGGCCCCTCTAAGTCTGTATCCCAGGAACCTGGTCCTGGACAGACTTCTGAGTGTCCCCCACCCAGATGCCCTAACAACCTGCTACTTCTTGGGACCCTTACATGGACCATTTGCCCAAACTGGCCTGGTGGAGCCCCCGGATTCTGGGCCTGGTGTGCTGATGGACTCCCCTTCCCCCGGGGGTGGGTTCCTTCGACTGGCCGGGCTGGAAATGTGACCCTTAGGCCATCTGCCTGCTCCCACTCCACACCACCATGAGCTCTGAGTCATCGGGTGTGTTGGTTTTTTGTTTTTGTCTCTCAGAACAGTGGTTCTCATCGGGTTTTGGTTTTGGTTTTTTTCATGGAACAAGTTAAGCTCATGTGCGTTTCACCTAGGACAGACTACGCAGTGGTAACAGAGTTTCAGTCCTGCGGCAGGCGGCTTCTATCGCATGTGTGCACCATGTGGCAGCGTCATGAGTGCTGCTGGCAGTCGGGGCAGGGGAGGGGAGCTCTGACGGGTTGTGGGCTGAACACAGATGCTTCCACACCAGAGTGCAACACAGCATTTCCGCTCGCAGTTCCCTGGGCAGGACGGGTCATTTGGCTGCACCCAAACCCAGGGGGACTAGCGGATGCCTCCTTCCCTGGCACCTGGGGATGAAGAGCTGGAGCCGCTTGTCGGCCGGTGTTTGTGACTGCCACATTGTGGGCTCCTGTTCCTGATGATGCACTGGGTCTAAGCCATTCCCAGATGCCCAGTGAGATTAAGTGACATTGTTATGGACACGAGTGAAGACCCTCCCTAATTCACTGAAAGGAAGTACAATAATTTTGGTATCTTTCTACATGCAGCACGTTCCCTGTGCTGTTCCATAAGCTACTGGACCTGAAAAACAAGAAATGAGAACGAAAACCAGCATCTAGCGTCCACCCCCAGCCTCTACGCTCTAAATTCTTAATTGGTTTGGACACAAGAAGATACTTGAAAAAGCTCATGGAAAGATTTGTATCATCTTTTAGTTCTATTTTTCCATGAACTTTTCAAAGGACATCTTACATTTCAAAAGAGGGTTTTTTCAGAATGTGACCAATGAAATGTCTGTGGGGTTGCGGGGTAGGTGGGCATTGCGTGAACCAGGTCCCTCTTATGATGCTGCTTTCCCAGCCCCCACACCTCACTTGCACCCTTTTTCTTCTTTCCCACTGTCAGCGATTGCTGCATGGCAGATGGCCACAAAATCTCAGTGACATTTTCCTCCCAGGTCTGCTGGTCAACTGGGGTCAGCTGTCTGGACTGGACTCACTGGGCACTTCTACACTGTAGGAGGGCCTAGTCTGTCCCACGCGTGACTCACACCTCTGGCTGTGGCTAGTTGGGGTGTGTTCTTGTGGCAATGGCCTTGATGCACAAGGGCAAGTGGAGATCTGTGGTGCCTCATGAGGCCAAGGCTCAGAGCTGGCCACTGTCACTTCCACCATGCTCCACAGGCGAGGCATAGGCTGAGCCCAATGTCAAGGGGTGGATGGGCAGCACTGCAGATTTACATGGCAAAGGGCTTGAGACAGAGGGTGGAAACTGGGAGGACTGGACAGTGACCCAACACGCTACACCGTGCATCCCCTTTCTCTTTAAATACCTTCATGACTGGAGTTAGCATCTCTCCCTGAGCCAAACCTTCAGCACTGTCTTCCTCTGGCAGCTGAACCAGGCCTTCTCCAAGTGAGGATGTCATCTCCCAGCTGTCCATGACGCAGGGCTGCCCCTTCCTGGGAACCCTGACTCAGTGCCTCCCTGAGCAAAGCCGTGTGCTGATTTACATGTAATGTCACACTCTGTGGTTAGGGCAAATGCTGGTTCTGTGTTCTGAGACTCATCGTCACAGGTGCATACTTGAAGAGTGTCCTTGGTGATGGTGACAGTGATTTGTGTGGGTTTTTCCGAGTCCTCCCCACTTGATTTAAAATGTAAACCATATGCAAAGTACCTACTTTTAAAGTATTTTTCCCTCAGATTCAAATCTATACTCAGAAGCATAAAGACTCCATTTTAGAAATGGAGACTCAATGATGGTTATTTACTCTCATTAAAAATAAACCACTGCATGGCTTGGTTTTGTTCTGTTTTTGAAGACAGCGTGGGGGACAGTGGGGGCCTGTCCTGTGGCGCCGATCCACGTGGCATGTCCCAGGAGGGGCTGGCTTGGGCAGTGAAGCCATTGCCTTATCCTGTCCACACACCACCCCCCGCACCCTTCCTCAGCTCCCCGGTACCTGCACTGACCGGCTTTTCAACACCAGTCGAGGCGGGTGTCGTGCTTTCTTGGGAGGCAGCTCACATTGTGAGGTTTGCACCCGGTCCCTGTGGCCTGTTGATTATGGACGTGCTCAGCAATGCTCACCAAGGACTGGCCGGGACATGGAGGGGTCTGTGGCAACAGGCACCGTGCACCTCGTCGGTTGGCCCGAGGTGTTGTGTGTTGACCGAGGACGTGGGAAAGGAAGTGTCAGCACTTGTCAGAGAGCCAGCGTTGCCACCAGAGTGGGGGATGGCGTTGGGGATTGACGGGGCTGCTCCCTTACCCTTCGACAGGTGGGTCTCTTTCCACAGAAGAAATCAAGCTGCTCCTTCCAAGGGGAGATTATGTCACTGCTCTCAGAACGCCGCTTTTCCTAACGAGCCAGCGATAGCTGCCACCTCGCCAGTGCGGGGGATTTGCTGACTAAACGCCTGTCCTCAGCCTCTTCACTGTGCAGCCGGAGGCCACCCTCAGGCAGGACAGCATGAGCTTAGTTGGAACCGGCTTTGGTACCTTTTGACACTTTATGGGGAAATCACTTTCTCCTAGGAGGGCAGGTGTCTGAATCCCTGGAGCAGGTGGAATTCCTTTTGTCAGGACAGGGTCCTGATGGTGGAAGAGCACACTGGTCCAGGCAGCAGGGCTCACCCCACGAAAGATGAAGTCAGTCTGGTTATTTCTTAATTGGTTTATCAGCACTTACTCAAATTGTGCGTGTCACATTCTTTTTATAACCAACCTCTTTTTCTATGGAAATGATGGGCCCTCACGAGTCTGTATAGACCCAGCATAGGATGATTTGGTGACACATGCCCCTGCCACTGCTCTTGGAAGATGTCCTACACACCAACTCACCCCCTGCCACGGCTTTCTTCTATGCCTCTGTCTACACAGAAGGCGTTTGGGTAGAAGGGTGGCCAAGTTCAGGAGACAGACCTAATTTTGAATCCCGGCTCTGCAGCTATGTTCGACCTGAAGCAAGGTGATTATCTGCTCTAAGCCTCAGTTTCCCCATCCGTAAGATGGGCACGACAACAGTACCTGCCCTCGTGCGTCTTTGCGTGACCTTGGCATGATGGCACAGGTAGAGATGAATGCTGTTATTACTGCGTGTGATCCTCCCGCCCCTGGGACCATTGTAGATTTGCCATCTCTGAGCATCTCTAATCACATAATGGGTGGTTTTAACTGACAGGAGCCTGGGGGGCAGGAGCCAGCACTGAGATAGCTCTGCCAGTGCCTTGTGAAAGTAGGTAAGTGACAAACAGCCCATTGTGTGCTTTTTCCAGACTTTCTTTAATGTTATCAAACATTTTACAGAACAGAAATTTAGTACTCAAGAGACTTGGAATAACAACTGTTAAAGAGCTATCACGGAAGAATAACTAAAATGAAAGAAAGATTAAAAGCGAGATTTACACGGCGTGTTTTGGATGATTGGATCTCTGGTTACCTAAAGGCTACTGACGGGGACCCTTCTTTTGTTCGGACCGGAAACCTCCCAGCTGTGTGTCTGTCCACACCCCCCCGGAGCCAGTAGCATCTGCTGATGATAACGACCTCTTCCCTTGGTGACCGAAGGTCATTATCCTGAGCATCAAGAATAACTGAGACTGGAGGGAAACAGAATCATAGTGACTCTAGAGTATTGCCTGGAAACAAGCACCACCACCACCAAGTCCTGACGTTGCTTCTGTTTTCTTAAAAAACACACAAGAAGGATGCCCGTTGTCTGGTTCTGAGTCACCAGGATCTGCCTGTTCGGTTTTAAAATAGCGTTTACACGTCTTTCCCTTCCTGCCGTGCACTTCTCACCCTTGCCTCCCGTGCAGAGCATCTTAAAGTCGTTAAGATGAGCTCTTCTTTGCACAGCGGCTCTGATCTGAGATGTGGAAAAGATAATTTGGGTTAAAACTCAACGGGGAGTCCCTCCCGCAGCCGGGTTGCCGTGGTGATGCATCGGGCGGGGTGGCCTGGAGAGCCTCGGGTTTGGTTGTCCCCAGCGCCAGCTGGTGGAGCCCCTCCTGCCAGCGCCCTGCCCACCTGCTGCTTCCTGAGCCACTGCCCAGTGCTGCGATTGTCCTAGAGCGAGACTCGCCTGGGTCACAGCCAGGCACACCCCTGCCAACAGAACCCCGACTTCCTTCAGGGGAGTGGCCCAGGGCTACAGCCACCAGGCGGGCCCTTCCTAGCTCCCGAGGGTGGGTCTCAGTTTGCTTCAGCCAAACGTCATGATTTTATGTCCAGGACGGTCACTGAGTCTGGTCAGGCCATGGGACTGTTCTGGTCAGGGACAGTGGGAAGGAGTGTGCGGGGCATCTGGGAACGTTTTCCTTACAGATGGAAGTGGGCAGGAGAGGAAATGCTTGCTCATGCCTCCAGATGCAGGGTCTGAGGACTTAAAGCTCAGGACCACGGACGACATGTTGCAACTGTACAGAGAAAGCCCGTAGCGTTGCAAAGACGTGAAGCCGGAGTCGGAGGCCCCCGAGGGGTTTTGTCACCCAGTGCCGAGCTGCCGGCCTGTGGACTTCTTGATAATACACAGAAATGAGCTTTTCCCCTTATTGCTTATTATGGGCTGAATTGTGTCCCCCCAATTCATATGTCGGAGTCCTGAGCCCCAGAACCTCAGAATGTGACTGCGTTTGCAGATAGGGTCCGTAGAGAGGTAATTAAGTTAAAATGAGGCCATTAGGGTGGGCCCTAACCCAGTCTGGCTGGTGTCCTCACGAGAGGAGGAGATTAGGACGCAGACACGTGTAGAGGGACGACCATGTGAGGACATGGGGAGAAGACATGTCTACAAGCTGAGGAGAGAGGCCTCGGAGCAGCCAGCCCTGCTCTGTCTGGATCCTGAACCTCCAGCCTCCAGGACCGTGAGGAATAAACTCCTGCTCCTAAGCCCCGGCCTGCGGCCTGTTGTTATGGTGGCCCTAGGAGACGGGTACGTTGCTGAAGCCAGCACAGGCCTACGAAGCAAGTAAATAGTCCTTAACTTAAAACGGCTTCAACAATAAGGGAAAAATACGGAGTCTGGAAGTCAGGCAGCCAGGGTGGTCTCAGCAATGCCATCAAAGCCCCGGCCTCTGGCATCTTCCTGCCCTGCTCAGCTTGTAGGTTTGAGCCTCACACTGACTCCCTCATAGTGTAGGGTGGCTGCCAAATTTCCAGCTGTCACCTGCAGATGACAATTCGAGAGGCAGGAATGAGGTGCTGGGATGTTCCTACACGTCCGTGTTTCGTAGGGAGAGGAGAGCCTCAGTAGACGCCTGCCGATGATTTCTGCTCGTGTCCCGTTGCCGCGAATATAACACACGCCCATCCCAAAGCCACAGTGGGCAAGATGCACGGAAGTACGGTGGCCGAGTCAAACTGAGAACCGAGTTTCTCAGGACACACATGGATGCCAGTAACCGGATACGAGCAGCTCTTCATAAATATAGAAGATGGCAGGACAGGAGCGGGGGCGGAGAGGCAGCCGGCAGCGTCTGCCCCACTGTGCGCATCCGGCATGTCACCAGTCCTGTGGCTTCTGCCCCGTGAGGAGCTCTTGACCCTGCCGGTGTCGCTGCATCTCCTCCACCGCTACTGTGACCCAAGCCACAGTCACGTCTGGCCTGGACGGTTTGCAGTGGCCCATCAGCTGCCTTACTGATGACATACACCATGCCCTCTTCAGGCTGTTCTCCTGACTGTGGCCTAAATGGTCTTTGGGAAATGAAAATCTCATCGAGACCCACATTACCGTACATTCTTGTAGCTTCCTCTGCAGTTCCCTGCAGCATGCGGCCCTGAGCCGATTTATCCATCTTCTCACTGCACTGCAACCTGCAGGGTGGAGCTGTCCCTGTCATCGCCGGCCTCCCACACCTGACCCAGTGTCGGCACAGGCGAGGGCAATGTGTGGGTGTCCTGCAGCTCTGCAGCGAGTCACTGCAAATGGGGTAGCTTAACATAACAGAAATTTATTCTCTCACAGTTCTGGAGGCCAGGAATCCGTAACCGAGGGGTGGGCAGGGCCGATCTCCTTCTGAAACCTGCCTGGGAGGATCTGTCCTGGTCTCTTCCGGCTCTGGTGTCTGCAGCCATCTTTGGCATTCCGTGGCTGGTGGCTGCATCACTCCGTTCTCCATCTCTGCTGTCACGTGGCCATCTTCTTCCTGTGTGTCCTCACCTCGTCTTCTCTCTGTGCGTGTCTGTCTGTCTCTCTTTATAAGAACATCCGTCCTTGGATTTGGAACCACCTTACTTCAGTGCGACCTCATCTTAACTTGATTATATCCGCAAAGACACTAATTCCAAATAAGGCCACATTCACAGGTACTGGGGGTTGGGATGTCAACATATCCTTTTTGGGGACACAGTCAGCCATGACCGTGAGGAAGGGAGGGAGGAAGGAGGAAAAGAAAGAAGCTGCTGCTTCTGGGGATTGTGAAGCTGAGGTTGGGTTGCAGAGCCCAGCTCCTGCCTGCACCTGAGCCACAGACGCTGCGGGTCACCTGGCCCAGCAGAGCCCTGCGTGTCCACCATGAGCCCGGACATCCCTTTTGGAGGCATGAGATGATCCTGGGTCAATCCAGGCCCAAGAGGACCCAGGAGGCTGCACACAACCAGCATCGGTCATCCAGATTTCAGAATAGGTGTGCTTTATCTTGAGGTCCCCCAGCCCTCCCCAGTGCTTTCAGGTACTCTGTCACATTCGTGGCTGTGTAGTGGCCTGAAATTTGAGGAAGATCCAGCACCAGCCATTTGCACATGCAGGAGAATGTGTGTACTGACGGGGTGCAGGGGCTGGAGGTTCCCCCTCCAAGACGTCTGCGCTGCTGAGCCCTCCTTCCCTTTGGGGGTCAGGCCTCTCCTTGTCTCCCTCAGGAGGGCTCAGGCACAGCTTGGCAGGAGACACATTCTGGGTGGTGGCAATCGTGGAGGCTTGTTGAATTGCCCTCCCTTGATGCTGGGCTCTTGCCTTGCTAATAGAAAGTGCTGGGAAATGGTGTATTCTACAAACAGCCATGTTCTCTGCAGTACCAGAGAAAGTGGCACCTTGTCCCCTCTTTGCTGTTCTGCAGCACCTTCTCTGGAGAGGTCAGGGATGGGAGACAGCTGGAGCTGGAGGTATTGCACATCTCAGGACCAGGCAACCCTGTGACCCATCACAGAGCAAGACGACCTCGCTGCTTGACAGATGCAGATCCTGGGTCTGCCCCACACCCACCTTGAGCAGGATCCCCAAGGCTGGGGAACAGGGTCTATATTTTAAGCAACTCTCTAGGTGGTTTGGAGGGTCAACTAAGCTTGTGCCTAGAGGAAATTCCACATTGCCTGGGGCTCTGGGTGGCTGGCACTCCAGACGGTCAGAGGCGAGAGGTTAAGAGTCACCTACATGTCCCTCAGCGTGTCCTTAGGAGCCTCTTACTGCACCAGTTTCTTTCCATGTGAACGAGGTTTCTGACCTCCCCAGTCAAGTGTAAGCTCCTTGCAGGGCCTGGCTGTGACCTGTACCTCGGTGACTTCTTGCACCTTGCTCGTAACCTTGGCAATAGCAGGTGCTCAGACGTTTGCTGATTCCGTCACCTCTAGACAGACGCAGCACCATCAGGGCATGTGCAGACAGTGGGGCAGGCTGGTAGCAGCGGGTACCTGATTTGCAGTGTTTGCTGGTTCTGTTGTGGGAACACTTCCACCCCATGGTCAAGGCTACCTGTGTGGGTCACTAGCTGCAGAGTTGGGAAGCCATGCGCACACAGGCTGCTCTTGCAGGCCCATTGGAGACGGCTCCAGTGCGCGAGCCACCCTGGGATCTCCCAGATCTGCCTGACATCCACTGCTGTCTCTTCCCCACTTCCAACTCTTCCTCCAAGGAAGACGGAGGGAAAGGGAGGGAGAGAGAAGGAGGCGGCTGGGATGGTGGCGCTGGTGGGGCCCAGCTGGGAGGGCGCTCACCCTCTGGCAGCAACGTGACCCGCCAGCCCCCCAGGAGGCTCCACTCCTGCCGCCTGCTCTAATAAACTCTAAACTCCAGTGACTTAAGTGAAGATTTCAGATTAACATTTAAATTAATGCCGGACTAGAAATCTGGAGCCCAGGTCGCTGGCATGACTCTCTGTTAACTTGTTCTGTGACCTGGGGCGGAAATTTAAAATGATCCTTTCTCATAGAGCTGCCCCTCCACAGGGAGGTCAGGGGCGGCAGGCCTGGAGGAGCCCCTTCTGTCATGTCCGGAAGCTGACGCCTTCCCAGGCAGAGGGGACCAGCTCAACCATGAGAAGCTCCACTTGGCCATGGGGTGCGGGTCCTCACTGCTGGGGGCTGGGATTCCGGGCAGCTGAGGCAGGTGCTGCGGCCCCCATCAGTGCTGGCTTAGCCTTTAGAAGGTGCCTGGAGGCCCCCAGGACCCCCTGCCTTAGGTCCTGTCAAAGGAGACCCCTCAGGATTAACACCCACGGAAGGCAGGGCAGGAGCAGGACCTGGCGGGCCCAGTTCCTAGATGTGGGCTGCCCCAGGGAGGGGTGACCGTGGGCCTCTGAGGCCTGTCAGCTGAAAGGACCTGCCACCACTGTGGCCCTGGTTCTACATGCCCACCTCTCTCTCCTGCTCCCTTCCACGTCACCTGTGGGCACCATCTCGTCTCCACTGAGGGCACCTATGCACTGATCCTGTCACTACCAGCCAACTGCGCAGGACTTTCAGGGACATTTGATGACACAGCCATCCGCTCAGAGGAGCCCCGCCCTCACACACCTGTCTTGGTGCTCCTGAACTGAAGGGACAGGGCATTAAGATATGAACCCAGAGAACCTTGGGGGCCAAGCCTGCCCCATGGGCTCTTTTCTACTTTTGCCGGCCAGGCCCAAACTTGCAGGGCTCCAGAGAGCCCAGAACACCTGAATGTGCCCCCAGCAGAGGGACCGTTGAGGCTTAGGGTGGAGTGTCCAGGTAGGAGTGTGGCTCACGGGTCTGCAGGTGCAGACAGCAGAGAGAGGCTGGGGACAAGGCCTGCCAAGCCGTTCGCCAGGCCTCAATTGGGGGACTCCAGGCAAAGAGTACAGAGGGCATGGGGCGGGTCGGCAGTGTGGCAGGCACTTGTAGACGCAGGCAGTCCTCACCCTGCCATGGGGAGAACCAGAAGCACAGCAGCTGGATGAAGCTAGTCCACAGCCGAGCAGGATTTGAAGCCAGGGGCCATTCATGGGAGGGACCACATTCTTTTGTCACACGGCACTGCCCTCTGCTAGCCGGCAGGAGGGGGCACGGCACCCCCAGCTCTCGGCTCCACCAGTAAGGGCTGGAGGTACCTGCCAGAGCAGAGTCACCTGGACCCCTGCAGGTGCCCAGCTGGGCCCCACCTGGTTCTCCAGGAACCTTCACGCCCCGCCGGCTGCTGTCCTCTGAAGTTGCCCAGGGCCAGATGGCCACCCCTCCCCTACACTGATCGTTCCTGTCTCTGCTGCCAAGACACCATTTTCCACCGTCTTCCCTCTCACGGAGACAGTCTTGTTCTGTCCGTCCCTCCTGGCCCTCCTAGCTGCCTGCCCTGTTCCTGGCTGGCTGTAGGTGTCCTAGACCACCCATTCTCAGCGCTAACATGGTCACCCTCACGTTCCTCCTGAGAGGACCCTCGTCTGAGCCTGCCAGGCCACCTGCCCCCTGGGAGCCCTAGGAGGCTGTTCCCATGCAGTCCCCAGCAGCCCCAGCCCCCAGGGGGCTTCCCAAGCTGGTCAGGATCCCCCACTGGAGAGAGCTGGCATGAAATGAAACGTTCTTTCCTGATTCCTACCTGGAGGCATGAGCTACATTCACGTGGAAGTGAACAAAGCAGACTCAACGCAGCAGTGGCCTAGACCATCCAGAAGGGCATCTCTCTCGTAAAGGACAGATGGATGCTGTCCAGGTTGGCACAGAAATGTGCCCTTCAGAGGCCCCGGGACCCCGCTTTAACAGTGGGAAGGGATACAGGGCAAGTATCTGCTCTTTAGGAAAGTTCCAGAACTCATGGTCCTGGAACCAAGGTACAGGGCCCCGCCTAGCTGCAGGAGAACTGGGACGGCTGCCAAAGTTCCAGCCCAGACAAGATTGGGGAGCGGCTGTTGGAGGCAGCCTTGCAGACTCTGCATGCTGCGGTCAGTGCAGATGGACGTGCTGACAGGGACACCCCAAGCCAGTGCCACTGGCTCTGCTCGAGGCCTCAGAGACCCAAGAGATGCTCACTGGACTTACCATTCCATGGCAGGCGATGGCAGTGACCAGTGACTGGTCACCTGGCAGCAAGAGCAGGTCGGGGTGGCAGCGGGCTCACGAGACTAAAGGCCCAATCTCTTGGTCTGTGTGTGCCTTGGGTGACTCCCTCTCTCGAGCTGCATCTGTGGGATGGGGGTGGCCCTCAGATGGTCATCCCGAGGTCATGGTGAGCACCCACACTGTGTACGGGAAGCACAAGCCCAGCATGGGGACCAGACACAGGCGCATGCAGGTGCCAGCTCTTTGTGCCTATGGTCAGCCCTTGTCCCAGTCTGTGCAGGCTGTGCTATCCGCCAGCATGCTGTGACGTGTGATCAGAAGGTAGAGCTGAATGCAGCAGATTAACAGCCCTGTCAAAGTCTGGGCCTATAAAGTTTATGCTGTTCTAACAAAGAGCCTCCAAGTTCAGGGCTTGCATGAGACAGAGACTTTGTGCCTTGTTTAACAGCCAGGTGACCGGTCCAGACTGGCAGGCAGCCTGTGCTTCATGGCCACTCAGGACACTGAATCCATGACATATTGCTTGTCCATCCCTTTGGGCTTCTGGTCCACAGATAGGACAAAGATGGGAACCCCAAATCTGTTTCCAGTTCAGCCAACGGAGCAGATATTGCAGGCGCCACTTCAATTACTTTTTATCTGTGAGAACTTAGTGCTGTGGCCATACCCCAGCTGCCTCGAACTGGGCAGCCACGTGCCTGCAACGGAGGGGAGAATGGGTCTTGGGAGACAAAACCAGCTACTTAGCCCATAAAAAAAGTAGGTTTCAGACTTCAAATCCAGCAAAAATGTATCTTTGGGAGCAGGGTCCAGTTTGGGGCAAAGCTTTTCTATAATGCAGAGGCTGCTCTGTGTAATTACTGGAACTCAGGGGGGCTTTGGGGTGTCTGACACTCAGAGCATGAGTGTCTTCACTCTTTGAAAAAGCATATTTTAAATGCAAAAATAAAACATCTGTGTTTTAAAAAACGAGAGATACAAAAGGAAATACAAAGGAACTGGGCCCGGGGCAGGCTATCTTTGCAAACCCTGCCGAGGACAGGCGTTCCTCTTGTTCCCAGAGCACGCGGTGGTGACGTTCCAGCTGGAGAGCGCTGCGCCGGGCCTCACTCTGCCCCTCGCCCACAGACGCTTGCTTCTCCCTGATCATGCTGTTTTGTGTCTTGTTTAGCGTGCAGGGCCCTGATGGATGAGATGGAGTACGACATCACCAAGGCTCGCCAGAAGAAGACCAAGGTGGGCTCCATTCGAATCAATCCTGACGGGACGCAGGAGAGGAGGAAGGTAGCGGAAAAGAAATTACGTGTCGGTGTATAATTGCGGATATGGGCAATTACCAACCATTTATCCAAACAGCAGTTGGTCTTAATCTTCTAACCTTTCTCTTGTTCAGGGTATCAGCTCTAAATTGCTTCTGAGTCCTGGGGGACCCAAAGTAATCTTTAAGCTTGAAATTGAAGTCTCTCTCTCAGCACCTAAATTTTGTGTCTTGTTGAGTTGGAAGACATTTTGGCATTGTTGTTCATCAGAATAAAAATAGAGCTGCCATGGTTCTTGGGTGAGGCCAGCAGGGGTCCCAGGGAGGCTAAGGGGACAGCCTGAAAACGCTGACAGGCTGTGCACCCCCTTCCGGGCACCCCACACCCTCCTCCCTTCAAGATCTGCAGATTTCTAGTGGGGGGTGCGGGGTGCAAGACCCACCTCCCTGGGCAGACTCGGACACTTGGCCTAGGGAAAGAAGAAGTGTTCATGCCCGGAGCCCACCCAAAGAGAGGCCCACCCCGAGCATCTGGCGTGGTGGGTAGCACTGTGAGGGTGGGGACTGAGCAGCCAGGAGGGACCAGATGGTGGACCATCGCACATGTGGGCTCCCGTCTCTGGCATGCTTACAGAGACACATTCCCTCTGAGCACCCAGGTGGTAAGTGGCCAGAATACGTAGCCCATTTCAATGTCATTCTAAGTGAAATCTTATTAGGAAGTTGTTCTACAATATCAGCCAGCTCATGCAAAGCTAAATTAAAGCTGGTTTTGGATTTCTTGCTGTTTTGTTTTGTCCTAGCACCCTGCACCCTGCTTTAGAGGTGCAGCAGTGACAGGTAGGCTGTCTGTGTGTCTCCCTCTTCCTGGAATGGTGTGCCCATCGGAAGTGGCCAGGAGCAGGGACAGAGAAAGGCTCATGGCAGGATGCCATGGTGTGTGGGATTGTGGAAATGTGACAGACCCCTTTACAGGAAGCGTGTTGTGGTTTTAATTTGCCTAAGTTATGAACAAAGGAGGAATATTGATCCACAAGTCAGCACCTCCCACGGGAGAAAACTGGGAACTTGAGGGTCTCTCTTGGACTCACTGGTACCTACAAGGTACTTATGGGGAAGGACCCTTCAGAGGCATCTCTCTGACAACGTCACTAGACACTACTCCGTTGCAGGTCTGGTACCTGCATCCAGGAATCCCGAGCTCCTGTGTGGACCTCAGTGCAGGGCATGACCCTCCACACCCACCGCACCCCAGAACAGCCCTGGTCCCTGATACCCGTCCTGAAGCCGTTTCCTACCGTCAAGCAGGGCCAGGGAAGGTGTGCGCGTGTGTGGGTGCATGTGTGCTGGCTAGCGCAGCTTTACAGATAAACGGAGTCTTAATGTCTCAGTTAATGTCTTAATGTCTCTTAAGTCTTAATGACTTAAGATGTGGGTTACCTGAGCCATTGTTGGGGCACCTGGGCCAGGAGAAAGGAAGGAGTCTTTCTCTAAAGGGGGTGACCAAGGCGAGGAAAGGAGACAAACTAGGGAACCACGTGGATGGGGAGTGGAAGGAGCTGGCACTAGGAGGCGGCCCAGGAGGAAAGGTTACCCTCTGTTGACAGCCTGCTGTACGACAGCCTGTGAGTGATTTCTGATCCTGACATCAGCCCTACAAAATAAATATTACCCCTGACACACTGATGAGACCACGAAGAGTGGGTTAAGTGGCATCCACAGGGCCCACGGTGGACGGAGGGCCTGCGGGAATCTGGGAGGTGCCTGCTCCAGCTTCTGTCCCCCGTGCTCTCACGCTGCGTCCTTGGAGGATTTGACCCAGGAGACTGTGGTTAGCAGTCCCACGACTTTCCAGGGTGTTTATTCTTGGGATGAAATTAAACTTATCCGGAGAACCTAGGTCATGACCCTCCCCTACCTTCTGTTGTTTTCAAGGATGTTCCCCTTCGAGGTGATCAAGTTGAAATAACTAATTTTCTAATTTTGCCAGATCCACCCGGGCTGCGGGGTAATTTGAAAGAGATCCCTTTGCTACAGTCATTGGTGTGACTGGGGTGATCTCAGCATCGTGGCCACAGAGGGCTGGTGCCATCCTGGGTGATGTCTTCACTTGGGGCTGCTGCCCGCTGGACCTACTGGAGATCAGCGTCACAAAGCCACCCTGTGCACATGTGGGTGGGTCCGTGCTGCGGGGAGAACTGTCCTTTAAAGCCCCCATGTTTTGAAATGGTGTGGCCTTATGCGGGGTGTTGTCAGTTCCCCTGACTCTGGCTAACACAGCAAAGTGGTCCCAAGAGCACCCGTGCTTTAAAGAAAGAGTTCCCCATCCTCCCCAGGAAACTACTAGATGGCCTCTGTCCTTCCCACTTAGAAAACTGTCCCTTGCTGTGATTTGGGATCCCGCAGCATTGTCTTCTCCACCAGAAGGCTCGTGGCCACACTTGACAAGCAGGGGGTCTCGCGATGTGAAGTTGGGGCGCCGACTCATCTCGCGCCCGCCTGCCCCTCTTGGCTGTGGGCCAGGTGGCTGCTCCTGGTGGTGTCACCACAGAGGTGTGTCTCCTTCTGCTGTGCGGCTCACAGAATGTGTGTGCTCGGCTTGGCACTCAGCAAGAAACAAAAGAACGGGCAGAGCCGCATGTCGTTGAGATGCGCATCCTGCCTGGGAAGGGGCCTCGGACACAAGGAGCTCCCTGGGTCCTGGGGGCGTGGCTGGCCACGGGGTGACAGGACACATCCCCTCACGTTGTCCTTCCTTCTGTGTCACTCGGTGGATGGAATGAAACACCGGCCCACATGCTGTGTCCTCAAGGCTGAGGGTCCTTGGGTAGCCCGTTCCCCCGGGAGGAGAGGCCCTCTGAGGACCCGCGCTCCTACGCGGGCAGGGGATGAAATGAAGTGAGTTGGCCACTCCAACACAGTGTGGACGACAGATGTGCAAAGTGGCCTGTGTCCACGCAGGGCTCTTTGCTCCGTGTCTGGCCCGGTGCTGGGGCCAGTCTGGGGAGGGCAGTGTGGGCAGAAGGGAGGTGTGGACCGGCTTCTCCAGGCCAGGCCTCGCTTGGTTAGAAGAAGATTCAAGGCAGGCTGGTGGTGCCCATCTACCCGCAGAGGGCAGCTGGCAGGAAAGCAGCCCTGTAGACACCCCCCACCCCACCCTTGCTCAGTCCCTGGCGTGACGAGGGGCTCAGGCAGACACAGATGAGGGACAGGAGGGCCCGCGTGTCCTCTCAACAGCCAGTGGCTTGGGCGTCTCGCTGCACTGAAGAAGCCCTTGGAATCCGTGGGGATCCGCACACAGCCCTGCCCGCTGGGAGCGCCAGGTGAGCGCCCCTGCCCCTTCCCTCCACCCCGCCACCCTGGCATTGTTCCACTCTGCTTATTTTGCCTTTAGCAGCACGTGTGGCTTTTAGAGGAACCTGCTAGCCTGTGACTGTTCATGACTCTTTCCGTGTGAGTCTTAGCAGCGAAGCCCCTATGGTCGCTCAATGAGCCTGGTGAGCCAGAGGGGCGCTCAGAGACTTCCATGGGGTGCTGTTGCCAGGCCCACCCCAGGGCTGCAGGAGTCCGGGCCCCAGCCTTGGACATCCATCAGTCAGGATCCCCACGTTCCTTCCCACCCGCTGTCCCCACTGGGCCGTGGCCTGGCTCTGAGCCAGCCCTGCTTTGAGCCCTTGGTCTGGTCTTTCCTCCCCCCTACTCTGGACGCATGAGCGTGAGTCCCGGCCCTGGAGGACTGTGTAGGACTTGGTTGGGGCTGGGGGCAGGATTCCCGCTGACGGTGTCCAGATGTGCCTCTGCCTGACAGCCTCCTCCAACTGTGCATGAAGGGACTAAGCCCCTCTGGGAGCCCCAGGGAAGGGGTGTCCAAGCACTACTCCGTGGGAGCACCTCTGAAGTGTGTTGGCACCGGCTCCGAGGACATCCCCAGTGGAGTTCAGCACTGGTCACCCCCACAGCAGCCGGCAGGAAAATGCAGCCTTTGTTGGCTGCCTTCCTGTAGAACCTCCCCATGCCCTCCCATGTGTCCAGGACCTCCCAAGTAAACAGCCCTGGGAGATCCCCAGTGAGACGGCAGCTGGAAGACCCCCCAGGCAGACTGCACCGCCATGGGTAAAAGTGGCTTCTGAGCGCAGCAATGCTCACCCTCCTTTGAGTGGTGATTGCAAGGGTGAGTGTGATGCTGTGAGCATCCCCCAGGAAGGACGACAGGGGACGTGCGCATCAGCACTCCATCCCTGGCATGGGCGGGTGGCAGACCCTTGGGGAAGGGGTCCCAGCTTCCCTTGGGTTCCGATCGAGCAAGACCTACCCAACAGTTGCTCCCCACTCAGGGGACTGCGGGGGCTTCAAAGCCAGACGTGATCGGCCTCCTCCACCTGACCTCAGCCGACCCGCTGAGTGGGCCAGAAGGGAGGGGGTGGCTCGTGGGGTGCTGGGAATTACTAGAAAATAAGTCTCATTTATCTTAATTGACATCATCCTCAAGGTAGCTCAGAGGTCTGCAATGTTATCGATTTTATGGGATAGCCTATAAAAATTGAGGAGGATGCGGGAGCTGCTATTTAGTCATATACGATGTACGTAGACCTCAATTACCAGGGACAACTGCCTGCTTTGGTGGGAATATTCTCCTTAGTCAAGGTTTTCAGTGCCATCCTCCTTAAAAGAAGAAATTAAATTTGCATTTACAGCAGCATCGTGTTGGTGTTGTTTGATGCATGCAGAGCCCTCATCCTGCGCTTGCAAGGGTCCCCTCCCCCGTCACGCGGGCAGGGGAGGTTCTGCAGCGGGGCGCTCATTGAAGTCGACAGTTCAGAGAGCGTCTCCTCACCCACCTGGGTTGGTGGTGACAGGTGAGAGACCACCCCGCTGACTGCATTAGGTGGGAACGTTCCCACTTGACATGTCCCCTGCGTCGTTACAAAGCCACGTCTGTTCAGCAAAATGCAGCCAGCCTTACAGCTCTGCAGTAGCTTCTCCTTTATTTTTTAACAAATTGGGTTAATGGAAGTTTTGGTAAAACACAGTTAGCAACACAGCACCACACAATTTGGAAGCAGTTGCTTGTGTTTGCTTTTCAGACGAGTGTTTATCCAACTCTCCGAACAATTAAGCGAGGCAGACCCCTGGGAATGTGAGTTTAAACGAATCACTGTTGTCGTGGAGGACCCCGAGTCTGGGAGTCGGAGATTGGGAACTCACGTTTGCTTTTATATATTGAAACTCTGAGCTCTAGTCACCAGGTACAGGATTACCAGCTTGATGTGCATGTTACTTAGAAGGGACCCAGGACATGTTTGCTAAGCGCCTGAGCAGAAAATGACAGGGCAGAGCACGAAGGGGTCCTCTGCTCTGCTAGTGTGAGGACTGGGCCATGTCCTTTATGAAACTTGGAAAGTTCAAACACAGAAAGAACCACCAATCCACCACAGTGACAGTGAGACCAAAACCTTGTTTGGGATAGCACCTAATACCTTTTTGGTTCAATTTTTTAAACAACTCTCTCCCAGAGTTGTTTAAACAAACTGCACCATTGTACATGGGCCCTGTTTGCTAATAAAATGAGATGGGTGGGTGACTATAACAGGCCAGGCAGGAGGCGGCAGCGGGGCGGGGTCCAGTCCGTCAGGAATGGTGCCACCCACTAGTCGGTCATAAAATTAGTTTAGTGGAGTGAAAACAGCATGTAAAAAAAAAAATACATATATATATGAAATATCAGACTGCATCTTCTAGAAGAGGAAAGTATTGTTTCATGACACTTTATATAATGGGTTGCAATGTAAAAAGTGGGTCATGTCCACAAAATAGAAAGCTGCCATAGCACCGTAGCAGATGGCCATCCCCAGCATGGGACAGTAGCCTAAAGATGTCTCACTTGGGAAGATTTATTAATACCCAAACAATGCCACAACAACTCCTGACTTCCTGTGCGGAAAAAATCAGAACTTTTCTGAGTCTAGATATTATGGCAGTAATAGCATTGGGTTTAGTGATCGATCTGCAGCTTTTATAGATCTAGGACCAAGGCAGGGGTGGAGCAGGGGGGAACCAAGGCTCGGCCTGTCCTGAGCACGTGAGGGAGGTGCACGGACCCGGTGCAGTCAGCATGAAGTGGGGAGGACGGCTCTTTGGTGATATGCCATCAGATCTGCCACAGTCCAGCATCACACGTGGGTGGGTGGAGAGGGCCCAGGAGATGGGGGGGGGGACGGCCAGAGCCCCAGTGTAGGCGACAGGTCTAAAAAGAAGGCTGGTGGGGACAGTCCCCATACTTTCCTGCATTTTCTTGCAAGCAGGAGAAAGGGGTATTGTGTGGATGGATTACAGGGCTGGAAACTGCACTCAGCAACCAGGAATTTCAGGAAAACACCCCTAACACGTGTTCTGTGGAGATGGTGGCCCGTGGATGCCACCTTAATAAATAACTTTAGCAACAGCTGTGAATAAAAGTGTGTTCATGGGAAGTTGTAAATTGCCATGTGGAAACATTCAGAACAGTGTTTTCCTGTTAAGTGCAAAAAAGAGGTAGTATTAACCAGTGCGTACAGATGACCTCTTATGCGTAGGTGTCTATTTGCTGGGGAAAGAGTCTTAGGACACAGTGCAGTGTGGATAGGTGTTCTCTGGGTGTTACTGCTGAGTTTCTTTTCTTTCGCTTATCTTTAAAAAAATTTTTTTCTATAACAAACACATTATTATTTCTGTAATTTAAAAACTCAATCAAAGTTTTTTGGTTTTTATATTTGAGAAATTAAAAGAACTCCATGCTATTGTAGAAATCCCAGTTGCAAAAACTAGCATTATTCTTAATAAGAGGCACGAACTGTTTGACGAAAGGCTGTTATGTGTCCCTCTCCCGAGCTGTGGCGCCTGTGTTCTGGCAGTCACATTGGCCGTTTGTCATCATTGGTAATTCGTGCTCTGTTCTATACTTGTCGGCGTGCACTCGTCCTTTGGGGTTCTGAGAGTCATAGGTAGCCAGGGTGGAAGGGAGGCAGCTTCCCCCTGACCTCTTGCCGCACTCTCTCCTGTCCAGTTGGCCAAGGACCTGCTCCTCTGAGACACGCTGATCTCATCTGTCTCAACCATCTACGAGGAAATGCAGACATTGGTGTGCTCAGTAATAAATACCCTGACTCCTCTGCTTAGACTCTTCATTTTCCTTTCCCCTCAAACAAGAAGAGGAGGAAGAGGAAGAATGAATGAATGAATGAATGAATGAATACTTCGTGTCCTCAAGACCGTAAAACTTGGAGTTGTATATATTTTTAATTTGTTTGATGACTTCTGTTGTACACAATCTTCTATTTATGTCTCCTTCTCTTTTTATCTTATTAAAAAAGAGAAATACTGTCACTCAGACTTCTATTTAAAATGCTGCCATAATTCTTTACAGAGTGTATTTGTCAGGGTAGGCTAATGACTGTAAAACCCTGTGGTTTCAATGTCTGTACACAATGAGAGTGGATTTCTCGCTCATGTCATGGCCCATGTGGGCTGGCAGGGGAGTGCACTCCACATGGTCGCTCAGGGACCCAGGCTCTTGTACCTATGGCTCTGCCCTCCTCCAGTCCTCAGAGTCCTCTTCATTCAGCAGGTGTGGGGAAGCAGACAATGTGGAGGATTCCTTTGGAAGAAAGTTGTTACAGGTGGATCTAGAAGTGGGATATCGTACTTCTGCTCACATCCCATGGCTGGGACTCTGCCACATGTTCCCACCTAGCTGCTAGAAACAGTCAAACTGTGTGCAGGAGGAGAAAGAAATGGAGCCTGGTGGCCCTCTAACAGCATCTGCTATGCTGGTCACTGGGGAGAAGCCTGGCAGCATTGGGTAAAGAGAGGCACCTCAGTGTCCCTGGATGCAATGCATTAGTGGCATTTTCTCAAACCTGTTCTGCAGATCTCAAGCACAGAGCAGCCCATAAGCTTGTTAACCTCCCAGTGCAGGCAGAAATAGCCAGCCCGGCCCACAGGCCTGTCTACACAGCAGGCAGTTGGTTGTCCAAAGCCTTGCCTTCCACAGGACCTCACTGCAGGGGACTGCAGATGATGCTTCAAGTCCCTGCTTTGCCATGCAATGGAAACCAGATCCCCACATCCTCCAACATGACCAGCCCCAGATTCTCATCCTTGAGGGTTTGTTGCCCACAGCCAATTCTTGCACCAAGTGACATACCTGCCAGGCTCCAGCTGCAAACATGAGTCACTCGAGATAATGTAAACAGAAAGGGATTTAATACAGGGATTTGCATGCTTCCACACAGCACACTTGGGCCACCAGAGAGCTGCTCCCTCTGCAGCTGCGACTGTACCATCTGATTCAGGAAGACTCTGCCTTAGTGTGAGTGAGAGCCCGGGAAGCGCACCCGCAGCAGGTGCAACCTTGACTTCAAGGCCACGACGTGCTTGCTGGATCTGAACCTGCAAAATAAAGGAAACCCTGCTTCTTAATACCACAAATGCCCTCTTCATACCCCAAACCAAGACAGGGCATTGGATACAGCTGCAGAAAACCCAGTGACTGCAGACAGTGCCTACCAGAGACAGCAGCAGGAACAGTCAGAAGACAGCTGTCCCCCACTCCTGCTCCAAGTCACCTGTGAACACATCCAACCAGCAAGACCTCAGTCCCCTACAGAGCTCTAGCTGCAGATGAGTCTTGGAAGCATTGGGTTTTGCTCTCTAGCTCTGCAGCCCAGGGGAAGGTGGTGGAACAGGCACTGGGTGTCACCTCCACACTCACCAGCCTTGTAGAATAAGGTTGGAGTTTGTGTGTGAGGAAGGAAGGGGCAATGGATGTTAGAAGACACTAGTTGGTGCTGCCACCGTGGTATGTGCTGTTTATACAAGTCTTCCTCTACGTCCTTCAGAAAAACCTTTTGTCTTACTCTTGTGAACTCTGTACATATCCTGAGTTCACGCTTATGCCTCATATATGTTTGGTTGCTCTCATGCCTGAGGGTTTGGACCTAGAGGCTCTTGGCTTCTCCTGCCTTTGGATAATTGTTCCTCTGTATCATAGTGTTCTGTGGTGGTCAAAGTGTCCCTCCCAAAAGGCTCACACTTAGTCAGAGAGAAGCAGGGAGGAGACGGGTCTCTCCTGAACCTGAGCCGTGGGCCCAGCAGCACTCGCCTCCCTGGAGGCAGGGGCTGGCGGGAAGGGAAGTTGTGTCACCAGCTCAGTGGCGGCTCACGTGCAGTGTGGGTCTGTCCCAGAAGTGCTTGCATGCTGACCTGGCTTGGCAGCAGGCCTGTAGCTATTGGACCTGGTAATAGGGACTGGGGCGTGCGGGCTGCCCTTGCTCTGCTTGCTTGCATTGGAGGGGGGCAGCCTCCTTTCTAGGTGTGGCACACTCTTCTCTGCACAAGTGCAGGCAGCTCTCACTCACTCCAGCAGGTCTGCCCCGGCTGAGGCTCCATGCCCACTGGGCCCAGGGGACGCCAAGCTCCTCAGTTACATCCCCCGTGCAGGTATGAAGTCCATGCCTCTTGTGGTCCTTACATGCCAGACTCCTGGGTGCGGCTGAGGACCTGCCCTCAGCCTTGTCTCTATTGCGGGGGGAGCCACCCATGCTTGCCCACTCAGTGCCCAGCAAGCCCATGCACCACACACTAGCTGTGGGTGCCTGCGCCCTCTCCCAGAGGCTGGAGTCCTGTCACCTTCCAGTCCATACCCCTGCCCTTTGCTCCTGCCACAGAGGGGGCGAACCCTCTGATTGTGGCCCAGGCCCCCCAGGGCTGTCTGTTCATGCACCTGTGCTCCCCACACTGTAATGGAGCCAAGAAAGCCCCTGCAGCCAGCCCCCTTCCTCATCAGCCCCACATGACGATAGGCCAGGTGCAAAGGCAAACTTAGGGGAACAGAAACAAGCATTTGCCTCCTTTGCATGTGTGACTGTGTGTGCACATCTGTGTGTGCACGTGTATCTGTGTATGTCTGTGTGTATGCATGCATGTATGTGTCTGTGTGCTCATGTGTGTACATGTGTGTGCACGTGCATATGTGTCTGTGTATGCATGCGTGTGTGCATGTGTGTACACATGTGTGCACGTGCGCGTGTATATGTGCTTGCATGCGCATGTGTGTGTGCAGGTATGTGCCCATGTGTGTCTCTGTGTGTGCATGTATATGTGCATATATATCTGTGTGTCTGTGTGTGTGTGCATGAGTATCTACGTGTGTGCATGTGTGCCTGGACATGCATGTGTGTGTACGTGTGTGTGCACACAACACAAATACAGGAGTTTGCCTTCACCTGTTTCTGAACAAAGAGGGGTGAGACATGGTCATTGTATCTGATGGGGGAGGGTGTGAGCTGCACCAGTCTGGTTAGGCACCCATGTGGGGACCTTAGGCTATCAGGAGACTGCGTCTTGGGGGCTGGGGGAAGGGAAGGCACATTTCTCCCCCTAAACAGTTCTGTGGCACTCGCCTGCCTACCTGGGCAGTGCATGCCCAGGGTGGGCACTCTGATGGCGGCCTGGGGGGACCCGGTGCTCTTCCCAGGAGGGCCAGCAGGGGGACCTTTTCCCCAGGGCTTCTGAAGGAAGGCACCACCACCTTAACAAGGGTTAACAACCCCTCCTCCTCCCCAAACCACAGGGATTAAAAATTCATGCTAGTCCCCAAGGGATGTGGGGGGGAGGGGTGACACAAAATTAAAAGGGAAAGAGATTATTGTTAATCCTCCTGGTGGGTGTTGAAACAATGCAGGGAGAGCAAAGCCGATAAAAGTTTGTCCCATTAGATGGAGGCACGAAGGATGGACTTTGCCACCAGAAGCAGGTCATTACAGACTGCACATTTTTCTCCTCTAGATAAGAAAATGGCCTTAATCCCACAGATACTGCTTCTCTGGTCAAAGGTGCTCGGATTTTCATAATGCCTGACATCGTGGGCAAGTGGAATTCAGACTCGTCCACTTGGGGGTTTCAGACCTGAGCAGGAGGACTGAGCGCAGCAGGCGACCCCGCTGGGGGACTCTCTGCCGTCACCGGAGCACGGATGCGCCTTCTCGTCTGCGGGGACTCTCCAGCTGTCGACCGTCCAACGCTGCTGTCCTCTCTTCCCCTCACCGGGGCATGTACTTGAAAATAAAGGGAACCAACAGCACCTTCACTTTGATCATCATGGTGGAAATGGTGCAAACTTTCTTGTTGCCCTCCCTCTTTGACCAGTGGGTGCGTCCGGGACTGAATGTCAGAGCAGCCTCGTTTGTGCCCAGCTGAGAGCGTGGGGCTCTGAGTCACGGGGCGCCCGCTCCTTCCTTCCTCCTGCCTTCCCTGCCTGGTGCAGAAGTGGCGGGGAGGCCGGGGAGAGAAGCCCCTCCACTTCTGTCCAGGGCTTTGTGGGGTTTGCAGATGACCACAGGAGGGCAAAGCCATTTGGAAATCCCTGGTTCTGCAGGTCCCTGTACGTGGCGTATATCACACATGTGCCCGCTGCCGTGGAGTGCCTTACCCTTAGTTACTCTAACTGCAGCAAAAGTCTCTAGATGTGTCCAGATCTTTTATCTGCAAGTAAGAACCTTGAATGGGTACCGATTTGGGATTTGGGGTTGTTAATGAGCAAAAATGGAGAAATTAGCATATTTTGTTTCCTGACTACAGAGCAAGGCTGGTGGTATTTGAGGGAACACATTTGCCTACCTGATTCAGATGAACTTTGTGCTGTTTCCCAAGGACGCTAAACACGAAGAGAAAGTAAAGCACGTGTCTGTAGCCAGACTGACCCCCACAGCATGACAGTTTCCCCATTTTATGATATGGAATGATTTCCTAGAGGTATTGTGGAACTTGTAAATTCAAATTCTTTTCAGTTGGGTTTGATTGAAAAAGTTTTCCATCAACATTTTTAGGAGGAGGCATTAGGTACCATAAAATAAAGCAATGGATAATCCGGTGTCCCAGTCCTAAAGGGATGGAGAACCACTGCCAAAGAATAGTTTAGGAAGACAATGTCCCCAAGAAAGACATGAAGTCCGCACGGGCCACGTGTAGACACAGCTTTCTTTGTGTGTGGAGCAGGTGGAACTTTCTTTGCCATAAATCAGTTATGCAAAAATTGTGCTGAATTTTCAGAACCCATTTTTTTCTCTCCAGATTTCAGTTCCATTTCTACTTGTGGAGTATCCTACTAGACATCGATCTGAGGGAAATCCCATTTATTATTTGAACAGATGTTTACACATGTTCTATTGTATCTGCCAAGCAGTCGATCGGGAATGCAGGTTGATTTGGTTCTTACACTTTAGCAGAAGGTGTGCAGAGGGGTGAGGACAGTGGACAGCCAAGAGGTGACTTGCTCTCTCTGAGGTTCTTTCTGTCGCCTCCGGACATTCTAGGTTGACAGTGACAGGAGCTCAAGGCTTAAGTGAGGGCACTTCAAAAACTTCGTGGAAAAATAGAAGTGAAAGATGAGAGTCTTTCTGTGAACTCTTTAAAGTGCCCTCCTATGCGTCTAGCAAACAGGTGAAACAAAACTACACTTTCCCCACTTCTGAGACATCTCCCTGGACTCTGTCCCTGCACTGTCCCTGCAGACCATCCCCCACTCGCCTGACATTCTTGCTGGGATTTCCTGTCTGCTGTCTGCCCTGTTTGATTGTGTGAAGCTGAAAGCGGCAAGAGCTCCCAAAGGGTCAACTGAGCAGCTCTCAGGAAACGGGGACACAAGCAAAGAATCGCGGCCTCTCTGAATGCCTGCTGGGGCTCCTTCGGCAGGCACATCCCTAGCTCCCAGGGTGGCCCAGTATCCTAAGAGACCCTAACCTGCCCAGAAAAAGGAAGAGAAAGCCGTGACTTGAGCAGCGTGATACTAACTGGGGCCGGCCAGCTAAGGGTTTGAGAGCTCAGCAGTAACAGACCATGCTCAGCAAACCTGGGCCTAGGACCGGAGGATCTCACACACCGTCCAAACTTTTCTTTTTTTAACTTCTAAATTGGTTATTCAAACCCCCCAAATGTAAATGCCATGACTAGTCTAATTACCTACATATTAAGTTTGCAAACTGGTGGGGAGAGAAATCCTTCATGTTAGCTTAGTATCAAGCAAGAGTCTCATGCCGAATATGAACCCTATTCTTTCAATTTCAATGTAAAAAAAAATTAGCATAGAAGGTAAAGAAGATTAACTGTCAAGAATTTTGGCAAAGTATAAACCCAAGTTCTCCTTGTAAAAAAATTCTGCCTAGAATGAGAAGCCCATTAGCAGATAGAGGACAGAGTACATGGCCACACGTTTTGTAGCACCTGCTGTCTGCAGAGACCTCAGAGTGCCAGGCTTGCTCCCCTGGGGGGACCAGGTGTTCGGGTCTAGGCTCGGTCAGCTTGGTTCTGGGCAGGGTCTACAAGCCAGCAGTGTCAAGCCATACTGCACAGGGGGTTCGACTTACACAAAACTGTGTGGAAGACCAAGGCAGTGAGACCTTCAGGTGGAAGAGCCAAGAGAGCCTTTTGTCCTGTCAGGATTATTGAGCAGAAGTTTCTATTTTTGGAACCAGGCTCTACAGCAGGAATTCTCAACTGGGGGCAGTTTTGTTTCCCATGGAACATTTGGAAATTGCTGGAGACATTTTTGGTTTTTACAACTAGTAGGGAGGATGCTATCTGCATCTGTGGGTAGAGGTCAGGGAAGCTGCTCAGTCCCCACGAGGCACGGGACAGGCCCCGCCACACGGAATGACCGGGTCCTCAATGTCAAGAGTGCTGAGCGTTGAGAAACCCTGTTCTATGGAGATCAGGAATTTTCTTTACTCAGATCCAGAATGCCAGTGTTTGGAGAAACTCGTGGCTGCAGGTATATAAAAAATGAACCTTCTGGAGTTGTGTTTCTGTCCAGTGTTTGAAAACCTTGGCTCCCAGTTTTGGGCCTCTGACCATTTTCAAGAGCTTGGCAGATGACCAGGAGGCAAAGAAGGTGCCTGGAGGACCAGGCCCCAAATCTAGGAGGTCGTGCACTGGGTTGCTATTGTCCCCCCAAATTCGCATCCACCCAGAAACTTGGAGTGTGCCCTTATTTGGAAATCGGGTCTTTCTAGATGTTATCAGTTAAGGTGAGGTCATGCTGGAGTAGGGTGGGCCCCAACCCAATGACTGGTGTCCTTATGAGAAGGTAAGTCTCTGACCCACGGGGGAGAAGACCAGGTGATGACTGAGGCAGAGACTGGAGGGATGCGTCTACAAGCCAGGGAACGCCAAGGATCGCCGGCAACACCAGAAGTTGGAAGAGGCGAGGAAGGGCCCTGCCCTAGACCTTCAGAGAGAGCATGGCCCTGCTGAGCTTGGTCTTGGGATTCTGGCCTCCAGAACTGGGAGAGAGTACATTTCTGTCATTTTAAGCCACCTGGTTTGCAGTCCCTTGTTACGGCAACCTCAGGAAACAAGTACAGGCCAGAAGCATCTGATCCACGAGGCACGGGAGAGGGTGGATGCCGAAGGGTCCTGCAGTGGTGAAGATCGGAGGGTCAAGGCCCAAATCCAGTCCATGCAATGTAAAAAAAAAAAAAAAACTACCTACCTACCTGTCTTAAAAGATTTCATAGAAAGGGTCGTGTCCTGGTTGCTTGTGAAGGAGTCAGAGGTGCCACTGTGGGCTCCTCCCAACCTCTGGCTCCCCTGGCCCGAAGCTGAGTGGTCCAGCCCCTCCTTGTGGACTCCCCGGTTCCAGAACCCAGACACTCATGGCTAGTGTGCAGCTGTTTCTGTCTATAACCAGATCTCTAACAAAAGAGAAATCTAAAGAGAACGAGATGGCACATCTTCAAGGACACACGGGAGCCATGTGGCACTGCGTGGAAGTAGTTGCCTGCCCATGAGTGCCGCCCCCTCCTGCCCCCTACTGGACTCGAACGCCTCTGCTCTCCAGTAGGAACAGAGAAGCTGTTCCCACGTGGTTTCTATGGGGTGGCTGAGTGGGCGACGGGAAGGAAGAGTGACGTGTGACCGAGACAGCCGGATGGTCAGAGCCACTGAACCCAACTGCCCAGGAACAGAGGAGTCTGCACTCTGGGACCTGGCACCACGGCAGCTCTACACGGCCAGACAGATGGATCCAAAGTGACTAGAGGAAGTGCTGGTGCGGACACAACTGCAATGGAGAAAGTCAAATATTTATATTAAAAGGGGTCTCACTCTACGGCCCACTGTTTAAGTGGAGAAACAATTAGGCTCTTTGGGCCCTTCTCATGCCCTTCTTTTATGAACTTTCTGAAAATGTCAGAGGGAAGGAAGTCTCTCTTGCCACATCGGAACCAGCCAAGTTTGGGCGTTCTGGAGAGTTCTGCTCTCCCTTCAATAGAAAAGTGTAGAATTAAGGCTCATCTCTAATATCTTAGAGGGTTACTGAATTCCACTAATAAGATCATCTGTTTAGCAAGACAGCTCTCAAGCTGCTTAGCTGCTTCAGGGAAAGAGCCGGAGCTCTTGATGGAGGTGGTCAAGGCCATGAGACACACAGACCCGGCCTCCCTGGGCTCCCGCAGATCCCCAAACAGGGGCCTCACGGTGGGCCAGGGACCCGCGGCGTGCTCTGAGAGGTTTCCTGGTTGTACGCAAATTGGGCTAGTGGGATAGTCACTTCTGAACAGTGGGATATTCATGTTTTCAAATGTTTCTTCATTAAACACTTTACATTACAAAAGCAATCCATGATGATTTTAATTAGAGATATATAGAGAAAGGGTATGTAATCCACCCTTCCGCCAGCTGTCCTATTCCCACACCTTCCTGAATGTCTGCAGGCTCACTCAAATGTGTGTAAGCACTTACGAGGGCACCTCAAAAAGTTCATGGAAAAATAGAACTGAAGGGTAATACGAATCTTTCCACGAACTTTTTAAGTACCCTCATACATGTATTAGTGTTTTTATGGGTTTTGTCATTTTTAAATAATAGTAAAATTATGCTGTATGTATATTCCTCTAAAGCATGTGGAAATGCTCAACAAGTTTAAATGTTAGGTTTAAGTGCTTTCCCCCTGCGATGGGCTGGATTGCATCCCCTCAAAATCATATGACGAAGCATTTACTCCCCATGTGACTGTACTTGCAGCAGGGTCTGTAGGGAGGTGATAAAGGTTAAATGAGGTCATAGGGTGGAAGTTAAATGTGATCACTGATCCAATATGACTGGTGTCGTTATAAGAGAAGAGACACCAGAGCGCTTTCTCTGCCATGTGTGGATACTTCCAGGAGGCCACTGTTTGCAAGCCACAAAGGCACCAGAAACCCAACCATCCAGCACCTCGATCTTGGACCTGCAGCCTCCAGAACTGTGAGAAGTAAATTTCGCCGTTTAAGCTCCCAGTCTGTGGCGTTTTGCTCTGGCAGCCTTAGCAGACTGAGACACCTCACTTAACAAGAACACGTTGTGGACATCCTCCAGGACAACAGATGGAGACCTAACTCACTTACAAAAATACAGCTGCACCGCGTGTGGAGGAGCCCAGTCAATTAGAGCCAGTGGACATTCGTGTTTCCAGTGTTTTGCTACTGCACAGCAACTGACCTCCATGATCATATGTCCTTATGGGTTGTTAAGTTGATTTCTATGGGACAGACTCTTCGAAGAGCAGGGGTCACAGCGCATGTCCATTTAACCCGAATCCGTGTAGCTGGATGACTTCCCCAAGGTTGCCGTATTATACAATCTGGCAGCAGTGAAAGAGACAGCCTGCTTTTTTGCATCTTTATCAGCTCTGAATAATATCACTCTTCTAATTTTTGGTAATCTAAGAAGCAAAAAATGGTATGTCACTACTATCTTAATTTCCCTTTCACTGACTGCTGGTGAAGTTAAGCATTTTCTCCCGAGTGTGGTGTTCCTTCAGTTTTCCTGTTGCAGGTTGCTGGTTTGTAGCCTTTGCTCATTTTTCTATTGGGTTGTGAATCTGTCCAGCCTGCCTGTCGCATGTCATCCTGGGCTGTGTTCATCTGTGGTGTGCCCTGCCTACCACACAGACAGCTCTCCTTCCACGATGGCTTTGGTGCCTGTCTTGTTTGAAAAGGCCCCCGACCCTTTGCTATAAAAATGGTTTCCTGAATTTTCTTCCAATAGTTTGTGCTTTTATTTTATGTGTATATATTCCATATACGTAGAATATAACATTGGATAAGGTGTGAGGATCGAGTCCAGTTTTCTTTCCTTCCACGTGAATATCCAGGCACGTGTGCTAGCACCATTTATTAAATGAACCCCACTCCCCATTGAATTGGAATAACACTTTGTTAGCTTTTTAAAAAGATGAATTTGTGGGAAACTGGGCTATCAGATCTTCCCTCACACTTTCCGAACATCGCATCTTTTTATAGCTTTTTTAGAACGTTTATTAAACTGTACATTTTATTCTGGCTATTTGTATACTACAATACGTCTCTGTCATTAATTACATTTTTTATCTTGTCCTCCCTCTCCCTATATCACGTAGCAGAATATGTGGCTCATGGTATGTTCTCAGTTTCTGTAAAATGAAAGGATGAATGAATGAATGAATGGCGAAAGCTGTTTCATTTCTTCTGTCTTGCTTCTGTGGAGTGTTTTGGGACTGTTTCTGCTGTTTTGTGACGACCCTAGGAAAGTGATAGAATATCAAAGAGAAAAAAGGAGAGAATCACCTGTTAAACCCCTGGGCATTCAATTTGACAGTGGTGTGTCTATGACATCATTGTTAACTGAACAAATCCAGCATGACATGAGGAGTCTATGAGACCAGATCTGGTGTTTCATAGACAAGACACAAAAAGTGTGGCTTTACGGTCTAAAAGCCACGTTGTCCAGAGAGTAGCTCTATGTACGCTGAGCCCTGCTGGTCCAGGGGTGGGCCTGAGATGGTGCCCAGGCTCGCCGCTCCCTTTTTCTCTCGGCTCCCGCACAAGCTCTGGTTTTACAGGTATTGGCTGGAACAAAGTTGGAGACAGGTAACAGTGTACTCGTGTATAACATGGGCAGAAGTGCAATGTTCTGATTAACCAGATATTCTGGTTAAGAGGAAAAGCATTGCTTCTAGCATTTGGACATATAGAAAAATTAAATGCTATACTATCCTCACAGAAGAAAAAAACCAGATGATTCAACGCTCCTGAACAGAGAAAAATAATAGTTATCAGAGGGTATGAAGTGACGGGAGAGAATTAAAAATTATAGTAGCTTAGCACAGTTAGGGTTAATTAACCAAACGCTGGCAGTGTGTGTGTTTTGTTTCGTAAGTACAGACAAAAGATGGGATTGACCACCAATGTCAATGTGTGCTAGTGGCTGGGCTAGATGCTACCTAACTGACCAAAATCGTCCCATGGGCCCCGAAGAGGACAGGAACATTTTTTTCTGTAACTGGTATCTTGGAGAGAAAATGAATCTGCTCCCCTGCACCTGCGGCTTTCAGAGTGCCTCAGTTTACAGCTCCACCTCTAGCCCTGAGGGTAAGATGGGGCCATGGAACTCCATCTGCTGGCTCTTCATGTCTAAAACCAGGCTTGGATGAGTTTCCTAGGGCTTCTGTAACAAAGTACTACAAACTGGATGCCCTAAACAGAAACGTATTCTCTCGCAGTTCAGGAGGCCAGAAGTCCAAAACCAGGGTGTTGGCAGGATTGGTTCTTTCTTGGGGGGCTCAGAGGAAAGATCACTCCATGACTTTTTCTAGTTTATACTGGTGGCTGGTGATCCATGGTGCTTCTTGCATTGAAGATGTGTCACCCCAATCTCTGCCTCTGTAGTCACCCCAGCCAACTTCCCGCTGTGTGTCTTTGTCTCTCTCTCCTCTTATAAGAACACCAGTTATATTGGACTAGAACCCATCCTAATCCAGTATGACCTCATCTTAACCAATTACATCTGCAATGACTCTTTTTCCAAATAAGGTCCCATTCACAGGTACGGGAGCTTAGGACTTGAGCATATCTCTTTGCGAGACACTTCAGCCCACTATGGGCTTTACAGCTGGCCGACCCCAGGGCTCTCTGTACTCTCTGATTACACGAAGCTGATGGGCTCGTCTTCCCGACCGTGCCTTGCTGTGGGGTGTTCTTGGGCCATGGCGTATTGGGATGGGTATGAACCCAGCCCCCACGCTGTTCCAGTTCCTCTGTCCCCTCTTCATGTTTGGATACTGTGAAGCAGCTGCAGGGTGAGGGCCACCTCGTGGAGGCTGGTACTTCCCACCCTCCCACATGGCCCCAGTGGCCGGCACATGCCCTCTCCCTCCAGATCAATAATGGAAATGTTACAGGAAACAAACCCTAACCTTGACCTTTATGGCCCCTCATGAAACACCACTCCTTTCCTCCGCCGTTCCCAACCCCCATCTGGGTGCATGCCTCAATGTCACTTGTCCTTTGTTTCTGGTCTTTGAGTCACTTTCTGGTGCATGAGACTGTTTTCATCCAGGCTGGTTCAGACCATTTGGCAAGAATAATTTCACAAGCCTGGTATTAGATGCTGCACAAAAGTCTAAATACATAATGCATCTAACCTCAGATTTTGTAATTCTGTCACACTCAAAACAAGCTGTCACGACTGCCTGGCATGACTTATCCTCCTAAATCCCTAGTCCTGTTAATTGCTCCTTATTCCACTGAATAAGAATTGTTTGAATCCACAAATCGGGTAGCGAGTGGAGGATAATGGGGTGCGTTTAGAGGATTGCCACTGTTTCCCCCAGGACAAAGGAGCTGAAAGACGCGTGGGCACCGCACAGCATCAGAGGCAGGATTCAGCGGGCTGCAGCTCCGAGCCTGGCCCTCTCAGATGGTTCTTTCCATAGAACGTTCTGCGGGACAGTGATGCACTGATCATCTTGGAGAAAGATGACCCAGAAGTGAGACTGCATTTTGTGACGCTGCTTGTTCTAGAACCGTGCCTTTGGAGACACCTGCCTGGGGCTAGGCGTGACTGGTGCACCATAAGGAGCAGCCCAGGAGCATGTGCACGGAGGTGTAGACATGTGCGCATAGCCCTCTGGAGGACTGCAGAGGTGCCGGCACCTCCACGGGGACAGGAAGGCGTCCACCCCCTCTGGCCCCTGACACTCAGAGAAGGGCTTTGACACCACATAGCCCTGGTCCATCTTCTGGCTTCAGTATGTAAACGAGTTTTGTGACCTTGGGCAAGAGACCTTATCTCTTCGAGGCTGCGTTTCCTCCTCTTTGAAGGGGGACAGAGCTGCCAACTCTGCAGGATGGACCAGGGCAGGGATGGAGGCCCCTGGCAGGGCATCTGGCATTGTCACCATGCACCCAGCATGGCCAAGAGGCAGAGCAGAGGGGATTTCAACACGGCAGGGACCCCAGGCGGAGACGGGGAGCACGGCCAAGAGGAAATCAAATCACAGGTGTTTGCTGGGTGTCCGCCCTGGAGTGTCAGTCACCTCCCCACCTGCCCTCCGCGGCTGTCCCTCCAGGCCCGGTTTTCTGGCTAGGCCATAAGGTGGTAGTGCTCACCTCACCAGGCTGTGGGAGGACTGGGTTTCACAGCGCCATCGCTGGGGCCTGGCCCAGGAGTCTTCAGGTAACGCTGGGAGGTGGAGAGTGCGGCATCTTCCGTTTGGAGCCACGCGGCTCTGTTTGCATGTGTGCGGGTGTGCGTGTGTGTGTGCACACATGCATGTGTGTGCTGCACACGTTTAGAGGAACGACAGTTGTGTTGTGTAGCAGAAAAGCACTGTCGGTGGCACACAGTGGGGAGAAGAGAGGTGGCGCTGGGGGGCATGAGCAGGCGGGCACACCTGCGGGGCCTGGTGAGGTCACCACGGGGCCGGCTCTTCTGTGAAGACGGTCCATAGTCTCCGGGGACCTTGTCCCCACCACTCCACTCAGCCGTGGACGAGATGCGAGTGAATGGGCGTGGCTGTGTCCCTTGGACGTTTATTTATGGATGCTGAAATTTGAATTTCATATCATTTTCATGTGTCCTGAAATGTTCTCCTTTTGACCTTTTCTCCATCCTTTATAAAAGTAAAAGCCAACCTTAGCTCACATGCTGTATATAATCGGGTGGTGACCTGGAACTCCTGCACAGAGGGAGGCTGCGCCCCACGGCCACCTGCTCCCTATGTGAGTTCAGTCCCGGCCCACAAGATCTGGGAGGGCAGGACCCCCCTCCGCTTGTTCCCTGCTGTGTCCTCAGGCCTAGCACTCTCCCCAGTGTGCAGTAGGTGCTCAGGAAACAGTGATGGAGTGATGGGGCTTCTTTGTTTGGATTCGTGACTCCCACCAGACTCTCTTTACTCGGGCTGTGTTTTTGTCTGTCATCTCTGGTCCCCTGCATGTGAAGAAACCTCGCCATGCCCATCAGAAAACACCACTCGCTTTTGTTCCTGGCAGCCCCTAGCTCAGAGCCCTGCGTGGAGTTCATCGGATGCACTTGGCCTCGGCAATCCCACAGCCTGGTGGGCAACTTCCCTGCAAGGCTCATTCCACCCACAGCCAAGGATTTCTGGAACTGGAAGAACGCGGGACTAAGATTTCTTCTCTCCAAGAGAACAGAAGTGTAGTTACTAGAGGTGGGAAAAGGGGAGGGGGAGGGGGTCAGCAAGACATTGGTTAATGCACACAAAGAATGATTACATACTGTAATGACAAACGCGCTGACGATCCTGATTTGCTCATCACATATTCTACGCAATTATTGACGTCAACTCCATACCCCACAAATATGCATAATTAATTGTTTCAATCAAAAAGCTAAAAATCATGTTTCTAAAAAAAAATATATATATATATATTTTTTCTTCTCTCCAGGAACTTTATAGGGGGAGTATTTCTTATCCCCAATTTAGAAACATAACCCTCTTCCAGGATCTTGAGTGTTTACCAATAGAAATAAATAATAATATTTAGTATATAATATTTTAATATAAATTTTATTTATTAATATTAATATAAATATTAATAATATTTAATAATAATAAATCATAATATTTATCCAAATGCACAGAGTATCAAGAAAGAAGAGATTTAATGTTATTTCTTGGGATTATTAATTTTTAAATAGTGAAAACAATTGTTCAAATGGAGCAAAATTATCTCACATCTATTTGCTTTTTAAAAAGTTAGCAGGGGCCAACGTGGTGACAATGATGTGAAGGACTGAAGAGGGATGACAGGCTGCCACCGACAGGTGCTGGGCACTGTCCTAGGAGCGTGTGGTTCCTCCCTGTGGTTCCAGCCACGGTGGAGCCCACGCTGTGCACCCGGCGTAGGAGGAACAGCGGCTGAAGTTTTCTGAGGAATCCCCATGAATGAGCTGCCGCTGTTGCAGTTGTGTCTCTTTAGAGTGGGAGAGACCATTACAGAAGCCGATGTTGTGATTCGGTTTATAGTTCGCTTTATACATGTCCCTCTGTTAGCTGAGTATGGTTTCATGCCTCAACCAGAAATGTGAGCCTACAAGATGAAACGAACGGAAATGTTCATCAAGAATGACCTCGTGACCCCACATTTATGGTCCTGAAAATGTAATACAACAGGGAAAAAAATGACACATATGCAAAAATACTCAGAGCAGAGTTATTGATCACTAAAAAATGTTGTCAATACCCTAAGCATCCCAAAGTCAGGGAACCATGAGATGAGCTATGAATTCTCATGAAGCACTGTTCCACCATGAAATAAGGACGTGGAGACAATGTAACACCAGGGAAATGCCTGTAATTTAGTGCTAATATGCAGAGTGGAGGGTATAAAATTGGAGTTACAAGCAGACAAAGACTGAAAAGGGACACAGTTTGCTTTGTCAGGATGCTAAGATTGTGAGTAGATTTTTCTCACTTCACTTTCAGATTCCATTGCTTGAGTAAAAATAGCACTTATTGAATGCTCAGCTTGTGAACATATTGATTTATGGAGACTCACGGTTACTAGTGGCCCTAAATGAAGTAAACAAAACACAACACAAATATTTTATTTAACAAGAACAAAATTGAGTTGTTAATAGTCTCTTTTTCTTTGCGACAGATATAGGCTGGGTTTGGTCTCAATCAGTTCTCTATATCTTACACCCTTTCTTTTGAGGCCAGCAGGGATGGTACAGAACTGGAATCCAGGAATCCGTAGAAGAGCAGAGACGATGCAGATGACCCTTTCTTTCCAGCCGCTGAAGTGTGGTGGCTCTTCAAACACTTCAACAGTTTATTGATGATCTGTCCCTTTTCTACCTGAAGCCATCGCATGTCTGGTCATAACTTGCTCAAAATTGGGTATTTCTGAAACGAAAAAACTGAGCTGAAAGGAGATGCAATATCTGATGTGTTAAGTGTTAAAACCATTTCTCAGCTGCTTGGATTTGGTTCTGGAATGACCTGAATTTGCTGGATCAGAGAAAACACGACCCTTTTCTCTTCCTAGCATTTCCTCCTGGGGGTGCCACGGACATTCCGGGCCTGGTGCAGCAGCGTGCAGTTCGTGGGGGGCCCCTCAGCCTAAACAACTCCTGGTGACGCAGACCTGGCTGTGTGAAACCTCGGACACAACTCCTCGCAGGCTGTGCGTTCTGGAGGCCAGAAATGCGCATGAGAGAATAACGACATGGAGAATGACCTAAGCCATTTTGAGAACATGTACAGCCCTAGTAATGTAATAAAAGACCTTACTCTAAGACAGGTGCCATAAGACAGGTGCCAGGTGCTGAGATACCCATTTATCATGCCTCTCTGCTTCTCTTGGTTTATTTTGAGCCTCAGTGAAAGATCTCTGCTCTTAACTGTGTTTTCTAATTAGTGATATGGGGTCTCGCCAAGTTCAGCACTCATCGAGATATTGCAAATGCCTGGCTCTCCCAAAGGTGCTGTCTTTGTACTATTCGGCCTGAGAACCAAGGCACCTTTCTGAGCTCATCCCAAAGTAGTGTTTTTAAGGACAAGCCTTTGAATCAGTATCTCTTTGTACTAAGTGGCCTTTCCTCCAGTCTCTGTCAGTGTGCTTTTTCTAGATAAAGCACAAAAGCAGAAAATAAAAAAGTCAGGTTATCGTCATTTCATTCTAAACCAGCACTGCTCACACTCGACTATGCACAGAGATCACCTGGTGTTGGCAGGTGTGGGTGGGGCTGGGATTCTGTAACACTAACAAACTCCCAGGGGAGTCCAGGGCTGCTGGTCCATGGACTGCACTTTGAGTACTGAGGATCTGGACGCCCCACTGGCAGGTCTAGGAATCTAAGAAGATGGGAAGGCAAGCAGGGGGTGGACAGGAAGGGCTTCACGGGCAAACTTTGCAAAGCATGCTGACAACATGGAGGTGCCCAGTTTGCCTTGCTTCTGGGGCATATGAAGAACAGTGTCTCTTCTGTCTCTCTCACTTGTCATTAGGGGTAGTACAAAAATCACTCTGGGCTACTTAAATTTGTGTCATTTTAAAGGTGTTTAAAATCTAAAACAATCATGGCCCGTGAGAGGGAAAATAATAACATTGCAACTTTATGTGCCACATCAGGAGCTTTGAAGGATTTTCCTGCCAGTAACTTGACTTGATCAGATACATGAGAAGAGCGGTCATTATCGCCCAGTTTTACCGAAGGTCAGTGACTGTCCCTGTCCATGGTCGGTTGATAAGCAAAGCCAGACTGGACTTTGGGTGTTTGGGCAGACCCCAGGCCCACTGCCCCCTCCTCCACCACGTTGCCATGGGAAACATGGATGATCAATTGCTATGCAAATGTGCAGAAGCAGACCTGCCAGCTTGTGGTGTTCGGCATTGGGGGTCGGCCTCACCAGCCATCTCCTCGTGGTTTGGGCTCTCTAGCAGTCCACAGGCATCTGTTCTTTTTGAGCATTCGGTTTAACGGGCTTGGGTTGCAGCTAGCAAGGGTTGAGGCTGGAGGACTTCATGTTCATGGTCTGTGACTGTGAATCAGCTGGGGCTGCTGTAACAAAGTCCCACAGACGGGTGCCATAAACCACAGAGGTTTAGTTTCTCACAGCTCTGGAGGCTAGAGGTCCAGGATCAAGGTTTGGCAGGGCTGGTTCCTCCCAAGGCCTCTCTCCTTGGCTTGTAGATGCGTCTTCTCCCTGTGTGCTCACGTAGTCATTCCTCTGTGCATGTCTGTGTTCTGATCTCCTCCTTTTGTCAGGACAGCAGTCACATGGGGAAACAGACCATCCCAATGACCTCATTTAAGGGTAATCACCTCTTTAAAGACCCTGTCTCCTGATGCAGTCATATTCTGGTGTACCGGGAGTCAGAACCTCAACACAGGAAGTTTGGAGACCCTGTTTGGCCTGTCACAGTGACCTACCTGGTCATTTGGTGGGGGTATGGCATGCTGTGGTGGCTACTGAGGTGGATTAGGTAACAAAATGCCTCAAGGACCAGCAGTCCAAGTCTCAGAACTAAAGGCGAGGGGGACCAGCCACCTCTGTGCCACAGAGACCTCTGGCCCCAAGGAAGCCAGCATCCCAATCACACAGCAGTTACGGTGCATCTTCCAGGTCGCCACAGAGATGATGCCTGTGACAGGTCACCCAAGGGTTTCCACAAGGACTGTGAGGTTACAGGAGAGAACAGAAGGCACTGGGGTGGGTTGAAGGGATGGCCCGATCATCATCCCAGCAGCAGGAATTTCCTGGAGACGGTGCCCCAGGTTTGAGACACTGTGATCCAAGGTGGGGACGTTTGTCTGGCCGTCAAGAGCTTCCCCACATAGGGGCCTTGGCCAGGGTACCATTGCTCCAGCCAGGCTATGGCACCTTCAGAAGCGTCAGGTGAGCCCCAGGCTGGGCTGGGCTGGGTTTCCATGGCACTGCCTGTGGTACCTGGAGCAAGTCCTTTCTCCTCTCTCTGCCTCAGTCTCCTCATCTGAAAAGTGAAGGGTTTACTAAGGGTTCTCCAAGGTTCTGTCCAGCTTTTAATGTCTGTGTGCTGTGGGGGGTGGAAATGTGCAGAGAGGTGGCCAGGCAGCATAACAGCCACTGGAGGAGGGATCCACTCTGTTGGAATGTGTCCCCTCAGCATCCTGGACATAGAATGAGCCCCCCTAGCCCCAAGATCTACAAGTGAGAAAGACAAAGCAACCACTGAACAGTGTGAAGAGAAGGGGCACGCACACACATACACACACATGCGCGTGCACGCATGCAAACATGCACGTGCACACACGCAATGCACACACGTGACATGCGCATGAGCACACACACAGAGGCACACACCTCTTTTTGTGGAGGGAGGAGTTTGGGGCTGGAAGAGTCTGGGGGAGGTATGAACCCTATGTTTTACTTCACCCTTTTCTTCTTTTTGGATTTTTTAAAAAAGCATTCAAATGAATGTGTTACTTTTTCCATTAAAACGGGTTTTTTGTTTTTAAAATTTTTTTAAAGGAGAGAGCTGTCCATATAGCCAATGGGAACCAGGAAAGGAGGAATGTCCCTTGGGAAAAGGCTCTGCTCTCCTTGCGTGCAGAGGCCTCACTTTGTCCTAGCTCAGGACTGTCTCTCTTGCTTCCCAGCATTCTCATTATCAATATGAACCTGACCAGAAAGACCATACCCTTGAGAAGTCATGGAAGGAGGGGCTCATGTTGGGCATCTGGAACGCACAGAAGCCCTGCTGTTCCCTGTCCCTTGGGTGTGTATGTGTGCAATATGTGCACGCATGTGCATGTGTGTGAATGTGTGTGTGCCACACAGGTGGCATCCAGAGCCCTGCAGTGGCTCTCCAGCTATGATTTCAGACTAGGCTGGGGGTCTGGGAGGTAGACAGCCTGTCATTCCTATCACTCAGGTCTGTTCCTAGGGTGTAAGAGGGTCCTGGGAACTTGGGGCTGAGGCCAGGATGAGGGTGTGGAGGCTTAGTGAGCTGGAGCAGGGCGTGGCACCTCTCCTGAGGTGTGAAGGCTGCTTCCCGGTCTGGCATCCTCCTTGTGAATGGATGGAGGGTCAGGCTGGGCAGTGTCAGGAAAGCCCCACTGCCTCTGCCTGCCACTGCCCCAGCCTCTCCCAAAAGCCATGAGACATTTTCTGGTTAGCCTGTCAGCTACGAGGACAGCTGGCCCCTTCTGCATAATCCCTGTATGTGTATATGTGTGCATTATGTAAGAGTGTGCATGTGTTATAAGTGTATGCATCATTTCCTGTGGGCATATGAGTTAATTGTGCACATGTGTGACTTTGCATGTGTGTATGAGCACACGCGTGGTGTGTGTATGTGTGCAATGTGTGCACGCATGTGCATGTCTGTGAATGTGTGTGTCTGAGTGTGTACACCATATGGTGTGTATCATGCATGTATGTAAGCATGTGCGTGTGTGTGTATGAGTGTGTGCACTGTATGCTGCATATTGTGCATGCATGTGCATGCATGTGTTTGTATGAGCGTGCACATGGTATGGTGTGTGAGCATGTGTGCATGTGTGTGAATGTGCACGTATCTGAGCATGTGTATCATATGGTGTGTATTGTGCACAAATGTGCATGTGCGTGTGTGTGAATGTGCATGTGTGTATGCATGTCTGCATGGTGTGGTGTGAGAGGATGTGTGCATGTGTGTGCACGCATGTGTGATTGTGTTTTCACATCTGTAGTGATGAAGCACCCAGAGTTTCTTAACTCATCATCTAATTCATTTCTCCCCTTTTCTTCTTAGACTTCTAACATTTAATAAAGAAATCTTGACATTTGCCCTTGAGAATTCAGAAGACAAAGTTGGTAAATGCCATAACAGATTCCAACAATGTGACTTTTCATCTTTCTATTTTGGGAAAGTTTTGCAGAGGTGATTCTAAATAGATTACCACTCATCCACTGCTGTGTTTTCAGTAGCAAGATGGTGAAAGACATAGATCTTTGTTGGGCAGAAAATTGTAAAATAAGGAAACAGATACTGTATTTAATCCTTAGTTTAATTGATAGATGCAGGGTCATGTTACCATCAATTAATGTTTATTGGACCACCTCTGGGCCAATGTTCTTTTCAATAATTTAATTTTTATTTTTTTTCAGAATCACATAATAGTTCTCTTTTTAAAAGTCTGAATCAGACAAGTGTGTTTTTCTGACATAGATGGAGTTCAATAAACATCTGTTGAGCCCATGAACAAGCTCACATCAGACTCTGCTAACGTTGCAGTATTGCTGCCTCTCTCCTTCCAGGCACTGTCATTTGTTTCCACTAGGTTTTTTTTCCAAAACTAGTGAAATCCATCTGAGCCGTGCCAGCTGGAGGGCAAAGCCCAGAGTGCAGAATGCATCGGGCCCCAAATCCTTGCTTGGATGGTTTTTAACAGAGCTTAAAAAACTACAACGTTTTTCATTTGGATAGCTATATTTCTTTTCATTTTACCTGAAATGTTTGAAAATTAAAGTTGTTTTTTTAAAGACTAGCAGAATACTTTTTAAAACATGAAACCAAATGGCAGTGCCAATTTTGTATTTAATAATGAAAGGAAAGTGTGAATTTTTTTTTAACTTCAGGAAAAAGTCAAATTGAGTTAGACGACCCCCGTTTGGAGATAATTAATGCCGATCCATTATGCATTTTTTTTTTTCTGTTTTGTCACTGTTAAGTTGAAAACAGATTCCAGAATTTAAAAAAATGTAATTGAATTCTGGGAAAATTTCCCCTCGAAATGACATTGTTCTTATTTTATTACTTTTTTAAAAAAAAACAATCTGAGTGTACATGTTATTGATATATGTCCATAAATAGTAAGAATGACTTATTTCCATTTTTCAAATCATAGGAGGCAAAATTTAGATGTTATTTTTATAAATGCACTGCATTATCTGTGGTAAATTGTACTGAAATCTGTGTATTTTTCCCTCCAAGCTTTTATGGGTAGCACAAATTCACCCTTTAAATATGGAATTTTTGGGAGGCTGGAAGCACTAATTCTGCTATTTGTTGCTGATTTTGGCCGTCTTCATAAAGCCTACCTCAAATCTCTCTTATTGGTTAAGTCCAGATGCAGTTCAGTTTTCCTGATACACTGAGCACTGGAAATTTATCAGCCTTTATTATGCTTCACTGAAATGAGCTCCTCTAGATTTCTAATTATATTGTCTAATAAAACTAAACAGTCTATGCTATTTGCATATTATATGAAGAAGTATTATACAACAAACTCATAGCAGTCAATTAACATAAAAGCTAATTACGTATCTCATCAGCTTACAAGAATTTCTGAATTCATCCTTCTATTGTAGCCTAGAGCAAAGGAGCTTTGAATTTTCACTTCTAAATATTGACTTTTAACTAATATCAGCAGTGATTTCAATTTTTATGGATGAAAAGTTAGTGATTAAACTAGGTGCAATATTTGCTATAATGCAATTAAAATTTCTACATCAACTAAACCTCTAGAAAGAAAATCTTTGTAACCTTGTGAAATTAACAATCAGTCACTAAACAGGTTAAGTACTCGTTTCAGATCTGAAGAACACTCCAAAATAACGACGAAGTTGAGTTAAATTTACTGGAGATTGTCAAACTGTAATGGCAGGGATAGATCCACCACGAGGACAGTTTCCATTTCCAGTTGTGCACTGTGACATAATTGTATTCCTGCCTGATTGTGATAGCTATCAAGCAAGAAATTTACTACAAGATTAACAGAGACACAGTAATGAACAAACATGGGGCGCATCTTGTAATTGACTGTTATTAAAGCGTTGTCACAGTGGTCTGTAACAAACTCCCGAGCTCCGGTTTTCTAGAGAAAGCCAGAACTTTCAACTACTTTTTTCCATTTTAAAATTGGGATGGGGCATCCCACCCACCCCATTCCATCGCTCACATAACAAGCACATGGTCAGAAAAAGCCTAAACGGGGAAAAAAATAGACACAGCTTATACGAAACATGATTTAGAGTTGTAGGTGGGTTTCAAAATTGGGAAAAGTTAGCTTTTACTTTGATTGGGGTCCTCCAAGACAGCAATGAAATGATCGGGAATCATTTTTACATTTATAACTTGTACCAAATGAGCTATGTGTAACAGCAATGGCAGATAAGAAAACTGTGCTGGTGAATGGGTTTTCTCCTGATACAAGGATGGTGGCTCTTTTCATTCATATTTTAATGAGGTCAGTATCTCTGAGACAGTCCTCCGAGGGTGGAGGCAAAGCTCCCTCAGATTACAATAGGAGTTGCTTTATTGACGAGCACTATTCAAAACCTTCGCAGTCCGGAAAGAAAGACTCAGTTTTACTCTGCTTGTCCCAATACTTACTGCACTCATAATCGAAACACATTGGGGGGAAAAGGCTCAATTATTCTATGAACAGTCTTTAAATTTACTGAAGATCTTTCAGCTGAGTAGAATCATTTTAAACTCTAATTGTGTACATTTTAATAAAAGTATAAAGAGCTGCAAAGCATAAGCGTCTTTTTCTCAAATATTGTCTCTAGAAATCCGATGCTTTGGGATTTTAAGATTTTGTAAATCTCCTGTAAAACGAATTTTACTAGTCTCATGTTGGGTGTTTTCCCTTTCCTGTTTTTAGAGAACATTGTAATGTGGTGCCTTCTGAGCCATTTGCTGGCAAACATTTTCTACTTTTAAAAAATGTTTACTCCAAAAGTCCAGCTAATTACATCAAAAAGCTAGCAAGCCTTCAGAGACTTATAAAATTATAGAAATTCACACATTGATCTCTTGTTGTGATATATTTGTGTTAAAATAGCCACCACAGTACTTTATTCAAACATACAAAATTACACCTTCAAAGTAGGGAAACAATCCACTGTTAGGTGAAAAGTTTTAATGTGGGGGACTGTTTTCAAAAAGTGCAACCCAGGAAATAAATAAAAGGTTCTCAAAAATAAGTTGTGGAAGGCCTTTCACACGTGACTGTCATGATTTTGCTCAAAACTTGTATGCTCAGCAATTTTTGCACACAGTTCAGAATGTTAAGACACCTTAAAGAAATAGTTCCTAGAGTGGCCTCTACTCAACATGAACTTCCTGGTGCATTAGGATGGTGCTTGCTGCTCTGTCCCCAGAGCTGAGTTTCTAAAAGCACTGTTCCAGCCATCAGCCTCTTGCCCTCCTGCCATATCGCTCTGTCCCCACCCCCAAGTACCAAGCCTGTTTGCTTTGCCATGGGGAAGGGAGGGGGAAGAGGAGGGAGAGACAGAATGAATTTCTTGATTAAAATTAGATTTTTTAAATGAAAGATCGTACTCTTCACTTGCAAGTAAAATGTTGCTTTGTTGACATTCAGAAACTGTCTGTATTTTGAATGTACCAGATGAAGAAATATACTTGAGACACATGCATCGCAGAAGAAAAAAAACCCATAAAAACCCATAATCATTCTGTTAATGATGTGCCTTGATTAATCATAATTCAAGAATTTACCTCAGTTTTATAACTTTTTTCAGTGATCAGTACAAGCATAATCCTTTGTTCCTGTCAGTTAAGAAAACAGATTTTCAGTTTTGCTTATTAACCTATGTCTTGGTTTTCAAAATCTTTACAACTTACGGTGCTTGAAAATCACAATAAGTCACAAATAAAATGCAACTTGTATTTGAAATGTGCACTTTGGGCCACTTGACGTTGCTGTCTTTGACTGGAGACATTTTCAAACATTTAAATATTCATGAATGAGTTTTTTAAGACGCTAATTTAGTGACAAGGTCCCGGGACGTTCCAGGCCAGCTATTGCACTGCACATGTGAACGCGAGGTCCTTGAGAGCAGCTCAGACTCCAACCGGCTCCAGCTCGGAGCGGAAGGAAGGATGCTGTTACCTGTGCACGTGGCAGGTGCAGGTGAAGCTCAGCCAGTGGCCTAATTTCTCTGACTCTTTCCTCCTCCCGTGTCTCTTTTAAACGTCCCCACAGAGTTGCTTCCTTACGGAAACGGGGGGCGCCGGCGCTGGTGTTGGGGTGTGCAACGTGGAGCCTGGACTCGGAGCACACAGACGCGTCCCCGCCGCCTGTCACCTCCGCGCGCGGGCCGGCCAGAGTCGCGGCCAGATGGCGGCGGGGCGCGGGGACCCTTTGTGCGCCCGAGCGCGCCTGTGAGTGCAGCGCGGCCGCTGGCACCGGAAGGTTCATACTGCGTCTGAAAGGGGACAATGGAGGCTGGAGATGGCGACACTGCAGAGACCGAGTTCATTTGTCATGCGGGCCCTTTCACCGGGGCTGTCATGCGAGCCTCGTGCTTTGATCAGCGGAGGGTGGCGGGAGCCCGCGGAGGCCGCGGCGCGCTCGGGCGCCCTTGGCGGCTCCACGCCCCCTTCCGGAGGGAGGCGCGGGACGCAGCCCGCTGCACCTTGACCCGTCTAGACGGCCCGCGCGTTTTTGTCTCCGTTACCAAGGGCGAGGGGTGCTCTTTGACCCGCGCCCGGGGCGGACGTGGTGGCCAAAGGGTCCTGCTGAATCCTCGCCGGATTCCGGAGGGACGGGGCGCCCGGGGACGCGCGCCTGCTGTTCCCCAGGGAGCTGCCGCGGAGCCCGCCGGGGAGCAGGCACGTCCCGTGAGCTCCTCTTCCTCTCTCGGCCCGGCTTCCACTCCAGCCCCGGGCACCCCACGGCTGCAGCGGGTGGGCGGGCGACCCAGAGCGGAGGCAGGGGGTGCAAGACTTTGGGCTCCCCGGACTGCAGGAGAGTTTCGGAGCAAGGCAGGCGTCCCCTCCCTCCCTCCCCCTCTCTCTCTGACAAGTGCATAGTTAATAACAGCCCTTTCCTGTGATTCCTGCTTTATTCTGCAAGTTCAAAGCCTTGTTAAAGTGAGCATAGGCACAGGCAGAGTTTCTAGTTTGAATGCAAGTTTATTCTGCCCACTTTCAAATGCATGCACTTGTTAAAGCTAGAATCTACGCTAACCCCTTACGGGACGTAACTAATATCGTGGTGTAAATAATGCATGTTTGCACTGGTGGGATTGTGTGTGTTTCCCTGTGTACTCACTGGAGGCCCTTTGAGACAGCAGTAACGTTAAGACGCGTTTCCTCGCCGTGCTTCTCACAGGTGCCCCTGGCGCAGTCAGAAGCGTTCCTAGCGGACCTCTTGGAGAAAGTATGTGAGCGAATGAACGACTACAAGCTCGAAGAGGACCCTGTGACTAAGGAGAGAACTTTCAAGAGATTCGCTCCAAGGAAAGGAGACAAAATATACAAAGAATTTAAAAAATTCTTTTTTTATTCTGACGCTTACAGACCTTTGAAATTCGCGGTAAGCTCTCTTCTGGGCAGGTGAACCCATGAACATATTCTTTTTTGGTTGTTTGCTACTGTCTCGTTGCTGTTGAGTTTCCAGACCTTGAACATTAAAATGCACATTGAAATGTTATCTATTTACTTTGTTGTCCTGCTGCTTCTTGCGTGTTAACCGTGCATTTGGTCACCCCCTTTGAGACACCTGAGGGGCTGTGGTATTCGTGATGATCGATGGAGACGTGCAAGTGACATTTTACAGAAAGTGCTGTCCACAAGTCCCAGTGACTTTAAGACACTGTCTGCTCACTGTTTTGCTCAAATCGCTTTGCTCATGTGGGGATTCAGGAGTGGTTTCTGTCCGTCCTGTCGCCAAGGAAGGTCTCACTGGTTTCCACAAGAGGAATCAAGGGCTGTGGTTCCTAGGTTAAAATCCAAATGAAAACGAGTGTCATTTTTAAATATTTATAGCCAGTGGTGGAGGAACAGTGAAGCAGTGGTCTCTTTTTTTCCTGAGGCTGCGCAGAGGAGACAGCGTTTTTTCCTGAGTTAATTCGAACATTAGCACAAACTAAGTTAAACAAAGGCCTAGGTACGATAGCTGGCCTAATGCCAAATGTCCTTCTACTGCAATGTTTATTTTACACGACTGCTGGCCTCTGGCTTGCTAGAATGTGCCTGGCCAAATATATTGCAATATATTTCACTTTACTTAATGCTGTTGAATTCAGACAAAGTGATGGGCAGGCCTGTTTAAAAAATGTATTAAGTTCATGCCTGGGCCAAAATGCCAGGCATACTGAGACCCTGAAATAAGGGCTTTCGCTGACTTTTGAAGATTTCACTTTAATTAGAAAGTAAGGACTATAATTCAGGGTGCTGCGGAACAGGAACGGCAGAGTAAGTAGTGTGTTTGTGCTTCACGGGCTTTAAATAAACACATTATAGTGGAATTTAAATATGTGAAATGCCATTTCAGATTCTTACAGTCTTGCTTAATAAACTCAGAAAATGATTTCCAAGTCTCTAGTGAATGCCCTTCAGAAACTTCACAGTTCCTAAAAGTGTAGCCTGGTAGCTCTTTAACGGAGAAGCGTACTCTAGTGAGAATTTAAGGTTTTCAAATGCAGGGGCAAATGTGAGCTCCTTCTTTTCTGAAATATCAGATTTTTTTGGGGGGGGGGGAAGCAAAGTGAAATTTTGGCTGCATCTCTAAATGGTGTGAAAGAAACGTCCCCAAGCAACTGTCAGGCTTGTTCTGCACAGTGAAGTTGAAGATGCATTTGTTTTGATTGCTGAGAAGCCTTCATTGTTCTCGCACTTTCAAACCATAAAACGAGTTATTATGTTAAGTCTGAAGGAAACTGGCTCAACCATTTGAAGGAGCTGCGTTCTTTAAAATGTTTAAAAGTAATAATAATTAAAACACTGAGACTTTTCAGCTCCTAACACGGGGGACCCATTTCTTCCTATGACTTGAATTCCAATTTAAGGGAGAGAAACAAATACAAAGAGCCCTGTTCCTTCCTCATCCTCCCATGTCTTCTAGCACGACTAATCATTTAATGAAGTCCCAGGAAAATTACTCAGTGGACATTCTGGGGAGAAGGTTGATCCAGTGCAATGATGTATTAAAGCAAAAGGGCTCATAAAAATGGACCACCTCAGTTCCATGATTTCATATTTTGAGCTAATAAGATGTTGCTAAGTCCTTCCTAACAAGGTGCTTCCTGCGTGTGTACACATGTGTTGTTGTTATGTTTCTACAGTGTGAAACTATAATAGAGGAGTATGAAGATGAAATATTCTCACTTATCGCCCAGGAGGCACACTATCTAGCTGACAAGCTGTGCACTGAAAAATCAGGTACTGTGTCTGATGTAACATGTGCTCGCTCCGCGCTCACCCTGCACGGCTCCCACTCAGCCTTGCAGCGTCGTGTCTGCAGGCCGAGCCTCACTGCTCCCCGCAGCCGGTCCCCTGCACCAGAAACGACCCGTGTGAGAGGACACAGATAAGCAGAAGCCACCGGGCTGTGGGCCTCACGCTTGCTACCTCCTCTCCTTGACATTTGAAATGAATTCCAAAATACTTCACGTCCAGTCGTTCAGGAGTTCACTCTTGCTCAGAATTAGACCAATCCAAAGCACTTGCTTTTTAAAAAACTTTTAGAAATTGGATTTTCCATCCTGGACCAGGAAAGGAGAACCTTTTTTTATGACTTGAGTATTTGCCCTTCCAGCAGAAGGTGGGATTTTTATTTTGTAAGAAATTCTTCAAGTTGTTTTTTGTTGTTGGGTTGGGGTGGGGGCTAGATATATATATATATTTTTAGGTTCTCTTTCTAGAGTATATACTTCTTAAATTTTTTTTTTTCCTGGCTCAGAGGGTAAAAAATTTATTTAATCATAGTTTTACACACACACTCAAAAACTAGAAAAACTGAGCAGAACTTTATTTACTACATATAAAGTTGAATCCCATTACCACTGGCCTTCCCCCGTTTGTGTGAACATACATGTTCTAGTCATATCCTTTCGAAACTGTTCATTACATTTATGAGAATACAGTACAAGTCGTGCATTCTTTTTTGGTATCTTTGGGAAGAGAATGAATGGGCATATATGAAGACGATTTAAAGCAATGGAGTACTTGTAAGCAACGTGGAAGCTTGAGACATTTAGCATTTAGCCATTGTTTATGACAAAGTATAATACACCTGCATCCACTGTATGAAATTTAGTGCCAAAATAATAGTTACTGCACATTTGTATGATAAATATTTACTAATATTTAGTAAATGAAAATAATACTGCACATTTGTAGATAAATATTTATGTCATTAAAAGTTATTAAGCAAGAGGGTCATAAATCCCCCATTAACAGAACAGTTAGTTTTCTTATTCTGAGTAGATAATTGAGTTGTTTTCTGTTTAAAATCCAACTTTAATGGGACTTTGCAGAAGAATGCAGTGAAATAATATAGTCAGAATTGTTTAGGAGTCTGAGATTTTTTCTTTGACGTTGGATATATAATGTAGAAATCTGTGAAGTTCACATAAGTTCATAGCCACAATTTTCCCAAAAAAAGTATTTTTAAAGTTTTCAAACAATTCAGAGATGTATTATTCATTAAGATATAAGCAAAAATGTGATGCACAATATTTGATTTTTTTTTCTATTTTTCCCCTATAAAGGGTTTGGTCTTGTCATAATCATCTATATGAAAAATGCAAATAATTTGCTACATCAGTATTCATTCCAGTGTTCCACAAGGACTTGTAAAAGTTTCACCAACTGTTTACGGCAGTAGTCACTTCTAAACAGTAAGATTCTGGGGAAAGACTCTGCTCCAAGATTCAGCAGTTCGACTTAATTTCAATTACATTAACTACCTCTCTTTATTCCCCCTGAATATTTATGATTGGAAATAAAAACTAGCATGAACCTTGAGAAAATACAAGCTTAAAGAATAAACCTAACATGTGTAGTATTGCTAGTATAAAATAAAACATGATTAGGTAATCCTTAATTAGCATTTGATTTTTTAAAAAAACTGATTAAGTACTTGCCACTTTAAGCAGAACCACTGAGCGAAATGGAAACACTCAGCAGTGGAGACTGCCCCATGGCTGCGCACGGTGCACGGGATGGAGTCCTTCCAGGCTGTGTTTCTTCGTGGAATATATTTATGGATGTTCTAAACCATTCATAAGTTAAAACTGAGAGTAAGTTGACTTTAAAAAGAGACTAGACACCCCTCCTCCTAAAAAAACAGCTGCTGAAGTAAGTTAACCCCACAATAACAAGGTGGAAAGTTTTTTCGAACTTAAAAATTATTGCCAGAAAAAGCTAAAATAACACATCAATGATAAAAATTCCTCCGAGCATCTGCAGCCACTAGGAAGGAATACATTTTAACATATTGGAATGGTTTCAGACCGCTGTGTACAAGGTGAGATGTACAAGGTGGGACTGTCATATCGTAGAAGAACTTCAGATGCATTCAAATGTAATTTAAAATACAAGTACAGTAAGTTTCCTACGACAGCATAACATTTATGCTCTGTTTTGTAAAGGCAATACTTTATCTTGTTTTATTATACAACAGCTTTGCTATGATATGATCTCCACAGTTTAAATGATATTTTAAAGATGTGACTGTGTGTGTGTGTGTGTGTGTGTGTGTATTGGAGGTTACGAAACTATACATAAACCAATAACTATTTACTGAGTGTATACTATGTGCAAGACAATGTACTGAGAGCTGTTAAAATGTTCACGTACTGCTTTTAGGAAGACAAATAATTATTTACAAAACAGATATTTCTAGAACTGGAGATTTGATTGGAAGTTGAGTCCCTGTCTATAACTTATATACTCTTTGTGTATATATGAATTTTGCATTTTTCTACTTAATGTAGATCATACATTAATTATATAATATATAATAATAATTATATGTGAGCAGATGACGGTGCATTCGCAGACTCTTCATAACATTAAGGTTCTAGCATTCACCCTACGCACAAAAATAAATGGGGAAAAATGCAGAAAACATCTTATGTCAAATTTAATGTGACTATGTCTGGATTAAAAAATAACACATCAGTGAGATTTTCATAAACATTATGTGTCATCTTTTTGATGAATGAAAAAAATCTTAATGAAAGATTATAAGACTACAGATGGATCCGTGGATGCCAACAATTTTATACAACAAACAGAATAACAGTTAATACTTATACTCTGCTTGAATATGAGACAAAGTAGTGGTAGGTTATTCCTCACAAAATCCCTTTTTTTCTAGGCAAACAGTAAAAGTAAGTTTATTAGATTTTCCTGGTGGAATATCTGGTGGCATATAACCCACACTTCTCCAGATGGTCATTTAGGTGTCTTGAATTAAAAATGATTAAAATCTGAATATAATATAGAGTCGTGATTAAAAATGGTACATATTCCATTCTAGGCGAGGAACTTATCACTGGAGATTCTAGATGAATGAATACTCTTGCATTTGTGGAGGTATTTGTAAAATAGCCTGTGTGAGGTTATACATATAAATGCGTAAATACACTGTACTTCCTTCTGTTCTGATGTCAAATCTTAACACTTAAAAACTTCGTGACTGACAAATTTCCCACATAACCATTTTGAGTGCATGGGGAAAAAAAATCAAGTATCTAGAATTGTTTAGCTTACATTTACAGTAAGAGCATTTTTTACCTTTTTGTGTACACTTCCTAGCATTAATGGAGGTGTTAAATTTAATATATAAAATAATTGCTTTCAATGGCTGGCATATTTTAAATAAATTACGTAGCCAAAATAATCCATAACCTTCTAAATAAAGTTGGCATTAATTGCTTTCAATTGGAAAAGTAGTATGTACCAGAGTACTAGTTGCTTGTCTGGTCCTTAGATTAAATGCCAAGTGTACTGTACCCCTTACAAGGTATGAAATGTCTCTGAGCGATCTTTAAATACTCCCATAGCCATGGGTGAAATGACACAATACCTTGGCCTTGCTTTAAAATATTCCGGCCAAAAAGACTGGAACACAAGACAGGAATAGAGGAGCATTGGTCATAGTTGAAGCTGGGTGTGGGTACAGGGGAGTAGATATACCCTTCTTTCTACTTTTGTGTATATTTGGAATTTTCCGTAATAAATGTTTTAAAAAATATGCTTCCACCAGAATGTACCTTTTGCAAAATGTAAATGACTTAATAGGCTGGTATTTAATTTGATTGTGATGTTATCTAATTTTTTTTTCCAGATCTGTGTGAATCTTCTACTCATCATACTGAACTCTAGGAATGACGTGCTACTAGTTATAGAGAGGAGTAAAGTCACATCCCCAAAGGTCAATGTCTGATTTTATGTTTGCATGTCGTCTTTTGTGATAAGAAGTTTTTGTCTGATTTATACCATGTTTGTCTCATGTATGATATCTTTTGGAAAATGTGTTATGTGGAATACTGATAAACCTTGACATTTTCTATAGGTGAAGCTGAGAAGTACATAAAACTTAAATTACCCTTCCAGATTTTGATAAAAACAGGCTTAGCAATAAAGTTAATTTGGCAGTGGGAAAAAAAGTGAAGAAATACCATAAACTAAACAGGGATTTTATAATCTGTACTGTATATTTCGTAGTAAGTGTATATGCATACAAACAAGTGTAGTGTGCCATTTGGTAAGAACTTGATCTGATTTCTCAAATATTTCACTGGCCATGAATTTAAGAAAATATATTGCAACCAACTCCAGACTCGGTCTTCCAGGTTGTGGATGGCTATTGGTGAAAGAAATGAACCCACTTTTTAACAGGAGTGAAAGGTAAATTTCTAGAAATCGTAAGGTTAAAAAGTTCTTCATCTCTGAAACTTAGTGGAATGCTTAAAAAATAATGAATGTTTTTTATGGTGAAAATAATTATATTGGCCTTTCTAAAACACACGTTCTGGGTTCAGATGATTTCAAAAGTTGATTTATTATGACATAATGTATTAAAAGATGACACTAGTGACCACATTTTGTTTTGCTGCAAAGTGTCCTGGTTTTTTTTCCTAAAGATTTTTGGCTAATATATGTAGATTCGTATGTAGATTTTACTACGAAATAACCTATCATTCTTCTATATGAATGTTCCGTGAAGTGTGGAGATGGAAGGAGAGGTGAGACGTGGTGGGAAATTACCTTTTGACCACACTTCATGTAATACAAAGTGTAAGAACAGCCACTCTTGGACATTTCATTGTCTCTGTTAAATTTGCATTCAGTGGAATCCTACTTTGTTATTTAAGATGTCAGGGTATAGTCTACACCTGTTTTAAAAAGAAAGTACTATTGTTGCCAGTGAGAACTGAGTGGGCAGGATGATGTACATTCTGCCTGGAAAGAGCTAAAACTGTGTGCCACATTGTGACATAATTGCCCAGAAAGCACACCCAGTATTTAAATCATTCAACTGGCTCTTCAGCAGTAAACGATTCTTAAATTTAGGAGAATTTAGCAGAATTAAGGGGAAGAGATTTCCACTTTCCTCTCCCACCCCCAACCCCTAACTCTTATTACAAGTCAGATTTTGAAGGTACTTATTTGGGAATCTGAGAAAGTGTGTACTTTTTTGGGTATGTGTGGGGCTGAGTACATATTATAGATCATACATAACTGAACAAACCCGCACTCCAGCTGGTATAAAATGCAAATAGGATTTAAGGACAATCAGTACCATTTTCCAGTAGGGTAGTAAAATTGTTATTTAAGAACAGTCCCTATATCATTATTTAAACATCTATTTAAGATTAATCTAGTATTTGTAGTAGTAAGTGATGAGCATTTTTCTAAGCTGGGCTTTCTTAGTAAATGCACTAAACAGAAACATTATTTCTTAAGACATAAGTGACCTTCGCGGGAACCTAGCGGGAACCGTGACACTAAGAAAGCTTTCGTGAAAAATGTAACGATTGTAATTGTGGAAGTAATTCATACTCTCATGGACAATCATTAAAAATTCTCAATATAGACAATATTGAGGCTAATGGTGGAAGCTGAGAACACGTGGCTACCGTTCATAACCTAAGCCAACATGCAGAGGTGCACCTCCCTGCTGAGGGACACCTGTCACACGTGTGAGTACTGTGGCTTTGGATGGAGAGAACCAGGCACCTCGACTCTTAAAGCAATTATCTAAGGTTTTCCTAAATATGGCTTTTCTTGGATTTCCCAGTAAAAGTGGCCTGTCATCTTCCATGATTTTTTGTATCTCATGACTTCTATATTTTTTCTTTTCAGAAAATTTTTCCAGATCGAACTTGTTAAACTTGTGTAAATACTTGTAGCTTACTAAGTCACTGATAAAACTAGACTCAAGTGATAATACACAAACCACTGAATTTCTTTCTTAGGGTGCGATGATTCTTTTTTCCCTCTGGGTTGTTGTCAGGTTGTGCTGCATTTGCTAATGAATAGGAATGAATGCAGGAGCTGCTCACTTCAGCATCTCTCTTAACCACACTCCTGCCTTTTTAATGACATTCATTGACCTCAAACAAAATAAAAACAGAAAGCCAGAAAGAAAAAAAAACCCTAAAAACAAAAGAAACAAAGCAATACCTAGGATGTGAAAGAAAAGTTTCTCAGAGTTGATGAAAAGCAACCTAATTCTAGGTTAAAAAAATTCTGGAGAAGTACTGGGGGGTGGGGGGGTAGTGCTTATTAAAATAACGAGGAGAGAAGACACGTTTGAGGCCGGATGGTTTTAAATTGTGCTTTTATGAGATGGTTTGTTTGGGTCTCCGTGGAAGATTTGTGTGAACCTGTGCTCATAAAGAAAAGACCAGATTGGCCGGGATGAGCCGTCTGGTTTTGTTATGTGGATTACTCTTTGCTAAGAATAAGCCAAGGCCAGTGAATCCATTTCACCGATGAGGGGTGAGTGGAATTGAGCCAGAGTCCCAAACGCGAAAGATCAATACTGTATTTACTAAGACAAGCCCTGAAAAAATAGTCAGTTGCTGGTCCTGTTTTTTAGACCTCTTTATTTCTTGGCTTAAATTGATATTTATTCATATAGGTAATAGCTTTATCGAAATAAAAAATTTTAAGTGATATATCAATCTTAAAATTCAGATTGCAATGGAAGATGAGAAAAAAGCCATTCTTTGATGTGATTTTTGTGGTCTGTTTTAAAACTTGTTACAAATTTGTGGGTTAATCTTAAATTGAAGCCCTCTTAATTATTTAATACCGACATGCAATTAACAATGATATTAAGTCATCACAATAAAAATATAGCTGTTAAATACAAGTGTGTTTTTATTAAGATTCTCTGTAATTTCATTTCCCTTTGTAAGTTTCTTAACTTCCTCTGATTATTTGCTTTTGGAGAAAAGAGCTAAGTGGATAAAAATATAAAATGCAGTAAACAAAATTGAAATATGGAAATTGTCCAACTCTGTTGCCCTTAGACCCCCTTAGGGAAGGACCCTGGGTGCAGCTGCTCTCTCCTGGGGTTTCCCTGGCCGCCCCTTCCGCTGACCGAGGGCTTGCCGAGGAGGAAGGGTCTGCTACTCTGTACAGTCCTTTCCTCATGATCCACCCTGAGCGGAGGAGATGGTGATTATGTCTGACATAATATTGGCTTATTTGCTTGTAGGCTCATCACCAGAAAAATGAGGCTTTGCTTCAGAAGGACCGTTTGTAGAAGTGGAGCCTAAAATGCCAGCCTCAGCTCCCCACCTTTCTGGTTCTCTGAGAAAGTTCAGCATCGGATGGATGGATGGATAGAGGGAAAGAAACAGATACGCAGCTGTACACACACAAACGCACACACGTAGATATAAATAAAATCAGGACACAGAGAAGTCAGCCAGAGCTTTGATTGCTCACAGCTGGAGATCTCAGAGAAAAAGTGTTTGGAAATTTCTTTAATTCCTTAAAGAAAATAAATCATTCCTGTGCTCCCTACCTTAAAGAATTATCTCAAGATTTTCATGAAAGAAAAAAAATACTTTAAATCACAACAGACATAGAAAATATTCTACCCTGCACTAGCAGGCCATTCACTAAACATATTTCATCTATGAAGAAGTTGCTGGAAAACAAAAGTGCTATGAGGTCACACTGGAAATACATTACGGTCCTACCATATGTGCTGTTACTATGAGACACGGATTTCGAGAAACCATGGGTCAAATTGTAGCCCCCCCCCCAAAAAAAAACATAATAGCACAGAGTGGGAGCCCAAACAGTAAGGCAAAAGCGAGTAAGCAGACAATCCTGTTCCCTCCAACCCACGGGGTAGGGAAGGTCCTGAATCCCAAACTTGGTTCATGCATCACCCAACTCAGAGGTGTGGAGACCTCCCCTGGAGCAGATAAGGATTCTGGTAACTCAGGAATGTTCATACACCAAAATCTAAGGAGTGCAAGTTATATAATGGAGCATTGGACGCCCAGTGTCAGCTGATTAAGATTGGCTGGGACTCAGAAAGATCCTATAAGCGATAAGTTAAAATATTAACACCCATTTCAAACTTTCTGAACCGCGAGGTTGGCACCTGGAGAGTTAGAATGTACTCCTGACAGTTTATATTAAGGGTTTGCCTCAGCAGCTTTCTGAGCAGGTGGGGATTTCTCTACAGCATATTCTCTGATATTGGCTGACAAAGGGTGACTATAGTCCTCGAGGTGACACCATTGTCAACAGAGAGAAGGAAGATTTCAATCAGGAGATGCTCATTGTCCGATAGAAATAGTCTTTATGGCTCTGTTCTTCATTAAAGGGCATTTATGGAGCATCTTCATGCCCTGTGGTTTACAGAAGAAAGCAGAGAACGGAAAAATAGACTTTATGGTCCCTATTCAAAATGGACCCTATTTAAAGCAACGTGGTATTAAAACAGAACAAAATCTAATACAAATGCAGGCTCAATAAGTGTCACTAAATTATTAGACCTGTAGGTGAAAATATACCCTCGAACTGCCTTTATATGCAATTAAAGCCATGATTAAATATTGATGCCCTAAGATTAAAGGGTCACACGTGTGTGTGTGTGTGTGTGTGTGTGCGTGCGTGTGTGTGTGTGTGGAAGATGTTGCAAATTAGCTCCATTTTGTGTTTCTACTTTGTGGGCACTGACGCCTCTACCAGTGTGGAGAGTGGAAGCCCCACTGGAAAGCCCCACGTGATTCCAGGCCCGGTGGGCCAGGCCCGGGCGGAGCCCACATGTGGCTGCGGGTGTGCCGGGTTCTCCCTCAGCAGCCACAAACAGCTCAGCAACTGTGCTGCGCACCCACTAGTGCTACCATGTCCTGCAGAAAGAGGTGTCAGGGTTGGGAGACAGGGCTGAGCAACTGGCGCAGCATGGATGTTAAAGCAAACACCCTGAAACAAAGCCAAATAAAGGATGCTGACTTTCCGTACTAAAGGGTGTGATATGTTGAGGCTTAAGAAAGAAATGTGTTCGAGGTTTTTTTTAAAAAATACTCTTCCTTCTACCTGGTGACCGGGTCTCCAATCCAGGAAAACCTTAGTTTCTCTGGTTCTGGTTCTCCCGCGCTGGTTGCTGCTATTTATTCCCAGCTGAGGGACGTATCCTCCCACGCAGCAGCACAGGGTTAGACGGTGGTCCCCACGGCCTCATGCCTCAGGGCAGGCAGCAGTGGGACCAGAGATGGCACCAGGCCACTGCTGTACCTGGCAAGGACACCCATGCGACCGGACCAGCTGGCCTAGCAGGATCCCTCGGCCAGGGCAGGGGAGAGGGCCCGGGTTGGCAGCCCCTTTGTCTGGCAGTGGTGCTGGGATTCCCGGGCTGTCCTGCCTCTGGCTCTGAGCAGCCTGTGCCCTTGAGACAGACTGTCCTTACCCTGATCAATGTGGATCCCAAAGGAGAAGCGGCGGGCCCGTTAGGCTCGCACAGAGCACTGTGACCTGAGCGGGGACTGAGGAGCCGACCGTTCCCTCGCACTTACCCTGGCAGTGATTTGTAGCTCGGGAGGCCCCGAGCACAGCTTGGTGTTCAGAGCCGGTCACCACGTGTCCCCTGCAGAAGCGTGGCCGGGGAGTCGTCTGAGCACAGCCCGCCCCACGTGTCCCCGGAGCGAAGGTGGGGGGCACCTCGGGTGTCCGGCCTGCAGCCCAGGGTCCGAGGGCCGTGCCCTCGGCCTTCGCAGGCCTCGGAAGTAGTTGGAATCGTGCCAGGCTGTGTTGGGCAGCGGGTGACTGTCCGTAATGATGGCCTCCTTTAAGACTGCTCCTTGTTTAACACCCCCCCCCAACAGAGCATAAATAGCCAGCAGGCCCCTCTGCCTGTCCGCCCACTGTCACCTCTGTGCGGCACGTCCCCCTCATCCTTGTGGGCTTGTGCCCCAGTGGGCACATCCTCATGAAACACCTGCATGTCCCCACGCCGGGTGCTCCGTGCCAGCAAGTGAAGAGGGGAGGGTGGCCTCGAGGTGGCCCTCATGGGGCAGGGGAACCTCCAGGCGAGACTGGGGTGGCAGCCTCGCCGACGGACGTGCAGTAGGAAGGGGAGAGGTGCAGAGGGACGCCTGGCGGGGATTTGTCACGTGAAGGATGGCGGTCCCCTTACGTTCCACCAGCACTCGGGTGCACGAGGCGGCCACTGCCTCCTCTGAGATCAGTGGTCAGGGTGCAGGAGGCTGTTGGCAGCGAGGGAAGATTTTGATTAGGACGGTGGGTTCTCCGGCCAGTGGCCACTGGCAAGAATGAGGGGAGGAAGCCAGGCGAGGACCCGAGTGACATGAAGAAGTACAGAGCCCTCGGTGTCTCTCGTCCTGGGAACTAAGCAGTAGGATTAGGAACACTTGGCACCCGCGGGAGGACAGAGGAGGGACTCACCCCCACCCAGGTGGGTCACCCTGAACACCTTGCTCCAGAGCTTCTCCTCAGTTAGGCTTTTCCCTGGGCCAAAAACTAAGGTGAGTGTTCCTGGGCCATGTGACAGAACTTTCCAGATCCCAGGTCAGCTCTCGGATTTCAGGAGGATGGAGAGTGATGGGACTCCCCGGACTCCCCCAGAATCGTGTGCACCCCGAAGGGCCGTGCATGGAGCTGACTGTCCGATAGGAAAAAGCTCTCTGCCTGCCTGCGAGGCTGAGCGGATGGGTGTGGCTGGAATTTCAAGCTGAACACAACTTCTGATCGTGAAATCATTTCATCTACGTTTGCTAATTTCCAGCAGAGTAGAAGCCACTTTGTTTTTATTTGCTACTGAGACTCCTGCAATGCCAGGGTGATCGGGGTGCACGAGAAGAGAGGGAATCCCTCTGGTCTCGTGTATCTGGTTCAGTGCTTGTGGTCAGTTTGCATCCTGGTCATTTCCCCTGAAAGCCTGGCATGAGGACAGAGCCTAATGACCAAGGCCCTCAGTCAGGTGACTCTCCCCCGTTGAGATTTCACTCTGTGGAGCCTCTGATTGGGGTCTGGACTCGTCTGCTGGTCCCACCTCCTCAGTCTCACACCCACCAGTGGGCCTGTCTGCTGCTTCCTCCCGCTCGCATCAGGGACCCACACTCGTGATCACCCAAGACCCCTCCCCTGGCCGGAGACATCCTGGGCATTCTCAGTGCCCTCCCCAGTCCCTTGGGCCTGCTCTGGCCATGCTACAGGAACCTTCTGTCCTTGGAAGGCTTTTCAGGGGCCATTCAGGCCCAAGCAGGCCCAGGGCTGGATGGGATGGTGACCCTCTGCCACCTCTGTCTGTCCCATCCAGGAACATTGCAAAGGAAAATGGAAATCAGCCTCTTGAGCTTGGATTTCTTTCCTTAGAACCAGACCAAACAAAATGAAAAATTCATTAAAAAAAATTGTTTTTTTCCTATAAGTAAAAAGAAATACATGTATTCAGAAAATACAGATTTAAAAAATAAAAAATAAAAAATTTCTTCAATTCCATCACCCAGACAAGTTTTTACATCATATATGTACACGTATGTATATATGTGAGTACACAGTGCATTCATATATATGTATATAAATTAGATTATATTTTGTCTACTGTTTTATGACCTGGCCTTTTCACTCAATGTATTGTGAATCTCTCTTCATGTTTCTCAATTTTCTTCTACAACATAACGTTTAATGGCTGCAAAGTATTTATTTCACATATTACATGTCACATTTATTTAACTACTCTCTTATATTAGGTCACAGATTATTTTCAGGTTTTTACTATTGAGAACAATGCAGAGGTTAATTATTATAGCTGAATCTTCAGCAACTTCTGGAAAATGTCCCTCAGATAAACTCTCAGAGCTTCCAGGAGGATGTGGGAAGGTGGTGCTGGGGTTATACTGGTAATGGCCTGTGTGTGGCAGGTGAAGTGTCCACCGGTCTTGCCCAGGTTTCTTGCTGTCCTAGGAAGTCTTACGGAGGCTTGGACCCACATTTCTGATGACATCGTCAGAGTCCCCCGAGAGCGATCTGGTGCCCCTGTGGGAGGAGTAGGACAAGCCCTGCCCATGTGGGAAACTCCTTGGTCTTCAGTCCAAGGACGGAGAACCTGGACTCACTCAAACCTGCCCCATGGTTCCCAAGCAGGACAGTTGCCTGAACCTCCCACCAGATGATTCTGGGCTCCTGGGAGCTCTCCGGAGCTCTTGTTATCATAGTGATGGCAATGGACACTGGTACAGCCCTCTACAGTTTACAAGTCCCTTCCATCCTCACAACAACCTTGTGCAGAAACACCGTTATTACCTCCACCTTGCAGATGAGGGATCCAGGGTACGGAGACCCACAAGTAGCCACGGTTAACAGCTGGCCCTCCTGACCGCAGCCCGTGCACCTCCCTGGGTGCCCTTCAGATGGGGAGAGTGATGTAAGGAAAGACCCCAGGCCTGGGGTCCTGCTCTCCTGGCTGCCACCATCAGGCTCTGTCAGTGCAATGTTGGATGGGGGGTCCCAGCAGCTCCAGGTGCCAATGCAGGAACTGGGTGTCCACAGCAGTAGCCATGGGGCTCAGGCCCACATGTCGTGAGGAGCCCAGCGCATGGTGCGTTGGCACTGAAGCACTTCCTTTCAGAAGACCAGGACCCTCTCGGCAGCACGGCTGCTGCTCATTAAGACAGAGTAGACATGGGCTTATACATGGGAGACATCTCTCTTAAAGATCAGACAGGGACCACCGTGGACACATATGTGCAGGTGTGCTGGGCTGAGCACAGTGTCCTGGGCTGCAGACAGATCAGGCCAGGGGACAGCATCACCCTGCAGTTCTTCAGGGTGGGGTGAGACATTCGGGGCCAATGTGGCTGATGGGGCAGGGGATAGACAGACCGATGCCCACATGGTCCTACAGAGCTGGAAGGCACCCAGGAGTGAACAATCAGAAGCCACCCTTGCAGGAACTGACTGCTTTGAATCCAAATAACTTTAGGGTGTGGCCACAGGGTCAAGCCTTTACCTTCTCATAGCTATTTTGTCGCCACCATGTTAGTAATACTGTTCTCTGGCCTTGCCTTTTCTTCCTTTGTTGTCCTAGAAAGCCCACAGCCCTTTAAGCAAACGTTTGTTTTGCCTCTGACATCTCTCTAAATCAGAGCTTCTTAACGATACCTAATGCCGTGGATCCTGCGGGCAGCCTTGGGAACCTGTGGACAAACCCTTCTCAGATGAATGTACTCAAATGCTTAAAACAAAATGTGCAGGATTACAAGGAAACAGGTCAGATTAGAATAGTCATAAAGTATATTTTCATTGTGATATGTCTTTCTTTGGTAATGTAGTTAATAAAATCTAGCAGCTAGTCTCTTGACAAATTTTGAGGGATGAGGAAAAACAATACTCTGAGATTCCTGCAACTATAACGAGATACGAGAGTGTCTGCGGTTGAAACTGGCCACAGTGTCCCAGGCGCTGATAAATCCTCCTGTGGTTTGACGTCTATTTCCTAATGAAAAGAACTGATAGATTTCAGTTAGAGATACCTTAGCAGAAAAACGAGGATGACCTTTCCCACCCAAGTTCACGGAGCTCACACTGAGAGCTCTGCTCTAAGGTAAACAGAGGTCAGTCTTCCTGCTTGGAGGGAAGATGAGGCACAGAGAGGCTGGGCGAGGGGCCCAGTGCAGCACAGCGGGCCAGAGGAGCCGGCGGCACACGGGCCAGCCGGGCCGTCTCAAGCTCTCTCCTCTTCAGCTTTCGGTCTGGAAATGAACCCAAATCTAGAGATTTTTATCCTAAAATCTTCCCCAAAGGTTAATTGACCATGTTTATTCCTCCAACGATGAAGACCATTGCTAAAATTACAAAACGTTCTAAAAAACATCTTAGGAAACAGGATAAGAGTTCCTGATAATATAAAACCCAAACCCAAACCACATAAACAGAATGATTCCATTAGTGGAAAATGAGAAGATTCATTTCCTCGGAGGCAGCCTTGATAATTCAATACTTAGTACTCATTTTTGGTAGCGCTGTCCAATTAGTCACAAGACTGCTTAAAGAAACCCTTCAGACCAACTTTCAGATTTAAAAGCAGTAGATATTTACAAATAAGCCGACCATAAACCCCACTTATTATATTTTGATGGCAAAAGAGGAAGTGGCCGTGGGGTCCTCGGGTCCTGGGTGACCCAAAGTTTTTCTCTAAATAAAGCACTTTTGGGGAAGTGAGCCCCCCCCCAAATGCACATTGATTTCAAACATTTCTGGAAATATACACCAAAAAGAAGGCAACGGTGCATGCTTATTTCCTCATTTAACTAACAGTCTAAATGAAATTGTGGACATTTGGTCTCTTGCACCGTTTTCGTAAATCAGAAGGATGATTCCTCCTACATGCCTGCGTTCCGGGCGTTGTGCATGACCGTCCCGGCCTCCAGGGCTGCCGCACGGGAAGCCTGGGGCAGCACCGTCCCCCGCCAGGACGCCCACTCCCCGTGCACTTCCCCAGGAAGGGACTCCGCCCTGCTGTTTGGGGCTGGCTTCCTCGCCCATGTCCCCGGGGGCCCCTCGCTGCCACGCCACAGTCCTCGCGTGGGATGAGCCATCTCTTCCTGCAGACCCCGTGCCCGTGGCTCCGGGGGAGGGCGGCGCGGCCACGCTCCTGCCTGTGCCATGTGCGATGACGGCGCTCCAGCCCGGCCTGCCCGGTGCCATCCCTCTCCTGGCTCTGCCCCCAGGGCTGCCCCTGTCCCATTGGTTTCTGCCCTGCAGGACTTGCCCGTCCGCTCTTGCAGGGCTATCCTTTTTCCTTCCACGTGTCTTTATCTCGACATTCAAGTACATCTGGGAATTTAGAAAGCAAGTCGGGGGTGCCAGGGAAGGAGCTGCCCTCAGAGACCCGTGCTAGGGACCTCGCTTCTGGCCGGCGGAGTGGCCGCGGGCCGTCCCCGCTGGGCCTTCAGTGCCTGTCCTCCGTAGGGTCCCACTGGGGTTTCTAAGCCCCGTCCTGTGAATTCAGCCCTGCTCTGCAGCACATGCTTTGCTGTTTGCCGCTCGTCCTTCACCCCCAGCTCCTGTGCCATCCCGTCCTGCCCACAGGGCACCCTTCCTGTCCACCTCCCTGTTCTCACACCCCGTGCGTCTTCTGCTGGGTGATTCAGAGCCCTGCCCCCAGCCGGTGGCTTCAGCCTGTCGCTGATCCCCTTTGCTCTTGCAGCCTTTGTTGGATCGTCTTCATTTCCCCCTTTTGTTTCTGTGGGGTTCTCTAAACTGTTCGTTCGTTTTACAAAAGCTTCGTCTTCCACCGCCCCATTCTCTCCTGCGCATCAAGTCCTACAACCGTGTCTCCTGTAAGCCGCTGGGATGCCTGCAGCTCACCATGGCGACGGCGGAGGGGGGCGGGGCAGCCCCTCCTATGCCTCAGCTTCCCCTTCTTCCTGGGGAAAGGTCCAGAAGGAGCAGCCAAGACTCCCAGGGGAGAAAGGAAGAAACTTCCAGAAGCCCAGCCCTGCGTGCCAAGTGGTTAGACAGCTTTGGCATGCCGGGTGCCGCGGGGCTGCAGAGGAGAGTTTCAGATTTATAGAGAAGTAGTTTCTTGTTTATTAGTGACAGTGGCTGCTAAGAATTAACAGGCAGTTGTAAGTATATGAAAATAACACATTAATGCAGATGTTGGAAAGAAGCAACATCCTGTAGCAATCCCAGGTGTGAGGAAGAATTTCAGCCTCAACCAAAGGCCACATCGGTCCTTCGTGTCAAGACCCTCTCTCTCTGGTCTTTTTCCTTCTTGGAAAAGCTCAGCCGCGACTTTGCTGCCAGAGCCACCCCAGCAGTTGTCTGCGCCTCATTGTCCCACCAGGCCCTGCGGCCGGGGCAGGGTGTGTCCCCGCCTGGGCTCCTGATTATAAATTTAAAAGAGTTTCTCCTGTGACAGCAGATGCCCCACCACTTCCTGAGATGTCCCTCCTTTTCTCTTTGGGCATCAGCTCTTCCCACTTTTAAAGACACACGGCACACAGAAAACGCAGCCATGCATGCAGCCCGAAGGCCATTCAGCGCCTGGCCCCTTCCCAGGGCTCTCTGCAGTGGTCCGGGAGTGGCCGCCATTCACCCTTTGCCTTCTGGTGGCTTCTGAACCATGAAGTCCTGGGCAGCGGTGCTCAGGACAATCTGCCCGTGCGAGGGGCGGGACCAGAAGTCTGGGGCCCTGGGGGGTGCAGGTCCTCGGGCTGATGCTCCCTGTCTCCAAGGATTCCCACTTCCTACTGGCCCAAGGTTGTGACTGGGACCGCTCCACATGTCGGGTATGAATGTGAGCACCGATGACATTTAGCAGCAGAATGCTGTCCGTGGCTCACGGAGGTATAGCCAGGGAGACTTGGTGGTCCCAGGGAGACTTGGTGGTCCCAGTGGGGCTGCCCTTTGCAACCAGTGGGAAAAGGTCACCTTGATGGGGCCTCTCTCCTACAGCCTGAGGAGGAGGACACAGCCTGGGACCAAGGAGGACAGATAAAGGGCCTCTGTGGGAGCAGGCCTGCTCCGCTGGCTACCGGGCCCCGCTCGGAGCCGCCACTCTCAGCCACTGTCCCTTCACGCCAGTGCGGGCCCTGCCCACCTCCTCCTGCCTCTCACAGTGGCTGCCTCTCTCCAGTCTGTCCTCCATCAGCTGCCAGAGAAGTCTCCAGAAGTACAGCTCTGATCTGTCACCCTAGAAAGCCTACAGTGGCCCTTGATGTCATCCAAATAAATCAAGGGCCTCCTTGTCCTCCTTTCAGCTTTATTTTCTCTGTGTCACCTTTGTACCCCTGGCCATGGTCCAACGGGATGATTCCGACTCTTCCTAGGTGATGCCTGCAGTTGCCTCTTCCTGGCCGGCCCCCACCAGCTCCACAGGTACAACCCCTCGTCTACCCACGGGGTCCAGGACCCTGCTCGCCGGGGTTTGCCCAGGAGGGGGCAGGGCAGGGGAGCCTCCCGAGGGAAGTGAGGCCTGGGCTGCAGGGGGAGGTGGAGCCCAGGCTCCCCGCCGGCGGCCACGCAGGTGCAAGGTGCAGGATGCTCGTTGCAGAACAGCCTCTCATCTGGCTGCAGACGGGGTCTGGTCCAGCTTGCTGTACCCCACAGAGTGCTGTGCATGCTGGGAGGGAAGACCCATGCCTCAGATCCCAGCTGGGTGCTGCAGCCTTAGCTCTCCACTTGGAAAAGAGGGCAGAAAGAGTGTCTGCCTCCTGGGCCTGTGGTGAGGCGCCCAGGAGAGGACTCGAAGCCCATGGCACGACACTTGGCACATAGTACACACTGGTGCTACTTCTCACATGCCTGAGAAACTTACCATCCAGACTGAGCTGCCTGGACAGGGAGGGGAGTGTCACCAGGTCAGGGCAACAGGCAGGACTTGAGCCAGCCCAGGTGTGGGGCTCTCTGGCCCTTATTACAGAATACCGTGAATATTTGTGGACGGAGCCAGATTTTGAACGATCAAGTTTCTTAGTAGAACAAGTAGGAAATCATGGGGAGGGGGTGACCAGACAGGCCCGGCTCTGAAGGGTCTGTGGGGGCCGGAAGGTGGCCGAGGACAGAGTCGTCGCAGGGCAGCACGGGGGCTGGGAGACGTCGCCACAGGTGCAGCACGGGCTGCTTCGGGCAGGGCAGGTGTCGCCCCTGCTGTCGTCCGCAGGAAGTGCGCAGGACCGCAGGAGGGACTGGGATGGCCTTCAAAGGCAGCACAGTCACACAGACGGGAGAATCTCGGTGATGCTCTTCCAAGTACAGGGCTCGGGTTGGGCGTCCCACTGCTACAGGGATGTGTCTCCAGAGCAGCTGGGACAGGAGGGCCTGGCCCCACAGGGGCAAGGAGCCTGTCAAGACCGAGCTCAGGTATAAGGCTGGAGTTCTGTGCAGAAGGATGGTAGGTGATGGTGGGACGGAGGGCCCTCTACCCGCTCCCTGCACACCTGGAGAGACGGTCCCTGGGCCCTCTCCTGGGCCATGTGTGGGGCTTCAGGGCCTGCCAGGGCTGCCAGGGCCCCACTGGCCAGCAGCATCTCCCTAGCCCAGCATCTGTCTTGGGAAAAAAGTCTATTTTCAGGAAAAAGGAGAACATTTTAGTTTGGTGACCAATAAACGCTGGTCCAAAACCAACCAGTACCCTTAGGTACACCCTCCCTCACCCTCGGCCCAGGGGAGGTGCCTCTGGAGGTGCCATCTCTTTGAACAGACGACCGCAGTCCAGTGGACCAGGGCCTGCGTCAGCGTGTGCATGAGGGTAATGAACCACTTCCTGCCCACCAGGTGCTTTGCGAGACTAGACTGTTAACCCCCTTGAGAGTCAACTGAGGCTCGGGGCCGTGGTCCCCTCACCCCAAGTGGTCGCATGAGGTTTAGAGTCCAGGCAGTGTGAGTCCAGAGACCAGCACAGGGGCTGGGGACAGGGCAGGGCTAAGAGGGGGTGACCCAGGGCGGGTCAAGAGCAGAAAGAATGCCCTGGGGAAGAGGTGGGGAACCTCTAGGGTTGGCAGCCCCCCTCAGACATTTGTGGAGCTGCCCCCGCTGGGCTGGGCAGCTGGAGGGGCTGAGCAGGGCTGCGGGATCATCGAGGGGTATTGCGGGACAGCAGCAGCAGGTGGGTGTGCAGAGATTCTGCAGTGCTGATAACAATCGTGCTAGTACCCCTTGAACCCTTCACACCATGCTGGGGCTGTCCTGAGCTTTTTATAAAAATCTTCTCCTTTCATCTTCACTGCAGCCATGCAAAGTACACACTATTATGCCTTCTTTACAGATGAGGAAACTGAGGCAGTAGGGGTACAGAGTGACCAGTGCAAGGCCACAGTGCTGGTGGCTAATGGCTGGACTCAGCCTGGGACTGGGCCCCAAGCTGGTCATTCCCCTGCCTGGTCCTGGGGAGGGGGTCATGCGCCCCTCCTCCTCAGAGAGGCTGGCTGTGCAGACTATAAAGGGCAGGGACTGTGCTCCCGGCAGCTCCTTGAGGCCGTGGTCATGGGGCACTGACCAGGCACCTGCTAGGGGGGCAACGTAGAGCCAGGTCCAAAGGGAGAGAAAGAACAAAACAGGGTCTCGCTCTGTGCAGAGACTGACACGCAGGGTCAAGAGGCCAGACCACTGCGATCAACCAGAAAATGGGGAGATCGGACGGTGTGCACCACTGGAGGGAATGCAAAACGTGCAGCCGCCGTGGAAACCAAACGGCGGTTCCTCAAGAAAGTAAAAATCAATTACCATGTAATTCGACAATTCCACTTCCGGGTATATGCCCAAAAGAATGGAAAGCAGGGCCTCAGAGAGACATCTGCACACCCATGTTCTTAGCAGCACTATTCACAATAACCAAAACGTGAAGGCACCCAAGTGTCCATCGACGGATGAATGGATAAGCAGGCTGTGGGTTCCTCCATACAATGCAATAGTACTCAGCCTTAAAAAGGAAGGAAATCCCGACACCTGCTACAGCAGGGACCTAGAGGAGTCAAATTCATAGAGACAGAAGGTAGAATGGTGGCTGCCAGGGGCTGGGGAGGGGGATGGGAGGTTAGTGTTTAAGGGATACAGAGTTTCAGGTTGGGAAGATGAAAAGGTTCTGGAGATGATGGTGGTGACAGCCGCACGACAATGTGAATGTGCTTAATGCCACTGAACTGTGCACTTAGAAATGGTTAAGATGGTAAATTTTATGTTATACGTATTCTAACACACTTTAAAAAAAGAGGCCCGGACCACAGAATACGCCTCAGTGTCAGCTGTAGGATGGGGACCGGAGGTCAAAGGGGGTGGAGAGGGTCAGTGGCAGGGTAGGCCCCCACCTTGTTTCTGCCTGTGCCTCACACCTGTCTCAGCATCAGCTGTGTCTCTAACAGATAAGGACTTGAGCTGAGAGCTGAGCCAAGTAAATGGTCCCCACCCGCTTGCCACAGGCCCCTGGGGTAAGGAGTTATTGAAAAAGGCCTGCAAACCCACGTTCTCACCAATTAGTTTTGAAGACAGGACAAATAATATATATTGGGTTTATATAGCATGGCTCAGACAGCTGCCCACCAGAACTTCCTTCCTTCTTTAGTAACACCACTGTAACCAGCAGGGCTGCGGGTCAGGGCCAAGGCCCAGGCTCCTTGCACTCGGTGTGGCCATGTGACTCAATTTCTCATGGGATGTTAAGAGAGTGGGTACACCACTTCCAGCCTGGGCTGGAGACACTGGGCCTGCCCCTCCCATGTCCAGACAAGCACAGTCTAGATGGGAAGGCAAGACACAGCTCTGGCGGGCAGATGGCACTTGGCCCCAGGGCTGGGCAGGAGCGGCCTGTGCCACACAGTGGCCTCAGTCCCCGTTGCCAGTTCACTCAAACTAATTAAAACAAAATAAAATTAAAATTCAGCTCCTCAGTTGCACTAGCCACATCTCAAATGCCCAGGAGCCACGCATGCTGGTGGTTACCGTACGGGATGGTGCTTACATGGCAGGTCTTCATCTTTACAGAAAGTTCCAGTGGATGGGGCTGGAAAGGAATCTGGGTTTCTAAATGACCCCTAGGGATGAGCTGCCCATGATCTGAGTCCCTTGAGTATGTCCTGAGGGAAAGTAAACTTCTGTGTTCTTTAAGTCACTGAATTTTGGGCCCTGTTTGTTATAGCACCCTAGCTTACACGTGTATTTGAGGATGTCTGTGTGCTTGAACATCTGTGTATTTGTGTGTATTCGTATGTGTGCATCTATGAATTAGGCCTTGGATACATGGGAGCGCTATCATGACTGGTCAAATGCAAAGCCATTTAAAAGCTCCTCGGAACCCAAAGTTGTTTTTTTGGTCTTTATATGTTTTCTCAAAAGGTATTAAAAATATAACTACCATCTAGATTCAGATCTCAAAGTCTTCAGATGTTAAAATGAGATCCTTTTACTTGAAAAGGTTGGGAATCACTGAACCAGACAAGCAAGACAAAGTAGGGTCTGCAGAAGCGGGAGCAGAGGACTCCCAGGTGGAGAGCTACTGGTCACTGTCTGATTCTTGCACGCTGGCGCACAGGGAGGTTCTGTGTGCACAGCTGGGCTATGACCTCTGGCTTCAGTGAGGGGCCATAGACCCCAGCCTGACTCTAGAAGGAGATGTCCCAAGCAGCCAAGGCACACATGAGTCCCAGGTGTCCTGGCCTGGTGTCCATCAGTCCTCCAGCAGCCTGATGAAGGAAGGGCTATAATTCTCATCCCTTTTCTACAGATGAGAAAACTGAGGCACAGATAGGTGAAGTCTCATCCCCAGTGTCACACAGCTGGGACCCCAGCGCCTGCTCGTGACCTCCCTCGCGGCAATTGGGGGTAGGGTGGAGGCGCATGCGTGGAGGTGTGCTTTACTTCTCTGCAGTGTCAACATCTCCCCTCACCCGGCACTTCCTGTCCCACCACCGTCGGCCTTTGTTCAGGCTTTCGCATAACAGGCAACTGTGCTCTTAGTTCTCTCTGACGTGTGAACACATTCCTGGGAATTTGCAGCCACAGTCAAGAAATTAATTTTGTATAAGTCGCCAAACACCTTTCACTAAGTGACAATAATACACAGTCCTTCCTGGGCCTCAATGACCGGTACACCATTAGCAGAGCCTGCATCTGTCCATTGGGTCTCCTCGCCACCATATCCGTGTATCCCCTCCCATAACCCTGGAGCCCCAGTAGCCAGTGTCTTTGACTCTAGGAGGACCCTCCCTCATGAAAGCACCCTCCTCTGACCCCCTGTTTTGGATTCCATCCAGCCTGAGTGAAGCCACAGCACTGCAGTGTGGTTGGTGACAGTGAGCAGCCCTGAGAGTGGGCCACTAGGACCTGTGGTTCCAGTCTCATTAGTGACCAGTGAGTCAGATCAGAGTGCCTGGAGGGACACTTGAGCTTTCCCCAGTAATTGTGACCTTACGGGAGACAGAGAACCTAGCAGGATGGGGCGTGAGTGAGTAAGACGGAGGGGCTTCCAGAGAGGGTGGGCTGGCCAGCAGACAGCCTCAGACCCAGGGCAGGAGGCAGCGGGGTTTGGAAGAAGCTGGGGTGTGCTATTTTCAAGGGAAACCACCTCTGGGGGACAACTGAGGACCTGCTGGCCTCCCATATCCGAAGAAAGATGCAGGAGCAGCCACCAAGGGTGGAGAGCTGATCAGAGAAATTTTCATGAAATCTGAGCCCCAAGGCAGGTGTTGGGCAGGTGGCAAAGGGGCTTTGCTCCTCTTGGGATGATAATGGGGCCCCAGGGAACTAGCAACAAGGGACAGTACCCTTTGGGTCGAGGCTAGAGGAGGAGCCAGTGACTGAACAGGAGGATGCCAGCCCACCCTCTCCACCCCTCCTTCTATGCAGGACCAGTGTTTCCAGGTCTGCAAGGGTGGCCTTGCCCCCAGCACAGGGAGGGCCCTGATTGGGTGGGTCAGTCAGCATCACCAAGTCATTGGCTTAGAAAAAGCACATGACCTCATGCGAGCCAATGAGGCGTCAAGAAATGTGCACTGCGAGCTGATGGAACCTGGACGGGGGCGGGGGTCCCTCCCCAGCTGGGTGTGAACCAGGGAGCTCATGGCCCCACTTTGCTAGAAGCCAACTTGTATCCATGTAGAGAAGAAGCCTTAGTGTGGAACCTACACCACGCCAAGGGAAGAGACCCAAAGAAACCAGCCCCTGGCAAGGTTGTTGAGCCTTGGCCAAGCCTTACCTGAAGTCCACCTCACTGCTGGACTTTGGTCTTTGTGGGCCAGTAAATTCCCTTCATTGTCGAAGCTGGTCTGAGTTGGTCTTTTCTGTTACCAGTGACTAAAAGCATCCTAACTGGCACCGCTGTAAATCCATCTCACGTGACGTAATGCCCATGGGCTGGATAAGTGAGGGCTTTAGACGGTGGAGACTTTGTCAAAGGCCTGAGGTGCTGTTGTGAGCATTGCATTTACCAGCCTCACTCAATTCATCATCCCATGCACTCATTACGTACCTCCTCAGTGAACAGGTAGTAAAGTATGGCTTCCGTCGTGTTTTAGATGTCTAAGAAGGTCCTCCCACTGGTGGTGGGAATTGACCAGACCGAGAAAGGCAACTATAATTTGCATAGGAGGAAAAAAGGGAGAACTAGTCCTATTTTTTTGGTATTGTTTCCAAATTTGGTTTCTACTCCCCACCTTCAGAGTTGGAGGTCCTGTGGGCTCAGCTCAGGGTGGGGACCGAGGGCTGCGCCACGGGGCACCAGCAGGGCAAGTGTGCACTGACGCCTGGGTCCTGGTACCAGCTATGAGCTCCCTAGCCCTGGTCCTGCTGGTCATGGTGGTCTTCCAGCCCTTCTTCTGGTCCTGGAAACAGTGGGATCCCCCAACATCCTACTAGCAGTGGGAGATCTAACCTCAGATGCTCTGAAGCTGCCCCACTAGTCTCTACAATGCCAGTGGGAAAACAAGATTTTGTCCTCTTTTTTTACTACATATCGTGGTTTGATTTCATATCCTCAAAACAACTAGCATTTGGTGTCAAGCACTCAGGTGTGTCTGTTGCGAGCCACAGGGAGCCGTCTTTCCCAGGTTGCAGAATGCGTCTCTCTTTGGGCCTGGTCACAGTGCTGACTTGTAGTGGTCTGCCCTGTCCTGCCCCTCCATGGACTGGCATCTGCCAGGTGTCCCTGAGGACCTCCCACCCCCACACTGGACAAGCTGCCGCCAGCCTCTGTGGTTGGGCACTGCAGATGCCCACTCTGGTTTCGTGGCCAATTGTGGACCTCCCTCCTCTGCTTGGGCACAGTTGGTCGCCCCCCAGGGTAGGGTCCCCAAGGCCCACCAGCAGCACCCTCCTGACTCCGTTTACCTGCCTCTTGCCACGAGGAGCTTCAGGCCCAGCTTCCAGGCCTCTGGTCTGGGAGGGGCCTTCTGTGTCCAGAGCACCGCTCCCCACCTTCTCCATCCCCCATAGCGTGGGGCTTGTCCCAAAGCTGCCCACTTGGACGTAAACAAGGCAGGCATTTCTCAGTGATGTGGCCAAGGCCTAGGTAGATTGCTGGGTGAACTGTTGGCTTGCAGGTGACTGGGTCCCAGGCGGTGGCCACAAGCCACAGTCGGCCAGAGACCCAGATGCTGTCTTGACCGTCCCGGGTACCTGGGCCTCGGGCAGCAGCTAAGCTTCTCAGATATGGCCGGAACTTTTTTTTTATTTTTTATTTTAACAAATATGTTGCCCACTATGTGTTCAGACAGGGTTTTCACGAATACCATGGACAGGATTCTGGTGACACACACTCCTCTTACTGTGGGTGCGAGGTGGTACAGTGTGATGTTCTGGTCTCTCCCTCCCATCGGTGCGTTGGGCTTTAAAAGCTGATGTGCCAAAAAGGAAGCCATCGAGATGCAGTCCTGCCGTGTGTCCTTTGAGGTGAGTTCTCCACTACCCCAGCAGCTCCTCCGGTGGCTGTCTGTTGCTGGGCGCCCACCCCGACTCTCCTCTAACAGGGGTCAGGGGGAGAAGCGTCAAGTCCCTTCTTGCACACACACTGCTTTCCAGAGGCCCCCCAGCCTTACCGTCGGCCACAGAAGGGGCTCAGTTACGACGAGTGGTAAGCTTGTTACTGTCATCTTCTTGTTGGTTTGGAACATGATTTTACACGAGATTCTGAAATGGGAGATGGCAGGTGGTGTCAGTGACGGGACAGTGCAAACCTCGCTGTGAGATCGCAGAGCGGCCTCTCCATGGGTTCCTCATGGCCTGGCCCCGGCCCTGGAGTCCCGCTCCTGCCTCCCTCACTGGCCGCGGCATTGGGCACGGAAGTCCACACCAGGGAAGAAAAGGAACACAGGGCTCAGGACAGGGTGTGATGCCTCGGGGGACCCAGGACGGAGGAGGGTGGCAAGACAGGTCCTCACTGCCAGGATGTCGTTTGTGACAGGAAAAGGTGTGAGAAGGAAAAGTCTCCATCCATTCTGTGTCTGGTCATCAAAGAAATGAAGGAAACGCCTAGATCTAGGGTGGCCCATGTGTAGGACAATGTCCTTCCTTCCCATCTGCAGGCCATCGCCATCAGCCTCACGCTTATGAGTGGCTGGTGCTCTCCGAGCGAGGCTCTCCTGACACTCAGCAGGGCTACAAGCTCCGGGAAAGTGGAGGCCGTATCTGATGGGTCACACCCTGCCCCACGCGGGGACCAGGGTGGCGCATGCTGGACACTCAGCAAAGGTTTGTAACACAAGCAGATGGACACTCTCCCTCTACCCCTCACGGATGCTGCAGCCACCCCCTCCAGAAGCACCTGCTTCCCACAGTGGCAAACGGAGTCCAGGCTACCTGGAGCGTCCTCTCCTCATGGTCAATCCCCAGAGTGCGAAGGTGAAGCCACACACGCTGCCAACATCTCGCTGACCAAAGCAAGAGGCACAGCCGTGCTCCATGTCCCCGCGGGGAGTGCTTCACCCCAAGGACGGGGGCAATAGTTGCTGAAAAATATAGACCCTATATGTCAACGTACACACATACCTTCTTTATGAAGCATTGTCCTGTCTATCAAGAGACCTAGGCAGTGGTGGTTTGTCATTGGGGCGCTTGTTTTTGAGTTTTCACTTGTTCTGTTTGAAGTAAAATAAAGTGCCGGCACCTGCACCTCATGATAAAGCTGCTGCCTCTCCTTTACCCGCTTTGTCTGTGTTCCCCCAGCCTCCTCTTCCAGCGCTGCCACTAACGTCTTAGTGCAAATTAGAAAAAGGCTCCCCATCGGGCAATCACAGTGTTGTGGGTACAAACCCTGGTGAGTGGGTGGCAACTTTGTGTGATTTAGAATAACACACACTTTCCTCAAGGTGGATGCAGCCCTGCGCCAGGACACAGAGCCTGGCGAACAGAGTGCAGGCTGGGTTTGAACTTGATCACCTCGGCGGGCTGCTTTGGGCAGTCAACAACCTGCTGTACTGCATATGACAGCCTGTTTCTCCACCGTCGTCCTGTCTCTGCGCTAGCAAATAACATGAAACTCCAAATGCAGGTCGACGGATGTTCTCTGAAAAACAAGAGAAAAACAAAAACCTCACGGCTTTCGGTATTCAGTAGTGAGTAAACCCTTTATATTCCTGGGTAGAGGAGTCGCACAAGTCCACTCAAACACCTGGTTTTCACCTGCTAAGTTGTTAGAGATGAAAACATAAGTTTATTTGAGTTAGAAGAGTGTCACCCAGAATCACCCTCCACTGGCAAAGAGGGGAAGAGGAGTAACACCGATCCCACCGAGGAGAGTCCAAGAACGGTGCCACTATCGACATGTCTAAACAGTGTGGCATCGAAGCTGGCAGCGAGTGCGGCAGGAGATGCGGGCACCTACCGGGAGGACACCATGCGCACCTCAACTCATCCTTGACTTATGTCCCAGCCCTCAAGCAGAGCCTTCAGACGTCCTCTGCCTTTCACAGTTACAGAGTGAGTGACTGTAACAACGGAAAAGAGTCCTTATCACGCAAGGAACAATTTGGGCATGACATCTGAGACTTCATCTTCCTCTTCCAGCCTGGGTCTGGGCACCCAGAGAGAGAGAACAGGAGAGGGAATAAAAACGGGGACAGTCTAGGCAGAGAGACACCTCTCTGCTCTCAGAACGGGCTCTGGCCCTAGTTTCAGGATGGACAGGCCCTTGTCATTGTGGTGTGACATACAGGGTTCAGGTAGGTTGTTTGCGGCCAGGGTGAGTGGGCCTATGCTGCGCTAACAAATTAACTGCGACATCTCATTGGCCCATCTCTGCACGTCTGAGGTGAGGTGCAGGGCTCTGCTCCACACGGTCCTGCAGGGATCCAGGCGATGTGGGCTTCACTGTCCTGTACCCCAACATCTACCTCTGGTCTAAGGGGATCACTTTTGCTCCCAGACCACTGGTCAGTACCAACCCAGTGTCCCCAACCTAACAACAGCAGAGGCTGGGAAGTGCACAGGTGCATATGGAATGTTTGGGCACATTATCCACCACAGTCCTCTTGGCCAATTATTTGTGCTTGCATGCTATACCCATGGAGGCTAGTCCCTCCTGGCATTCCTGTTGCCTTTGCCGTCCAGTGGTTCTCTTTAAAACGCAGTTACTCCTGCAGGGGTGAGTCTCGGACCTTTCCACCCTGTGGCTTTGGGAAAGGTGCTTCTCCCCTGTGCTCACTAGTGCTGTACTAGTCCCAGGACTCATCTCCCCGATTGTGGTGAGGATGAAGCAAGATGATCCTGTTCAGGGCTTTGTACGGCCCTAGCGCTCCTAAGCACATGACAAGTGCCTGTGACTGTTGTCATCGGTGGTCATGACTAGGCCTCTTTGGTGGGGGCGGGTGTGTCACATACCTGCTCTCTCAGCACCACGAGGCCAACGCTTGGCAGAGCTACAGGAGCCAGAGAGGAAGGCCGGCAAGGCCCTAGACGGGGAGGCGCCTTCAACCTGTCTTCATCCTGCACATGCTGATGGAGCTTCCAAGAAAGTGCAGTGGGGGAGGTCTCCATCTGAAGCTTTCCCCAAGGGTTTTAACCAGATGCCTATCTTCTTCTCTGCCTGGAAGTACATGTTGTTTGACCTGGCACATAATTATGTGTTTAGTTGCTCTCAGTTTTATGTTTCTGCATTTCAGTCTCACAGAAAATTCTCCAGCTTCTTATTTGAGAACCTCAGCACCTGACTTTATTGGTCTGCTCTGTGCAAACTGGGCACGGGAAGCTAGTCAGCAGTGTTAAAGATAATAATAGCAATAATAACAGCTAGACAATTAATAATCGAGTGCCCACTGTGTGCTCAGCATCTTCCTGGGCACATTGAACACAGAGCACCCAATGGAACCCTGAAAATGCACACTTGTTAGGAGGAAGGCTAAGAATTGGATCCTGCCTCAGCAAGAACAATTGCTACCTTTTACTGAGTGTTTATTCTGCGCCAGGCTTATTACACATGTGATTGCAACAGCCTCTGAGGCAGGTATAATTCTCCCCACTGTACAGTGAGGAGGCAAAGCACAGAGCAGTAAGAGCTCTGCCAGGCTTGGCTAGAATTCTTACCAGGTCTGGCTAACTCCGGAAGCTTTGCTCCATTACATCATGCTACTTGACGAATTTTGCCAACTCAGGGAGGTAGGAGAAGGGAGCTAAGACTTACGTAAAATTGAAACAGCCAGGGGACAACACATAAGAGTGTATAATTTGATATTTTCCCAATTAGAAATAGGAGTATTGCGTATTAATCACAGCTAACACTTACCAAGGGCCCACTGTGTGCCAGGCATGATTTCCAGAGCCTGACAGGAGCTCACGGGGTGATTCTCATGTCACACTGACGAGGTAGGTTCTGTTATTACCTCTAGGTTCAGCTGAGGAAACCAAGGCACATGTATGCAGTGTGGCCAGGCCCAAACCGTGACACAACCGGCCAAGGAAGCTGAGAGTGATGCGCGTGGTGGACAGGAGCGCACACAGGCCCGCCGCATGTGCTAGCCGGGACCACCTCACTTATCTGAGCCTCAGTCTCCTCACCCATGAAACAGCGATGATAATAATAGCACCCACCTTGTGGGGTGCATTGTGAGAGTGATTTAAGATAATCTACACAAAATGCTGAGTACTGGCCATCCTGGATTGAATAGTGTCCCCACCCCCCAATTTGTGGCCATTGGAGCCTGTCAATATGACCTTATTTGGAAATAGGGCTGTTGTAGATGTAATCAACTTATGAGAAAGTCATCCTGAATGAGGGCGGGCCCGAAGTCCCATGAGACTAACGTGCTTAGAAGAAAAGAGAAATGTGGACACAGACACACTGGGAGAAGGCCACATGACGACCAAGGCTGGGACCGGAGTGATGGCTCTGCAAACCAAGGCATGTCCCGGATTGCTGGCAGACACCAGCAGATGGAAGAGATGAGGGAGAGAGGCCCCTCTGACCCTTTGATCTTTGACTTCCGGCCTCCAGACCGGTGAGCACAAACTGCTGTTTAAGCCGCAGCTGCTGGAACTTCCTCATGCCGCCCAGCAAACCAACACACAGGCACACGGTAGGGACCCAGTAAGTGTTAGCTGTACTATCATATGAGACAGAAAGATGCAATAAACCACATGTCTGGGAAACCTGACTTCCAGGACAAGAAACATGAAGAAAGTTCTGAAATGTCTTTTAAAGTGACCACAGCCTGAGGACAAAACACTGAAGGGATGAAGAGGAATGGTGGGGGGGAAGGGGTCCCGAGACGTTTGTCTCCTGGCGTCTCCGGCTGCTGCCACGGAGCTTCACGGAGCTTCACTTCCCTGGAATTTTGAAGCCTCCCATTTGCCAGTGCTGTGTTTACAGTAATTGTAGTGCATGCTTGTGCCTCGTACACAGAGAGACGTGTAGCAGGGACAGACATTCCTGAGTCCTGGAAACCAAGGACGGTGGGGGCGGGGCGTGGACCCCAGCCAGGCCTTCCAAGCTGTGTGTGTCTGGGGGGGGGTGGGTGCTGCCAGCTGCCCCTCCCCCTCGGCCTGCCAGCTGCCTCGGGGACAGTGTGTGCAGTTAGCCCGGAGCACCCGCCCCCTGCTGAGGGCCGGATCTAGAAGGGCAAAGGAGGGGCTTTGGAATGCAGGGAAGGATGCGCACTTTAGTGGGAGTCAGGTTTTCTGCCTGAGGCAGAGGGAATTCTAACACACACTGGAGCAGAAAGACAGAAATTGCCTTTTAGACAGCTGCCATCAGCAATATTTAGCAGGCAGGTTCTGCAGGGCAGTTTAACCTTCTGTAACCTTACAGATAAGCATGCGCACGCACAAACACACACACTCATTCACATGCTCGGCTGTACAGATACATCTGTGATTCTATATAATGTTTTACCACAATGGTTTTATTTGTGGGGAGCTCTGCAGACTGATATTTTTCTTCTTCAACATACACATGTGCATATACACAAGTGCATATACACACATGCATAGACACATGTGCGTAGACACACATGCACATCTGTCAGGAATCAAAACTTAAAGAGGCGAGCATGGGAGAGCTTCCTGCTGATCAGGGCAATACTGAATGTACAGTTGGAGCTCAGCAAATAATTAATAGTAATGAAAATTGACGTTGTAAAAATTAAAGTGAGAGGGCTGATAGAAAGGAATTGGTTTGGTTGTCAAAACTCAGGCCTAAAGGGAAACAGAGTGCTTTGGAGAATCTTTTAATTAATTTTAGAGTTTCCCTGTTTCTTTTCTGCTAAATGATCCAAGTTCCGTTCTTGGCCATCAAGATCCTTTGCAAAAAGAGGGACAGACAGGACAGGGAAGAATGGTGTTAGGGAGAGTCCCATCCTGGGAGCCTCTGGAATTCCCCACCACCCAGCACAGAAAGCTCAAGGTGGGGGTGACACAGCCCGAAGAGGGGTTCGTTTTGTAAATTCACTTTTATTACTGATGAATAAACCAAGAGGTCTACCTCATTCATAGCTGAAATAAAAATGGATCTCTACTGTCTGACCAAGTTCAGCCACTGAGCTGCAGCATTAACTTGTATTCTAACAAGATTAAAATATATTTGTCCTGGGGATTAGCATACTTAAGTCCCCTTTTGCCTTTTTAGCAGTGGCAGGGCACTTTGATCTGCCTTGCGTGGCAAGAGCGCGGCTTGGGCCCAGCTATCCGACTGCCAAGTGTGAAATCAGCCTGATGTCATCCCATTCTTCAGCTTTTACATCTTTCACCAGTTTAATTATATTTCCGCCACAAAGCTCCAGTGCCTCATTGCGTATTCGAGTTTGACTAGGAAGCATTTAAAAAAAAAGTGCGAATGAAATACCCCTGTGGGGGAAGGGATGGGGGTGGGTTGGGGGCTGCAAATCTCATGGAGCAGAAGCAAGGCGCCCCCACCGCTGCTCTGCCCCTCATCCACGTTCTTACCTGCGTGGAAATGTGTCCAGCGCCGTGACTCCGCGCGGTGCCGAGCCCCCTCGGATGGCGCCTGGCACAAAGGCCATTGTCACGCAAGAGCGTTAGGCATGGGGGCCACTTTGGCGTGTGACTCCAGTGGGTTTGTATTACATTCTTCCTCTGACATGCCGTTTTTGTTTCCTTGGGGCTCGGAAGTCCCAGGGCGTGCTCCTGTCTCTCTCCCCACGAGCTGAGGAGTCACCGGTGGATCTCCCGCTCTGAGGCACTGTGGGTCTGGCTGGTCTTTGTCACCTTCAAGAATCAGAACATTTAACTCTTCATCTAGACCTGATATTCTGGCCTTCCAGCCCTTCGCAAATCCCCCCAGAACTACTCGGAATAGGCCTTGAGTCAGCCTCCACATGGCACCTGCCAGAGTCGCCTCGCCTCCAAGGCCACCAGAAGCCCTGTCTTTCACGGCTTGGGGGCGAGGGGACGGAGGGGAAGAAGGGGGACTATAACCTGGAGTTACAGGTGCACAATCCAGTCAATTCCGGCCCTGCGGTCTCTGGCGGCCACCCCCTCCAAGGGCGCTAGCGTTTGGGACAGGAAATGAGCCACCTGTCGTGGCTGGAGCTTTGACCTTCACCCCAAGCTCCTGGCCTCGGACACATTCACTCCCTGCTGGAGTGTCTCTGAGACCCCGGCATTCTCTTGGGCGCACAGAGCCAGGGACCGTTGGGCATTACTTCCACATACAAGCTGGACAGAATAGAAATGCAGATTGGCTTCTTTAGCATTGGAGAGCAGGTCAACGCTGGGAAATGCTCTCCTCAGACAGCCCCCTTTGTCTGAGACTTTCCAGTGTTTCCCACCCTATCGCGGGAGCACACACAGGTAGTGGGCAGTCAACGCCCTGCTGTTCACTTTCAGCCACTGGGTGAAAGGAAGAGACGGCCCTGATAGGCCTTTAAAAGGCCCAGGTTTATGACTGATTTTTATTTGGAATCATCGCTCCTGTTAAAATTGGAGGTTAACAACACACTGCTTCTTAAATTGAATGATATAATTATAAAATTATCTCCACGTAATTAACTCAGGATTATGTTTCATTCTATTTAGCATGTAATCAAAGCCTGTTATGCTTTTAGCTATAGGAACAGCAATTAATTTAAAAGGGCTACTTAGACGCTTCACCATTGAGACAAAATAGCTCATCGCACCATCAGGACACCCACTCGTTCTTGGAGGAAGAGCTACCAGGTCGGGTGCTGGCACACGTGGGGCGTGCAAGGGCGCACTCTGACATTCAGCCCTTGCTGCCTAGTTGGGCGCCTGGTGATGGGAAACATTCATTTCTCTGTTGTCAGCCAAATCTGTCCCCTCCTGATGGCACTCTCTGCCTAGTGTGGTAATTACCACTTGGAACGGAAAATAGAGTGGTACGTAGAGTTATTGGGCTTCTACAGAAACCCGAGACAGAACATCTTGCTTATTTTGGGGGTCAAGAAAAGTGTGGGAGATAAAAATCCTAAAATGAAGATGCATGCATATGTTTGAGCCCTGCAATAACAAAACACGCAAGTAGCAGTTTCAAAACAGTAGGGTAGCAGTGTTTCTGGAAAGTGCTAGCAAGACTGCTCAACTCGTACTGGCAGTGTTGTTTTCCACTCTCCCTCACCTCCCATCAGCAGCCCACTTGTTATTACCATGAGGACATTGCCTCTTGTATTCACTGTATCTCTCTTTTCCTTTTTCTAAACAACTACATAGATGGTTCAGTGCTTGGTAGAAGCAGTCAAGGTGTAGGGGCTCGACCCCAAACAGCTCCTGGGCTGTGGAGGTCACAGCTGCTGAGCCCAGCACAAAGGCTCACCTGCAGGTGAGGGTGACACCTCCCACCCACCCAGCCCTACGCTGTGCGGGCTCTTTGTGTTACTACCTTACGACACACCCTCGCAGGAAACCCACAAATAGAGTTCCTCCTGTTTGAGGGAAGGATGACTGGGCTCTGGGGGAGGAAGTCACACTCACGGTTAGTGAGCAGTCGAGCTGCGACTGGAACACAGGGTTGCCTGATTTCAAAACTCTGTAATTCCCACTGAACCATGCTTCTTTCAGTGCCAAGTGATGTTACAGAAGTGCTCGCATGAAAAACACGAAACCCAAACTGTCGGCAAGCCACTGTGTGCGACAGAAGTCCTCCGGACATCCGAAAATGAGCTCAGCCTGCAGCTTCCTTTGCAGGCTTCAGTCTCTTCCTGAACTAACAGAGGCTTGGAAGCCAACGTGTCCGTCATTCATTTGGGTGACTGGGAGTTTCCCAACTTCAACCGGATGGCTTAGCATCAGAAAGTGCAATGAAACTTAAAATGACAGTCCCAGCCACATTGGAAACGGAGCCTCACTCGCAGTAATATAGTGGCAGTACCATAGAAGGTACTAAGAGTAGTCGCGTCCAGAGATAGAAAGTAGAATGGTGGTTGCCCGGGGCTGGGCAGGGGAAATGGGCAGTTAGTGTTTGATGCGGACAGACTTTCAGTTTGAAAAGAGGAACAGAATTCTGGAGATGATGGCTGGGGGTGTTGGCTGCACGGCATGTCCATGTATTTAATATCACTGAAGTGTACACTTAAAATGATTAAGATGACAAATTTTATGTGTATTTTACCGCCATAAAAAATTGGGGGGAATATAGTAACAGTACTAGACTTGGCATGGGGTAGAATTCTGCAAATGCCTGGGCGATTTTGCCGTTTTCCTATTACCTGAATCTGAAGAAATGACAGCTTTCACGACTCACATTTGTTGTAGGAATGGGAGAGCAGGCTGTCAAAGACCCTGGGGACAAAGTTTGGCCTGAAGGGATGGCTCAGATGCACATCCCGCGGCGCCCGAAGCAGCCGAGAGCAGGGGCCGGGGTAGGGGTGCGCACGGGGACGCGGGCAGCAGCGGCCCGTGGTCACCCATCCACGGAGCAGAGAGAGAGGAGGAATGGGACGCTGGTGGCGGGGGTAGAGGCTGGGGAAGGAGGCGGGCAAACCACGACGGCGCAGCCTGACAGTCCCCTTCCAGACAAAGGACTGGCGGGAGGAAAGAAGCCCGAAGCGCTCGCTGAAAGGGGTCGGCCGGGCCCTGCCGCAAGTGTCACGTCTCGACGAGGGCGGCGCGCCCAGTCCCTTCCAGATCTTCGCCATGACGCTGGGACGGGCTCCGTGCCGCCGCGTGCCCCCAGCCCCTCTGCGGAGAGGAAAGCGCTCAGGCCTCGGCAGCCGCGCAGGCCCACGGGGCCCGCAGCTCTTCCCCGGGGGCTCCGGGGAGGCGGGGGCGGGGCCCCTCTGGGACGCCTTCCAGGCCGAGGGGGTGACAAGGCGGCCCGGGAGGCAGATCTCGGCGACTCTTTGTCTGTGCTCCGGGCCATGCGCGGGGCTCAGCGCTGGAGGGGCGGGACAGAAGGGGGCGGGCCTTGGACTCCGGCCCCAAAGTTCCCCCTTCCCAGAAAGCTGGCCCGGGCGTGCCCCAGGGACACGGAGGGCCCCGAGGGTGTGGGGAAGCCCTGCCGTCCGCCTGGAGGAGCTGGCACGGGCCCGGGGCTGGGGCCGGAGAAGGGCAGCCGCCCGGGGCTCACCTGGTCCGCGCGACTCGTTCCGGAGAAACCCGCCCCCACCGTGGGGCCCCCCCAGCCCCTCTGAGGGGACTGAGCCTAAACGGAAGAGCTGGCCGTCATCCCGCCGGCCAGCGTGAGGCCACCGCCACCACCAATAATAATAGCATCGTCGTTGGCCTTGCCATGGCCAGAGCCGACAGCGCGGGCGCACCACGCTTGACTGAATCACGTAATTAGGAGACACTTTAATGAATATTATTACATCTCAGGCAATTTTAAGAATGGCCTCTTACTTTCAACGCGCGGGCAGCATAAACATAATACAGTGATCGAGATTATGAATAAAGTCGTGAACGGCCTACGCGGGGTTCGCGCTGCGCGCGGCAGGCACCAGCGCACCAGAGCCCCCGCGCGCCGGGGCCCACCAGCCCCGGGTCCGGGGGACCCCACGCTCTGCCCCGCCTGGGCCTACTCGTCCGCATCAGTCACTCCCCTCCCTTCTTCAAGGCCTAGAGAGAGCCTAGTCCTCCGAGATGGGACCGAGATGCGCGGGAAAGGGGTCCCCGCCCCGAGGCCTGGTGCCAGGGCTGTGGCGTGTGTAGGGGGCGTCGGGATGGGGGCAGGTCCGTCTCCCCGAGGCTGATTTCTGCCTCGCCCGGTGAATCTGTGCCTTGGGAATCGCACCACGGCCCTTTGTCGTCGGTCGCTCCGCTATTAACCTCCCACCGCGCGGCGGCTCCACCAGGCAGGTCGCAGTTTTCGGCGGAGCCGGGACCCTCCCGGGGGCGTTGGGGGGCTGAGGCGGCGAGCAGAGCCCGCGGATGTCGGATGTGAAGCCAGCGGGCGCCGGAAGGACTTTCGGCAGGGCCCCAGGTCACGGCTGCCCCCAGCCCGCCTGCGCGCCCGCCAGCGCACTTGCACGGACAGCGTCTGCGTATTCGCTGTGCGCTCAGTACGCCCGGGCACACCTGCGCCGAGCAGCCCAGGAGCCCCATCCATTTGCCCTTCTCACTCAAGGGAAAAACGAAAAGCTGGAGCCCTGTTGGTGCTCAGGCGGGGTCACCCGCGTGGCTCCTTGCCGCCTCTCGGTAGGAGGAAGCGCAAGGAGGGTCCACGCCGGGCGGTCGTCAGGCCGTGTGGACCCTTGGATCCGGTCTCCAGCCTGGGGTCAGACCCTGCTCATCCGACCCCTGTTGGCAGCCGGATGAGGAAGGGCCCCTGGGCCCCAGGGAGTCCTGCTAGGTCCTGTCGGTCTCGCACCGGGCAGGGCACCTCCTCCAGCAGGCGTGGAGGGCGGCGGCAGGTCGTCCTGGGCCGGGGCTCCCCGGCGCTGTCCTCGTCTCTGCCGGGCTATGGCGCACTGTGGACTCAGCTCCAGCCAGGCCTGGGGTCGGGGGTCGTTCGGCTTGAAGGAGCAGAGTCTTCCTTCATGAGCAGATTTCCTCTGACGCACTCGGGACACCGCCCCCTGCGGGACGCCGCTCGGGACCTTCGTATCTGCAGTCCGGGTCCCGATCCGAGGCGCGCAGAGCCGCGGGGGCCCCTGCGGGACCGCGCGGGCCGTCAGGGCTTCAGAAAGGAGCCTCGCCTTCCCGCAGGCCCCACTCTGGTCTCCGCTCGGCCCCGGTGCGAGGGGACAGCTGCAGCAGCAGTGGCCCCGCATGAGCTGGGAGTTTAGATTCTGTGCTGCTGAATTTAAAAATGTGATAAACATGGGAGAAAAAAAATGAATCTCAGTGCTTCGAGGCTCTGAGGGCTTGTCCAGGGGCACAAAAGAGAAAACAAACCTCCCCCTGCCGCGGTAAGCCAGTGGCTGCTGGCACGCCTCTGGGGACGGGGAACTCGTTCCCTCAACAAAAACACACCTTGCCCCTTACTAGTGTCATGATGTAAAAATACAGTTAAAAAAAAAAAAAGATTGCTTGATGTTGCTCTATGAGTATTATCTTTTCAGATTAAAATCGAAAGAGGTCAACGGAGTAACAGAGGTTGTGCTAGGATTTGTTTCGCTTGGATTCTGCAGCCCCTCGGAGCTGTGCAGCAGTTGGGGGTCTCGGGAGGCGCGTGGGTCCGCCCCATCCACGGTGACCGTGGGGCGCTCCCGGGGCCGGGCGCGCGAGGAGTCTGGAGCCTCCGCGGCGACGTCCCGTTCTCTCGGTCGCTCGGCGTGTCTTTGCAAAGCCCTAGAGCAGCCCCGTTCCAGGCCGCTGCCCCGCGCCACCGAGGCCCAGCCCGGAGGCCCAGCGTCCGCCTGGAAGCCCGACGGCCTACCGAGGCCGGCGTCGAGCAGGAAGAGCCTGAAAGGTCGCCTTTGGCAACAGATGGTCCTCGCTAGTCTCTGAGTTTCTTTCACTGAGAAAACTTTTTTACCCCCCCCCCTTCCAAGCCAAGAAAGTTGGGGAATGCAGCAGGTGGCCGCGTGCGCCCTCGATCACGCGCTCAAAGTCCCCAAACAGTGCCCTGCTGAGGCCTCGGGTCAGCAAGGGCAGCGCCGGTCCCTTTCCCCAATCCTGCGTGAGATGCTGTCTGACGCCTTCTACTCCTGGGGTTAAAACAAACGAAAGATAAACAGAAACGCCTCTTAAAAGGAGAGAGTCTCCTTGCGTCGATTCCAGTAAAAGTCCCCTCCCCAGGGTGCAACTGCGCGCATGAGCAGAACCAGTGAGCAGCCGGGGGAGGGGAGGGAGACCTGTCGAACTTTGCAGGATTTTAAAAATTTAGTCACTGGGATAGAACATATTTTTTTTTTTTTTTAACACTTCCTCCTGGTAAAGAAATGTGGACTAAATTATTTCGGTTGTTCTGGGCTCACATGCAAGATATCCAAAGTGTAGTTATTAAAACAAAAAACAAAAAACAAAACAAAACAAAAAACTAGTAATCCGCCTCTTCATACAAAGGTAGGCAACTACACCTGCCCTGACACGTGGCAAAGGCCAGGAGCACCTGAGCGTTGGGGAGAAGCCCGGGGAGTTCGGCCCGACTCAGAAACACGCTTAGAAAAACTAGCCATTTCTCCTTGGACCTCCAATATTTTATAATAAAGAGATTTTTTTTTTATTTAATGTAACTTTCAAGAATTTAAACACACAAAAATGCAGGAGGGGAATGTTCACAAGTTTGATTACCACAGTTGTAAATAGAAACATTCATTTCTTATAAGATTATAAATATTTCATACTGGAACCGTAAAATGCACATGATTTATAAACTAAAAAAAAAAAAAGAAACCAAACAAAAAATAAAAACCAACTTTGCTTCCTGCTAAAAAGGCATGTCATTTCATTGAGTTGCCTAAGCAGCAGATGGTTATTCACAGAATTTTAAATTACAACTTTTGTTTTTATAGTTTCCTTTTTAAAAAGGTTTACACTATTATGTACAAAGTGAAACTATTATCGCAGTGAAATAAAGAAGTTTAAGGCAAAGAGAGAAGTTCATGCTCAGTCCTCAGGGAGACAGCTGTGACTCCCAGCGATGGGCACATCCCTTGGGCTGTCCCAGCCACAGATGGACATTTGGACACAAGTCTTTCCTCGTACACTAAACAGAAGACAGTGTGGAGTTATATAGAGAGATAATGTGTTTGTTTATATATATATGTACTTGGTGGGGAATCTATTGAATATATTTAATTTACACTGTACCACAACTTCAAAAAAATAAAATGTATACTAAAAAAAAGACAAAAAGTGATAAGAAATGATTATTTACATATTTTCTTCTTTCCTCTAGATCCCGGAGGATTCTGAGTTCCTTTGAAAGTCAAAGTAGCCACATGTTCCAGAACTGTGGACTCATACACTCATTTGTGCATGTGTGTGTACATGCATATGTACATGTTACATATATATGCACACGCATACATGCATTTACCTTGGTATAATGTTCTTGATAGCAGAAACAGCCACTCCAAAAAAAGAAAAGGAAAAAGAGAGAAGAAAAAGAAAAAGGAAAGGAAGATGGTGACAGCTCTCTCTGCTTGCCCAGAGATCTCAGACCTTGGTCCCTTCTCTGGGGCCCAGCCTGGCACCTGGGGTGGCTGATGGAGGGTGGGGGAGAAAGGTTACCCCCATTGGGGCCATAAGCCCTGGCTCCTGGGCCCTGGAACCCCAAAGTGCCGCCCCATGTAGAGGCCGTGCCCAGGGGAGAAGGGTTGGTGCTAGCAGATCGCGGTGGGGCTGTGGCAGGTGGGGGACAGTGACACAGATGCTGACAGAAGTCCACACAGAGGTGCAGGCAGGGTGTCAGAGAGGAGGACGAGGGAGAGACACGGCAGGAGGGGCGCAAGGAGAGGGAACAGGGAGAGGCTGCGGGCCAGTCGGGGGCTAACATCCCAGAGCAGGCCCTGGCGTCCCCACGGCCACTTCCTCTGGTCAAGTCCCCTCTCCCCACCAGGTCCCCAGCCCAAGCTCAGGGTTGCGGCCCCTCCTGCTGTCCTCACCAAGCCAACACAAACAAAGTGGCAGAACTCACAGACCAAATAGGAGCTATTTATTCAGTTCACAGTTGTGTGAAATGCAGCAATAAAAATCTTTGGACTTCAGCAAGTTGTTTTTAATTTTTTTCTTCTTCTGAAATAATAATTAAAAAAAGGTACAATGTCCTATAATAGAGCTTGGAGGATTAAAAAACATGAAACCCTAAACAGCCCCCTTCGCCAAAAAAAAAAAAAAAAAATCATAAAATTAGCATAATCTTATAAACACAAAAAATATTTTATAGTTGGATATTTTGGATTTTACACCACCTGTAAATTATATATACATAGAATATTGCAGAACCATAGCAGATACACGATATTTCCACTATTAATGCTGGTATAATCTTTGTACACTGGCCCTTTGTTTATGATTTTAAATTATTGCATTGTTTAGCGAGGACTGAGGCCCGGACCCTGCGCCCCCGCCGCCCCTACTCGCTGTCCGACTTGCCCTCCTTGGCGGTGGTGGAGTGGTTGTACAGGCCCTGTGCCATGAGGTGCACGGCCAGTGTGTTCTTGCTGCCCGTGGCCTTCTTGATCTTGGCACGCTTGTTCTGGAACCAGATCTTGATCTGTGACTCGTTGAGGCTGAGCTCCTGCGCCAGGCTCTGGCGCCTCTGCTCCGTCAGGTACCTGTTGGTCTGGAACTCGGCCTTGAGCCTCTGCAGCTGCTCGGCGGTGAAGGCCGTGCGCGGCCGCTTGTCTTCTCTGTTTGGGTTCTTCTTCTTTGGTTTGCGAGACCGCGGACCTGGGCGACATGGGGGACAAAGAGAATGCAGGTTACCGACGGCTGGGAGGCCTGCCTCCTTACCAGAGGTGAGTCACCAAACAGGCACCACGGGCAAGGACATGGAGACCTGAGGGCAGAAGCGACTGGCCCAAGGCCACTCCAGGCTGCACTGGCCGGAAGTTGGGCTGGACTTGGGTCTGGGCACGGGCTTTCACCAGCCCAGCACCCTGAGGGAGGGAAATCTGGGTGTGGGGTGTGGATGTTGTAAAGGGCAGGCTCAGTGGAAAGGTCGATGGCAAACATACGGTCTCTAGGTGAAAGCAAAACTCTGGGAAGAAACCAAAACCCCCAAACTTTCTGGTGTGTTTTCCCAGCACTCTCTGAGGCTCTGTCCAGGAATAAGGAGGAGGAAAGGAGAAAAGTGCTGGGAGAGAGGAGATGGGGGAGACTGGGGAGAGGGGCAGGCCAGTCAGAGAGACAGAGGAGCCCTGGGTGTTTGCGATGGGGACAGGGGGCCCCCGACAACAGGAGGGGTCCAGAGCTGCTGCCGCCACCCCTGCCCCCTTCCCGACTCCAACCAACGGCCCTATGGGCCCTCCTTTGAGGATGGATGAGCAGTACCGAGCCACGGCTGGTCTCTTTGCCCACTGGAAGTCTCCCCAGTACCCCTGTCAAGGAGAGGAGACCTGGCCCTTTCTGGGGACAGACGATGGCCGTGTGTCCTCCCCTCCCCCAGACCCTGGGCTGCCTCACAGAGGCCCAGGGCAGGCCTAGCTGACGCTGGGCAGATCGAGGGGCCTCCTCCCAGGAAGTGCCCCGTGGCTTGGACAGGGTGGTGTCAACCTCCTGGGACCGGCCATCCACGAAAAAGGGCGGGGGGGAGGGGGAGGTAAGCGGTTTATTTTTGTTGGTGTCAAGAAGCTCAACCCCAGGAGGAGCTTCTGTGAGGGAAGAGGCAGGCAAGGCCACTGGCCGGTAGTGACATGCCATCGGGGTTCCTCCATCTGTGGGGTGCATGAGCCAACTTTGGGGAGCGCCCGGCCCAGCTCCAAAGAAAAGGCTGGAGAAGGCTGGACCCCCTCCCCCTCTTCAGGGTCAGGGAACAGCCGGGCCACCCCGCGCGATGGCCTCGGAGGGACCTCCCTCATTTGGAGGCCCGGGGCTGCACCCTCCCGAGCCAGGAGGGTGGACAAGGGCACCGAGGCCGTGCCCAGCGAGGAGTCGGGGACGCACCGGAGGCCCAGGGTGGGCCCAGAGATCTCCCCTGTCGCCGACCCAGCCGGGCACCCGCTCTGGGAAGCAAACCCGTAAAGAGAGGTGGCGCCCAGGCCGGATGGCTCAACCCCCGGCCTTTTACTTCTCCAGCACACGCGCACTCACACCGCCACCCCCGCGCACGCACTAAGTCACCGTCGCGCTCAGGGGGACGGCGCGGGCTCCGCGCCGCCGGGCCTGGCTGTGCTGGGCGGTGCGGATCCAACGCGGCGGGCCGGCTCCAGGGGGGCCAGCGGAGGGGAAAGGACATGGGGCGGGGAGCGCGGGAGAGGCCGGGAGAGGCCCGGGGCGGCCTGCACCTGCCCGGACACGACGGAGCCTCGTGCTCCACCCCTCCCGCCCCGACCCCGGCCCCACGCTCCTGCTCCCGGGGCGTGTTAATGCACGCACCGACCAGCCCTCCAAAAGACCATATTTTTACGGAAAGAAAATCTTCCTAAAATTACAATTTTTAGTTTCTTTTCTTTCTTGATTTTCCTTCAAAAGGCAAACACTTAAGGAGCCTTGGAAACAGAACAAAACCTCCTCAAGAAAACTCCCATCGTCTCTTCTTTCTTAAACACCGAAAAACATGAATGTTATCTTATGGGGGTTTTTAAAAGCCCAGAAAGACCAGCGACTCGGGTCGGGCCGGGTAGGGCCACCGGTCCCCGGGGGGCTGCTGGAGCCTGGAGCGGCCCGCCTCGGGCGCCACACAGCGCCAGGCCAGGGCTCCTCGAGACCGGCTTTGTGCGCCTATATGTTAATTAAATATTAACAAAGGAGGGAGGCGAGAACAATAGAGCAAATTTCAGATCTAGCTTGGAGACATTCGGATTTCATCAGAAACACACACACATTTCGGCAAGAAGATGGCCGAGGGGTGACAGTAGGGCTGTAATCTGGGTAAAAGATCCCACAAAACAGTGGAGGGTTGTGGGCACAGGAGTCCTCTACCAGCTCGGGGACAAATGGAGCCCACTCCTAATGGCGGTTCCCAGCCGCAGACCCGCACCTAATGTGCCTACGACGACAGGGACTTCGCTTCTTAAAATCCCAGATATATGAAAGAATATGCCCACGCCTCTGCAAGCGCCTCGAAAGCTGCTTCTTTCCTACCACCAGCAGATCCGAGGAAGTCCTGGGAGAGGGTCCTTTCTACTTGGGGGATTGCAGGTGCCCAGGTCGGACAGTTGCGTCCCTCTCCCAAGCTATGGGTGCAGGAAGGTGCTGAGCTCCTGCGCGCGCCCTCGGCAAACAAAGTCAAGCAAAGGAGAAAGGGCGCCTCTGTTTTCCACCCTCCCCTGTGAGCCCCCCACAGCCCCGTTGTCAGCCCAGGCCAAAGAGACTGAAGAAGAGCAGGGAGCCTGGACCTTCCCTTCCCGACTACAGCTGGGATAACTGGATCACAGGGCGGTGGGCCGGGGTGTGGGTCCCGGATCTGGTCTGAGTTGGAACATCCCGGGGAACCGGTTGAAAGTGCACGTTTCCGGGCCTGTCTTCCAGCCACCTGCGTTCTCACCAAGTAAACTCCAAACCTCCAGGAGAAGGGTGGGCGAGGGGCAGCGAGGAGATGCCCAAAAAGGCCAGAGAGAGAGAGAGAGAGAGCGCGCCCTGTAGCTGCTGCTGTCCTAAGAAGCCCGAACCCTGCTAGAATCAGTCCTGCCCTCACCTCCCGGCCACTGTCCGGCCAGCTTCAGCGGCAACAGTGTCGCCGTGTGTGTGTGTGTGTGTATGTGTGTGTGCGTGTGCGTGTGCGTGTGTGTGTGTGTGTGTGTGTGTCGGGGGGGGGGCTCGTGATGTCGTCTTTCTCCCGGTGAGTTCCCGCGCCAGCGCGCCCCGCAGCCCCGCGGGCCTCCCCGAGGCGGGCCGGGCCGGGCCAGGGGCACTCCCCGGGCTCACCTGAGGAAGGTCGGTCCGAGTAACGCGTGCAGTAGACCCAGGCCGGCCAGAGCATGGGTTGCGCGCCCAGGTTGGCGCTGGCCTGCGAGCTGTCCGAGTCCGAGCTCAGCGACAGGTCGCCGCCGCTCAAGGCGCGGGCCTTAAGCGCCCCGTCCAGGGGACCTCCGGGATCGCTGCCTTTCTTGGTGCCACCGTGTAGCGCCAGCGTCTTAGAGCCGCCTTCCCCGTCACCCGGAGAGTCGCCGCCTCCGGCGAGTAGCTGCCCGCCCCCGCCGGGCGCACACGGCGGGTTCTGCCGGGGCTCCCGGGTGCCCGAGCCCAGGAGCTGCTCGGCGCCGCCCGCGCCGCCGCCTCCCTCGGCTCCGCCCGCGCCGCCGCCTCTGCCTGCTCCGGCGCCCGCACAGTACGTCCCTGCGTCCTTTCGCCGGCCGAACTCCGGCCGCAGGATGTTATCTATGAAGAAGTTGGTGATGCGGTGCGGGTGCTGGTGGTTGCCCGGCGCCTGCAAGACCGCCGGGAGCATCAGAGCCCGCCGGCGGCCGGTGTCCGCGTCGCCCGGGCTGCCGCCGCCACCGCCGCCCGCGCCGCCGCCGGGGCAGGATTCCGGCTGCCGCTGCTCCTCCGCCGCCGCCGCCGCTTCGCTGGGCTTGGGGTCATTGTCCTCCATGCTGTTCACGGCGAATCCCCAACTGGTTCTCCAGGGAGCCCCCTGGAAAACGGCCTTCGGCTCGCCCGCCACGCACGCGAAGACCCTCGCGCCCACACCCCGCCGCGTCGTCCGAAGGCGTGCGGGGCGGCCGCGCGCGGAGCGCAGCCACGTTCGGATCCACGAGTTGGGTTCGAAAATACCGAGAGTCGCCCGGCGGTCCCGGACGCCGGCAGATTCTCAAGGGTCCGGTCCTAGTCTCTGCAGCGCCCCGAGCTCGGCACAGTCACAACGGCCCTCCCGGGCTCCGCGCCCCTCTCCGCGGCCGGCTGCCTCCGGCTCCGGCGCTGCCGCCTCGGCCGCCCGGGGCTGGCGCTGCGCGCATGCAGGCAGCGCGCTCTCCGGCGCCCACGCCGGCCGGGCCTCGAGGGTGCGGGGCGCGAGCGGTCAGCGCGCACATGGAGGCCCGCGGGCTCGCGCTGCGCTCGGCCGGCCTCGGGGCCCCTTCTGCGCGGCCGCCGCCCCGCTGCGGGCCGGGGCGCCCCACCGGCGTGCGGCCGCGCCCTTGCCGAGCCCCGCCGAGCTCCGCGGCCCGGGTCGCATGGGCGAGGGGCGAGGGGCGGGAGGCGCGGGCCGGGCCGGGCTGGGCCGCCCGCGCTCCTCGCCGTCGCGCGCCCTCGCCGACTCGGCCTCCGCGCGGGCTCGGGAAACCTCCAGGCCACTCGGCGCAAGCGGAGACACTTTCACTCTGGATTTTTGTGCTTATTTTTAACAGAGCCCCCTCGAGTGACGTCGCGGGCCCGTCTCCTGGACACGTGCCTCGGGCCAATCGCCGCGGCGCCGCGGGCCCACGTGACGCGCCGGCGGCCGCTCGGTGACAGGAGCCGCCCGCCGCCCCTCCCCCGCCGCCTCCGCCCCTCCCCCCCTTAAAGCGGCCGCGTCCTCAGCCGCCGAGCCCGGGAGCCCCCAGAACCCGGCGATGCCCCAGACCGCGTCCCCTGCGCTCGCTCGCGCTTTCCCCGTCGCTTGTCGGTTCAGGGATCTGAGGACCCTCGCGGCAGCCCCAGCGCGTCACCCCGATGTGCGTATGTGCACACGCACGGGAAGACTGCTATTTTTAACATTTCCATATTGTTTACCTTGGGGAGAAATCCCACAATTCCTTGCACAAAAATGCATAAATAATATTAAATGAGCTGCCGAGATACAAAGGGACTCCTGTGGTCCGCTCTCCTTGCTGGCGGAGAGGAAAACTGTCACTTACATTTGACTTTGGTCACCCCGCAGCTTCCTGGCTTAGACGCGGAGCTGGCGCGCAGGACACTCCTGCAGACACTCGCTGCAAGTGCGCGCGCGTGTGCGTGTGCGTGTGCGGGGAGGCGCGTGCACGCGGGGTTCCACCCGCGGACACGGGTCCTCAGGGAACGCGCACACGCACAGATCCGGGACAGCGTGGGAGCGCGATCCGGGGCTCCGTTTGCGGGAGGAGAAGTGAAGGAGCACAGGGCTTGTAACTAAACCTCCTTTGGAAAGGAGAGGGGGCCTGACCGTTCAGCCAAACCCTCACAACCACCCGGGGACAAAACGCTCCGAGGGCAGCTGCCGCCCCCAGCTGCGGCCGGACCATCCGACCCCCGCCCCGACGTCTCTACCCGGATTGAAGAGCTTCCAGGCCATTCACCTCTTTTTCTTTGTCTTAAAATCCTTTAAACTAGTTTCGCAGGAGAGCAGGGCCAATTTGAAAGGGGAATTAGGACTCGCATGGCAGGGTGGGGGCCCCAATTTGTTTCCCCTTCTCTCTTTTCTTTATCTTCCTCAACTTCCTTTCCAGCTGCTGTCAGAATGTCCAACTCGAGCTTCGTTTCCTCTTCTCTCCCACCCCCCAGACTCCCTCCTGTTTGCTTTTCTCTCCCCTGCGAACATCCTCCTTACCCCAGGCTCGCCTGTCCATCATTTAAGATGCATTTTAATGGAAATTTGTGAACTTCTAGAAACATCCAAAAGGGCAGCTCTGAGGGTGCAGGAGCACTGGCACAATATAAGTACCCTCGATGGGGGAGGAGGGGGGAGGGAGACCAAAGCCCGCGCATACCTCTGACCGACCCTGGGCAGCTGCAGGGTGCCCAGCAGCCAAGGCCCACCACGGAGCAGACTTCTGGGCCTAGGGCAGCCAGCAGGAAGCTGTCAGGCTCACCTCCCCAGGCAGTGTGACCTACCAGGCCACCTCGAGGCTTGCACGTTGTGCCCTAGCTTGGCTCAGCTCTCCTCGCGTCCATACCTAGGTCCTGTCCTGGCTCTGCACCAGCACTGTTCACCCACAGCAGGCTCCAGAGTGCTGGCGGGGTGGGTCATGAAGCAACAGTGGCCAATGTGCTGCTCCCAGGAAATTAACCCCCAGACGGGGAGAGTGGGCAATGGTTGGAGAAGGCACTGGGCTGGGTCTCCTAGCAGCTAAAGGTGGTGGAGGTGGGCAGGTGGCCTGGGTGTGGTAGGCTGTACAGGCAGATAGGGACTGTCATCCATCCTCTGTGCATCTGCAGCAGGGTGGGGACGACACTTCTCACTTGAGGTGACTCCCATCTCTCTTTCTGCCTCCTTCCACGTGCCCCATTAGAGGGGTCCTCACCAAATTTTCTGGCTAGGCACATACCTGCTAGGGGTCCTCCCTGGCTCTCAAAAAATGAAACTCCACAGTCCACTTGCCCCTAGGAAAATGGGGCTGGTGAGGGTTTGTGGGAAATGGGGCTTACGGAGGGTTTTTTTTTTTTTTTTTTTTTTTGGAGAAAATTTCCTGCAGTTCTCAGAACTCTAATCATCACCAGTCAGAAAATGGATAGTCCAATTTCTCCAGGTCTCCTGACATGGAGTGGGTGGAAGGAGAACCCAGAGGAGTTTTGCTTCCTGCAAAGCCATCCCAGGCTAACGTCCACACCCGTCCCATGAAAACCAAACAGCCCATCTCCTGAGGAGTGTTTTCTGATTTCTTGGAAACCTCTGCCTCTGGTCGCCTTTGCATTACCCGAGCCCGTGGTGTGGGACTTCAGAGGTGCTCTTTCCTGCGTCCCAGACCCAAATTCATGGCTGCAACATAAACCTTGCAAAGCAGCCCTGACTCCAGGCAAGCCTCGCCTGTTTGTGGACGGTCACCTGACCCGTATCTCCAGGCTGCAGGGTCAGGTGGGTTTGGGGAAGAAGGGGAATTCATGGGTTACCGCCTGGAAGATGGAGAGAGAAGGTGGAGTGAGGAAGGAAATATTTAGAGCAGGGTCTCAAGCCACCCAACGTGGGCCAAACATGAAAATAGCTCCGGGAAAGAGCTGAGAGTGGGCACCATTCAAAGGGCCAGGGAGGAGGTGGGCAGACGAGGTGAGGCTGCAGAACGTTGGCTTGCCCGGGGGTGCGGGGTACCCTAAGTCTTATAGGCACAGAAATCACCACGAGCTGTTGCGGGAAGCTTCTAAAACGTGCTTGGGGCCCAGTCCTGCGCCCTCTGGGACACCGCCCTGGCTGTGACTTCTGGGGATGCGCGGGAGTCAGCCTCGGCAAGTCTCTTCCCGGACGCGGCGTCGCTAGGGCGGAGATGCCAGCCCCGGCCGCTGCTCGCCCCGCGGCCCTGCGCCCCGCCAGCCGCCGCGCTCCTCGGCTCGCTGGACCCCAGCGGCTTCCCCGCGCGCGATCAGACGAACCGGCCCCGGACGTTTGTTTCTCCTCGGACGTAAAGCGAGGCTCGGGCCCGGGAACCCCGTTTCCCTTCTACTTTCACCCGGGACCAGCAGAGTTCTCGCGAACCACCCGCTTCCAGAGAACCACCCTCCGTATTTCCGAGGCTGGCTGCCCGAGGAGGGGCCTCGGACAGCGTAGAGAGGGGCGCAGGCTTCCAGGCACCGGGCACTGCGCACCGAATCGGCGCCGCGCTCCCGGAGACGCCGGTGCCCGGCTGCCCGTGAAGCCTCCCGCGCTTGCTCCCATCGAGGCCGCAGCAGGGGGACTTTCCTGGCCGCTCTACCGTCCCCTCGTGCCCTCCCTTCTCCAGACTGACGTGGGCACGCTCGGAGATAACGAAGGCAGTGGGAGCGCCGTTCGCTCGCGGGGATCTCGCCACTCGGCGGGCAGAGACGCCCTGCACTTCGGGGAAGCAAAATCTCCACCCCAGCAAAATCCGGCCGGGCCGGCCCCGCGGCCCTGGACAGGAGCCGAGCCCCCACGACCGGGATTTGGGAGCCTCCCGCCTGGCAGAGAGCCGCCCTCGGCTCCTGGCGCTGCCGCCCCGACCCTGGCCTGCAGACAAAGGCCGAAATGAAAGGGCGCGGGGAGCAGGGGGCAGCGCGCACCGAGGTCGCGTGTCTGTGCTCACCTCCGAGCCAAAGAAGACGGGCCCACGGCCCCAGGGGGCGAACTCTGGGGCTGGGCTCGGGGAGGCTGGGGGCTGCGGTCAGGGACCGTGTCTAAATAACCCCAGGAAGGAAGGGGTTAAACGCAGCAGTCGGGCCTGGAAGCGTCGTGGGGGCCGGGGGCTCACACACCCTCACGGGCCAGGCCCTTGGCCTCTCCCTGCCCCAGTTCCGCCGGGGGCGCAGCGTCCGGAGCTGGGTGGGTGGGTCGTCGCCGGTGGATGCGCGGCCGGAGAGGGTGGCCGGGCATCGCGGCGCCAGTGCCTGTGCTCAGCTAAAGCCCCCCGGGGGCTGGGGAGCAGAGTGGGTGAGGCACCCACTGGGGACCGCCCTGCTGCTCCAGCCACGGGGAGAGGACGTGCTCTTGGCGCCTAGGCCCCCAGTACCTGCCTGAGAGAGGTGGGAAGACGGGGTAAGTGGGCAGATAGCCAGAGCTGCAGACCAAAGAGGCAGAAACCGTCCCCAACGTGGCTTCTTATGAAAACAGACGCTTCTGAAGGACAATCCGAAGGGCCGCTTTACTTGTGGAAACCCCACACCCAAACTGAGTCCTCCGTGGCCCCGCCGCCCGCCCTCCCTGGGCGTTTCTCCAGGGCCGGACGACTCTTGCTTGGGATGACCTTGCTTCTGCTGTCCCCTTCCCGCTCTCTCACCCTGTTTTACTGCCATTGAATTTGAACCCCTGTGCAAGTTGGGCTCACTCTCACTGTACGTGGGCGCCGGCGTCTTCACTAAACAGTCGCATGCTCTCGGGTGTGGCGTTGGGGTCTGGTTGGCTGGCGTCTTCCCAGAGCCACCGTGAAGGTCATGATCGGGAGAGCAGACCTGTTGGTGACCTAAGGCCTCCACGCTAACGAACATGCCCTCTCGTACTGCAGCCATTCCGGAGAAAGTGGCACATTCCAAATAATCTAGATTCGAATAAGTAAAATTAGTCTGATAAAGGACTTTGGAGGGTGGCATCTATGGCTCCAGCTGGCTAAGCACACCCAAACAAGAAGGAAAAAACATATACAAGGATAATGAGCTCTGAAAAAAATTAGCCACCCTCTCCATCTTACAATCATTTACAGGTGGAAGAGATGCTAGTGTCTATCCACTGTCTTCCTATCAACCTTTGGAGAGAAAACAAGATGTTCAACAGGAACTCTGGAAATACCCGCTTCACCTCACAGAGCAGAACACTCTTTTCTTCTCCTTTCTCCCCTAAAGGCTACGGGTAATCGCAGAGAGGCTAGTGTAGCATAAACTCACATATGCTAACTTTCCACCATTTTCTGAAGTATGATTAGGGTGGCTAGAGAGTTCCAGAATTTTAGGCAAGTACAGATCTAACTCAAACCACCCAGATCCAGCCCAGCCAAGTTACCTACAGCTAGTGACACGATCACTCATTAGTCTAGGCTGAATGTAAGGAAGAAAATATCTAAACAATCATCCCACCCCCAAATACCAACAACCGGGTAGCTTAACTGGGGGGAACCCATATAGAGTTATATACTGGTTTCGTGGGGGAGACAGATTTTTTAAAAATGTACTTTTAAGTTAAAGCAATGGGGTTGATTTTTATCTTTATCAAATAGAAATATATAAAGATATATAGTTTTATACAAAAGGGTGACAAAAATGTGAATTAAATCCACGCATTTCCTGTACTTGATTCCATAATTGATCAATTCCTCTGAGTTTAACAAAGTTGGCCATTTCTTTAGCGTGACTATAATTGACACACATATTTATATGTATAGTATGGGGAGGGGATCCCTGTACACAGTCATTTTCTGTGTTAAGTATTGAAACACACTCGTGTGAAGCGTGGTGACCTTTTACAAGCACAAAGGCTCAGTAATGAGCTTCGTGGACTCACACTCAGACGGGCAGTGGTGTCACACCCGTAATGTTTACCAAGGCCCAAACTACCCTTCCCTGAGCAGCCGTCCTGTCCCAGTCCTATTAAGGATGGGGACCCAGTGTTGGTACCTCAGGCAGTGCATCCTTCTTTTTTCTTGAATCCCAGCACTTCTGACTCCATTTAAAGAAAAGCCAGGCAAAGCAATATTTTAAAGCTAAAACACACTCTAGAAATGCTCTCTCTTCTCCGAAAAAACTCCTCTTCCCTTTCCCCAATCTCTCTAAAAACTATGCCAGTTGTGTTGTATTTAATGTTAAGGAATTTCAGGGTTTGTGTGTCTGACATCAGTTAATCCCCTAAGACACAACAGCCTCTGTGCTGACGGCAAAGTTCAGGAACTCTGCACCGTTTAGAGTATTAACAGAGGCCAGGAGAAAGAAATGGGATATGCGCGAGGATTTCCCACGTATGTAGCTAATGCCCTTAAATTCCTGGGGATTTACACTTGCCCATCTATCGGGAGCGAGAAATGCGAGCTCTTCTAATTAACTGCCTGGTTTTAGTTCTCAGTTCACACTGCCAGGACGAACTGTGGCGGCCGAACAGCCTCTGGGTTCCAGATGTTGGGGGCCGCGCCTGGGGGAGGGGGCACTCTGAGCGCCACCGAGGCGCGGCAGGCGCGCTCCCAGGGCAAAGCGCGGGTTCCCCAAACAGACGACACACATTGGGCGACACTTAAGGGTTTCTGTCGTGTTTGCAGAGACAAGTTCAGCTGCACTCAGTGCAAAGCAGCCCTGAAAGCTCAGGGTTGAAAACAGAACGTGGAAATCTCTCTCTGGGGCCATTCTCCGCAGTGGGCGGCCAGGACGGCTCTCTAACCGAGATTCCTAAAGAGGCGAGCGGCCGCCAGGGCCCGGGGCTGGGCTGCATGCAGGCTTGGAGCCCTTCTGCCCTGGCGAGAATCTTTCCACAGTGGAAACAACTCCTGGAAAACACAAAACCGAGCGAAAAGAAAGCGGCGATGCGGGTCTGGGCAAAGGAAAGCTCCGTCCCCGGGAAACAGGGCGCCTCGCACTCGCAGGCTCGCGGGCGGGGGGTGGGCAGGGGCGCCAGGAGCAGTGTCCAGGCCACCTGCGGTCCTGGGGCGGGGGCAGGCGCGTTCGCGGGCACCCCTCCGCCCGCCGCAGTCGGGTCGGCTCTGCGGAGCGGGAGGGGCGGGCCCCGCGCTGGCCGCAGCACATAGGCGCGACCCGGTGGCGGCTCGCCCGGACTCAGGGCTTCTCCGGCCGGTGGGGAGCTGGACGCGGGGCAGCTGCCTCGGGGTCCGGGGCGGTGGCGGGGAAGCCGCACGCTGCACTTTCCCCGGTGCGCTCGCCTGGCCGAGTGCGCACGCCCGGCAGCGGTGGTCGGAGGCGTGCGCGGGCGCGGGCCTTGGCTCACTCGGGGGGACCCAGTCCCTTTCTTCCAAAATTAGGCAGCCTCTGCTGGGGCGCGTCCCTCTGCCCTCTCTGAACTCCCCTTCCCGCCTCGCCGCTGCATCGGGTTGGGTGTGGGAATCCCTCGCTGGAGCTTCCAGCGCCGGACCCCCAGGAGGCCCCGGAGCAGGTTTCCTCCGAGGGTCGAGAAAGCCGGGTCCCTGTCTTCCGCCCCCCGCGCCATCCGAGTAAGCGGCGAACCCCTGAGTGAGCACGACTTGGGGGTGATTCCTAGTGACTTGCTCTGTGCTCCCCGATGCACGGAGGGAGGGGGTCTGTGGCTGGGCGGGGCCCTGGGCGCGCTTCTGTCCGGTAGGGAGGAGGGTCCCCCGGGCCCGGGAGGGACTCGTGGTTCAACAGCGAGGACCGGCGAGTCAGAGCCAGGACCCAGCGGGCGGACTACTTGGCTCGCGAACTTTCCCTCCCAGGCGAAAGCCTGCTCTCCCACCCCCACATCCCGTGCCAGGCGGGGCTGGGGCGCCCGCCCAGGAGCGAAGAGCCGGGCGGGAGCGGGGGCCCCTCTCCGGTGCCCAGCACCCCGGGCGCGTCGGGTCCCAGAACTCGGCTCAGGCGTATCCAGGGACGGCCTGGGGCGCGGATTTGTGAATGAACCGCTGAGCTCTTTGCAGCTCACAGATCAGAGGGCTGCGATCGCCCCACCGACGTGGTCCAATGAGCCGCTGCAGTAAGTGCTTAGCGACAAAGCAGGGGGCACGGCCGGACGCTGCAGATCCGCGCTGCGCTGGGCGGGGCGGGGGGAGGAGCGGGCCGAGCCAAGGCAGCAACTTCAAAGCCGGTTGTCCGGACTCAGCGAAGGGTGGGTTCTGCCAGGTGGCACGGTCCGTCTCCGCGCCCGCCCCTCGCGCGTCCTTGGGGTCCCGCCCCCGCCCCCGCCCCCGCCGCCGCCCTGGGGGTGATCACAGCCCGAGTCCCAATCCGGTGACCTCCGGCGCGGGTCTCCACGGCCTCCGGGGCTGGCCGCACTTGCTTCCCTACCTAGCTGTGTCGTTCAAATGCCCCCACCGCCAGCTCCCACCTTTTGAAATTCAAGTCTTCGGCGGCCTCCCTGATGCTCCCGGTGCTGGGGAGGGCAGGGGAGGAGGGGGCACCCACGTGCGCCTCGGGCGCAGCAGGCCCGGCCTCTCCACCTCACCGGCGGCAGATGCTCCAAGCCCCGTCTTCAGAGAGAAATCGATCGGAGGACGCCGACCGGCGCGGGTCCGGCCTCCCCCTGCCCTGCCAGGCCCGTCTCCACTGCAGCCGAGCAGCGCGCACCTGAAAGACATTTCTTCTTACCTGACCGCTGCCTCCTAAGTATTCCCACTACCCGCGCTTCAAATGCTGCGCTGATTTTCTGGGGGACCTCGGAGACAGGAGAGGTCGGTGGGGTTGCGGGGGGGGGGGTAGGGAAGGAGAGAGGTCAGAGGTTAGGAAGGATTAAGGCTCGTGACCCCTCTCTCATCCTCAGTGACTCAGGGTGGGGATCACTGTAGCAAGGGATCCATCCGGACATTTTAAAAAACCGAATTTTGGGGAGAGGGCATGTGTCCAGTGAAGACAGGGAAAAGTCTAAGTGACCAAATGGCCTAAAAGTGGAAGGAAGAGCAGAAGATGGCAGGATCTCGTGGGAGAGGGACCTAGAGGGGAAAACGGACGTGCATCTCACGGTGACGAGGAACCCCAGGAGGCCTCTCTCCCTTGCCCCCGTGAGAAGGACTGTCCGCTTCTCTCCAGGGCACTTCTGGGCTCCGGTTGCAGCCGGCCTCAGCCTCTCCCTTTCCTCCCACCTTGTTGGGAAGAGGCTGGGGAGCCCCTCCTGTGCTGTGTCCTGCCCTGGCCCCCCAGGTTCCAGACAATAAATTCTTTCAGGAGGACTGAACCACCCCCACCCTCTTTCCCAGCCACCAGAGGAGTTCTTGTGTTTAGGGACTTCCCGAAGCTATGGCAGCCGAGAGCAAGTTAAAAACAGGAATCTGGTGTTGCCTTTGCACTTAACTCGCCTCCTCACCCCCACCCCTCCTGCTCCCCAGCCCCCTTCCCACCAGCCCGGAAGGGGCTTGAGCTCCCACCACTGTGCTGCTGACTATCAACTCTGAAGTGAGCCTTGGTGTCCAGCTGCCGCTCAGACGCCTCCACCTGGAAGTGTAACATCCAGGTCAGAACATTCGTGCTGTGCCCCTGGCCCCCTATTTGCTCCTTCCTAGTGTTTTCCATTCATCCAGCTGCTCTGGCCAAACCCCCAAGAGATGTCTGTGATTCCTCCTTTTCCCTCAGTGCCACGCCCCGTGGCCCTGTCAGCAAGGCCTGCTGCTGGACCTTCGCGTATTCCACAACTACCCACCTCCTCATCCCCGCCATGCCCACGCCATCCCTTCTCCTGCCTGGAGGACTGCAGACCCTCCTAGCCAGTTCTCCACCTCACTAGTGTCCCCTGCAGTCTACCTCTCTCCATGCAACAGAGCAAGCTTTTAAGGAGGAATTCAGACCGTGTCACATCCTTGGTCACAACCAGCGATGTCTACGCACAGTGAGAGGAGACTTACACATGTATCCTCACAACCTCAGGGCTCCCTGCCTCTTGCACCTGAGCTCGTGACCCTAATCTTGCCAGCCCTCCACTGCCAAGCCATTCCTACCTCAAGGGATCGCTTTTCCTCCTGTCCTGGCTCTTCCCTCTATCTGGAATATTCTTTTCCCAGATCTTTGAACACAGGCTGCCCCCAGAAAGACCATGCTATCCAAAACAGCTCCCATCAGTGGTATTCTTTACAGCACTGCATGAAGTTATGAACACCGTCTGTCTCACTATTAGAACACGAGCCTCAGGAGGGTTGTGCTTTGTCTTGTTGGTGACTTTAGCCGCAGTCCTGGATGAGAGGCTGACATGCAGAAGCATCAGACCAGAGCTCTTGAACTTTCTGGTCTCAGGACTGCTTTACACTCCTAAAAATTATTGAGGGCCCCAAGAGCTTTTGTCTGTTTGGAATCTGTCTGTTGATATTTACTGTATTAGAATTGAAGCAGAAATGTTTTAAATATATTTACTGATTGATTTATTTACAATGACAATAAAACCCACTTCATGTTTACTTAACGTTTCTTAATGGACAATTACTGTATTTCCCAAAACAAAAAATAATTAGTCTGAAGAGTGGTGTTTTACATTTTCGCATACCTCTTTAACATCCAGCTCAAGAAAGGGTAGCTGAATTCTCATTTCTGCTTGTGCATTCCGTTATTTTGGTTCAAGTATATGAAGAGAATCCAGCCTCTCAGAGACACATAGTTGGAAAAGGGAGGAGTATTTTATTAGCCTTGTCAAGTAATTGTGGACATTCTTTCTTGATATTACACCAAAATTCATGGTGAATTTCATGACTGAAGCCATGTCAGTGAGCATTTCATACTCTATTTCATTAAGATCCCTTGATTTCTCTTGCACTTTGAATGACTCTTTTACTCAGGCAAGATTTTGTGACGTCATGAATTAGTCATTTGGAAAATATTGGTTCAGTGAGTTATGCAGTTCTTTTAAATATTGATACATTTCGCGGAACAATGTCACAAAATCACATTTGTTAATATCACCACTGATCTCGTCAGAAAACTTAAATATTGGGAAATGGTCTGGCTCACAGTTTTGGATACAAGTTTTCAAAAATTCTGATTTTCCCTTGAAAATTCAAATTTTTATCATTGTCAACAAATGTTATTGCCTCTACATGACAGGCTCGCTTCATTTATTTTTGAGAAAATGTCTGCCAGATATCCAAGTCTCAATAACTATGGTTGCCTGCTGGATGCTGTTCCATGTAAAATGGGATTCCCTGCAGAACACAGCTGGCTGGGCTGACAGTGTTGTCACACCAGTGCTTCTGTGTGCCAACTCCCCAGTTCTTCATCCAGAATATTAAAAACACATGTGCTTGAGAGCTGAGATTTCATAAAACTAATACTTTTTATTGCTTCTTCGAGAACATTCTTACATAGAACTGCCATTTAAGGAAAATGGGGACTATGCTGCCATGAAGAGTCCAATGTTCACGTTTGCAGTGGGGGCCAGTTACCTTGATTGTGCTGACTTATCCTCACTGTTATATCCACACGTCAGTGCCTATGTCTACACAAGGAAAAAGGTACATCATGACTCAGCATAACTGTAAAAATAGCTGGTAGTGGTCCCTCTGACAGCGTCTTAGGGACCCCCCAAGGTCTTCATTTTGAGAAGTGCTGAATGACAGGAATATTTCGCAAATGAATGAATGACTACCATTGCATATGGTGGAAGCTAGAGGTCCACAGTCCCTTATCCGAAGCCCTTGTCACCAGGTGCACTTCAGAGTCCCTTTGATTTTGGAAAAGTAGTGTACCTGTTGTGTCTCACCTATCCCAGTGGGGCGTGAGCAGTGCCCTGTAATCAAATATTAGGATTTCTCTAGTTTAAACTTCGGAAAAGTCACGTTAGCGGAGTAACATCCACAAGAGGCCTGTTCAGGTCAAGTTTTGCCATCAAATGAGGTAGGAAGATAACTTCATTTTGAAAGCTTTTGGACTGATGGCCGGTTAGCTCAGTTGGTTTGAGTGCAGCCTTACAACACCAAGGTCATGGGTTCTGATCCCTATGCCCGCCAACTGCAAAAAAAAAAAAAAAAAAAGAAAGAAAAAGTTTGAACTTTCAACTTGTAGACAGGTTGTGGATGTATCCCATGATCTCCACTTCACAGAGGGTCTCTTTGGGGAACAGAAAGCCAACAGGTGCCCAAGGTCTCCTGGTGGTGAAGGAACTGGAAATCTAGTGCTGGCCATGGAGCCCGAGTCCACTCGCCAGGCACCTGCTGGGCCCCGTCCTCTGTTACCTGTCCTCCCCATGAGATGATATGGCCCTCCTGACACACAGCTCTGATCGTGCCCTTGCCTGGCATCAAGTCCTAGGGTAGCTTCACCACCGGCCAGGGCTTCCTCCCACCTCTCCAGCGGCGCACCTGGCACCTGTCCTCAGCTGCAGCCGCAGACTGCACCTGCAGACTGTTTGGGATTCCTGAGCACACAGGCACTTTCCAGCTTCCGGACGTCTTTTTTTAGTATCACTCATGAGAATCCAAATTCTACCAGGACTTCTACTGCATTGAAACTTGTAAAATTTAAGATTGAAAAGGAGATTTTGTCTCTTGGCAAATTTGAGATGCGGATGGTGAACGTTGCTTGGAAAATGGTAATTCCTTTAAAAATGTTAAGAAGTACACGTTTTCTTTAATAATGCCTCTAGGGAAAACATTAAATAGTGATAATTATTGTGTGTGTGCCTGACCTCAATAACGTTTTGTATGTTATTGAAATAAGGTTAATTTTCTAAAAATAAATTGTGGTAAAATACAGATAGCATGAAATTGACCTTTTAAACCATTTCTAAGTGCACAGTTCAGTGGCATTAAGCACATTCACATCGTTGTGTGGCCGTCACCACCATCATCTCCAGAACCTTTTCATCTCCCCAAACTGAAGCTCTGTCCCCATTAAACACCAATTCCCCACCCCTCTCCCCTCACTGCCTGGCACCCACCATTCTGCTTTCTCTCTGCATGAATCTGATGACTCTAGGGACCTCATATAAGTGGAATCACACAGTATTGGTCCTTTTGTGACTGGCTTAGCATAACGTCCTTCACTTAACATAATGTCTTCAAGGTTCACCCATGTTGTAGCGTGTGTCAGTACTTCATTCCTTTTTAAGTCTGAGTAATATTCCATTGCGTGGATGGACCAGTTTGTCTGTCCATCCCTCCTCCTGTGGACGCTTGGATGCTTCCACCTCTTGGTTACTGTGAGTGATGCCGCTGTGAACACGGGAGTGAAAATTCCTCTCTGAGACCCCGTTTTCGCTTCCAGCTGTAGGCCCAGAGGTGGGACCACCTGAGCGGACGGTAACCCCACGTGCACGTCCCGTGGAGCCACCACACTGCTTTCCACGGTGGCTGCTGTGCCATCTCACTCTCCTACCAGCAGCGCACAGGGGCCCAGTTTCTCCATGTCCTGGCTAACACTTATTTCCTTTTTTTTGATAGGAGCCATCCTCACGGGTGTGAGGTGACATCAGCTTCCAGACTTTTGAAAACAGCCTTCCCTGTACCTGGAATATCACCCCGTCCCTGCCGCTGCCCGAGGAGCTCCTCGCTGTTCCAGCCAGCTCAGGGCCCTGCAGTGCGGTGGTCTGCCCCGCTCCCCCACAGTGGGGTCACTGCTTCTGGCACACGGTCCCTGCCCTCAGGGCCTCCCGCATGGTGGGAGGGGGATTTAGAAACCCTGCCATGCAGCTCTGCAAGGTCGGAGCCCAAACACAGCCACGTGGAGCTGTGACTTAGACCCCTGTGCTGGGAAGGAGGGTGTGGGGCAGCGGCTGAGGCCAGTGACGCTTCAGGTGGGTCTAGGATGACACAGTCTCCTGCCACACATGCCACAGAACACTTGAAATGTGGCCAGGTGACTGAAGAGTTGAACTTTTAATCTTAATGAACTTAAGTGTAAATTTAAAAACTGGTTTTCAACTCAGCTCCTGGGAAGCTCATTCAATTTGGGCGTTTGGACCCACCTTTCAACTGCAAGTTTATAGACCCCCAGTGCACGTCAAGTATTCCAGCACAAATCTAGCATCCAAGTTGAGGTGTGTTATAAGCGTAAAATGTACGCTGAACTTTGAAGACTCAGTACAAAAAAACAAACAAACAAAACACGAGAATGTAAAATATCCTGGTAAGTTTTATATTAATTACTTGTTGAAATATTATTATTTTGGATATATCTGGTTAACTAAATATATTACTAAAATTAACTTCACCTCTTTATAGTTTTCCTCGTGTGCCTACTAGAAAACTCAAAACTGCATGAGTGCTGGCATGTTCTCTCCACCGGACAGTGCTTGTCTAGAGCGAGTGTGAGTTCTTTCTGAGTTTGAAGAAAAATGTCAAAGGCTCAGGGACAGCACTTGCAGGGAGGAGAGGCCTCAGGCAGAAGCAGGGCGTGCGGTGACCGCAAGCACCCAGATTAGGGGGGTTTGCTCGCTTTTAGAGGTGGGGTGTGCGTGGGGCAAGTGTCATCAGGGAGCATGTTAGTCTCCTGTGGCTGCCGTAACAAAGTTCCACAACCCGGGAGGCTTAAAACTACAGAAACGTAGCGTGGAGGCCAGAAGTCCAGAGTCAGGGCACCAGCAGGATGCTGCTCCCCCTGGAGGCTCTGGGCGACGATCCTTCCCTGTCTCTGCAGCTTCTGGTGGATGCTCAGTCCCTGGTATTCCTGGGCAGGTGGCAGCATCGCCCCAAACTCTGCCTCTGTGGTCACTTGCTGTTGTCACCTGTGTGCCTGTGTCTTCTTGGGAGGTCACCAGGGGTATTGGATTGGGGCCACCCCAAAGACCTTTTCTTTCTTTGATTGCATCTGTCAGGAGCCTGTTTCCACATAAGGTCACATTCACGGGGACTGGGGGTTAGGTTAGCAGCGGGGTAGGCGGTGTCTGGGTTCCACCAGTCTTGTGAGTCCCTCCACGGACCCTGGTCTTCCCAGCACAGGTCCCGGCCCTCTCTACCCTCAGTTTCCTCATTTGTGCATTGAGGGTGATGATAGCACTTACCTCGCAGAGGTGTTGGGAAGGTAGATGGGCTGTACATGGTCGCACACACAATAATGACTGACGTACGGTGAGTGCTGTATCTAGGTTAGTATTTGTACTGACGTTTCTCCTAAAGGCAGAGAAAGCCACGGTTTTCCAGTGGCAGAGAAGTGATTAGCACAGAGGAAAGGTCAGTTTTAGAACTGCACCGACTGATACCGTAGCCACTAGCTCCACGGGACTGGTACATTTTAATTAATTAAACTTAATACAAAGATAGAGTCAGTCCCTCAGTCTCACTAGCCACATTTTTTGTTCAGTAGCCACATGTGGCCGGTGACGACGGTTCTGGACAGTGCAGACGGAGAGCACTTCCAGCACGCAGAAAGGACGGCTTACAGGAGACTGAGTGGGAAAGGAGGGGACACAGCACAGAAACACAGGATCCAGGGAGGTGTCCTGGGTGACAGGGTGGAGGAACATGGGGTGCATGTGGGACACCCCAGGGATGCAGCCGAAGGAGCTAGAGTGAGGCTGGAGGGTGCACAGAGGCCTCGCGGCTGTGCAGGTGGAGGTAAAATCATGACAGTGCGAGTGGCAGTGACAGTAATAACGGCTTCTAACATCTGCTGATGCTACACCAGGCGTCACGACCAGGCAGCCACAGACCCTGTCCAGGTCGCGCTAACCGCTGTTTACTCCCTGCCACACCTGTGAGACGTGCACTATTCTGAAGTCCGTGTTTCTGCTAAGGAGGCTGAGGAGCAGTAAGTCACATGACTTGTCAGGGTTGCTGGGCGAGGAAATGGTGGGACACAAACTGAGCCCTGGCTATGGGGTTGAACCCAAGTTGGATACGTGACCCTGCCTGCGAGGGGGACCTTCTTATTGTCACAGTTATGGGGGGCATGCTTCTGGCATTTAGTAGGTGGGGGCCACTTCCTGGAAATGCGTGGGAAAGACTATGCAGTAAGGCCTGTCGTGCACCTGGAAGAATGCCCCCCGGACACTGGACATAGCGGCAGTCTGTGATGATGTCACGTAATCACAAAGCACAGTTTGCATGGCTTTGATATTGACGGTCTTTTCCACAAATGCAAGCACAGGGTGGATCATGGAGTTATTGTACTGTGTTTTCTTTAGAAATTCACCAAGAGCTACTTAGCATTCTGGGGACACCCCCATCCCCACCAACAGGACCACTTGGGGGACTGAGGGGCCAGGAAAGCCCCTGTGTCCACCTGTGCCTTTCCCTGGTGATATTATCTGGTGTGGACTTGCCTGAGCATTTACACATGGAAATACGTGTTCTTTTATTACAAATCACTTGTTTATCCTTCTATTACAGTTAATGCAGTATATTGATTTTTTAAAGGAATCATGTGTTCAGGTGGTCACCTTACTCGTGAGCTTCATGTCAGGATGGTGAAGGGTGGTGACTTTACATGCTGCAAACACGTGTGCCTGGGAACAAGCCTGGGCCCCACAGTCAGTGCTGGGTCATCTGCTCCAGGGCCTGGTTCCCTTTCCAGGCCCAGTGGGATTTGGAGGCGTGCGGGGGAAGAGACAGGGAGCCAGGAAGGACAGAGCAGAAAGGCAGGAGGGTGGGGGAGGGCTGGAGGAGTCAGGGGAAGACACGGAAGGGTCCTCAGTGCTGGAGAGAGAGCGGGGAAGGTAGGGGAGAGGGCAGCCCCCGCCCCCAGAAGCCTCGCGTGGGGGGAAGGGAGAAATAGAGGGCTGAGGGGCACAGGGTCGGGCGGTGCTCTAAGACCAGCAAGGCCAGCAGGTTCCTGTACAGATGGGAGGACGGGGGCTGGGGAGGGTAGAGGGAGGGGTGGGGCTGAGGGCCTGGGACGGGCCAGCCTGTGCAGGGGGGCACAGGTACACTGGGATGGCAGCGACTTCCACCACATGCCTGGACCCAGGGCAGGGCAGGGAAGATGGAGGGGACAGGGCGGGGCGAGGCAGGGGACGGGACGCCAGGGTTGGGGGAAAGCAGGGAGGTGAGAGGGGCCGTGGTGCATGCGGTGTGGAGGCTGGCAAGTCCCACACACGCGGAGCAGGATGCAGCCTGGACCCTGGGCAGGACTTCTGTGCCGCGGTCTGGAGGCAGAGTCCCACGTTCTTGGGAAGCCTCAGTCTTTGCTCTTAAGGCTCAGCTGATCGGTTGAGGCCACTCTCATTATGGAAGGTGACTTCCTCTACATATGGTCAACTGACCGGATGGTGACCATGCCCACAAAATGCTCTCGCAGTGCCACCTTGACTAGTGTTTGACGGGATCCCTGGGCACCGCATCTAGCTGAGGTGACTTGGAAAATGCATCATTTGGGCTCAGATCAGATCTAAGGAAGGGTGTGCAAATGCAGGCTCCCAGGCCACCTCAGACTTACAGAGCCCAGCTGTCCGGGGGTGAGACCAGAAACCTTCATTTTAACTAGTTCCCCAAGTGACGGGAGCCACCAGGGTCTGACAGCCCTGGTGCTGGGCCCTGCAGTGTTGGCAGAACTCCTCTGCAAACCAGTGCACCTGCTGTAACCAGCCAAGGGTGTGCCAGGAAGACAGTGTGGAGGGCGCTGGGCATCAGCCCCAGCTTGGGAAGAGGGAAAAACCGGGGGCTGCAGAGCACTCTGCTCCTTGGAGCCCTTCAGAGCTGGGGAGGAGGGTGGCCCAGCTCCCCGCAAGATCAGAAAGGCTCAAAATGTGACCTCTTGTCCCTCCGTGGAAACAAGCTCACTCCATGGGGCGTCCCCATGGCGAGCTGTGGTTAGTGACCAATCGCTGGGGCCTTCCTGCCTGCAGGACCCTGAGAGGCACTGGCTTTGGGGAAGGAGGTAAATGTGGAAAGGGACGGAAGCATTTGCCAGTGGCTTCCAGCACAGGCGTCATGGTCCCGGGCCTCCTCACAGGACAGCTCTGGCTCCAGCTCTGGGCCTCCGGAGCCCGGTTCCATCTGAGCCAGATGGCCCTCCATTGACCAGGAGGGATTCATCTCCTCCTACTGCAGACCTCAGATTCTGAGCCATCCCGGGAAGGCCGCCCGCAGACGGAAGCCCCCAGTGCTGTCAGATGCCCCACGGCCGGTGGAAAAGGAGCCGAGGCCACCATGGCCACAGGGGCGTCCTTCCCAGCCAGCGCGCGTTCCCAGCTGCTGGGGCCTGAGCTTCAGGCAGGGCTCAGCTGGGACAGGATTTGCTGTGCTTTTTCCCACCTAAGAGGGTTGAGTTCTTCTCGGGTTTGTACTGGCAGTGAGATGCTCTGGATTATTTTTGAACGTCAGGGGTTTATTTACAAAAACTGAGGACGTTGGTGATGGGGACACATCAGGCCCTCATCACCGGCCCACATCACCCCTGATTCTGGAGACTGGCTGTGGGGGACAGATGGCGCTGGGCTCCCACCCCCCCACCAGCTGTGAGGCTCTAAGATCTTGGCGGGGAGTGGGAGGGATCTGCCCTAGAAACTCACCAAATAAGGCCACTTGCCAAAGAATGACATAAACGTCCTTTCACTAGACTAGGTCCTTGAGCGTGGGTGGCAGTCTTATTTTGTTTTGTTTCATTTTGTTTTCCACAAACAACCTGGAAATTCCTCCCAATTTGCTTTGTGGGGGTGCGATGAAAAATAAAAGCCCCGGCCCCACCCCCTGCAGCCCTGCTTCAGCCTGGAGGGGTCCAGACGGGCAACACGTTCTCCCGTATGCACTGGCGTGCTGGTCCTGCAACCGCACCCGGTCTTGCCGGCTCAAGACAAACGAGAAGGTGCTTGAATTCATATTTAGGGCCGACACCCTCTGCCTCTTCGGTGCCGGGACCCTCCCAAGGCTGCCTCTGTGCACCCAGAGGCCCTGCCCTGCAGCGCTCCGACCTCTGTACTCTCCTTGTCTGGCCCCGACCTGTGGCCTCCTGAGCTGAGAAGCGAATCGCAGCTAAGGTCAGAGCGCCCGACAAGTTCCTGCCCCCAGCCCACCCCACCCCCACAATCAGTTTCGAAAGGAAAAGTTAGTAGCTTAACCCAAAGCCTTGACTAACGTAATCAGGTTGATCTGGAAGAACAGGAGACTGCCAAGGGCCTGTGAACCTGCGGAACTCGGAGAGACCCAGCAGTGCTGTCCTTGGCTTGCCAATGGCATCATCCTCTCCCATGGAGGCAGAGAGTCCCCGGGCTGGGAAGGGCCCTCGGCAGTGGCTGCCCTGGGAAAAGTGGGGGCAGGAACACATCAGAGCGACCTGCCTTCCTCTTGGCAGCTCTCTCCGCCCCAGGCTGCGACACCCAGCTGCTCCTGGTTGTCCTGCATCACGGGAGACACGTCTCACATGCGGGAGGCCAGCGCGCAGCACCCAGGGTGAGAGAAACAGAAACATCAGACCCTCCATCCTGCAGTCGGTCTGTAGGCGGCTGCAGAAAAGCCAGTTCTTGCGGAAGCCCAGATCCCCCGGGGGGCAGGACAGGGAAGGCTGGGGCCTCTGGGCAGGGTGGGGGAAAAGGGGGTGCAGGAACACCAGTCTGATGACGGGAGGGTCCTGGAACACCACCTGCAGTGCTCCCAGTAAGGAAACTGGTCCAGAACTAGCCTCGGGCTTGGTCATGTGTTTGAGAAATAGACAGAACTCTGTCCCAGGGGATGAGTGACTGGTGGCACTTGCTGCAGGAACTCTGAGTCTCAGGGTGTCAGCACGCAGCCCTGAGAGGTGGGGACCGTTCCATGCTGTGATGCTCCAAAACTTTTCTTGATCCCCTCCTGAAATAGTGTTCCACCTTTTGTGAATCGATGAAAGCTTGTGGCTGTAGAGAAATGCACATGTGTTCTGTGTCATCTGTCAGTAAGGATCCATGTCCTCCTGCTGGCAACAGAAATCTGGGTAGTGGCTCTCTCAGTAGATCAGGGAGTTCCTCTCGCATTAGAAGGAAGGCCCCAGGACTGCAGCATGGACTCGGGCCCTTCCTAGCCCTCCGAAGCCCAGCCATCATGCCTGAATCTCAGGCAGGAAGAAGAAAGGGCAGAGGTGACAGAGCAGGGCCAGCACAGGCACCGCCACCCCTCTGAGGAGCACCCTGCAGCCCGACCCAATGACCCGGCTCACATCTCCTGGGCTGTAACCTGTGGCCTCCCTGTCTGCGAGGACAGGCCCTCGAGCATCCCCAGCAAAGGATCACAATTCAGTGAACGGATCTAGAGGGAAAACGTGTCCCTCTGAGCTGTCATGGCTCCGAGGTCCAGACTGAATGTTAACTCTGAGAATCATGACCCTCACCGCTGAAATACAGAACCCCACTCTCTGGGTGTTTAGGAGACACAGAGGGGGTCTGGGTCCCCTCTCCGAGCATCGGGGAATCGTCGATCCCAGGGCAGTCATTCCTCTAGCTCTAAACACTTAGCCCCCAGCCTGCCCTCCAAGACCCCCATGGCAGGCCTGTCTCCCACCCCTCCCTCACACACCCCACATGTTCCAGACCCCTGATCACTAATGCTGTTCCTCTGCCTAGAAGGGTCTCACCCCTGTCCCCGACTGTCAGATTTTTCTCCATCCTTAAGGCCTGTCACCTGCAGGAACTTATCGATTGTTCTGCGCAGACCTGGCCTCTGAGTGGGAGAGTCTGGGGTCTGGGTTACACCATATGAGCTGGACAACACAGGTGCAGATCCCAGCTCTACCTGGAAGCTTCCAGGTGCAGAGGCCAGGAAAGGTGGAGGCAATGCTTCCCTTCACCCATTCATCTGTTCATTGGACGGATCTTTCTGAGCAGCTGCTGAGGGCCCTACACTTTGTGAAACACTAGGGACACATCGGTGGGCACATCAGAGACCTTGCTCCTCCTGAGCTTCCCTTCTATGGGAGATGGACCACAAGCATGGAAACAAATTGATGAAACAGCCTCATACCCTGAAAAGCTTAGAATAAATGAAAACAATGTGGTATGGTCAAGAGCGCTGAGCTGGGCCTTCTAGGTTGAATGGTCGGGAAAGGCCTCCCCAAGGAAGGGACGTTTGGGGCTGGCCCAGAGGATGAGAGGGATGGTGGGGGACACGTTCTAGGCAAGGGGACAGCAGTTACACAGGGCTCAGGAGGGACCAGCTGTTGTGGAAAAACACCATGGCCAAAGGGACTGGGGCAGAGTGAGTGGGACAGCTGGAGGAAGGCAGGGGAGATGGGGATCAGGGACCAGGCCAAGTGGGACTGTACAGGCCGCAGTAGGAGTGTGAGGTCCTGGGCCATGGGAGGCAGCTGGAGGACTCAGCCAAGGGAGGAATGTGGTCTGATTTGCTGATGGGACGAGGGTCTCCGCAGCTGCTGTGCTGAGAACAGGTGGTCCGGAGTGGAAGGAGGGGGTGCTGGCAAGTCCTCGTGAGAGACAGTGGGGCGAGAAGGGTGTATTTCAAATATCCGGGGCAGGAAGAGCCCCAGAGAACTCGTGCATGGATTAGATGTGGGGCTGAAGGAAAGGGCTTGTGGCAGAGCCAATCCGTGGTCACAGCCCATCATGGTGCTGGGGAAGGCTGCAGGAGAGGTCGTGAGGTTGGGTGCAGACATTAAGCGTTCCACTTTGGGCATGTCACGCTTGAGGGGCATGTTATTCTCCCAAGCGGCAATGTCAAGGAAGCAACTGGATGGAAGTCTGGGGTTGGGAGGAGAGGTCAGCCTGGAGACGTCAGTCGGGGGGACAGCAACATCAAGGCGGAAAGTGCCAGCTTGATCCAGACCGGATCATCTAGGGGAGAGAGGAGACAGCAGCACCCCGAGTGCAGAGGCTGGAGATGAGAGGACCCAGTGGGGTGGGGACCAGGGATGGTGGAATCTCAGGAGCCAAGAGAAGGTGGTGTTTCAGGAGGGTGGAAAATTGTATCTGATGTAAAAGGGGAGCGAGATGGGCACAGAAGTGACCACTGGATTGAGCGCGAGGCCTGGGGGGATGTTGGCAGAGCCAGGTCTGTGGTGCAGGGAGCATGTGCTTCACTGGAGCAGCTTGAAGAGGGAATGGAAGGAGGAGAGAAGAGCTGAGAACCTGCAGCTTCGAGGAGAAGCTCTGATGGGAGGAGACGCAAAAGTACACGGAGGCTGCGGTGGCAGGTGTGGCCGAGCAGGGAGTGTTACGGCGTGGGTGGTCCTAGACTCTCGGTGACAGCTCTTCAGTGGCTTGTGGAATGCATTCAGGAGCTTATGGCAGCATTAAAGGATATACAACTAAACTGGTGGAGAGAGCGCTGGGGTGCCCTGCCCACATGCCCTCAGGCCTACCTTCGACCCAGCACCTGCAATTCTTGGAACTTCTTGGGCTTTACAGCTGGCCAGACACACCACAAATGACCACTAGTTTCCCAAGTCCTCCCCAGAGTGAAGGAGTAGGTGACAGCTCAGCAACCTCACCCTAGAATGGGACAACTCTGGCCTGGGGTCCTCCAGGGAGCTGAGGGGCTGGGTTGGCGGCGCCGTAGCTCAGAGCCTGAGGTCATGTTAGAGAGAGTGGGACGGGAGTTGAGACTGTGGAGGTGGTGTGGTTGTTGGGGATGGTGACGGCCAGGGTGTGACTGTGGGAGCAGGTGTGTAGAGCGGAATGGAGGAACAGTCACTGGCGATGAGGGGGTCACGGGAGGCCAGGCTGGGTCACAGTGGTTTTCCTTCCGTGTACCCATTTCTGCACTTTCATGCTGGCCCTGGGAAACGATGGGCGGGTCTACAAAGGGTCTGAGGCAGCTCTTGTTTGGGTCCAAGCCAGCCTCAGGTTAGCATGACCCTGAAGCGCTTCAGTGCAATGGGAGAGCTGGGGACTAGCGCAGCCTAGCCGAGAAGGACAGAGGTGGCTGCAGGGGCTGCGGGGAGGTCCAGCTGGGCAGCAAGATGGTGGGATTCAAAGAAGAGCAAAGAATATCACAGAAACCAATGTTCTGACCTTGGGAGGTAACACTGTGGTGCCTACTGATCAGACCAAATCTTAACAGGAAGCTGAACCATGCTCTGAGCATCCCATAGAAGAGGGACTGGGATGGAAGGGACACCGACAGCTTGGAGCATGTCCAGAAGAGGGCAAGAAGGAGAGGACAAGGACTTGAAATTGGGCCAGAGGAGCTGGGGGAGACAGAGAACGGGCAATCTGCAGCCTTGGAGACAGCACTGGGGAGCCATGCTGCGAGGCCGGGCTGCTTCGCGCACGGGACGGGGGCAGCACCTGTGTTTAGCCTCTACTCCCACCCTCCCCCTCGCCTCTTCCCTTCCGTCCCTTTCTTTTCACCTCTACCTTTCCCTGGTGTCTACACCCTCTTGTTTTCTCCCTTGTCCCATCCTGACAAGGACCCTCCTGAGCGCTCTGCTCCACTGATGATGTCTGGTGTGGATGCAACGTCCCCCACACCCCAGAGAGCTGTTGGGAGGTGACAGGGACCATGAGATGCCTGGTGCCAGGCAGGTGCAGAACTCATAGCTGATGATTCTGAGTAGCAGCTCATGGAGCATGATCTTACACCTCATCATTCTGGTCACTTCTTTCTAGACACATTTATTTGTCAAAAATCAACTGGCCACATAAGGTCACCTTCTGGACCTACCAGTCTGTTCTATTGCTCTGTGTTTCTGTCCCTTCACCAATCCCGCACTGTCTTGATTCACGTGCTTTTATAGTAAGGTACACTAAAGTATATTAGGTAGTATGAGTCTTCCAACTTTCTTTCTCTTTCTCAAAATTGTTTTGGCTGTTCTAGTTCCTTTACGTCTCTGAATATTTTAGAATTAATTTGTCTTCTTGTAAATCTCTGTATTTAGAATCAGCATGTCTAAAGTAGTCTGCTGGGATCTTGACTAGCACTGCATTGAGTCTACAGATCAGTCTGCAGAGAATTGACATCTGTATTGTTCTTTTCTGTTGCTTATAACACAATACCTGAAATTGGGTAACCTATAAGGAAATGAAATTTATTTCATACAGTTTTGCAGGCTGGGAAGTCCATGGTCCAGGGGGAGCATCTGGTGAGGGCTTTGTTCTTGGTTGTGACTCTCTACAGTCATGTAGGGTGTCACATGGCAAGAATGGGCTGAGCAAGAGAGCTAACGTTCTCACTTGGCCTCCTTTTAAAGCCATCAGAACCATGCCCGTTACTACATGAATGGATCAACCTATTCACAAGGGCACAGTCTCACAATCTAATCATAATCTCAAAGGCCCCACCTTTCAATTACCATAATAGTATTTCCCATCTTCTTAACACTGTTACAGTAGGGGTCAAGTCTCCAAAACATGAAATTTTGGTGGACACATTCAACCCACAACAACATCTTAATATTTCAACTCATGATCACATTTATTCAGGTCTTTGATTTCTTCCATCCGTGTGTTGCAGCTTTCAGCGTAGAGATCCTGCATTCATTTTGTTTAGATTTATGCATAAATATTTCATGTTTTCTGTTGCTACTCTGTTTTTCAAATTTTTGATATCCAATTGTTCATAACTAGCATATTGAAATTTATTTGTGTTTTATATGCTTACAATATAGCCTGCCACCTTGCTAAATACTGTAGTACTTAGAGATTGTATTTTTTTTTTATGGCCTACTTTGTATCTTCTATGTAGACAATTTTATTTGTGAATAGAAACAGTTTTATTTCTTCCTTTCCAATATGTATGCCTTTCATTTCTTTTTCTTTCCTTATTGCACTGGCTAGGACCTCCAGTGTGATGCTGAACATAGTGAGGAGAGCAGGGCACCTACTCTGGGACCCACCCTCCCAAGGTCATTCAAACCACCCAGGGCTCATCCTAACATGCCCACAGGCTATGACCCCACCCTGTGTCGGGGGGGCGGGGGAGGAGGATGGGGGTCCCAGAGCTCAGAGCTTGGGGGTCTGGGTAGAACCTCCACCCAAGGGCCACCCAGGCTCCTATTCCAACTTTTCTTGAAAATAACTATTCCTGGTGGACAGCCGCTGATGGAATACAATTAAAGGCTTTCTAAAAATGCAGGCCGGGGGGGGCCTTTGCCAACCCAGGTCCTTGGGGTCTGGGGGGATTCACCGGGAGCCTGGGGACATTTTCAGAGGACAAGGCTGAGAACCTTTCTCTGCACTGCCCTCCTGTCGCCAGCCTCCTCCCAGGCTCACCCTCAGGCACAGTTGACACGACTAAACTGCATTCCCTCTGGAAGCTGAAATGCCTCTCCTAAGGCATCAGCAGTGTGAGCAAGGCCCCACCTCCCGGGCCTTAGAATCCTCGGCCTACTGCATGGCGACAAATGGCCTTCGTGCTTCAGTTTCCTCCTTACAATGGAAGTGACTAGGACTAGCCGTCCCCTAGGAAAGCTTGGGGTGGTGTATTTAACATGGGTGACATGCTTGGAGTCCTCGCATAGGTGCTTCATAGTCATTGGCTGTTATCTAACGTTCCCCCCATCACCAGCTGCTGCCGCCTCATGTCCCTGGGTTCAGAGCCCCTCAGGTCCGCTGACCCTGAGCCTCCTGCCAATCGAGCCAGCTTCACCTTGGGCTCCTGGATCGGGTCCCCCCAGTGCCCGTTGGGCCAGCAGGAGACATCAGTGAGCCCCAGCCTGTGGGCTGTCACCTTTTGGGGACCTGGGTTCAGTGTTGCCACACTCTCTCATTTTCCAGTGAAGCCAGAAATCCACATTTTCATGTGAACTTTCTTGTTTTTAGAAATGGTGGGAATAAATTCAAATATTAAAAAACAAATAAAAGTCTGTAGGTCAGCACAGAGGGCCTGCTCGCTCTCTGCTCCTGTCCACAGGGGTTGGCAGTGACCCTACATCTGATGGGCTATGTTTCCTGTCCTGTTGACTCTGGATGCAGGGAGCCCTATGCTAGCCCCCACTTTTTTGGTCACTTGGGCACATTCTCTCTCTTAACAGCAATAGCCACACAGACGTGGACTCGGCAGAGCCATGCAGGGGGTGGTCTTCGGCTGACTGACGGGCTTTTACTTCCTGATCCAAGAAGTATCTCACCCATTCCAGGGCCCTGTGGCTCTAAGACAGACGCCCCGAGCTGCCCCTTGAAGCTGGGCAGCTCCTCAGAGCCAGAGCCCAGCACTGGGAGCTGAGGGGTCAGCACGTGTGCTGGACAGAACAGCCCTGTCTTGGATGCACTCCCTGGGAGGTGTGTGAGTTCCCTGCTGCTGCTGTAAAATACGACACAGATTTATCATCCTGCAGTTCTGGAGGTCGGAAGCCCAACGCAGGGCTCACTGGGTTGAAGCTGAGGTGTGGGCGGGGCTGGTCCTCCTGGACGCTCCAGGGGAGAGCCCATGTCCTCCTTTTCCAGCTTCTCGAGGCTGCCACACTCCCTGCTTGTGGCCCCTCCTGGTCCTCAGAGCCCAGCACTCCCACCACTGCATCCATCTCTACAGCCCCTTTGCCCAGCCCTCTTGCTGTCCTCTGATAAAGGCCCTTGGGATTATTTGGGCCCACCCGGATATTCCAGAATGATCTTCCTGTCCTAGTGACATCTGCAGACTCCCTTTTGCCACATCAGGTGACATAGTCACAGGTTCAGGGAACTAGGGCCTGGACATCTTTGGGGACATGATTCTGTCCACCATAGTGGGTCTGCAAGGGTCCAGGGGGAATATCCTGAGACCTCCCCATCCTGCCACTACTGTCACTATTTGTTGTAGAGACACATTTGTGCCGAGAAGCCAACGGTTCACATCTGAATGTCAGACTGACTTCTCCCTGCACTGGTGTTTCCCACGTGGCAAGATTCACCTAGGGAGTTGTCAAAAAGCAGAATCTCGGTCTCACCTAAAACCTATTGAATACCAAGCTCCACTCCTGAGTTCAGGCTGTGACTCAGGAATCTGCATTTTTAAGTCCTTTAGGTAATTTTTACCTACACTAACATTTGATAACTGCTATTCTAGATAGGAGGAGCTGCTGACCAGCAAAACTGGAGCTAGCAAGTATGAGGCCTTCCCCGACCACCCAGGCATCATTGAACGCACCCATTTTCTCTGCCCACTACCTGTGTTTTTTGCTTGTTTATGCCATTCCAGGAGAAGAAGGGTCTTCCCGACTTTGCCTGGTGCCTGGTGGGTGCCCAGTGGAGGAACACCGACCTCCCGGTTGCACCTGGCGGGGGTGGCCGCCACTTCTGCAGTTTGGACCCCACCTCTGCCCCGCATGCAGAGCAGACCCCGCTGTTCCTGTCTAGCTGGACCTTCAGACGTTTAGTGTCACTGCGCACGAGACTTCAAGTCTGTGCCTCCTCGGAAGGGACCCGAGCCCTCTCTGTCATTACGGAGCTGAGTAGCACTGGGCAAATCCAGCCCCTCTGGGGCTTCCACAATGAAGGGCTTGGATGAGATTCCCTCTGACACGCATTCCACCGGGACTGTTCGCTTTGACAGTGGTCAGGCTGAGGGGATGTTTTCTAGGCTAATTGAGCTTTGCCCCCAATTCTACCCTCTCCGAGAAAGAGACTCCTTATTATTCCCTCATTAGAACATCGCTTTAAATAGCACCTCAATTTGCTTCCTCACCCACCAAGCCGGGTCTCCGCAGGGAGGCAGCCGCCCACGGGAGCTCTCTCTAGTCTGCATCCAAGAAGCGCCGTGGGTAGAGGGAGCCCCGGCCTCCCCCACGGGAGGGAGCCTGCTTCCATTTCATTTCCATGTGGGGGTGACTCCCGGGCTGTGACAATTAAAAAGAAGGAAAAACCATTTGCATTTTTCCTGGGTGTTAATGACCTTCCAAACCAATGTTCAATTGTCTAGTTTGAAACGTGCGCACGTTAGCATGAATAATTCAACGGCCATGGAGTTCTATGCATAGGGCAAAAGCTTTGTTTTTGACCTAGTTCCTAAAGTTGAATCAGTTCATGTAATCTCTACAAATGGTTTTCATTTTTAAGGTATGTGTTATTTTACCCAAAGATATCACATCCTAGGTAAACTTAGTGTCGAGGTTTGCAGACTTAATTTGAGGAAGCAGAGACCTAATTTGTTTTACATAACCTGAAGTCTTAAACTTAATTAATTTCCCGTTTTGGGCACAGAGGCACCTACTGGTTAGGTGTGATAGGACTCAAGCAGGCATTGTAAATACACAGACAAAAGGGAAACAGAAAGACTTGGGAGTTCAGAAGAATCTCAGAGGTGGCTGAGGTATTTGTGGCTTTGGGCTGCTGCAGAGGCTTGGGTGGTGGCCAGAAGTGACCGGTGCGTAGAATTGAGATAATTGTGGGCTGCCAGTAAGACAAGGGTGGAGGGGGTCTATTGTCCTCTCCCCAAGAGCCTCAAACCATAGACAAATAGGATGACCTTTAGCGAGCCTAGTGCCGGATGCTTCTATTCCATACAGCAAGCTCTCTGCATCGGAATTACCGGCGTGCAATGCTGGCAGGAAGGGCAGGGTCCTGGACACCACCTGAAGCTACTAAGGCAGAATTTCTGGGCTGGGCTTTGGGTAGCAATTAAATGTTCTCCCCACCTTATTCTTATGAAAATCCACATGCATTTCTTTTCTTTTTTTTTTGGTGGTTGGCCAGTACACCATATGCATTTCTGAGGCTCACAACTTGGTAGCTTAAAACAACAGAAATTTACTGAGAATATGCTGGAGTAGGGAGGACCCTGTTCCTAACTCCAGGGCACGAGGCTGAGCAGCCCACGATGTGATCGCACCTGTCATGATGCACCTGTGTGTGACCGCGCAGGGCAGGCAGAAGGTGCCAGGTTAGTGCTCTTGCTGGAAGGACAGGTGGCAGTCTCCAACTCTGGCTAGCTCATGTCTGAAGGAGGGAGTACTGTAGAAGAGACCCATTTGTCCTTTCAGCCATCAGGTTTTCTGGGCACCTCCCCTGTGCCCTCCCCTCCCATCGAGGCTCGTGCAGTGGGGCCACGGGGTCAGCTCTTCCCCATGGGGCGCCCGAGCACCCCATCCACAGCCTGATGAGCTGGGCAAGGCCGTCAACGAGGGCCTTCTAGTCAGCGCTCTTGTCATTTGTAATTTTTTTTTTTTGGCCAATTTAACATAATGGATGGGACGTCACCACCCCAGACAGGGGTCTGAACCAACCCCAGAGACGGCAGAGACAGTTAGAGTGAGGCAGGGTCACTGGCGGCAGGACGGCAAAGGCATCGTGCCCATCTGATCTGGCCTGCTGGATTCAGAAGCGAGGAAGCAGGCAAGGGTTGTGCAGTGTCCCTGTGTCTCCTGGCCTTGTCCTCATTCACCTCACAACCCCGGAACACGTGTGGCCAGGCTGGCACCAGAGCCAGGACTTCCAGTCCCATGTCCAGGGCCTTCCCTGCACACACACTGGACAGCCTGCGGGTCAGGCGTGGTGTGGCTATGCAGGAGGCAGATGCGACCCCACAGTCCCGTGCCACGCTGCCCACACAGAACCAGACCCAGAAATGCAGCTCCCAGCAGGAGTAGCTGGAGGCTGGCCCATCCTTGAGCCAGACCGCAGCCACGCTGAGGGATCCTGAGGTCTTTGGGGGGTTTTTGAGCAGAGCGTGGCTCAGGAGGGGCGCTAGGGCTGTCCTGGACCTCAGCCCCCCGCCCGCTGGGGCCCAGCCTAGAGCAGAGGGCAGCTAGAGTCTGTGGTTCCTGAGGAAGGGGCACAGGCACCAGTCCCCTGCATATGACAGCCCGAACTGCAGCTGAAGGTCTCCTTCAAGGCCTATTGGCTTACATCTTACAACCAGTGGCACCGAAATGCACAGGTGGGCACACAGGAAAGCAGCCAGACCACTGACAGGTCATTCTTGCTGGTAAGCCCAGGGCCCACCCCAAGCCCCGCCTGCTGATCTAGGTGAGGCCAGACTGGAATAAACAGGGTGTCCAGCTGGGGAGGACATTCATGGAGGACAACCTGCGTGCCGGCTCTCAGATAGAGGCACCACAGCTTCCTCCGCCTCGCCACGGTCCTGGCCGGCGGGCTGCTGTCCCCACGTGGTGGACAATGTTGGAGTTCCCCAGATCCATCAGATGCGTTCTAACTGTTTTCTGGGCCCTGATCCCTTTGACATGCTTTCCTTTCTGGAGCCCAGCACTTGGTCTCTGGAGACCTCATCTCGGACTACTGGAGCCACCAGCCAGCAGACGTGGGGACTGGACCACCCGGTCATCTTTCTCCTTCACCTGGCAGGGGCCCTTGACCAACAAGGACAATGGCGACAGGTGCCGGGTGTGGATGTCCATCTCTTCTGCCTCTGCCAAGACGCCTCCAGAGCCCCATGGGCTGGGGCTGGGATGCCCCCAGCAGGACCCTTGCCCGGCTCCCTCTCCTCCCCTGTTCTGCTTCTCGCCCACTGTGGCTGGTCTCCTGGGGGGTCACTTCCTGACTCCGTCACTTGCACAGGACTCCTTGCCTCAAGTCTGCACCCCATTTTACAGAGGAGGACACTGAGGCTCAGTATGATGAAGAAGGTGAGTGGTGAGAGGCCACCTAGCCCAGAGAAGCCAAGCCGATGCGAGCGCGTCTGTGCCGTGATTCTGCCCGCTCCCGCCCCTCTCCTTGGGGGAAAGTGGGCCTGCGGGGCGTGGCCTCCATCTGACGCCTTTCTAAGACGCACAGCCAGGTTCTGCTGGAGCACAGAGGGCTGATGGGGACAGGGGTGCTCCAGCAGCAGGTGCAGCAGAGAAGCATTTGGGGATCAGGCTGGGAGGCCTGGGGGTGATGCGGCTCAGGGCGCGTGGCCTGGGCAGGTAGGGATGATGCTGTCCAACCCCAAGCCCCAGGTAATAGACTGTAGGTGATCACAGATGCTGACGTGCTCCCAGTTTGGCATCTTGGTTTCCAAAGGTGCAGGATGGAAGGCCCTCCTGCCACGAGGCACTGCACACCCCCAGCACTTAGCACACTGCCGGGCACAGGGAAGGCAACCAAACTATCAGCCGAATCAGATAAAAATAAAACACACACAATGCCCTAAAGTTAACAATGTGGGGAATGAGCCTGAAAGTTTGGATAATGCCCCACTGGGGTAGAACACTGTTACTTTAGGAACATTTTCCCCTGGGAGCCACTCAGGGCGCCCTAGCACGGAGAAAGGCTCTGAGAAACCCTGCAGAAAGACCCTGCTCCACTTCGTTGGATCCACACCTTCCAGACTCATCTCACCTCGGAACAGAGCCCAGCTCTGACACATTTCCTAGCACACTGTTCTTCCTTCCTCTCTCTTTTAGATTTTCCTTCTCCCAATGGGAGCCCCAGAGTTTTACTTAACACGGTAATCCCCACACTGTTTTCTGGAAATGTTAATAGCTGTTTCTCAAAAGTAAGTGGTCCATGTTCAGATGAGTGTCGTGGAGCTCCAAGGCGGTGGCATGGTGCTTCCTCAAATAATCTGGTCACTTTTGGAGGGCTCAAGATGGGGCAATACCTAAGTGCTCCAGGACTCGTGTGCCACAGGCACCTGCTGTCCCAGTGGCTGGGACACTGTGGGGGGCCACTTGGAGGCTGGGGCAGTGGCTGATGAGCACCCAGTACTGACCAGCATGGCACAGCTGGACGCTGTCTTCTCAGGACGCAGCTTGGGTAACATTGCTGGCGGTTCCATATGCATCATGAAGCTCAAAGGAAATGTGACTTATTCACACCTGTCCCTTCTGGTGACCTCAGTGTCCACTTTTTACATTGGAGCATAATGGCTCAGGCCACCTTTAGCCCTTAAATTCTGGGGAGCTGCACTACAAACCCATGGATTCACTCACCGTTCTACCCAGGGTTTGTGGGTGGACCCCCACTTCCACCAAAGCCCACGGTGGAACTCTATGGGTTAAACGTGTCCCCTAAAAGTTCACGTATTGGAAACTTGACCTCCTTTGTAACAGTATTAAGAGGTGGGAAATCCTATTATGGTATTTGAAATGTAGGGCCTTTAAGAGGTGATTAGATTTGAAGGCTACACCTGTGTGAACGGATTGATCCATTCATGGAGTCATGGGCGTGGTTCTGATGGCTTTGTAAGGACAGCGGGTGAGCAGGTCAGCTCTCTTGCTCAGCCCATTCCTCCATGTGAGACCCTGAGTTGCTGTGAAGAGTTCCCACACAGAAAAAGGCCCTCACCAGATGTGTTCCCCGGACTTTGGACTTCCCAGCCTCCAAAACTGTAAGCAATAAATTTCATTTCTTTATAAATTACCCAGTTTCAGCTATTCTGTTATAAGCAACAGAAATGGACTAATGCACTTTGTAACATGTTTGACCTCATAAATAGGTAAAATCAAGCATTGTCTAATAAAACAAGCAAGTACTCACGATAGGGACACTTGATTTAATTTTTGTCAGCAGCACAAGCCCTTTGTAGACAGATGATGGGAATTGTCATAACAGTTGACATTCACTGAGCATTCATTGCGTGCTGGACGACAATACCTTTTACATAAACCTTTGAGCTGCACAAACTCTCTACCGTTATCCTCAGTGTATAGACAGGAAACTGGTGGTTTTGAGAGTTTAAATTACTTGACCACATTTACACCACTAGTGAGTAGGAGTCAAATCTGGATCCTTCCAGTTCCAGAGATGAAAATCCTCATGGCCTTGTATCTTCCATCCCTGTCTTTGTTTGCCTCAAAGCTGTCTGAAGCCAAAACATAGAACTAACACTCTGTAAAAAAGGAAACTTAGCTAGAGTCAGAAGCACATGGCCTGCACACAGTAGGTGCACTCCTGCACACTAGCTACATTACTACCCGAGCATGGTGAGAGCGACGCGTCTGGGTGCTTAGCTTTCACTCGCCACTCACCACGTCTGACACCAGCTCACTGTGCTTCCAGAAGGGACCTGGGATTCCACGGGACGTGGCAGGCAGGGTGGACAGGAGGAGGTCTGCTGAGAGACTGGGGTCTCAGTAATGGATGGGATCTGGGATTGGTGGGGGGAAAGAGGCACAAAGAATGCCATGATCTCACCCCACAAGAGTGGCAGGGCCATTGGCAGAAGTGAGTTGAGGAGCTGGCTGGAAAGAGGAGGTTACAGGCAGAGGCCATCCCTAAGCTGGCAGAGTGCTAGGGAGGATGGGACTCCACATCAGAGATGTGGGCTCCGTGCCCCATCTTCAGTGAGTCTGTGAACGCCTTGGTGTTCTCACTGTGACATGACCTCACAGAGTGGCTATGCACACCCATATTCGTGAGGGTTGCCCAGATAAACAGAAGCGATAGGAGGTGCGTGTACGTGTGCACACGCATGTGCACAGAAGAGCTGACTCATGTGCTTATGGAGGCTGAGAGGTCCCGTTCTCTGCTGTCTGGAGACCCAGGAAAGCCAGCAGTGCAATTCCAGTCCATGCCTGAAGGCCTGCAAACCGGGAGCACAGATGCCATAAGTCCCAGCCTGAGGGCCAGAAGCAGTCCATGTCCCAGTGCGGGCAGTGAGGCGGGAGCAGTGTTCTCTCTTGCTCAGGCTTTTTGTTTTACTCAGGCCCTCAGCAGATTGGATGAGGCCCACCCACATTAGGGAGGGCCACAGATGCAAATGTTCATCTCATCCAGAAACACCCTCACAGACACATTCAGCGTAATGTTTGACCAAATATCTGGGCACCCTGTGGCCCAGTCAAGGTGGCACATAACATTAACCATCATGAGACCCACAGGTAGGCTCTGTGTAAACTGTAAGATGTCACTGTCATTAGCAAGAGGACCAGAGCCACAGCTGGGGGGGAGAGGATTGAGGGGGTCTCCATGGCAAAGCCCCAGCAGTGTGTGAGGATACAGAGAGAGGCAGCTGTCCACCTATAGGAGTTTCATGGGAAGTCAGGGCGAGGGCTGGGGGTGACCTTTCAGCTTGGGATCCTGGAATGTGAGCAGTGCGCAAGAGAGGTGTCCTGGCCTCACAGGAGCGCTGGCGGGAGCTGCCTAAGCTGCTCAGAGCCTGAGGACATTTCCTCATTGAAAGGGGGAAGAGACTGTGTCTCTTCGCTTTGTAACTGGAGGCACTTTCCATCCCTGAAGATCTATTTTTTCAACCCTCCTCTTGGCCCATTTCCTGCAGCAGGCTGCGTCTCCTCAGCTAATTCCCCAGGCCTCCCCTCACCTCTTCTCCTGGCTTCTCAGCACCCCCCTCCCGGGTAGAACCCAATGAGTGTCTTTGGTAAATCTGTTAGGTTTAACAGCTGGATTCAGGCCACTTCTCAGAAGAGTGGCAAATCTGTCGTAAAGTCCTTAGTGCTGAGCCTCAGTGAATTTAAGGGCAAGACCTGAATACTTCTTAAACTGGAGGCTTTACAGGGAAAAGGCATCTTTTAAAAAATGCAATAAAATACCTTTCAAATATCTCCAGTCCCAGTTTGCTGAGTTCGTAGAGACCCAGCTAAGGCAGGCCTTGGCAGCGAGTCCCCTCCTCAGGCTCACGGCTTCCCTGCTGGCTCCAGAGACGTAACTGGAAAAACTCTGGGCTCTCTGAAGTGCACTTCACACTTGTTGTTTAGTTGCTTTGCTTATTTGGAGCTTGGAGCTTTTTGCTGTGTGTATGTGTGCATGTGTGTATGTGTGCATGCATATGTGTGCACACGTGTATGCATACGTGCATCTGTGCGCATGCATGTATGCAGATGGGCATGTACGTGCATGTGTATATGCATGTCAGGGTGTGTGAACATTATGCACATGTGCAAACAGGTTTATGGGTGTGTGCACACATGGATGTGTGTGCTCGTGTGTGTGCCTATGTGCAAATATGTGTACCTGAGTGTGTGTACGTTTTAGCCACGCATCCATATGGCATGGGAACATGGTCACCCTCATATGTCCACTCCAGGTGGAAATCCTTTCATGCAGATCAGTTGAGAACTGATGGGACGAGGAGGCACAGCTCCATGTGTCCGTATGGGAATAGACACCCGCCTGCACCCCCTCCACCCACATGTGGAGCCCGTGGCCCAGCCTTCCATCAAGATGGGGACGGGCCAGTTGGCAATGTTTGAGGATGGATTTCACATCTGGAGAGCAGGAGCCTCAGATTAGGTTCTGTCCACCATGCCCCAGAGCAGACCTTAGATGCTGGCAAAGAGGGGTCTCCAAATCAGATGGTTTCAGGGCCTTGGAGAAAACCCTCCAGAGACCTCTGGCACCTCCTCACGGTGCAAAACAGAGCAGAGACAGTCCCACTGCCAACTCTCCGCTTTGGAAGAAAAGTGCTTCCCTCTCTGTAAATGACCCTCCAGGGGCTTTCAGTTCCCAGAGGTGGAACCAAAACCAAGATACATTAAGGGACTTGCCCAGCTCCACAGGGACTCGCTGGCAGAGTCTAGAGAAGAACAAAGCCTCAAGCCATTAGCTATTAATTTTTAACATAACCACATGTTAAACATAAAATTTGGAGCAGTTTTTAAATCCTTTTGAGGACTAGGAGTTTTCTCCACATCTTCTATGGGCAGGTGGGGAGGAGAGCTCAGAACAGCTTCCCAGAGGAGGTGCTGCGGGGCTCCAGGTGGCTCTCAGTGGCACCCAAGGGCCAAAGGGGGATGCATCAGCCTCCAGTCCTGCTGCCTGGAAAAGGCTTCAAGTGGAGGAGGAAGGCGCTAAGCACAAAGAACGCACAGGAGCGGCCCAGCGCAGCAGGAGGGGTGAAGCGGCACCAGCCGCGTGGGCCACCGTGGTGGGAGAAGGTGCCAGGTGGTGGGCATTTCCAGATGCCAATGCGCCAGCAAGCTTCCTGCAGGGGCTGCACAAGGAGATGTCCTGCTGGGTCCCCTTCAGGGCAGGGCCTGCAGCAGATGCCTCCAGCCATCCACTCCTTCAGGGTCTGCCCTGGCTGTAGACAGCCACTCACCCAAGTTAGCCCACCCGTGACTGGTTGTCCTGCCACATGGCCACTGTGCCAGGCCCCCCTGACCAGGGCTCCCCATGGAGTAGCAAGGCCAGTCAGGCTGCATCTCTCGGCCTCTCCCTCTGCCCTCTCCCTGCCTCCAGCCCCTCCCCAGGTGTGGATCCCTGGCCAATACCCTGCTCTCCAAATTCCACCATGGCATCTGTACCCAAGCAGGAGATAAAGCGCTATCCTGGCCTCAAAGCAGATGCAGAATCGATAGGGCAAACTCTGGGGCTGGTGGGGGGTGGGGGCACAGCAAAGAGCCCAGACAGATGGATGGGGGGAGTGGCCCCCCAGGGCAGCAGGGAGCAGGGCTGGGGGAGGAGGGCAGGGCCTGGCAAGTCTGGGCACGCTGGGCACAGCAGAGGGATTGATTCCTAAGCAGAAACGTGACAGGCAGCACTTTAAGGAGGGGTGGGCTCGGGCTCACAGGCTGTGGGGGAGGCAGCGAGTTCTCAGATTAGCCAAGAACAGGAAGAGGCCAGGCAAGGCTGCTCTCGATTTCTTCCCTAAACTTCAGCAAAGGGTTTTCTGACGTTGAGAAACACGGGGCTTTAACGGCTGAACAAGCTGTCGGTAATGAGAACGTGTCCTTTTGCCACTGGGGCACCTGTTGGCAGCATTAAACAAGCACGTGGCGTGTGCTATCTACCAAGTCCCGTGTTCATTCTGCAGAAGGAAGCTGGATGCCCGGAGCAGAGAGGGGAGAGAGCAGAGCAGGGCTAGAGAGAGGCTGCAGGAGCCTTATTCTCCTGAACGTGCATTAAGTACTGTACTTACCCCTCGTGTGTAAAGAGAGCCTACCTACTGGTAAGAAGAAAAGAGACTTCAACAGAAAAATACCAAGGAAAGGATGTGCACAGGTAACCTCACAAAACAGAAAACCCAGATCAAAGCAGATGTCTGCAAAGATGCTCTACCCACTAGAACTGAAGGAGATGCCAACGCAGCCAGCCACAAGGAGGGGCCACCACGGACTGACAGGCGCCAGTGGGAGCTGTCCTGCAACGAGCCGATGTTGACGAATTAATGTGAGCTTGTTGGACATGACGGGGTGGGAGAGCGGTTGTTAAAAAATCTTGATTGCTGGAAATGCATATGGAAGTATATGGGTGAAATGCCACGGACTTTGTTCTAAATATATTCCAACCAAAAATAAAAAACAGCGGGAGCAGATGAAGTACAATCAGTGAAACATTGGTAATGGTCGATGCTGGGTGATGAGCACAGCTCATTGTTCTGCTCTCTGAGCTTTTGTGTATGTCTGAGATTCTCCTTAGAAAGAGTCTTAAAAAGAAGAAAAACCACGTGCATGTCTGGTGAGAATGTGGGGAGCAGGTCCTCTAACACAATCGAGGTGTGAGACGTGGTGTTTTGGCAATTAACCGGGCAACTAACAATGTAAGTGAAAACACATGTACCTTGAAGGCAGACTCTCACTATCCCGTAGAAGTAAAGGGTAAAGGCATCTGCACTGAAGGACACACGCAAGGAGGTCCTGTGGGGCACTGCTCAGGGGTTTCCATCGGCAATGGCAGGAATGTGGCAAACGTGCAGAGAGGGCCTCATCTGCAGCTATTTAAGGGGTAAATAGACAATGTGGCTGGCCTGGAGTCTGCGTGTATGGGCTCAGTCAGATGACAAGATGTATGCAAATATTCTGACTGTGATGGGCTGAATTGTGTTCCCAAATCCATATGTTGAAGTTCTAACCCCCAGGACCTCAGAATATGACCTTATTTGCGATAGGGTCTGTACCTAGGTAATCAATATAAATAGTCAATACGACTGGTGTTTTTGTAAAGAGGGGAAATTCAGATACAGAGACAGACACACATGCAGGGAACATGATGTGAGAACACGTGGAAAAGGAGGTGTCTGCAAGCCAAGTCTGCAAGAGAGGCCTCTGCAGGACCCAGCCCTGATTACACCTTGACTGTAAACTTCCAGTCTCCAGAGCTGTGAAAGAATAAATTTCTGTGTTTTACACCACCCATGTTTCGGTATTTTGTTACAGCAGCGGTAGGAAACTGATACTCTGACCCATTTCTGTAAAAACAAATAAGAGCAAAAATCCCCTCCACGAGTGTGGATACTCTTGGATGTGAGTGTGTCTGTGCAGAGCTGTGTAGCAGGCAGCAAACCAGGCTCCTCGTGTCGGTGACCTTGGCAAGGGTGGGAGGTCCAGGGAGAGTGCCACCTCATCTCTACACTGTGTGCCTGCTTCACACCAGCACATGACCCCTGTGGCCAAAAAATAAAAATAAAAATAAAATAACAATTGTCTGAGAACCGAAAAAGAGAAAAATGAGAGAAAGAGAAATGAGAAGAAGATTCTGGACTATGTATCTGCATCCTGGATTCGATTGAAGTTGCAAATTTATGGAACTTTCCAGAAATACTATGTAAAAATGCCTTTAAAAAAACATTTAGTTGGGTATAGGAAGTAGAAATTTGCAGGAAAAGGAGAGTATTTCTATTTCTTTTGTGGATGCTTCTTCCGAGTATAGAGTGAGTCTATCTCAGTGTCTAGGACCATGACAATAGAGGTGGCCTACTAGTTGGTTTGCTCATAAAATTACCATGTTTTGTCTCTCAGTGAAAGACAATATTTTCTCATAGTTCTGAAGAGAATCTCAAGGTCAGAAACTCAAGAGGAATCCAGTTCCAAGTCTCAAATCTTTGCACAGATTCTCACTCCCTCTGGGCCTTGAAGCCTCTTGGGCCAGGTCTCTGGTTTCTCCTCTTTGGGGAATGAATCCTGATGCTGCCCATGTTCCCCCAAGGCCTAGCCAGCAAGGGAGGTCGGAGCCGTCCACTAAACTCTGGAGCAAAACTCAGCAAGAAGCCACCCCTGGGCGGGCCAGGGCGGGCTTCATTCCAGGGATCAGGTGGGTCACAGTAACCGTGTCCTCCTTCCTGAGGAAGTGGCGGGCCTAGAGGCAGGTGCGCCGGGCCTTTGATGTGACGGTCTGCACTCTCTGCTTTGTCTCCTGTTCACACACTTCAATAGGACACCGTGATTTTTCATTACAAAATCCTGAGCGCATAATGCTTTGAAATAATTTCATGAGAATAGTTAGACACAGTATAGAACCACCACATGCTAAACACTAAAATCCAAACTTTAGAGTTCAAAAATGTTTCAGTTTCCTTAGAAACACAAACATTTTAGAGGAAAAAAAAGAAAGCAGAAAATAATCTATTTTCATTTATTTCTAAGTGTTCCTGTCTAGATTTAGACTCCACTTTACCTATGATTATTGATTATTCTCCAGAACTTCTTAGGCAGTTAATTTGGCCTCATGTTTTTCATTGATGTCCGACATAGATTAATATCTTGTGGTTGCTGTCAAAAAAATGCTGAGAGGACAACAGTTATGGTTATTCATCTTAGTCACTGGAATTTAACCTCCAGGGACAGAGACTTTTGTCTGGTTTGCCCAGAACAGAGGAGGTCCTTATAAATGTCTGTTGAATGAACAAATGAATAAGAAATATATAAACAAGTTTGAGCTGTTTGAAAAGTGTGCGAGGCTAAGCCATTCATTCACGCATTCACTTATTCAGCCCGTGTGTCCCCTCCTGCCTGACTCCCAGCTCCTAGCACGTGCTTGGCACGCGGCAGGCACTCGCGGGGCATCTGTGGAGTGAATGCACGTCGTAAACAGAGGTTACACTCCCTGACCTCGACTTGCTGAACCCAGGTAGGCTTCCCCAGCATCCCGAGGGAGCAGACTCTGAGGGGCCAGAGATGCCCAACAGCCCCCCGGGGGATTCTTATCTTAGAACGTTGACTGGAGACAAAACTGCTTGGGGGGTGTGTTTTTCTCCGGCTGCTGAGCTGGCGATCTGGCATTGTCCCTGGAGGACAGCCGACCATCCTCAATGCCCTGGTACCCTGGCTCACCTGTGCTCCGGAGAATCGTCCTCCTCCCAGCCAATGGCCACTCTGATTCCGTGGACCCTCCCTTCCCTGGGGCCACAACCAGGAGTCATTCACAATGCCTCCTTCCCTGAGGACCCATGTCGTAATCACAGTCATAGCCAGTGTTTGGTGCCTGCCTGCTATGCGCCAGGCACGACACACACATCACCTGTCAGCCTCAGAGCCACCCCTGGGGCACATGTGTTATATCACATGTTACAGATGGGAGAACTAACAACTTCTTGCCCAGTGATCCCATTGAAGAGGGTGACTCCTCCACGGTGCCCACTGCCCCGTCTACACTGTGACTTCTCTGGCCCTGGCCCCTTCTGTCACCAGCTCTCAAACACTGGCAAGAGCCTCTAGCTGGTCCCTGCCAGCCTGTTCCCTTTCCCTGCTGCTGCCAGAGTGGGCTTTCTAAGATGCCGTCTGGTCGCACCATGCACTGGCACATACTGCAGATGGCTCCCCCTTGCCCACAGAATAGAGTCAGAGCTCTTCAAAAAAGGGGCTGACAGGCTGCCGAGGCCATCTCTAGCCCCGGCCCCACACCCTGGCCCCCCTCACTTCCACACCTGGGCTGCAGGTATACCGTCCTGCAGCTCCTGAGCAGCATGCCCCCCTGAAACTATGCCGTGGACCGCTCCCTGCCCCAATACCCTTCCTCACCTTCTCTGTCAGGTGGAGGCACAATGTCGAGACTTGATCAGATGCCCCTACATGGGGGCTTTTCTGTGCCTCCAGGTGAGGGGCGCTGCACCCAGCCAGCCACATCCTGTGCGGCAGTCTTCCATCCCCAGATGGTGGAATCACCTGTGGGGTTCTTCAGGGCAGGGACAGTGCCTGCGTCACTGCGGGACCCAAACCCTCAAGCACCTCATGCTGGGATGCACCAGCAACTCCAGGAGCCGCCCCTGTCTGCATAGTGGTGTCCATCCACTGTCCTGGGACAGGGTGTGACAGAGGGAAACAAGGGCTGAATCTAGCACGTGGGGACCTGGCTCTTCTGCCTGCTGCTGGTGGCCTGAGGCACACACACTGCCCTGCCATGCCTTGGTTCCCCCAGGGGTGACAGGATGAGGCGAGAACATCCCCGCTAGCCTGAGCATCCAGGGAGAGGGTGCACAGGACTGACACGCTGCGAGGAGCTGAGGCCTAAGTGTCTGCATTTGTCTTCAACATCCCACTTTGCTCCAGAATGTGCTCACGTCCAGGCCACTCACACTGCCTGGTAGTTTCTTAGACCTCACTGCAGGTCTCAGCACACGTGGTGCCCACCCCGCCCTGTGACGGGGCAGGGTCCAGAGGGACGAGTGACTCAGCCAAGTGAAGGTCACTCGGTGGCAGAACTGGACTCAGACCGAGGCTCCTCTTTCCTCTTTCAGTGGCTTCTGTGTGGCAAGGCTCCCACGGGTGCTCATGTGCATTCCTCCAACGAAACCGATGACGCTCACGGTGGTGACAGAGGTGGTGACGACGACGATGACTGACTTCTACTGGGCATGCTGCTACACCCAACGTTCACATTATTTCATCTCCCCCTCACAGCAGCCTCACAAGGTTAGTACTGTCACTGGCACCCCCACCTTACAGACAAGGACACTGAGGTGCGGAGAGGCCGAGCACCTGCCCTGGTCACACGTGGCGTGAGGCAGGGCCAGCCTCAGTCGCTCTGTGGGCTCCAGCAGGGGGTTTGGGTGGGTGGGGGCAGTCCACCCAAGGCGTGTGTTAGGACCGTTGAATCGCGGGACGGACTAAAGCGCCCCGACATCTGCAGCCAGTATCTGCGGTGGGTGAGTGCCGAGGGGTCCCGGTGGCGCGTGGCGGGGGCAGCACAAGGTGGAGCTCTGCGAGGGCTCTCTGGACACTGTCCTTCACTGCCCTTCTCAGGGATGTGCGTCCGGATTCCTAAGAGAGGGGCTGGGGGAAAACAGGGGCAGGTCCCCTGATGGGGCCCAGGACAGGCAGGCACAGGCAGAGCTCACGGTCAGGGTGAAGATGCATGTCCTGGACGCTGGGATGATTTCATGGTGATTATGGAAGACGCAGTGAGCTAGAGGGGACTCCTGGACAGAGAAATGGGGGGAGTCTCGGGGGCTCTGGGGTCTTGACAATTAGATGTGGTTGGTGGAATGATGGTTTCCCCAGATGTCCACCGCCTGATCCCCAGAACCTACAGCTGTTTCCTCATGTGGCAGAAGGGACTTTGCAGATGAGACTGAGGACCCCGAGATGGGAGAGTGTACTGAGTTATACAGGTGGGTGGTACCTAAGCCCAAGGGTCCTTGGCTGAGCACCTTTCCTGCTGTGTTCAGAGGGAGCTGTGGTAGGGAAGACGGCCACGGGGTGGAAGGAGCACAAGCCAGGGAACGTGGGAGGCTCCTAGAAGCCGGGAAAGACAGGGGATGGATCCTCCCTGGAGCCTTCAGAAGGCTTGACTTCAGCCCAGTGTGAGCGTGCCAGACTTCGGACCTCCAGAACATGCATTGTTTCAGGCCATTAAGCGTGTGGTGGTCTGTTACAGCAGCCACGGAAAACTCATGTGCCACGTCAGAGGGGTCACAGCCAAGCACTGTTTCCCTGTGCCGTCCCTGGGCTGGCGGGGTCTGGAGAGGCAGAGCTGCACTTCTGTTCACGGTAATTATGTGGCAGGAAGGGCATCGAGTGAGAGATTGAATCTTTCCTAAGGCAATGAAACTTAAAACATCTATTAGTCTTCCTCCGGAACAGGGGAGCAGAGGTGGGTGGGTTACCCATTCAAAGCTCTCCAGCCCTGGTCCCAGGCATGGGTTTGAGGAGAGATGCTATCTGAGCAATTTCCTCTGCACGATAACGTGCAGGCAGCTCACTGGCCAGGTGACGCAGGGGCAGGAGAAGAGACTCCAGGCAGGTCCAGTCGTGCATTCCCTCTGGGCCCCAGCTCCCACTCGAGAATCAGGATTCCGAGCCAACTCTACAGGGCTGCTGGGAGGCCCAGGAACAAGTGCCAGGATCCCCGGGAATCACACAGGGCAGATGGAGCAGAGCTGGGATGCCAGAGCCCTGCCCTCTCCAAGGGTGCCTGTGCATCTGCCCAAGGCCTGTCCCACGTCTTCTCCCCAGCATGAGCCAGACAGGCAGGACGGGAAGCAGGTGAGGCCAGCCACAGAGCAAAGGAGCCCAGCCAGCCCCAGGACGCAAAGAGGCGTGGGGCCCAGAGATTAGCAGAGCAGAGCAAGTCTCAGCAGCTGCGAGAATCCCCCCAGTGCCCACGTAGCCCTCCACTGTCCTCACAGCTCCCGAGAGCACCAAGCTGATGGGATTGACCGGGAGGCGGGAGGTCTTTGTCAGAGGAGCTGTTCCCAAGACAAGGAATTGCTCCCACACGGTGTGCACATATGCAGGCACATGACATACACACTCACACACACACACACACTCTCACATGCACACATGGACACACTCTAGCACTTCTGTACACCCACAGGCACAGACACACCCATGCACACACACACACACACACACACTCTGACATACACATACTCTTGTGTACTCACACACACACTCACGGACTCTCACACACAAGCACACTCACGCACGCTCACACCCATCCTGAAACCATTTCAGAATTCCATACGCGGAGCTGGGACCCAACGGCCCTGAGCACGGAGGTGCCTGGTTTCCTCCTGGATCTTGCCCAATTAAACACCTGCATTCTCGGGAACCTGACCTCCTATTTGGATCTTGGTGCCCAGGGTCAGGTGCTGAGCACCCAGCCTCCGTCAGCCCAGCCACAGCATGCACAGCCCGGGCAGGGGCCGTGCGGGTCGGGAAGGGGCCAGGCTGGGATGAGAGAAGCTGTCACGGTGTGTGCAGCACTTTGTGTCATCACGATGGTGTACCAGAGCCAGGAATCTGGACAACTGGCCAGCTTGCTAGAGGGCATGGCCCGCATGGCCTCCATGAAGCCACAACCCACGTGACTCTGCAGGGCTTCTCTCCTGAGGCCATTCCCCTCTGCTCCTCATGTCTCCATCGATGCATGATGTAACATGAGAAAGTGCACAACATAATAAGCTCCAGCACGTGCACCCATGTGCCCATTTACCCACTGCCCATGTCAGCATCTAGCTGTTCCCCACAACCCTGAAGGTTCCCTCTGCCCTTTGCTGTCAATACCCGCTCCTGTCCCCGTGTAACCAGGACTCTGATGCCCGCACCACAGACAAAGCTATGAGTTGGGCGGTCCTTGAACCCGACAGTGGGCAGCATTCTGGGGGTTCGAGTGAAGGGAAAGAGGGAAGTCCTTCCCCCAACCCAGTAGTTCCCCATCATGTGTGCCACTGTGTCTGGATTTCACTACAGGAGACTCATTCCTTCAGGAGGGTTTTCTTGTACTCCTGGGCATGTGGCAGACCAGGAGCTCCACATTCAGGAGCTGAGGACTGTTGGTTCCTGCGGGAGCAGGGCCCAGGCAGAGAGGAGGCGGGGATGGGGCTGAAAGCCCTGAGAGGACAGATGGGGATGCCACAAGCGACCCTCTCCAGCCTCGACTGACCCACAGCCACCATCTCACCTCCTCCGTCCACTCAGACAGTGCCTGGCAGTGTGACCCCAAGCTGTCCAGATGCAGAGCTGGCCAACGCTGCTCGCTTGGACCTCTGAACTGCAGCTGTCCAGGGACCCCCAGCTTGTGGTAAAACCACCTCCTGCCACTCTCAGCAGGCCCTCGATTTATAATAGGAGCCTTAAAGGGTCCAACTAATGTCTTGTGGCCACAGGAAATCTGCTCCAAGACCATGGACAGCGTCACAGAGGATGGCCCCCCCCCAAACCTCACCAGAGCAGCCCCAGTCCTGCCCCCACCAGGAGATGGCCCGAGGCAGGGAGTCCTCGGGGTGAGCAGGGCAGATGGACAAGAAGGCCGCCTGGAAGGACGGAGGGCGCTCCCTCTCACATCTGTCCCCACGGCATCCTCTACTTGCCGGGGATGTCTCCAAATGTGCAATATGCAGACACTGTGCTGGGATACATTTACCGTTAGAAAAACAAATGAAAAATTGTCCCTGTAGCAAAGACTATGTAAGCCATAAACTCTGGATCCAGACTGCTTGGGTTTAAATCCCAGCTCTGCCACATATTTGCTGTGTGACCTTGAATGAGTGTCTCAACCTCTCTGTGTGTCAGTTTCCACATCTTTGAAATGGGGACAATAATAATACTCACCTCACAGGATGGTTTTGAGAATTAAGTTAAATGAGTTAGTGTCTGTGCGTCACTTGGCAGCGTCTGCGGCACACGGTAAATGCGCTGTCGAGCTGTACGCGTTTGTTCAATAAGACAGACGAACGGCACTACCATGGCATAGTCAAGGCATTTCGATGTGTTCCCTTGCTTTTCTTTGCATCCCGATTTTCTTTCTGTGCACACAATTGGGAGGTTTTTACATACATATCAGCCTTGTAGTTTCAACTAGACATATAGCAGTTTCTGCTTTCAAACCATTTCTGCAGCAGCGCGTGTACCCAGTTCTGCCAGGTGCTTTCTAGAAGAAAGACCGAGAACGAGGCCTGCTCATCGCCCTCAGAGACTTCGGTCTATGTGGGAAGGCACAGAGAATGCACGTGGTGCAGGATCAAAAGATACTGAGCAGTCTGTAATCACATGCAACTGTGCGACATGGGCAGAGACAGCCGCGGGATGAGAGCGGGTGACAGGGCAGCAGTACCTTCTGGCTGGTGCTGCCCGCGTGAGCCACCACTTGGAAGATAAAAGTCACACAGCACATGTAGCTCGCTGGGGAGGACACAGGTCTGCCCAGTCCACTGCCCACTCTCTGCCCGCCCTTGAAGGCCCCTTGCAATGGGGGACGCCCCTGATGAGAGCCATACCTCTGCGAGTCCACACCCCAGCTCACGGGCCACTGAGCCGGAGTGTGGACTCCCAGAGACAGCCACCCAGTGCCCCCCAGTTTGGGGCAAGGGAGGAGAGTCAGAAAGGAGGGAGGCTGGGGAGCAGAGGCTGCCGGTGGGCACGACCCGCAGGGTGGCCCTGGAGGTTTTCGAGCCAAGGGGCACCTGAGCCCGCAGCATGTGGGGAGCCCCGGCAGCTGAGGAGGGGCCGTGAGAATGGGGACTGAGCCCCGGGTCAGCTGACGGGCCCAGCGCTCACCACGCAGCCAGGCTGGGGGCCGCCGTCCCCCACGGGAGCAGCCGGGGGTCTCTGCGAGGCTTCACTGTTAAATTAACAGAAAAGCTGGGAAAAACACCAGCCCTGGTTCTCCTGAACTAAGTTCTAAATATGGTGGGATTTAGTACATTTTTTATAAAGGAAATCTTGTTTGGTATTCTCTTTTACATTGATTCTTCGTATTTTCCTTTAAAAACAAATTAATATAGCTATCTCCTTACAGGACAGAAGCAGAGAACTGACTTCTACAAGTTCCTCCCAGATGGTGGGCGCCCGGTGGCCAGGCAGAGGCCCTGGCAGGTGACCTTGGGCACAGGACACTTGTCTGGTACTTCATCTCAGCAGTGGGTTGAATCCCATGTCCCCAGGACTTCCTGCTAATGGGCCCCACAAGCAGGCCTGGCCCTGAGCTCAGTGCTGGGGACTGGCTATGGAGGCCATGGGGACAGGGGAGTACGAGCCAGTGGCCCATGCCCTCTGCATGGCATGAGCAGGGGGATCCAGTGAAGAACTTGACAGCTGCCCCAGAGGATCTGGGGAGACAATAAATGAAGGGACAGGAGGCCACTGAAGGTGTGGTTGGTGTAGACCCTCCAGTGCCTCCATGTGGCCCCCCTCGGGGAGGAGGACCCAGCTTGGGCTGGGGTGCAGAGGCCATGCCGCTGCCTAGCCCTGTAGGTCTCAGGGCACCGGGCGAGTGCCAGAGTCCCTGGCATGACACCCTTGACCCCACAGATGTCCCATCCCACAGAAGCCCCTGTGCAGCCTGCATGACCTCCATCCATGGCCTCTCTCCCACTGTGGTCGGCCAGGCCTGTCCTCTTGCCTCCACGTCTCTCCGCCATGGTCCCTGCACCACATGTCTCTGCATCTGTATGAAGTTATGTGCTTGAGTCGCTGACAGCAGCCCCCAGGCTAAACTTTTGATCCACCTGTATGCTGACATCTTCAAAACAGAGCAGGTTTCCAACCTCCCCGTCCCCTAGTTGGTGGTGACAGGTCTCCTGTGGGGCGTGGTAGGTGGTGAATGTGGGATGTGGACCATAAATAAACAGAGCCTGTGCTGTCACCCCCCTGACTCCTACACTGTCCCCCCCCTCACCCAGACAGACCCCTGAGCTGGAGACCCGGGTAGGCTGGTGATGTAGTTTGAAGGCCTGAGCAGTGGAGGAGTCCAGTCTGTGTCTGAAGGCCTGAGGACCAGGTGTGATGTGAGCCCAAGAGATTTTCTGTCTTAGCTCAAGATCAAACGGGACTTCTTAGCAGTGTCCCGGGCATATATGTTAAGTCCCTTAAGGAGAAAGATGGTGTCTCTGAATCTTTTCCTGCCCTCTGTTAGTACATAATCTAACAGTCTTTTCAGACTGGAAAGAGTACGTAAGAAGGTAATGGTTACAGCTTCGATTGCATCCCTCCAAATTCGTATGTGAAGCCCTAACCCCCAGTACCTCAGAGTATGACAGGGCATCTGGAGACGGGGTCTTTAAAGAGCTGATTAAGGTAAAATGTGGTCACTAGGGTGGGCCCTAATCCATAGGACTGGTGACCTCACAAGAAGAGATCAGGACACAGACACACACAGATGACCATGTGAGGACACGGGGAGAAGACAGCGTCAGCAAGCCAAGGAGAGAGGCCTCGGGAGGAACTAGTCCTGTGACACCTTGACCGTGGACTTGCAGCCTCCGGAGCAGAGGGACAGTAAACTTCTGTTGTTTAAGTCGTCGCTCGTATTTGCTGTGGCAGCGTGTACCTCACTCGACTCCTGAGCTCCATTCTTCACCCCTTCCTACTGCAGACTCACGCACGTGCCCTATGCATGGGGCTCTGCAGGGCCCCGCCGGAGTGGACAGTGCTGTCCCCTGCCCTGTGACTTGGCGCTGGCCAGCAACTTACTGTGGCCGATGGAGGGTGGGCAGGGGTGGGGAGCCACACCTAACTGGAGAGCCTAAACGTATTTATGTGGTTCCGCTTGCCCTCCTGCGGCTCTGCCACCCACCCACGAGGACAGCACTCCCGTCCCACTGATCCCAGAAAGAGATGTGGCACTGACTTGCCCCTGACCAGCAGCCGGGAGCAGAGCCGCCCCGTCGCCCCCAGACCCCAGTGTCAGACAGGTGAGCGGTGATGGGAAGCCGCTCACATTCTGGGCCGTGTGTCACGCAGCGTCCCCTGCAGTTGCTGACTAGTATGTTACGTCCCTGGGTTCCCGTCCTCCTGCCAAATCCCCACCGCTCTGTATCCAGATAACACCACTCATCATTTAAAAAAGGTTTTGCTTTGTGAGGAAGAAAAGAAGAATCAAACAAAGGCACTTGGACTTTATGCCGTGGGTGACAAAGAACATAGAAGGTTCTCATGGGGAGGTCCCCTGACGCCACAATGGGGGACTCTCTGCCCAAGCTCCACAGGCCACAGAGAGAGAAGAGGCTGCAGAGAACCTGCTCACTGTTTTTATTATTTCTCTTAAATTTAGCTCCACCACTTCCTCAAAGCATTTTCTTCTTTGCTTTTAATACTGGGCCTAAGTCACGAGCTGGAAGACCTTCCCTCCTGGAAGCTGTCACTTTTCAGCCAAGCGAGGCTGGGATCCTTGGCACAGCGGGCGGTGGGGCGGGGAGTGAGGCTGCTGAATGGGGCTGGCCCGGCCTCCAGCCTTCTCTCGGGCTGTGTTAATCTGGCACCCAGGATGGTGCCAACTTTTTTCCTAGCCTCACTTTCAGCCTCCTCTAGCTCTGGGGAAAGCGAGGCCCAGTGCAGACTCCTGTAGTCATGCAAAGAATTTCTGAATGCAGGAGGCTACCCCAGGCTGGATTAAAGACTCGCTTTCATGCCAGCTGGGCTTCTGACAGAAATGCCACAAGCTGGCACCTGGCAGTGTTACTGGGCTGGCAACGTTGGAAAACTTTTGATTTTCTGCAGCTCACACAGCGGAGGCCTTCAGCGTTTTACAGACTTGCCCACGTGACCTGCATTTTTGAAAGGCAATGGTGCGGAGTCATGTTAGATCACCTCTACTGTGATTAGGAGCGAGTGGTGTTCTTTGACATTCCAGGGGTATTTGAAGTGAGCCTTGTCAGCCCTTCGTGACAGCCTCAGCGTAAGTCCAATTGGGTCATCTCATTTCCTGTGAATCAGGAGATTGATGCGGATGCTTCTGCTCCCCGCCCATTTGTTTAATTGGCAGCCACTTTCTCATTGAGGCCATTAACACCCAGACACAAAGGCTTTTGACAGAATAGGCTTCAAGAAAGGACTATAGCAAAGTATAATTTTTAGGCTTCACAATTGAAATTTTAGCCTCTCCAAAGAGAAGAGGAGCCTTCAGCTGAATGAAGGGACACTGGACTGCTGCAGCAGGCATCGGCAGCAGATTAGCAGATGACCTAAGGGGCGGATGTGCATATTAGTTACTAGCTATGACTCGTGTGCACGTCCTGCATGCCGGCCCAGCACTAGGAGCAGGAGAAACCCACTCGAGGGGATGCCACACAAGCAGGGTCTGGCTTCAGATCCTGGGCTCCACGACACTAAGGTTATGTGACCTTAAACAACCCCCTGCCCTTTGTGACTCATTCAGAAAGTGGGGCCATGTCTCAGGCCTGCCTGGGGTCTTGTGAGCATAAGTGAACACCACGTGCAGACGCCTAGCACGACAGCTGATTGTGGCACATGGGTGGCAATTCTTGGTTTTCCTTGGCTTGTGGGCGCATCGCTCTTCCCTCTGCCTCTGTCTGCACGTGGCCTCCACATGTGTGTGCATGTGTCTCCTCTGGTCCTATAAGGACACCAGTTATACGGGATGAAGGGCCCTTCCACTCCCGTATGATCTCATTTTAATTAATCACATTTGCAAAGGACCCCGTTTCCAAATAAAGTCACTTTCTGAGGTACCGAGGGTTGGGACTTCCACATACCTTTTTGGGAGACACAATTCAACTCATAGCTCAGTTTCCTCAAATTAAAAATGAACACTATTGTCTATCCCGTGGATTTTTGAGAGGATTAAATGATTAATGCATATAAAGTCCTTTGCACCAGTGCCTGACACGTTATAGGAGAAATAAACACTACCTATTATTACCTATATTATCTTGTGACAAGTTTTATGAGATTCTGGGCCAAATTAAAGGTGAGACTGGGGTTAGGGAAATGGCTTGTATTAGGCTCTGGACACCAAGATTTCCTATCTAAATTTGGACTAAGACCTGGTCAGGCGTTGAGGGTAAAAAAAGCAAACCCTCAAATCCCATGTCCATTCCACTTTGCAAGGCAGCACAGCAACTTCTGCAGGACGTGTGTTCACTGGAAACGCAGAAAGGTCCTAAACGGTGTGTGCTGGTACATGGCCACTAGCTAGCTCTCGGGGCACCCTCATTGGTGGTGTTTGCTGATTTCTGTGGTAGAAATGCTCCTAAAGGCCAATTTCAAGCCCAGAAAGGAAGACTTGGAACAGGGAACTGCAAAGAGACAGGCGCAGCTGGCTCCTGCAGTCCAGCACGACGTGATTCTGAGACGAACACTCCTACAGCCTGCTCTGTGCATGGGGAGTATTTTTGCCTGTATCTTCATGGACCCTAGATTCATAATCGATGACGGTCGCCATTGAGTTGCTATGCAGTCTGCAGTCAAGACCCGCTGTGGTCTTCGATGTGTATAAGTACACACTGAGGGGAGGGTGTTTGGTTAACCGAGGCAGGTGATTCGGACTGGCCTCCTTTGTCCCCTCTGCCTCCCTCCTCAGGTGAGATCCATTCATGTACTAATTGTTTTGAGCACCATGCAAGGTACTGCAGAAAGACAGAACTGAAAGAAAAAAGGTCTGTGCCTTGTAGGAATGTCTTCACTGGCTAGGAAAGCCAGGTTCCTACTCAGGTAGCAACCTGCCCATGTCTGATCAGGAGCAATGAGGGAGGAAGAGGTGAGCAGTGGCAGGGGTGGAGGGTCCGAGGGGCTGGGCTGCGGCGCAGAGTGGAGAGGAATAAAGACGCGTGAGTAGTTTTCCATCTTCTCACTCCCAGCACCCTTAGAGAACATCGCCCAAGTGAGTTTTCATTTTTGAAATAATTTATCTAACAAAGAGACTGAACAAATTAAGTAGGCATTAGTTCTCCCCAGTTTTCACAATCAACACCAGTTGGAGCTTCTGGGGAGCCCACGATAACCTGTGTTACCACCTGGACTTGTTGTCATTTTAACCCAAAGCAGGGACACCTACCGCTTGCTGGCCGAGCAGCGTGTGTGCAGGGACCATTGGGAGGATATTTGCCTGGGATATGGGAGGCAGCCCCAGCCAAACAGCCAGTCCTGGCTGAGGCCTGACTTGGTGCCCCTGGCATTAGAGGCACAGAGAAAGGTGGTCCTAAAGGGAGCAGGTGGGACATATTTCCCTACATCGGCCACCTTGAACTCTTTGGGGTCCTGGGAGGAAAACATCGAATAGTCAAAGCAGCACTAGACTTGGAGTAGACCTTGCTCTGGTTTCAGGTGTTCCTAGAGACACGATTGTGGGCAGATTACTAAATCTGTCCAAGCCTCAGTTGCTGATCCGTAAAACAGGTATAACAGCAATTGACTGGCCTATCCCACAGGGCGTGGTGAAACACTCCAAAACAATCTTTAAAAAGTGTGTCGCTTGGTCGAGGCATTGCTCAGCCTCCGGAGCCCCAGCAGCCTGGCTCAGTCAGGCCCACCTGCCTCCTTCCTCACCACATCCTTCCGTCCAGCCTCGGAAGTGCCCTTGGGTCTGGCCTGCAGCCCCTGCCCCTCTCCCAGCTCCTCGCCCCCCCACTTGCCCTCCAACAGGCTGTCCTCCACGCCCATCCATCAAATATCCTTGGCAGAATTATCCTCCTACAATGAAAAGCTGACAACATAATTTCCCCGATCAAAAATCTCTCTGGTTTCCTCTTGCTCACAGGAAAAAAATCCAAGCCACGGCCACCCATACACAAGCGAGCTCTGAGCCTCACCTCCCTCCAAGCCCTGCCGCCCCCTGACCAGCTAGCAGCCCCGTGAACATGCCAGGCCTTCCCGTGGCCTGTGCCTCTGCACTCACTATTCTTCCTGACTGAGACGCCCTTCCTTCCTGTATCTACCGCCCCAAGGCTCTGACTCACCTTGAAAGGTGCACCTGAAGGGCAGCTCTGCAATGAAGCCTTCCCGCCCGCCTCGGCGCCTCCTCAGGCTATGCCCCTGGGCCAGCATTTGCCACACAGTCTGGTCACCCGTGTGTCTTTCCATCTGTGTGATCTGCAAGCTTCTCCTGGGCAAAACCACGTGTACTTTTCCTGCCTACTTCCACCAGCACTTGGCACTTACACACAGTAGGTACTCAGTAAACAGGCTCCCATCAGTGGAAGCTCAGAGTTAACACTTGGTACAAAACAGATAAGATGAGGCAAAGTCGCACTTCCTGAGTGTATCTGTCATTCTGAGGAGGCTTCAGGTCCATCACCTGATCACAACATCTCTCTATGCATGACCATGTTTTACAGATAAAGAAATGGAAGCTCAGAAAAACTAAAGATAGAAAAACTAAAGATAGGCTGATGTCTCCCGGCTATGAAGCGGCAGGTTTCCAACCCAGTTTTGCCAGATCCAAAGTCCGTGCCTGTTCCTCTCTGTCAGGCTGATCCCTCTTGCCCTTGACTCTGGTAGAAACTGCTGGTCCCCTTTGTAGGGCAGGTCCCCTGCTTCTAAGAAAGCTAAAGTGTGACTAAGATCTCTCCACCCCAGCTCGACAGCCCCACCTCAACACAAGTGGTAGGGACAGGGTGGGGACCGAGAGAAGTGTCAGAAGGCTTAGGTAAAGGGTCTAAACCCCCCCATTCTGTGTTTGATGACGTCCCTAAGTGGCTGGCTGAGGACTGTGTGTGTGGTGGGAGAGGACATGATAACACGCTGTGGCCGGCCCAGGGCGGCTCTGGACAGAGCTGCAGGAGGCCACAGTGCCCACCCCGTGCTACTTGACCCATCGGGACAGAGAAGAAAAGCACAGTGAGTACTGGTCCCTTCCAGGAGGGTGCCCCAGCCCTGCCAGGCTGGCGCTGGCAGGCCCACCTCCATGCGTCGTTGGGGCTAGCAGCGGGCACGCGGGTGTGACAACGCTTCAGCAGGGTCAGTGTTTCTGCCGGGCTGACATCAAACATTGTGGGTCTGGAAGCGCAGGTGGAAGAACAATGGGCTCATGGGAGTGGGCCATGGCATGTCTGGGTAAGTCCCTGTGGCACCTTCCTCCAGCAAAGTGGATGAGACCGTGTCCCCTTTGTCCCCACCTGCTGGTGAACGCTCCTCGGGTGCTGGCATTCTGACATGGGACGTCAAGCATCCACACACCCGATTCTTTGCAGCCAAGACATTCACAGGAGAGAATGGTCTTTGCCGAGGGTAATGCCTGCAAAACCTGCCCCCTCCAGACAATGCTGTTCCGAGCCATGTGCGGAGGAAAGCCCGAGCTATTGTTTCCAGAAGGAAGGTCAGAAAGACAGCCTGCATTGTCGGGTGGCGCCAAACAAGAAGGGGCGCTAAACCACCCCCAGTGTTGCAAGTCCCCCGCCGCCGCACAGACACTCTGCAGGCAGGGATGAGAGCCAGGCCTGCCAGGCTTCTCTGGTCTTTCCCCTGTGTTTCCTTATCCCCTGTGTGACTTAAGAAGAAAACGGTTGGCACAGAGACCAGACACATTCTCGATGCCAGTGTTTCAAGTAGAAAGGCTGAAGTTAGCCAGGCAGGCGAAGCCACACCATTACTGACCACCAGGCATCTTTGTCACAGCAGGAGACAAGAACTAGGCAGCGCCCTTCAAATGGCTCCCAGAACTGCTGTCACTCCTGGCAAATCAGCCCAGGAAAGAAATCATCAGAGGTTCCTTCCAGGTGATAATCTAAAGATCACCTGGAAAGTATCTGAATGCAAAACTGTGATTTCCAAAAGCAAGTCTGGAAAAGGTATTTCAAACCCAGGATGTACAAAATGATATTCCCCTTATTGCCACCAGAGCCACCTATAGTGGCTGCCATCTGACAGAAACATCATTTCTCAGTGTCACTGGTGAAATGAGGTGGAAGAAGGCCCTTTATCCCTCCATGGATAACTACTGAGTTTCTGAGCAAACCCATTTATTTAATATCTAAGGAAAATTTGATCTTGTGCTGCTAGGGCTGTTGGCACAAAATGGAGATTCTAGAGAAAGCATTGCTAACTTAAAATTGAATTTTGAATTATTTTTTCCAGCATTCAAAGTCCAGCCCAATTCCTAATGCAACACATAACTGTTCTTTTTCATACCTTCTATGGAAAACAAATGCATATATTTTATACCTTTTCTTCCGAGCAGTAGTAGGTGGTTTTGTTTTTGTGTTTTTGTAGTTTTTCCCAATGTTTAGGATGGAAATTACAAAAACCTTACAGAATTACATGTTGCTCTAATCTCCCATTTTGAGAGCGCTTTAGAAAGAGGGCTAACTTTGGAAAACTGCAATTCACAGGTGTCTCGGTTCCGGCCGTAACGAACACCGGGCACCTCGGGGGAGGGGCCGCCCCATGGTCCCTTCCACAGGGCGAGCCTGGCGCAGGTCGTGAGGCCGGTGAGAAGTACCAGGCTCTCCTCAGCTTTTCTTCTCCAAGACCACTCTAGGCATCTTCCCCACTCCTGTGCCTCCAGACACCTCCAGCTCCACCTTACGTGTCCTGACTGTACCTACCTGATCTCACCCAGGACTTCATGAAAAGGCATCCCTGCCAGGAAGGGATGGACTCACAGTGGGGCCTCGGCAGCCACCACTGTGGAAGTGTCTAGGGTGCGGCCTCTTGTTAATAACTGTGTCGGGCCCACCTAAAAAAAAAAAAAAAGGCTTCTTTAACTCCATCAATGTACCACCAGTTCTAATAGGAAAATAGAGAAGCAAAGAAACATCTGGGTTTCTGAATGACTTGCACATTTTTTCAAGTCCCCACCCGTTTGAGCTTAGGCTGGGTCAATGTTTAACTCCAGCTGTTTGAATGCAGGCCTCGTGGGCTGCACTGGCTGCATTTTCTCTGCAATATCATCCTCAGCTTCAGACCTGTGGTTGTGCAGGAGGATGCATTATTAATCCTGCGTCCCAGGCTGTGCATATTGAAATGAGCTCTCCGACATTTTGAGGACTCCGGCAAATGTGGGCCCCGCAAGGAAGGCAGGATTCTGAGCTCCGGGTGTGGGCTGTGAACTCTCAGCCCCACCGGCAGCAGGTCAGCACACTACCCTCCTGCACAATAGGACTGTCACACTCATACTTTAATAAAATCGGAAGATATGTGCTTTATGCTTTTCATTTTGTGATATTTCCTGAGAGATACCATACTGTGAGTTTTTATAGTTAATGATTTTCTCACTCAAACATACACAATTTATAAAGATACGCTGTTCTCAAAAAATAATGTCTAATTTGCTTGAATTCTAGATGTCTTCAGTCACTAATATTGCTTAGAAAATGTCCTTGGCCTTGGCACATACTGCAACGAGTTGAGTTCTGATTTTACTGAGAAATGTATTGATACCTATCTGGCCACCCTCTGTGTACCTTTTCTGTGCGATGAAGCCGGTCAGTGCCGAGAACCGCAGGCACTCAACAAACGGATTCCTACGCTCTAAGTCAAGGCGCTTCTGCCGAGCTTTCTCTTCTTCTCTTACAATACAAACGCAACTGAAGAAACTTCAATAAAGACACATTGTCCCTTCAGGGGACATGTCATTTCAGCAGCTGGCATGGTAGGAGGTGACACCTTCATCTGTGCCAATCCCACGACATGCATGCCCATCACTGCCACCCGCTGCTCAATATATGGCCTTTACTTTACAGCACTCAGTCCCCTAAGAAGGGCGAAGTGGAGCTATTCCATCTGCACTTCCTCAGAACTGGTGGTACACAGGGTGTGGTTCTGGGTGTGAGTCCTTGGGGCTGCACGAGGATGTTCCTACACAAGCATCCCTCCCGTCTGCTAGCACGACGGGGAATGGTGCAAGGAAGCCATGACCACGCACAGTGGAGGCGAGAGGGACGGACCAAGGCCCCTTTCCATGGATCATGTTCCCAGATGGTTTCTTCCCTTCAAATAAGTCATTGGAGACTGTTTTTGCAGAACGGTTATTCTCACAGCAAGTAAGTGGCCTCCAGGACTTATCTCCATTTACAAAATGGGGCCCGAGCCACGCTCCCCACACCCCAGGGTGGCAGTGAGACCCACTTCCGAGCTGTGTAGCCTCTGAGCCCCACGCATGTCCTGCTCTTCTCCACCTGCTCTGTGCCAGGGAATGCAGAACAATTAGGACATAACGAATGGGCTCCCTGGACCTTTGGCTTCCAGCTGGGTTTGACTGATGGGGAGGACCAGTGGGAAATCGAGGCAAGGAGGAGTGTGGTGGGGTGGTTCTCTCCTGCGCCCTGCCTGTAGGGTCACCGTGGGCCTCCCTCCAGGTTCAGGTGGCTGTCCCCTCCCTGGGCCTGCAGACATCACTAGCCCAGGAGTCTACATTCAACCAGGTCTCCCGACACTTGCCTCAGCTTAGAGACTCTCCCACTGCCCGTCTTATCAAGCCACGTCTTTTCCTTTGGGAACATGACTGGCACTTGCAATCTGGTTATTAACTTAAAGGCCATTCATTGGCAGCTCACTGACTTTAGGACGAAACCCCACGTCTTTGAGGTGGCTTTAATGGGCCCTCTTTTATTCCCCACTCAAACTTCCAGCAGCCAGTCTTGCCTCTCACTCCAGCCTTAAGTCAGGATAGGTATCCTCGGGGCCCTCCCACAGGCTACGTTCTGTCCTGTCCCTCCCGACCTCCGCCCAGGCTGCTGCTTTGCTGGAACTGCCGGGTCCCTGGCCTGGATCACCCTGGATAGTGCCTTTAATGACCTGAGTCTCCGCTCAAGTGTCCTCTCCTGCAGAATCCTTCCCTGAGCTTCTCAGACCAGGCAGTGCTCTCTGAGATCCCTCCCGGCTTTGGCAGCGCATCTGGTTCTTGCTCCTCCCAAGCACAGATGGCTCGAGGGAGCCTGCTGGGGTGCGGTGCCAGGCACCGGCTTGCCCTGGGAGCTCCCTCTGCATCTGGGAGGGACCTGCCTTGTGTCAATGAAGGCGAAGGGGTATCACAGCCGGTCCTTCCTATGCCAGGGCAGCACCACCCCTGGACAGACGATCTACTTCAGCAGGAAAGTTGGGGGCTGGCAGAAAGGTTTTCTGACTTTGGCAGAAAAGTTGAGGATTGACATCTAAATTCTAGCTGCGTGCTGCCCCAGCTAATTTGACAAGTGATTTGCCATCTTGAGCCTCCGTTTCCTCACTGTGTAATATGGGGAATAGTTACTTTACCTCACCATGTGTTGTTGGGGCCACCTGACCTCCCACCCACTCCCATCTGACCCAGGCAGGTGGTGGCATGCCTCCTGTTCCAGGGACGCCCCTCACTGTCACCCGCCCCGTGGCCTTGGGTGCTCATTTTCTTCTTGGGGCTTTGCTCTCTCCATTCCCAGAAAAGGGAAGGCAGTCACGGCAGCCCCACTCACAGGCCGCTGCTGGGTCTGCAAATAGGAAGAGCTTGGGGACACTGACCAGCAGGCCTCACCTGCCTCAGACCTGGCTGCAGACTCTTTGGCTTCTGTGAGTCACGAGGAAGGGCAGAAGTCAATCATCGAGGTCAGAGGGGTGATGCCGGCAGTGGGCTGGGAGGGCCGGGGGAGGAGGGGACAGACGCCCTTCTGCAGCCTTCACGGTGAGACCCCCACGTTCCTGTAAGGGAAAGCCCAGCAGGCAGTCGGGAACAGAGGATGGGACACAGGGGCAGAAAGGAGGTCTTCCCTGGCCAATCCCTGGCCATCCTCTGAGCCCTCGGGACACCATGCCTCTGTGGAACTTCTCCCTTCCTGGACACTCTCCACATGTGCTGGCCCTTGTCCTCGCCTCACTTTCCTGTGGCCGGTTTTGTCTTCCTAACTGGACTGCAAAGTGTGCAAACAGGACTCATCAGCACAAACTCGTGGATTGGCAAAATCAGGAAGAGGGGAGAGACAAGCAGCCACCAGGTGACTCACTGGACCACCGAGGACCTCAGTTTCTTCTGAAAAGTGACGGGTTGGAGGAGTGTCTGATTTTTATTCCCAGGACCACAGAGTGGGCACCCTGGTGGTGCCTAACCTAACGCTTCCTCATCCAACCCCCACACGGCCCCAGGGACCTCAGACCAAAAGGCTTTTCTATGACCCAAACTGTATCCCCAATAAGAATGCATTGTTTTTTAAACACAAAGGGACTGAACGAAAAAGAGTAGGTGAGCCACAATTAAATCGATACCCTCTAGAAAACAAACCCCACAGAACTCCTGCTCTGACAAGGTACATCCATAGTCCTGTCTTCAAATCTAAAAAGCCAAATGCTTAGAGCTAACAGGGCCCTTAAAATAAGCTAGTTTAAAGCACCTTTTGACTGGCTACAGCCCAAGTGGTCTAATTCCCAGTCCAATGCTCTTTTCTCTGTGCTGTGATGAAAGGCAGTGTGTTCAGGCCTCAGAGACTAGAACCTTCGGCCCCAGGTTGTTTACTTTGGAGTGAGTATGCCCTCAAACACGGTCACTCTAATGAAAACAAACGGCTGCCTTTGTACACTGCTTAAAATTTTTCAAACTACTTCCCATCTTCCATTTGGATCGTCTCAACAACCCCGTAGAGAAGGATTCAGCAGCCTTGTTCTGCAGATGAGAGAACAGAAGCTGCTGGAAAGACTACATCAAGAGACAGGAGTTTGCCCCAAGCCCTCCCTACCTAGACGTTGGCAGTCAGGACTCCAACCAGATGTCCCCCCCCCAGTCCCAGGCTCCTCCTGACACAGCACCCTGAGTTCTGCGCTGCCCCCTCTGCTGGTGGTGCTGGGTTAGCACTGATCTGCCCACAACGTGCTGACAGTCCCCTAACGACCTACAGCACATAATCCCACATGGACGGGAGGAGGACGAGGCAGAGGCAGCCATGGAGCAGGCAAGCTAAGTGGCTCCCCCAAGCATCAAAGCCTTGGCCTTGGCTCTTGATAGCCCCTTGTCCCCAACAGCAGAGCCAACACCCCTAGGGGCAGAGGAAGGTGCTCACAAGGACTCATGGTTGTCTGTCTGTCTGCACCCCTCCAAGGTCTGGACCCCAGCACACATAGGCAGGAATCCTGAATTTTCTGGGTGAGGAGTCGCTTGTCTGGGTTGTAATCTACATCTCTTCCTTCCATATTGCAACAAGATGTCTTTTCTTTTTTCTGTCTATGGAGTTCAGTGTGGAAAAGGATGTTTTTAATTGACGCTACCATAAGTCATGTCTTCTTAAGAATACAACTTCCAGGCAAAGGGGCTTCCATCAGTAGAGAGCCCCCTTCATCCGCACAGAAGGAGAGGTGGCCAGGGGTGCATTCATTCCCATTCTTTAAGCACCTACTGCATGCAGGCCTGTGAAAGGCTCTGTTGGCCTGCGGGTATAGACACAAGAGGCATAGCCTGGAGGATTTTACACTGGCAGGGACAGACCAAGAAACTGGATTATGTATTACAGCACAATGTGGCTGGTGCTGTCACAGGCCTGGTACTGGCTGCTGCAGGAACCCAGAGGAGGGGCACCCTTTCCCACCTGGAATTAGGAAATGGGTGGGGAACACCCTCAGGGAAGGCATCCTCTAGGAGGAGGGTGGCTTCCGTTTATAATCCAGATTCCCGGACTCCTAACATAGACAGAGTCCTTTGTGTTCATGGCTCGTTGACACTTAAGAAAAAGGGGGGGGGCTTGTGGAAGAAGTGGAGGAGGGACTCCAGGGGTCTCTAGGTGCCCCGGGGCTTCAAGGGAAGCTGGTCACCGAGGTCTTGGCAGGAACTCGGTAGGAGGAGCTGGTTGCAGGTGGTAGAGACCCCAAAGCTAAGTCAGCGGGTCTCACCCTTGATGCTGGTTAGAAAAACCCAAAGAGCTTCAGAAGCACCCAGGTGACTCTCCCGTGCAGCCGGGGAGAGAGGCAGTCAGTCTTGTTCACAGAGCTCAGGGATCCTGCCCACATATTGATCTGAACTTGCAGCCTCCAGAACTGTAAGCAAATGCATTTCCATTGTGTTAGCCACCCCGCTTGGGGCACTTTGTTTCAGCAGCACTAGGAAGCAAAGTGACAACCGGGTGGCAATTTGATGTCAGGTGGGTGGGGCTGGGGGAGGCCAGGGAAGACTGTCCAGTTGACTCCAGTAACCCCAGGCGGAACCTGGAGACAGCTGGTCTACTACTTCACAGACAGGACACAGCCCCAAGAGGATCAGGACGTGCAGGGGCTGAGCCAGGGCCCACGCCTGCGTTTCCTCCCTGGGAAGCTGGGGTCGTGAGCTCTTGCCGTCATGCCTGGAATAGAGGGCGTCAGCATAGTCCAGGGGCTGTGTGCTGTCCCCAGGCTGCCGGCGCCCACACGACGCCCTTCCCAGCCCCGCGGGCAGCCCCACTTTTAGCCTCCCAGTGAGTGTCCTGAAGCCTCAGCAGACAGATTTCAGAAGAGCACCCCCTGCTCCCTCCCAGAGCATAGCCAGCGTCTCACCAGATGACCGCCTTGGCCTCTGGAGGTGGGGGACCAGCAGCCCAGGACAAAATCTCTGTATTCTCTCCAAGCCTTACAGCTCCTCTGCCCGGTCTGGCCGCCCCCGACTGGACCCAGCCAGGAGCACACCACTGGAGGGGACGGCCTGAGAACCCGCGCCCACCTTCTCCTCTGCAGCACGCCCGCTCGCTATTCAGCCAGGAGCACACCACTGGAGGCGACGGCCTGAGAACCCGCGCCCACCTTCTCCTCTGCAGCACGCCCGCTCGCAATTCAGCCTGAGGGTCTCTGGTTTTGTTTCACTTGGAGAAATAGTTTTGTTTTAATTTGGCTTCATTTGGTCAATTTAAAAAATAAGTTGCTCCCCTCCCCCCATGTTGGGTTATTTTTTATGCTGCCCATCATCCCCCCTCCCCCACATGGGGTCACTTTCCGTGGGAACCTGCAGGGACTCCATGCTCGGCCCATGGAGTTGAAACAAAATAACTTTGCACAAAGAAAACCAAACCAAAACTGTTCCAGCCAGAAGCAACTTCCCACATGGTCTGACCCAATCAGTTCCTTTTACAGATGAGGCTGTGGAAACCTGAAAAGCTGAGAGGACTGGCTCAAGGTCACGCTCAAGGTCAAATGGTAGTTAGGCCAGAGCCAGGTCTGCCCCCAGGCCTCTGCTCTCCCACCGACCTCCCCCTGCAGTTGGGGTGGGGGTGGTGTCTCCGAGAGACTTCCCTGACCGTCCCCTCCCGCGGTCCCCGCTCCAGCACTCCCCGAAGAGCTGCTCCTCGGTTCCCTGGCCTGTCTTCCCACCCGGCCCCCAGCCCTACACCTGGGACCCTCCCCTGCTCCCAGGCACCGAGGAAGCCCAGCCCGGGGATGGGAACAGGCCATGGAGGAGCTTCTCGTCTGGGCTGTGCGCCCACCTCGCCTTCTCCAGGCTCTGCGCGTGGAACACCAAGATTGGGAGGGGGTTTTCTAGCTCACCGCCTCCTGCTCCCGCCTCCCGCCCCCTGCGAGGAGGAGGAGGGGGCACGAAGACCCCCCCACGTGGTCCTCGGCAGCCCGCGCCTGCTCACCCCTGAGCCTCGAGGCGCGCGCGGCCGGGTCGCGGGTGATGCCACGCCCTGGGCGCCCCGTCGCCGCCCGCCCCGCCCCGCACACTGCCCTCGCGCCCGCCCTTCGCCATGGACCGGGATCTGGATGACTCTCCGCAGCTGGGACAGAGAGGAGGCCCGAGTGCTCCGGGGCTCTGGGGCGGGGATCGGCCTGCAGCAGCCCAGCCCACCTCAGGACTGGCGACAGTGACTCACCGCACGGTGCCCAGGCCGCGCCCGGGTTCTGACCCAAGTCCTCCGCAACCCCGAGCAGGCTTGCGGGCTTGCACCTCGTCTCCTAATGACTGCCAGGCCGGGGAGTCAGCCTTCGGCCAGGGACCCCCGCCTTACACGCGAGCGCACGCACTGTGGCACAGACACACACCTGGGCACACGCGCGCACGCACTGTGGCACAGACACACACCCGGGCACACGCGCGCTCGCCCCGTGGCACAGACACACACCGGGCACACGCGCGCTCGCCCCATGGCACAGACAGACACACACTCGGGCACACGCGCGCTCGCCCCGTGGCACAGACACACACCCGGGCACACGCGCGCTCGCCCCATGGCACAGACAGACACACACTCGGGCACACGCGCGCTCGCCCCGTGGCACAGACACACACCCGGGCACACGCGCGCTCGCGCCGTGGCACAGACACACACCCGGGCACACGCGCGCTCGCGCCGTGGCACAGACAGACACACACCCGGGCACACGCGCGCTCGCCCCGTGGCACAGACACACACCCGGGCACACGCGCGCTCGCGCCGTGGCACAGACAGACACACACCCGGGCACACGCGCGCTCGCCCCGTGGCACAGACACACACCCGGGCACACGCGCGCTCGCCCCGTGGCACAGACACACACCCGGGCACACGCGCGCTCGCCCCGTGGCACAGACACACACCCGGGCACACGCGCGCTCGCCCCTTGGCACAGACACACACCCGGGCACACGCGCGCTCGCCCCGTGGCACAGACACACACCCGGGCACACGCGCGCTCGCCCCGTGGCACAGACACACACCCGGGCACACGCGCGCTCGCCCCGTGGCACAGACACACACCCGGGCACACGCGCGCTCGCCCCTTGGCACAGACACACACCCGGGCACACGCGCGCTCGCCCCTTGGCACAGACACACACCCGGGCACACGCGCGCTCGCGCCGTGGCACAGACAGACACACACCCGGGCACACGCGCGCTCGCCCCGTAGCACAGACACACACCCGGGAGCGCCGCGCTCGGTCCACGCGGGCCTGGCCGCGGCTGGCAGCCGCTAAGCCCCGGCAGACTAGAAGCTTGGGCCGGTGGGGGCGAGTCAGAGGCCCGCCCGCGGGGCGGCGGAGCGCAGAGCAGCGCCACAGGGCCAGGAGAACCATTCGCCCTGCCAGAGGAGGCCGGTTACTTTAAGGGACCCACAGGGACCGGTCCAGGCGGAAGCCCCTGGAGCTGAGGCCACCCAGAGCCTGGGGAAGCGCTGGGAAAGAGGGGCCCACGGAGACAAGGGCGGCAGGACTGACGGAGGCGGGCCCTGGCCCTCCCCACGCCGGCTTTGCAGGGACCGAGGCCAGCGGGCGCAGGGCGGGGGCGGACTGCCACCTACTTTCTCCCCCTCCCCAAGGGGACAGCGCAGCACTGCACGCAGGCCTTGCCCAGATCCCCTCGGAGCGGAAGATGGAAGTTGGCTTTTGTCTGACCCGGTCAGACAGAGCCGTTTTGTGGGATAAAGGCTTAACGCTCCGTGAACACGCAGAAAAAGCTGGCGCTGGCCCTCTGACAATCCCATTGTCTCAGGCCTGAGCCCGGCGGTTTGGTCTGAAAGCGCCAAGTTCATGACATTTCAAAGAGAAATGATACTGGGAAGGGGGTGGGAAGGGGAGGGAGGGGTGTGCAGGAGAAATAAAATCCTAAAATGCGAAGATAATATTTGACTCCTTCGACACCGTGGGCCTCAGGCACCCCTCCCCGCATTCAGGCCAGATCTCTTGCTCCAGACCTATCTCGAGGAGAGAGCCAGGCTGCAAAAGTCAAGATCACCAGGGGCTGAGGTTCGGAAGGTGAAGGTGTGGAAAGATGCCCAAGTGAGCAGTGCTGGAGCTTCCTGCTGTCAGCAGAGCCAAAGCAGCTAAAGCACAAGTTCCCATTGTCTGCACGACCCTTCCAGATAAGGATTTGCCAAAAAAGACTTTTGGTGCCAAAATGAGTTTATTTTGAAGAGCTAGAGTGTGATTATTTCCTTTCATTTTTATTGTTATTACCATATCCTTTAAACAAAACAAAACAAAACAAAAAACCTCTTTTCTGAGCCAGGGAGCAAAGGCGGTTCCATTTTTAGTGTTTAATTTGTTTAACGTGCCTCTGCAAAAGCAAATAATTCGGGAGGGAAAGCGGAATCGTCAGGAAATTGAATGTGTTTTGTCTCCATCGAAGTTTCCCTTGAGTGATTTCGTTTGCTTTCTGTCTCGCCGAGCAGGCTCTGCACTCGGACCTCCAGCACGCCTGGGCCAGGCCGGGCAGCCCAACGCCCCTCTCCCCACCTTAGGAGACCAAGGGGCTTCTCTAACCTGCAGCCCACTGGCCAGGTAAACCGTCCCGAAGAAAAAAAACGTGGCCTTGCAGAATCATTCTAATGCGAGGAGAAAATAGGATTAGGCCAGAGTATCAGCAAGGTAAGTCGGATTAAGAGCAAGGTTCAGTACATTTTGGCATTCTTTTGCAATTTTTAATTGTACAAAGGTATGTACTTCTCTTCTCTGGTTTTATTTACAGAGGCTGTTTGTTTGTGACCAAGAGGTAAATGATGAGCGATAAGGCTCTGTGTGCAATTGGAAACGTATAACCTTGCAAAATGACATTTCGCCCTGTAAAGTGTGACATGCATGGGTAGATAAAGGGAGAGTGCAGAGAGGCCTTTGTTAACGCTTCTTGCCCCCTGGCGTTGCTTTGATGGAAGGACACCCCACGCGCTCCTGCAGAGCTGCCGAGACTTCTGCCAATGGCTCCTTCCCCACCGGCAACCAGGGAAATGACTACAAGTGGATCCATTTTTTAAATACCCAAAGTCGGGTGTTTAAAAACTTATGAACCAAGATTGTAGATCATTAAGCCACTGGAGGAAAGAGCTGGCAGAAAACCTGTTTATATTATTTTAAAAATATGTCTGTATTGCATTTTGCTACATGCAAATTTGAGTCTAGATTTGTTAATCGGGCTCCTGTGTGTGTGTCATAAATTAATATAATTTCTTTGGGGTGAGGCAAGAGAGAATTTATAATTGTTTAAGTTTGCTAATCATTTAGCAATTAACTTTGGGGGCAGAGGGCTGCAGATCCCTGGGTAGCCAAGGACGGTTCATGAACCATTTAGAAGTTACTGAATGTAACTAACTGTCTGTGGCATTTCTGAAGGTCCTTTCCAGTCGAACCGCAGACAGAAAGCCAGAGGGGACAGAATTGAATCCAAAATGTTTTTGCAGTTCTGGCTGAAAGTGAAATGTGGGTTTGCAGAAGCTGAGGACCAAAGGAAAAGAAAGTTGCTTTTGATCAAAGTTTCCCCTTTTGGGGGGAGGGCTGGGAGAGAAGACGACCCTGTGATTTTGGCTTCCCTTTCAGACTCTTTGCTTATTTATAGAAAGGTAGAACAGAGGACGTCATTTTCCATAGATAGAGACAAGTGCCCCCTAAAGAACTGTCCAGGGCTAGAATTCTGGGAAAATTGCAAGCAGATTCATGTCTGTGAGGGCTTCTGTCGGCTCACGGAGTGTATTCTTCATGTTGCAGAAACAGAAGGAGAAGTTTGTTTAATCTGAGGTTTGGTTTTGCCTACTTTTCAATTGCTGTCTGAGAGCTTCTTGCAAAGAAGCTGCAGAATTCAGCTGGGGGACGGGGGCACTTCTGTAGTGTTCTCTGGGTGACACATTTAGGTCAACTCAAGAAGTCCATAGTGCCAATTTTGATTAATCTGGTAAAATAAGAGTCAGGGTTTTGTTTATCTTTTAGATTTCTTCCTCTTTTCCATATTTAATGTAGATATGCATGTATAAGGGTACTTCAAGAAGTTCGTGGAAAGATTCAAATTATCTTTCAATTCTATTTTTCCACGAACATTTTGAAGTATGCCTGTATGGAAGAAGTAATGGACTTTTGAAAAGCCAAATCTTTCTGATTCCATGTTTTAATGGCTTGGTTTGCACATTCATGCATGGGTGCCTCTTTAAAAACTGATCAATAATCTAGTTCATTGCTAAAGATGCAGAGCTCCAGGATTTGTTATTTTCTCATGGGCGGAATAAGACCCACAACCTCTTTAGTCTAAACTCTACTCTGGTTACTTCGTATATACGCTTTTAGAAGTTATTTATTTTTGTTAGACATCTAATCATTCTAATGTCCAGGTCCTCTTTGCCTTCTCCCTGCCCCGTCTTTAAGCTATAAAGCCCTTGAAGAGTTTTTCCATCTATTGTTGAGGTTTTCAGCCCCGACACCTGTGACTGTGGATGCACATGCTGTGTGGCAGTAGAGGGTGGGACTGAGCATACCTGCTTGCTCCTGTCTCTACTGTCCTCCTCTGGCTTATCTGCTGGAACCCTGAGCTTACCCTGGTGAGGAACAGGTCTCCAGAACAGAGAGTGTTGAACTAATGTCTTGATAAAAGAGAAGGAAAGAAGAGCCAGCTGTGTGGAGGGGGTTCCATAGGAGCTGTGAGGTGACCAAATGTGTAGAAAATCCAAGTGTATATTCATCCGCACACCTTTATTTGGGTGTGGGATGACATCCCTCTGCAGATCTCCCCAGGCTTGCTTGTAACTAGCAGATGCATTTATTAGAGGGATACTGACAGAACTGTTCATTTAGCTAGAAATTCAAAGGGAAGGTGGCCTCCCAAACAGTATACGCTGAAACTCACCGAACAGACACAGAAATGACCACAACTCTCTTTCCCATGTGCACTAGAGGAGGGGGAACAGAAGAAGGCAAGGGGGGCTTTTATTTAGTGAATCCAGCCTAGGCTAGAGAAACCCCAGAAGCCGTCCATTTCCTCCCATCTCCCCATCCCAACCCACAGACACTGCAGATAACCACAACGACAACAGAGGTGGGTGGGCCCTCAGCCACTCTATTTGTGCCTTGGTTGCCTGGGGACTGGGGCCTCACAGGACAGTGGCCTTCACACGTGGACCCAGGCTCGAAAGATCTGTGTCCTTGACCATCGGTCTGGACCCGAGCTGGGCATCCGCTCCGCTGCACTGGGTGGAGAGCGCTGCTGCCCGGAGCTGCTTCGGGGCGCTGGGCGAGCGCTGATCAGCGTGGGGCTCAGGGTTCCTCGCTGTCACGCTGGCCCAAGCCTGCAGAGGCGCGGCGGTGGGGACTGCCGGCTCCTGCCTTGGGTCAGCCTGAGCCTGAGCTCCTGGCCCTAGGGTTTTTGTTTTGTTTTGTTGGGGAGAGAGGGAGGTTGGAGATGTGAATTGTTCTGGAGGAGTGTAAGGGAAATATTTGGAGATACTTGGCACAAATTCAGCCCCAGGGCCAAGGAGCCTTACTAAGCCCTATTTTAGGAAAGCCCAGCCACATGTGTGTCCTGAGACAAGAAGGGACAGCATGCTAGGTCTTCGGGGCTGACACTTCGGGGAGGCGAAATCTCCTTCCTTTGCAACCTTCGAGGACGGGTTGGTGCACACAAGAGCCGCCAGCAGTCCGATGAGCCGTGAGATTCCAATTCCTGCCTCCAGCCGCTAGCCTGTTTAGGGGAAATGAGATAAAATCCATCTATGATCACAAACTCCTTTATCTGGTGGGGGACCCCAAATAGAAAGGGAGAAATGGGAAGCTTTGGAAACCTGTCACCTTTGTGATGAGAAATGGACAAAGGCGAATTAATTTCTAATAAAAAAAGTAGGTTTGGAAGAGAACACAGCGAAAACTGTAGATATGTTTGTAAGTATGTGTGCTTTTTAAATATTTGTCTTCTCTAAATATAGCTTTACTGGATGTCTTAAAACCCCTGAATCGAGCAGATTCCAAAAGCCGTCTCTTGGCCAAGTTCACGCACATGGCTCCTTCCACGGGCATCCCCAGGCATTTTATTTATCCTTCAGTTTATTCAAACTTATTTTTGAACCACATGAAGGCAGTTTTATTTGGCTAGTAAAGATTGTGTTTAATTCATTGAGTATGCATTGTAAAAGTTTAGCAGTCAATGCCAGCCCGGATTCCAAATTGGGAAGTTAAATATTTGTTTTTAATTTTCTGGCTCAAAAGTGTTAACTAACAGAAGTGATTCTTTCTGCTGTAATGTGCTTGCATAAATAGGGTTGTTATTAACTCTTTCCCCTAAAACAACATGTGCGTCCTGTCCTGACATATTGTGTTTGGAAACTTAACTCTTAAAAATAATTTTAACACGTATAAATAAAAAGCAAGTCCTGGCCTTAGAATGTAGTGGTACAGAGGCTTATAGGAAGCAGGAAATGAGAACACAGCCTTCATATTTGAGTAGCTTGATTGTAGACAAATTTAGGCTAAAAATGCATTTTTTGTGGAAAATTGTAAAAGGGCTTGCTTTACAGAAAATATTGGCACCAAAGCCCTCTTAATGGTTGTCCTTTTTTAAGATTTGAAATTTTGTAAAGAATGTCAAGGTCTAATCTGCCAACTATTTCAGCTTTGCTGCATTATTTTGCATTTACCTACCCATACATACCTCTTAAATTAAGCGATCTGCTCTCTTCTTCACTGGGTGCAACTAAATGACAGAAACTGCAGATACAAATAACCTCACACATAACCTGCAGACTGTTGGGACAAGAACCAGAAAAATCTATGCCTTCTCTGTAGACGTGTATTTCCAGGTAAATCAAATTGCAAGCACTTAAAGACACCCTGTTCGAACTGAGATGGTGGAAATGAACCATCTGACTATAAACCGAGATATGATCCATTACAGAGAATCAGTATTCCAACAACCCTTACATCTGATTTTTTTTTTTTAAAGTGAGCTTTTGGGGAATAGATATGTCTAAAACTTGGGGAGATGAGAAACCTATTAAAAACCACAACGAAGCAAACAATTGTGTCTTGACTAGTATGTCCCTTATTTCCATTCTGCTTTATTTTCTAGTTTATTCTCTCAGGAAGCAAAGACGCCTCCTAAGTACATGTGGGTCTCCAGCTTACTGGCAACATTGTAGGGCACCAGTAGGCAGGAGATCCCAGTGGCAAGCAGCACAGGTCACACCGGGAAGCTCACTTCCCGTTCCTCATGGAATGCACACCAAGGCCCCTCGTGCCCCCTGGAATTGGCATTAAGTCCTGGATGCGAGCACCTTTAAGACAATGCCCACTGCACCTCGTCACTTAGGGTCTGCACGAAGTCTGCCCTTGACTGGCGTCTATATAGCTCCCGCGTAAGACACATCTACAGGAGGTGAGTCAACAGCCTTCTATCTATCACCAGTGTCACCCACGCAGCACCGTTCCATGAATGTCGTAACCTTCTGTCTCCTGGGAACGTGGGGGAGAAAGGGAAGGAAGCACAGCTTTCTGGTTTCTGAGGTGGGCAGGGATGGAGGGATTTCTAGGGGCAGGTCGTTTCCTTTCAACAAACTCGGGATTTAGCAGGCCACCGGGTAATTCTTTCAACCACGTAGACTGTAGCCAACACCATTTAAAATCTACCGCAAGAAGCGTGCCGGGGACGTGGTTTCCCCTCTTTCCTTCTCTGTGAGCTGGAGCTGGAGGGCACGGTGGGTTAGTGGTCAGCGCTGCACAGCTGAGGCCGACGTCCCTCCCTGGGCTCGGCGTCCCTGCATCATTCTGCATGTCGTCCCCCGAGCCCGCCAGTCCCCGGTGTGCCCGGCCCTGCGCCACTGGAGTCCTCATGTGGGAAAGGGGCGGGGGCTGTCTCCCCCTTTAACTTCACGTCACACTCCCTCTTGAAAACGCCGGGGACGTTTGGGTCCCCTTACCGGCCAGCCACAGACTACTGAACAAAATTTAAAAAACAACACAGAAAACAGCGGCAAGGGCGGGCAGCCATCTTACCGAGTCGCTTCCCTCCCCATGTCACTCCTTAGCTAGACGGGCCGCTGGTTTTTGTTTGGTTTTGCAGATGACCTTCCGTCCCCGCCCCTCCCCCGCCGTCTGAGACGCCGACGTGGGGTCGGGCCGGACCCACCGTCTGTGCTGCCGGCACGTGGGCGCCGGGCGTGGGCGTGTCGCGTGTGCGCGGGGACGGCCGCGCGCGCAGTTTCTCCATGGCGCGGAGTCCCCGAGGGTGGAGGAGGTCGAAGGGAAGGGCGAGCGACAGCTAGGACTGGTCGCGGTGCCTGCACTTCTCCACCGTCCCTAAGTGACCTTTTCGAGCCGGTGGCGGCGAGGAAGGTAAACGGTACCGACTGCGGCTCCCTTCGGGGCCGCGTCCCGCGCGCCGCTCTGCAAAGTCACCCGTCAGCGGACGCTGCTGACGGCGCGGCGCTCGCGGCCTCCCCATTCACACGTCCCCGCGTAATGAATTCGTCCATTTAAAAACGTTACAAGGAATATCGGAGATTGACTGCCAGAGGAAGTGACCCTTGACCCTGGCATCCTGCGCCCTGGAGGGGCGGCCGCCCGACTTCAAAATAGCAGTCCCCGAGCAGCGCCGCGCGGCGCCCCCGGCCGGGGCTCTCGCCGCCTCCGCGCGTCCCCTCTCCTGCCCCTCCCGCCTGGCACGCCGCCCTCCCCGCGCGACACCTTCCCGCAGCCGCGTTTCCATCAAACTCCCTGGGACGGCACCGAGCTGGCGCCGGGGACGACAAACGCCGCGCCGGCGACGAGGGCCCCGGCGCCCTCACGCACACGCGCCCTGCGCGCTGGAGCCCGCCGGGAGAGCCGGTCCCGGCCGCGGGGACGTCCCCTTCACCTTGGGGGGCAGGAGGCTGGGGAGGGGCGCTCGAGGAAGGGGCCTCGCGCTCCCCAGGGGGCTTCCTCCGGGGCGTGGCGTGGAAGGAAGGAAAAGACGGGGGAGAGGAGGAAGGGAAGAAAGGGACCGGCGGATGTCCCCGCGCTCGGGCCTGGGCGCCCGGCACCCGGCAAGGCCCCGCTGCCGAGACCGGGAGGCTCGAGACCGCGGGCGCGGGTTCAGGGCACCGGGGCTCCCACAGACGGAACCGGGCGCCGGACTGGGCTTCTCCACTTGGAAGTGGGGACCGGCGGCTGTGGCTGGGGGCGTGCGGGGGCCGCCGGCCCGGGACCCTCCCAGGCCGGCTCCTTCCTTCTGTTCCGGCCCGTAGCTGTCATTTAAATAAAATGCCTATTAGAATGACCGCTGCTGCAACACGACTTTCTCCTTGTTTCGCCACCAACTAACCGGATTAGCCAACAAGAGCGAGGTTTCAAATTAACCATAAAAATGACAAATTGCAATTCATTTAGCTGCCCATTTACTACATTAAAAAACGTAAATACATGAATCTGTGTATTCGGAGAGTTGAAACGCCCGCGGGGAAGCGCGCGCCGTGGACTCGGGCCTGGGCATGTGGGTGGCAGAGCTCCGCGCCCCGACCCCCGAGGGCCCGGGAGGACGCTTCGGGCTCAGGGGGTCAGGCAGGGACCTGGGGGGAGGGAGGAAGCCGCGGAGCCCTCGCATTTAGCACCCGAATGAGCCCTAGGAAGGGGCTGTGGGGAGGCCGCGTGGCGCGAGGCAGGCTCTCGGGGAGAGGATGCCAGTTCCCGGCAGCGCAAACCAGCGAACGTGATTGGCAAAATTTCCGGGAGGGGGCGATGCTCCTTCGGTGCCTCGGGGGTAAAGAGTGAGGGGCTGGCGAGTTTTTGTCGTGAATTAACAAGTGGCCCTGGCCAAATGACTAACCCCCGGCCATTTGCAGGGGCACCCCCTCGCCTTTTTTAGGGGAGCAGGCCCTTTCCTGCAGGGGCACCCCCTCGCGATCTACGGGGCCGGCAAACAGCGAACCCCGCTCTGCTGTTGGAGGTGGACGTGGCCCTGGTTCTCGATCGTTCCTCGTAGGCCAGACATTACTCAGACGGAGGGAAACACCGACCAGGCTTCGCTCCCACGAGTTTGCTTTTTGTTCTTGTTTTTCGTTCCGGAGAGTTTGTTCCCAAACCAGATCGTCTTTGGTGACGGACGCGCGCTTTCCTCCTCTCCCAACAACCGGGACCAGGCCTCCCCGAGGGGCGCGGGGTGGCCCCACTGCGCGCTCGGCAGGGGCGCGCTGCGACCCCCTCGCTGCGCCAGGCCTCCAGCCCCCGCGTGCCGGGGAGGGTCGGGGAATCTCAGGTTTCTCTCCTCGGGGAGGAGCGACCCCTCAGGCTGGCCTGCGCCCACGGGCTTCTACCCCACACCTGGGGCACCTGTCTCGGGGCATTTCCCCGAATTTGGGGAGTACGCGCCCCTGGTGAGGAAGGGCGGCCGTGGGTGGTCGCCTGGAGCCGCGGGCGGCGGAGGCAGCGGGTCGCCAGCTGGAGACGCGCAGTGTGCGCGCCTGTATCCAGTGCGGAGCTGTCCCAGGATCGGAGGAGAGAGCGCTAGGTGGCCCTGGTCGCAGCCAGCAAGCTCTCCCTGGTTCTTTCTGGACGCACATTCCCCGGCACTTTCCCCACCCCTGGTCTGAACTCGATTCCGGAGTCTTCTCCCTGAAATGTTCTCCAGTAAATGACAAAGTGGCAGCCCGATTCCACGCGAGCCCCAGGCCTCCACGAGTAACGCAGGAGTAAGGAAAGCCGAGGAAGGGGAGACGTGGCCAGGGGACCCTGCTGGTCGCGGCCGTCCCACCCCATCTGACCTTTCTCGCCCGCCGGACCCTGCCCACGGTACAGGGGAGCCCACGGGGAGGGCGCCTGTGGCCCGGGAAGGCCGGACGCGGGGGGCAGACGTTTCCAGAAGCTCAGCGGGCTCACAAGGAGGTTGGCATCACGGGGCAGGCGAGGCCTCAGCGCCTTTGATGGCTCCCAGGAGAGGAAGGGTCCGGCGCCCGGGCTGCCCCGTCCCTAGCTGTCCTACCTTCAGGCAGTCTCTGTGCCCCAGGGGAGAGAGGCGGCCAGCCCCGACCCACGCAACGCTCGTGGTCTGTTCGCCTTGGAAAAGGGAATGAGGCACGGAATTGTGTTCCTGTTCTCCTGCCTCGCTTTATCGTCCTTGCACACTCAGCCAGCAAATACAAAGGGGAGTTTGTTCTTTGACTGGCGCGAATAACTGCCTGCCCAGCCCCAGCCCACCCCAGCCCCGCTCCTGTGGTACAGTTCCCAGGTGCAGAGAGCAGCGGGACGCCTTTGCTCGGCTGACACATCGGAAGCTTGAAGCTTGTCCGGCCAGAATCCTTGCAGGTTGCGGGGCATCCACTGTGTCCCTCTGCAGGTTTGGGAGCTGCTGAGCTGAAACCCTTTAGGATGGCTTAGGGGCCCCTTCTCAGGTCGTGACTGTGTCCTGCTGGGCCCTAAACTGTTCCCTTGAGCCTGCCGGAATTCTTGCAGAATCCTAGCAAAAATACACCGCCTTTGCCAAACAGGGCCTTGGGGTAAGGGTCAGGGGTCTGGGAATAATCCCCTCAAATAGGGCATGAGTCTGCTTCCCAGACATGGGGGCGGGGTTGGGGACCATGGCTGGGGACTGTGGAAGGGGACTGTGGAAACAGCCTTTGTAAAAATTACTGACCTTCACTGAGTGACATGCAGACCAGGCACCTCTTCAGCACTGTACGTGGATGATTTTATTTGATCCTTCCAGTGACTCAATTTATCATCTCCATCTTACATCAGAGGAAACTGAGGCACAAAGAGGTTAAATAACTTTTCTAAGGCTGCACAAATACTAAGTGGCCAGAAGTTGACCAAGGAGACCTACTTCTAGAAATGCTATACCCGACCGCCCCCTTCTGTGTCTGAGTGTAGCTGTCAGACCCCTACATGGAGTCCTGCTCCGTGGCCACCCTGGCTGGAGGCCCCCACATGGAGTCCTGCTCTTTCTGGTTTCTATGGAGCACCCTGAAAAGTATAAATACCTGAAAATGGATGTGGTCAAACAGGAAACATGCTTGCTTTCTTGCTGGTCATTAGGTCGATGTCTGATGACTCCTCCCACAGGTTGCTGTGGCCCTGCCACTCGGGTGTTGGCTGCTGCCAGGTAGTGCTTTGAGTCTTAAACTGTTGCTTCTGTCTGAGTTCCATAATTAGTCAGTGAGTCCTTGAGCACAGATGATGTGAAGGTTGGCCAGGTAGAGTCCTACGGGAGAGACAGTGCTTGGATCACAGATATTTCTGGGTATCAGGAATCGACAAATATTTATTAACAATTTCTATAGGCCAAATATTACATTAGGTACACTGGGGTTATGCACATGTATTGACACTGCAGCCCCCCAAAACTTGCTACGACATCCGTGTTCTTATGTAGAGAAGGTTCCCGCTAGCACAGCCTCATATTTAATCACAGCATAACACAAATGGAGCTCCAGATTCTAAACCAACAGGCCTAGCTAGAACTTTCTGCACTGTACCTTAACAACCTGCTCATAGGCTGGCCCCGTGGCTCACTCGGGAGAGTGCGGCACTGGTAGTGCCAAGGCTGCGGGTTCGGATCCTATATAGGGATGGCCAGTGAGCTCACTGGCTGAGTGTGGTGCAGACCACACCATGCCAAGGGTTGCCATCCCCTTACCGGTCAAAAAAAAAAAAACCTGCTCATGGCTCACTGCCTCCTGTGGGCTGTTGGTGTTGAGTTGATGACGTCTTTCTGGCTTCACCTCTGAATTCCCTGCAAAGTGTTGGGCATGCGAGAAACGCTGAATTCACGTTTGTGGAGCTGGGCTGCACCTCTCGTGCTGAAGTGCTTCCCATACAGGTGCGTGGACAATCAAGTGAGGGGAAGATACGGGAGATTTATCTCTATGCATAGACCCATGTTTATATATTGTATATAAATGGAACAATCACGCTCGGTAACTGTTTCATTAAGACTCGCCCTTTACACGCCTGAGGGGTCTGAGGGCAACACCACCTAGTTCAGCCCCCCCAGTCTCCAGTGTGGACTTTCCACCACCACCCCCTGCCCCAGCCTCTCCACCTGGGTCCTGCCCCCTGGTGATCACACCCACCGGCCAAGAGAGGCTGGGCTGTCTCTGTTCCCTGCAGCCCCTCAGGGAAAGGAGAATCTCCCCGCCTGCCTGCCATCACTCCAAGGATGAGGGTGTGTTATTTATGGACAAAAAAATCAAGCAAGTACCATGACACAGTGCAAGTGCCATGGATAAGATGGGGGTTGTGGTGCTGGAGCCAGGCAGCAGCAAGTGTAGAAACAGCAGTGGGCCGGGAAGAGGTAAGGCTGCCCTGGGACTTCGCTTTGTGCCTGCACGCGTGTCTCCCGTCGTATAGATTGGGGAACAAAACCCTAGAAAGATTAAATGACCAGCTGTTAGGACCCCAGCTGTGAGACTGGGAGGGGGGAGCCATGTCAGATGACCATGATGACCTGTGCTTGGGTGGCATCACTGTTCTGTGAACACAGGCTACAGGCCTTGGAGGCCGGTGCCAGTCTTATTTTTCCCATCTTAAAGATGCGAAAATAGAGGCCCCAGCTTGCCTAAGGACACACAGTGTGGTAAGTGGTGGTGACTTGATTTATAACTAGCCCATGTGGGTCAGAGCCACTGGGCAGCACCGCCCCTCACAGACATGCCTGTCCCTTTGGCACAGAGAGATAAGCATAGACGGGGAGAGGGACCACAGGGAGGTCCAGCCACCCGCCTGGCTGCTGGACCCCACCTGTCACCCCAGATCCTCCCCATCCCTGAGGACGGACGTGATGGAGGACGGCTTGAATCCTTCTGCTTCTATCTGAAAGGGAACAGCTGGCCCTGCATGCCGGTCACCCAGTAACCACACTGGGAGCGATTCCAGATGCTGTCTTAAAACCCTGACCCTAGGTCCCCTTCCCCTCTTCTTTGGGCTTTGATCTAATGAGTCTTAATCCCTGCTGGTGACCTGGACTCCATCCATCTGTTTCCGTCCACTATCCGGGCAGCAGAACCAGCCTCTTTGGGATTCTTTGGCCTAAACACCTGTTCCCACCAGCAACTTGTGTTCCTGAAACCTCCTGACTTCCCACGCGATGGAGTCAACACAGCTGGAGTGAGGCTGTCACCGCCCCCTGAATCTAGTGTTCCCCAAAACCATCAAGGAAGAGTCAAGCATATTTAATTCACTAATTAAAAGTCAGGAGATGTGCGTGTCTAATAACAGGTTAGATGACTTCCCTCAAAGTGGGTGAAATAATATTAAATAATAATATTAAAAGCTGAGATGCTTTCTTATTACACATCTAGAGAACATAGCCCCCTGAGACAACAAAACATTTTGCTATAGTTCATTCAAGGCTTTGCGATGCAAACAGCCACCCATGAAGACCGAGGAGCCTGCCTGTGTGGTGGCTTCGAGCGAGGGCTGGGCACCCAGCACACGGGATTCGAGCCCCCCCCACCAGCTGTGTGACCCTGCGTACACTGCCCAACCTCTCTGAGCCCCGTCCGCCCGCCTTCAAGTGGGTCAGGAACGGTAGTCACCGGGTGGCTGGGACGATGCGTGAGACGACAGGAATAAAACACTTTGGGCTCAAGGGCTGTTACTGACGCTTCTCTTGGCCTCAGCAAGACCGCAGGGCTCAGGACCGCTCACCACCTGCAGAAAGCAATGGCAGGTCAGGGCTGAGGCGGGGGCAGAGGAAGCGGCACCAGGAGGGAGCAGGACGGATAGGAGCGTGGAGAGGAGGGTCGGGCGAGCTCTGGGCCAGTGGCCTTCACCTTGGCTCTTTCCCAGGCAGACGCCGAGGCCACGGAGCAGCCGTTCCTGTCGCCTGCTCGGATGCGGATAGAATGCACTTGATATGTGGCCACCTAGCGGGCCCTGCTTCCTTTTCCTGATGTCTCTGTCCTACTCAGTCAGCCCCTGAGCTGGGACCCGTCATCTCTGGATTTCTGTTTATATGTTGATTACGTTGAGCAGAGTCCACACCTTCCCAGGGGCAAAGCCCTGGGGGCACCTTTCCTGCCTGTCTTGAAGACCACACCCCGGTTGCCTATAAAACAAAACTCCACTTCCGTGGAGGTCCAGATTTCAAATCTTCATAGACCACTGCTGGGGACAGAAACGGTCTTGGGGAAGTACCTGCTTCAAACGCATTCTCCTTTATCTGAAACTGCACAAATGGACACAGCGTACGTGACCCCATCTTTTTTTAACTGGACCATCTGACAGGTAGAGAAAGGGGCAGGTGCAAATGTCCCTCTTTGCAGACCCTCTTGGAACAGGTGCTGGTGGAAGGTAGAGTCCCCATGACTGAAGCAGGCAAGACACAGAGGGCTTGGGAGGCTTTAATCCCTAAGATCATAGTTCCCCCCCAGATAACTGAGGTCTGACTCCATCGCCTCTTGGTTTGGACTCAACATAGTCTAACAACAAGAGAAATGAAAACTTGTGGGACCTCTTTCTCCGGCCCTCCCTGCCTCTGGGGTCTCATCACCCAGCCCCCACTGACCTTTTCTGGAGAGAAAAATCAAGCTCTTGACATTCACTTCATCTAGAGATGCAAAATTAAAGTTTAAATTAAAAAGGAAAAAGCTCTCACTGTGGAGGGAAGGCACCTACAGGGCCCTGCGGTCTGGGGAGGAGGGGAGCCTTTGAAGTTTGGGAGCAGAGTTCCTTGTCACTTTGCAAGTGGCAATTGGATTTTCATCCAAAGAAAGTCAAATCGCTTTAAAGGGTGCCCCATGTAGGAAGGAGATGGGGACAGATTGCTGAGGTCCGGTGTGTTGAGTGACATCTGAAAGTTTTCTTAATTAGGGATGTTCAGTCTCATTTTTAAATGGCATGCACAGTGAGCCGAGATGCGCTGGTGAGGCCTGAGCACCAAGGCGCCTTCCTTCACTCCAGGACAGGTTTTGTACACACCAGTCTGGCCATAAGTCCCTTTTCCCCAGGTTGCACAGCAATTTGCACATCCTGAGTCTCTACCAGGAAAGGCCAGATGGGATGCATTTGCTGCGGGAACTTGCTAACTGCCACCCTTGGCCCCACATCCCAAGCGGATCCAAAACAAGGTCTTTAAAGGCACTGTACTCCACGCAGGGACCCAAGGTACCTCTCTGGTCTCCATGGTACCTGGGGAGCCATGTAGCCGGCAGGCATCCCACCCTGGCCTCCCCATTGGAGTATGTGCTTCCTGAGGGCAGGGCCACCTCCCAGCTCTGAGTGAGGCGTGGCTTGGAGAGTTATGCGGGCTGGTCAGCCCTCAGGCAAGCACATCTGGTTGTCATGACCGTCTGCACGGTCCTTGCATGAACTGTCCTGCTTTTCTCTCAGCTGCGATGAGCTCCAGCATGGGCTGCGTTGCTCCTTCCTAGAGCACCTGCAGTCTCACCTGGAGAGCTCGCAGTACCTTCCATGCACAGTTTGCATTTTGGCTTCTGGAGCTTTCTGAAGGACTGCAAGAAGGCTGTGCTCTGTAAAACTTCTGATTTGTACGCATGTGCCTGATGGATGTAGTTAGTGAATCCATCCTGAGGCTCTTGGAGGAAAAAATCAGGGGCTAACTAGTGGAGGAAGAGGAAGAGGAACAGGGGGCAGAAACGGGCTATTTACTGGGCCTCAGCAGGAAACCTTCCTCCCACTGTTGCAGCTCTTTGCGTGTGGGGTGGAAGGCTGAGGCTGTGTCCCATCTCATAGCCCAGAGAGTGGACACTGGGCAGCTTCACCACCAGATGGGTGTAATTCAGTGAGGACCCAAACATTTGGAGTTCAGGGGGTGGCAGGGGAGGGTCCGGCTCGAGCTTGGCTTTCCGGGGCTGTTTGAGCTAAATTCCCCGGTGATAACAGAAGGTACCCGGGCTTGCAGACCCGGAGCAGCCCCGGGGTCTCCCTGCCTTCATTGGCACTGCAGACCCGCCCTTCTGTGATCCTGCAGACACTGCTGCCCAGCGCCCTTCCTCTCCTGCTGCTTTCTGCACCCTCTCACCCTTCAAATGTGATCAGCCCAAGTGTTCTGTATGATTTTTGTCTCTGATCCCTTTCCCCCACACTTTCTCCCTGGGCTGACTCAGCCACCTCCTTCCTCTGTTGGCTGGAACAGGTGCGTGGAGGTGCAGGGCCCCTGGAGCCAGGAGGTCTAGGGGTTGAGTCTCTGTTGCACTAATGCGGTGTGAGTTTGGGCAAATTGATCTTTCCAGGCCTTGAGCACCTTCAGCTGAGAGGCTGAAATGGACAGGATGGCAGCGGGCCCTTCCCACAGGCGGGGGCTCAGCCGCTGCCCCTCACCAGGGCTTCTCGGCTCTGCACCATGGGTGGAAGCTCCCCAGTGAACACAATCTTGAGCACATCTATGAGGACTGATGTGACCAGCATTCCCGACCTGCGTGCCACGCCCATCTGGATTCCCACACCACACCCATGGGAGCCACGTGCCAGTGGGGTCTCCCTGCCCTAACACCACCCCCTGCCCCCAGCATGTGGGCTTTAGTCAAACCCAGATTTCGGCTTCAGCACTTAGAAGCTGTGGGACCCTGATGGAACCAATTTCCCAGAGACTCAGTTTCCCCAGGCATAGGTTGCTGATTATTCAATAGATATCCGCAGCTCTCGGCCTGGAGTGGTGCCTGGGAAATGCAGTTTCCATCTCTTCTCTCTTCCTCATGGAGCAGTTGCTGTCTGCACACTCTGGGTACTTCGTGGCAGTTTTTCAGTGATTGTAATGTGCTTAGATCTGTGATTTTTACATTTGTCTTTACTCCCAACTAACTTACTAGCTCCTCGGTGGAGGGGTGTCCCCTGCCACTCCTGTCTGATCCGGTACCGTGTTTTATGCCAGCTGTTGGAGGGTTGCTTTGCTCCGATTTGACTGGCGATTCCTCGGACCTCACCTGCTGTCCCGACCCATTTATCAATGGTGCCCACACCTGCGGCCTCGTGGTGGCCTCTCCTGCCATTGCACATTATGGAGTATCTGCCCATTTCTCCTTTCCCTAAGCACGGCCTGCGCATGACTGAACTGCTGTCCCGCGTGCAGACATGAGAGGTGTGTCGCAGGATAACCACAGCACAGAGACAGGTGCAGATGCAGTGAAGAACCAGGTGTTCTGAGGGTCCCCTGGAGGGGTGAATGGACCACAGATGGGTGGGGCGGGGGTCCTACCTCAGTGGGGTCAGGAGAGCAGGTTTTATCCCTCCTCTGTTGCAGTTCACTGTGTGACCTTGGCAAGCCAGTGACTTCCTTGGTCACAGGGATGGGTTGAAGGGATGGCTCCTGCCTCCCTGGGATGATGCAGTGGAGCTCTGGATCTGCAGGCAAATGAAGAAATCATCACTTCAACTTTCACTTCCCAGATGTGGCCCAGAGAAGTGACGTTCACGGTCAGAGAGCGAGCTCTGTGGGAATCGCAGGTCTCTTGCATGTGGCCCCACTGGCCCTGATTTAGGACAATGGGCAGGGGTCCAAGCTCCTTTTGGTACTGCCTCCCACTTCAGAGGTTCTAACTTGTCCCTTCCACAGAGGAGGGGAGGGGACCGCTGGCACAGGTGTGGGGCTCTTGAGTGGAACTTGCTTATACTGGGTGAACAGGATCCCACAAAAGTCATGTCCTTCCCAGAGCCTCAGTGTGACTTTGTGGATATAGGGTCTTTGCAGAGGTCATTGGTTAGGTTATGATGAAGTCATACTGGAGTAGGGTGTGCCCCAAGGACAATAGCTGGTGTCCTTGTGAGACGAGAAGAGACACAGAGAGACACCCAGTGAACGAGGCCTGGTGACGACGAGGCAGAGACTGGAGGGATGTGTCTACAAGCAAGGGACCCCAGGGGCTGCCGGCAGCACCAGGAGCTGGTAGAGGCAGGAAGGATTCTCCCCTGCAGGTTTCAGAGAGAGCATGGCCCCCTGCACCTTGATCCAGGGACTTCCGGCCTCCAGTACAGCGAGAGGATAAACGTCTGTTGCTTTAGTCGCCCAGTCTATGGGACTTTGCTACGGTGGTCTCAGGAAACTCACGGTGCTGACGGGTGCTGGTGGAGGGGCAAGGCCAGCGGCTCTGAGCCACCCCTCCCAGCCGCAAGGTCACCTGGTCTTTTTGGTGCCTGTGTTCTCACCTGTCTGCCCAGGGTGGGGGTAGAGTGTACACCCCATGGTGGGGTGGGGGGTGATCTGAGGATGCTGGAAGCTCCCTCTGCCTTTTCCTTCTAGACACTCTGCCCAGCCCCAGGCCCACCTAACTTATCTCACTGGGCAGGGCAGGCAGGATGCACAGTGTGGATTGGCAAGTTTGAACAATCTGGGTGGGTTTGGGGCTATAGAGGTGGTCTCTAGTTGCCTGGGACCTGGCCTGAGGTGCTTAGAGCAGAGGAATATCAGCTTCTGGGGTGTACGGGGCAGGCGGAGGAGCTCTAAGAATTGGCTAGCCCCTGGAGGGCAGTGTCTCTCCCCAGCCAGAAAGGTTTTCCAAGAATTCAAAACATCATAATATACAGAACATAAAAATTACATATACGATACACACACTCATTCTTCTCACCAAGACCTGTGCTGAGCAGGGCTGCAGGTTTATTGCACTGGATCCCCCGCTGGCCCCCTGGTCACTCAGAGCTGCAGATGGTGCCTTAGGACTCAGGGCAACATAGGATGCAGACCCGAAAGTCCTGCTTCTTAGGGGCGAGGGAGTGCAGGCCAGATCTCAGGGCCGGGAGGGGGCCTGGGAGAAGGCCGGGGGTGTGAAGATGTGTCGGGGCCTCTGCTTTGTCTTCAAAGCTTTGCTCGCAGGTGCGTGTCACCGCTTTGCAGGAGAGCTCGGCGTCCATGGTGCAGAGACCGCAGGGGTGCTGGCACGCCAGCCCGCGCCCGAGGACATGCGATTGCTCACCATCTGCCCACCGCACACCGTGTCAGTATCTGCTCTGGGCAGGGAAGAGCTCGAGCCCGGTGACCTTGAAAGAGGGAACACGGCTGAAGTGTGTCAGACCTTCCGGGGGCAGGCGGGTCTGGCTGCACGTCTGTCTGGATGCATGGATGGAGGGAGTCACCGTCCACGCAGTGACAGCACCACCTGGAGCACTTGGATGAGCACGCCACGTCCCCCAGCCCGTCCCCGCTAGCCAGGCTCTGCTGCAGGCTCAGGGCGGGGCCAGGGCTGGAGGGACAGACAGAGGCTGAAGGCAGAGGGAGGAGCGGGACACCTGTCTGTGCAGAGGTGCAGAGAGGGGACAGGAGCGCACACCGGCCCAGCCTCCTCCTGTCTGATGCCCCCCTCCCTTCTTCCCTTCCGAGGAGACAAGTTGTGGGCAGGCGGACCTTCGGCAGAGTGTGGCTTTTCTTTGTCTTTTGTATATCTCAGGGCCTGTGGCACCTTCATAAGAATGATTAAAACCACCATTCTAAGCAAACACTTATCTCTCCTCAGGTCTAATGGCCTTAGCAAGAGAGCCACTGATTGAGAGCACCAGGGCACTTTCCACTGAGCACGGACCACGGGGTCCGTGCTACCCAAACGGTGTTCCTTGGGATACTGGTTTCTCTTGATGCTCCTGTTGTGTCGTTCAGAAAGTAAGAGAGAATATAGAGTTAGTTTGGGGCGTGCCACCATGGGTGGCCTCCTCCTGGAAGCAAACGAAAGGCTCCAAAAAGCCCTGGGGTAAATAAACCTGTGTGGTTCTATTTAAGCTGGCATTTTCGCTGGAATCTCTTTTCCCACATAGCACCTACGATACCTCTGATTCTGGTGTTCTGGAACACTCTGGGAGAGTCCTGTTTTACAACATTGAGGGGAAATGGTCTGGGAGCAAATCAACAGAACATGCGGTTTTGATTTTGTGACCCGATGACCAAGCAGTCTTTGCTCGGTGAAAGGTTTGAAGAGCTGTTGTTGTCTGGTCCAACACCTGGGAAAACGGTGACGTGGAGACAGTTGTCTTCGGTGCCTGCAGTCTTTTCTGTTAGTCACTTTCCTGTCATAGTTCTCTCTCTCCCTCCTGCTCAGACTGCCAGTGCTCTGACTCAGCCCATCTTTCCTGTCCTTTACGTAACCTTTCATGGCTAGGATGGGAAGCTTGTTTATACTAATGTGTAAATGACTAACTGGCTGGTAGTGCTTAAATTCTGTGTGGGCAGGAGGCTTCGTGCACACCGCCCACAAGCCCAGCATTGTTTGCCTTTTAGCTGAGCACCGTCCTCCTATTTTCCTTAAGTCAGTGCCGTGAGCTCTATGATAGAATCCCAAACCCTAGGAATTTGGTTAGAGGTATTATCTATTTATGGAACAAGTCTTCATTAAGCACCTACTATGAGCTGAGCCAGGTCCAGTTTTAGGTGATAAATGTATGTTGGTGAGCAAGACAGGCAAGGTCGCTGGAGCCCAGGCTCTGGTGGAGGGACAGACAAACCAAGATAAGGAGGGAAATACATTTAGTGATAGCACAGAGTCCCTGCAGGTGAAGTAAGAAGCAAATGTCAGGAAAACAGTGGCCACTGGACTGTGAAGAAAGACACTGAGGGAGAAAACTGGAGACGCTTCCATCAGGGTCACAAACTTAGTTTTACAACGGATCAGTCAATAAAGTAACTGGCTGTGCAGCCACAAGTGCTCTGGGCCCAGACGGTTACCTTTGTTCTCTGACCACCCTGTAGAGGGGCGAGGACAGTCACTCGCCTGCCTGGGGCCACCGGTGGCACTGGTCCCTGGCTAGACAACAGTGGAGTGCCCACTGGAGGGCACTTTTTAAAGAGAATGTTTATGGTTTCCTTCCAAACATTAGAATTATCCATTGGAAAATCCACGGGGGGAGGAGGGGGGGAGTCCCCAATGGTGGCCGTGGTGGTTAATGTCACATGTTGACTTGGCAGTGCCGTGCCAGTGTGTGGTCAAACATCAGTCTAAATGTCACTGTGGAGGTCATCTGCAGATGTGGTTATCTTCTACCATCTGTAGCCTTTCAGGAAAGCAGATTAAGACCCTCCATAATATGGGTGGGCCTCATCCAATCGGTTGAAGGCCTTCAGGGCAAAGATTGACGTTTCCCCATCAAGAAGGGATTCTGCCTCAGGACTGTAACTGGAAACCCGGCCTGAGTTTGCAGCCTGCTGCCCTGTGGGTGCGAGCTCAGGACTGCAGCACCAGCCCCTCCCTAAACCTGCAGCTGCTACACTGCACGGCAGATTTCAGCCTCGCCTGCCCACGACCAGCGAGCCAGTTCCTTAAAATAAATCTCCCTCTTCCTCTCGGTATAGATGTGGACACACACACGCCCTGTTGGCTCTGCTTCTCTGGAGGACCCTGGCTAGCACGGCAGTTTAGAAAGCAGCCATTAACCCAGGCTGCCCGTCGTAAGTCATACTGGCCGTTACACCTTCGCTAGGACTTCTGGTGTGCAAGGCCTTTTCCCAGACATGTGGCCTCTGTACAGCACTCTCCTGGGAGCTCTGATCCAGTGTGGCAGAGATGGCCAGCTGTCCCTCTGGACATGTCTCTGTCCCTTGGGGGTGTGGCTGTAGGCAGGACACACATTCCCCTCTCCTCTGCAATTAGATGAGGGTCCAGGGGCTGCCTTTTGGACAGTGGGTGGTAAGTGGAAGGGATTCCCCCCTCCTGTGGGTTGGTGGCAGGCCACTTGTGCATGGGCAGCCTTGGGGTCAGAGCCACCTGGCTCCAGCCACTGTCGGCCTCACCTGTACTTCCGAGGCAAATGTACGCCATTCTGCATTCTGCAGGGCTCACCTGGAAAAGCCAGCTGTCACTGCACCCAGCAACTTCCGCGTCTGTTCCCACCTTGGCAGGGATTCAGTGTTGGAGATGGCAAGACAGGACCTGGAGCAGAGGACGCTTGCTAGGGATGGCAGTGGCCCATTCAGAAGCCCCCGCAGCATTCCCTCTGCCCATCATCACTGCCTTGAGCTTCTGTGGCCCTGCCCCCCTCAGGAGAGAGGGAGGCTGGGGGTCACTCAGGGCCTGGGCATGGGGGCACCAGGCCAGAAACAAGTAACCCCTTGTGATTCTTGACTTTTCATCCTACCCAGCACCTCTTAGCAGGCAGCCTGGGTGTAAAAGGAAGCGTCTGAAAGTGCGAGAGGATAGCGTGTGTGTGTGTGCAAGTGTGTGCATGTGCATTCAAATACGTGTCACATGTGCACGTGCATGTGCATGTGCCAGTGTGCGCATATACATTCAAGTGCCCGTGTCGTGTGTTCAAGTGCACGTGTGTGCATGTGCAAGTGCACGTATGTGCATGTGCACGTTTGTGCGTGTGCATGTGCATGTGCGTGCATGTGCATGTGTGTTTGTGTGCTTTGACTGGGCCTTCCTATGCCAAAATAGAGAATCTGTTTAATTCAGTAGAGAACCCATCAGTGTGGTGGGGATACAGTGGTCATAACTTTTTTTCCTTGATCTGAGCCACCTTCCTTCATTCAGTCAGATGGTGTTGGTCTATGTGGGCAGCTGGGATTGCAGCTCCCAGGGGTGACCCTGGGGCTGAGGACAGGTGTAATTGGCCACAAGAAAGATACTTGCTGATCAGTTCTCCTTAAAACTGTGCAGCAAGAAACACCTCGTAGATATTATAAAGAGGGAATAAATTTTAAAAATTTATGCTTTCCTGAGCTCTTTTCTTTGTCACGTGTCTTTTAAAAAGTCATCCTCAAAAACCAATCTCAAATATTTAACAAGATCATTTCTGATTAAAATCTAATATAAGGTGGGAGTTGCCTTTCACATAAAATATCCACCATATAACTCAAGGTGGGGAAATTCCAGATGGTGTTTGAGCCACTCCCAAGTGGGGTCTGCTGTTCGTTTACCTTCTCTGAGTGTCCTACATGGTCGCATGAATCCAAGACGTCTATGTCATTCCCCATCCATTGGGAGACGGTATACCCAGCCCAAGGGGGGATCCCACTTCCTGGGGTAGCACAGTGTTCACCTCGCCCCACTGCAAGCAACTGGTGCAATCATGTTTACCAAATGGTTTGGGTTGGGTGAGATTGCAGCCAGCTGTATCTCCCTCCCCCGCTGTCACATAGCACCCAGCCCTGCCACAGCCCAGAGTCCGGGCAGCCAGGCAGGAACATGGGGCGAGCCCCAGAGAAGTGAGCTTACCGCTCAGCTCCAGATCATTTCCAAAGGTGAGGCCTTGGTCTCAGACCTGGACATCTTTTTCGCATCTCTGGGCAAGATTGCCTTTGCTCTGGAGAAGACAATTTTTGTAACAGCATCCTTTTGAGACAGAATGTGCCCTGACAATGAAGTACTATTCTTGTACTATTCTATGGTGTCTTGTCTGTTGGGTTAACAGTATTGATGTTTTTGTGGTGGCGTCTTCCTGCTAGTTTTAATTGCTTTTAAATTGTTTTAAAAACACTGAAATGATTAGTGCCTCGAACATTTTCAACCAGATCCTCCTGAAGCCCAGGAGAACCCTTGCAGCCTAAAAACGGCAGAGATAAAGGATAAAGTTGCACCCACTCCGATCTGTCGTTTAGACCCTCTTAATGAAAGAAACAGTGACTGACTTTGCCTTTCTGCTATGCTGGAAGCTTTCACCACAGTTATTCAGGTTAAGAATAAAAAGCCATAACCCCCCTACACGTACACGCACGCACACGTGTGCACACACACACAGAGCACTTCCACCCACGGAAGGCTGCAGTGAGACAAGGTGCATTTCCACGTCACTCCTGGCCTTTGGGGGTGCAGCTCCTCCGGTTCAGGAAGATGACACTGTGTTCTCATCGTGGGTGGCACCTCACCTGGTTCTCTACATACGAGGTTGAACCACACGAGCCAAAGACAGCAACCATTTTGGACCTCAGAGCAGCACGTTGATCTGGTCCCGCCTGATCTTTGTCTCCTTGGATCCTCACGGCAGCCCTGAGAGGGGGCACCACGTGCCGTCTGGGAGAGCTGAGGAAACTTTCGGCAGCCACTGCCCCAAGTTCAACCAGCAAAGATGGGAGAGCCCAGAATTAAATCGTGTCTCTGCCTTTTCCTGGCTGTAGGGCCTTGGGCAACCCCTGATTTCTCTGAGCCTCAGTTTCCTCATCTGAAAAGTGGGGACAAGACAGCACTCATTCCATGGGACTGTCGTGAGGTTTAAACAGGAGTTAGTGCTCAGCCTGGTTCCTGGTATCGTGACACCGTCACTGGGAACTTATTATTACTGTGACTGCTATTTTATTTAAAATTGTCGTACAGGTGACCCTTGCCGCTGGTACAAGTAAGGAGGTGAAAGGGAGCAGGTAGACCCCTGAAATCACACGCCAGCAGAGGGTGGGAGCACTGGTCTGTGGAGAAGATGAACCAAAAATGCCCTGGACTTGGGAACACCAGGCACGGCTGGAGCCAGGATAAGGCGTAGACTGAAAACAGGGACTTGGGGAGTGACCACCCGCTAATGAGACCCAGAACACTGACGGCGAAGAACCCCGAAGTCTTCCTCAGGACCTGAAAGGGCCATGGCCTTCTCCACGTAGCACTAGAATTCAGAAGGCTATGGGGCAATTTCTTCAAAATTCTGGGCAAAAATGGGCTCCAGTTAGAAATCCACCCTGTACCCCTCAGTCATCGGGAGCCACAGGGGGTGATGGCAAAGCACACTCCCCTCATGGAGAGGAACGTAGGGGGCTCCAAAAGAGGGGGAACCCTGGGAGGACGCAAGTAAGTGCCAGACAGAGATGAAGGTCCCCAGACGGCCACAATCCAGCTCCTCGAGAGCAATTTGTCCAGACCAGACAGAGCAGGAGGACGAAGGACTCAAGGAGAAAAGACCTTAAAAAACGTGGGTTCTCTAAGGGGCTGGACTGTGGGGGGGGTATGTCATACCCATCAGGGAACTTGGAGACAAGTTATCAATAGTGCATAGAAAAATGAAATTAGTGGAGGAAAAGCTATTACTGACTTCAGGAAAAACAAAAAGTTGCACAAGAAACATAATGATAATACGCTAAGTGACTTAGCCGTGAAAAATGTTCACCCAGCCACGGTATTGTCAACACTGAATACCGGTTTTATGAAAAATTACAATCTAATGTGTTGGAAAGATGGGGTGGAGAAAATGTGGAAAGTGAGAGAATTAGGGGAGAGCGAGATCATGGATTTCTAAAGGCAGAATCAACCAGAAACAGCTGTTTGTTCACATTCTGTATAAGCATGAGACAACACTGGACCCGAGAGCCGAGAGAGCAGCACACGGTGGCCTCTGGGTGCAGAAATACCACGTGAGTGCGCAGGAGGGCAGGGACTGCCGTTCTTCTTTATAAGCCGGCAGAACTATGTCACTTTAAAAATTATTATTATTTTGATAAAATAAAACAAAAATAAAATCATTGCATACTTTAAAAAACCCCTGGTGCATGTGGGTCTAGCTCCACCTTTGAGTGCCGAGACCTCTAAGACGGAAAGGTTGGAGCTGGCTCCTCAACCCGCATCAGTGACATTATGAGTCGACTACTCTGTGATGCGGCCTGTCCTGTGTGCGGTTGGAGGCTGCTGATGGCGTCCCCGGCCTCTGCCCACTGGACGCCAGTAGCACATCCCCAGTTCTGACTCTCAGGAATGGCTCAGACCTTGCCCCACACCCCTAGAGCACCAGGGCTGGTGCACCCAGCTCAGAGGCATTGCTTGGATGAGAAACTTGACCCCACATGGGCCGAGGGCGGGAATTGCTGGCCACCTGGGGGTGCTTGCAGAGGAGGTGTTTCAGGGTGGAGGAGATGCCTTCAAATCACCCTGGAGAGCATCTTCCCCCCTTTTCTACAGCTCAGCTCTGGTCTTGATTAGGCTACAAACCAGCTGGGGCGCTCCTGGGCTTTGAGGGGCTGCCCACACGGGTGTGCCTCTGACCAGATACCCACTCTGGACCCTTGGGGATCTCTACCTGGTGCTCAGTCTCTCCTGCACTCGGTTAAGCCTATGACAAGGGGCACAGGATGATCTGGCCTTGGACTGGTTCTGTGGCCCCAGCCTGACAGCAGCCTTTGGGGGCATTTCTTTGGTTCCCAGCAGTTTCTGTGGCTGGCAGGGGCTCAGCCAGCTCTGTCACACTCTCCAGTCCACCAGTCTGTCCTTGGTACCAAGGACAAAGTCTGGATAGAATGAGGCGGTAGCGATGAGAGGAGAATGTATGGGCTTTGTCACCTCCCACAGGCAGGTGAGGCTTGTCCCAGTGGTTTTTATGCAGAAGGAGTTCTCTAGCCTTCTCTGTGTGTTTTTTCTGCTTACTATTATTTTCCAGCTGTTTACCCCACGAATGAAAAAAAAATGTAATTTTTCTTCATTACTACGCTTGCTACCAAAGTGACGCATTTACAAATTTATCTTGGCAGAGGCGGCAGCATCTGTTATAATTTTTACCTGGGCCCCAAGGGCACTGCTTCTTACCTTGCTGGCTTCAGATGATTGTGCCTGAGCATCTTTCCCTTCCCAGGTTTCGACAGCAGTCAGGAGCAGCTGGGAATTAGTGGGAGGCCCTATTTCCCCACCAGGTCAAACAGATGGATTAGGCAGCCAGAGACACCTGAAGGCAGGTGTGCCCACCTGGCCAGCTCCTGACACAGTTGGGTGCCGGCTCCTACTTTGCACGCCCTCCCCTCTGGACCACTCAGCCCTGACACTGCCCGACACCTGGACTCCCCTGGGCGAGCCTCTCAACTCAGGGCCTGAGGGACACTCCACTTTCCTCTGAACACAGGTGCCCCTTATGTCAGCCAGAGCCCTTTGTGCACGTGGTTCTGCAGTCCCTGGACTAACCTGTAACACACAATGCGGGTGCAGGCTGCAGAACTGTAACATGTAACATGTGACACACATCACAGTTGCCGTGGCCAGCTGGGGGGGGGGTTAGCGGTGGCCGGTAACACGTAGCACGTGGCACAGGACACCGGAGCGGGGTGGCTGGAGCACGTGACAGGTTGTCAGGAGGCTGGGGCGGGGTTTGGGTGGATCCGGCGGCCATTTCTTCCGCGGTTTTAACCCAGCCTTCTGGTTGGTGACGTTCGGGCCACTTAAGCGTCCTCCTTTCTTAACTCAAACCTTCATTTTCGGCCACCTGGAAAGCAAGCCCCACTCCCGAGTGTCCGGTCGCCTTAGTGAATAAACCGCCAACAGGTCCGTCTGGTTTTTCTGCAACTTGAGGGAAGAGAAAATGTTGCACACAGCGTGCCTCAGCGACACAAGTCCCACCGACACGCGACTTTGGACGCGGGGCGCGAGTCCGGGTGCGCGGCGGCCGGCAGGGGGCGCCGGTGCGGCGCGGAGGGAGTGACGGGCGCGGGGGCGCTCTCGGGGCGGAGTCCAGGGTGCGACCCCGCTCCCCGCGGTGCCCCGGCCGGCGCCCCTGTCCTAGCAGCCGCCCTCTCCACACGGGGTCCACACGGGGACAAACAGGCAAACGACACCCAAACCCTCCGTGAAAACTGAACGCAGAACTGAAAGGCGCTCAGCAAGGGACGGTGGAGGATTGCAGAACCCGCTGACAGGCCAGGCACTTGGAGTGGAGAGCGGGAAAGAAGCGGGGCAGAGTGGGGACGGGGGCCGTGGGCTAACTAGAGAACTAAAGTTAAAGAATGGCTTCGAGAGAATGTGCAGCTGCTGCCAGTGGGCTCACAAACGTGGAGCGAGCTTCCAAAGCACGGTGCAAGGAAACAGCCGTGCGCCGGTCACCGTGGGCGTCGGAAGAGAATCGCCAGGGACCGGGTGGCCGCTGCCACAGCCGTCATTGCTCACGGGGCTGGAGCTGGAGGTCGGAGATCAGGGTCCTGGTGACAGCCAGCACCTTCTCGCTGGGTCCGCATGTGGCCCTGCCTGGTGCCAGCGCTCAGGGGCTGCGTGGGAAGAGCTGAGCTCTCAAGTGTCTGTCCTTCATGGGGCACCACCTTATGAGCTCGTTTGCACCTGATGACTCCCTCACTTTACATACAGCCGTACGGGGGCGTTGGTCTTCGACACATGCATTTTGGAGGCGCGCAAATATTCAGTCCCGGCTGCACAACAATGTGAATGTGCTTAATGCCACTGAATTGCACATTCAAAAATGGTTAAAATGGTAAATTTTACGTTTTGTATATATTATATATAATTTTACCACAGTTAAAACAAACAGTAAAAGAAAATGCTGGTGAGAGCGACATGCACTGAAGCATCTGACGGCAGGGCAATACCATGAAAGGCAGTGAGGTCCCCGTCCCCATCAGGAGGTGACGGGCAATTCTGCACAGCTGGGTGTTGGACGCAGCCCTCCAGGGTTTCTGCCATCTTAGGGGTCTGTGGTTTTGAGCTCTTGGTCCTCAGGCAGAACGTTGCTAAGCTGGCCCAACAAATCAGCCAGGCCCCTGCCAGTGTGTGGCCCTCAGGCTCGGAGGAGAGAAAGCCCGAGGACCAGGGGCAGGTGTGTTTGCTGCTGTGCACGCCAGGGTCCCTGGACGTAGACAGGGCTCCACACTGGAGCCAAAGGCAGGGCTTTGGACGGTGTCTGGCTGACCTGAGAAAGCAAGTGTCACAGCCTCCTGGTCTCCACCTGGTGTCCCTCTGCTCCACCTCTGACCCCCTCCCATCAGGAGGGCGTGGACGCTGTCCTGCCCGTCACGCCCGTCTGGGGAGAGCTGTGGACAACCCGCTCTCTGGGATGAGGACTCTCGGCAGATGCCACGTGTTTAACAGTCTCCTTCTTTGGCTTTTGTATCGTGTCCTAAGTTGGGTGAAGTCTTTAGGATTCTGGCTGCTGCAGCGGATTGCCACAGAGCAGTCAGAGCGTCAGCCCCAGGACAGTGTTTGAAACCTCAGTGTGCGCTGGCTCTGGGCTGCGGGCTCTAAGAGGCGGGCCGGGGGCCATGCCTGTGCTTGGTAGCCTGGCCCTGATGCCTGGCCACCCCCATGGTGTAGGCCAGTGGCTCCCACAGGAGGTGGGGCCTGAAGAGGGCTGCTCTGGTCAGCCCAAGGGGCAGACTCATGCCGGGTCTCACCTCGAGGGAGGACCCGTTTTCTTGAAGATGTAAAGGCTGTGTGGCAACTCCACCCATCTCCGTGCTCAGCGTGCACGCCTCGCCCGCTGTGGCCAGGGCAGTCTTCATGCGCTCATGGCACACGTGGCCCGTCTTCCCCTCGCATCTTGGGAGGCTGGGAGGTGATGCTGAAGTTTGCTTGTTGTTCTGTCGTCTTTATGTGCGTCACCACGAGGAAAGATCCATGCATAAGAGGGAAAAGAACTAGCTTCTGGCCCTGCTTCTGGAATTTAATTTTTAAAAAAGTAATCATATGAATAAAACACCTGTTAATATCTGACAGAGCACTTGGATTTTTCAAGCACACCCTCAAAGGTTCTGTTTTCTTGTAGTGAGGTAAGCTGGCCTTGAAACTTACCACGAGGTGGGAAGCCACCTGACCATGCGACATTCGTGTGGAGCCAACAGATCCGCTGGGCTGGTGGAAGGGACCCAGAAGGACCCGCAGGGAGCTGGGTGCACCCGCCATGACTTTTGCCTGGTTTTGGATTTAGCAATGAATATCATATTTCCTGGGAGTGGGAGATCTGATGAGAAAGGGAGAGGAGAGAATAAAGGAAAGGAGCAGGGAAAAGGGGGTCGTGAGGTGTGTGAGTGCCTGGGGCGGCCGTAACAAATCACCCCACAAACAGGGGCTTAAAACAACAGAAGCATGTTCTCTCCTGGTTCAGGCGGCCAGAAGTCCAAAATCAAGGTGCTGGCAGGGTTGGTTCCTTCTTGTGGACTCAGAGGGAGAATCGTTCTCTCTCCTAGCTTCCGGTGTTGCGGGCAGCCCTGGAATTCCTCGGCTTGCAGCTGCGGGATTCCAATCTCTGAGTCCATCCTACGGCCGCCTCCCCTCTGTGTGTCTGTGCCCTTATGTGGCATCCTATTTCTGTCTTTTCTTCTCACAAGATCACCAGGCATGTTGCATTACAGGTCCTTCTACTCCCGTATGACCTCATCTTAACCAATCACATCTGCAGGTGTGAAATTTTAGAAAAGGACTCTGTGGGCTGTATCAGGAGAGACATAGTCCAGTTCCTGGTGGGTCCTGCCTAGGAGCCACCTCTGTGCTCGGCCCTCTCTGAGGCCCACCCTGTGGCTGAGTGAGTAGGACTGGCTGCTGGTAAGCCCAGCCCTGGTTCCCTTGTGCCCCGGGAGCCACACACATGTCTGAATATAGCCCGTGCCCAACAAGATATGAGAGATGACAGATGGGCCTCTGATGCCCCATGCCCTTATCAAAACCTCTGCACAAACAAACAAGAGCCAGATGGCCCGGAGGCCACATGAGTAGCTCTATCTTGTCCAGAAGAGACCTCATCTCTGCAGTGCAAGGAGTGCCCAGTAGCTCAGGCTGGCTTTCTTCTGTGGTACAGTCCTTGGCTTTGTCTCAGGAACAAGAACACAGTTTCAAGTTTCCCTCTGGCATTTACAGCTTGCTGGTTAAGTGCCCAGCTCATGGGTTTAAATCCAGTTATGCTCATTCCTAGCAAAGTCACCTGGAGCTGGCTGAGCTTTCTTCATCTACAAAGTGGGGGAGAGGATACGAACCTCACAGGGTTGCACTGAGAATTCCAGGGACAATGTGGGCAATGTGTGCCCGCCTCACTGGGAAGCAAGGCCACCTACATCACCCTCCTCGTCAGTGTGACAGCACGATGTTGGTTCTCTGGCTGGCTGTGGCTGACTTGGACCGGCAGAAGGGCTCTGGAGAGTGGCTGATGCACCCGCTGAAAGCAGGTGCCCAAGTCTGACTGTTCCTGCTTTGGAAGCATGCAGCAAGAGCTCATCTCTGTTCCAGCCTTCATTGGGCACCTGCTGTTTGATCAGCACTGTGATGGGTTATTGGTAGAAAGAGGAAGGTAGCCAAAGGCAAGCTTCCATGTTTAGGAACCATGTGAGACTCTCGCTCCTCTAATTAGATTGTAACTTTTGCTTGTATTATCTGTTGTGTTTTTTTGTTTTTAATGCTAAAATGTGTCAAGAACTGTGAAGGGTCTGAGATTTACTCTAGTTGTAAACTGCCAAGTTAGCTTGCCATAGTTTCATGGATGCTGGCAGAAGACACGAGATTGCTGGGTGAGAGACAAAGGACACTTTATTACTCACAGCAATAGCAGTAGACAGAGTACCAGAATTTTTTTGGTCTAGGTTCTCCAAGCCCCAATTCCCACAGAACGACACCGGCACTCACAGTGGGTTATGCTACAGGAGAGGAACTTTGAACTTAGGGAACCTGAATCTTTTCTTTGGAGGGGACACATTGTATTCCAAACATCCTTGACAAGACATCCTGAGACAAAGGCAGTCAGCATCTCTGCTCTAGGGATGTGCAGACACTCAGGAAACCCATGGGGAACTATATCCCAACAGAATATTAAACCAATGGCCACTATTAGTACTTGCCTTAGTCCATTTGTGTTGCTGTAACAGAAATACCTGAGACTGGGTAATTTATAAAGAACAGAGGTTTATTTGGCTTATGATTCTGGGACAGCTGCATCTGGCACAGGCCTCAGGCTGCTTCTACTCATGGCAGAAAGCAGCAGGCAGCTGCGGGTACAAGCAGATCACATGGTGAGAGGAAGCAAGAGAGAGAGAGGGGACGTGCCAGGGTTTTAAACAACCAGCTCTCACGCAAACTAACAGAGTGAGATCTCACTCAGGACCCCCACCTAAGGAGAGCACTAATCCATTCATGAGGGATCCACCCCCATGACTCAATCAGTTTCCAACACTGCCACACTGAGGATCAGATTTCCACATGAGTTGTGGCGGGGACAACACATCCAAACTCTATCGGTACTTAAACACCACACAGAGAAGGGGCCTTGCCGTTCAATGGTCAGGGAACAGTGCAGACTGGAACAGCCTGGGGGCTGTGAGCGCTGAGAGCCGGGCTTTGCAGAGGAGGATGCAGCCGCAGCCTCGTGTTCAGATGACAGCCCAGGGGACATCTCCTGAGGCCAGCTGGGATCTGGAGGCAGCACGTAAGAGGTGAGATCTCCACGGAAGACCCTCTATTCTCTCTCAGACCTTGCTTCTGCTATGTGCTGCCCACTGCTCTCAGGGATGGCCCATTCCCTTCCTCCTCCAGCCAGGCTATCACCCAAAGGACTTGGCGTGGGTCATGCACGGGACGCCACCAAGGAAGCCCTGGGTGGGAAACGGGCCCAGGTTAAGTTCCATTCCCACTGCTAGTGTCTGCCCTGATGACCCCCATGTCACAGCCTGGTCCCCGTCCTCTGTGCTTCTCCCCTGCACTCGCCCCGGTGCCCGAGGCTGCTTTCACTTTACAATGTGTTGTAAATACCTCTCTGTGAAAACAGACATTCATCTGCAACGGGGACGGGATGGTTCCCACAGGCTCAAACAACAGAAATCTATTTTCTCACCATTCTGGAGGCTGAAAGTCCCAGACCAGGTGGCAGCAGGGTTGGTTCCTTCTGAGGCTTCTCTCTTTGGTTTGTAGATGCCGTTTTCTCGCTATGTCTTCACGTGGTTGTCCCTCTGTGTGAGTCTGTGTCCCAGTCTCTCTCTCTCTTTTTTTTGTTTTGGTGGCTGGCTGGTGTGGGGATCTGAGCGCTTGAACTTGGTGTTACCAACATCTCGCTGTAACCAAGTAAGCTACCTGGCCAGTCCCTAATCTCCTCTCTTGTAAGGACAACAGTCATGTTGGTTTAGAACCCACTCATATGACCTCATTTTAACTTAATTACCTCTTCAAAAACTCTATCTCCAAATACAGTCACAAGTTGAAGTCCAGGGGGATAAGACTTCAACATGTTAATTTTGGGGGACACTGCTCAGGCCATAACGAAGCGTACGTGCATTTCCATGTAGCTTGCCTAAGAGGAACTCTCCTGCCTTGGATTCCATGTGTGGCCTTCCCACTGGCAGGAGAGGCATTGACTGGGGTAGCCTCAGAAGCCACCTGGTCAAGACAGTGCAGGCTCCGTCCACTGGCCCCTGAGTGGCCACATGAGTGGTGCCGCCCACCCGCGGGGAGCACTCACCTCTGCCTGCTGCATGAGCTAGAAGTATCCTCTTTGTACGTTGACCCATATTTTCGTTGGGTCTCTCATTAGAGCGGCTGCTCCCAGCCTAATGAAAACACCAGGTGCAGGTGGAATTGGGGAAATGTTAATGGGGGAGATTGCAGCTCAGACTAACCAGATTCATCACCTGCTATTCTCTGTGCACGCTGGGAAAGGTAGATGACAATGTAATGGCAAGGATGCCCCCAAACCATCTCAGTCTCCAGTGAATCCTGGAAATAAATTGAACTGGCAGAAGAACAGGAGACAGAAGGTAGCGTTTGGTGGGAGCAATTGCAGGACTAACTGAGCTTGCAGCAATGTGCTCGATGTGAAATTCTGTTTTCTCTCGTTCCATTTATTATTATTTAAAAATATGTTCACACATAAAAATATATGTAACACGTAAGTTATAAAACACAGTTGTATAATGAACCCCTGTGTACCAATTTCTCTACTGAGAACTGAAACATTGCAGAAGCTCACACGTACCTGTGAGCCCAGCCTATACGTAGCAGTCCCCTGTTACCTGTGGCTTCACTTTCTGGGGCTTCAGTTACCCACATTCACGTAACTTGTATTATAGTACATGGATATAATTGTTCTATTTTATTATTAGCTATTATTGTTAATCTCTTCCTGTGCCTAGTTTATCTATTAAACTTTATCATAGATATGTATGTACAGGAAAAAACAGTGTATGTCGGGTTCGGAACTATTCATGTTTCAAGCATCCGCTGGGGGTCCTGGAACGCACCCCGCGTGGAGAAAGGGGCACTGCTGCACTTTCCCCAGAGGTAACTTTGCTCATCACGGTACAACGATTGAGTCAGTTGTACATCTGGATTAGTGAGGGTTTGACTGTTCCTGAAACACCGTCAATACAACAAAATTAATTTGTAGCCAGAAAAAGTTAAGATTAATGGTGTAGCTATTGAAAATGCTCACTTAAGACTGCTGAGTGCTGTGGCTGGTGCAGAGGTGCAGTGGTTTTAGAATAAGAAGTCTGTGCAGCATTTTTACTTGCGAACTTTTGGTTTCTAGAAAAGTTTACTTATTGAGCCTAAATTGCTCTCCAACGCGCTTCTGTTATCTTTACACGGAACTGTGGAATCTTTTTCTTTTCGGTGCTACTTAGAGATAAAAAGTTTTAGCTTCTACGCTACTGCTACTGCTATTAATGATTATAATTATAAAGATTAGAGATGTGAAAAAAGGAGTAACTCTCTTATTGTAATATCTTAAATTTAATGTCACCTAATGGGAAAATAGAATTCTCCTTAGACTTGGCTTACCTTCTCGGATCGTGTGTCCATCAACATTTGCAAGTGCTTTACAGTTTATGAAACAATTTCAAAGCCATCACCTCAACTGGTTCTCACAACAGCCTTTGTGGTAAGTAGTGTGAATAGTTTTTGTTCTCCCAATTTTACAAACCAAGAAACTAATCTCTGAGAAACTACCTGCTGGGTCCTAAAGTAGTAAGAGTTGGAGATTAGACCCCAAATCAAGTGTTTTGAATAAATCAAACGTACTCCCTGTCTGTGATTGACCCCACTGGCTCCGACCCCCGATCGGGGCGCTTGGTCAGTGATGAGCATTCTGCTATTCTGGAGGGGATGGTAGTCACCATGGTGTATTAGTATCTTGCAGCTGCTCTAACAAATGACCACAAACTGGGTGGCTTGAAACACAGGAGTTAGTTTCTCACAGTATGGCAGAGCCGAGTTCGAGGTGTCGGCGGGGCCTCACTCCTCAGGAGGCTGCCGGTGAGAACTTGCTCCTCACCTCTCCCAGCTTCTGGTCGCTGCAGGCATTGCTGGGTTTGGGGCTGAACTGCTCCAATTTTCAAATCTCCCTCTGTCTCCCTCTTATAAGGATCCATGTGATTGCATTTAGGGCCCACCCAGGTAATCCAGGGTAATGCTCCGTCTGGAGATCCTGAATAATCACATCAGCTGCAAAGGCCTTTTTTTTTTTTTTTTTTTTTAAATATACATATAAGGTGACATTCACAGGTTCCAGAGATTAGGATGTGATCTCTTTTGGGGGGAGGGGTGGGTGGTCACCATACATGGCAAATCAATTTTTTAAAAGCTAATTGTAAGTTTTTAATGACAGTAATAACCCTTAACATCTATTTTGAAAGTTTGAAATATTTAAAAAGTCACTTTCCATAATGAGGAGTGTGATATCGTGAAACGTATATTTGCTCTCTGTCCCCATTCCACAACTCCTAAAATCCTTAGTTCTCCAAAGTGGTGTCTTTGCATATGCAAATCGGTCGAGAGACAGCTGGCAGCCCCGAGGTAACTTCAGGAGGGGGCTGCTCAGGGAAGCACCAGGGCAGTCCCTCCCCCAACCTCTGCGGAGGGGAGAGGACTGAAGGTTGAGTTGGTCACCAGGGGCCAGAGGTGTCATCAATCTTGCCTGCGTAAGGAAGCCTCCGTCAAACCCCCGGAGGCCTGGGTTTGAAGAACCTCTGGAGAGCGGAACACGTGGAGGTTCCAGGGGGGTGGCACGCCTCTCCCACCCCTCGCTCTACGCACCTCATCGTCCGTATCCTCTGTGCCATCCTTTACAATAAATGGGTAAACATAAGTGTTTGCCTGAGCTCTGTGAGCTGCTCAGCAAATGAGTCGAACCCAAGGAGGGTGTCAGGGGAACCTCAATTTACAGCCAGTGGGTCAGAAGTGCAGGCAAAACGACCTGTAGCTTGTGATTAACATCAGAAGCGGGAAGTGGGAGGTCAGTCGTGGGGACTGAGCCTTCAGCCTGCGGGCTCTGACGTGATCTCCAGGTGGACAGTGTCGGAGTCGAACTGGAGGGCACCCGCTGGTGTCAGCTGCAGACCTGACGGCTTGCTGGCCAGTGGGGAGAAGTCCCCACACGTATCTGGTCACAGAAGTCAGTCTTCTGCGATGCTTCTTGTGTGAAAGCAGAGGAAGAACACAGCGTGTGTGTTTTCTCCTTGTCTCAAGAAAACATTAGAATACTTCATTTAAAGTATAAGCCAACCAACGGCAAGGACACTGAAACAAAGTAATTCTGGACTTTGCCAGACGAACACTCTAGAAACCTTGAGAGCCCTGTTTGACAATGTGTTCATCATCGGGGCTGAGAGGGGGTTGGGAGGGTGTGATTGGGAGGCAGGGCTGGGAGGTGGGCAGGGTCTGGGTCTGGTCAGAGGCCAGAGTGGGGTGAGGGTGGGGTTATGGATGGGGCAGGTATGGGGTGAGGGCCTTAGGAGGGGATTTGGGGGCAGGGAAAGGGTCAAAGTTCAGGGGGGAGAGCCGTGTCTGGGGTGTGTCTCACAATTAACTACCCTCATGAGTACAGGGTGTTTTTTGTTATTGCCTGTCTTCAAGAGCCCCCTGTCACTGTGCCCACCACAGTGAGACCACTTCCCCCTCATGTCAGCCAGGAGGCTGCCCCCTGTTTGTGGTGACCTGGGTCACTTGTAGCTTTCTGTCCAGTTACATGGGGGAAGAAGGAACCTTGGACATGCACTCTACCCAGCAGCTCAGAAATAAAATATTTAATTCTGTAGGTACATAATATATGTGATAAAGACTCCAGAAATAGCAAGCATGAATTATTCATTGAAATATAAACATTCTTTTAAAAATATTAAATGTGCATGCTTCCCACCTTCTTTTGTGATGTTTGCAACCCCTGCATTCCTGTGGCCAGTGTGTACCTGCTGTCATGGGTACCCCTGTCATGACAGGAAATACTCCGCCTCTTCTGAAAGGAGCCAGAGCCCTGCACGTCAGCTCTCTCAGGTAGGCCGAGTGCAGGCCCCACCGGGGATGGCTGGTACCTCTAGGAAGACGTGATTCCTGACCAGGTCTCCTCTCCTCCCCACAGCAACTTCCAGATGTTTAATGATCTCTTGACTCCAAACACACAAGACAGAAAGAGGGTTTCTCATGAGGCAGTTCTTTGAGGGCCAGGCATGATTGGAATGCCTGAGAGTTGAGCCTTCCTAACCCTCTCTTCATGTTTGTCATTACGTTCCTGCACCCACCACCAAAAGCGGGACGAAAGTGGGTGGGTGTGCACAAGAGCAGGCAGAAATATTCCTCAGAAAATGCCCCTGGTGGCCTCTTGTAAGCTGCCTGCGTTTGACAGGTTTAACCAAGTAACTAGTAAGATCTATGCTACGGTCTGAATGTGTCCCCCAGATTCCTGTGTTCAAACACAATCACCAGTGTGATGGTGTGGAGAGGTGGGGCCTTGAGAAAGTGACTAAGTCCTGAGGGCTCATGAATGGGATTATAAGAAAGGCGTCACACAGAGTTTATCCCTTTTGCCCTTCTGTCATTTGAGACGCAGTGTTCAAGGTGACATCTTGGAAGCAGAGGGTGGGCCCTCACCAGACACTGAGCCCACCAGTGCCTTGATTTCAGACTTCCCAGCCTCTAGAACTGTGAGAAATAAATTTCTGTTATTTGTAAATTACCCAGTTTCTGTTATTTTGTTATAGCAGCAGGAAAAGACGAAGACAATCTAAATAACTCTATGATCTTTCCTTTGAAGATTATCCTCAATAGAGCATGATCTTAAATTTATTTCCTAAGAGCGTGGAGGGGGTTGCTCAGATTTGGGTCTAACCGTCTATGGGCCTGAGCCTGAGCCAAGCTGACTGGCTCCCCAGCAGACTTGAAGCCTGGTGCTGGTGACCCGTGGAGAGAGTGGCTCCGTTGTGGTTTAGGATTGTGTCATTAAAGCCCAGCCATCACCCAGTTCCAGTTCTGCCTCTTCAACATATTCATCCCCACTTCTGTTCTTGGGAACTTGAGCTTCAAGGTTTTCAAAGCAAGGGCAGAACTCACCTTGTGATAATGCACCTTTGACCCAAAACAGCCCTGGATGTAATTTTGAGTGAATCAAGGATTATGGAGTCGATTTCAATTCACTGACAGCAGTCAAGAATCTGGAAAATTACCTGGGCTTTGGCCAGAGGGCATGCTCTGAGTGTTGTCCCAGATCCAGCGCAGGTGACCGGTGTGTGGCTGTTCTAGCTTTCCACGTGTCTTTCCTCCATTAATGTAAGTGCTGGGAAGTCAGCTAGGCATTAAATCTTTATTGTTGCTTCCTGAGGTCCAGGGCACAGGGATCCCTTTACTTGAGAAGTCTAGGTTCTCAAAGGCTGTTTCTAAATTTAAGATGACAGAGAGAAAGTACAGTCTTAGAGGGATTTCCACCAAATTGGAATGAGTCAGTCCTTGTATTAGTCTGTTTCTGTTGCTTAAAGCAAAATGCTTGGAACTGGGTTATTTATAAGAAAATGAAATTGTTGCTTACAGTTTCAGAGGCTGGGAAATCCAAAGTCCAGAGAAAACAGCTGGTGAGGGTGTATTCTTTGGTGCTGGCCTTATAGCAAAGCGGTGGTCTCACATGACAGAAAATAGTGGAACAGAGAAAGGGAGAAACATTCATGTTCTCTCCTTTTAAAGCCCCCAGAACCATGCCCACAACCATCATTAAACCATCACCTTAATCACCTCTTCAAGGCGCCACCTTTCAACTACCATGATAGGATTTCCCACCCTCAGTAGTTACTGTGGGGATTAAGCTTCTAATACATAAAACTTGGGGGACACAATTCGGTCCTTATGAGTCCTCTGTAGCTTTTAACCCAGGCACTCTTTGACCTCTTTGCTCATAGAGTCCCCCAAATTTTTGTCTATGCTGAAAATCTGTTGTAGGCGAGGAACTGCTCTTTCTCCTGACCTGAGTTTAGACTCGGACTGCCTGAATTCGATCCCAGCTCTGCCATTTGGTGACCTTGGCAAGTTACTTAACCTCTCTGTGCCCTGTTTCCTTGTCTTAAAATAGGAATAACCCCTACTTCATAAGGTTGTTATGAGAATTAAATGAGATAATATAGACAATGTCAAAACAGTGCCTGACACAAGTCAAGTCCCAGTAAACGATAGCTGTGGTTGTGACAACTGTCCTCTTTGGTATTGTGCAGAATGCCCTGGCAGCTCTAGCCTCCATGATGGCCTCTTTAGCAGTCATGTGGAGCCATCTGTGGCTTTAGGTAAGACTTCTATCATCAGTGCCTTCGGCAGTGGTGGGGATGCCCTGGCCACCCACTCAGAGACCTTTGCATTTGCTCAGTGGCCTTTTCGTGGCTTTTTCTGAGACTGTTGATTGTATATAACAGAGTATGTAGCTGAGATTCTGTGATGTATGGAATAATACACTGGTCTTCAGAACCTTAGGAGAAAGGTAGGTGAGATTAGGTGGTACTTTTTTCTGCTTAATTCTAAATTCTTGGCTCAGATCCAATTTTTCTTTGGTATAATTCCACCATTTCACCCTCAACTAAAAGCTAAATCCAACAGAAGCATCCTTATTGCTGATTCCTCGTCATTTGTTCATTGATTCAGCAAACACATGTTGATTGTCTATGCTAAGTAATGTAATAATGATTGTATTTATATAGTTGAAAGATCTATCACTTTTTTTTTTTTTTTAACTAAGAACAGTCTGCTCCAAAGAGGAATTGAAATGTTCACCTCCAGAGATAGCTTCACAACTTCTAGACAGTCTATCCTGTATTATCTTTGTACCTGGCCTTTGTGAGTAAAGGAAACTCGGATGCACACAGGAAGAGAGAGGCACACATACGTAACCAGGGTGCGACATTAGATATTGGGCGTTGCTCCAACACAGACACTTTTGAGAGTGATGGGGGAGCAATTAGTAGTTACACCAAGATCACAGGCATAAACCAGGATCGTCTAGGCACACCAAGGATGCATGGTCACTCTATACATAAAAGACAAGGAGTTAACATCCCTACTGTACAAATAGGCCCTAGAAGTTACAAGCAGTAGCAATTAAAGAATAAACAGCCTTGTAGAAAAACGGCCTAAGGAGCCGATCAGAAAATTCATAACAGACATACAAGTGGTTAATAAACATATAAAAAGATTCTCAGTCTTTCTAGTGACCAGAGAAATGCAAGATAAAAATCAGAAGCCATTTCACCTGTAGATTGGCAAACATTTTAAAGGTAAATCTGCTCAGTGTTGGCAAGGGTGTAAGACTCTAATAGCTGTGGGAGTGCAAATACGTACAACATATCCAAAGGGAAATTTCACAATATCTGTTAAAAAATTAGTTATACATATGCTATAAATTCAGAAACATTCCTCCTAGAGCCCTTACAATAGAAACACTCAGGCAAGTTCACACGATTCATGGGAAGCTGTATTTGCCTTAACATTGTTTATTACAGTGGACAACCATCTTTCTACCCCCTCCTAATTATCCCTGCTTTTCTGTACTTTTTCTTCTTACACAGAACTTATATCATTTATTTACTTATTACTCTAGGGTTTAATGTCTGTTTCCCTCTGCTAGAAAAGAAGCTTCAAGAAGGTAGGGATGTTGGTTTTGCTCACCTATATATCTCAAGCACCTAGAACAGTTCCTGGAACATAGTAGGCACTTAATAAACACTCACTGAGTAAATAGATGAATGAATCTGTATGGTCAACATGAAAAGATATATTATCAAATGAAAAGCATGGTTTTCAATATCCTATGCTCATGGACTGAAAGATTTAATATTTTAAAGATGTCAATACTGTGCAAAGCAATCTACAGATTTATCACAAACCCTATCAAAATCCCAATGGCATTTTTTTGCAGAAATTAAAAGTCATCCTAAAATTCATATGGAATCTCAAGGGATCCCAATAAGCTAAAATAATTTTGAAAAAGAACAACTAAGTTGAAGGACTTACACTTCCTGACTTCAGAACTTATTACAAAGATACAGTAATCAAAATGGTGTGGTACTAGCATAAAAACAGACATATATATATCAATGTAATAGAACAGAAGGCTCACAAATAAACTCTAAAATGATCTTCGACAAGGGCACTAAGACCACTCAATGGATAAAGGAAGATTTTTTCTACAAATGGTGTTGGGAAAACTGGAAATCCACATGCAAAAAAATGAATTTAGACCCAATGTTACACCATATACAAAAAAACACTCAAAATGGGTTAAAGACTTAAACATAAGACCCAAAACTATAAAATTCCTAGAAGGAAAAATACGGGAAATCTTCATGACACTGGACTTGGCAATAATTTCTTAAATATAACACCAAAAGCAAGGCAAAAAACCAAAAATAGACAAATGAGACTCTACTCAACTTAAAAGCTTTTATGCATCAAAGGACACAATCAGCAGAGTGAAAAGACAACCCACAGAATGGGAGGAAATCATGTATCTGGTACGGGGTTAATGACCAGAATATATAAAGAACTCCAACTCAACAACAAAAATTAAACAACCCAATAAAAAAATGGGCAAGGGACTTGAATAAACACCTCTCCAAAGATGATATACAAATGGAAAATAAGCATATGAAATGATGTTCACCATCACTTACAATCAGAGAAATGCAAATCAAAACCAAAATGAGATCTTACTTCACACCTATTAGGATGGCTACCATAAAACAAAAAACAACACACAAAAAACCAAAAGGCAAGTGCTGGCAAGAATGTGGAGAAGTTGGAATCCTTGTGCACTGTTGGTGGGAAGGCATATTGGAGCAACCTCTATGGAAAACAGCATGGCGGTTCCTCAAAAAACAAAATAGAACTGCCATATGATCCAACAATTCCACTTCTAGGTATATACCCAAAAGAATTGATCTCAAATCAAGCATGGTCTCAAAGAGGTATTTGCACACCCATGTTCATACAGTATTATTCACAGTAGCCAAGAGGTGTAAACTACTCAAATTCCATCAACAGGTGAATGGATAAATAAAATGTGGTATATACACACAGTGGAAGACAGTTGTCACTTGGTATCCACGGGGGCTTGGTTCTAGGACCTCCCACAGATACCAAAATCTGTGAATGCTAAGGTCCCTGATATTAAATGGTGTAGTATTTACCATTTTACTGCCAAATACTACAGGATTTATATGGGATACATATCCTCCTATATACTTTAAATCATCTCTAGATTACTTATAATGCCTAATACAATGTAAATGCTATGTAAATAGTTGTTATACTGTATTGTTTAGGAAATAATAACAAGAAAAAAATCTATATATGTTCAGTACAGACCTTTTTTTTAAAAATATTTTTGGTCCACGGTTGGTTGAATCCACTGATGTGGAACCCACAGACGTGGAGGGCCAACTGTACTATGTACCCTTAAAAAGGAAGGAGATTCTGACACATGCTACAACATGGATGAGCACTGAGGATGACATGCTAAGTGAAGTAGGCCAGCCACAAACTCTGTATGATGACACATGGTATCTAAATGAGACAAATTCACTGATGTAGAAAATAGAATGGTGGTTACCAGGGGTTAGGGAACAAGGGCAAAGTTGAGATGTGGTTTAATGGGTACAGAATTTTAGATTTGCAAGATGAAAGTTCTGGAGATCTGCTTTACAACAATGCGATAATACTTAATACTACTGAACTGTACGCTTGAAAATGGCTAAGATAATAAAGTTTATGACAGGTGTTCTTTTTTTTTTAACCACAATAAAAAAAATGCATAGTTTTCAATTTTTTTCTACCATTATAGAGTATCCATTATTTTGATTTTTAAAATCTGTGTTGAAAAAGAATTGAAAGAATACACACTACATTGTAAATGGCATTTACCCCAGGCAAGTAGGAGAGAATTCCAATTTTTATGTTATCCATTTTGATATTATTTGGCATTTTTCAGGAAAAAAGCCTATTATTATTGCAGTTAAAATAAAATAAGGTTAAGTATTTGAACAGTAGAAATAGGTAGTTAGGGAGATAGATGATAGCTGGTTAGTTAACTGGTTAAAAATAAACGCATGCTCAGGAATGCTGAGGCTCAGTTCATTTCTCCATCTTAAGAAGGATTGTGATCTTCACTTCTCCAAGTACCCACCCTGTGCCCTTATGCTTCAGGGTTGTAATCCCAGAAATATTTATCTAAATTCTCTTGGTGGACTCCACTGTGGATGAAATAGAAGCAAAGCAAAGCAGGGCGGGTCAAGTAAAAAGACTACAATGATGACGATGATGACAATGATGATGATGACGCTGATGATGACAACGATGACAATGATGATGATGACAATAGCTAACATTTGTTGAGCTCATTCTCTTGTCAGGCAATCACAACCCCATGAGGGAGGTACTATTGTCATCCCCGTTTTACAGATAAACAAAGTGGGACACTGAGAAGTCATCAGTCCAAGGTTGCGTGGCTGTGAAGGTGTCGAGGCCTGACTTTAGACTGGTCTTAGGACGGATGTCCCAGTCTGCCCTTTCCTTTCTCCCCTGCAGGACCTGCCCTGTGGGTGGCAGAGGCACTGGAGACACCTCCTCAGCTGCAGACAGGGAAGAAGTGAGCTGGGCAAAGCAGGGCAGAGTACGGAACTAGGACGTCTTAAATAAAAATGATCGGATCCATACTGGCCAGTGCCAAAAAAAAAAAAAAAAAAAGATCAGAGGCCATAGTTTTCCTGGACTAAGTTCCTGCACTAGGCCCCAAAGACCAGACTAAAAACCAAAATGGAGTCGCCCCTGCTAAGTTCCACGTCACCTAGGATGTGGTTTGACCTTTGCAGAAGTCAGGAGAAAGATAAAACAGCCAATTTCCCAAACAGGCCAGTTTTAATCTTCAGCAGGCGTGATGATGAAGTTCCCTCTGCTTTAATCCTTATACAGAGCCTGCAGTAGCCTGATGTTAACCGGTCAGTTATTTTCCTACTGCTCTGCCTCCCTGACCCTGCCTTACAAGGAAAGTAACTTTGAAACGACCAATCTGCTTTTTGTTCTTTGTTTCTGCTTTCTTCAGCCTCCTCTGTCTATAAAATCAACCCCCTCTGCTGGGCTCATTGGGACACTTATTCTGTTTTATGGAATAATGTGTTGCCTGGTTATAGAATTGCAAAAGCCAGTTGAGGTCTTTAACTAAATTTGTTGTAATTTTGTTCTTTGACAGACATCTTCAAGCAGAGGGAGCAGACTTCACAGGTCTGTGCCCAGGGCTGGACACTCTGCGGGGAGAAGTCCTCAGAACCCTGGAGGGCAGTGGGAAGTGTCTGGGCCTTCCAGCAGCCACAGGCTGTCTGTCATCAGGAAGGTCAGGGCAGAAGCACAGGGCACTGCTCCAGAAGGGCATGGGCTGGGACAGGCAGGACGTCCCACAGCAGAGGTCTAATGACGTGAACTGGGGTACACGGAGGTCCCAAGGAGGGCACAACAGACTAGCCCATCTCTACTGAAAAATCACAACAGGCTGTGTGGCCCAGTGCACGGGCTGCCCGGGGGCCAGCGCTGGGCTCACCAGCAGGAGGAAATGCCTGGGCACTGTGCACTGAGCAGGGGCAGGCAAGGTGGGGACAGGCTGCTCCCCTCCTCTTGGGCATTGGTGCTCCTCACCTGTGCAGAGGAGGTGGGGGAGGGGTGGATGTGGACCCTACACTGATGCGATCGTATCCCAAATAAGGAAAGAGCCTTCCAGCCATTGCTGTCCACCATTGGGTCCCCTGAGAAGGAAGAGCTTCGGCCAGAGAATTTGGCTGCCAAACCCGGCTTGAGTCTGGGGCTTGAGTCTGGCACAGAGGTCCCTCGGGGTGGGGCGGAGAAGGGGGCGGGCCCCTGGCTTCCAGCACTTACTATTTTGTTTGTTTTCTTGAGTCGGCTGCCCTAAGGCCTGCTGTAGAAAGGAGATTAACTGATCTTCTCAGCAGGAGGATTTGACACTGGGTGTTGAAATCCTGCCTGGTTAGTGCTGATTTTAATCTGAGCCAGTGATGTTTACACAAAGACTAGCAAACTTTTCCTGGTTTTCTCAGGACAGCCTCGCCGGGCCTCTGCGTCCATGTGCATCGCGCTGCACCCAGGCTCCCACCTATCCTCCTCGGAGAGCAACACGCCGACTGTGTCAGCCTGCTGCGGAGGGACGCGGGTCCCCATCAGCAGATTTCCCAAATGACAGCAGCATTCGCTCCAAGTAGTAGAATTCTTCCATTTTAACCTTTTCTTATAGAAACAGTCCCGGAATGTTTTGCATCTTTCTTGCTGCCTGACACAGAACGTGTTGGGGTGTCGTGTGAGCTTTTTCCGGTGACAATGAGGAGGCAGTGTGGCTGGCAGGGACCTCCATTCCCAAGGTGGTGTTCTTGCCTCTCCTGACCCCCGGCCTGCCCCCAAGTGCTCCCAGCAGGGTGGGCGCGCCTGCTGAGCTGCGGGTCCACCGCACGCGCTACTTCTAGGTAAGCTGGGGTGCGTGCTGCCTTTTTGAGGCTCCTGCAGACAGCTGACTCAGAATCTGTGGTTGTCCCCAAGCTCCTTCGGATGAGTGGGTGTCGCAGCTGCTCTTGCTTGTTGTTTGTCACTTGAAACCCAAGCGGTGTGATGCCTCCTCAACATGCACTGTCTTCAAGCGAGGTTGCACGCAGGGGTACATGACTGGTCTCCTGGGGCTGCTGTAACAAAGCACCACAGACTGCAGGGGCTGGAGACAACAGACACTTCTGTCTCACAGCCCTGGAGGCAGGAGTCCGAGGCGAAGGCACCGGGGAGGGGCGGGGTCACAGGCCTCCCTCCAGCTCTGGCAGCCTGAGGCGAGGAGTGGCTCACATTGCCAAGGCCCCTGTCTTCCTGCGGCCTTCTCCCCACATCTCTTCACATCGTCTGCCCTCTGTGTGTGTTTGTCCTTGTTTCCCCTTTTCATTAAGGACGCCAGTTGCATTGGATTAGGGCCCACCCTAATGAATTCATCTCAACTTGGTCCAATTTGCAAAGATCTTATTTCCAAATAAGGCCCCATTCTGAGATGTTGGGAGTTAGGACTTGAACATGTCTTCTTTCAGGGGAAGACACAGTTTAACGCATAACATCGGGTGAAGACCCCTGGATCCCCAGAGAACCTGGCCCCAGGTGGGTGGACCTTGGCCCTCCGGTTAGAAGCAGGAGCCGCTGTGACGCAGAAGGGAAGTTACCCCCTGCTGCCTCCTCCCCCCCTGCTGCCTCCTCCCCCCCTGCTGCCTCCTCCCCCCCTGCTGCCTCCTCCTCACTTCAGGGAGAGCTGAGGGCCTCAGACAGTGGTGTCCGATGCTCTTAACTGACAACCAAGTGCTGATTCAGGTGCTGCATTTAAAACCATAGGCTCTTTTAAGTTAAAAATTGGTTTTATAATGCCTCGCACCTGAACGTTTGACAACCAACTTCCCTCCCTTCCTTCCTTTTATTCTTTCCTTTCTTCCTTCATAAATTTCTTGTGAATACCTATTATGGGGAAGAATTGGGGTAACTAAGATGAAACAGAAACAGTGTCCCAAAAGAGCTTTGAGTCCCCAGAGGCATAGACTAGATCTCCCTGGTGAGCTGGTGGATTTCGATGGCTCCTGTTGGGGCAGGAACCTATTTTGCACACCAGGGGCCTCCAATGCACAGCATAATTTCGGGCACACAGTAAGTGCTCAGTAACATTCTTCCAATGTTTTTAAATGAATGATTAAATAATTACAAACACCTATCTGTGAATCTTATGAAACATAATGATTTCACTTATAAGAAACCTTGGGAAAGGGCTTTCCATGTGCCTCAAAGCCTGTTTCTCATCTTGGTAAGATATCGTAAGGTGCAGAGTCTCCTTCCTTTTGGATACGTGAAACTTCAAAATGGTCTTTCAAGTGATTTGCTGGCATGCTGACCTTTTTTCAGACGGCTTCTGCAGCTGGCCGGATGTTTGAGGGAGACATGAAAAGCAGCGTGTGATGAGATGGGAGCCTGCAAGTCGAACTGGCCCAGCGAGTCGGCTGGGGGGGGTGGGGTGGGTATCGATTAAATGCAGACTCGCACACCTCTCGAGGCTGGCAAGGGCCAGGCCAGAGGACGCAGTTCATTAGGACGGAAGCTGACTCATGGGGATCGTGTCACGTTGCTGTTCATACTCACCCGGCCCTAGTTGGGTCTTTGCAACTGAAGTGATTGACGTGGAACCAGAGGAGAGGGGGATGCCAACTGTGCAAATTGGCATGGGCCAGTAGGCCCCTGGGCATGAAAGAAAATTAGGATGGGTCTGAACGCGGTTGATGGCAAATGAGACAGAATTTGAAAGGCAGCAAAAGACATCACATGTCAAAGCCAGCTGCATTTCTCCTTGAGAAGATGAAGATTCCAAGGCAAAAATGTGCATATGAAAAGGGCAAGCAGGCAGAAGGGTCCAGCCGAGGGCTCTATGACGTTCACTGAATGAGCCTGGGGTGCTGGGCACTGGGGCAGAGAGGCAGGAGGTGTGGACGGCCCAGTGCAAATCCAACCCTGCTCCTGGGAAAAACAATCCCCAATCCTGTGACACTCACTGACATGCAGCTTTTGCATGCAGCGATGCAATGATCTGGGCATGGAGAGCAGATCAGTGTTGTTGTTTGATCAAACCCTGCTGCCGAAACTCATCCACTTCACGTGGAGGAAGGCCCCCCAGATCTTCACGCGATCCTTCACTTTATGGGTGATTCTAACAAGTTATTTAGTTTCTCCTGCACAGCAGATTGGAGGTCACACATTGGAAGGGACCAACGGCTGCTGGCAGCCAGTGTGCCTGTCTCTGTCCTACAGGAGGCTCTCAGTGGCTGACAAACAAGGAGTGGGTTCATTTATTCCACATTCTTTCAACAAGCACTTGTTACACATTAGCAGTCAGAGCCTGTGGCTGTGCACCAGGATCGGAGGATAAGCAAAAGGAGATGGTCCCCCGAGGGGGCTGCACCTGCTGGAAGGACATCAGTCGGGTGATCTCCAACTCACATGGCTCACACCGCCACCGGGACCAGTGCTCTGCAGCCTGTGAGCACAGGGGAGGGCTGACGGGACGGGGAGAGTCAGCAAATGACACTTTGGCTTAGGTCAGAAGGATGATTAGGAATAAACTATATAATTTAAAATTAAAAACTTGCTTGAGAGGAGACATAAAAAATACAAAGAGCTAGGTTGTAAGGAGAAAATTACTTCCGTAGACTCACTTATGCGGAAACTTAACTTTACCTTCCTGTCTTCTCCACGTTCCTGAACTCGAGACTGTGTAGACCACGCAGCAACAGAACCCGTGGAGAAGAAGTAAGGAGCACGTTTATGCATTCGTTAGACAAAGTCTCTAATAAATGGAAATAGTAACGAAAGCCACTTTTCATGTTATGCTACTGTTTTGTCCTGGACATTACAAACCAGGACTGGAGCCACCACACCTAAGGCGCTATCTCAGCACGTTTATTCTTTACAGAGAAAACGGGGGAAGAAAGGAAACTGACATTCATCGAGAGCTTACGTTGTGCCAGGCACGATTACGTGTTTTTACCAATGTTGAGGTAAGAAATTCTTCAGGTGTGAAACTGAGGAAGATTTATAGAGAACATCCATAGAGCAACCAGGTTTGGTATTGGCACTTGGATCTATTTCATGCACCTTTTTCTTATCTTTCTTTGCATATTTTGACTGCATTCAGGGATCAATATGAAATTCCTCTCATGGTTAACTTACTGCTCATAAACCCACCTACCTCCAAGAATAAATAAGATGGCAGATTAGTGGGGAGTAGGCAAACTTCTTATTGGCTATGTTGAGACTGAATTTTAATCTTATTAGTATTTTACAATATTAATACTTAAGGTGGGGATAGTGCTAGACCACCAAATGACTTGATTATATCTAATTCGTCTTTAGACAAATCTGCCAGAAACATTCCTTATGTAAGAAATCACAGGTGACTTCTAAAAACATTCCTTACGTATGAGATCACAGGTGACTTCTAAAACTAGCTAAACCAAACACCCTTGAGTCCATCCTGAGTTCCTATTTACACAGCCTTGCTCATGCAGCTGAAAAGTGAAGAAGGCCATCTTTTGTAAATTACATACCTTGTCTTTAATGAAACGGTGTAACTCAATTCCTGGCTCAAAGACCAGAAAAATCCCAGGAAATGTTTAACTTCTAACACTTATTCTAAAACATGAATTTAGACTAGTTCCGAGAGGGCATTTCTATGTCAGATGCACATAAACTGGATTAATCTCAGGCAAATCCTTGAGTCTCTATATTGACAGAAATGTCTGTGTCGTCAGCTCTCCCAGTTTTTCCATACACGGATGAAGTTGTATTTTTTTTTTTAAACAGTTGTATTTTAAATGCAGTAGAAACCCGTTGGTTTGGATCTGTATTAAAAAATGTATTGGGCTGTGTACAAGAAGGTAAGGCCTTTCTCTACTAGTATTGAAATGCTTTTTCGCAATTAAACAGAAAATTTAAAAGTTGTGTTAAACATGGTATGAATGTTTTGGGAGCTCAAGGCATCTTTATTGGAAATATTCCCAGCAGGAGCTCATCCTATCCGAGATAATGCACAGCCACAGGGGCTGGCATGCCAGTGCTGGCTGCAGCGCGGTGCCCTGGTGGCAGGCTGGGCCGTGCCCTGCATGGAAGCAGAGCACCAGTAGGGGGAGGGGACGCACAGCAGGTTCAATGCAACTTTTATCACGTTTAACCTTCCCTCATGAGGAAAACCTACTCAAATGATCCGCCCCAAGTGGCTGTGCTGAAATTCAGTAAAATTTAAGAGCTCTACAGAATATTTTTCCATTCCAAATTCTAATGTCCCACACAGCAAATACCAACCCCCTCTTTTTTAAAAAAGAAAAACCCATAAATACAACAGGTGGTTTTGAACCTTTAATAAAAGTAAAAAATGAATGCAAAAAGAACACAATATTGAAAACTTAGTATGAATGTGAATCTCACTAGATGTTCAAATCTGGTATAGTGCAAATTTTGTTCATACTATTTTACATTTTTTACAAACTCAAATCACTTTGGTTCATATATTTGTTATAAACTATTGGCAAAAAAATTCTTCAGATTCACATTTTTTGGCTATATTATTAACAGATATAGAATTACTTCCAGTTGAAGAAAAAAATACTTGTTTGTGCATGATCAAGTATATTTTAAAGATTCATCTACTGCTTTCATCTAACAAATTTTTTTCCTAAAATACTGACATCTTCATTGAAAAGTTTTTTCACATAACTAATCATTTGTTTTCATTTTCAGAAAATGTATAAGGGATCATTCCAAAGTTCAGAATGATCCCATTTTCTTTTAAACAAAACTCCTCTAAAACAAATTAGCTTCAGTAACCTAAAATTTACTCCAAGATATTTTCCTCAAAATAAAATAAAACAAAAAAAACCCAACAAGGATCATCACATAAATGAAACCAAATACATACATCAACACTCACAGGCCAAGTTAGTACAAGTTTCTATTCTGCTGACTGGTGACTTGTATTTAAAAGGAGTCTTTTAATCAAGCCACTTTCACAGAACTTAAAACAAATCAAAAACACTTAAAATGCAAACTATAAAAAGGTAAATTTGTAAGTTAAAATTACTAAACCCACAAAACTGGAGTATTTCAGAGTACTAGGGTTCAGTGGAGGGTATATGGTATAACAATAAAGTAACTTCACAACTCAAAGAAATTATTGCTGAGTTTTGCCTCCGTGCAGCACTGAAATGAATGGAGAACCCTTCTCTTGAACATCTTATACGTTAAAAAAAAAAAAGAAAAATAAATATTTAGGAGAATACAAGGCTCAGATTGGTTTTCATATACATTGCACTTGAAGTTTAAGACCCAATACTTGCAAATCAGGTCTAACATGGTCTATGCCATTAAATGAATACATTGTGCTCACCAATATCATGGAATATTTAGAAACACCACATGTTTAATGTAGTGACATATGCACTCTTCTTTTTACAAGGCAATCATAGATTGCAGATTCCATAGGGCTGTGGAAAAAGCAGTCATCTCTATTCTGAAGTAACAGAGAAACAAATGCTTTTCGCTAAGACTGAAACATGCAGCAGACAGGCATTCACCCTCGGATGATTACGGATCTTGGATAAACCCTCACGAGCTGAGGTGAAGACGCCAGTCTGTCACAGTGCACACCTGTGGCTTTTCACTGCCTCTTGCTCTCACAGTGAGATTGTCTGCATGAGGTCCCGCGGGTGGAAGAGAAAGCACAGCTCACTCACTGGTGGCGCACACGTGTGGGACCGGCCACGGCAGCGTAACGGGAGCGTGGCCTCCTCACACTCCCCGCCGCTGCCTCTTTTCTTTCTCTTTTTTACACAACCCTATTTAAAAAAAATCTTTTGGATAAATATTATTCCTATTACACTGCACTTCATCTCTGTTAAGCACCATCAACCTATCTCCTTTGGGCACTACTGATACAAATCTGAGAGATGGTGATTAAGTTTAGTTCAAGGCTTTGAAATATGGCAACTCATTTTTAATAACATGAATGAAACCTAACACTTAGGAAACTGCCAACTGCCTGAAGTCTCACACACAGCCTGAGAAGGAACGTTCCAGGGTGCAGACAGGCGTGAGGGCATCAGTCAAGGCAGGACTTCAAGATAAGTAGTCATTTCTCCACTTCGCTATTCTAGACCAGGAGAATATTTTTCCCAGGAGTCATTTGTACAGTTAGCCCAATCTAAATAGATTATGTAGGAAAAAGATAATCTTTGCCACAATCCACTATCACAGATTTTCTTCCCAAATCTTGCTTTCTGAAGACTCAATCGCTATGTGGCTTTTCAGGAACACCCTATGGTGGGGAAAAAAAAAAAAGAAGAGGAAAGAGGAAGTTAGCACTAAACGTATAAATATTTTAATTATCAATTAAGTAGGTCCTGAAAGGTAAAAAATTAAAAATTCATTCAACTGGAGTATGATCCAGACACGACTGCGACCTGAGCTGTCACCCCTGCACGGCCTTCTCCCCTCACTGCACGAGCCGAGCCCACAGCTCCGTTACCTATAAGATGAGGCTAACTCTCTACCTCAAGTGAAACTACATTGCTGAAGCCCTTCCATAAAGCCTATTATATAAGTGCAAGATATTGGTGAAAGTATGACTAAATTAATACTCACATAAAGGAAACACTCGATTTTATCAAAGCATAATGATGCATATGTTATGACAGGCGCCCCTAAAAGTTCAAACTTACAGCCATTTACGAAGGGTCTTTAAAAAGTTCACGGCAAGATTTGCATTATCTTTTAATTCTATTTTTCTATGAACATTCTGAAGTACCCTGTAAGGAATTACACTCTTAAAATGGGTTTGTTTCTCTGGAGAAAGGGAGGCTTCTGCCGTGAGCCTGAACATCTGACGCCTCCGAATGTATCCTACCAGCAGTTTGTTGAAAGATATTTGAAAAAGGTCATGTTTATATAAAAGCAAATAACTCGACCTTAAGTTTACACAGAGTTTGAAGTTGGGAAATCCCTCCTGCACAATCTTTCCCCTCCAGCTTCCCACACGGCCTGTGAGGTGCAGCTGCAGGCACTCTTCCTGCCGGCGCTGCGTGCTGAGCACTCACACAGCGTGCAGTTCCTTCCACTGGGGAAGGGCAGACCCGGAGAGACAGAATGACTTTCCTGAGGCCATACAGCCGCTGAAGGGCAGAAGAGAAAACTCAGAGCACACTTCCTTCCTGTGAATCCAAGGCCTTTCCACTTCACTTAATTTCTCTCCATTTAGGCAATCATGCCTTAAGATGAAGATTACTTATCCAGAAAATCAGAAGATCTTATTTGTTTACCTGTTCACTAGTGTGCTGATAAACAGAAAGTAGAATTTTAGAGTCTATGGTCCACAGGAGACTAAAGCTAGGTCTGGCATCAGTGCAAGAACACAAACGATCACAGGGCTGAGATAACTAACAATCAGTCTAAGATGGATATAACGTGGCATATTAACTTGTATCGGTGTTGCCTAATAGCAACATATTTAAATGGCAAGATGGTACCCTACAGTAAATACAGGATGCCAACACAGACTTCTAAACACTCGTTCAGAGGGTCAGTGGCAGGTGGGAGCTTGCGCTAAAAGGCAGCATGGGATGCTAATGAGAAGCTGGCTTTCAATTTCACCTCTGCCTCCCTGAGTTGTTTAATCTTCCCAAGTTTCAATTTCCCCACTTAAAAATAGGCTGATAATAGTCTCTTTGTCAAAGTACTGTCAGCTAGTAATGGAAATGTATAGCACAATGCCTATGTACAGTGTTAGGAGCTCAAGAAATGTGCACCTTCAATAACAATAATCATTAGCAGCTTTCAACCAAAACCAGGAAAGGCAAATGAAACCCAGGCTGATGGTGAGGCAGGGCTGTGCCCCCAGGTGTCCCTGTGGGGCCTGGGCAACAGGAAGGAGCCCCGTGCCTGCTGCTCGCTGGCAGTTTGCAGCCTTCCTCTCCTGAGGAGGGGCTTCAAGTGACAAACAGCAACAACCACAAATTCCATAAATGACGGCTGTGGACTCATCATTTTCTCTTAAACACATAGGCTGATGACCGATGCTTCTCAGCTGTATTTTTGAACCCAAAGGACAAGAGCAAGTAGGGCAAACAAAAGACCACCAGACAGAAAAAGGCTACTAGACCATTAATTGTAAGTAAACCCAGACTGTAGCTTTTGGGCATGGTTGTCCTTCCAGGTAATTACGGTTTTGTTTGTTTGTTTGTTTGTTTTTAAGGGAGGGAACCATAGGTAAGAACAGAAACGGCATTTTAGAAGAACTGAGACAGAACGAGAACAGGCAAAAAGATCAGCATCAAACACAAATCTGGAATTACATGAGCTTGGTCACATCTGGTCACAGTGCTGACCTGAGGGCCTTGCCTGAGGCTCTTGCCCTCCGGGTTTCATTGTCTTCACTCTACACACCCCCCTCAAAGGTTTCCATGCTGCAGTTTCAATTTTAAGCCAACACCTCTTAACACTACCCCTAAATTACCCAGCCAACTGCACTCTGTCTCTACAGTATGACGACACGGAAAGTGGGGGAAGTTGCTCCGGGAGGAAGGACAGCAGCTGACAGTGACTCCGTCTCTAACACATCAAGCAATCTCCTGGGTTTTAAGGATGAAAATAGGCTTTCAAATTTTGAACAATATGAGGAGTAACAGTTGGGATCCAGAGGTAAGGATTTAAATTTTTCTGGATAAAAAATATGGTAGGTGGGGTTGGGATCGGACCCCTGAAAGGCTGGTTTCATTCAGGAGCCCAGTAGAGAAGGCAGTTAAGGTGGTAATGTCTCTCCTCCAATTTCAAAATATGATGCTAACATCCAAATGTAAGTTTCCCCCCAAGTTCAAAGAGTAAAAAGGAGGAAAAGAAAGCTTAAGGGAGAATTATAATTAGGTCAACTATCCTGTTTTAAGTTACCTTAGGAATTCTCCACCAAGGAGTACTGAAACAAAAACCTCAAAGCAATAAAGCAGTTAGGGAGCTGCCTGGCTCTACTCTGAGACTGGTGAGGAGGGCTGTACAGGGAAGGCGTCCAGCGCACGCAGAACATGCACATTGTTTTCACATGCGCCTACCTGACGAGATTTTTAGCACAGAAAAGCAAGGTCCTATGATTCTCCACTAGGGGACATAAGAAACAGCTTTTTCAATGGAGTCTTCTTTGTTTTGGCAGCAGATTTGTATAGAATTACCAATGAGCAGAAGAGGAAGAAGCTTTAGACCCAGTAACCAGTGGAACACTTTACAAATTTTACCCTTTTGAAATTACTTCTGTTTGTGAAACAGCCATGTGGCCTTCCAATTCAGCTGCTCACAAATGGATATCAGCTGGCACACATTAATGTACCATTTTAAAAATAGCCTGAGGTACCAAGATAAGTTTTCTGAAAGAGGCCCAGAATTTATCACTGACAGCAATGGCTCTAGTTGCCTTTTTTTTTTTTTTTTTAAATTTTATTTAAGCCCTCGAGTCAAAGTCAGCTCAAAATAACATTTAATTTTTTAAATGTCCAAATGTTTAAAGTGTTCAAATGCCAATTTTTAACTACTGAGAAGAAATGCTAAAATTATCCTTGAATTCATTTGCCTCTCCGTCTCTCTCAGGAAGCAGCTGTGTCTTGGGAGGTTGTACCTCTTTCTTTCATAAGAACAGGTGCAACGCTTGCACAGGCTGATGCTCTGAATGTTCCCTTCGCTGTGCCCAGGTCCACCTGCCTGCACCAGGTGCTGGCCTGAGCCGTGGTCTCTCAGCCTCAGGCTCCATTTGCCCCTGACTAGGGATTGGAGAGGCCCAGCACCACCTGCACCCGCTCTGGTTTTGTTAAGAAGAAATGAGGGTTGACAGACACCCAGGGAGCCAAGTGACACTGCCTAAGATTACCCTGATTTGTTTGATACTGAAGGAGGAGGGTACTCATCACACTCCACTTACACTAGCCACTTCAGTAACTTCCCCTGCTGGTTCCCACAGTAGTTATGCGAATTTAGAAAAGCCACTGAACATACCTGTAACACAAAGGGGTTGCACTGGAACTCGAATATTATGAGTTTACAAATCTATAAATCTTTCATAATTTAGCAAAGAATTACCTGGGTATCACTACCTATTTTTTAATGTACACTTTTCTCAATAATTGTTGTTCTTGAGTCTGAACTAGACATGTACCAACACAAATTACAATATATCATGTAAAGCAATTCTATCAATCTAAAAAAACTAAAGGGTTAGGAGATACTATGATCATTTCACTTACCATAGCTAACTGTCGTCCTATGTTTCCCACTGTGACACCTCCTGAGAAAAATATACATGGGAGCCACGAACGAATATAGAGAAAATCTGGGGATGTATATCTAGAGTGGGGGGAAAAAAAAGATTGTGTCTTGGCAGTCAATGGCACCTGGTTCAATTCAAAGATTTTCATTAATGGGGATATACAGGATATATATTAAGCATGCAGTGCTGTAAAATATTAATATTTGAATAATGCTTTACTGCTACTACTTGTTTTTTCTTAACATTAAGTTATGGACAGTGCATTTCTAATATGTGAGCCAAGAATAAGCAGCATTTTTGAGAATTTCATGCCTATGTCATTCTGCATACAAGCCAAATAAAATATATAAACATTAACATTTAATGGGTGTTTCTATAAAAGTTAAGTAACAGTTTTACAAAGTCCACATCTGAAAACACACACTTACTGATAGACACCATTATACACGAGAAACTGAGTGATCAGAGTAGCAAGAAAAGCTATGGTGATCCCAAGCCCAAGGCCACTTCTTGAACGATCAAATGTCCACCAAAGGCCCAAAGAAAGGGCTGCTAAAGTCAAGGACAGCTGAACATTATTGGCAAAATCCAATTTCTGGTAATGCAAAAGTTAAGGATAAGAAACATTTAAAAAACTCATAAGAACTACTTGTGGTTTTTATTATTGTACAACAAATAATTCACTATCTATAAAAACTGTACAGTGAGCTAAAGAAAGGACTTGTTGGATACAAGGTTACTGTAATGACTAAAATTACCTGAAATTTCTACCCATCGCTGAGTCAAAAGCTTTGCTTTAAGAGTAAACTTCGTAAAAGTTACTTAAAAATTCTACTGGTGTTTTGGCCATAAAACAGTATCTTTTGCTATTGAGTGATCTACAATCCCATTCTTTCTGTTTTTTGGTAATTTGAAAAGAGCAAGCACTGCCTTCGTGTCTGCATTACGACTTGTTGTCAGAACGGCATTCTGTTACATTACACTTACAGCTGTCATTACAACACTGCTTATGAACTGGTGATACAAATAACTTGTTAGAGCTATCTTACATTTAAAAGAGGGGTAGAGCAGATTTAAGGCTCAATAACTCTAAAAATATTTTTCCTCTCCAAGTTGCTCTAAAGAAACCCTAAATTTTTTGAGAACTGGTAAACTATGAACCATATTCCTGGAAAATGCACTTATATACAGACACATAGTATATTTCATGTAGTGAATTCCATCTGTGGATTCCAGAATTTCAGGGACCTCCTGTGCCTCACCCTTGGATTTTTGTGGGCAGAGAAGCAGATATATATATACATATATATATATGTTCCTCCACTCCGCCTTCTAGAAAGATGTGGCAACAAGAGCAATACTCTTGCCCCTCACCAGTTCTCACTTTGCCAGAGGAACCAACTCCTCATGCTGGAAAGATGTAAGGTGGAAATGTAAAAGTGAATTTATAAAATGAACTCCAAAGAACCAAAAGATGATTGTCTGAGAGAGAATAAATAAGTTCACTCTATCTCTGGTATTATTTCAACTGTTTCCTGAAACGAACTGAAAGGATGCTAGGTCCTGTGCCTTAAAAATCCTACTAAGTGTAGGGCTGGCCAGTTAGCTCAGTTTGTTAGAGCATGGTGCTGATAACTCCAGGGTTCGATCCTTGTATCTGCCAGTTGCCTGCCCCCCCAGCTACAAATCCTACTAAGTGTTAACTAAGAAATATACTTTAAAATAAAATTCTTGGATAAGATAATAAATATTAAGGACTCGATATAAGTAATAAAGTGGTTCAACGTACAACCTAAGAAACTCCTCTGGACACAGCACATCAACTTAAGGATACAGCACTGGCGTGGTTAATGCCAACAAACACTGCTATGCAGCGCATGACACTGGCCCACTCTCTCTTAAACTTGTGGGGCTCTCCAAGGTGACTGTCAATACAGGGGTACAGCAAGCCGACAATAGCTGTTAAAAAAATAACAGTGTTAGAATACACTAGCTTAAAATTGTACAATTTCTTTGTGTTAATTAGTAAAGTATTCTAGTACTCAAACCAGCTCTTTACCTAGAAAGCTTATCAGCTATAATATATTTAAATCGAGACTAATTTTTTATTTTTGTTCTCTTTGAGAACCACCCTCCCAACCACAGTTTGAAAAGCTTAAAAACATCACTGTTATTTGGTTTAGTTAAAAGTATGTCTCAGTAAACATAAAAATGAATTGAGCAGGGAATATAATTATCCATATTAATATGGATAATATTTAACTTGATAATACTTAATATCCATATGTGCCTACACAAAACTCAAATGACTGCAGAGTTCACCTCCCATTTTCATAGAGAGGATTCCCATTTCCCATTGAAACTGTGAGCATCCATGAGTGCACTATGGCCACCAGTCACATTGCAGGTGACATTCCTGCCGCTTCCAGCACTTGGCCTGGCACATGATGAACACTCACATTTCTGCTGATCTGACTTGGTCTGGGTCACATGCCCAGAGTGGCCCTGGGCTTGATTTTTCAGGGGCTTCTGGCATGTACTCTAGGAGACACTGAGTACCTGCTATGGTACGTGCTGGATGAGGGACTTTACACTAGTTTCTCTATTCTTTGATTGGTTCCTGTGGACAGAGCACCATGCCGGGAATAGAAAACTCAGCCTTTAGCCCCAGTTTGCCCTCTGATGGGACGTGCCTCTTCGTGTTTGTTTTCTCATGTGTAAAATTATGAGGATTATGTAACTGGAAGACAGAGAAGGAAGATGTCACTGTGGTCTGGAACAGTTAGGAAGTCTCCACAGACACAGAATTTTAAAGAGAATGTGGACAGGTGGGTAGGTACAGCATTGCAGAAGAGAAGCAAAATGGCAAAAACAAAGACAGGCATGAAAGAGACATCTGTGGCGGCGAGTGGACACGGGCCTACGGGGACTGGACTGTGGGACAGAAGGTTCACTGTGTAAACTGCACCAAGCACTGAGGCTCCCAAAGGCCATGCATGGCTCACCTTGGTCTAGAAAGGGCTTCCTAACAGAGAACGAGAGTTCTAGCTGTGCTTAGCCAAACACTCCGATGAAAAATTTTCAGCTTTTAATTTTGTATTACATTTAATCAAGTTCTACTTGTGGAGTTTTGAAAAATGGAACCCAAACAATTCTATAACTTTACTTCACTATAGCTTAATCTTACATTTTAAGGTTAAAAGCTAAATAGGTATAAAAAAATGTACTATAGAACTTTTTCCTTATGCTCTTAGCTGATTGTTAAGAAAAAAATTAGGAGAAATTGTTTCAGATATTCTTAGAATTCCTTGAAGCTTCAATTACAAACACTGAGAGCTAAACTAAAATATTTCATTTTCAAGATCAAGCTTTTGTTTCAAAGAAACTTTTGTGCCAAATGTGCATAAAAATTGAAATTTCAAATCTAGATCTATTTCTCAAAAAGAAGTCTCAATACACTTAAGGGGTTTGAAAAACAAAAGTAGGATCCCATCTTTCTGAGAACAAAGATGAAAACATTCTATCCACCGCTTTATAATCAATAATCACGGTGTCCGTCAGATGACACATGTCCTAGCCAGAATACACAGCTCTGTCACAAGACTCAATCCTTCTACTGTTTTAAGTGACTCTACCAGGCTGGGCGGTGGACACACCTATGCTGTAGGGAGACTAGGTACAGAGCTATGAACAGCTGGGTGGGTACCTTTGGAGTTTTTATTTGACCTCTCTCTGATTCAGTTTCCTTATCTATAAAACGGACCCAGAGCATTTTATTGTTTTAAGGAATAAATGAAGCATAGCATACAAAGGCCATGGTAAGCAGTCACTGTTAGCTACAAAGCAAACAGGGTACTTATCATACTGTATTGTAGTTACTTAGACACATATTTGTCTTCCCCACCGGACTACGGGAGCCTTAGAATAGGGGCTTGTCCCGCTCACTTATATTTCAACAGCTTGCAGAGTTGAGGCTGCAGAAGGCACCTGACAATGTTAAAAAAAATGCTGTGTGACTAAAGAAGTTAAGTGATCTGCTGGGCCAAGATCAATTCAACATTTTTACAAAACCAGCTTAATAATAACCAAGAAATTCTACTATCAAGAAGAAAAAAAGGCAGCAGTACACCTGTCGTGGTGTAGACTGATGCTGTGTTATGTTTTACAGCATCTGTGTGACTTGTTAGGTGAACTTAAGTCTAAATTCTCGACAAGGTGGTACTCTTCCTTGTGTACTTAATCTATAGAGCTATGAGTTACAGGGAAGGAGGCCTGGCTTTCGGCCACCGTTCCCTCGGCCATCCTGCAAAAGGAAGTGCTGAGAAGTTACTCCCTTGGCAACCGCCTTCTGAGCACACGTGACGGATTTGTTTTCAGGCATCTAGCAGAGTAGCATGTCTGCTGGGGCGGCCAATAGCCACCGGGCCTTGCCGCTCACCAGTTCCGCAGGCGGCCAATCCTGGGCAGCCCGCTCTAGGTGACAGCTGCAGGCCGCGCTCCGGACTGTCCCCGCCAACTGAGAGGGAGGAGACCTCACTCGGCCTGGCACAGCGTCTGCTTAAACAGCCAATTATCTCCTGACCTCATCTCCATCACCCGCTTCCTCGAACTTCCAGGGAACTGTGGTTTAGACTAGCCCATGGGGGCTCCACACCCCGTGCCCCTCTCGGAGCACTTTCTCTAAGTGACACAAAAACTGCAGACGCACGGTCTTACGCTGTGGATGGTCCGACTTTCAAACAAGTGCTTCCGATAGGCTGAAAAGCGTGCTGAGCCAGACAGACATCGTTCTCACTTCTGCGAGAACAGGGAAGGTACTCACCGGCCGCTGTCCCGCAGCAGGGGGGGACCCACCAGGCAGAGGAGAAGATGGTGGCGATCACCTCCTCGGGGAAGAGGGTGACGTTCCTCTGGATCTGCAGCAGGTTGAGCACGAGAGCGAGGACGACCCCGACCGAGAAGAGCACGAGGCTCCTCCGCACCAGGTGATGGTGCCAGCTGCTGGCGTAGCCACCGCGGCCCACAGCGCCGGGACCCCGGGCCGAGGGGCGGGCGTCCGGGGCGGCGCGAGCAGCCGGCGGGGGCGCGCGGGGCGGCGGGGCGTGCATCGCGTCTCCCACCCGGGCCGGCAGCCCCGCGGCGCCGGCTGAGCGCCTGGCCCGGTCGGTGCACGAGCAGCTCCAGAGGCGGTCGTGCAGCCTGGGCATCCGTGCCCGCCGGCTCGGGGGCGCTTCCTGGAAGAGAGCAGAGGAGGGGAGTCGCCGGCGAGCTCGCTCCCAGAGACAAAAGGGCGGAGAGGCCGGGCGGGTGCCGGGGCCTCGACGCCGAGGGGAGCCCCAGGGGACGGACGGACCCCTCCCCCGGCTGCCCCGAGTCCCACCGACCGCACGAGGCCCCGCGCGTCCGATCCCGGGAAGGGCGGCTGCGCGGCGCGGCGTTCCCGACCCCAGCCCCCGTCCTGGCCCGCCGCGCCTCCGCAGCCCCACGTACCTGGCCGAGGGGCGCCCGCCTGCGGGCTCGCCGAGCGCAGGCGTCTACTGAAGAGGAGGTGGCGTAGGAGGAATCACCGCCCCGGACGGCCCCAAGTGCGGCCGCAGCGCCGGGCGGGCAGGCGGACTTATATAGTGGGCCGCGGGGGCGCGTCACGTGGCCAGGCCCGGCCTACCCACCGCCCGCGCGCGCTGCCGGGGGCGTGGCTTCGGCTCGCCCCGCCCCACCCGCGCGCCCGTCCACACTGGGTCTGGTGAGGCGGCCGCGGCCAATGGGAGGCGGGCTGCCCATATGACGTGTGCACACGCCACCGCCGGCACGCGCCCGGCGCGCTCGCTCGGGCGGGAGCGCTCGGCCCGGAGTGCCGGCGAGCGCGGGGCTGAGGGAGAGGGTGGCGGGGCCCGGAGGGAGGGCGGCGGAGCGGAGGGCGAGAGGCTCGGCCTCGACTCCGGCCGAGCGTCCCCGGGCCGGGGCTCCGGGGCAGCTGCGGATCCCACGCGCACCGGGCGCCTCGCGGGGCTCCCGTGAGCTCAGGTCCTTACGGAACTGCGGACGACCAGCGTCCCTTCCCTCGGTCGTGCCCTCTCGCTCCCAGGGGTTTTCCTTTCGGGGAAGGCAACGCCGCCAAAACCAGTCAGGAGGAAGGAAAGATGGGGCACGAGTCTGAGGAGGCCGATGGCCGTGTCCCGGTGACAGGCCGTGCGCGCTGAGACTCCGTCTTGCTGAACAGGATCCACGTGGTTTTAGATGTTCTTCCGCGGGGACCCGAGGGTGGGCTCGAGGGGACCTGCGCCCCCAGTAGCAGCGTGGCCAGGACACCCCACGGCTCGGTCGGAGGCCACATGAAGAGCGTTAGGTGGCGTCCTTGGCGTTAGGGTTGGTGACTATGTGCCAGAAGGTTTAAAAAGGCATTTTCCTGAGGTGTCCCTGTCTCTCGGTTCATTGCTGGGGCCGAATTCCCGTGACTTTGTGGATGGAGGGGCCTCTTCACCTCTGCCTGGGTCCTGGGGGCGGCAGGACGAGGCTTCACACTGTGTGTGTCCTCTCTAAGCCTTGGTAACCATTGCTTTGTTTCCGAGGATTCAAAGCAGTTTTGACTTCAAGGAATATTGTAATTTGGGTCTTGGCCGTTATAAATAATATAAAATAATATTGCATAAGAGCATGGACATGATAGACAACTATGTCGTTGCAGTAACATGGGAGATATATTTGTGATAGTGAAACAATGAAAAGCTGCCCAACTATCAACTGATAGGAAACAGGTTAGATAGATAATGGTACATCAATACAATGGGATGCTGTATAATCCTGTGGATCCTTTTTCAACCACGAGAAAGAAGCCTGTGCTGTGTCTCCCCCACCGGCTACCAGCTTCAAGTCCTGTACGTGCACACTGAGAAGTGCTGATATAAATCAAGCTGTTAGCCTCATCAAGATAGGTTTATGTTACAGCCTTGACTCTGAGATGTAGGCATGGATCCAATTACAAAACATCAGTAAATGCAGGAAGTTTCTTTTTTAGCACATCAGCTTTCAATAACTGGCTTATTTAGGTATATAAGACCCAATAAGCAGAAGTGAAAGCTCTTAGCAGACCTACCAAACTGCTTTATACATGAACTACTTGCATCAGCATAGCTGTCTTCTGGGGTCGGAGATGTATTTGGATTTCTTTATCTTTTTTCTATTGCCATTCTGCCTGGCCATGCAGACTACTCAATATTTCTTTTTTTTTCTTTTTTTTTTTTTTTAAAGATGACCGGTAAGGGGATCTTAACCCTTGACTTGGTGTTGTCAGCACCACGCTCAGCCAGTGAGCGAACCTGCCATCCGTATATGGGATCTGAACCCGGGGCCTTGGCGCTATCAGCACCGCACTCTACCGAGTGAGCCACGGGCCGGCCCTCAATATTTCTTTCAATTGTAATAACCCTTGCTATAGTTTGAATGCATGTCCCCTCCAAAGCTCATTTGGAAGCTTGATTCCCAATGTGGCTGTGTGGAGAGGTGGGGCCTTTAAGAGGTAATTGGATGGTGAGGGCTCTGCCCTCATGAATGGGTTAATCCATTCATGGATTAATGGGTTAATGGAGGAATGGGTTATCATGCGAGCAGACTGGTGGCTTTATAAGGAGATCAAGTGAGCATGCTAGCACGCTCAGCCCTCTCACCATGTGATTCCCTGTGCCACCTCGGGACTCTACAGAGTCCCCACCAGCAAGAAGATGTGCCCCATTGACTTTAGACTGTCCAGTCTCCAAAATTATAAGAAATACATTTCATCTCTTTATAAATTACCCAGTTTCTGGTCTTTTGTTATGAGTGGCAGAAAATGGACTGATTCTTATAACTATTTTATGGATTTCTGTGTTGCTTGTCTCTCGTGTGGAAAGGGGCTATCGATTCCTTTAGCTAAAATTGATATATTAGGGACTATTCACTGTGTTACCTTTTCCTGTCTACCCAGGGCAGTGTTAACTCAGCCCAGCCTCTCTGCCTCTCTGTTCCCTCCTCTCATCTGTACTGGAACATTAGGAACTATGAGACCTCCTAGAGCCATAGAGGTGGCCCTGTGGTTCTGTGGCTGCTCTATATACACAGACCAAGATGTCCTGTAGGTGTGTGGGAGGGACACCTGTGGGCTGTGTCCTGTGGGGTCCCTGCTGAGGGTTGTCAGCACTGCCTCTTAATATTAGGTGGGGTTTGTCACTGTGTCCCCAGTGTGTAGTTTCCCCAAATGCCTGTGGAGTCTGGTCCTGTGAATGAGGGCAGTCTAGGGTCATGACCATGGAAGAGTTTGAATTTACTCTCTCAGAGGCTGCAGCCTTGATATCAGAAGTGATATTCAAATATTTTGAGCACTTGATATTCAGTTATCCCCAAGTGAAGCTGTTATTGATTTCCTTTCTGTACTAAATGTGGGCTCCATGTTGAAGATAATGGGGCTCATTTGCCTCAGCCCCGGTTGGCCACTCAGAGTTAAGGGTTTGGGGAAACGTGTTCCTGTACACTGGGAATGTCTTAGCTAACCTGTCAAGACTGTTGGTGGGTGTGATCCTGCCAAGAGTGAGGGGAAGGGGCGAGCGAGGCAGCAAAGGAGAGAAGCAGTCATGAGGCGGTGCCTTACTGAGCCGATGCTGCTGCTGACTCACATACAGGCCATGGAGACCCACCAGTCCTGCCAGAACAGCCCTTCGGGGGAAAGAAAGAAAAAAATGTGTCTGGTACCTGTCTGTCTTCTGTCCCTAATTGGTCCAAGTTTACCCCATGTTCATGAACTCCTCTGCCCCTCCAACTCTAGTACTCAGCTGCTGCTGGGAGCCCGGTCCCACAACCAGCAGTGAGCACATCCTCAGGGGGTTGGTGGGAAGGGTCCAGAGCTGCTTCTGCAGGTGCAGCTGGGTCAGCTTGTCCACTCCTCTGTTAGTCAGTGGAGAGCGCACAGCAGAGTCATGATGAGCAGAGAGAGCAGCAGGCTGTTGGCGAGTCAGTCACAAAGACCACTGCAGGTGGTGACTGAAGCTACCAGAGCAGAGGACAGGCCAAGGCAGAGCAGGATGGGAAATCAATGTGCCTCAGGTGGTGCTGGGGGTGCAGAAAAGGAAAAGAGACTGCAAAGGGCCCTGGGATGAACAGGAAGAAGGTATGCGGGCAAGAAATCCAGGGAGGTCTGATTCAGGAAGGATAAAGGTCATCATGGCATGTAAGACAGAGAGCAAATCATGTCCCTAGGACTCAGGTGGGGTCAGTAGGGGCCTCAGCCAGAGCTGTCTGAGTTACAGGGGAGAGGTCAGGTTGCTGTTTGACTATGAGATAAGGAAATGATACAGCACGTGTAGACAACTATTGTCGGGTTTGGCCTTGAAAGGAGGTGACAGATAACCAGAGCTGGAGAAGATGTACAGGGTGGCACGACTGTTCATTGCACTACTCTCCAGGCTGGGTAGGAAAGGCAGACCATTTGGGGCATCCACAACTGGTGATGGTACCAAGGAAGGACAATGGGGGACTGGAGTGTAGGATCATGGCAGGTGGTTGATGGGGTTATGGAATCCAAGCAAGGTGGGAAGGAGGTAGAAGAAGGAAGATGCCAATCAGAAGAGGGTCCCCTGGCAGGGGAGAATTGCTGTGTGAACCCTGGATGTTGGCTCCATGAGGGCATGGGTCTTTGTTTTATCCACTGATATACCAGGCACCTATAAATTTGTTACTGGACAGGCAATCTGGAAGAGGAGAGAGATGACCAGACAGTAGGCTCCGTGAATGTGTGATTTCAGAAGGAGAGCAGCTGCAGGTGATGACAGAGTCCATGGGATGAACCTAGGATTGAGTGGCTCAAGTGGTGTGAAGTGAGTTACCAGGGCCAAGGAGGTCAGGGAACCAAGAAGCCGGGTTTCAGATGAGTCATGCTAGTGTAGAACAAAGTTGTTTAGGGTGGTGGCAGGTCTGGGCTGTGGAGGTGGACTGGGAGCCAGGTGTCTGTGTCCCCAGGGAATGAAGATGGTGGCCTGGAGAATGGTAGATGGCAGTGGCAAAGCGGGGTGTACCAGGTCAGATAGTGTGCACCCCAAATTCATGTCCTTTCTGGTACCTCAGAATGTGACCTCATTTGGAAACAGCATCTTCACAGTTTAATTAGTAAAGATGAGCTCATACTGGAGGAGGATGGGTCCTAATCCATTAGGACGGGTGTCCTTATAAGAAGAAAAGAGACACAGAGAGGAGAAGGCCTGTGAGGACGGAGGCAGAGATTGGAGTGGTGAACCTACATGCCAGCAATACCAAGGTTCGCCTGGAGCCACGAGAAGCTGGAAGGAGCAAGGAAGGATCCTCCCCTGGGCCGTCAGGGGGAGCATGGCCCTGATGACACCTGGATTTTGTATTTCTGGCCTCCAGAACAGAGAGAATAAGTTTCTGTTGGCAGAAGGTGGAGTGAAGAGGAGGCAGGATAGAGAGTGAGAGAGTGAACAGGGCCTGAGAGCCCTGAGAGCCTGCTGCATGCCTCACAGCCTCGCTTTCCTTGGCCATTGTCCAAATCTTTAAGGCCCAGTGTTATCTGTATTATTTAGTCTTCACTAACACTTGAAAGATGAGCATTGTCTGTATCTAGTAAGTGAGGAAATAGAGTTTTGAATTAAATAATTTGCTCAAAGCTATTACACACAGTTAGTGGCAGAGCGGGACTAAAATCCAGGTCTGTCTGAGTTCAAAGCTGCAGCCCTCTCTCCTCGCTGTGACTCACTGAAGCTTGACGTCCGTCGCACCAGTGTTAGGAGGGTGGGAAATCAGACCATGGTATTTGAAAGGGGGTGCCTTTGGGTGGTGATTGGATCATGAGAACAGAGTCCTCGTGGATTAATGGATTAATCCACTCATAGATTAATGGGTTGATGGTTTAATGGGTTGTCAGGGAGTGGACTGGGGAAAGGAGAGGAAGAAGCATGTGGACATCCTCTTGCTTTCTCCATTCTTACCATGCGAGGCTCTGCATGGCCTCAGGGCTCTGTGGAGAGTCGCCACCAAGAAGAAGTCCATCATCAGATGCACCCCCTGGACCTTGAACTTTCCAGCCTCCCAAACTGTAAGAAATAAATTTCATTTCTTTATAAATTCCCCAGTTTCAGGTATTCTGTTGTCAGTGACAGAAAACAGACTAATACACTCCTCATTCCCTACCCTCTTTCCCTCCATTGCTTTCATCCAACAAACCTCCACCGAGCATCTGCTGTACACCAGGCTCTGTGTTAGGAACACAGAAGTGACTCAAGTGTCTACATATGTCCTGTAGGAGCTCACAAACTAACGGGAAAAGGATACATATGAGTCTCCTGTGGCTGCTGTACAAATGGTCACAAACACAGTGGCTCAAAACAATACAGATTTATTATCTCTGAGTTCTGGAGGTCAGAAGTCTGAAATGGGCTCCATTGCACTAAACTCATGGTGTTCGCAGGGCTGCATTCCTTCTTGAGGCTCTAGGGGAATCTACTCCCTGGCCCTTCCCAGCTCTGGAGGCCACCCACATTCCTTGACTCATGGCCCCTTCCTTGTATCACTCTGACCTCTGCCCTCACATCTCCTTCTCTGACTGATTCTCCTGACTCCCTCTCACTTCTGAAGACCCTTGTGGTTATACTGGGTCCACCTGCATAATCCAGGTGCTGTGGTCAGAATGTGTACCTGTCCTCCCAGATTTATATGTTGAAATCCTCGCCCCAAGGTAATGGTATTAGATGGGGCCTTTGGGAAGTGGGTAAGTCATAAAGGCAGAGCCCTCATCAATGGGATTAGTGCCATCATAAAAGAGGCCCAAGAGAGCTCCCTCACCCCTTCCACTGTGTGAGGACACAGTGAGAAGGCGCCATCTGTGAACCAGAAATGGGATATTCCATCAGACATCAAATATACCAGTGCCTCGATCTTGGACTTCCAGCTTCTAGAACTGTGAAAAATAAATGTCTGTGGTTTATAAGCTACCCCATCTATGGCATTTTGTTGTAGCAGCCCAAACTAACTAAGACACCAGGATAATCTCCCCATCTCAAGATCCTTGACTTAACCATGCCTGCAAAGTTCCTTCGCCACATAAGGTCACATATTCACAAGTTCCAGGGATTTGAATGTGGCCATTTTGGGGAGGGGGGCTGTTATTCTGCCTACTACAGACATGAAGACATCATTTCAATGGACTGTGGTAGATTTCATCATAGAACTTCATACTGAGTGTTGTGGAGACACAGAAGGATAATTAGAAAATGCTGCACAGAAGATGTGACATTTGGGTTAAATCTTGGAAGATGACTTTGTCACATGGAGAAGAGGCAGAGGCATTCCAGGTGCAGGAGCAGTTGGTACAGAGGTGTGAGGTGCCCAGAGGCATTCTGAGTGTGGCAGGGGTGAAGTAGGAAATGTCAGTTGGGCCAAAGCCTGAGTGACATGCTGAGTAGCTCAGCCTCATCCTGGGCTGGTGTCGCCAATTCTTTTTTGATCATCTGTTCCTGTTAGCTTGCACCCTTAACTACATATGTTAATGTGTTTATAAGTTATTTGTGTATTGCTGTACTAATTAATATCTTGTACGGATGCTCCTTGACTTAAAATGGCATTACATCCCAATGAGTTGAAAATATTGTAAGTCAAAAATGCACTTAACCTACTGAACATCATAGCCTAGCCTACCTTAAATGAGCTCAGAACACTTACAGTAGCCTACAGTTGGGCAAAATCATCCAAAACATAGCCTGTTTTATGGTAAAGTGTTGAATATCTCATGTAATTTGTTGAATACTGTGCTGAAAGTGAAAAAAGAACAGTCACACGGGTACTTGAAGTATGGTTTCTACCAAATGCATGTCTCTTTCATGCCATTGTAAGTCAGGGACTGTCTGTATACACTACATGACATATAAAAAATAGAAATTTAGTTACAGAACTCTGGAATTTTTGCCGGACCCATGGCTACCAGCCAGAGATTGCATTTTTCAGCAGAGAGCAGGTGGGGTGTGTGCTCCTTCTGGGTCCCTCTCTGAGGACGGAACTGCTTTGATGGACTCCCTCCTCACCTCTCTTTGCTCCTACAGCAGGGAGCGTGGGTGTGTGGTGAAGCTGAGTACACGAAGTATGACTTCTGACTGTAGAAACCAGACTTTGAGTACCCATGCGATCGTTCTGTTTTTCACTTTCAGCACAGTATTCAATAAATTACGTGAGATATTCAACACTTTAAACAGGGGTGGGGACCATCTTCCACACACACAGGACGACTCTGCACAGGACAGCGAGCAGTGGCACATGACAGTAACATGTATAAGAAGTGGGAGAAGCTAAGGAGATACACGAATGGCCAGCAAGCACACGAAAGGACACTCAACATCCCCAGTCACTAGGGAAATGCAAATTAAAACGACTGGAGATATCACTGCACACCCATCAGAATTGCTGTTATATATTAAAAAAAAAAAAAAAAACTACAATAACAATTGTCGGTGAGGGTGTGGAGAAATTGAACCTTTGTGCGTTGCTGGTGGGAATGTAAAATGACACAGCTGCTTTGCAAAACAGTATGGTGGTTCCACAAAAAATGAGTAATAGAATTACCATGTGATCCTGCAATTCCACTTCTGGGTATATGCCCAGAAGAATTGAAAGCAGAACCTGAAGGAGATATTTGCACACTCCTGTTCATAGCAGCATTATTCACAATAGCCACAGGGTGGTTGGGAGAGTGCAAGGAGGGGGAGGCTGGGGTGCCCCGTTCCTGCTCCCTCCTTGCTCAATTTCCACAGTGGCTGTGTTCCCACCCCCTGGACAATGTCTGCTTTCGAGGGGACCCTCCCTGCAGCTTCCTTGGTCCTTCAGCCCAGAGATGGGAATGACATCCCTCCGTTACCTGTCTTCAGCTGCCAGCCACCCCTTGCTCCTTCCTCTCCCTGGGCCACATCTCTCCAAGCCATCTTCTCCTTAAAGATTCTTTCTTTAAGCAACCCAGGGGAATTCTGTTTCCTCTTGGGGCCTGTCCTATGTCCCAGCAGGAGGCTTCCAGAATGAGCTGATCTCCAGCCAGCCTGGCTGCTGTCAGTCAGTTTTCCAGTGACGATGGGGAAGCTGCTGAAACCCACCCCCAGTGCTGATGCCTCTGTGGACAGGCCGTGTAGACGGGCCACATGGTGACTGTGGTTCCCTGGGACTTTGGATGCAGAGACACTGAGCCATCTAATAATATTAGGAAAGCCCAAGGCAGCATAAAAATAATAGGTGCAGTAGGATCACTGAGAATAGGATTAGTGGAAATCAAGGTGGGGGCAAGGCCACGTTCCCTCTGCAGGTTGCAGGGATGTTGACTGAAATTCAACATTTCAGTTGAATCTCAACATTTCAAGTGCTGGCTGTTGAGTCGGAAGTAATTTTGTAAGGCTTATTGGGAGCCAAATGTGAGGATCCACCTGGAGACACCGTTGGACAGAGTCAGAGAGGTGCTCTGAAATCCATCACAGCTAGCACAGGCTTTACAGACAGAAAAGGCTGAAGAAAGCAGAAACAGAACAGAAAATATATTGATCATTTCAAAGTTACTTTCCTTGTAAGGTGGGAACAGGCAGCAAGAACAGTAGGAAAATAACTAGTTCACATCAGGTTACTGCAGGTTATCTCTTGTGTAAGGATGAAAGTGGAGGGAACTTCATTATCATACCTATTGAAGATTTAAACTGTCCTGTTTTGCAAATTGGCTGTTTCCCCTTTCTCCTGACTTCTCCAAAGGTTGGACCACAGCCTAAGTGACTGGAACTTAACGGAGGTGACACCATTTCAGTTTTTCGGCTGGTCTGTTTGAGCTAGTGCAGGAACTTAGTCCGAAACGATGGCCTGTGACCATTTTTATTAGCAGGGAGAAGGCTTGCTTGCCGTGTCTCCTGGTTTCTGGTTCTGGGCGTTCCTCAGCTTGTGGCGGCCTCACCCCGTCTTTGCCTCTGTGTCACATCGTCCTGTGTCTCTGTGTCTTCACACGGTATTCTTTCTGCGCCTCTCCTCTTCCACAGACACCGGTCTTATTGGATTAATGGTCCATCCTACTCCAGTACAGCCTCATTTCATTATATCTGCAAAGACCCTATTTCCACATAAGGTCGCATTCAGTACTAAAGGTTAGCACTTCTACATATCTTTTAGGGGGACACAATTTAGCCCACAACTATTCTCATTGCATTTAAGGGAGATGTGGATTTCAGGCAGACCAAATCATGACCCCAAAGGAGAGGGGGGCCAGGCACCACTGACTTCAGCTACCATTCAAAACCCAGATTTCCTAATTTATGAGACTGACACGCTACCCACTGCGCTAACGAGGCACCTTCAGATTTCCTAACGTATGAGGCAAGACAATACAGTTCATCCATAGGGGTTTTAGCCACAGTCTAAAGAGATTGTACATGAATGAGTTTGAGTGTGCCTAATTTAGAGAATATATCCATTAATAGTCTTAAAAACACTGTAGAAATTTCACTGGGTAAACTTTAATAAAAAAATTTAAGTATATTGGAAGTAGGAAATGCCATGGCAGATTGCCTTTAAAAACTTTTTTATTTGCTTTTAGTTACATAACTAATTCATGTAATGTAGGAGAGTTAGAAAATACAGAGAAGTAAAAACAAGAAAATAAAAAACACCTGTAATCCTAAAACTCAGGGATGATTATGGTTAGCATTTTTAGTATATACACTACCAGGTTCTAAATTTATGCACAAGTTTTTATAAATGGAACCATATTATACATATTATTTTGTGTCCTGTTTCTCGGCTCAGCCCTCCCCCAACAATCCAGGGCAAACATTGCTCTGGAACAAGAAACGTAAGTTCACAACAACTTTTTACTGACTACATAGGGGTGTATGTGTGCGCGTGTGTGTGACAGATTTCTTAACCTATTCTATATCATTGGGCATTTATAGACATCTCGTATTTTTCAGTGTCATAAACAAGCTACAACAAATAATAGCTAAGTATTGGTACACATCCTTTCTTCTTTTTCCTTTGGATAAATTCCAGTACTGTCTTGGGATGAAATAATCTAATTGCACACTCAGCTAAGTGTGGTAAAACATTTCTCCTATGATACCAGCAGTCTGACTCTGGCATGAAGATCTTGGTCAGCTCCTGTCTGGAGCAGGGCTCCCCGCTTCCTCGTGCGTGGCCATGGTGTGTTAGTGACCACCTCCTCCACTATCGTCATCGTCTGTCAGCTGCTTGTGGAACAAATGACTCTTGTTCTGCTTTTCCTTCACAACAATTTCCCGTTTCCCTGTTTTCTTAAATCAGAGCTGAGCTAAAACCACTTAAGCTGGACCTTAACAAGAAACCCTTAAACTGTTTATATTCTTAAATATTAGAATACGTTAAAAGCAGTTTTAAAATAAGGTGGTGCTATTAATGAACAGAGTAGGTGCACTTCATTGGTGTTAGATTTAGTTTGCTTTTGCTACACATTAAATTTTGCTGAATAACAATTTAATCTACTTAATGAAATTTTTCTTTCTTTTTTGCAATAAACAAAATCTTAGGAATTGTAATTTAGTAATTATAATTAAGTACTTAATTTCCTCCTCAGATACGGAGGGTTAGGTATAAAAATGTCTATATATTAAGAGATGATAAAAAAGAAAAGTCTCACCCTTGTGCATATGCAGGGTCGTGGTCATTCTCTCTGGCCAGTGGGTCCCACCCCAAAGGAGAGAATCGTCAGGAATGTGGGTTTGTGGAGGCCATGTGACTTCACTGGAGGTACAGATGACCTTTACCTCTAAGCAAGAGTAGACAACCTCCAGCGTGGCCTTTGTGCCTGAGTCAGGTGTCAGTTTACCTTCATGATCCACTCAGCAGTGGTGAAATGATAAAGCTTAAAATAAAACCTTTATAACCAAACTTATCGTTAACTGATCTGCATTTTTTTACTGCTGAATAAGAATAACACGAGGTGGGGAGGAATGGAGAATGTCCTCTAATCTGCTGAGTTTGCCCCGCTCTGTATGCACACACACTTCCTTAGTGATGGGCATATAGAACTTTCTAGTAAGAAAGAGTGACACACTAAAGATGACTCGACCATATTCAAGAGAACACCTGAGTAGAGATAGATCTCACTTTTCTTCCTGGCATCCTGCTCTGTTAAAATGAAAATGGAGGGTATCCTGCATCAAGTATATATTCTATTTCCTCTGCAAGAGTCTCGCCATCAGAAACCCATTAATAAAAATATTTAGAGCTTTTCGAGGAACACCATGGGAGTAGGAATGTTTTAAATTAGCTAGCAATACAAGCTGTAATACAATATTCACTAAAATAGTATCTAGAGCCTGTTATAGGAGATTACAGTGCAACCTCCCTGAGCGAGTGGTTCAAGACAGAGGTTCTCACAGTGTGATCCCTGGCCAGCAGCAGCTTCAGGGACTTGTTAGAAATGCAAATTCCAGGGCCCCACCCCAGGCCTCCTGATCAGAGAGGCTAAGGGTGGGGCCCAGCAATCTGCGTTTTAGCAAGCCTTCTGGTGGGGTTTGGGATACAGGCTCTGGACCGATAGGAAATGAGGCTCATGGCTCCTGTTTAAGGTAAGTCCATGAAAAATATTGCTCCTGTCAAATACCTATTCATGTGCCAAGTGGTTTGATGGCATCCTTTTCATTAGCATTTATAATCAACCATACTTCCCTCCCCCAAGGAAACCACAGACTTCTCTTTGTTTAAGATCATGTTTTTCAAGTCAGTGATTGAATTGTTAGCAACAAAATCCAGCTGCAATAACTTTGGGTCAACGTGATTTATTATTGGCATTACGTATTGAAGTAACACTTCCATATACAAGTATAACAAATATGGCTATGAAATGGTGCCATACCAAGAGTCTACAATTAAGAATCTAATAATAAAAAACACTTGGAAAATTATCAGTGTTTCCGTAGTGGATGGGGGAGCGGTTAACATGCCAGACTCTGGAGCCCCCGCCCGGCTGCTGCAAATGTAGTCTTTGAGGGCCTGCAGGTCAGCATCACCTGGGGTTGCTAGGAATGCAGTCTTGGGCACAAAAGAACCGGACATCAGAATCTGCATTTCGATGGGCTCTCCTTGTAATTAATTTATGCAGAGTGTACATTAAAGTTTCAGAAGCTCTGCTTTAGATGGGACTCGATAAATATTTGTTGAAGATGCTGAATTTTCTACTCTTTTGCCTTTTTTATGCAATGAAAAGCCAACTGCTGTCAAAAAAAGGCTATTTATCATCTACAACTCTAATACTGAGCAATTGTTAGATGTTTTCTCTAAGTGTGGTATTGTAATAGGCACTTAAAAAAAAAGGGAAGGAGATTGTGAAAAGTCTCTTCAAGAAAGAAGCGTTCACCAAATTTCTTCAAGTTAAGGGAAATCTGAAATTTGGGAACCAGTGGTAAGGGAGACTTAGAAGGTGCAAGAAAGAGGGGGTTACTGAGAGGACATGGTGTCTTAAGAGAGATGGGATGGAGTCTCAGGCCTCTCTAGGCCAGACCCCCAAGGGTGGGGGTGGGTAGAAAAGTGGAGGAGGAAGGTAAGAAATTAAGAGCCTTGAGCATCACATGAATCGATCAGATCAAGTCCGGGGTGAGATTGTCTGCCCAGGGAAGGGGCAGCAAGCTACTGTGGTGAATTCAACAGGCCCCACCGGAGATGGGATGGGACAGGGAGGGGGCTGCCTGGCATGAATCTGGAGAAAAGACCCCTAGGTAGTCACATGGTTTGCCCTGAGCTGCTCAGGAGATCAGAGCTGAGAAGGCTGAGGTCTTGCAAAAGACACACATCCCTGCTCTGTGTTGTACAGACTGAAAGGCAGCCCTGCCGAGCACGGGGGTTCTCTGTTGGGATGGCTGTACTCGCTCCACAGTAAACATATCTAATATTCTCTTAGCAAGAAAAACCCATGTGTTACATTATGAATGGCTTTCCTAGGGGCTTGCTTACAATTCCGATATCTCTGTTAGTTTCATCTTTCTGTTTGCTTGCAGGTTGCTGATTTTTGTTTTCCGACATCACTTCGAGAACCTGAGCAATATCCTCGGCACCTTGCTGGTGAATCAAAGGCCTGCATACCCCTGGTTTACGAATAAAACTGATTGACTGCAAGAATGTAAAATCATTCTCTAGCCTTATAAATAATATTCTGTTTCAAATGCTGCTCTTACAGCCCATGAACTTCAGAACCAGTTTGGGATGAACCACATCACTTTCAGAGATAAGCTTCACAAGCCGTGTGTGATGGAGCGGCCGACTCCCTGTGCAATAGCTCTCAACTTCGATCCAGTAGTGGGGATCCTCACGGGCACTGGGAGAACTGCCAGCCCGGATCTCAGCTCCCAGGGCATCAGCTACAAAGTGCCTGGGAGACTGAAGGCTGGGCTGGGGGGGGAGGTGCAGGGCCTAGGGATGTGGTGGGGGGGGGGGAGCTGAGAGTCCATATGCCAGGCAGCAGTACACAGAGGAAGGCTTCCTACTATATTCCCATATATCCGTGCATTTCCTCTTAACTTCTTTAGAACACCTCTGGCTGTTTAAATAAAAAACTATAACATATTATGGGGTTTATATGTATGTAGATGTAGCAATATGATCACTAGCATCAGGAAGGCAGTGGTAAGAGGATCTTTCATAGTTGCAAAGTTCTTACATTTATGCAAAGTGACACAGTATCGACTAAAGACTGGCAAGTTAGGAATATATTGCAATCGCTAAAGCAAAGCAGAAATGCAAAAAAAAAATATATAGTTAATGATGGTTACAGAGTTTCTGTTTGGATTGATGTAAAAGTTGTACAAATGGAAATAGAAATAGATGGTGTTGATGGTCGCACAGCATTGCAAATAAACTTACTGCCACTGAACTGTATACTTACAAATGGTTTTAACCGTTTGGCAAGTTTCATGTCGCATATATTCTACCACATAAAAAAGAAACATTCCTCCCTCCTCCCCCCAAAAAGAGATATACTTTAAAAAGCCAATAGGTAAATGAAAATGGGATTCTAAAAGAAGGCAGGAAGAGAAGAAAACAGGAATAACAAGAAAGCAAAGGGACCAACAGAACAAACAAAATGGCAGACCTTGCACCATATTAACAATTCTATGAAATGTAGTGGACTAAACCCTCCAAAGAAAAGGCAGAGATACTCAGAGTGGATACAAGTGCAGGACAACCACGCACCATCTGCAAGAGAGGCGCTTTATGTACAAAGAGGCAGATAAGCTGGAAGATGAAGATCGAAAAAGGCACACCATGCAAACAGTAATCATAGAAGGCCGGAGTGGCTGAATTAATATCAGATAAAAGACACATGAAGACAAACAGTATTGCCAGAGATAAAAAGGGACATTTCATAATAACGAGAGGGTACACTTATCAGAACATAGCAACTATAAAATGTGTATGTGCCTAATAACAGGCCTCAAAATCCACAGAGCAAGTTTTGACAGAATTGAGGGAAAAGCAGACAGATCCACAAGTACAACTTTCTCAGTGTGCTGCACTGAATGCGCAAGGTTGGTGTATAACGTGCTGTTCCACATTGATACCCGGCTATGGACGTTCTGTATTGAACTGCGCACAGATCAACAGGAAACCCTTCCCCCCGGTTATGATCGGAGATCCTGACTTTAATTTCAGTCCAGTGTGGTGTAGCAGGGAGATCAGCCTACGAGTCAGAGGTCCTTTTCTAACTTGGCCACTGAACCCATGACCTGGAATAAGTCATAAACTTCTTTGAACTTTAGTTCCCTTAAACATCAGTGGACAATTTAAAAAAAAATTAGATGATGTTTAAGACCATTTCCAGCTCTAAGAGTCTGATACTTGTCTTATTCTTGGCTTTGGATAAGATAAGCATTTTTGCATAAACTCCTAGAAAAAAGGTATAAGTATAATTTTTGTTGAATAATATATATGAAGAATTACCTGAATAAAGCCATTTCCATTGAAAGCATATTGAAAAAAATTTAAATGATGACATTAGAAATATTTTGATAGTCCTGTTCTCCAGCAGAAAACATGCTGTCAGTCCTTACGTGCTGAATTTCCAATTGGCAACGGCTGGATTCCTTTATACTTTATTCTCTCCCCCCTCTTCCCATGGAATTATTTTACCCGTATGGGACAGATCGAGGTTAAACACCTCCAACACTGCCTCCCCATGCATGAGCGTGCACCTTTGGGCACATCTCTAGAGCCTCAGTGTTCTCGTGATTGATTTGCGGAGGGAGCAGCCATCCCCAGCTCACAGAGTGTTCCTGCAGCTGGGGCAGGCAGTGTGCACGAACCCAGCCTGGGGACCCTGCCACCTGCCTGTCCTTCAGCAGGCCCCGCCCCTCACTCTGCCTTCTCTCAAGGTAAAAATGTAGCTGCAGAAATTAAAGCTCCTCTGGTTTCATATATCAACTGTGACTGCCTCGCAGGCACTTGGTCTTTCAAAGTGAAGCAGGCAGACAGGAATGATTCTTCCCGTGGTGTTCGGAAGATTCCACAATTCCTGCTGCCTCTCTCTGGTTGTGACCCATGGCTACTGCGTCAAGAGCGTGTGTTTGGTTCAGCGTTATTGATTTGTCCTGTAGTGTCCCTTTCCCAAACTGAGTGGGAGAGCTTCAACAGCATCAGATTAAAGAAAGGTCTACTTTCAGGAGTATGGGCAAGGAGGCCCTCTTCCTGGAGATCTGGGCTTCGCACACTGCTGAAAGTAGCCGGCGCTGTCATCCTTTTGAATGTCCCTGGGGCACTACATTTGGAGTAGGTGGGGATGTCTGTGCTTCCACCAGGTTTTTCCCCACATGTCATGATAAGGTGACAAATCTGCAAGTGGACTCTCTTTAAAACAGCTCACACTGCACTGTGCCTTTGCATCACCTCGGGACCTCATCTGCAGATCCAGTGAGCAGGTCAGAGTGCAGCTCCAGCTTCAGCATTTATAGCGAGCTCCAGGTGGGTGCTGCAGCTGCTGGCCTAAGACCACATCAGGAGCAGCGGGCTTTGAAGAAACCCTCATCATATGTGACACATTTATCCCATGTGCTCTCTTGTAATCGTCTTCCATTGTGTGAGCATGAGTCCTATTTTAGTAAGCATAAACTCCCAAATAAAAATATCCATCCAAAAATACACATTACGCTGTCTTCTCTGAGCCATGTCCCCCTTTTCTCTGAATCTCTTTCCTTCAGACATTGGTAAACCAATTTGGAAGTGGATGAAAAAACATCCTTACCTGTTGCGTATTTTTTTTGTGTGAATTAGGAAATCAGGAAAGCCCATGAATCATGGAGCACAAGAATCACATAACATGTTTATATATTGAATATAATCAGATGATAAGTCAGCAAATGATTGGGTACCTCCTTGAGGCTACATTCTATGTGAGGTTTTCAGGATGCATAGATGCAATCACAGTTCCTGCTCTTATGGGGCTTGCTTGAGGGAATCACATTAGGAAACATTTGATTATCATAAAGCATTAAATGTTATTGTGTATGTGTGCCCGGTTTGCTATGTACTGTCATATAATCTAGATTTGATTTGTATTTATTAATTTAAAATTGTGTTTCTGGAAATGAGGCTCAGGAGAATTGTACCATTATCCAAGGCTCAGCCCCACTGTCCTGCCCTGGGCCTCCTGACAGGGCCTTTCCCTGTCGTGATTTTCTACCAAACTCCCGTTGACTCTTATGCGCTTATTAACCAGCATTAGTAGTATTTGTGCACCTGCCTACTGAACTATAACTCCTTTGAAGCAGGGTTTGTGTCTTGGCCATCTTTGGGTTGCCCACAATACCTGGCAGTAAGAGGTGCTTAGAATTGCTGACTGATGCGCACTAAGCCCTGGGGCGAGGCGTTTCATTGCCCCCAACCAATGTTAGGAGGGATCAACTGGACCACAAGAAAAAGGGGAGACAGGGTCCCTCCTTCCCTTCCCCCGTAGTCCTTCAGGCCCAGGGTCTGAGGGCTTGTGATATGTTAATGCATAGACAGCCTGAGACCAAGTGTTTTCTTGGTGGAGAGGTCTTTGGTTTGGGGTGTGTGTCATAGGCAGGAAAGAATCGGCTGATTGCAGCCACAGCACGTGGGAGCTCCTGGGGTGATGTTTGATGTCAGGGACTGGCTTGCAACACAGATGTTATTGACATTTTAAAGTGCACTCTGTTTTTAACTTTAATTGAGAAAAACAAGATGTTGATTTATTTCCAAAAGCCTCGAGAGTTCCAGGACATGTTTGTTTGCGTACGGTCAGCTTCTCTAGTCTTGCTTCCATATTGACTTTCATAAATTTAAAAGCTCTGTTTCACTAGAAGAAAGGAGGGAAATCCAAAGTGGAAAAACTCACGGTTAAGCTTAAAATTTTCTGTTTGGGAGGAAAAGGAAAATGAAAGTTTCTCAAACTTTGCAGCACTTTTAGATTTCATGATATTTTTTTTTTTGGCTTCCTCCAGTCCCCTTGAGTTTCATCTCAGGGCTGAATCCATTAATTTGCTCTAACAAATAATTTTAGACAGGGGTTCACATTTTTTTAAAGTAAATTTAGGGAACTGTTTTTCCAACGAAATACTACACTAATGCCTACCACATAAACAACCCAAATGGGCTTGAGTTCTCCAGCCTCGTGCCATCATATTCCTAAATCGCCACATAATCCAGACCTTTCATGAAAGCGGGAGGGGCAGCCTTTGATCAGGACCCCTTTCCCAAACGTTTCTGCCCATTTCCAAGGAAGATGAACCTGTTCCAGACACCCTGCCTGGCCTGGGCACCCTAGAAACTCCTCTCACTCCACACCACCCTGGTCCCCCCTTAATTTCCCAAAACACGACCCACTCAGGCTTTGAGATAAAACATTTTTACTGAAGGTTTATGGGAAATCGAAGGGAATTATGTTGTAAAAAGGAAAACAAAAACCGAGGGGAGAAAAAGCGAGACAGGTGGGCTTTGGGCTTCTCTCCCACCAGGCCCTTGAAGCTCCCCCAGTTGCTATGACACTGTCAAGGTGGAGACAGCCTTCCACATCCTCATGCAGAGCAGATCAGCCCCTTGGAGCCTCAGTCTCCCTATTCCAGAGGGTACCTGAGCTTTAGCGCTGGATAACCAAGGAGCCCACAAACGTCTTCCCCTCTCCATCTCCTGCTCCACCCAAAAGGGCAAGTCTTTTTCCAGTAGTGAATTCTGCTTTAACTACTAGCAGAACCAGAAACTGATGACAGCTTTAAAGTAGCAGATTGTCAGATATTCAGAAAACTTTGTGGTCTAGAATCAGCACCTGCCTCAGGTAAAGCTGATTTATGAGAACACTGCTCCGGGGGTGGGGTGGGGGTGAGGGCAGAGCGTGTCCTGCCGGGGCTCTTCCCAAGGGGGCCGGGACCCTGGCTCACTCCCTTGAAGCTGGGAGCAGCCCTCCCAGGGTCCCACCCAGGAGCTCTTCACACCGCGGCATCTGCCTCCCTGTTGGCTCCGGTCTGCGGCAGCTGCTCAGGCGTTCCTCGTTTTCCACGACCTTGCAGAGCGTCCCTCAGTGGGGTGTGTCTGACATTTCTCTTATGCTTCAACTTGGGTTAGGGGCTTCTGGAAAGAACACAGCAGAGGTGAAGTGCCTTCTCAGCCTGTCCTGATGCCCTCAGGACCGACCCCACCGGCGCTGACCTTGTCGTCTGTGGGCCAGCATCTGCCAGGGTCTGCACAGTGAGCTGCACCGTTCCTGTCCTCCCTTCCCAGACTCTGCTCTGTGGAAGCGGGTCTCCAAGAGCAGCCCCCACTCAACATGGGGCAGGGGCTGAGCTGGGCCTCCTGGAGGGGCAGTGTCTGCAAATACCTTCTGGAATTCTTCCATTAGGAAGACTGGTCTCTTCTCCCCTCGCCCCTTATTGACAGTGGTGTAGACTCGAGCAAGTTCCTGCCACACCTCGGGTTGGGCTCCAATACTGCGTTACCCCCTTCACTGCTGGGTCACTCTGGCTGTGGCCACTGAAGTCCTTCACTTTGTTCCTGGGTCCCTTCCCATGTGTCCATCCTTTTGTTTGTGAGCGTTTCCTTACTTTCTGGTACTGGCTCTCTTTCCTACTACATGTTTTTATCTTGTCGCTGCCTCTCCACCCGCCCCCCACCCACTGTAACTCTCTGTTCGTTTTATGGATTATTTTTCCATTCATATCTTTGAGAATATAAATGTGCTTATTTGAAAGTCTTTTTGAACTGGTTCATAGAAACAAATTCATCAAGAAAGACCAAAGTGATACATCAACATTTACAAGAGGGGCGGGAGAGAAGGATTCAGTTAGTGTCTTGTGCGTGAGAATCAGGTGAGCTTTGTAAGAACCACTTGGATTTAGGAGCAGAGGGACCATGTGACCCAGAGGGTAGGACCGAGCAGGATGGAAGAATTTCTTGGTTTCATTTAAATAAAGTATGGCTTTATTATTTCCTTTGAAAGTGGGGTAGATTGTTAATTCTTTCTTTTTTTTTTTTTTTTCCTTAAGAAGGGCATATTTTCAAGATTGAAAGAGGTTTTAGGACAAAGTGACTCTTTACACGCAGGTGTTTACATTTTTTACCTTGTTACATAAAGTGAGTAAAATATAAGCTTACTCAAAAAAGGTTTAAATAAATCTGTGTATTATAGAAAACCAAATATCTGGGGTATAGCCTTAGTCTAAGTAACGACACCATATTCTTTCATAAAATATCCCCTGGAGCCCCCATTAAAGACAGAAACACACACCAAGTATGGTTTTGACCCAGTGTGGCAATTTTTTTATTTCATCCTTTTGATTTCTGGACCATTAGTATATTCAGATTCAATTGAAGGATAAGGACAATTATATACTTTGAAAAGATAAATATCATAAAATGAGTTTTAAAAATAGTTTCTCTTACAGCTGTCTTCATTAGCAATGAAAATTGAAAGTGAATTTTGTTCTTATCAAAAACCCCACTAATCCATTTTTCTCTGTTTGTGTTTGGGGGTCGAAAGTCAGCGAGACCAAAAGTCATGCGTATCAGTAGAAAAGGTGGTGAGAAACTGGGTTTTCTTGTATTCTCTATTATCTTATGCTCTTCTGGCATTATTTGCATTTACAGCAAAGTGTGCAGGTGGGATCCACTTGTGGCTGGGAAATGCATTACGTGGCTACAATTTAAGATGTTTCTTCTGGGTTTGTCAGAATAGATGTCTTGCAATGACAAGAGAAGCTTGTGGTTTTTCTCCAGAGTTTTTCTTAAAGGAATGATGAGGAAAAAATAATGGCTGTTTATCTGGGACTCCACGTATGGAATTCAGCACTGTGTGTGTTTTCTGCAAATAGGGGACACATTCCAGTGCCATTTGTTCTACTGACCGTGGTTGGGGGCTGTCTGCACTTGCTGCCATTCATTGCTGCTTTTGTGTTTTACTCATTTGGAGACGTTTGGGAAAAGAGACAGGAAATGTGCTGTCAGTATGTGTCTTGCTATTGAGCAATGGAGTATCCTTCCCTCATGATCAAAAAGCAAACATCATCGTTTTGTCCGTTGTTGTAAAAGTAATGTATTCCAAATGTCCTGTAATGGGCTTACAAAGAAAAAAAAAATAATAATAATAATAAAAAACTCCACACATAATTGCACAATCCACATAAAATTATTGTCTTCAGCATATTTTCTTCTGCCTTAAAAACAAACAAACGAAAACTGTACCCTTGAGACTCTACAATGTAACAGACCTTTGATATGCCTTGGCTCCAAGCCCTGGCCCCTCTGCTGGCCTGGCAAGGTGAGTCTTGGGCAAACGTGGATTCTGCAGCAATCCGGGCACCCGGGTGTGACCACAGGATGTTGGCTCAGCCAGCTGGTGCATGCTTCCCAGCCCTGAAGTGGAAGCTAGTGATACAAAGAAAAGATCCAATATAATATCTTGCCCACTCTCCAGGACAGCAGGCTCAGCCTGCGGCAGTGTCCAGGGCCCTGAGCACCACTGGCTGTGCAGCTGCGTGTCCCTGCTGAGTGGCGGCCATCTGCTGCTTGCTCTCTTAGGACAGAGGTTTGATGCGTGGTCCTGCCTGCTGCTTGGCCCCTGTCTTGTTTCTGACTCACGTCTGAGCTGGGTTCTCTAACAATTCTGAGTTGCCTCATAGCCTTTCACTAAATCTCATTTTGGCTTAAATCAGCTGGAGTCAGTTTTTGTCCTTGTGGCTAAGAACCCTGCCTGATGCATATTGCAGAGACAATTTAATACCTGAGTGTTCCATGTCACTAGCTTGATTGTTTCTCTTGGCAAAGCTTTCTCATGTGCGCATTTGGTCTTTAGGCATGTCTACAGGCTGTATTCTGTACCAGCCACTGTCCTGAACTCCAATCCTCAAGCAACCTTACAAGGTGGCCCTGTGATTTGCTCTACTTTACAGATAATAAAACTGATACATATTGTAAAAAAGGGGCCTGCCTGGAAAGGGATAAGAAAAACAAAAATTCCCTCTCTATTCCCTTAACCTCATCTTTTCAACGAGTTCAAATTAGGCACAATTTTACATTAGGCTCCTCTTCTGCTAGAAACTATAATGGACCAAATTCCAGTTTTCACTCCTGAGTTCAAACCTGAGCAATAACTCTTCTGGATTTTAAGTTATGATTTCTTTCATAGAAAAGTTGCAAGTTAGGTTTATTTTCAGGATAAGGCCATGAATACAGCCAGCTGCAGGATCTACACCTATTCCTGCCCTATTTTCTGTCAGAAATTGTGATCTCAGCCTGGGTAGAAAGAGGCAAGGCCACCAGGGTGCTTGCCACATCACTGACCCGGGAGTTGGGGACCAGCCGAGCTGTGGGTTTGCCATCCTTCGCTGCTGGCTGTGGAAAGTCCCTTTTCCTCTCTGGGCCTATGTGCCTTCTTTCTAGAATGAAGGACTTGGACGCAGCTCACTCAGTCACTTGTTTGCACAGCAGACATGTTTGCAGCAGTTGCAATGTGCCAGGAACTCCTCCAGGCACCAGGTCATAAACTCAGTGCCGTGTGATCAGTGCTCTCTCCTGCAGATGCCACACCCCATCGGAGGCCCTGAGACCAGCACAGCTCTGTCCTGTGGCTCACTGAGAGCCACCAATGGTGGCACACAGCATAGCCAGACACCTAGCATGACAGAACCAGGAGCCCTGGAGCAGGAAGGGGAGGAAGGCACCTCCCCAGGACCGTTCCCTCCCCAGACTCTGCAGAGGGAGCACGGCCCTGCCCACACCTTGATTTTGGCTTTCTGGTTTCCAGAACCATGACAGAATAAAGGTCTATTGTTTTAAAACAACAACTAGTTTGTTACAGCAGCCCAAGGAAACGAACATAGCCTTTAGGTGCAAAATCTAATTTAGACCTTGTGGGGCACAGAGGGGTATAGGCCACCAGCCCACCAGCTTTCCCTCTGCATGTGTGGACACATGCCCACCACCCTCATTCCTGAGCCCACATCTCTACCCTCCCACCTGGCCAGCCTGCCACGCCCCCCTGCAGAGACTCTCGCACCAGGTGGGCTCTCAGTCTCCTGCAGTGCCCCCAGCGTGTCTGTGGTCTAGCTCTGTAACAGAACTGCTGCACAGGAGCTCTATTTCTTACACATCTGCCTGCCTGACTCCCCAGCAGGCTGTCCCTGAGGATGGAAATTCCATCTTATCAACCGCTGGTGAGTTAGCTGGGCCAGTGTGAGCTCGCCCCACTCATGACAGGAACCAGCACTGCTTATATGTCACATAACATGAGGTCCAGGGCTGGCGGGTCTGGGGTCTGTCTGGGACTCGGCTCTCTTTCTGAGCAGCTCTAGGATGCTGTTGAGAAAAGGACAGTGCACACAAATGGGCCATTGCAGAGGACTAAATGCAGGGGGAGTTTATAACAGAAAGGGCAGGAGGTGTTCAGGGAAAGCAACATGGAAGGGAGAAACTTCCCAAGAGCTGTCCCCACCCCAAGCCTGAGTAGGCAAAGTGAGGGGCCGGGAACCAGCATTTGGAGACAGCTGTTGCTGGGGTTCAGGCTGCCCTGTCGGAGGGAGGGGTTGCCAGAAAGGAGCTGTGGCTTCCAGAAGAGAAACATGGCACCGCCAACCCAGACAGGGTAGCTAGAGACTCGCCTCGCTTCCTTCCTCTTTCCCCTCTCCCATCAATGCATCCCGGCTTCCTCTCTGACCAAACCCAGCTGGAAACCAGAGGATAAGGAAGCCTATGGGTGTGGCCCATGAAGACCAGAGTCTTGGCACAGAGCTGAGTGGACATGAGTGGACGCTGAGTCCAGAGGGGCAATGGGGCACGTCCAGGTTCTGCATTCTCAGTGTTAGCTTCCATCCTGACACTTGCCAGTCACCCCAGGGCTTCAGCAGGACTGCGGAGCTGCTGGCGTCATGCACGTGTTCCAGCTGGTGACGGGAGGGGAGGGTACGTGAACCGAGTTTGCTGTTCGTATCAGGAAAGCACCAGCAGACTTCCACCTCCATCTCATGGGCCAGAGTGGGCCTGACTTAGTCTGTTCTGTTCTGCTACAACACAATGCTTTGAGGCTGGGTAGCTCATTAACAACAGAAACGTATTTTCTCACAGTTCTGGAGGCTGGGAAGTCCAAGATAAAGCACAGCAGGTTTGGTGTCTGGTGAGGGTCCAGTCTCTGCTCCAAGATGACACCCTGTTGCTGCATCCTCTAGAGGGGAGGGACACTGTGTCCTCACACGGCTGAAGGTGGAGGGCAAGAGAGCTGCACACTGCTTTCATGAGGACCTGAATCCCATTCGCCAGGGAGGAGCCCTCATGACCTAAACACATCTTAAAGACCCCACCTCTTAATACCATCACATTAGCCATTAAGTTTCAACACCTGAATTTTGGAGGGGACACATTCAAACCACAGCACAGTCCGTAGTAGACCGTCAATTCCCAGAGATGTTCACCAGTGTCAGGCCATCCATCAGGAGTGTAAGAATGAATCTATCAAGCTTGCTCAGAGGCAATAAATACACAAACTATAAATAAATGACTAGACACAAGAAACTGTGTTTGTGTTACTATAGTAGACACTGCAAAGATTTGCCAAGTGAAAAACAGACAGTTTATTATCTTAAACTAGCACTCTAAACTGGATTTTACAGAGAGGAAGTTGTAATGTTTCACCCTTGTTGTAATCTGATTGGGAGACTATTTGCATTCACAATCTACCAAAAGGATCATTTTTAAAAGCAGAACTTCCAGGGGCACTGCTAGAGATTTTACTGTGACACAGGAGTCCTTGGAAGAGAAACCTGAGTACGTGTCTGCTCTTCTCCAGGGATGAAGCTAGCGAGCCTCTGCATCTTGCCTGCTGCACATGGGACCATAGCGGGTGCGACCAAGCAGGCTGCCCCCTGGGCCAGCGGTAACTCGCAACCTTGTTTCACACTCGGACCTGCCATACTGTGTGATGGAGCATGCAGGGGTGGGCCCACAGGAAGTGCTGGGGGACGCGGAAAGGGGAGCCTTGGAGCTGTACCCCGAAGTTCCGGGTGGATTCAAGTTCAGGAGCTGCAAACGGCCAAGATGGGGCACAGGGCATGGGGGCTTGTGAGCGATGGGATTGCATGGCTGGGTGGATGCGGGCAGCAACGAGGACAGCCTGTCCCCATCATTTTGAGTTCTTCACTGATGAACTCAAGCCACATTTTGCTCCTGTCACACATGCACATGGTACGCAGATGCACGCACAACCCTGCAGATGCACTGCAGAGACTGAAGAGAGAGTGCTGATCTTGGGGATGTGATTTGGGGACAATAAACCCAAGCAAAGTTATGGATAGATGGGGAGGTTGCAGGGCCTATAGCCCCAGCCTGACAGCTCAGATGAGCTCTTTGGCTCCTCATACTTTCATAAGATCCACGGCATGGAAATAGATGCCATCATGTCACTGAGAAAAGATTATTATGGTTCCCATGAGAATGCTATGTGTCACCAAGTGAGAGACCCCCTGACAGCCCCTTGACTCCTTGGACCACGGCAGGATGTCGTTTACCAGGTCCTCGGTCATCCCTTCGCCCCTGCATAGGTATGATACTCTGTGCTTGCACTGACACAGGCAAAGGAAACTCAAACAGTGACCTGGACAACTAGCCCTTGGAATATTTTCCTTGTGGTAATCTCATATACACCCAGCAAACAAGAGTACGGTATCTACATCTGTGTCTCTGTGTGTGTACACACACACACACACACACACACACACACACACACACACACACACACACACGCACGCACCGAAATTTCTAGAAGAGTATTCATGTAGATTTAGGCCGTATTTCTTGGCGGCGTATGGAAAGAACATTTCCACTGTGTATGTACATATATACAGGGGCACTTCAGAAAGTTCATGGAAAGATCCACGTTATCTCTCAAGTATATTTTTCCACAAACTTCTTAAAGTAGCCTCGTGTGTGTGTGTGTGTGTGTGTGTGTGTGTAAAACAAGTGTTTAAATTCCTTACAATGGTATCACTTTTGTAATCAGAAAAAATAATTATGGCATAAACCAAAGTTTAAGCAGAAATATTAATGTGATTGCGGTGAGCATCTTCCAGCTTGAATTATCCAGTCTCTTTACTTGGCTGTATCTACACCCTCCCCGGCAGGGTGAGTCTTACTCAGACATGTGAACAGAAAGAATCCAAGAAATCCACTTACTCTAAAATAGCTGCTCCCACTGGGGCCTGTTAAGGCCCGACATTCACAGCATTAGGGATCGTCTTCAGGATTAAGGCATAGTGTCTTGACAAGATCCCTACTAAAAAACAAAACCATGCAAAACCTACCATGCAGGGTCAGCTCCCCGGTGAGACACACAGGAGGGGCCTCGTGTGAGCGTAGTGTGACAACGACAGAGCTGGGAATGGCATGGGAGAGGTGAGGCTGGAGCCCATGGGAGGGGGTGGGGATGGGCAGCAAGTTCTGGAGGCAGCCGGGGCAGTGGTATGAGGGCCATGAGTCCTCAGACAGACAGGACAGTTTATGAGTAAGGAGCTAGAAAGAGGCACTGGGGGCACGTAAAACGAGCTTCACGTGTGTGCAGCTATGTGCAGAAATGGCCCAGTCCCACAGCTGCTTGCCAGGTATCGAATCAGCCCAGCTGGGCCCCACCGAGTCCTCTGGACAGATCGCAGCTGAGAACTTTTGGGGGAGGGTGGCGGAGCTTTTCTTTTCTTTTCTTTCTTTCTTTCTTTCTTTCTTTCTTTCTTTCTTTCTTTCTTTCTTTCTTTCTTTCTTTCTTTCTTTCTTTCTTTCTTTCTTTCTTTCTTTCTTTCTTTCTTTCTTTCTTTCTTTATTTTTTCTAAGTTTTATTTTGTCGATATACATTGTGGCTGATTATTGCTCCCCATCACCAAAACCTCCCTCCCTTCTCCCTCCCCCCTCCCCCCCAACAATGTCCTTTCTGTTTGCTTGTCGTATCAACTTCAAGTAATTGTGGTTGTTATATCTTCTTCCCCCCCCCCAGTTTTGTGTGTGTGTGTGTGTGTGTGTGTGTGTGAATTTATATATTAATTTTTAGCTCCCACCAATAAGTGAGAACATGTGGCATTTCTCTTTCTGTGCCTGACTTGTTTCACTTAATATAATTCTCTCTAGGTCCATCCATGTTGTTCCAAATGGCAGTATTTCATTCGTTTTTATAGCTGAGTAGTATTCCATTGTGTAGATGTACCACATTTTCCGTATCCACTCATCTGATGATGGACATTTGGGCTGGTTCCAACTCTTGGCTATTGTAAAGAGTGCTGCGATGAACATTGGGGAACAGGTATACCTTCGACTTGATGATTTCCATTCCTCTGGGTATATTCCCAACAGTGGGATAGCTGGGTCGTATGGTAGATCTATCTGCAATTGTTTGAGGAGAAGGAGCTTTTCTTGAACAGCAATGCTGGATTATTCTGCTACCGTGCAACTGTTCGATAGCTCAGTGTGTCCTTTCCAGCCTCACCCCAGCCTGTGGCCAGTTTATTTTCTGTGGTTCAGTCTCTCGGCAGCTACTCCTGGACTGCTTTCAAATCCATCGTGCTGTTTCTTGCCTGTCAATTTCTCAGGAGACCTTTTACACAATTTATGATATTTTTCCTCCTCTGCACTCGTGTCTACTTTCCCTAAACCGGTTTGTGTGTACTTCCTCCAAAGTTTGAGAGAACGCTGTGAGTCTTGTGAGGGTATTAAGTGTAAGCCTGAATGTACTAGAGTTTACTCCTTGTCGTTACTGCCAAGGTGCGGGACAAGTTCTCATCTCCCGTGCCAAGGAAAATACAGACACTGTACATTAGACATTCTAGATTGTGCTCAGATTAATCCCAGGGGCCTCTCCTTTTATTCAAGGACATTTCCTGGTACCTTGACCTTGCCAGGCATTTCGAATTATTTTGGGTAATTATTTTGTCCTATTTTTCTGGGTCTGGAAGCATGGGAGTCTTTCGATGTGGCTTAACCTGGTCTGCAGGAGCCACTGGAGCAATGGTTGATGACGGTGATTTAAGGCAAGTTTTTTCCAAATTCTCTAGGTTTCCTTTTTATACATAAAATCTCAACCTTGAGGACATTAGGGACTTTTCTGTCATTTAGGCCAACCCTGAGCAATTAATTTTTTAATGGTCCCAGGGCTTTGTATCTTTGTTTTTTCACTTTGATTCTTTTATGGTTAGCAGCTGGAAAAGGCAGCATCTGAAAATATATGGAAGAAATTAATATGTGGCTCAGGGACAGTTTGAAACCATGGTAAAAGTAAAATCATATTAGATGCAACATCAGAAGCCAAAATGGCCCTTGCCTATGGGCATAATTCTTGTCTGTGCTGGGGAAGCCCTTCAAAAAACACGCCTAACCTTCTAGGTTTTCAGTAGTATACAGTAGTAGCTGTACATTTCTTCTACCTTCTCCCAAAGTGTTCCATTTTCCATTTGGATTCGTCTTGGGTCCGTCTCTCAGCAGCCCAGGTGTTTCCTGGTGGATCTCTTGTCATCTTCCACTTGAACAGGTAGTAGTTTAAATAGTAACACGAGACATAAGTTATTGTCCCATCTGCCCCTGTGAAATGGTAAGTCTCATGAACTTAGAAACCATGGGAATTTACTTACTTGCACACAGCACCAAGCAGTTTCTTACTTGCCCACATGGTGTACACAGGTGCACGGTCCCCTCAGGTGTCCAGGATTCTCAGCCCTGCACACCTTGCTCGTGCTGCTTTTTGCCTTGAGCCCTCTAGGGAGAGTTTGGTTTTGCTGGGCCACTTGCAGGCTTTTGCCATGCAGAAGCTGCATCTTAGCTCAAGCCACCGTAGCAAGATATAACAGAATGGGGGCTTAAGCATAGCAATTTATTTTCTCACAGTCCCAAAGGCTGGAAGTCCAAGATCAGGTCCAACATGGTCAGTTGCTGGTGAGGGCTCTCTTCCTGGCTTGCAGACAGCCGCCTTCTTGCTGTGTCCTCACATAGGGGAGAGAAGGAGGGAGACAGGAAGGAAGCTCTCTTGTCTCTTCTTATAATGTCACTAATCCCAACATAGGGGCCTAACTTCAGTGCCTCATCTAACCCCATCACCTTCCAAAGTCCCCACCTCCAAATACCCTCACACTGGGGGCTAGGTCTGCACCCTGTGCCTTTTGGTGGGGACACACAGATTCAACCGTAACAACCAGTAGAATGGACTAGAGCTGCATGTCGAGTATGGTCATTATGTGCTACTTGTGGCTTTGGGGCACTTGAAACACGGCCGGTCCAAATTAAGACATGCTGCAGAGTATAACATGCACACTGGATTTCAAAGGCCTAGTATGAAAAAAAAAAAAGAAAAAGTAAAATTTCCTATAAGTAATCAAACATTTTTGATTATATGCTGAGATGATAATATTTTGGATATCCTGGTTATTGTAACAAATTACTGTAGGGGCTTAAATAACAGAAATTAATTTAATCCATTTCTTTTCACTTTTGAAATGTGTCTGTGAGGGCCGGCCCCGTGGCTCACTCGGGAGAGTGCGGTGCTGATAACACCAAGGCCCCGGGTTCGGATCCTATATAGGGATGGCCGGTTCGCTCACTGGCTGAGCACAGTGCTGACAACACCAAGTCAAGGGTTAAGATCCCGATCCCCTTACCGGTCATCTTTAAAAAAAAAAAAAAAGAAAAGAAATGTGTCTGTGAGACAGTTTCAACTTACACACGTGGTTGGTGTTATACTTCTTTTTTAAAAAAAATTGTATATATTGTAAATCAAGGTGTATACCGTGATTTAAAAAAAAAAAATTGACAACATGGTGTTTTGATCTACATGTACACAGTGAAGCTATTGTTACAGTCAAGGAAAACAATGTATCCATTGTCTCATAGAGTTACCCTTCTTTCTACATCTCTATTTTCTTTTGTGTGTGTGTGTGGTAAGACTACCTAAAACCTGCTCTGTAGGCAAATTTGCAGTGTGCAGGGTTATTAACTACAGCCCTCACGTTGTTCATTAGATCCCTAGACTTATCCTACGCAGCTGCAACTTCGTGCCCTCTGCCTACACCTGGGGTTTCCCCGGCCTCCTTCCCTGGTAACCGCAGTGCTCCTTTCTGTTTCCATGTCGCTGGTGGTGCGCTGCTATTGGACAGTGCCGGGGAGTCACGGAGGGACTGACAAGTGACCAGCACTGGGGAGGAGCTGGAGGCTTTTGCTTGTGATAGGCTCAAGCAGGACAGCTGTGGTCCCCAGACAACATGAAGGTAAAGGCAGGGTTCCTGAAGAAATGCAGCTGTAGGTTGGAAACAAAGCTAACCTCTGAGAGATGAAAGGAAAAGATTAGCATTCCTTTTAAATTATGTTTGGTTTCTGGACTTTGTGTCTTTGAATGCAACTTTATGCAGAGACTGGGCCGCATGGACTCCTGCCTTTTATTTGGTTTATGCATAGTACCTAGAAAAGTCTTTACTACACACATGATCTATGGGGTTATTCACCCCAGATCACAAGTGCAGGGTTTATGGAACTCAGAGGGAAAGCCAAAAGTATCACTGAAGAGAAGAAACAAGGTAACAGTTTAATTCAGTCCTTCCAGGTATAGCACGCTCTCAATTAATTGAAGCTATTCGTAGATCGTATTAAAGAAATATAGGAAAGGACGTCAAAGTACGATGTGAGCCTTACTGGGTCCTGTACTAACGCCACGGAGTGTCTGACTCCTGCCTAACCATTTCTGAGCCTCGGTCGGGGTGCAGAAAATTCGACCCACCGCGTCTTCGAGCCTGGAGGCTGGCGAGAGGGACAGGGAAGCCATACTGGGCCCATTGCTGTCAACTCGATTGCCCTCATTTTGAGCAAGTGCAAACTGATGTGGAAAGTCTTACTTCCTCTTCCTGTTTTCTCTTCTTTTCTTTCCTCCTTCCTTTTTTTCTGAAGAGAAGATGAGGAGGATGAGAAAACTAAAAGGAAGGTGGTCAGACAGAGATGCTTCAAAATAGAAATGAGATAGCAGGAAAAAATTCTTACAATTTCATTCTACCATAAACCTAGCTCCAGTTCAGTAAATCAGTAAATGAGACCAAGATAAAACCACTTGAGATAGTATTTCTTATGAGTTTTTTACAAAAAACTGTCCAGGGCTGGCCGGTTGCTCACTCGGTAGAGTACGGTGCCGGTAACACCAAGGTCAGGGGTTCGGATCCTTGGACCGTCCAGCCTGCCAGAAACAAAACAAAACAGAAACCTGTGATCAGCAATAGTTTTTCCTCATCTGATATGTCCCAGCTGTCAGAGCACTTGTCCTTTGGGGGTGAGAGGGAAGCCAACTTGGACTGAGAATTGCTGAACACCAGGTGGGGCGCTCAGTGCCCACAACGTCGGTGACTCTTACAACAACCCCAAGATGAAGGTTGTCATGTTCCAGAAGAGGAAAAAAAGACGACAGCAAGGTTCAGTCACCTCCTGGGCCACAGTGCTGGCTGGTGGTAAGGACAAGCTCCCTGCTTCATTCCATCCATTCCCCAGGCCACGTCCCCCGTCCTCTGTGCTGCCTCCAGAGCAGGTACTGCAGCACCTTGTCACACTGTTACCAAGACACCGTGACATTGTTGCAATGAAATCCTAATGCAAGATAAATAAGATGGCTCTGCAAGCTACCACTGGGCGGAGGTGAGATTCGTTCTGAATTAGAGGAAGGTGAGGTGCCTGTGGGCCATGGAGCTCCGGCAAGCTTCCAGAAAGTGAGACCAGGATTGAGTGGGGTAGGGAGAGGGATGGGGTGAGACAGGCACAGGGTGTGTTCAGGGTCAGCGGCCTGACCCGTGTCGGGGACGAGGGTCTGCCCACGTGGTAGAGATGCAGGGGTGCTGCTGGAAGACCAGGGTGAGGAGATCGAGTCTGGTGTGCGGAGGTTTGGTGAGCAGTGGAGAGCCGGCGAAGGCTCCGGAGCGAGGGGGAATATGAGCGGAGCAGGTGGTTATGGGTTTCAAGTCAAGGAACGCAGAGTGCAGCCTCCAGGGGTCCTCATCTGAGCCCCTTGCGCCTCATGATGATGAAATGGAGCCAAAGGGGTGAGATGCCTCTCTCGAGCTTGCACAGGCAGGTGAGGGCCGAGAGACCTACGCTGCCTCCATTCCCAGTGCAGGGAGCCTTCCTCCTGCCCCGCCCAGCTGCACGCGGCTCTTTCAATTTACATCAATGAAAATGGAATGAAATTAAAAATTTAGTTTCCCAAACTGCCCTGGCTACATGTCAAGTGCTGAATAGCCACATGGGGCCAGTGGCCACTGTCCTGGACATTCTAGGTCTAGAGCTTTACCGTCATTGCAGAAAGTTGTACTGGACAGTTCTCCTCTTGACTGTGGCTGCTCTGCCTGGTGGCCCTAAAATAAACCCCATACTGCAGGGCTGCTCCCAGGATCCACGCATACATTCCTACCAGTGCTCACAAAGGGTCTGTCCCACTGGTCTGAGGCCATTTAGGGTCTTTTTCAGCTTCCTCTTCCCCTCTGCTCCCTGCTCATTGCTGTGCCCTTGGCAGCATCCTGCCCAGTTCCTGCCCTGAGGTTAGCTGGCCAGAAACCACCTAGGTTTGCAGCTGGAGGAAGTGGACCTGGGGTGACAAGGTGGCTCCACTTTGGCCCAGAATGCCTAGCCTGTGGGCCTGGGGCCAGCTCAGGCTGCAGGACAGGGTGCAGAAGGGGCCAGACAGCAGGCAAGAGCCAGCCTTGTCTGAATTTCTTGAATAGTCCAATGGCAGCTGGCAATTGTATACCCTAGAGCTCATGGTTCCACGGAAACATCTGGAATGCTTGTCTGCACATTCCTCAATGAGTTGTCCTAATAATGGCAGTAGTTCAAGCATTTCAGATATTGTTTTGGGGAAATAAAGCATCTCCTGCTCGTTTAGCTGTGTCGAGTCATTTATGTGTCCTATTCTTTTTGCTCAGTAGGTGGCATTTTTGTTCAGTGATTCTATTTGTAGCTGCCTGTGTTCAACGACTATGACATATTAATTATGCAAAGTAGGATATTATTAATGAAGGAAAAATTAATTCCGCCACTGCTTCTGGGTTTGCTGTGACAGCTCTGTTAATGCTCTCTCATCCCTAATACCATCAACCACTTCTCCGAGCAGCTGCAAATTGATACATTAACATTCAGGGTAAAGGTCAGGGACCGAGGCATGTGAGTGTCTTTCCTCTCAGGGTTGGTGGTGAAAGTGCAGACCTATTTGAGAGCGTGCATTTTTAGGACAGTATTGCAAATCCTGTCCTACTTCCCACTGGGTCAACGGCTTGTGGCAGGAGGGATTGCTCGATCCTCCTCGTCTTCTGGTGAAGCCCACTGCACACAACGCGAGCTCCTCCCACCACCCCTGGATCGGGCAAGTCCGTATTTGATGATTTCCAAGCTGCTCCACACTCTTGTTTCCCATGCAGTCCCTGCAGGCCAGGCAGGGGCCCATCTTCCCCTGCAAGTGCTCCTTCCCCTCTGACTCACTCTGGAAGCATGAGCTGGGCTGCCACCAGCTTGACTTCCAGGGCACCAGACGCCTGCAGAGAGTTTTAGTATGTGCCCGGTGTCCGCTTTCCCTCCGTGCCTTCTGCTCGACCTGATCCTGTGGTCGGGTGAGCCAAGTTCAGAAACAGAATGTTTTTTGGAACTTGGAGGATATCACCCTGTGTCAAGAGGGAACACCCCTTGGAAAGGTCGTGCCATTATGGCGTGTTCACTAAATCACTCCACCTTCTGTCATGAGACTTGGCTGGGCCTGGGAAAGGAGGTGCCCAGCTCTCCTGGCAGTGAGGGCAGAATGCCTGGTGCCACATTGGGGAGGGGCACCAGGAGGGCATCTGGCCACTAGAGGACCTCTCCAGGACGACAGCATGTTGACTCTTGGTTGGCTGAGGATCTGAGTCTGCGTCTGGGATGGCGATTCGCCCCACTCCACCTGAGGTCACAGACGGAGGGGAATGAGACTGGCTGCTGGGAGTGTGCAAAGCCCCCTGGTGTCTGGAGTCCCTCGACCCTCGTTGGATGTTTCCATGACATCTGTCACTGTCCTTCTCTTCCCTAAGACTCCTGGGGCCCTGGCCCCTGTCTTGAGACCTCCCATCTGCATAGACTGTCCTGATTCCTCCTTTCCCATGATCTTCCCTACCCTCCACCCTCTTCCAAACCCGTCTATCCTGTGCCCCTTCTTTATGAGCCCAGTGCTGGGTGGTGGAGAGAGATCAATCACAGATGTGGGACATGGCCCCAGGCTGGGAGAAGGAGAAGATGGTTGGGAAGTCTGAAATGAGAGCTGCAGAGTCAGACCAGGTCCCAGATCGGCAGAGCTGGTCCTTCAGGGGCGGTGAGGGAGGATCTGTCCCAGGCCTCTCGCCCAGCTTCGGTGGTTTGCTGGCGATCTGTGGTGCTCCTCAGCTTGCAGGTGGCATTTTGCCTGTGTCTTTTGTACTATTCCTCTGCATACGCCCCTTTCTCTTCTCATGGCCATCGTTTTAGAAGGACCACATCTGATTAGGGCCCTACCTTCCTCCAGTATGACCACCTCTTAGCTGATTACGTCTGCAACAACCCTATTTCCAAAGAAGGTCACCTTCTGAGGTACTGGAGGTTAGGGCTTCAACATGTGAATTTGGGGAGAGGGACACAATTTAGCCCATAACAGGAGCAAAAACCACACTAGGGGGAAGAACCTGGTGCTGGGGACCCCGTAGGCTCTGATCATGAGGGACACCTTTGGAGGTGGAGAACATCTCTCATGACAATTCCTGCTGGAGCAAACTGTGCTTAGCAGGGTTTGTAGGGCTCTGATCCCAAAACAGGTCTGCACTGCATGTGTGATGAGTGCGTGGAGATGGGGGGCAGAGATCTTGAGGCACAGGAGAGACCCTGAAAGACACAGTGAGTTGCTGCACTATTTAAAGAGATCACAGCACAATAATTTTACCTATGGTTGCACCTGAGGGAAAGCATGTATCAGCGAGAACTCTTTTGGGTGTAAACAAAAGAAATCCAATCCAAGTGATATTGGGAGAAGGGAGATTTATTGTAAAGTTAAGGTAGCTGCAGGGAAGGTGGAGTATGGCTGCCTGCAGGGAGCACAGGAGCAAATATCATAGAGCTGCAGGAGAGCTCTTCCCGCCCCGTCCCCAGCTTTGCTGTCACCACAGGTGGAGGGGCAGCTTTAAGCAATTTTGAGCCAAGGGTGGAGTCATTCCCCTGAAGAAGAGGCGAGTTCTTTAGGGTGGAGACAAGAACAGTGCTTAACTATTCCCTGAGTGACATTGTAAACGTCCCAAGGGGAAGGAGCCGTGTCCATATTTCTTAGGAGGAGGGGCCTCTGGGAGGTGAATAGGTCACGAGTTTGCCCCCGCAGGGGCCTCTCTGTGTGTGCTCCCATGGGCCTGTAACTCAGGGGCACTCCCGGGTGCAGGCATGTCCACAGCGGTGCCACCTGCTCACACTCTGCTGGCCGGCCGCCTCGTTTCCTGTGTTCTGCGTGGTCACGTGATGGGATGGACTTGAGTCTGTGGTAGCTGAAGTGGGGTGACAAAAACCCACTGTGTGCTAATGACAGCTGCAGCAGTTGTCAGAGACCGAAGGAGCCCTGGCCTCTGGAGGGACTCATTGCAATCACTGGGTCTGGATGAGTTGTGTTACATGGCCCGCCCTCGGCTCCTGCCTCCCTGTCCAGGTGGCACCTCAGTCCCCTCCGCCTGATCGTTGTAGGAACAATATTACCCCACCTGTGACCGAGGTGGTGTGTGCTACCACCTCGTGGTTGATCAACAGCAACTGGTATTTCTTGGGCCCAGGGGAGTGGAGTCCATAGTGCCCTGTTGCCTGTGGTGCTCTCAGGGACCCCATAAACCCCTTCACAATCTGGCCCAGGTCTTCCTAATCATAACCCACATTGCCCTGCCCCGTGCTCCCATCACACAGCTTCCAGACGTTTTTACACCATGGAGTATGATTTTTAGTCCCCCATCTGCCTAGGGTGCCATGTCCCGGCCCTGCCGGGGGACATCTGCACTCTCCTTGGCCCAGTTCCAGTGCCCGCTTCTGTGCTTTTGTGTATTTCCAGCAGCCCAGGCCCTCCGTTCCCAGCGCCCTGTGTGAGGTCACTGCCGGCGTGTCCTCTTCATGCGGCTCCTCTGAGGCCTGACTGCCACCTTCCGTGTCTCCTCTAGTCTGCTTCTGCCCGTAGCTCCAGACTTGACTCTAACAAACCACAGGCATCTCGACTCGATGTCCATTGGTCCCCTTGCACTCTGCACGTCCAAAGCAGAATCTTGACTTCCCCGGGTTCGCACGTTCAGATAAGTGGCACCACCCTTTGCCTGATTGCTCAGGAAACACCCAAGAAGCATTTCTGGTTCTCCTAACCTTGTGTCCAAACCAATCAGCAGGACTGTCTCTTCCTTCAAAATACACCCCGAATCCGGCCTGCCCTCACTATTCCAGCCCGTGCCGATGGCGATCTCACTTGGAGAGCGTTGACGGTGGGTCTCCTGCCTCAGCCTTTCCACCCGCTGTTCTGCACAGAGCAGCGAGGGTGAGCTTGCAAAATACGACAGAGCCCCCAGCCCCCCACGCTCCCAGCCCACCCAGAACAGACTGCAAAGCGCCCAGCAAGGGCAACAAGGCCCGCACGACGGCCCCCGCCTGCCCCTCCAGATCGTGTCCCTTGCTGCTGCTCACCTGCGACAGGGGCACTGCCCCACGTTTCTTTCTCACTCTGTATGGAGCCCCTTCCCTGCCCTTAGAAGTGTTCTCTTCACATGGTTTAGTTCAAACACATTTGCCTGAGGAGCGTTCTCCTGCCACTTCTCCTGACTCACTCAGCTTGCGTGAGCTTGCTGTCATGTCACTAATCCCCACCTGCGGTCTATTGCATTATCTGACTGATCTTATTTGTGAATGAAAACTCTACAAGAGCAAGGACTTGGCCTTGATAACTGGTGTGCACCCAGGCGCCCAGAACAATGCTGGACATGGAAGGCATCTGAAGAACACCTGCTGTGACGAAAATGGTGGAGGCCGTGTCCCTTGCCACACTGTCGGCGCCTGAACCTGCCCGCTGCAGCCTTTGTTCCTGGCATCAATACACGCTTGCTAAGGACACCAGCAAGTACATAAAAATGCCATTCGAAAGAGCGCTACCAAAGATCTTTCAAGTTGGACTCTTTGTCCAAGCCACCACCTTTGGATTTATAAATTAATGTGCTTTTGTAAAGCTCATGATCAAGACGGGCTTTTAAGTTTTAAGAGCACGCTAGGTCTCAGAAGCCTAGTAAATTTCTTTTAAGTCACAGGAAAACAATCGTCTTCAGAAACACCTGGCTCATACCATGGCCTTCAGGCTTGCAGGGCTGAGGGACACTTACTGAGTGAGCGGCAGCATATCTGTCACCCTTTCATTTCCTCAACCTACGGATGTGCCACGTTCCAGGTGCTGGCACACAAGACGCAGGACACGGCCGCGCCTGTGTGGCCTCACTCTCCAGATGGCAAATGAGTGTCGGGATGGGAGGGCAGAAGACGCCGTGAGCACAGGTGGGGCAGCTTGCCAAGCCCCGGGGAGGGTGTCGGGGAAGCTTGAGAGTGAGCTGACCTGGAGAGAAATGTCACTGGAGGCAGAAGGCAGAGCAGGTGCCAGGCTGGAGAGGGCAAGAGGAAGGCGCGTGGGGTGGGGGAAGCTGAGCGAGGAGAGGGCTGGGCCGTGGGGTCCAGGGAGGGAAGGAGGTGGCCCGTAGGCCCTGCTGAGAATTTGCATTTGATCTGGAGGCCATTGGAAGCCTCAGGAGGATTTTAAACAGAAGACAATTACGAGGTAAGAGATAAATCTCAGAAAGCTCACCAGGAGGACCAGGAGGCAGCGAGGTTGAAGGCAATAGGCAGAGGCTGGAAACTCTGGAGGCTCTGGGTGATGCTGGCGAGGACTGAAGGAAGCTGTACCAGGGCTGCAGGGAGGACGGGCAGTCCTGCGGTGGGTGACGAGGGGCCTGGGGACCCGTGGGAGGAAGCGGGGGGAAGGGGAGGGGAGGGGAGGCCAGGATAACCCACTCCTGTCCTGGGCCACCAGGAGCAGGGGCTGCACCCAGGGAGGTCAGGGGAGCAAGTCTGGAGGGGAGAGGTGAGTTCAGCGTGCATGCCTTTAAAAAAATTTTGGCAAAATATACATAGCATAAAACTTACCATGTTAACCATTTTTAGGTGTGGAGGTAAGCACACTCACCTTGCTGCGCACCGAATCTCTAGAACTTTTTCATCTTAAAACTAAACTCTACCATCAAACACTAACTCCCTATCCACATCCCCACCCCCTGGCCTTTCTACTTTTTCTGTCTCTAGGAACTTGAGGACTCGAGATTCCTCATAAGCAGAAACATACAGGAATTGTCCTTTTGTGACTGGCTTATGTCACTTAGCAGAGGCGGCCTCTCCACCTTGGACTTCCTAGCTTCCAGAACTGTAAGAAATAAACCTCTTTTCTTTAAAAATTACTCAGTTGTAAGTATTCTGTTATAAGTAACAGAAAACAAACTAAGACAAGAGTCTTGGGAGTGTTTACCTACTTATTAAAAATAATAAATTGAAAGGGAGAGGCTGAGGTTGAGACAGAGAATCAATAGGCCAAGACCCTGGAGGGAGTTGAGGGAATGGAGCCCAGCAGGTGGGGGTTACTGTGAGTAGGAGAGACGGTGAGACGGACACAGGTGTGTGCACGTGTGTGTGTGGGTGGGGAGTGAGAGGGAGACTGGAGTTTATCTCAGTCCTGGCGTTCTTTTTCGGCTCTTTGAACTGGGAGGGAAAACCTTTTACTCTGGCTGAGATGGGGGCTTGGGGGTGGGTGACTTCAGGAGGGGTAGCTGGGGTGGGAGGGGGCAGGTGCCGTGGGAGGACCGTGGGAGGCCACTGGGCTGAGGCCCCACCTCTGCTTCCTTATGCACCAGGGTTTGACACTGTGGCCCTGCCACCTGCTACAGCTACTGAGAGAAACAAAAGAGGGGTGTTTGTAAAAGCCTTTGCAGTTGTAAAGTGCTTTCATCTCACATAGTTATACCTATATAAACGATGCCTAATGAACCAACGATGAATTGAATCATGGCAGATAAAAGCAAACCCTAAGAACTACCCTGGTAGATCTCTTCCCCTAACTACCCCTATGTTTCACTATATCACCAGCATCACCCCTGATTTTCTGTCTTTCTCCGCAACATTGGCTGAGAAAGGAGACGAAAGGCAAGATGTACCTATTAGAATTAGCTGTGACTGGAGGTAAAAAATAATTCCACCTAACAGCAGCATAAAAAGGATGGAAGACTCCCTCCCATAGCCAGGAAGCCTGCAAACATAGTGTCCGTGGCTTTCTTACCACACTGTCCCACCAGGCGTGGCTTCCACTCCCAAGGTTACTTCACAGTCCAAGAGAGCTGCCAGAGCGCCAGCTATTAGGTTTCTTTTCCAGCCAGCAGGGTGGAAGGAAAGCAAGAAAGATCATGCCCCTTCCCCTCAGGAACACTTTCTGGAAGGTGCCCAGGCCAATGCCACTTTCATCCCATGTCCTGGACTTGGACATAGCCACAGTTCATGCACGAGAGGCTGGGAGGTGGAATCTTTATTCTAGGTGGCCAAAGGGAGAGCTCATATCCGGTCTTTCCTGATTGAGGGGGACAGGATGTTAGAGACCCCTGGCTCTGCCCCAGAGACAGGCTGGAGGAATGGCACCTTAGAGTGATAGTAGATGACTCAAATTTGCTGTTGCTTCCAATTCTTTTTAGAAACGGATAGGGTAGTGATAAAAAGAAGAATGATGGAGTTTGACCCTTTAATGAATTAGCCTGTCAGAGCCAAGTCATGCACTGGAAAATAATTTCCTTTCCTGGGGGGAAAAAAGGACAGTACCTTGACCTCTGGTCTTTGAGTTTTAATCCATTGCTGATTATAAACGCTCTTCTGGTGTTTATGGGTCTCATTCCCAACCGTCCCTCCAGTGGTGCCCTAGAGTGTTTCCCCCAAGCGTGGCCCTCCGTAATATGACCTTACACCTAATCTTACCCTACCCATCAGTCCTAGGTTATGCTGTGTCCCAGCTTAACCATTAACCACATCACCTTTGCTCCAAAGTGTTCTGCTTGGACTATTGTCTGAACCACCCGCATCAGAAGTGCCTAGAAGTTTGCTAAAAATGTAGATTTCTGGGCTCCATCTTAGCAATAGTCATCTAAACTTTCGGACATAGGGTCTGGAATGTTGCCTTTTAGACAAACAGGCAATCAGGTTTGAGAACCAACGTTCTCACGCTGCATCAGCCTAACCAGGGATTCTGCATGGATTTTGCCGATGGGAACAAGGGAAGCCTGGGGGTTACGGCGTGGAGACTAAACTCAAGTCTCCTGCTTGTCATCCTAGTGTTTTCTCCTCATGGCCACCCTGCTGGAAGATGCAGGCTCTAGCCCTGGTTCGTCCTGGTTCAGTGCCCTCCAGTGGAGCTAGTGATGCCCAGGCTATAGCTCCTCCGGCTGTTGTAAAAACCCAGTAGGGTGACCACCACGAACTTACTGTGACAAGTCAAAGATACTCCGGGGAGAGCTCATTTTCCATGACTATCTTTGGGTGTCCTGAGTGAGGCTGTGTGTTGCACTCTTTTACCTGCCTGCAATCCTGCCAACTGGACCAACCCTAGACTGAGCTAGAGCTGAGTCTGGAGCTCACAGACCCCTCAAGCCTGTTCACAGACTGGGTCACCAGACCCCTCACACACCAGGTAGGGTCCGCAGACCCCTCACACGCAGCTCTATGAGCTAGGTAACCAGCAAACAGGCCCGTGGAGCCGTAGGTTTGAGAGCATGGCCGTGCGCGGCAGACACCCAAGGCACTGGCCAGCCAAGCCAGTGCTGTGCATGTGCACTGACTCCACCCCCCGCCAATTTGCTTCCAAAGAATGCGCGACATCACCCCCAACCGGAGGGGCAGGCGAGGGGGCCTGATTAAATTATTCTATTTTCCCAACACTGTGTTTTTGTAAACTCACATTTTCTGTAAGAATCTAATCTATGGCAAGGAAATCATTGGGGCGTTCTGGTGGGTGTGCAGTGGTGCTGCGTTTTGGTTTAATGTGCTCTGGTGAGTAAGGAACCAAGCACGACGTGATGACAGAGGCCTTTCGGGCCAGGGTGATGACAGCCTGCCAGGTCTGCGAGGCTCAGAGGACCCAACCTGGCTGACCCCGGCCATTCCTGGCCTCATTAACGTGCCAGACATTCCCTCTAATTATCCACTATTAACACCACCCAGAGTCCACATTTACACACGATCGCGCATCTCAGAGGCCGGCAGACCTGCTGCTCTGTAACTTCGGTTGTGGGCTGTGTCCTCAGGCCAGCAACCTGCCTGCCAGGCTGCCAAGCTATGTCCTCACCAACATCCCATATTTTCTTGGTTATGAAAAGAGGATAAAAATTATTCGTTGGCAATTTAGTCACTGAACATGATAGTGACATCTCTGAGACAGCTTTAGTAGCGCAAGCCAATGAATTTGGACCCGTCTAATACAAAGTTGAAAGCTACTTGAAGAAAGCTGTTTTGGGGTTTTTTTTTGTTTTTGTTCTTTCCATTTGGTGAAATGTCAGGGAAGTGTTGGGTTGGAAGGCTAAAAAATTCTCAGAGAAAATAACTTGCTTTAGCTAGCAGCAAAGGCCTTCTTACCAGAATATCCTGGGCAAGTCCTCGGGGTTACACATCCGGAATTATGTTTATTAGGTGAATCTCCTGACACTGAACTTCAGCAATCTCAGAATTTGTGATAATTCAGAGACCGATTCATATGAAGTTGACTTTACCACGTTTGACAATGTAAGATTTACCAAGCAAATGTCTAAATTATCTGACAGATGATGTGTTTGCAAGTCCTTTCAAACCAATTTTTTAAGTGTCGGAAGGGGAATGCGAAGTGGCTGGAAGCCTTGCAGGTGCTGGACCCGGCGTGGCAAGTGGGAGAGCCAGGGCAGGGCCTGAGTGTGGGCCTAGATCTGCCGCTTCCGGACTTCAGCCATCCCCCCCAGGAGCGGTCACTTAGCTGCCGGGTGGAAGGACGGTGACTGCAGGGGCAGCGTGGAGGACGGAACGCCGTGGGTGCTCTCTAAGTGTCTAGAGACACTGCCTCGGCCTCGGCTGCACCTCGAAGAGTGCTCTGCTTTGTGAAAACACTGGAGGGCTCTGCTAGCCTCTGCTGTCAGGGATGTTCGTGGCCGCGTTGTGCTGGGTTGCTGTAAATGGCCAAGAAACAAACAGGTCTTCTGCAAAATACACTTAGATGCACATGTAGTCCCAAATCACTGAGATCCACAAGGATGGAGGAAAAACAGCAAAACGTTGGGGCACTAAACAGAACAAGCCCGCGAGCGATGTCTCTGGCACCCCTTCCTCTCCCCAGCTTTGTCACACGGTCCTGAAGTGAGTGGGGGACCCTGTGAGCTTTCCTTAGCTGTTGTAACAAATCGTCACAAATTTAGTGGCTTAAAACAACACAAATTTATTATCTTACAGTTCTGTAGGTCAGACGTCCAACACCGGTCTCACTGGGCCAAAATAAGGTGTCGGCTCGGCTATTCCTCCTGGAGGCTCCCCGGAGCACCTGTTTTCCTGTGCTTTCCAGCTTCAAGGCCACCCACATCCCTGTCACATGGCCCCTCCATCCTCAAGCCAGTGGCAGCAGCACCTCTCTGACTCTGCCTCTCTCATCACATCTTTCTCTGGCTCCTCTTGCTGCACTCTCGAGGACCCCAGTGATGACACTGGGCACCTGGGATGATCTCCCATCTCAAAGTCAGCTGATGAGCAGCCTTGATCCCTTTTGCCACGTCACCTACCACATGCACAGCTCCTGGGGATCAGGATGTGGACGTCTTTGAGGGTCACTGTTCTGGCAGCTACAGGGGGCACCTTTTGTGTGGCCGATTCAGTTTCTACTGGTTGAGACAGAAGCTCCAAGGGGCTTTGCCAAAGCAGCTGCAGTGGGCAGTGAGGAGCAGTGGTTTCTATCTTTCATTTTGAGGTTCCAGTCGAAGATTTAATTCCTTGCCCAGGAGATATTCCCCAGGATTCACTTCTTATTAAATCTCGGGGAGTTCTGTGTTATGAAGTGGGGTGGGCTGGTTTATCTTGCTCAGGCCCTCATCTGAGCTTATGAATCCTCTCTCCATGATAGGAACCCAAGGCCCAGGCTGTTGCTACAGAAGACTGAGCCCCGTGGCAGTAACGCGTGTAGACCAAGCGTTGTCCACACCGCCTTCTGGTGGGACCCGGTAGTCTCTCGGCTGGTCTCTGGGTGTGCTCTGAATCGGGGGGTGGGGGCTTGTTAGAAAGCAGAACCCTGCTCCCCATCCCAGTCCATCAGAATCAGGGCTTCTCGTGCTGGGGCCAGCGGAGCCGCAGTTTTTTGTACCGTTTTTCTTTGTGGTTTTTGTGCAGGACGGACACAGGCAAGCTAGCATGGTGGATTGCCACTGCCAAGTGGGGAGCACAGAAAGCTATGGGGTCTGCTGATCCATCTCTTTCAAAAGTAGGGGATTCTAACTCATCTCTGCTTACTCTTGGCACCCATAAACTCTGAAATTTGGATCGAAGTTAATATAGAACCAATTTAAGAAACAATGGCGTTTGGTAATCCATGACGTGTTGCCAATAACAGACCCTTAATGTGGTTTTTACAATGGGGTTTGGGATGGAATGAGCTACTCTTAGAGTCATTAAGGGATAGGCCACACTGAAGAAGTCCCTGCCCCTGCATAATGCCCTTGCAAAGTGCACATTTTCTTTCGTTTTTTTCATAGATACAATTTTTTCTAAGCTTTTGCACTTAAGATTCATGCACATTTCTCATCAAGAAAAACCCTTCCTCAATATGACTTAATGACTGCATAGTACACCGTCATGAGTGTTCTATAATTTACCTAAACATTCTCCTTTTGTTGGGGCCCCACAAGGGTTCCAGACAGCACCCCACATCCATGATTACATGCTTCACCTGTCAGGCGGGCCTACCGAGAGCACCCCTCCTGGGGAGATGGCATCATGGGATCTGAGATCTGCATGGCAGATGGATCAGGAGAGGGGCAGGCGAACTTCTGTAAAGAGCCAGACAGTAAATATTTCAGGCTTTGCAACTACACAACTCTGTCATTGTAGTGCAAAAGCAGCCAGAGACTCTATGTCAACAAATGGGTGTGGCTGCATCCCAATAAAATTTATTTACAACAGGTGCCTGGAGGATCAGGCCATCAGCATTTGCATTGCTCTTTGGGTCATCTAAGGGGAATGAAGGTCCCAGTGGTGTTCGCAGAATCAAGTGTAGCCCTTGAGATCAGAATAGAGAATAAAACCTCAGCAGGGTGGACAGTTTGTACCGCATCTTGCTTCCCAATATAACAGCAAGAGCTTCTTGGTGCACACACAGGAATTCTGTCTGCAGATGGGGTGTTATGCGTGGACCCTTCTGCTAGGGGTCATCAGGAGGACTTCTTGGAGAAGGCAGTGCTTGAGCTGGTCTTGAAAGATGATGAGATCTTAACAGGATGAGATGGCTGAGAAGAGCCTCCCAGCAGGAGGTAGCTGTGTCAGCAAAGAGACACAGAACAGGAAGAGAGACACAGGCTCTCTCCCTCTGAAGCAGAACGTACATCTAACATGTTGCCACTAGAAGTCACTCTACTGGATAGTGGAATGATTATTTTTAGTAGGGAAACTGCCTCGGTTCTGGCTCTGCCACCCACTTGGGTAAGAAACAATTTCTTGCACCTCAATTCCTCATCTGTAAAATGGGTTTGATAACAGCACCTATCTCATACAGACTGTCATGCAGCTGGACTGTGTTCCACCAAAATTCCTATGTGAAACCCTGACCCTCAAAGTGACTGCACTTGGAGATAGGGCCTGCAGGGAGGTACTTAAGCCTAAATGAGGTCATAATGGTGGAGCCCTGATCCCATAGAACTGGTGTCCTTACAGGAAGCAGAAGAGACACCAGAGCTCTCTCCTCACATGCACAGGGAAAAAGGCCATGGGGGGACACAGCAAGAAGGTGCCACCTGCTAGTCAAGGGGAGAGGCCTCACCAGAACCCAACCTTGCTGACAGCTTATCTTGGACTTCCAGCCTCCAGAACTGTGAGGACACACATGGCTGGTTTAAGCCACCCAGTCTGTGGTATTTTGTTATGGCAGCCCGAGCACACTGAGACACGGGACTTTGTGAAGAAGGGTGTTACGTGTAAAGTGCTCAGAGCAGCACGGCACAGAGTGAGCGCTCGTTCAGCGCCGGGGTGGTGGTGATGTTGCTGCTGTTAGGAGGGAGGCATCCTGCACCTCCGGAACCCAACCTCCCGGTTTCCGCTCCTTCCGTTCTCACAGTACTTCCTAGACGGCCGGGCTTCAGGACAGCTGCGGTCTCAGCTCTTGTGGGACCGCGGAGGTATGATTTGGGGTCCCTTCCGCTCCCCTTGGCTGGGTGGGTGCCGTCTCCTCTTTCTTAGGGTGGTCTTCAGTGAAGGGCCCAGCGGGAGGCTCCTCTGCCATTACACAGTCAGTGGCTCCGTGAGCGTCTCACAACCCCTGCGGTGTAAGCAAACAGACACGATGGATTGTTTGACCTTCCTGATCAGGAAGCGGAGGCACGGGAAGGGTGATCTGCTCCAGAGTGGTCATCTGACTTAGTGCTGTCACCTGTGTGTCACCCAGGGCCTGCAGGCACAGTGCTGGGATGGGGCGCACAGGCTGGCCTGGAGACCTCCCCCTCCCTCCAGCCCAGGCTCAGGGTGGGCTAAACAGGGCTATGCTGAGATAGGGACAATCCAGTCTCCCTGAGGGGAAGCGCAGGCAGGTGGCTCCCAGGACAGTGGCCGAGCCCTGTGGTCACCACGCTCACTCCACCCAGAGTGCGAGTGGGGGCTCTGCTCCCACGGCCAGGCCAGGACCACAGTCTCTTCCCATCACTTCTCTGTTGTGCCACCAGCCTGTACCTGCGAGCCTCTCAGAATCCTTTCCCACAGGTCACTGCCCAGAGCCTCGGGGAGGGGGCTGTAGCACCAACCCACACTGCTGATCTCTTCTCCCCTCTGTGTCCTGAGACCACGGCCCTGTTCCGATTCCTGATTGAGCCTGTCCTGCTGTCCTTCCCTGTCCTTTAATCATGCCTACGTCCACCCCTCCATCCTCTCGGGGCCTTCTCGTTGGAAAATCAACACTTTCTGCACCTCTAAAGGGTTCACCTCAGGAGTCTTCTACATGGAAAGCTGCCCTAGTGAATTTAAGTCATCATTTTGTTCCCTAAATTCAATGTCTAGCCAACCTTTCAGGAACACAGCTGCCCTGGAAAGTTTCCCTGGTGCTTAAGAAGCATCCGTGGGGGTAACAAGTAAGCTCTTCTGTGATAACGATGCTCCCTTTCTGTAATTTGCAGTTACTTTAGTCAGACCCTTTAGGACACAAAATATTGATTCATTTTAATGAATAAGAAGTTTCTAACATATGATCCATAATAACTGCTGAGCTCTTATTAGGAGTGTCTAGTGCTTTGAAGCATGTAAATTAAAGTCTTGATAATAACAGTCCAGCCCATCAGCAAATTGTGATCATAAACTGTGGGGTACAGAGGTGAGATTTCTCTATTGCCAAACCTTGCCGATTTCTGCCCAGCTGCAGTCTCCCTGTGCCCTGCTCCTCTTTCCTCGGCCTTGGTTGTGGCTCATGGCTGTCCTCCCCAGCCCTGCTGTGTGATCACCCGGGTCTACTGAGAGGCAGACACCAAGACAGGATGAAAGACCAAGGATTTTATTCAACAAAATGCCTGTGAGAGAAAATGGGGCAAGGAATAGAGACAGCTGGGGGAGCCCTCAGACTGGGGAGCCACCCTGACGCTGGCCCTGTGAGCAGGGAGGGGGTGTCCTTGCCTGCTGACAAGTCTGGGGTGTGCAGGGAACTTGGGAGGGACGGGCTGGAGCTGGCTCGCATGAGCTTGCACAGTCAGCCCTGGCTCGCACCAGCTCACCAGAGCAGGTCGTGAGGCAGCTGCTAAACCACCGATAACTTGAAATTGGCCGTGATGCTCACTGTGGAAACTGGCCGATACAATACGCCAGGGCTCTATATTTTTCAGGGAGCCAGTCGGTGTTCCACCACTGGCTGTGGGAGGTCTTTGAAGCCAAAGCCGCCTCTTAGCAGGGTCTTGCACCTCCCAGAGGGGGCTTGCCTCAGTGTCCCCACTGCACTCAGTGGCAGGCTGATGCAACCCGTGGGCAGCGTGGACTTGGCGCTGTATGGCATGGATGACCCCAGAGTGCCACGGTGGGGCTTGTGGATTAGGCTCCTGGAGCTGTGCAAGACTCAATTTTTCAGTGGCCAATCTACTTTTCAACAAACCCAAATTCCTCCCCTCCACGGTGGGGCCCCAGCACCCCCTGCTCTTGTCTCCCAAGCTGTCCTGGTGGTGTCCGACCACCCCACGACACCCCAGGCCCAACTCCAAGCTGCCCTGTGCTTGGAACACCTGTTTCTGGCCCCTCCAGCCCACAGGGTCAGGTTCCTCAATTCTAATTTCTCGTGGACTCGAGGTCCCTTTGGTTAAAAGGAGGTGACGCCCACCCCAGATAGTGAAAGCGGGGAAAACCTGTTCTAAGGAAAGCGGGCTCTCCAGGCCCCCAGGCAGGAGGTCTGGGTGGGAGGTATGGTGGCTGTTGCTGCGGGGGCCTGCAGCATGGGAGGCCTCGGGGTCAGGACAGCTGCTCCCCCTGAGACCCATGTCTTTGTCTCTCTGTGTCTCTCTCTTTCTTTGTCTTGCTCTGTATCTCTCTGTCTGATGGGGTCTTCTGAGCCTGACTCTTCCCCCCACCTCAATGACTTTACAGGTGTTGCAAGCCTGTGGCAGGAATCCTCTCAATCAGATCAGCTGGTCTGCACGGCACCTTCTCCCAGTGCCTGCTGCACAGATGGCTGAAGGGGCCTTTTCGTCACTTTGAGACAGGCCGTGCCCCCTTCCCAGTAAGACTTTCGTGGGGAGCGCCCCAGCTCCTGAAATCCCTGGCACCTCCTTCCTCGAGCTGTTGCTGGAATGCACCTGCTCTGTCTCTTCTTCTAGACAGCAGGGAGGCGTCGCGGGCTCCATAACATTCACTGACAATGAATTAAATGAGCAGGGAACATCTGTCGGGTTTGGACCTCACTTTGTCTTTCGGTAGCTGCTTGTCCTTGTGCGGTGAAAGGGCTTCTAGTGTGTGTGTGTGTGTGAGGGGGGGGGTGTTTGAATTCCATTAAGTGTTTCTAATGATTTATTCCTTCTGAGAGGCTAGAAATGGAGGACTGCAAGGTCCTGGGAAGAAGGAAATCACTTGGAGGTAAATCCAAGCACTAAAGTGGGACAGTGTAGAAACTTCAGCTTCTGAATCCCCACTGCTCCCTGTGTCCCCTCCTCCTGCCACTACGTCAGCTGCTCCTACACTGAAAAACACTGAGCCAGGTGTCAGAGGCCCGGCCACCGCAGCAGGTCTCTGCCTCATCCGTAAAGTGAGCTCCAACCCGCGCATTCTGTCCTTTCTCCCGTGGGAAACAGTGGTAAACCCTGAAATACCTATGTCCTCCCCACCTCCTCCCCCAGTGGAGGTTCAATGGGAAGACTAAGTTAACCTGGTTTGTTTGTTTTGTAGACTATAAATATTGACTGTCCTTCTGTTCCAGAGATTCTTTAAAAGAAATGCATAACGTTCTTTCATTAAAAAACAAAAAGGTCACAACAAAATGTAGGGTGGGACTTCGCAGGCTGTGGTGCCCTTTATCCTATTGCTGCAGAAAAGTGAAAGGACCACATCTCCCACGGATCAGGACAGAGGAGGAGGTACTTTACTAAACATTAAAGAAATAGGATTTTCAGTAGGTCCTCTGTGCACGTGGCACAGAATGGGAAACGAACCGCAGAGAACGGAGTGAAAGGGGGTCCCCAAAGCACTTCTGTGCCCATCTCTCAAGCATCCTTCCCCAGGTAGAATGGGGTCTTTTCAACGTTTTTCAGGTGATGTGTATTCATGGCCACGCTTGATTCCTTCCAGGCTTATTTCTGCAAACCCTGCCAGGGTTGTCCAAGAACATCTAAAAGGCGGAGAGGCCCTGAGCTTTGATCCGACTGCTTAATTGCCTTTACTAATCACACAGAGATCAAGATGATAAAAATAGCCTCCAGGGTTGGCCGGGGGAGCCAGTCCCCTTGATGCGGGTTTTAGAGGGCAACAAGGATTGAGCTCTGATAGACTCCTAGTGCAGCCTAAAATCATTGCTTTAATTAAATGAACTCACCCTAACCCTGAAGCTATGCAAATATCTTGACACTAGCTCTTAGATTATTTACATAGAAGCAGATGGAAAATAGGAAGGCACTTTCTGGAAAAGGTTGCAAGTTGTTTTTCTAAGTGCTCTGTCCCCAAGCAAGATGGAAATTTCTAGAGCTCTCCCCCTGCCATTCTTTCTCTTTTTTCTCTCCTCTGTCTGTTTCTCCCTCTTCTTCCTTCCCTCCCTTCCTTGCCTTCTCACTCTCTCCCTCCTTCCTCTGTCTCTCTCTTTCGCCCCCTTCTCTCTCTCTTCTCTCTCTCTTGTGTCTCCGTCTCTCTGCCACTTCACCCATCTTCCCAGTGTTTTCTCTTAAATCGGAACTTCTGATTGAGAGGTTTGTGTTTCTGAGCATTTGCCAGTGCCTTCTCATTTTGGAATATTCTCCTAGTCAGCAATCCATGTCCTTTAAAACCTGGCCTGAGACTCACCCCCTGCAGGAAGGCTCCCAGGATTACCACCATAGCTTTCAGATGAATTTGTCGCCATTTCTCTCAGCCCTTACGCAGTCAGTCCGGGATATGCTATTTTGCACTTGGGGATAATTCCCCTGACAACAAACTTTAGGTGTTTCGTATGTGTTTCCCCTTTCCAAACAGATTGCGTTATGTCAAGGCTGGAATTATGTCTTCTGTTTCCTTCCTAGTTCCCCAAACTGAGCTTGTTATGCCCCTGCCACATAGGCACTTGCCCGTAACCTTGGTTTCCAGGTGAGTGGTGTCATCACACAGCCTCCCACGCTGGACACCTCAAGCTAGAAGTCCGAGTTGTCCCTACCTAGCGTTCTGCTTTGTGCCTGGCATCCAGTCAGGCTCCAGATCTTGGGAGTCGAAAGTCTTTCCCAGTCCGACCTCCCCCGTCCCCAGCATCTCACGTTGGCCCAGGCTCCCATTAAACACGATCCCTCCTCGGGGCGCCGAGCTCGCTTACAGCTGGCCATGAGAGAGGCCTTTCAAAGGGACGCTTTCCTCTGTTGGATCCAGTGCAGCTTCCTGCACCCAAGAACCTCAGGGAACACTCGCTACCTGTTCTCAGGGCGGGCGCTGGCCGCCGCGTCCTGCTCAGCGTGCCTCCTTCTCATGGCGCACTGGGTAGCTCTTCTCGGCCTCCTAGGGTTTGCACGTCCTTTGGCCACTGCACTCACAATTGTGTCCAAAAGCCATTCCGTGGGAGGTGTTTCAGGAGCCGAGATTCCAAAATCCCCAACAGGTCCTCAGAGCTGTCTGGGAGTGAATAGCTACACTTGTGTGAGTGGTGCCAGGGTGAGAAGGATGGAAGGGAGTGCCAGGGCGGTGGACAGAAGCCCCCAGGACTGTCTGAGCGGGAGAGAACGCCGGGGCACTGTGAGATTGGTGCACCTGGCCCGTTCTGCACGGGTGCGAGTGGCTGGAGGGGAAGACGGTAGGCATCCTTCTGAATCATGAGTCGTCATCTCCTGTTCATGCATCTGGACTGTTCACACAGTGAGCTCGTGGTCTGGGTAATGCTAGTCTATGAGCATACAGGCAAATTTTTACTTCGGTGTTTAGATGGAATTTTGCAAAAATAGCTTTCCAAAAATCTTTAGATTGGACAGTGGGATTCAACAAATACGTGCTAAACTCCTACTCTCTGACAGGGCTTGGGGTTGGTGTTGAGGACACAAAGGAAAGTAAGAAGATGTCCCACCTTCAACATGCTTTACTTCTAGCAAGAGAGAACGCACGATCCTGGCCCACAAATACTCTCTTACTGCCAATACCTATGATAGATGGTTGGCAATAGGAACCAACTGCATTTCAAACAATAACATGACCACACCAAAAACAAAAACTAAAAAGCAAGCCAACAACCCCACACAACGAAAGAAATGAACCCATGTAACTTTGACCCCAGAACCTCGACCGTATGCCCCCACCCCACAGACAGAAAGGTTGCAGACAAGCCCGGAGCTCGGCTTGTTGGCGTGTGCTCATGTGCACACAGGTGGTAGTCCCGAGACTGTCTTCTGTGTATCACAGATTGAGCAAACGAGAAAACGTGTCAGTGCCGTGGGAAGCTAGGGCTCTCACTCTTGGAGACCCTGCCGTACTTTTTCCTTTTTTCTCACAGCACTTATATCTTCTAATGTATTCCACAGTCTGCTCACTTCTTATGTTCCCCATGTAGTGTCTGGCCTCCCCCTGGGGCAGGGATCTTTGTCTACTTTGTTCAAGATGTGCTCACAGATGAGGTCCGAGAGCCTGAAATAGCAGGTGTGTGTGTACATAATGAATACCTGGAGAAGAGGGAGGAATCTAGATTAGGACCAGGTCATAGAGAGTTTTTCTAACAAGATGAAAACATGTGGATCTCAGCCTGTTGGAAAACGAGGCACCCTGAAGCACTAATGGGCTGCAACGTGGTGAAAGGTGTTCATTAGAGGATGACCTATGTCTGTCTGCACGGTGCTGAAGCAGGGGGTGGGCTAGGAGGCTCAGTCATCCAGGGAGTTTGTTACAAGTCACAGGACGCCAACTCCAGCTTGCCTAAGCAACAGAGGATATGAAACATCCAGGGGCATCTTTGGGATTGGGTGTGGCCGTGCCCAGGACCTGCTCACCTGGCAGCTAGATGGTGGCTCATGAGAGCAGGTGAGCTTGGAGGGAACTAGGTCAAGGTCCTATCTGCCACCTTTATTGGCTGAAGGACATCAGAAGACCAGCTGTATTCAAGGGGTGGGGACACAGCTCCACCTCTTGATGAAGCAGTGACATGATCCATCCCAGGGTGTAAGTAGCAGCAGGGAAGCATGAGGTCATTCTGCCACCTCCCAGAGTTTGGGGCCACTGGGTCTGGGCAGCAGGGTCACAGTGGGACTTGGTCTCCACCAAGGCTGGCCCCTCTCATCTCCACCCAGCCTCATTCAGGGAGGGAACCAGCACTGCTTCCTGAACTGGTCTGGCAGCTATTTCCGTAATTAGGGCTGGCTGTACACATAGGCTTGACGCAGATGTGGCGTGACTTTTTTTTAAAGTCCACTGGGAAAGCCTTGCCTACCTCCAAAAATGTCTCTCCTCCCTGACCATTGGGGTCACCAGCGCCCTAAATTCTACCACCACAAACCCTCAGGGCCACGGGGCATGCTCATTCCGCTTCTGATTGAATGAATTCCTGTGCAGCAGGGACGGAGGGGGCCATGTGCACAGCAGTTCACGGGGAGGCGGAGGCCGTGGGCTGGCGGCCCGGGCAGCGCATGTTGGGCTGGAGCTCAGGCTCTGCCGTGCAGGGCAGTTCTGTGAACTCACTTGCCGAGCCCTGTCTCCTTTTCTTTAAAATGGGTTCTGAGCTCCACCTGGATGGTGAACAGCCTGTGAGGTGGGCATATGAACAAACAATTAACATCAGTCTACACTTACTATGGAAAATTCAGAAGATATAGGAAAGAATTAAAAAAACCAAAATCAACTTTAATCTTGCCATTTAGACATTACCACTCAACATATTGATGTTTTTCTTTCTAATCAGCTTTTTCTAGGAGTGTGTGTATGTGTGAGAAAATTGGGATTATGCTGCATATACTTCTATAGTTTGCTTTTTAAAATTTTTTATACTTCAGGTATCATTCAGCTCTTTTAAATGGCTGTACTGTATTTCATTATTTCATTGTACATCAGGGTATATTAGAATCCGTTTAACCTTTTATCTGTGGACCTCGAATTTTTTCACTGTTCTTAGCACTAATTTTAAAAGTGTTTGGGGAATGGGATATATGACTTGGGGTGGGAGGCAATTACAGAACATGTTCAGGATTCTTTTAAACAACATATCAGCCTAACAAAGGCTTTTAAATGCAATAAAAAGCAAAAGGCAGAGACATTTTCTTCACGCCATTTTGAGGGTGTTTCAAAAACCCCCTTCGAGAAGAGTGATTTGAAAGTCATTTTGCACAAACCTCATGAATGTTCTTCAGGTTTGAAGTCCTGAAGTCCTTCTCACTCTAAGATCATGGAACGTTCTCTGCGGTGTCCCCTGCCCCGGTGCACATACACTCCAAGGTTCAGCATATCAGGACATATTTTATTCACCACCTGGTGTTGTTTCCTGAAATTTTCTTAATGGGAGACTTGTCTTTGGGCTTGGGGTTTAATAAGCTTCAGTGCTTGGTAACCCTCCTGCTGGAGAGGCCCGAGAGGCTGGAGGCTCTTCAGGGCTGTGGCTGGGCCTGGCAGGAGGCTTCTAACCTGACACCCTCTGGGGGCTCCCCCAATCCCAAGTTTTTAAGCATATTGTAGTTTTTATATTCATTTTCTTGTGTGGGGGGCACAATAACAGCCATTAGATTCTGAAATAAGCCCTTGACCCCCACATTGGAGGAGCCCCCATTTAGTTGCATCCTCAAGGACGGAGGTGGGTTATTGCGAAGGTCTGGCACATGTACTAGTATTACCCAGAGCCAGAGGTGTGAGATGGGAGAGCAGAAGCTTCGTGCCTGTCTCAAAGCCTCTTTGGAGTTTTGCTGGAGTAAACTGACAATGAACAATTATCAGGAGAAAAGGTGGACAAATGTATTAATGTGCCCAGCACGGGGTCATACAGGATATGAGACTCCAAGAGGGCCTGATGGTTGGAGCTGAAGTGCCCTCTGCACAGGGAAGAAGGATGTAGGGGTTGTGGCCGCTTTAGAGGGACAGTAAATTATTTTTAGGTAAAATAAATGGATCCCTGGGAGGCAGACATTACCTTGTAAATGATTCTCTTAGGAACCTGAATGGGACCAGAAGTCAGGGAAGGTGAGGGGCAGACTTCACTGCAGCAGAGGGTGTCTTGTCATGCAGGTGAAGTCTCCCAGGGAATCTCTCCAAGCTGCCCTCACAAGGACAGACGAAGAGTCTCCTGGGCATGCCGACAACTTCTAGTCTCTTCTCTTCTCTGGTGGTTAATCTTTCTTGGTTATTTTATGAGAGTCTTAGGGAGGAGGGTTTAAGACCATTGCATTTCTTTTGGAAAGAAGTTTCCTCAGTCAGATAAGGAAATCCCATAGAGTCCCTCCCTGCATTTGGGGTGCTGTAGGGGGGTGAGTGGTACAAGAGAAGGTTAGAAAGTCCTTGTCCTGAGGCAGCTTCTAAGGACCTCTGATTTCCTTTCATTCAAAATGCTCAGCTCACGAAAGCACCACACCTTGGGGTATTGTTCTCTGTGCTCCAACCCAATCTCAGGATGGAATCCTTCCTGATTTTTATGATTTTTCATCTTTCACAGGTATCTTGTCCACACTTCTAATAATAACAATAGCCTTTTTTTCAGGCATGCTCTTTGTTGACTCTTTCCAAAGTAGTTCAATTTAGTTTCCACAGAAATAATGACTCTCTTTTTGTGCCATTTCATCAATTGCTGTGCTGTTTCATTAAGTCACAAAATTGCAATAGGTTTTAGTAACAAACAAGATTACCTTTTGGGAAGCATGTGGGACATGCCAGCCCTGCCCTGGCACTATCCCCCAGGCCCTGGGGCCCAGTCAGCAGCTCCATGGAGGAGCAGGAATGTCCCAGAACCAGTCAGGGGAATCTCAGCTCCAAATGAATGTGAGGAAATCATTTGGCTAGCAAATGACCAACCCTCGCTTTTCACTTCTGCAGATCTAGACCTTTGCACACTGTGCACACACACACACATTTAATTTTGTGGAAGGGCCAGCTTGCACCTCTTCACCACTCAGGTGTTCTCCCGAGAGCCTTCACACCAGGTCAGACGATGAATTCAGAAGCCGTGAGCTCTAACCCTGGCTTTGCCATTGAACCGTGAGGTGGCCTCGGCTGAGTCACTTCACTGTGCCTCAGCTTATTTGCCTATTAAATGGGAATATGAGCATCGTTGCCTCACGGCAGATAACGGTAGTGAACACGGGTGATCAAACAGACCTCACCAGGCGGCACCTGGGCCCAAGGGTGCCCGTGCTGGGCTCCTCGGCAGCGGGAGGTGCTGACACCTCCATCTGACCATGAGCGGAGGGAGAGAGTCGACGCCAAAATAGGGTCTTCATGGCATTTCACCTCTTCCCACTGTGGCCTTCGTGCCGGGGACTTTTCCAGGAGTTGAGCTTCAAGTTCTGTCCTGTGGCAAAGCAAAGCGGAGAAGGATGAGGATGGCTGCAGAGTGGCCCAGGGACTGGCGGGCACGAGTGCCCCAGGCGGCTGCCTTGGGCGCAGTTGTTCAATTTCCAAGGGATTCTGCACAAGGCCTGGCCCCTGAGAGAGGTTTTCCATTAGAAAAATACTATACACAGAAACACAGCTACGGTACAGGGCCTTGTTACGGGCTGAACTAGGCCCCCTTTCAAATCATATGTTTTGAAGTCCCAACCCCCAGGACCTCCAAATGTGACATTATTTGGAGTCAGGGTCTGTATAGAGGTTATCAAGTTAAAATGAGGTCACATGAGTGAACCCTAATCTAACATGACTGACGTCCTCAGAAGACAGTGATGTGAAGACAGAGACAGGCACAGGGAGAAGGCCGCATGGAGACACAGACAGCGTCTGCAAACCGAGGAGTGAGGTTTTTCTCAGAAGGAACCAGCCCTGCCACCAACATGATCCCAGTCTTCTGGCCTCCAGAACTGGGAGATGGCACGATCCTGCTGTGTAAGCTGTTCAGTGTGTGGTCCCTCGTTGTGGCAGCCCTTGCAAACCATAGAGGGATGGGCCACCATTCAACACAGGCTGTCAACAGCACTGCTGTATCACTATCCAGAGGGGACATGGATGGAAACAACGTCCTGGCTGTCGCTTGGTTTGGACTCAGGCATATTAAGATGAGAATTCTCACCAAGTTGTGAGAACTTCTATTGTTCCAGACGCCTGAGCCCTCAAGGCAGGTTATGGATGGGAAAGTGGCTGTGAAGATGAATGAGTTAGTGTTGCTGAAAAGGGGGCCAGAGGGGCTGCTCAGGAAATGCTAGTGTCCTCCCCTCCAACAAGCAGGGGTAGGTGCTACGGGAGCCTCAGAAGACGCTTAGCAAAAACCAGAGCCTCCGAGGATCGCTGAGACCATGAAGATCACTGCCCCGTGAAGAGTCTGATCTGGCAGGTCTGGGGCGCCTGGGAGCCGCGATGTTCCCAAGCTCCCCGGATGATGGAGGCTGAGGCCAAGGCACCTCCAGAAACAGTGCAGGGCACTGCGTTGCACTGACCAGGGCCCCAGGGAGTCCCATCCCCTCTGTGCCACCCATTGGTAACACCACGCACATGTGGAAGCTCTGTGCCTCCGTTTCCTCCCCTGCCACGCACCTCCAAGTGGGACCTATTTGTGGTTTCCCGAAGCACACAGCATCGTGAAAGGCACAGGGCTGGCGGGACACCCCGAGTCGCCAGTGTGAGCTTCTCTCCTCGGGCCCCTCCTTGACTCTGATGTCAGCACCTCTGCCTTATCCGGGACCCACAACAGGCAGTGGGCCTGTCTTCGGCCTGAGAATGTGTTCAGTTGTCTGTGCCCGTGGGAAGGTTGTCCTCCCACTTTATGTGAACTGAGGCTGGGGCTGGAGGCCAGAAAGGAGGGCCAGAAACCACAGGAGCATGGGTGATGGTTGTTGTCCCTGCCGAGAGGGAAGAATGTCCAGCTCCGGGGGATCTGTCACCAGAAAACTCACTAGCCTGAAGTGAGGGCGACACCCAGGATTGTTGGGGACTCCAGGGCTATTTGGTGTAATTATCATCAATGCTCTTTAAATGAGCTAATATTTTTTTTAAAAAATAAGGTTTTATCATTTGGGTCTGCAGTGTCCTGAGGGAAAAGAGCAGACACAGGGACGTCCTGGGACACAGCCAGGAAAGAGGGGGACCCAGAGCTCCCCCCAGCAGCCACAGCCTGTGTCCTGAGAGCCCAAGGCAGGGGAGGTGCCCAGCGGGCGGGGACAGGCACAGGCCACCCCCTCCTGACCTCCCCTCCACTGTGGGCTTCTGCTCTCAGGCAGTGACAGGCCTTCGCTTTCAGGGGGCCTTTCCTCTTTTACTGCTGTGCAGGCTCTGATGGGGGACAGTCGGGTTGTGTTTCTGTTCTCCTTTGGTCTCCTCGTCTGCCAATGCACAGGAGACGTTCCCTGGATCTCCGGCAGCTCTGCCCTGCAGACCGCAGTGCCACAGCGCCAAGTCACAAAGCCTACGGTGTGTTCTTAAATTCCATACTTAAATAACACGTGGGGGAAATTGACACCCGTCAGCCCTGCTGGCTGTCGAGTGCCTCGTGCTCACTCCCAAGGGGGAAGGAAAATCTGCTCTTGGCTGCTTGGGTTTTTGCCTGCTGCTCCTTTCCCTTCCGTTTTAGTAGCTCTGGCACTTGGGAAGTGGGGCTGTTCTCCCTCCCCTGCCCGTGACAAGGGCCTCTTATTCTTTTCTTAGACTTCACAAGGAGAGGAAAACTGAGTGCTGGGCTGCAGGCCAGACGGGAGGGGAGGGGATCAGCAGGAGGAGGCTCAGGTGTGCTCCCAGGTGAGGGCCAGGGCTTGGACTCACAGGTTTGGACATATCTGTGGGGGTGAAATCCTGCGGAAAGCCGGTAAGTGAGAAGTTCCAGCACTCTCCAGCTCCCTTGCCCCTGGGCCTTTGAATTTAAAACCTCAGGGCCCAGACTTCCTGAAACTCTCTCTGCCCCACCTCAAGGCCTCAAGTCAGCAACAGCCCAGCCCACAGGCCACACCCTCTGCCCTGAACCCAAGTCCTGCCCCTGCCTCCCTCCCCTCCCTCCCCTGTCTATTGGGCCCTGTTAAGCTCAGGCTCACAGACCGCTCAAGTCCGTTGCATGGGCTGGGTCACAAACCCTCCACACGCAGGTCTGTGAGCTAGGTAATAGAAAAAAAAGAGGTCCTGGGAGCCGTGGGTGAAGAAAAATGAATGGGCTTTATTCAGATCTAGGAGCAACTGCCTTCGTAGCTTCTTTGAGAGTTCACTGTGGCTTAGGGTTTTATTCAGATCTAGGAGCAACTGCCCTCGTAGCTCCTTTGAGAGTTCGCTGTGGCTTAGAGCTGTTAGTCTTTTATACTTAAGTCCTTAACCCTGGACACCTGGGTGCCCATACACACCTTACATTAAGTAGTAACAAAGAACACCTGAGGATATTTGCAGCAAATGCTCGGCAAGATTCTGAACATCCGAGGGGCCCGGACCATTTTCCTGTACTTTCCCAGCAGGCCCCCTTCCCCTGCCAGCTCCTGAAGCCCATGTCAACACCACTGAATCCCCGGGGAAATCAGTGGAGGAGACTCTGGTTTCAGAAGGTCGTCTGGGCAGAGGAGGGGGCCGTGGGCCTGGGATCGGCCCTGCTGGGAGGCTCACCTGAGACCCAAGGGGACCATGCACCTCCCCCTGAAGCTGGGCCCCAGCGTCACAGCTGCAGAAACAACCCAGGTGACTTTCTTCCCCACCTGTCCACAGTGCTGAGGGGAGGAGAATGAATGAAAAGAGAATGTGTACTAAAGCCCTAAGGACAGGTGGGGAGGTGTGTAGCAGCTGCTGAGTGGGCGTTGGGGTCATGGCCACTTGGTGAGATCCGATCACAGAAGTCGTATGATTGTTCCAATAGGCATTTTTTTCTGAGGATCATTTCCATGCCTTGCATACTCTTTCTCATCTCTCCCAGATGTTTGAAAATGAAAGACAAAAACGTGATTTCCAACCACCAGTATGTTTTAAACAGCATTGGCAGCCGCCGGTGGACCTTCCCCAAGTAGCCTTCATTTAGTCTTTGGCAAGGCGGGTAGCTGGGTGGATTTCTGGTGTGGGGCTCTCCAGGGGACGGGAGAGGGAAGCCAGCCAGGCAGGGCCTTTCCCACCCCCAAGCTTTCCTTCTTCCTCCCCACAGTCTGGGGGAGCCGGGCAGGAGCTACCCCCCAGGTACCAGGACTGGGGAGCTGCCCCATCTTCCTGGTCCACTTTCCTAGGAAGCCAAAAGTGCTCACAGCCCAGACTTGATTTTGTCATCATTACACAACCAACCCATTGTATTAACAACCGATGTGGAGCACAACGAGTGTTCACCACATTCGTGCCCAATGATCATGTCCTCGGCAGAGAGTCTTGGGCAGCCAGGGGATCAGCTCTTGTCTTCTTGTGACAGTGACATTGCCTGGGCTAGCCAAGGCCTCAGTCCCATCATGCTGGGCCTCTTGCCACTGACCCTGGCTTCCAGGTAGCTCCGCTGGCCTCCTGGTCATCTCTCTCCACGGTCATCCTCCTACACTCCGGCCTCCCATGCTGGCTGGCAGACTCCAGGATGGCAGCTCTGTCTTACCAGCTCTGTGTTCCCCGCGGGTGATGACTATGTGTCTGCACTTGGTCCCGTGAGGAGTTGTCGTCCTTGCCTGCTGGGGTCACCCGGGGCTGAGGCGCTGCTGCCCTAATGAGAGCCTATAAACAGCTTGGAGATTGTTCTGGGGCCCTCAGAGCAGCAGCAGGGTGCCTCCACGAGTGTCACCCAGCTGGGCAGTGTGATGATCTGTGTCCCTGGGCTGTCTATCTTCCACGTTCTGCTCTCTAACTTTCTGTATTGCCATTCTTCCCTGGTCATGGTCCTGAAACCTAGCGTCATCTTTGTAAACTTGGAGTGAGCTGGGGGAGGTGTCACTTCCCAAAGCTTCTGCAAGTCCCCCGCCCCGCCCCCTCCTGCACCTGCCTATACAGTTCTTACCTGATTCTTGCAGAACCTTCCTAACCTGCGTGCCCAGAGAGCCCTTCAGGTATTCTCTCTGCTGCTTCCAGATTATCTTTTTAATCAGAGATAGGGTCATGTCAGGTCCAGCCAAGTGTCTTCTGGAGCCAGTGGCTCAGATGTGGTCAGACTGGCTCCCTCCTGCCCCTGAGCTGTCTGCCTGGGAGCCTTTGCCCCAGACCCCAGACAGGGTTCAGGAGCCAGAGCACCCTAAGAGTGTGGTCTGAGCTGAGCCCAGCTCTCATAGGCTCTGTCCATGTGGTGCTGGGAAGTCGTCCTCAGCTGGAGGTGCCGCCCACGTTGTGACAGACCTTCCACCCCATGGCAGCACCCACCTGACTCCCAGGAGAGAGCTCCTCTTTCCTGGCCCCAGAAGAATACAACTGTTAAAGGCAAAGTCTATTCAGGACAAGATGGGTGGAGTTGACAGAGGTGCTCTGGATTCAGTTGTTCGTCAGATGCCTCCAGGGCTGGAGGACAGGGTGTCCCAGTCCGTGGTGGAAATTTCGGTCTGCAGCTGGTTCTGTGGGATGGGATCCCTCCAGAGGACCTGGGAGTCACCTCGCCTGCAGGGTTACCTGCCCCCATCTCTCACAGCCAAAGACTAACACAGGGTTTGGAGGCTAGGAGTTCCCAGCCTCCAGGAGGGACCAACCCTGGGGTACAAGTCACGTCTCAGAGCTCCCCGAGGGTCAGGCTGAGCCCCCCAAAAGAGACACCCGTGGTTGCTGAGCTTCCCCACCTCGTCCTCCTCTGTTGTCCCGACCCCTGAGAACACCCCCTGATAAGTCCCATGCCCTCCCATCCTGCCTCAGGTTCTGCTCCTAGGAGACCCTGCCTACAACACAGCCCTGTAAATCACTCACTTGCTTCCATGTTTAAAAGGTCAAGAGAATTAGCTCGTATTTATTCTTTGTTAAAGTTTTTATTTTGTTCTTGTTTTAAACAATTTTAATCAACATAATCCTATGCATACTTATGGGGTACATGTTTCGCTTCATGCATACAATGTGCAATGACTAAATCTCTGACCTGTATCCTGTCAGTTTGACCCTCTCCTGTTCTAGGGGCCACTTGGATCCACTCATTCTGCTTTCTGAGTCTCCTTCATTGGTGGGTGGGCATACTGCGCAGGGCCAAGGGTGAGGAGGGTGCCAAGTGGCCTGGTGGGACCCCGGCTTGTTGATTGGTGTCAGTGTTTGGCCTGAGAGGCCACACTGGGGGGCAAAGACCTGGTGGAGGGCTGGAGTCAGCCTGTGCTGAATATTGAGGAAACACACCCAGAAAACAGGCAGGGACCACCAGCAGAAACAGATGGGGGGACAGTAGATCCATAACATCAGAAGCCTGGGGACCGTGAGTCTAGACCCGTTCATTAGGAGGCAGGGCCTTTCCCACGAGTGTGATCGCATGTGTGCCAAGGGCCCTCAGCGCAGGCATGGAGCTGGCTCACAGGCAGAGCCCAGCACCCAGACCTCCCTGGGCTTTATGCTGTTGTGTGGCTGCTCCGCTGGTCTTAAGATTTGCTTCTCATCTGATGAATAACTACCATTCTTTGGTTGTTTTTTTTTTTTTTTTAATTCCCCATGACTCTCTAAAGCCGTGGTTTGAGAACACTGGACTCCAGCCTGGTATCTGTCCATAAAAGAATTCTCACCAGTGTTTGGCAAAATGAGACAAAACAGAATACATTTTATTTTTTAACATTATTGTAAAACAACTTACATGCAGAAAAGCGCTTACAATACAAACACACAGTTTGGTAAGGAGTGAGAAAGGGACATGCGGGGAACCCCCAGGGCAAGAAACAGACAGTGGGTGTGTCCCAGAAGCTCCGCAGCGGGTCTCCGCAGGCAGCAGCGCCAGGCGGACCTGTGCCACCGGCACCCCCCGGCTGTTCACCACAGCTTGACCACACTGTCCGCATTCCCGAGCAACGCAGTAGGGCTGCGCTCAGAAGTTTCTACAGAGAGACTCCCACTCTGCATTCTTGTGTGTCTTGGTTCCCTTCCTCAACATGACCATGTGAGATTACCTGTTGCTGCATGTAGTTTCTTTGTGTCAGATGTTCCATTTGAATCAACTGTGGTTCATGTATCCATTTTCTTTTGATGGGCGTTTGAGTTATTTCCAGCATTGCTGTTATAAATGGAGCTGCTCATGAACATCTTTGTGCATGTTTCTCCATGTGCCATGCGCTGGGGTTTCCCTAGGGTGGGGTTTCTCAACAGTGGCACTATTGCCATGGGGCTGTGGGCTGTCCTGAGCACTGCCAGGTGCTGAGCAGCAACCCTGGCCTCCGCCCAGTAGGTGCCAGGATCCCCCTCCCCAAGTCCTGACCATCAAAAGTGTCTGCAGACTTCGCTGTGTATGAATCGCTGTGCAGGGCGCACACCTGGCAATGAGGTTACTCAGACATAGGAGGTGTGTATCTTCAGATTTCCTAGAATATACCAAACTGATTGTATGGATTTTTCATAAAGTTTTAAATTAAAATGATATTTATTCTGAAATGGCCCTAATTTTTGCTATTAAAATGACCTTATTTTAGTCCAGTAATGATAAGCAGTAGTGGTTGCCTGTTAAAAATCTCGACTCGGCAAAAGAAAAAGTTGGTCACCCTACCTTGGTCCCCAAATATGTTCTGGAATGTTCCTGGGACACAGGCTCCCAGAGGCTATGAACTGTGGTTCTAAGGCATCTGGCTTAGACCCCCCTCTCTGGCTCCTCTGGCCTCCACTTGGGCAGTTCCTTTTGCACTGTGACATTGTTTCTGCAAAGTGGCCCCTGTTCCTGGGACACTCTTTCCAGGAGCCTGTCACTCTACAGAGATCTTGGTGATGTCTTAGGGACCAACAGGGTGGAGAACTGGCTCTGTCATTTCAAGCCACACTTTGGGGGGCCATGTTGAATGCCCCCCTCGAATGAATGACACCCCCAGGGGCTCAGAGCAGGGGACAGCCTGCATGGGGCACTGGGGTATGTGCAGGTCCTGCCTCCCTCTTCCTGGGTTTGTTGGGGAGACCATCGGGGCAGCCTGGCTGCCATCTGCCGCTCTCTTCTGAGGGTCTTCGGCAGTGGGTGACACGGACCCCCAGGCATGGGCTGCATGTCACCGTCAGGCCTTATTAGTATAACCTCCTCCCCATGCCTAGTGAGGACAAGCTACTCTAAGCCTGCCCGTCGCGACCCAAACAGGGTCCCCACCAGTCCTCCCAACCTCCTGGTGGAACTGGACTTCAGCCTCCGGGTTGTTCAAGACCGTCATCGTCCCTCAGGGGGAAGGAACCCAGTTGTGGGAAGGGTCCGGCCCCTCCCTCGGCTTCTTCCCACACTCTGGGCCAACTTCTTTTTGTTGTTGCAAAAGCCATATTGAGAGAACGATGGAAATCTAAGGCACAACTCCCTGAGCTTTGTCACCTGGTCCCCATGGACTCCTACCTCCTGTCTGCAGATTTTGACAGATTTACGGTGTGAAGAAGAGGGAGCCCTCCCCTGTCCCCCAACTTCATGCCACACGTGCCCCCGTCTCACTGGTGTCCTTCTCCTCTCCTGTGCATCTCTGGCCCCCCGTACATATCTACACAATGTGATTCCAAAAACAACAAGCAGTTTTAGGTGAATCTTTGAGATACAACAAGATCAGGGCAGGATTTTTGATGCTGGCTTTTGCCTTTGAGATACGAAGCCACTCGGGGAACTCTGGGAACCAGTGTAGGGTTAAGGTGGCCATCACTGCCCCATGGCAGGTGGGGTTGGTGACAGGCCCGTGGATGGGCAGCCAGGAGAGGCCGGGCCCTACAAAGCACCTCTGTCTGCCACGTCCACCTGTGACCTTCAGAGGCCAGGGAGGTCAAGAAGTCAGGGAGGAGCCAGCAGACAGGCTGCCGTCAGCATTGGGAGAGGCCAGGCCAGCCGAGTGGCAGGGAAGAGACCAGACGCTCCGCAGGGTGGAGGCTGGGGCCCCGGCAGGCAGGGCAGGCAGCCAGGCACTCAGCCGGCAGCGCCCGCCCGCTCCTGTGCCCCCTCGGCTAGCTCGTGCCCAGAGCAGAGAGAGGTGCCCAGCTCCAGGGTCCCACGTCCCAAACCTGGCAGAAGACAGAGGAACTCACTTAAGGGCCAGCGGGAGAAGGCCTTGCCCATTTCCTCCCTGAGAAGTCAACGCCCGTCTCTCCAAGCACACGTCAGTCCCTAATTTGGAGACAAGACAGATCTGGTGATGAGACAACATTTATGCTGAAAATCAGCGTCTACATCTTAGCTCTGAGATATGACTGTCAGCCACAGGGGGAGGGTCCCTGGGCCAGCTCCACCTGCACCAGGGTCCAGCAGTCAGCGTATGAGTCCCTGCTGGGGAGACAGACTTGAATGGGGGGTGCATGACGCAGACTTTAGTGTAAATGAAACTATAGCACCAGTCCTCTGTGATCTTCCCGACTGCCTCCTGTCTGTCTGAGGAAGCGCCAGGAGACAGTCCCCCAAACGCTGGCCCTCCTGGTTAGGACTTGGACTGGATGATCTTGGTCGTGCACGACAGGTGACATGCGTTAGTGTCGGCACCCACTAAGAGTCCGGGAGACACTCGTCAGTATCCTTCCTGGAATGATTGAGCCTCCTTGAATGATTCTGAAATTCCTGGCAGCAGACAACTGACTGTCAGTGTTCCCATGGGCAGTCTGTTCCTCTGAGGGAGAGGAGTCATCCTTGTGCCCAGAGAAGTGTATCTCCGGCCCCTGGAGCTACTGCTGACCATGGGGAGCCATTCAGAACCCCCGACCCTCCAACCACAGACCGGCCTTGGAAATAAGAAACATTCCCGGCTCCTCGTCTCAGGAGCTGGGCGGCCCCGCACCCCAGAGCAAAAGGCCTGCGTGTGTGGGCAAGGCCGGCCGGGCCAACAGGAGGCCCCAAGTTCCAGAAAATGGCCTTGAAGCCAGCGCTTACTTCTGCTGCGTTCATTACTCCTTTTCTGAAAGAACGCCATGGTGAGAAAGGCTTCAGCCTTGGCCTCCCCAGCTTCGGTGCATACATGTCCCCTGCGTGTCCCCTCTGCCTCCTCCCTGACATCCCAGCCCCCCAGGTGGCCCCTGCCCTGGGTCTCGCTGCCACAGTCGCTGGACTCTGAGCTCTAAACGCACCCGCTCCCTCCGTCCCTCCAGCCCCAGGCGTGACAGCTGCTGCCGGCTGAGCCAGCCTGTGTCCTGCTCTCACACCCCTTCACTCGTCAGCCCTCCATCGCCGTTATAACCAGCCCCTGGGTGGAACTCCCTCTAGCCGGCCACCTTCCTGACACGGGTTACATTGGCATCTACAGTGATCTCAAGAGCATTTATGAAACCACCGAGTACCTGAGGCACAACATATGAAAATGCGCCTGATTCGCCCACCCACTTCCTGGTTGCAGAGAACATGTGGTGGCACCTCCGAGCCCCTTATGTGTTCAAGCCCAACCCTGCCAGGGTTCTGCGCAGTGGGCACTGCCCTTGCCTCCATCCCAGGTGAGAAGGCAGAAGAGGGGTGGTGGGTCGGCCATGGTCAGAAGCTGGTGAGTAGACTCACGTGGAGGGTGGGGACGTCATGAGCACGGCGTGACTCCCACTCCTCGAGAGAGCACGTCCCTCATGCCTCAGAAGGCGGATGCACTCTAGGTTCTTCCTATGTCAGGATGCGGACAACAGGGTGGCCTCAGAGCCAGGAGAGGAGCCATGGGCCAGAGATGAGAGGCGGCAGGCACAGGAGACCAGGCTGGAGTCGCCAGTTTGATGAGGAAGCCAGAGCAGGGGACCCTGCAGCCCCTCCTGGTTTCACCCTGGAGGGACGCGGGCTTGGACCACCCAGCGGAATCCAGTGGGGTCTGCCCACCCATCCCACAAAACCCCAACACCCCAAGGAGGAGGTCTCTGCAGTTTCAGGTGCGCACAGGGTGGGAGGAGGGGCAGGATCAGGCTGCAGAGAGCTGCGTTACGGTTGCCATGGTAGCAAAGAGCCTGAGCCACGGAAGGGCCCAGCTCCTGCCCCGCCCCTGGGCCCGTGTGCCTATAGCTGGGCATGTCGCCTGAGCCGCCTTGTCGTTACAGACCTATGGTGGGTGAGCTAGGCCTTGGAACGAGATTCAGGAACACCTACCCAAACTCATCGCTGAGGCCGAGGAAGGAGACTCATTTCCAAGGCACAGAGTAGCATCTGCCCGTCCTCCTCTGTCCCGTCCTTCTTATTGAGAGCGTCCACAGGAAGAACCCACCCAACCTTGAGAAGAGCCCGAGCCGAGGAGGGCTGTCAGTTCTCAGTCCCTGAATCCCCCACGTGCCAAAGGGGTGCAGGTGGGGTGTCTTGGAAAGAAACAGGCGAGTCGATTAAGCTGGGTTCCTGGAGAGGCGGGAGGAGCTGAGCTGTCCCTCCCTGGCCATTCCAGAGGCTCAGGTGAAGTGGGTGGAAGCTCATTCAGTGCATCTGGGAAAGCCACCAGGACCGTGTTCTTGAAGACATCACTGCTCAGCCTGCCATGGGGCCAGCTGTTCACCCGGCCCTTTCCTTTCTTGACGTGTTCCTGAGAGGGAGCACTATTGGCATTTTGGTGGTAGTTTTCTACTTGGGGGGATGGTCGCACCCAGTCTCACCCATTGAAAGGTGACTAACAGCCTTGCTCACCCACCTCCCTCAACAAAAGACAGTAGCGCCTCCATCATTGTGACCCTCAGAATGACACCTGTTCTGGGCTGAATTCATGTGTTGAAGTCTCAAACCCCAGTACCTTGAACATATGACTGTATTTGGAGAGAGGATCTTTAGGGAGGTTATTATGTTAAAATAAGGTCATATGGGTGTACCCTAATCCAATATGCCTGGTCCTCATAAGAAGATCGGGACACAGACACACACAGAATGACGACTATGTGAGGACACAGAGAAAAGACAGCATCTGCACGCCAAGGAGAGAGGCCTCGGGAGAAACCAGCCCTGTGACACCTTGACTTTGGACTTGCAGCCTCCAGGACTGTGAGGAAATTCCTGCTGTTTAAGCCCCTGGCCCGTGGTATTTTGTTATCACAGCCCTAGCATTCACGTGCGCACACGCACGTGCACACACACACACACGCACGTGCAAACACACACACGTGTGCACTTTTCAGCCACAGGAGGTAGAACCGTCTGTGGTGAAAACCACCAAGTCAAAACATCAAAGACTGCTATTAAATGTAAACAGGTTTGCAAGGACGTGGACGAATGGGCTCAGTAGTAATTTGGCTTGTGAGTTGGTGCAGTGTAGAGGGTGAGTCCAGACTCTGAAGTCAGATCTCCTGGCTTGCTCCTGCCTCTGCCACTCCCTCAGTGTGTGACCACGGGCAAGTGCCTTAACCACCCGTAGACGCGGGTAGTGATGGTTCCTACCTCAGCATCATATGAGGATCAACTGAGCCAATATTTGCAAAGGGCTTAGAGCATTTCCTGGAAACTAGAGAACATGGAGTGTTTGCCATTCTCAGCAGAGCAGCTCAGGTGACAGGTGACGTGGATTACAGGACGCTGGTGCTCTGCAAGGGGTACATGGCAGTGATCTGAGCATGGTTCTCAAACATTCTGATCTTAGGACTTCTTCATATTCTGAGGAGTTACGGAGTTACCCCAAAGAACATTTGCTTATGAGGGTTGTATCTATTCATATTTTCCATATTAGAAATTATCAACTGGAAATTTACCATATTAGAAACTAAAGCTGAGAACATTTAAAAATATTTATTAATTCATTAAAAATAACAAATAATAAACCTTTTATATTTTTACAAAAATATTTTATGACAAGCAGCTATGCTTTCCAAAATGAACAAAAACCTGCACTGAGAAGAATGGCATCGTCTCACATTTTTGCAAACCTCTTCAATGTCTGCCCTGGTGGGGACGTTGGGTTTGCCTGCTTGCTTCTGCACGCATCTGCCGCGATGTGCCATCTTGGTCAGGGAGCATCAAGGAAATCTTGCAGCACATAGATGTGAAGTGAGGAAAGGGAGGACCCTGGAAGGGTCTCAGGGGTACCAGGGGTCCAGGGACCTCCCTGAGAACCACAGATGCAGAGTTCCAAAGGTGCTCAGCAGAACCCTGGGCTGTGGGGGTGCCGGGGGGCGGCTGAGCGGCTGAGCTCCCCGATTCTGCAACCCGATCAGCTTCCTATCCATCAGGCTTACAGCTGGGCTTCTGAGTAGAACTCCCAGGACAGACTAAGCTGAATGCAATGGGGTGAGGGCACAGGCCGTTCTGGAAGTTAAGGCTCTACAGGGGGGAGACACCAGGGACCTGGGAGATAAGGGCGAGGGGCCTCAAGTGTGCCAGGTGGGCGAGCCAGGCTCCTGCATCACTATTAGCCAGCACACAAGCCAGCTGAGGCAACTGCCGCACCCACACACTGTCTCTACCCACATTCTGGGAAACACCAAGGGCGGCAGTGCCCAGCATGGGGCCAGAGACAGAGTGTACTAGTCCGTTTCTGTTGCTTATAACAAAATGCATGGAAGTAGGTATTTTATAAAGAAAACAAAATTTATTGCTTACAGTTTCTGAAGCTAGGAAGTCCGAAGCCCAGGGAACACATCTAGCGAGAGTCTTGGTGGTGGTGACAGTGACGCAGGGTATCACATTGTGAAATGGAGCAGCAGAGAGCGCAGCGAGAGAGCAGGAGGCCCACCTCCTCATCACTCCCCTTTTAAAGCCCTCGGAACCACGTCCCTGACACCATTACCAGTCCATTCACTGCTGCAGGGTCCCACAGCCCAATCACCTCTCCAAGACCCCACTTCTCAATTACCATCATAGGATTTCCCACCCTCTTTTACACTGTCACAGTGGGGACCAAGTTTTGGGGGGACATTCAACCCAACGCACAGAGCCATGGTGGCAGAGGGTGGGAGGGTGCCAGGGGCGGCTGGCAGCATGAGGGAGAGGCCACGTGCTCACAGGTGACACTGCTCAAGACCTGCCTCTCAGTGCACCTGGTCCTACGTGCCTGTCATGCTACACCGGGCACCTCAGGGAGGACCAGAGGTCCCATGGCAGGAGAGTGGCCTGCAGGGCTCTGGGTTTCAGCCGGGGAAAGAGGCCAAAGCCTGTGCAGCGTGTGAGCTGGTGGAGGGCCCTGCTCCGGCCATGTCGGGTTGCAGGCCGGGCACCTACGGTGAGCTGGACCCTCCACTCAGGGGCTGTGGCCTCCCTCTGGTTCGGCCCCTCCAGCCCCCGCCCCAGGGCCTCTGCCCTTGCTGGTCTCCCACCTGGTCCCTTCCCTCACCTGCTCGGAGTTGGGTACTTGCCATCCGTCCACGCCAAGGCCGCGAGTTCAGGAAGTGAGAAACCAACTCTAAGCAGGTATCAGTGTCAGTTGAGATAAACGTCCAGCTTTGTTGACTTAAGAGGTAAATATTGAGGGAACTTAAATACCAAGTCAATGTTTGCCTCAAGGGACAATATAGCCTGAGTTTCAAGTCGGGGTCTGTGCACTTCAGCTCATCTGCTAATGCCTGACACCTTCATTAGGAGTGTCCAGACATCTTTGCAACATGCTGAACCAAAAGACGTGGTGGCAGGAGATTTCTAGAGGCACCAAAACTGAGGGTGGGCAAGGAGTTTCCCATCACCAAGACAGACCATTCTCATGAACCATGAGGCCCAGGACCCAAAAACTACAAAACAGTCACAGAACATACCAGGAAACCAATTTGCTTATGCTGTTTGCTGAGAGTTCACCTGGCAGAACATGAGATTCCAGCCAGAAATGTACCAAGTACATACTTGCCAGTGCCAGCCCCGTCAGGAACAACCGGTATTTGTGTTCAGTGCCTTATGGTGTGCAGACCACCGCCAGCCCTGTGCATTGGGGGAGTGCGGTGGGGTGGTGGTGAGGTGAAGCTCATGTCACCCAGCCCATTAGCCTCGACCACAGCAAGAACAACCTTTCCTGGGACAAAGCCAGTGCTGATTGTTTGCTTAGGAAAAGAAGTTGAGCAGGTGTAGAGGCTTAGAAAAAGTTATCAGGGAAAAGAAACCAAAAGTTAGACCTGGGAAATTCTATCCACCAACTTTGTCCCTGGTGAATTGGGAAAAGATTGACGTTATTCTGTTTTGAAGGGGTGTCCCTGGGAGTGTATCTGTGACCCTGTTCCATTCCAAACTTCCTGAGGCCCACGGAAGCTGTCCTGCCCACGGTCACAGTGGGTCTCGGTTGCTGCGTCTAAGTCTAGTCTAGCAAGTTTTCCACCAGAGCAGTGATTCCCAGCCTGGCTACACATTAGTCCACTGGAGATGTTAAGAAAGCACTGATGTCGCTACCCACCCCGATCGATCATATCTGAATATGAGGCAGGGAATTCCAGCCTAGGCTGTTTTAAAAGTAGCCCAGCTGATTCTAATGCAGAGCCTTGGCTGAGAAAGAGACCGTGCCTTTGCTTTGGGACAGCCTGGGAAGGGCTTGCTTCCAGCGCTCATGAGCTTTATCTGTAAAGTATTCTGTTCAAGGTCCTGAAACTCACAGGGTCTTGAGCTAAAACCCGTCAGGACTGAGAGTTGTCTGGGCCCTTGTGGAAGACTTCCAGGGACTGGGGCTTGGATTACGCTCAGGGGGCTTGGGTTGGAGGCTGTTCCCAAGGTGGGGTCACCTATGACTTCTGTGGTTCAACATATTGGTGGTGAGTGGATCCTGGGGTGCAGCTCAGATCCCCCCCAGGTCCAGGCCGTGGGCATGTGGGCTGCTGAGGCTCATTACCAAGTCCTCTTTGGAATTGCCATCAGCCTCAGAGAGCCGCCCTGCCCAGAGTCATGCCCCCTCCTGAGGGGCAGCCCATATCCAAGCACTCATGAGAGGAGGTACGGGATGGATCCTTTTCCCACTGAAGGGCAACCCCAGCTCCCGGGCTCCCCATAGAGCCAGCTCTGGCTACTGTTGTGGCTGCCCCACTGTCCAGCCTCTCCCTCTACACGATCCTGCCTCCCTCCCTCCTTGTGGGTGACGTTCTCAGGAGCCCCCCACAGCACAGCCCCTCAAATCTCTGCCTCAGGGACTGTTTCCTGGGGAGTCTGTCCTGAGGCAGGACCTTGGAGAGGACAGAGATGGTGAAGAGAAAGGCAATGGGAGAGGAACGTCTGCTGTTACCAAACCTGGAAGGGGCTGAGCCCAGGCACACCTGTGCCAATTAAGCAGCCCACCAGGATTCGCAGGAGTAAAAACTAGACTTTCATTGAAAGGCGCTCGTCAAGGGGAATGGGAAGCTGGTGCTTTCAAAACCTGAACTCCCCAATGGCTTAAAATCACAAGCATTTATAGAGCAAAATTCCAAAATGGGGGTCTTAGGGGTCGTGTGGGGATCTGACTGGCTTGCAGGGAGTACAGGTGTTGCAGCAGGTCTGTGGTCTCTGGGGGCCTTGCTCCATCTGCAAACAGACAGGACTGGTGTCAGAGATGTTATCACAGACCATTTTTTAAGGGACAAACATCTTGTGACTCTAAATCACTACTAATTATTCTTATTATTTTGAGTTTAACTGGCTACATTTTTCTTTAATGTAAGCAGGACAGTCTTTAGGCAACTTCTCATAACTTTCCCTGTCGTAAGCCCCACGCTTGTTCACAGACACCTACATGCTTTACTGCCATAGTGGCTGCAGGCAAACTCTTAAACTAAGCGAAACACGTATTTCTAATCATAAAATACGAAATCAGATCAGATCTGTGGCTCTTGGATTCACTGCCGCACCTTTAGACTGTAGCCTTTTTGAGAACAGAAGCCATGTTTTTCTTGTGCACGGTGGTGTCCTAAACCTTGCGGTGTCTGGTGCACAGTAGCCCTTCATTGATTTTTTTTTTTTTTTTTTTTTTGGCTGAATAAATGAAGAAATTAGTGAATTGGTAAGAAATGGAAAAGATGTACCTTCTGTATGAAATTTGGGCTTTTTATTTTCTTAAGCTCCATTTCACTTTTTTACATCTTCTTAGTAATGTGACCCAGAAGCCAGTCTAACAGCAAAACAGGAATGCCAAGGAGGGTTCTGAGCAGATGTAAAGTGCAGATGTTGGTGTATGAAGAAGAGGGGAAAACCAGGTTGGAGGGTTCTGGGGCCAGGACAATCCTCTCAAGGCAATGTTCCCACTCAGGGAATGATGACTCAGAGAGTGACAGGTCACTGAAAGACGCAGAACTCGTGGGTCGAGGATGGGGAAGCGCTGTGGGCCCGTCTGCTGCAAGAGGTTGTACCGGGTCAGTCAGAGCTCTGCCTAGGACTCAGCAGTTGGATACTGTCCCTTCAGCCTTCTCTGTCCCTATCTCTGCAGAAGAGAGAAGGCGTCAGTCTCTGTGGGGTCAGGGGAACACTTCTTACTGTGTCTGTGTGGTTGTGTTTGAGTGTGGTGCATGCATGTGGGGGATTATATGTGTATGGTGTGATGTGTGTGTCCGTGTGGTGTCTGGTGGTGGGGTGTGTGTGATGTGTCTGGAGTGTGTGTCTGGGGTGTATGTGTCATGTGTGGTATGTGTGTGTCTGTTTTGTGTGTGGTGTGGAGTATGTATGTGCTGTGCATGTGCACAAGCAGGAAGGTGCACACCAGGGGACACGGTGAGCCAAGGACGCTCACATGCAGGTGGCGATCCGTTTGACAGTCAGCAGCCGGGGATGGGGGCCTTGTGTGTGCACAGCAGTCTTGGCTGTTGGTTTACACAGATGGTGGGGCTGGTCGAGGCCCAGGACAGAAGCAGGTGAGCACTGATCACAATCCAGGGGGTGGTACAGTTAAGGGGCAGAGCCGAGCAGTGGTGGCCAACAGCTCAGGTGTCCCCCAATGAGCCACAGGTGGCCAGACCACAGCAGCCCCCTGGAACTCCCAGGGCTATTCGGTTAGGAAACAGGGCCCCATAAGGCCACGTTGTGTGGTGGAAGGGACGAGGGGCCAACGTGGGGCTTCCACCTGCTGTCTAGCTCATGCGGTGGCTGAGGACACGGCCTGGGGCCAGGTTCTGCTCCCTCCACATTCTAGCAGCTTGATCTTGGCAAGCCTCCATGTTTCCTTGTCTGTAACATGGGAAATAAGAAGTCACCACGCAGGGTGACTTTGAAGATGAGCAGCGTGCCCAGCCCTGCCCAGCAGTCAGCTCTGGCAGCTGTTTTTATCATCAATAGCAGCACTGGTGATTATCATTCGTTATAATGATAAAAAATACCTCTTTTGGCTCCTGTTTCCCTATCTGTGAAATGTTGGGGTGGCACCTGATGATTTAGGGTCCCTTCCTGCTCTGTTGTACTGTAACAACTGATCAGACCAGTTCTTAGTTGCCACGGTGATGAGGTTGCTATGGGGACACTGCAATTAAAGCAGTCTTAGGCCATCATTTCTGGGGTGGGGTGGGCTGGGCCGCGGCCTAGCGTGATCCTCTACCCTCCTGCACACGCGTGTGTGTCATGCGTCTGAAGAACATCTGGGCTGACATGTGGCACCCAGTGATTGGGTTGAGCACTGGTGCAGGGGAAGGATGGGGGAAGGGGGTTGGGGGACTTTCGCTCTTTTCCCTGCATCTGTCTGAGCCTGTTTCCTCACCTGGGGAAGAGTTCCCAGAAGTCGTTACAAAGAGCCATGAGACAGGGTGTCTGAAGCCCTGGTGCACGGTTTGCTCGGCATGGGTGTCTACTGTCGTCGTGACAAGTCAGCTTTCTCCTGGGCCACCCCACTGTGCTCTGAGCTCTCAGGTGCTGTCCACACCAGACACCTTGGTGCTGGTTAAATACAATGCCTGGGCCCCCAAACCTGCTGAGTCAGAGCCTCCAGTGGCATAACCCGTTGTCTGAATCTGTGAAAGTTGTACACAGGACTCTCACGTGTCAGGGCCCTGGTGGGAACCTTCAGAGCTCCCAAGACTCAGACTCCCCACCTTCTCCCCAACAGACTCCTCCCATCTGAGTGAGCCCAGCCTAAACAGGCTGTTAACTTCCCCTCTGTTCTTAAAAAACAAAAAACTACTTAATAAAAAAATAAATTCCATTGTAAAAATTTCAAACAATACAGACATACATAGGGAAAAAAAGTCCTTCTTTCCCACTATATTAGTCTGTTTTCTGTTGCAGATAACAGAATACCTGAAACTGGGTAATATTTAAAGAAATAAAATTTATTTCTTACAGTTTTGGAGGCTGGGAAGTCCAAGGCAATTCTGGGGAGGGGCTTCTTCTTGGTGGGGACTCTGCAGAGTCCCAGGGTGACACAGGGTATCATATGGTGAGGATGGTGAGAGCAAGAGTGTGCCAACGTGCCCACTTGCCCTCCTTGTAAAACCCCAGTCTACCCCTATAACCCATTAAACCATTAATCCATTAATTTATGAATAGATTGATCCCTTCGGGAGGGTACAGTCCTCACGATTCAATCACCTCTTAAAGGCCCCATCTGTCAAATACCATACTGGGAATCAGGGACACATTCAAACCACAGCACCCACTTCCCCCATTAGCATCAAAACAAAAATAAAAGGGCATCACAATGCTTAACATAGCACTTAAGTTTTTCTAGAACACAGTTTATTCTTTTATAATATGGGGATAGTAAACCCAGGTCTGCCCATTCCCAGGTTTTTCTAGTCGATCAAGTAAGTGAAGAATGGTCAAAGACTAGGCTATATATAGCGTCCTTTTTTTGGCCTTCCTCTTACAAACCACTTCACTGTGTGAGAAAGAAGCTTGTCTGAGTATTCGGAACAGTGAAAGGAGAGTGTGTCTTTCACCTGGTGCTTGTGAACACTCGGATTAAAGTGGTCCTGCTCCCAGAGGTGGGGCACACTAAGCTGATCTCACTAAGGGACAGGGCCAATCCCAGATCAACGTGGCCCAGCACTTCTCCCACACCTGACCCCTCGTCACTGGCACTAGATAATTAGCGTCACTGGCACCTGCCACACGGCGTGGCTTGTGTTCCAGCTCCACGCATTACTGGCTGGGAGACCTGCATGAATCACAAAGCCTCTCCGGGCCCCATTTCTCTCTTGTAAGGGAGGACAATAATAATAATAACAATAATAGCCAGTAAATTGGACTGTTTACACATCAGTGAGATGGAATATGTGAAGCACTGTGTGAGTGCCTGCTGGTTACATCAACCTTGTCATTTCTTATCTTGTATTTCTAAATTTTATCCCCTTTTTCCTTGAATAGGAATTAACTAAACTGACATTTTTCAGTGGTCCAGCTTTTTTGATGTATTCATAAATTCTGCTGTTTTTCTATTTTATACCTCATTTTTCCATGATTTTTATTGGTTCTTCTTTCTGTGTCCTTTTAGCTTATTTTATTATGTTTTTGAATTTTTGAGCAAGTAGATGAATTAATTTAATTTCTTTTTCCTACTGCTATAAGTATTTAAGTCTGTGAGCATCCTTTATTTGTATTCCATTAGTTCTAATAACTAGTATTTTCCCTGTTGTTATATCCAGGAAATTCTGGAATTTCACTTCATGTTTCCTCCTGACTGAAAAGTTGATTAATAAGGGATTGTAACATTTCTAGGTGAAGGCCCTTTTTTGATTTTGTGATTTTGTTATCAATTTCTAGTTTATTACATTATAATTAGGCAATATTTTCAATTAGTTGGTTTCTGTGGCTTATAACAGAAATACCTGAAACTGGATAGTTTGTAAAGAAACAATATTTATTGATTACAGTTTTGGAGGCTGGGAAGTCCAAAGTCCAGAGGACACCTCTGGTGAGGGCCTTGTCAGCAGTGACCCTACGCAGTGATGCAGAGTATCACATGGTGGATGGCTTGAGCAGAGAGAGATCAGTCTTCTACTCACTCTCCTTTTAAAGCCATCACAGCCATGCCAATGACCATCGTTAAACCATCCATGGGTTAATCCATTCACTAGGGCATGGTCCTCACAATCTAATCACCTATTCAATGCCCTACCTTTCAATTACCGTAATAAGATTTCCCACCCTCTTAACACTATCACAGTGGGGATTAAGTCTCAGTGAGCTTTGGTGGACATCCAATCCACAGCATTGCAGTATTTCTCTTTTTTAGAATTCATTGAAGTTATTTGTGTGGTTTATTATTTGACTAATTTTGTGAATGTCCAGTGGTCACTTGGGAAGATGGTATAGCTATAATTTTAGGATTCAAAATTTAGCACATATCCATCAGATATGCTTAATTGATCATGTCATTTTGGTCTTTTATCTCCTTACTTCCTACTGTACATTTGCTCCAACTTGGGCTGAGAGAGTGAATTAGGGTTTCCTAGAACTGACCTCTGGTGCCAGCCAAGATGCCCTGAGCTGCTGGTACAGAAAAATATTGAAGAACTAATAGATATAAATGTTCCAAATTTGGTGAAAAACATAAATTTACCATTTCAAGAAGTTCAACAAATTCTAAACAAGATAAACTCAAAGGAAACCATGCATCATAAACTACTGAAAATCAAAGATAAAGAAAAGACAATTGAAAGCAGCCAGAGAAAAACACTATATAGTATACTACATATCAGGGAAAAATAATGTGGAGTATTACAGATTTCTCATCGAAAATTATGGAGGCAAAAAGACAGTGGAACAACATCTCTAAATTGCTGAAAAAAAAGAACTGTCAACCCAGAATTCTATATCTAGCAAAAATATCTTTTAAAAATGACAGAGAAATAAAGACATCCTCTGATTAATAAGAATTAAATAATTAAGTCTAATTAAATAACTTTATCTTAATTAAACTAATAATTTGTTACTAGCAGACCTCCTCTAAAAGAAATGATTAAACAAGTTATTTTGGATAAAGAAAAATGACACTGAGGGTAACCTGGAACTTCAAGAATAATGTTAGAGCAACAGAAATGGTAAATATCTGGGTAAATATAATAGACTCCTCTTAAATTTTTAAAAATATATATGACTGTTGACAGCAAATAATGTTAGTTAACACTTTCTGGATTTGTTAATTATGTAGATGTAATTCATATGACAACTACGACATAAAGAGGGGAAGATAAATGAACTAATATAGTTGTAAGGCTTCTACAGATTACTTGAAATGGTAAGATATTAACTGTACATAGACTATGAAATGTGGAGTATGTTTATTGTAACCTCTAGAGAAGCTACTAATATGGAAAAAAAGAAAGCTAAGGAAGACAATAGATCATTTAAAATGAAATACTAAAAATATATTCAAGTAACCCAAAGAAGACAGGCCAAGGGGAATAGGGTAATAAAACAAAGGGAATAAGCAAAATCTCCTGTAAATCACACATTTCTGCCCATTTTCCTTGTATCTTCTATAATTTCTGCTTTTTGAAAGCTTGTTTTATAATATTTAGTATGTTGATATTCATAACAATTAATTATTTATTATAAATTATAATGCACAAGGGTTATAAAGTACCTTTACTTTATCTCATTTAATGTTTTTGGTTGAAAAATTACCCTGTTTCATATTAGGACTGCGATTTCTGCTTTTATACTTTTTGTTTTTGATATTTCTCTGCCCCTACTTTGACTTTCAACTTTTTAAAATAACTTTGCTTTGGGTGAATCTCTTGAGCACAACCATAGAGCTGAACTTGCTTCCCGACGGCGGCAGCCAGCCTCCAGGAAGACCATCTCTTGGTCTTCAGGCCCTGCGCAGTCCCCTCCTATAGCAAATCAGATCTGTCTGTGTGATCGTGGAATATGGTAGAAATGATTGTGTGTGATTCCTGAGGCTCATTTATAGAAACTCTGCAGCTCCTGCCTTGGCTCTTGGATTGTTGCTTCTGGGGAAAGCAAGCTGTCCTGCCAACAAAGACCCTCCAGGAAGCTGTGAAAAGGCTCCTGTGGAGAGAAACCAATGTGCCAGCCACGTGAGTGAGCCGCCTAAGAAGTGGCCAGCTGTCACCAGGTACACCTTAGCTGCCAGTTGTCTTGGCTGGAGTGTCCATAGCTCTGCTGCTCCAGGCCAAGCACTGGACCAGGAGTCACTAGCAGGCTGGCTGCTCATCGTCCAGCACTGGCTCTTGTGACTGTGAGGCCCACTGGCTCCTTCTTTCCCCCAAAGGATCTCTTTTTTCTTTCTGGAGCATGATCCCCTCTCCTGTTCTTCCGTGTCTCTCTAAGCACACCCATAATGATCCCGCATTTGTCTTAGACTTTTGGAAAACACAAGCCGGGAAGGACAGCCAGCAGACCTGCCGCAAAGCTCCTCTTAGGCAAGTCAGCACAAGGCCTGGCTGTCTGCTCGAAAGGGAAAAATAAGAGGGAGAAAAGCCTATAAACTAATAACAAAAACTAATCTGCTACATTCTTTTTCTTATTTATTTTTATATAGCGTGTTTTGATTTACAGATAGCTAATTTACATTATTAAATAATGTAAATAATTTCATTATTTATTTAAAGGCTGTCCCTACTCATCAGGGGTATAATCTTCATTCTAAGGGTCATGAAATGGTTTTGGAGAGGTTAGTTGCTGCTCGTGTCCTCCAACATTGGGGACAAGATCAGATGCTTCCTCCAGAAATTCAGCGTTGACAAAAGCTGCCCGGAGACAACATCTGTGTCAAAGACAGCCAACAGGACGTCACCAACCTTTGTGAGAAATTAGAGATGTCTTGGTGGAAGAAAGGGAAAAAATTCTAGACACAAGTGTAGCTCTGAATGTAAGTGGATGAAGAGAGAAAAAACAACCAGAAAATAAATGGGAAGCGATGCACAATGTTTTCTTTAATAGCAAAGAACTGGGAACTATCTAAAGGTTCTATGACAGGGCATCAATTACGTTATTGTTCAATCCTGTGATGGAATTCTGACACAGTATTTAAAACAATGCTCTAAGAAGAATTTGAACCACATTGGAAGATGATCATACATGTTATTAAATCAAAAAGCATTTATGATTATATGTACAGTATGATCCCAGATATGTGTGTGTGCATATGTGCATATATATAGATATGGAGAGAGAGAGAGAGAGACAGAGAGAGAGAGAGAGAGAGAGGAGAGGAGGAAGAAGAGAAAGAAAAGACTGTAAAGACACATGCCAAAATGTTAATGGTGTTTGTCTTTGGGTGGTGGGATTGCAGGCAACTTTATATATTTTATGTTTGTATGTGCCTTCTCAAATGGCTAAACAGTAAATGTAATCTTATGCCCTTAAATTTCTCATTCACTAGAATTTAAGCCAGGGATTTCCTGTGGATACCACAGTGGATTCTCCTTCGTGAGCTTAGCTGACATTTTCCCACATAAGCGGAGACGTTCCAGCTTCGCAAGCGTGCCCCTCCTGCAAGTCCCGGTCTTGGCTACGTCGGTCAGGAATCTGTAGAGCAGGCAGCACACGGGTGCTGGGCAGCGCTGGGCAGGGCTCCCCTGGGTCTTTGACCATGTGACCATGGGCACAGTCTCTCCTGGGGCTCTGGCCATAGTGAGGAGAACATGGCGATTGGAATAAAACACCCAGTTTCCAAACCCAACTCTGCTCTTAATTTATAGTCTTGGGAACTCATGTGACTGCTCTAGACCCATTTATAAATGGATTTAATAATATCTGCCAGCCCTTGTCTGCAGATTTCAGGTTTGATCTGACAAGCTAACCTACGTGGACGTGCTTTGGAGAGCGCCACACCAGGGCCGGCTGCTACTCTTCTCTCAGCGTAGCTCGTCTGCCGCTCCCCTTGGGTCTTGGCACTAATTTGGCAGTTCCGTGGGGTGATTACGTCGCTGAGAGTTTTGTCAAGGCAGGCCATGTGTGTTCTGCACCCAGACACACAACTTCACATCTGTCCCTGTAAATGTCTACCTTACTGGTCTTACTCTATGTTAGGTATCTCTCCAAGCTTTGTTCAATTTGAAAATCTCATTAACTTTGCTACCAAATCTTTGTCCAGGTTATTAATAAAATTTGGCCATTTCAGAGCCCAGGACAGAATTCTGAGGGACAGAGCCTACTCACTGGGTTGACTGCCACCACTAACCTGAGATCACTATTCCCACATGGGTTGCAGTTATTTACCCAATTACAAGTCGGCCTGGAAGATTCCGAGGCCTTCGCGCTTACCCACCAGCCTGTCTTGCCGGTTACTCCTATGGTGTGACACTAGGTGTGTGTGCCATAGGCTAATTGAAGTGTCTATTTCCCATTGTCTTCAACTGTAAAATTGAGACGGATCCTGGTGCCCGCTGTGCATGGGTGCATGAGGTTGAATGTGTTAATATCGGGTAAAGCACCTAAGCTGGGCTTTCTCAGCCTCGGCACTACTGACATTCTGGGCTGGGTGACTCTCTGTGGTGGGGGCTGTCCCGCACACTGTAGGAAGTTTAGCAGCTCCCCTGGTCTCTATCCATGGATGCCAGCAGCACTGTGCCCCCGGGACAATCGGAAATGTCTCCAGATGTGGCTGAACATCCCCACGGAAACAAAACAGCCCTGGAGAGAAGTACCAGCCTAAGCCGTGTGGACACGGGGTAGCGCTGGGCAGATGTTTACCACTGTCCTCCAGTTGCCCCTGTCACAGTGGGGTGGTACATGGGCTGGGTGTGCTCCTCCTCCTGGTGTTAAGGTGATGGTGACTTTCCCCCGTTTCCATGTTTTCCATGAGGCTGTCATGACTCATCCAGCACCTGCTAAGTCCAAGCTCCAGCCTCCACAGTGCTCCCTGGCTGTCCCCTGGGGCCCTGTCGAGCAGAGAAAAGAGGGTGGCCAGCCTGCCTTACTCTCAGGGAAAACCCCACCCCTCACAAGGGGACCGAGGAGACCCAGTGAGATTCCGGGTGTGAAACTGCTCTGAAACACACAGGCACTGGTCAGAAACCAGTGCTAGTCCCTGGCCCTGGGACAGCATAGACTGGAGTCAGGAGCGAGGACAAAGTGCTTGGGTCTTGTGACTCCAGCCTCTGGGTCTCATTTGCTTCTCTATGAAAAATGTAGACCGTCCTCCAAGCTGTTTACAGCTGAGAATAACCGGGGCAAGCCAGTTAACCTCTTTGAACCTCGCTTCTGTGTCTTTGAGAGACAATGCCACCTTTTTCAGAGTGCTGGGGAACAGATTAGGTAACATTAGTCACTCATTAAATTGTAAAGCACTGAACAAATACAAGCTTCTATGTTGGCAATGACACACAGCTCTGGAGCTCTGGAGCTAGTTCTCAAAAGACCCCCACACTTTCTGATCAGTATTAGCACAGCCCCAGTAAGCACTGAGCCTCCTTAGGAGATGTGAGTTGGGGAAGGCTCATTAAAATGATCTCTTGTTGCTTTGTGGTCATGCCTCATATTGCGTGTCATGCCCAAACCCGTTTTTGTGTGACCTTATTCACCTCTGCAAGCTCTCTGCAAGGAAAGGACGGCGTGGTTAAGATAAGGGTGGCAGTGAACTCTGCGTTCAGCTGTGGAGTGACTTGGCAGGCCCAGGCCCCACCGCAGGTGATCGGGCCCTGGGAGAGAGTCAGGGGAAGGGGGTGCTGGGCACCTCACCACCTCACTTCTCACCTTGGGGTTTGCCCCACGCCTGTCTAGTTTTGCAGCTTCACCTTCATTAGTCTGTCTCCTTGTGCGATTTTGAAGCTTTTCAGGGGACACAGGATCATTGCAGCATCTTCTTTTATTTGCTTCTTCAGAAATTGATAAAATTTGTTTGTTAAAATAAAAAACCCCCAAAGAAAGTGGTTTTTACTGATTTGTTAAGTTATCCTCTAGGCGTAGAGCTTGTTCCACGCATCCCCTCTCTTAAAGGGTCCGGGCACTTAAAACTCTTGGTTTCAGAGCTGAGGCCGTGCAGGCGTGGCCTGCTGAGGTCTGAGGATCGTCTGCTCTTGGAAGGCCAAGGGAGGATGGGACCCGGTCACTGGGTCAGCCCGACGTCCACTTGACAGAACTGGCCAGTCCTCAGAGGGCTGCCTGAGAGCAGGAGGAGCTCTGCGTGGAGCCCTTCTGGTGGACCCTTTGCCCTTCTCGTGGACGGGACGGGCTTGTGTCTGGGCTGGCTCTGTAACTTGCTCTGGGGTGGAAGGGACTCAGTGTAACTTCCTCTTTCAGTGACCTAAGCTCCTGTTTTCCCACTGGGAGTGAGAGGCCACCATGCTGGGAGGGAGTCCAAACTAGCCACACGGAGAGAAGAATGTGTCCAGCCAGTCCCCGCTGAGGCACCAGACCCGAGAGCTAGAGTGTTCATGTCCTGGGGCCACTGTAACAAATTACCAAAACTGGGTGGCTTAGAACAACAGAAATTTATTCTCTCGCTGTTCTGGGGGCGAGAACTCTGGAGTCCAGGTGTCCGTCAGGCCACACTCCCTCTAGAGGCTCTGCGGGAGGATCTGTTGTTTGTCGCTTCCAGCTTCTGGTGGCTGCTGGCATTCCCGGCTGTGGCCACATCACTCCAATCTCTGCCTCTGTCTTCACGCCGCCTTGTCCTCTGTGGCATTTCTAGTCTCCCTCTGCCCCTGCTATGGTTTGCATGTGTTCCCCGAAATTCAGGTGTTGGAAACGTAATCCCAGTGCAACAGTGCTGCAAAGTGGGACCTTCAACAGGTGATTAGGTCATGAGGGCTCTGCCTCATGAATAGACTAATGCTGTTATTGTAGGAACGGGATTCTTATAAAGGGATAAATTCGGCCCCCTTTTCTCTCTCTCTCGCCCACGTGATGCCTTTTGCCATGTTATGACACAGCAAGAAGGCCTTCACCAGGTGTGGCTACTGGATCTTGGACTTCAGCCTCCATGATCGTGAGCCAAATAAATTTCTGTTCATTATAAATTGCCCAGTCTTTTCTGTTATAGAAGCACAAAACAAAGACAGCCTTCCCTTATAAGACACAGGCGATTGCACTGAGACCCACCCAGGCAGTGCAGGACAAGCAACCCCTCTCAAGAACCTTCGCTCACTCCCATCTTTTGCCATCCAAGGTAACACTCCCCAGCCCCACTGACTTCTGAGCTCCAAGTGTCCACACCACTGGCTTGAAATACTTTACCTGTTTCCTGTAATATGTTTTGTGTTGTTCAACCTGCGGGTGTTGCTTCTGTGGGCACAGCCGGACCGTATGCTCCGTAAAGGTCAGGGGCCATATCTCACGTGACGAGTTCCACAAACACCGCAGAGCAGGCTGGAGACGGACTTCCCCATGAGCATCTGTCGAAGGCTCCTGCAACTCCTGATGCTGTCTTTAAAAAGGCTTCCTTTCCTTCTCTTTCTAACCAGTCTCTTTTCACCCTCGAGAGGTTTATGCTTCTCAGATTTGGGGACAAGCTTAAGTCATCTCTTGGATGCTCTCTGTGGCTTTTTAAATGTTACTTGTCTCCGCTCATAGCTTCATCTTTCTGGATGGAAAAGTCCAGCTTCCTCCCTCCTCACGTGCATGGCTGTCTCGCTGGTGATCCCTTCCCTGGGAGGCTGTGGTCGTAATTTTCCCAGAAGTCACCTTCAGACCCGTTCAATTTTCTCTCCAGATTCCATTAACTACTGGAGTTAGTCTCATATGACCAAGTGTAATCCTAAAAAGTTAAAAAGAAGACTTGCACACAAATTGGAGTGAACACATGTCCGAGATTCGTTTGACTCAGTCTGGGAACCAGCAAAATGATAAATTTGGTTCAAAAGAGTGACTGAGGACAGAGTTTGACTTCGTCAGCCTCGGCAGGCACACTAAAGCGAGTCTGCTAAGTTAGGGGTGGAAGTGATCGATGTCCTACAGGGAAATAAGAACGCAACCTTGAGGTCATCGTCTCTGCCAGGCGGAAACCATTTGCATCTCTCCTGACAAAAAAAAATCTACAAATTAACATGTAACTTCCCCCAGTCTGGGCCCTAATCGATAGTAAATAGCAAGTCAAATTAAGGTACATTCCCCTTGGTAATTGAGCAAGCCTGGGCGGACCTGTGTTCCGAGGCAGCTCCAGTGTGGAGCTGATGATGGGGGGCTCACTGCTACCTGTCGGGTGATTTCTGTGTCTTTGCATAGGACAGATGAGCCGAGCTTTGTGGGTGTGACTGCCAGGGCCAGGGTCCGTCCAGCTCCACCCCCGTCCACCGCTTCCCGCTGTCTGAAGTTCTTTTCACAGAAAGCAGAGCACTTTCTCTCCGGGGTAGAGAGGAGAGTCCAGGAAAAGGACCCACAGATGCATGGTCACACTGAGGTTGAGTGACAGCTGTTGGAACGTTCCAGAGAGTAGGCTTGGGTCTGGGAGGGCCATGGGGCTTAACAGGAGGATCACAGGAATACCAAGGACAGGAGACGGGGCAGACCAAAGCACTTTCTCTGGAAGTTTCACAGTTGTTTCATGAACACTGACGTGAAGCCAGACAGTATCTCTCTGGACTGAGATGCGTAGCTCCCCCTCCCCCAATAGCCTCCAATGTCACCTGCTCTTCATCTGTCACTCCTAAGCCTCATCAGATGGCCTGGGGCATGACGCTCTCCTCCCCACCATTCTCTGCTGCAAGCCGAGACCCTCTGGCACTCGTTACCTCCATGGACTAGGACGAAGCGAGTTCACCTTCCTGGACCCCCGCACCTGATCCCTATGACAGGAATAACTACCCCTGTCCCTGTCCCACCTGCATCTAGGCTCACCGGGAGGACAAAGAGACACAGGAGATGTCAGAATCTTCTTAAATACCCCGTGCCAAAGCTCCTTAAGAAATAATTCACCTTGAGTACAGATTTTAGCCCCAAAGCGCTATTCACATTCCAGCTCCCGCAGTTACCGTATGACGCTGGGAGTTGCTTCATCTGTTGGGGGGAAGAGGAAAGACAGGAGCTAATGTTTACGGTTCTCAGTGGCTTCTGTGAATTATCTGTGGACTCTACAACTTTAGGTAGTGTCTGTTAACACCCTTCTTTATAGAGGAGAGATCTGACAGACCACGCTCACCGAGCTCGCCAGTGCTGGTGTCAGCATCTGAGCCCCGTTGTCACCCTCCAGAGCTCCTGCCCCCAGCTGGACGGCTCCCCTCCTGGGGCTGAGGGCACAGAGGGCTTTGATGAGACCAAGTCCGTACATCACCCAGTGCAGAGCTCAGTGGGTTACCCCCTGTTGCTGTTGCTCGTATGGTTGCGACTGTTCACACATGACATCCAGGGCTGCTCAGCTGTCTCCTGCTGCAGAACAAACTGCCCTCGGGTTCAGTGGCTTACAGCAGCAACACGTGTGGTTTCTCGTGATTCTGTGATCTGGGAGTGACTCAGCGGGGTGGTTCTTCTGCTCTGGACGGTGCCCGGTGGGACTGGAACATCCGAGATCACTGTCTCACTTGTTAGACTGAAAAATGTCCCCAAGGTGTCCATGTCAAATCTCTCCTCCCTGGGGGAGGAGACTTGGAGCCAGTCTCTAAGGAGCAGAATTCAGAAAGACAGAGCAGGGTGGGGCTGGAGCAGGTCCTCCAGGGCACCCTAGCCCAGGGCCGATACTCGACATATTTAATGATGAAGACCACAGGCCAGCAAGAGAGGACCCACCTACAGCCCCGAGGCAACTGGTACACTATGAAGTCTTTACTCCTGGATTATGGGTGGGGTGGGATGATGGTTAATTTTCTATGACAACTGGCTAGGACACTATACCCAGACATTAGATCAAACACTAGTCTAGTTGTCACTGCAAAGGTATTTTTAGATGACATTGACATTTAAATTAGTAGACTGAGTAAAGCACGTTACTCTTCACAGTGTGCATGGACTTTGTCCCATCTGATGGGGGCTTAAGAGAAAAAAACAGACCTCCCCTGAGGGAGAGGAAAGTCTGTGGCAGATGGCCTCGGAGTCACACTGCATCCTGCCCGCCTGCCCGCAGACTGAGGCATCACGCTGACCCCACACTACAAAACCAGACCTCCGTAGTTCTCAGAACGTGGTCCAGGGGTCCCAGGGGGTCTCGAGACCTTCTCAAAGTTCTGCAAGGTCAAATGTATTCCACAAAAACACTCAGGCATTATTAGCCTCTCCGTCACATTCTCACTCACGTCCAGCAGAGTTTTCCAGAGGCTAAAAGCCATGAGCTAACGAACAGACCACAGAGCAGCTGCGAGAATCAGCATTAGAGAGATTTGTGAAAAAGTCAAGCAGCTTCACTCTTTTCAGTAATTTTTTGGTTTTGGAAAATGTAAATGCTATTTATGATTACTAATGGGTTTTATTGTTGTTTAAATGAATTCATATGTAAATATTTTTAAATGTCTCAGTTTTAATTTCTAACGTAGTAGATACTAATAGGTATAATCCTCATAAATGAACACTCTTTGAAGAAGACTGACAGCATGAAAAAGACTGGCGGAATTCTGAACCCCGAACCTGCATGCTGAGCATGGGATGATGGTTCCCCTGCTCTGGCCCTTGCTTTTCTCACTGAGCGCCATGACAAGAGAAGATGGGTCCTGGTTCAAGACCCTTTGCGGCCCCGACTTGGCAGCTCCCAGCCCCTGTCTCAGCAGGTAGGGTGAAGGCAAACCCCAGGGTCCCCAAGCAGAGGCGAGGTCAGCACATCCAACAGAAACATGACACGAGACACACCTATAATTTAAATTGTCTAGTTAGCCATGTTAAAAAAGGAAAAAGAAAGCCAGTGAAATAAATTTTAATTATGCTTTGTTTGATCCAATGTCACCAAAACATTATCATTTCTACATGTTATCAATATAAAAATGTATGACTAACTAGTTTACTTTTCTTCCATAGAAAGCCTTCAAAATTTGGTGTGTATTTTATAGTTGGAGCATATCTCAAAGTGAAATGTAGTCCTACCAGACAGTAAAGGTGCATTTGAAGGAAAAATAATTTACACTGCTTCCGTCTTTCAATTGAAATGGATCAGAATTTAAAACTCGATTTTCAGTCGCCCTGCGTGGGAACCAGCGTACACGCTGCCGGGTCTGAGTGCCACCCAGTGTCCACATCTGGTAGTGCAGGCTCCCGCCCGGGGATGTGAGAATCGTTCCTTGCTTGGGTTTCTGTGAACATCTGGCGGGGAAGGGATGCGTAGAGGAAAAGAGTGGGAAGCAGTAGGGTCTTGCGTGTGTTCAGTTCCAGCCGCCAAATCACTGCGGGCGGACTTTGCAAGGATATCTCGTCTTCCTTAGCCACACGTGTGCAAGTAATGATTGCAATCCTTTGAACCCCTGCAAGGTGATGGGTGTTTCCAGACAATATCTAAACCTTACAGTAGGATGGCAGAGTTGTCAGCTCCGACTGCCATACAGAATAGTACAGCCTGGGAAGCTTAAACAACAGAAGTTTATTTCCTCACGGTTCTGGACGCTGGAAGTCCAAGATCAAGGTGCCGTCGGGGTTGGTTTCTCCTGAAGCCTGTCTTCCTAGTTTGCAGACAGCTGCCTTCATATGCTGGAGAGAAAGAGAGAGAGAGAGAAAGAAAAGAGAGAGAGAGATCTTTTCCTCTTTTCATAAGGCCACAGTCCTTTTGAATTAGGGACCTACCCTGGTGACCTCATTTAACCTTAATTATCTCCTCGGGGCCCTGTCACATTGGGAGTTAGGGCTTCAACCTATGAATTTGAGGAGTACAGTTCTGCCATACAGTAGCAGGTACCCCATTTTACAGCCAAGCAACTGAGGCTCAGAGACGTGCCTTGCTTAGGAGCACACAGAGCCGGGCATTGACCAGCCTGCTGGCTCTGGAGTTCGAGCACCTCCCAGAGTGTCCTCAGCCTCCTCTTTTCCTCTAGTCCCCACCGTCCCCAAGTGCTTGGTAGCCTAAGCCTCACAACCCCATTTCTTCAAATCAGTCCCCTCTCTCCTTTCAAGCTTGGGTTTCATCTTCTTAAAGGCAGACACAAATCATAATCAGAAAGCTGTTCAGGGCCTTTGGAATCAGAACTTGGAAACTACATGAGCTGAATGTTAGTGGCACCAGGCCGTGTCCTCAGGGTGGGGGAGAAGCCACAGAGAAGAAGGCTGAGGGGAGGCTATTGATTTAATTTATGTTTGATCATTTCATCCTTTTCCAAGATGTGAATTGTAAAGCCTAAGTCACATTTCTCTCTGTTCTAGAAAAGTGTATAAGTGACTGATTTTTCACGAAGAAAGCAAAGAAAAACCTCATCTCACCTATTGTTCGTGGCTGGCAGCAGCAGCAGCAGCACAAATGTCCACTGCAATTGACGTAAAGATCCAGCACAGGCACCCCTTAAATAAATCCACTCCTCTAAAGGGTTCTGAAGGAAGTCAGCAGATCGAACACCTGGCAGAGAAGGGCCACACACTCCAATGAGAGAGAGAGAGAGAGAGGAACAGAGACAGAGAGACAGAGAGACAGTGAGAGGCTAGCTCCTGGGTTTCCCCAGCAGGGATGCCCAGCGTGGGAACCACGCATGAACTAGGGTCTGCAGGACTTCTGGAAGCTGATGAGGTCCCCTGAGCCCTGCCTGACATACAGGCTGCCCCTGAGACAAGGTGCTGTTTCTAGGGCCTCTGGTTTTGTGGAGGGGCTGGGCTCACCTCCCACTCCCACGATGGGGCAGCCTCACAGGAGAGGACAATGCCAGAGGAACAGGTGGCCTGGTTTCATGGCAGCTGATACTCATTGGAAACCTGCTGCCCCCAACTCTGGCAGGTGCCTCAGGGACAAAGAGGAAGTATGTGGCCGGCTTGGCCTTGGTCTGAGCTGCTGAGCCTTAGTGAGACAAAGTGTAAAACTGGGGAGTTCAGAAGTCCTTTAGTGGGTAGGAGATAACCAGTTTGCAGGTTCTGCGATCGATCCCTCTATCTCGTTCCACACGCGGCAGGGGCTGGGTGGGGAGGGGGTCAGGGTGGATGTCTTGCAGGAAGGTGTACTCAAACAGCTGCGGAGGTGGGTAGAATCTGTCTAGATTGAGAGGGGAATGGGTTTGGGAACAATCGGAGGCTGTCAATGGTACTGGCTGCCGCTGTTCATGAAGAGAGTAAGAGTGTCCCCTCTCAGTGGGTGGTGGTGGGGACTCATGGCTGGCTCCAGAGTCCCAGCTCTTAACCACTGCAATCCTCCCCTAGGAAGGACCTTGTCCTACTGTGGCTCATAGCCAGGCTGGGGCATCCCACCTCACCATTGTCTTACCAAGAATTATACGAGTAAAAATATCCATTATAGACAATTTAGAAAAGCGGAAAGAAGTCATATACTTCATAATTCTTCTAATGGGCAAATGCAGGCTGTGTAGTGAAGAAGCAGTCTTACCTAAGGAGAGGCCTGGCCTTTGCCCTCGGCTGCTGGGAGGTGACCCCCAGGCGCCTGCAATGTCCTGCTGGGTGAATAGGAGTGTTGTTGCTTGCCTGGGGGCTTTGGGACATGACGTATCACTTCTGACCTCTGGTGGCGATGGAGCGTGAAAGTCAATCACATGGAGGGTGTGCAATGTGATCCCAGTAAGAACTCTGGACACCAGAGGCACAGGAGCTCCCTGGCTGGCAGTGCTCCATGCATACTGTCACACATCGTGACTGGGAGAAAGTGATGCCATCCAGGATCCCATAGGGAGAGGACAGCCAGAAACTCTGCATTTGGACCCTGCTGGAGTCTGCCTTGTGCGTCTCTTTCTTTGGCTGGTTCTGATCTGTGTCCTTTCACTGTAATGAAACTGTCATAGTTAAGGACAGTGCTCTCCTGAGTTCTGTGGGTCACCCTAGCAAACTGTCAAACCCAAGGGTGGTCGTGGGGACCCCTGGTGTCTGGAGTAAGGGCATGACTGTGCGGACAGTGCCTCTGAGCTTGTGCAGTTCATCTGAACTTGTTGCAGAGGTTGACCTATAACCTGGAATCATGCTCTGGCAGGGTAGAGCGTGGGGCCAAATTCTGAACTGGAGTGTCCTGGTTTTTCAGTGCTTGGTGGGATGAGTCCCACTGGGAAGCAGCATGCTAAAGTCACTCTTCTGGAGCCCAGTAGTGTAGTGGAGCAGCTTTTCAGGAGACAGATGGGAGAAGGATGTTGACTTCACCTCAAGCAACAGAATATTGTGTAAACAGACCCTTCCATAAGAACGGCAACAAAATGCAACCATTTTGACAATCCTGTACAACCATTTTGACAATCCTGTACATTCTGACTAACTTAATATACCCTGGTGCCTGTTGCAGTCTCCAAATAGATATTTCTGTCCAGTCAAAGGTAGCTGCCCTTGCCAGAAGGACACCTGTACCTCAGTAGGTGCAGCAGGTTGCAAAGGGCACCTGGAAGGTCCTCACTGGTTCCTTTCGTCCCAGAGTAAACATGTCAATGAGTTTTCCAATAGATTATTCTTCAGGAAAGAATTTATGGGTGAGATAGTGTTCGAGAAGGGCTGTGAAGGAAAGGATTGGGGTTCCACAGGCAAGGAGAGCATTCTAGGTGGTGGGGACAACAGGAACAATGTCTCAGGTGTGAGAACACGGCAGCAAGCTTGTGTTCTAGGAACCAGCCAACCCGTGGAGGGAGGTATTCCAGCTTGCCAACATGCTTGCTCCACTTTGGATCAAGGCTAAACTTTAGCCCCTGGCTTCTCCTTCCTCACATGCTCTGCTCTGGGTCACTCATTCAAGTGATCACTGACTTCTCATCAGAAACTCTGGTGGCCAGAGGACAATGGAACTGTGTCTTTAAAGTAAGGAAAGAAAAGAAATTTTAAAAAGCCAAACCAAACAAATATATCCTGTTGACCCAGAAATTTATATTCAGCAAAAATATCCTTTGCGAATGAATGTGAGGTAAGGACATTTTCAGGTAAAGAAAATCAAGACAATTATCCATGACCAGAAATCCTAGAGGAAGTTTTTCAAACTGGACTGAAAAGATCCTGGATGGAAACTCAGATCTTCAGGAAGAAGGGAAGATTGTCAGGAATGTGAAGTAGATGGGTACTGTAGAGGATTCTTAAAGCAAACTTACCTCACAGGGCCTGGTTTTCCAAAGCCTTGCAGTTTCAAATATTGACCTTGCAGAGGACTGGAAATTTTCCTCAGGCTATAAAGTCTCTGGTGTAAGATAAAGATTTGTGGCACAGCAAGGTTGCTGGCTCAAGGACAGACAGGTTACTGATTGATATGTAAAGATACTAAGAAATTGCTGTAAGATCACTTAATTGTCTAATGGAATGTCATCTGGCTTGTTTCACTGAAAGTTACCAGCCTATATTGTTAAACTATAACCCCACCTATGTTCTCTTCCTGTAACTTCCTGGTCTGGAAAATAAATGCAGGAAGAGAACCCCAATTCGGGGTTAATTTCCCAAGGAAGCAATGCCTCTTGCTTGAGGGCTCTGGGAGATTAACCACTTCGGGGCTTCTCACTGCTCAGAAGAGATGGGCTTTGAGTAATCCTTTGTGGCTTCGTCACCCAGGGGAAGTGGGGTGACAAATTCGTGGGGAGCAAAGCAACAGGGTTCCTTGAAAAAAAATTTATCCTTTTAATTTCTTTAGAATAAATAAAACCCTAAATTTAAAGTCAAATTTACTTTTTTAAATAAAAAAGCAAACATTGTGACATTGTCTTGTGGGATTTATAACAACTGTTGACATAACACATAAGACAGTTACACTCAAGAAGGGGATGGGATAAGTGGACCTGTACAGCTGCAAGGCTACTATATGTTATGTGAAGTGGTACAAAATTAACTCTAAGAAAAGTATGAAAAATTAGAGATAAATGCTTCAAATGCTAACAAAATAATGCAAAACATATATAGCTCAAAATATGAAGGGTCTTCAAAAAGTTCGTGGAAAGATTTGTATTATCTTTTAATTTTGTTTTTCCACCAGCTTTGGGAAGTGCCCTCCTGTATGGTCCCACACCCTGAATGAGAAGGGGAGGCCACTTCCAAGGAACCACTGACCCTGAGAGCACAAGGGGACGTGGCTCTGGGGTAGGGTCCAGAAGCTTTTCTGATGCTCGGTGCTCCCCACAGCCTGATCTGTGGGGATGGACTGCTGCCTGGGGGTCAGCAGTGGAATGCTGGCGGCCCTGCCCAGGCCCTGGCCTGGCACGTGGTCGAGAGCAGGGGTGGGCGAAGAGCCCCGTGCTCTTTTGCACCCTTGGTTCCCCAGGGGAGCTGCTCTCCTGGGAACCCAGAGGGACTCTTCGGGGTGTGGGTGGGATGTGCGAGGTCCCAAACACAAAAGAGCTTCATCCAGACCAGAGCTTGCTGTTCTCCAGCTGTGTGACCTTGTACCTTCCTCATTCATTTAGGAACGTTTTTTTCAATGTGTTAGGTGGGGTAAAGTGAAAGGTTCTAACAATCTAGCGGCTTAAAGAACAAAGCAGTCTCCCTCTCTTGGGACCCGTCCAGGCCTGCGTGTCCTCTCCCCTTCTCTTCTCTTACAAGGGCACTTGCCATTGGATTTAGAGCCCACCCTAGTCCAGGTTGATCTCATCTCGAGGTCCTTAAATTAATTGTGCAAATAGCTTTTTACAAATATGGCCACAGTCCCAGGTCCCAGGTGGACCTGTCCTTTGGGGGCCACCATTTAACCCACTGCACCCAGTAGGCACAGATGCTGCTGTGGTGAGTCCCCTTTATGTGTCCCCTTTCAGACAAGCTGTTGCTGCAGGAGTGCTGGGTGACGGCCACCCTCAAATGCAGGGCTGACAATGACAAGCACTCTCTTTTCTTTCTCACTGGTCTGTGGTCAGTGGGGGATCTGCAGAGCTTGCCTGGGTTCAGGGTGGGCTTTCTCCAGGCTGTGGGCGGGGTTCAGGTCTGCGCCACATCTCTCTGCATTTTCCTTGGACTAGGGGCTGCCCAGGGCACATTCTCTTTGTGATGAGTGGTTGGAGCACAACAGGTGGAGACAACACACATGCACAATGAAGACATCTGCTTTGTCCCATGCGTTCTTCATGTTTCACCTACCAAAGCAAGCCACCTGGGCAAGCCAACATTGACGGGGTGGGGAGGTGTGTTGCACCCATGTGGAAGGGCATGGGTGTGTACCCTATTACAGGGAGAGAAGATGGGACCAGCATCCAGCCCACCACACCTGCACACTTGGGGGGCAGGGGGATTGCTGGCAGGTCAAACGGGCAGACTCTACCCCCACACACAGTGCCAGGTGATGGCTTGGAACAACTGCCTGCCATGCGTCCACCTGCACCGCATGGGAGCCCCACATCACCTCAGGTCTGCCGACCCTGGGCAGGTGCAAGTTTCTAGCTTTTGCCGGTCAAGAGTATAAAGTGATATCACCGTGTTTTAATTCATGTTTCTCTCATTACTAGCCGCTTGAACCTTTCTTTATCTGCTTGAAGTCCTTTGGATCTGCTTTTCTGTAAATTAGCCTGTGCAGATCTTTTTTTTTTTTTTTTTTTCTGTTGGGGTTGCCATCTTTTTCTCCTTGGTTTGCAGGACTTCTTTCTAATGGTCATTTTGGGGCATTATGACATCGTCCTCCATTCTTTCTGTCTTCTATTACCTGGTCCATGATGTCCCTCATTGACAGAAACCATTTTTATGGATGTAACCAACTGCACATTGTGCGTGCATGTGTGCCTTACAGTTTTTAATTAGAAGTTTTAAGAAATCCTTCCCTACCTTCAAGTTCATATAAATATTTTCCTGACTACCTTTCACATTTAGATTTTTCCTGCATCTAAGCCCACCGTCACATGCAGACTTAGGTAGAAATCCGTTTTATTTTTCTCTAGGGGAATCAATTTTAACTTATGGTGTTACTTACAATTTAATTTCTCAATTTATTCCTAGGGAAAAATTTTTTTCTTCTAATAGATGTAGTTATCTTTCTCCAGGAAACAGATTGGTACAGTTTGTACAGAAAATTAGAAAGAGCTCTTGTAGCTGGTAGCTGCAATTTCTTGTGAAAATACAGAGTATCTGCTAGTGACCCATCTATGACATAATAAATGAGTTAAAAAATTGATTTCTAGCTCAGTGCTTGGAGGAATCATTAAACTTGACATTTTGTTCTGTTTGAGATTAGAACCTTTATGAGAACTAAAAATAATTCCAATTTACTTCCTATCCTGTGTCCTGGAAGGGTGATTTCATGGCCTATATAGAAAACATAATGAGAATGAGACATTCCCAGCTCTAATTGCAAAACTTAATTTTATCACAATAACAACTGGGGACAGATTACTTCCTTTTATGTGTGTGGCTTAGATACTTTTACTGCTTTCGGTACAAACACTGATTTCTATTTTTTTCCATTTCTTTTTTTTCTCTTGGCCTCACATACCAACCTCCCCCTTTTCCTTTCTCCTAATTTATACTAATTGTGGAAAACGGACAATTTTGAACAAACAAATATCTAAGTGTAGTTTTTCTCTATTATTTTACCAAATTTAAAGTACAACACATGTACACAGAAAAATATGCTAATTGTAAGTTTACAGCTCAAGGAATTTCACAAGGTGAATCATCACATGACCAGCTCCAGATCAAGAAACAAAAATCGCTGACAGCTCAGAAGCTGTTCTGTGCCCCTTTCAGTGACTGCCCTCCCTGTGGCAGCCCCTGTCCAGTCTTTAAGCAGCATAGACTAGCGTTGCCTGATCTCAAGCTTTAGGTACCGTCATAGATTGTGTACCGTTTAGCATGTGGTTCCTTTTGCTAATACGTTTGTGGAACTCACCCCTGTCGCGGTGAGCACCAGTATTCCATCCATCTGCGTTGCTGTAGAGCAGTCCCTGGAGTGAATACGCCACAGTCCGCCTGTCCATTCTGTTGTCCCAAACATTGGTTGGTTTCCCATTGGGGCAGTCACGGCCGTGCTGCTGTGAAATTCTTACATGAGTGCTGTGGTGAATGAATGTGTGCACTTTTCTATTGGATGCATCCTTAGGAGTAAAACTATTTGGGCAGAGGTTTATGTATGTTCAGCTTTAGTAGACGGCGCCAAACAATTTTCCGAAGTGATTGTACCAATTTCCACCCCAGTGTGAGTGGTCTATTGCTTCACACCTTTGCTAGAGCCTGTGTTGTTTGTCTTGTTCATTTTATCGTGCTGCTGGGTGGAAATGGTGTCCTATTGTGTTTTAATTGACGTTTCTCTGATTGCTGTTGAACACTTTTTCGTGTGTGTATTGCCCGTTTGGATATCTCTTTGGGGAAGTTTCTATCTTTCCATTACTTATTGATTTGCCTGTCGTTTCCTTTTTCATTTATACATTGTTATACACAATATATAAGTATTCTCAGTGTCAGTCCTTAATGTGTTGTAATATCTTCCCCCACTCTGTGACTTGCCTTTTCTCTGTCTTAACGTTATCCTTCTACAACAAGAAATTCCCAGTTCGAATGTAGATCAACGTGTCATCTTTTTCCTTCGTGGTCAGTACTTCGTGGGTCCTTTTTAAGAAACATTTGCCTATTCCAACAACATGAAGGTTTTCTTCTAGGCTTCCTTCCAAAGATCTCATTATTTTACCTTTCATATGTAGCTATGCAAGCCTTCTAGAACTGATTCCTTACAGTGTGTATTGTGTAAAGCAGGGACAAGATTCGTTGCTTCTTACTTGAAATATGTCTGACCTTTGTTGATTGAAGAGACCGTCTTTTTTCCATGCACCGCAATTCCACCTTTGTCATAAGACAGGTGCCTATGCAAGCACGGGTCTGTGGCAGACAGTCTTCCAAAGTGGCCACTCTGCACACGCACGCTACTCCTCCCATCAAGCGGGGAGGCTGTATTCCCACTTCACCTCTCCTCGAATCTGACCGGCTTATGGCCAATCTTGACCACAGAACCTGGTGAAAGCATCGCTGTGCTGGTTCTGGGCTGAGCTTCTGGACTCTGCTTCCCAGCCCGTTGTTCCAGTCGCTATCCTTGCGTCAGCACCACAGTCTTACTGCTATGGTTCTGGGTACAGTCTGGGTATCTGCTCATGCAAGTCCTCTGGCTTTGTTCAACTTCATGATTGCCTTGACTATTTTTCATCTTTCACATTTTGATATACGTTTTAGAATCAGCTTGTCGATTAAAAAAACAAACAAAAAACTGCTAGCCTTTGTGTTGTTATTGCATTGAATCTGAAGATCAATATTGGGAAATCTGACATATTTACAATATTGAGTCTTCTAGTCCATGAACATGGTATCTCTCTCTATTTATTAGGTCTTATTTAATTTCTGTGATGTTTTATAGTTTTGGTGTCAATATTTTGCATATCTTTAATCAGATTTATTCCTAGGTATTTGATGTTTTTGATTCTGTTGTGTGTGTGTTTTATTTTCTACCTTTTTGCTAGTGTATAGAAATACAATTGATTTTTACCTATTAGCCTAATATTTAGTGACCTTGCTAAATTCAATTATTGATTCTAATAGTCTATAGATTCTTTTGCATTTTTGGCATTCATGTCACTTGTAAATAATGACATTTTGCCTATTCTATTCCATTTTTGTGACTTTTGTTACCTTTTCTTGCCTTATAGCACTGCATAGAATCTCTAGTACGTTATTAAATAGGAGTAGTGACGTGTCTTTATCTAATTCCCGATTTCTGACGGAAAGCTTTCAATAAATAAGTTTATATTTTCTTAAGTATTTTGTAGATATTCTTTATTAGATTAAGAAAATTCTCTTTTATTTCTCATTATGAGGGTTTTTTAAAAATAATGAAAGGGTGTTGAATTTGACATTTTGCCAGGCTTGTTTAGCTATTTTTTTTTTTTTTTGTCTTTTTCGTGACTGGCACTCAGCCAGTGAGTGCACTGGCCATTCCTATATAGGATCTGAACCCGCGGCGGGAGCGTCGCTGCGCTCCCAGCGCCGCACTCTCCCAAGTGCGCCACAGGCTTGGCCCTTGTTTAGCTATTGATTAGGGTAAGGTGCTCAAGAGAGATGTGAGTCAGTAATTAGCATCAGAAACGGGTGTTTGGGGACAACAGAGCTGGCAGGAAAGCCCAAGCAGCTTGAGACTAACAAGACCTTTCATAATTCCACAAGCATATTTAATTTATTCATTCATACAACAAAGTATCATTGATGATCTACCAACTTCTGGTTGCTGGGAGCCAACAGTGTGTAGTAAAGAATCTGCACTTGCCAATAGCAGAGACCTGGCCCTCTCTAAGCCTCAGGAATATCATGCCTGATGGGGGTCTTTATCTGCCTGGAAACCTTGGCCACACTGGGTAGTCTAAAAATATGATTTAAGGTGGGGAATACCTACACCTGATAGCCACACCAGAAAGACCAACAACGTGCTGTAGGGTGGGGGCTTTGGGTCTTGTGGTATCAGTAGAGCTCCAGAGAGACTGGAGACAGATCAGCCATGTAGGCAGTCAGGCATACCCATGCAGTGCCACCTAAAAACAACAGCTCTGCACACAGGGCTTGGGTGTGCTTCCCTGGCTGGCAGCATGCTGTGGGTACTGCCACGTGTTGAAGCTGTGGAGTAAAGCTGTCCTGGCTCCAAAAGGAGGGGACAGTGGAGGCTCCACATTTGGAGTGCTCCTGGAACCTGTCCCATGTGTCTCTTCCCTTGGCTGACTTCAATCTGTATCCTTTCCCTGTAATAAACAATGACTGTGAGTATAACAGATTTCAGTGAGTTCTGTGAGTCCTTCCAGAGAATTATCAAACCTCATAGTGTTTTGGGGACCTACTGAAACTTACAATTGACGTCAGAAGTAAGGGTGTCTTGCGTGGACTGTTACAAGCAGTGAAGAAGACAGCTTCTGCTTGCAAGGAGCTGGCAGTCTACTAGAGACACTGACCATTCAGGGCCACATTTCCCACATTGTGTCCAGGTGGTGAACATGGACACAAGTTTCTAAGTTCAGAAAATTAAATGTAATTGTCACATTCTTCATTTTCCACTTGGAGAATCACATTGGTGATTTCAAACCAAAGTGTCCTAGAAAATATATTGTAGAGAAGATAATTTACTTTCAGTAAGAATTTTCAAATTTACATTTATTTAACCTTTCTCTTTTTTTATTTTTAATTGACACACAATCGTGTACATATACATGAAGCACACTGTGAGATTTGGATACCCGTGCACAATGTGCGGTGATTAAATCAAAGTAATAAACATACTCAGTGCTTTAAACGTTTGTCATTTCTCTGTGTTGGGAACATTCAACATCCTTTCTTCCAGCTATCTGAAATTACACAATCAGCTGTTGTCAAAGGCAGTCACCCTACAGTGCTGCAGGACACTACAACGTACTCCTTCCATCCAGCTGTTCTTTTGACGAACTTCTCTCTACCTCCCTGTCCCCCTCCCCTTCTCAGCCTCGGGTAACTATTTTTCTATTGTCTACTTCTATAAGATCAACTTTTTTTTAGCTTCCACATATGATAACACCTTTCTTTCTTCATCTACCTTTGTATATCTAACACCTGATAACTTATTGGGGAGCGGTATGTTTTTGGAAAATGCTGTGCAAAGAGATGACAATAGGTGCCATGTATTGAAACACATACCATGTGCTGGGTGCTTTACAAACATTACCTTATTTTATTTTTACTATGGCCCTAAATGCAGGCGTAATTTTTATTTTACAAATAAGAAAACACACCAGCAAAAATAAGTACATGTGCAGAATTGGAGCTACTGAAAGGCTGTGCTGGAGTTCAAGCTCAGAGCTGTCTGCCTCTGAAATCTTTCCTTTCATCTAGAGGGAGATGTTCAGGGTGGTCAGGAAGCCTGTGTGTGTGTGTGTGTGTGTGTGTGTGTGTGCGCGCGCACGCGCGCGCACGTGTGTGTTTCTAGGTAGAGAATTTATAACTTTCATTAGATTCTCAAAGAGGTCTGTGACCCCAAAAAGGTTAAGAAACATCACCCTATGTAGACATCCTGAGTCGTCCTTCCCTAATGTTTTGCAGGGAGGATGCTAAAGCCTTCAGGATCTGACTCTTCCTCCTTTACACATGAAAATCTAAACAACTAACTCAGGTGTGGGTGGCAGGGGATGGCTTTTGCTATTAGCAGGATTCTTCCTTTCCAATGACATGGTTGTGTGTATCAAGTGCTCCTGTGTAGCCTGGCCTGTCTTTCAGGTGAGCTCCTGAATGGAAAGACTATCACTTCCCAGAGGCCCCGATGGATCCAGCAGACACAGAAAACGGCCCGACTGTGCGTCACCAGGGCTAAGGGGGGCAGGCAGGCCATGAGTGCCTGAGGACTCAGAGGTCAGGGCCTGGGGTGGACGGAGCGTGGAGGCTGCGTGGGTGGCACTGGCACACGCGGGCACGAGGTGGGAGGGCATTGAAAGCGGTTGAAACTTCCATGTACTCACTCCACACACGGTTTCTGGCAGCTTTGTCCTGTGTGACAAGAAGAGTCCACTCCAAAGTAGACCTGTGGAAAACTTTACACCCACAGTCCCACAACGCTTGCCGAGCTCCTGCAGGGGACACCAGCACTGTGCTAACCGCCACACACACTTGTGTGTCCTCTCAACCTGTCATTCTTTCTCACTGAAGAAAGAATTGCCATTGCTGACGCCCTACAGACAAAGAACTGAGTCACAGAGCGGTTACGTGACTTGCTCAAGGGCACGCAGAGAGGGAGAAGTATGCCAAGGATGGGAGCCAGGCTGTCTCCAGACCTGCCCATGAACAGCTGAAGGCCCCGGGCCCCAGGAGGGTCAGCGCCCTGCCCGGGCTCCCTGGAGTTTGGTGCTATTTTTCACTTTTCCATCTGTTGGCTCCAGCAGCTTCAGCCAGATGGTGACGTCAACTCCTGTGCAGGTTCATTTTCTTCTCAGGAAGGGGTGCTAACATGCCCTTGCTGCAAATCACAGAAGCAAAATGAAGGAGACACCTGGAGCTGTGGGGGATGGGGCACGGTGGGAGACCCCCACAGGCATGCGGTGCGCCATTGGAACACACAACGCTCCAGTAAGGAGGGTCCCAAAGGCCCTATCGGAGGGAGGCTTCTAGGATCCTGTGACAGAATCAGGATTAGGATCCCAGGCTCACAAACCTTTAGTCCAGTGCTCAATGCACGTCCCACTTGCTGTCTGGGAACAGCAGGATGCAGGAAACCCCAAGTTCTCACCTGCCTAGCAGGAGATTGCCCCCCCCCCCCCCCCCACGAGGGCAGCGCACAATCAGCCAAACGCTCCACAGGGAAACAGTCCAGACTGTATCCTCCCAGCTGCTCAGCACTGGCAGCCACAGGGGCTAAAATAGTGCCATCCACATAGCTCATACCTTTGCAATCCATCTTCTGGGACTCTTGGGCTGGGAATCCCATGGTCTGGGGTGCACTGATGTGGAAAATTGCCATTTTTTTATTACTAGGTTGAGCCTTATGATACTGTCATTCTGTAGGTCAAATGGCTGAATATTGGACATTTCGTTCGGGTCAAATGCATAAGAATACTAATTCTGGTCAGGATGTGCTGAGACGCGAGGCGGTTGAGGACGAGAGTGAGGGAGCGGCGTGGGCAGGGGCTTGCCGGCCTCAGTGGGGCTGCAGAAGGGGAGCCGGGCACATCAGGCGAGCAGGTGTGGGGACTGGTCAGAGCCTGGAGGAGAGAGTCCCAGCAACGACAAGATCCAGGAGTGACGTCGTGCTGGTGTCTCAGGTGGGGCAGGGATGGCAGGAGGATGTCCACTGAGACGTTCTTGGTGCTTGCATCTCAGGGACGAGGCTTTGGAGATTCTAAAATCTGCACGAAGCAGATACCGTTCAGACTGTCATTTTACTGAGCCCGAGGATGTGGGCTGATGGAGGTTTAAGAAACTGGTCTAAGATTACACAGCAAATCAGTGGCCAAATCCAGATGTTAAATCAGGTCTGTCTGCCTCAGAAATACATGCTGTTTCCCTTGCAGCACATGTGGAAAGGATTTGAAAAGTAAAGACAGACATACACTAACTGTGTGTCAAACCGTTCTTGCTGTGGTTTAATGCTTGTTCCCTCCAAAACTCATATTGGAACTTAATCCCCAATATGGTCATTGAAAGGTGGGGCCTTTAACAGGTGACTGGATCGTGAGGACGTGCCCTCGTGAACGGATCGATCCATCCGTGGATTAATAGGCTGATGGTGTGACGGGTTCTCAGGGACTGGGCTGGGGCCTAACAAGGAGAGCGCGGGAGTGGGTGGAAGTGCTGCCAGCCCTGCCGAGGGCAGGACGCCCGTTCTCAGCAGAGCACGCTTCCAGCAGTGCTCTTCTTGTGTGAAAATGCCCAGAAGGCCATTTGAGCCTTTCTTAGAATCCCATGGGCTGGGTTCCCAATCCCCAAGTACCGTTTCTCAGACATGTCGGTTTTCCCTGCCAAAGATCCCCTTTCCTCCTTCACAGCCACACGCTGAGACTCGTCTACCTGTTCTCTCCCATTCTTGCCTCCTGCCTCCTCTCCAGCCTGCTCCAGCAGGACGTCCCTCCTGTGGCCACCACTCCCTGTCCTTGGCCTCCCTAGAGACAGGTGGCCCTCCCTCCCTCTGGGTTTGGACTCCTCTCCTGTTGTAGTAAAGTCACCAGAATGCAGTTGCGCCCATTCATTTTGGGCTGTCGCACGGCACCGTCGAGTAGCAGCGACATTCTGCAAAGCCAGAAACGCTCATTTCCGTCCCTTTTGGGGGGACAAGTTTGCTAAGGGCTGCTCTGGCGCCTCCCTTAGGCTTCAGCTGGAATGACGTCCACTCCTGACCCCTAGACATGTTGAGAAACAGAAAAACCTAAACCGTGCTAAAATGGTTACAAAATGAACTTACGTCCTACAGCAAAAGACGACAAAGCTGTCAACGCTCTGTTCCTGTCACTCGCTGTCATTCTGACGTCTACCTGGAGATCCAATTATTTACACTCTCCAGGGATTGGAGGAATTCTACCAGATTCTATTTTTATAACTTTCTGTGATTTTATTCCTCTTTCCAAACTCTGAAGAGCAAGAATAGAATTTCAGAAAAGCTGTCTTTGCCGCTTCTGAGTCATCAGCTTGTTAGTTCCAGGTCAGGACTCGGGGGCTGGCCTTTCAGTCCAGGGAAATTTCAGCTGGAGCCACCAGCCGGCGGGCGGCTTCTTGCTCATGCTGAAGTTTTACTTGTCATGTCTTGGATCTTGTAAAGCCTCTTTCTTTAATGCTTGTTTCATTTTATCTATTTATCTATCTACTTATTTAATTTTGAGACTTGGTGTTTTTCTCAGGACGTGTTATTTATTTTTTCTTTCTTTTTTTCTAAATGGCTGGCCTTGCCCTGCTGTTTTGCTATATTAGCATTTAGGGGAAGACAAAGGTCTTCCTCTCATGGCTGGCAGGGATACCTAATATTTCTGTCTCCCCAGAAGTGACACTGACCCTCCTCTTTGGGACACATGGCTGATTTGCCCCTCGGCACACCCCCATGGAGCCTTCTCTTACCTGGTTATTTTATGTGACATCCAGCGCTGATCTGTCCTCCTCTCCTTGGTTAGTATTTATCTTTTTTTCTGGGAGTCACTCACAGTTTCTCGTGTTTATTATTTCCCACTTAAACACATAGAAACACGTAGGTACCTGCGCTTTATGAATTGACATAGAATAGAATAAACTAAACACATGTGTACGTAAACGTACTCTGCTATTAAAATTAATACAGAGTCTGTCTCTTCTGCACACACCCTAACGCAGAGCCTGTTCCACCGCTCCCTGCCACGTGGACGAGTGATGCGATCCGTAAGTCACTGTGACAACTGATGTTCTTATTTGTTGTTATCTCATGCACATCAGTCTCCCCAGGGCCAGCTGGAGGCCCGCAAGGGCAGAGGCCTAGTCCTGCTCACCTGCATCCCGAGGGCTGAGAACAGTGACTGGCACCACGCTGGGTTCGGCAAGGATTTCTTAAATATGCTCGTGAGTAGGAAAGTCTGAGAAGGGACCAGAGAAGTCCAGGTGTGTCCCAGGGTGCTTGTGGGTGGCGGGCACTGGCACCTCCCTCCTGGAGGTGCTGGAGCTGGCTGGGAGGAGGGCATGGGGGACTGTGGGGAGGGCCACGCAGGCTCCTCGAGCTGACAGTCTGGCACCCTGTGTGCCTGGGGGTCTCTGGGAGGCTCTGGCCCATAGGCCCAACATGCAGAGCAAACAGAGTGCCCTGCAGGCCACACAGGGAGGACAGCGTGACAAGGGAAAGCGTCGGGTCAGTGAGGGGCTTTCCCGCCCACGTGAAAATTCCCCCTCCATCTCAGCAGGACAGGGGGCTCCAGGAGCCCGGAGAATTAATTATATGTCTGTACCTGAAAATCAGGGAACTATGCCTGGGGGTCCTCATCCCCAGGGCTGTGGCTTTAGGGTCTGTAGTGACTCTGGGAAGCCCGTGTGGTCCTCTTTCAGGACCCTCACCCTCATTGTTTTTGGCTGGAGCAGGCCCAAGCCCCAGGGGACCCCAGGCATCTGCCACATCTGGCACTGCCCAGGTCTCTGGAGTTAGTGCCCAGGCCCCAGACCTCTCCTGTGTCCTCAGACTCTCAGCCTTCACCTCCCCTGTCCTGCTCTGTGACATGCCTCCGGGTGGTTTAGTGGGCACCTCTGGTTATAATCATTTGCCTTCATTATCCAGGGCCTCTACCTGGGCCTGTGACTGTGGCCTGCAGGATGTGCAGAGTTGAAAGGACAGGAGATAAGTGGCATAATGGGGGCAAGGTGGATGAGCCCAGATGGGCTTGAAGCAGCCGTCACCCGCTCTGTGTCCACCCCACATGGCCCCCTGGAAATTGGTGCCAGTATTGTGCATGACATTATAACCTGCAGGGATCTATGGGTCGTTCAGAGGGAGGCACTCCAAGTGACACCCGGCCCAATCAATTCTTTCAGTTTATGTTATTTCTCATTGGGCCGTGGTTCCAAATCTTGATGTGACCCAGGGGCAGGAATCACAACTCTCCTCCTTCACAGGGCACAACCTCATGTCGACACGTAATTACTGGCCTTTTGCCCATTATTTCCAGTAATAAATTGGGGGCCTGTGGCTCTCCAGCCTAGACATTTTGGTGATGTCAGGGGCACCTGAGAGTTGATGACTTAATTTCCTCAGATACTGCGACATCATCTGTCACCGCCCAAGAAGATGAAAATCACAGCTCTGTGCCCAGCTGTCACTTCTGATTTGGGGAAGGTGGGCAAGGATGGACGCATGTGGGTCAGTCTGGATCAGAGCAGGGAAAGAGACGCTGCCTACGATCGCCGTCAAAACTGTCCCCATCAGAGCAAAGCGACACCCCCGCAGAGGCCACCTCAGTAGGAGAAAGCGTGCTTCTGGGCCACTCAGTGCTGTCGAAGGAAAATGTTGATTGTTTAATACCTATTTTGCTCACTAGAATATATGCTCCAGGAGCGCAGGGCCATGGGGGCGCGGGAACAGGGGACTGAAGAGGGAACGCACAGCAGGAAGGGGCGAGGACCCTCTTCAGGACAGCTGCCACCTCTGAAGCAGCAAGAAGTTCCAGGTGAGGGCGAGGCCAGGGCTGGAGCAGACTCCAGGTGGCAGCGCAGAGCTGATGCCACCAGGGAGGCCTGAGACCCACGCAGGGGACACACATCCTTCAGTGATCCAGGATGCTGAGGAAGATGGGCCATCCTCGGACATCCCTGAGGACCTAAGGTGAGAGTTGGGCAGCCGTCAGTCTCTGGTGTGTCACCTTGTCTGCACAAGCGAGGTTTGGGTGCCACAATCTCCTACAAGATGGGGTTGTGTAGCCAAGCAAAGTATCCTCCCCAGTTCGTAAGTTGAGGCTACTTAGGTTACAAATGACAGCAAATGAACGCAAACGAATTCAAGGAAGAATTTGTGACCACACGGAAGGTCCAAGGCTGGGGTTGGCTTCAGCAGGTGTGGACCCACAGGCTTCAGGAATGTCACAGATGTTTCTCTCTTGGCTCTGCTTCCTCCTTGAGTTACGTCAGCCCTGGGCAGCCTCACTCCACGGGTGGCGAGGGCTCTGCGGTGTGTGCCAGGGGTGGGGAGAGGATGCGGGGGCTGGGGACACAGATGGGCAGAAGACAGACGGAGACTGTTCAGAAGACAAGCAACATTGTCACGACAGCTTCAAAATAAACACATATAATGCTATAAACACTTAATCACATGTAGCTACATGATTTATTAATTTATTTGAACTAATTAATAGGGAGTGGATTGTGGGAATACTGATAGACCACCATAAAAGAAAAAATAAAGACGATTAGAGCCCAAAGATTTAGCAAACGAGTAACAAAAGCTTCTGTCCAGCAGGGGACCTGATCCAATGGAGTCTCATGGCTCCTGAGGGTGAGGTTCAGGGGTGCAAAAGTGGGGAGGTCCTTTCAGCCCCCAAAACCACAGAGCACTTCATTCTCTGTTCAGAAGGTGAGCCTCAGAGAGATGTGCGCGGCCGGGATCCGGGCTCATCCATGGCGCAGGCTCTGGGCTGCCTCTGCTGGGTGACGCCACCTGTGCGGCTGCCATGGCAACGTGCTCCAGTGGCCTCTGCTGAGATGTGACGTCCCCACTTCACGGAGGTGCTGACAATGGCTCACGACACGCAGGCTGCACTGGTACCAGCAGCGAGGAGGTCGGGGTGGGTTAATCAACAGGAAGGTGCAGGGCAGTGGCTTCGTCCTGTGGCCACCCTCTCCTCACGTTTTATTCAGTCGCTCCAGTCCTGGTGCAGAGCTGAAGGTCCTCATGCCTCAGAGTTCACACGAATAAGTTCCAGGCTGTGGGCATAGCCTTTGCCCATAAGAAGCACACACACACATGCACACACACGCATGCGCGCACACACACACGCACGCACACACACGCATGCGCACACACACATGCACGCACGCACACACACACGCACACACGCGCACACACACGCGCACACACGCGCACACACACGCGCACACACGCGCATGCACACACACGCACACGCATGCAAATGCACACACACACAGGATTAAAACTATCTTGGGAAGGCCAGAAGGCACAGTCATGGTGCAAGAAGGCTCACGGCGTTTATGCAGAATGAGGCCCCTGCACACGCTGCCGCCGTGCAGAGCAGAACACAGTGCAGGAGACAAGGACCTCAGGGCCCCTGGTGTTGGGCATTTCTTCCTCTTTTCTCCCTTATTTTCTGTGAGCAAAGGCAGCACAACCTCTTCAGGCCCCAAACAAGAAAGTTTTCTGTTTGAGAAACACATTTAACCAACTTTATTATAATGACAGCATAATACATCAAGGCAGAGCTATACAACATTTTCCCCGCAAGGCCTTCAAAACATAGTGAAAACAATCAGATGCCTCAGGGCACCTTTCCGAGGGGTGCTGGCTTCCGTTGCTCAGGCGGTTGGTAGCTAGTTGCTCCCTCCCATCCCTTGAGACAGGAATAAAGAATTCTTAGATAATGTTGTGGCTGTCAAAGTGAAAGGGATGGAGCAGAACCCCCAGTACAGCCTCTTCGGGGGGAAAGATGGAGCAGAGACATAAAGTAATGAAGGGAGGTACGAGTATCAGATTGGCAGGCATTGGCGCTTTCAAAACTTGGCGTAACTCACTTCCTCATGTGCTAAGAGAAGATTCTGCAAACAGGTGAGCAGGCCTCCTGTTCCACGCGGACCTGCTTGCAGGCAAAGACAAAGGCCAGCAGCGCTCCCTGCACAAGGGCTCCTGGGCAGAATATACTTTTCTTTGGTGGAAGCCAACAGGGAGCCTTAGCACTGAGCAAATGCAGGTTCGCTCAGATGATGCTGGGACAGGACCGATGCTGCAAGGTGACCCCATTTGTCGTTCTTGCCAGGTGGAAGTGTTCAAAATGTTGACTTTAGCAATTCAAACATCATAGAACCAGTCTGCAGTTTTTCTAGTGTTTCGTTAGAGGGAGACCACAAGTGTTCTAACTTTGCAGGTAAAGTTTCACCCCAAAGGGCTCGATGCTTATATCCCCATTTAGCTGAGATTCACAGTTTCTTTATGAAAATGCCAGTATCTTAAAATAAAGAAAAGGATGTCAACAACTTTGCAAGAGATTTAAGATATGAAACTTTCAGTCTGGACTGCCGGGAGGATGGTTTTCTGAAAAACCTGGGACATCGTTATGGCGGGATTATGAGTTGCCAGGCATGGTGGGCAACCTCTAAGGTGGCTCCGGTGACCCCTGCCTGGAATTCACACCCTCGTGTGATCCCACCTCCCTGAGTGTGGGTCAGACTTACTGACTCGATTCTATTGAAGAGAGGAAGGCATGAGTGATGGGTTATAAAAAGACTGGCTGAGCGCTTAGAAGCCGCACTCTCTCTCGCCTTGCTTGTGCAGGGGGGAGCCAGCTGCCATGCTATCCGTGGGTGAAGTTGGAAGTGGGTCATTGGGGGTTTGCCAACAGCCACATGAATGAGCTCGGGAGTGGTTCCTCCCCTCCTTAAAACTTAAGATGTTCCAGCCAACCCCAGCCTCAGGAGAGACCCCGAGCCAGAACCACTCAGCCCAGAGACTCCCAGATTCCTGTCTGGCAAAGGTTGTGAGATAATCTGCTATTTTCCACCTCTCAGGCTGGGGTGTTTTGTTATCCAGCAGTAGATAACTAACACACTGAGCGTTGCTGTTTACCTGCTGTATGATCTTGTACACGCTGAGCCTCTCTTCTCTTCTCTTTAAAATGAGGCCACCACCACCTACCTCTGGGGGTTATGACAAGGACTGAGGTGATCTGTGCAGAATGCCCAGTACTGTGCCCAACACACAAAAGGCTCTGGATAGACACCAGCATTTTATTATGATTTTCATTAAAATATGGTTATTACTTTATGGATGAGAAACTCAGTCTAAGGATGAGGGTTACTTACTTTTTTTGTTTGTTTTGCTTTGTTTTTTCTGTTGCAGCTGGCTGCTGTGGGAATCCGAACCCCTGCCTTGGTGTTACAGCATCATACTGTAACCAACTGAGCTAGCCTTCCAGCCCTGTTTTGAAATCATCATGTTTTTGGAATAGTATTAACATAAAGCTAACTGGGGATCTGAGACCCACTGCTGAAGGAAGCTCTAGAGAGCGGTACGATCTGTTGACTTCTGTCAGGCGCTGAGCGGAGTTGCCAGTCTCCTGCGCCCGGGCGTGTGCACGGTCACTGATTCCGGCACAGTGGGAAGTGCACAGGCTGGGACTCAGGTAGGCTTGCGTTTGCATTCTGGCCATGCTGCATCCTAGCTGCGTGACCTTGGGCATGTTGTCTGACCTCTCTGAGCCTTGTACACAAAATGAGAACAACGTAGCTCACAGAATGGTGCTGGGAATGAAAGGAGGGAAACCACAGATGCAAGATGCTTCTTCTCTCTCCCTCCTCCACACTTTGCCCATTTCGAATTTCTCTGCTCTCAGCCTCACACAGAGGAAGAGCAACACCTAAACAGAAAAACAGCAACAGGACACTGCAGGACTTGACTGGTATTCCTTGAGCACGTCGTCCATTATGCCAAAAGTCCCAAGGAAGGGAAATTTCCACTTACCAAAACTACTCAAAACTGCAAGATTCTCTAGTAGGAAAGAACTTGTCAGACCCCGGAACTCACTGACAGGAGCTGTGCTGTGTTTAATGTGAGTAGAATCTCTTACAGGACCTGTCACAGGGCCAGGCTGATACCCCTGTGTCACGATGCTGTGACATCTGTTCAAATCGCTGGTAGCTGCGATTTCTTGTGCATGCTCCCACTTGAAAACTTGAGTCAAACATCTTGTAATTTGAGACTGAGCAACTGAAAAGTCGGTATGGAAAGAGAAAAGTAAACTTTAGTGGTGGAATTGTATGGTTTTAGAGCTGAGGGAACATTCACTAGTGATTCTGTGAAGGGAAGAACTCAGTGAAGGATATGTGAACGGGCAGTATAAAAACACAGTGACACCGACGGCAGACTAACCCACAGGACATACCTTCCTACCTGACACTGGTAGGTATTTGGACAATATTTGTCATCTCTGCAGAAGTCATCACAGAAGGGAGACAAATATGAAATACTAGGTCATTGCTTTGGAAAAGAGAGAACACTATGCAGTCAATGCACAGAAAAAAATACATTTGAGTATTCACATGTTATGCAGTAGTCCATAAAATATTCAAATAGTTTGACATAGGAATCCCACTCCTGGAAATCTAGAGCAAGGAAATAATTACAATGACTTCAGAAAAATATTTGTTAAAATACGAGTTCTATTTTATGCTAACTATACAACTAGGTAAAACAAAGTATATGAAGTAGATTTAACCTACTAATTTGGAAAACAGTAGTAATATATTTCCTAATATTGAAAGATTTTCCTCTCAGAATAAATCCCACTTTGTCACAGTGTATATTATGGACTGAATTGTGTCCCCTCAAAATTTGTAGGTTGCAGTCTTAATCCCCAGTGTGACTATATTGGATATCACAAGGGTGGAGCCCTAGGCTGATAGGACTGGTGTCCTTATAGAAAAGGAAAAAAGAGAGAGATGCGTGAGCACAGAAGAAAGGCCGTGTGAGGACATGTCAAGAAGGCGGCCGTCTGCATGCTGGGGAGTAGCCAGCCTTGGCAGCACCGTGGTCTTGGACTTCCAGCCTCCAGAATGTGAGAAAATAAACTTCTGTCATTTAAGCCCCTCCCAACCTGTGGTATTTTGTCACGGCAGCCCAGGCAGATTAATACAGTGTGTTGCTTTTTTAATGCAGTACTGAATCCCGTCTTCTCATTCTATTCAGCACACTGTATCCTCTTTCTGGGTGAGATTGATCAGTGGTATTCCCATTTCAAAAATCTTTTTTGTTCTGGCATTAACATTGACCTTCAAAAAATGAATCAAGACGCTTGTCATCTCTTTCCGTTCTCTGGAACAGTTTGAAAGACAGAAGAGTTCTCTGTTCAAAAGTTTGAAGTAATGTAACTGTTACATTTTGGGGGCCCTGGTGCTTCTCTGGAGGAGCCCATCCAGTGGGTGACACATTAGGGGCTTGGGGCCTTCATTCCACCGCTCGCTGGTGGTGAGTAGTGCAACTGCCACTTTATCCTCTGTTCATGCGTTTTCATGTGAGCCCCAAGATATCCCATGGAAAATGGTATTCAAGCCAGGTTACAAAATGCAAACCCTTTAAAAAATAGCTTTAGCCTTGTAAAAACAATACACTTTGTTTCTATTGTCTTTGGGTGTTAGTGAACCTACAGGAAAGAGCTAAAGCAGGGCCATTGCCCTGTGGCCCAGAACAGTCCCCGCAGACGGCTGTGAGGTCCTGTCCCGGCCACCAGGGACACGAGGCCACACACGAGTCAGTGCACTGGTCGTCCTCAGTGTCTCTGGCATGTGGCAGCTGCTCTTGGCAATCTTTAGACAGTAACTGCGAATGTGCAGCTTCCAAACTCGGCTGTTCTCTGCAGGCAGCACAGTGTCGCGCCTCTGTTCTTAATGTTGCAGATTTTAAGTTAAAATGTGCTCCTTGGTGGGATGCCACGTGCTCTCGTCTGTCTCTGCCCGGCTGCGAATGCCTTTTGTCCTGAAGTAATCATCACAGAACCAAGCAAGTGAGTTTGGGCCCTGGGTATGAAGTTCAAACGAGTCTCCTCGTGAGGCTGAGGACAGAGCTGGGGGCTCCTCTGGGCTCCCCTGGCCACAGTCTTCTGCTCCTGTCACCTTGGTCCACTGGCTGCCTGCAGGGGGTACACCAGGCCATGTTGCATTAGCTGAGACCGTGTTGTGCTGGGAGGGACACACATCATCCAAGTCCTTTTTCTCTTTCCAGCTGACTTTCAAGTCATATAGTCATTTCCTGGGATATTATGTCCCAAGGTGGGGCACACTTCTGCAGTGTTCCTCTACCCACCCATCAATCATCCCTTACTCTTCTAATTAATATTTATTGAGTCCTTTATGCCAGATCCCATGCTAACCACTGAGCATGAAAGATGAACTGCTTGTGCCTTTGCATGGGGGCACAGGCACATGAACAGACAATAACAGACAGGGTGTACGTGGTGCCTAGGATGCAGGATGGTATGTGTGAGTGCACACGTGAGTGTGCACACGGGTGTGAGAGATGGACGTCTCCCTCCAGGAGATCACACCTGAGCTGAGTTCCCGAGAAGTGAGAACTACAAGCCTGGAAAGGGTAGTCCAGGCACAGACAGAGGGTTGTGAAGACCCTACAGGAGAAAAAACACGATGCTTTTGGAACACCACGAGGATCTCATAAACCTGGAGCTAAACGTTCAAGGTGCATATGTGAAAAACCACTGTCGAGCCCCTGGTCACGAGGGGCCAGCTCCACATGTCACACCAAAGGAGCTGAACTAGCCCTGTGGGACAGGAGCCCCTGAGAGTCCTTGGCAGGGCACGATGCAATCTTGCTTCTGGGATTGAGGAAGATCGCGCTGACCATCAGGAGGGGAGTTGACAGGAGAGGGCACAGACAGCACCAGGAAGCCATTGCCGCAACCAGGGAAAAGATGACAGCAGCGGGATGAAGGCCCCAACAGTTTTGTGCAGACAAAGAAGGCAGTTCCAGGGAAACTGCAGGGGACGTAAGGGTCTGTTGGTGAGTCGATGGTGGGCACGGGGGACGAGGGGTGTCATCTAAGTCAGGAGATGCCGTACAGAACACGTCTGGGGCAGGGGAAGGAGACTAACTGGGCCGGACAGGTCGAGCTTAGGCAGCCGGCCCGGGGACACCAACAGGCAGCAGGCAGGTCTGGGCGGGGGAGGAGAGCCCAGCTGAGACGCTGAGGCGGGGCCTCCTGCCAAGAGATGATAACCAGCTGCGAGAGAGCCCTCGTCTGAGTCCATTCGGGCCGCTACGACAAACACCACAAACCGGGCAGCTCATACACAGCAGAAATTCACGCCTTGCAGCTCTAGAGGCTAGAAGTCCAAGGCGCTGGCAGATCAGCGTCTGCTGAGGGCCCACGTCCTGGTCCGCAGGGGGTGCCGTCATCACGTGGCAGCAGGAGCCAGGCGACTCCCTGGGGTCTCTTTTATAAGGGCGCTGATTCCATTCATGAGGCTCCCCCCATGATCTAATCCCCTCCCAAAGGCCCCGCCTCCTAACACCATCACTTTGCTGATTAGGTTTAAGTATATGAATTTGCCAGGACACGAACATGAGACTGTGCAGCCCTTGTTCCCTCAAGATACTGAATAGCGTGAGAAGGAAAAGGGCACATGGGTGCGACTCCGGGGAACAGCCAGGCTCGGGGGCAGAGCAAGGAGAAGAGGCGGCAGAGGAGACGAGAGAGACTGGGCAGAGAAGAGCCAGGGACCACAGGTGACGGCAGCTGTGGAAGAAGAAGCCCTAGGAGGAGGCGTGACCGGCCACAGTCATCCGCGGAGGACCAGGAATGCGATCCTCCAGCGCAGCGTCCTGCTGGGGCGCGCCCTGCCCTCCCCAGAACATGCCAGGCTCGCCCGCGTCAGCCTCTGCCTGTTTCTCTTCCCCACGCCTTCTCCACCTGCTCAAATCCTACCTTCTCTCAGGCTCGACCAGCTTCTCCGTCCTTCACACCTTCCCCTGTGGCTTCCCAGGTCAGTCAGATCCTTCCCTCTTCTAGATCCCTATGGCGCACACAATACAGGGCCTTCTAAAGAAATGAATGCTGCTGGGCACAGACTGGATGTTGTTCCGTTGCTTGGTCACAGTCTCACTTCCGCTGAGATGAGAACCAGGATCTTCCTCTGGGGGAGCTACCCTCCTCTTGCTGGATTCAGTCCAGCAGGGGTATCGACCAGAATCCTCTCCACTGGCATCCAGGGACAGGTGTGTGGCCTTAGCTAGGCCAACAGGATGCCTCTTCCTCCAGCTGGCAGCTTGAGAACAGTGACAACATAGTGACCCCAAACAGTTACAGCTCATCTGAGCTCAGCTGCTTCAGGACCTGGGGAGACCAGCCACCGTCCTGCCACCCAGACTCCCAGAGACCCTTGGGCCTGCCCTTTACTCCTCTGCTTTCCAGACGTCCTCTCAAGTCTGCAAAATGCTCTGCATCCTCCCAGTGGAAGTCCTCACACTGATGGGACCGAAGAGGTCTGCATTGTTTGCCACCACAGGATGCTGACTGGTGCTTGGTGGTAGCTTCATAAGCTCTGAGGTGCCTCTGCACGCCTTCTCTTCTCTCTTTGCATCATTCAGAGATGAGAAAACATCTGAAAGTGACCAGCAGGCACCCGGGGCTCCTAACTTCTCCCAGCAGGAGGAGCTGCACCTGCACAGGAGGATGGGCTCTTCCTCCTGGCGTGGGCATTGCACCCACCATGGAACCAGCTCCCAGGAGCAGAGCAGCCATCATTCCCAGGCAGCCCCAACCCCAGACTGCCTGGCTCCCTGCCATGCATTTCCCAACAGGGCTGCTTCCTCACGGTGCCCAAAAAAAGGTGAGCAGACGGCCACCCTCGCTGGCCCCTAGACCCAACCTGCCAGCCCGGCAGAGCCCCAGACCCTGCACCTTTCTGGGGTCACACAGGGAGGTGAGACACCTTTGCTGACTCAGCCTTTTACGTTTTTACGTCCCCTGTAAAGATCGATTCCTCAACCCATTCTGTATGACATACTGGAAGTCACTCTGAACTCTGAGCTGGACGGCCTCGTTCTTACACGTTGTCCGTCCAACCTGATTATTGGAAGCTCTCCTTTCCACTCTAACCGGTGTCCTGGGTGGGACAATACATCACATGGTCACCCTACTCAGAAGGTGCCCAACACAGTTCTGTCACAGACATGGGACAGAAGGCCCTGACAGGGCAGTGTGTGCTGCTGGGTGACCCAGAAGGAGGAAAGACGAATTTCCCGTTTCCCAGCACGAGTGCGCCTCACTAAATCTCACATGATTTTGTGCGTGAGTCGAAGGCTCACTTTGCACCTTCCTCTTGAAAAACGTAGAAGTAGTAACGGTTCCCTGGAGCACACGTGAGCGAATGCTGGTTCTGAAAAGAGGTGCTGGCATGCCACACGGGTGTGCGTTCCCAGACACGAGGCCACGCTGCAGCGTGTAAGTAGCGGCAGAAGCTGTGATCAGGTGGAGGAAAGTCCTCAAGGGCCAGGTGGCTTCTGTCACTTCTCCTCACACTCCTGAAAGGAGCAGTGGGGGCTCTGCAAATGGCTTCAAGAGACCAGGGAAACCTTGAAGACCATCGACCCACCTGAGGATCCCACTGCCCTGAGAGGCCCCCCCATGAAGGTTTGGCTGACGATGCAGAATACTCTGGTCGTTTCACTTCATCACAAGTAGCTGAAACCCTGGGAGTATGTTGTAAAGTAAGGCAAATCTTAACTCAAACCAAAATGTTTCATTATTTAGTTATTATTTTAGTTATACTAAGTTTCCATTTATATTGTCACAGCTAGAGCTCAGACCCTTCAAACCCATTGTACAGAGTGGGTCCCCAGACCCCTCACATGCAGGTCCACGCTAGGTGATTGGGAAAGATCCCAGGAGCTGTTGGCAAACGACATGAGCTCAGTCCTCAGCAGCAGCAGCAGCTTACAGATCTGGTAGCTTACAGGTCCGGCAGTGGCAGTGGCCTTGCGGAGGGTCCCGAGGGCACTAGCAGCAGCAACCTCCAGCAACAGTAGTGACCTCCCCATGCCCCCCCATGGGGGCATCCTGGGAGTAAGAGGTGCTGTGGATTAGAGCCACTCATCCTTTATACTTAAATCCATAACCCAGGACACCTGGGTGCACATGCGCAATTACACTAGATGATAACCAAGGAACACCTGGGCGCATATGCCTGTTTCCATCAAATGCTCGGCAAGATTCTGAACATCTGGGGGGCCCTGACCATTTTCCTATATTTTCCCAACATATCTCAACTGGACTGACAGGGCCCCTGCTAGCATCTGCACTCAGGGCTACCCGTGACTGAGCTGCAGCAAATGCTGTTTTCGTAAGAGCCCTCTCGGTATTGCTCCCACCTGCTGACGTGTGAGGTTTTGCAGGCTGCTGCCTACTGATTGCACCATTCCCAGTGCACGTGCAATGTTAGTTCAGCTCAACACTGGGGATGGGTGAAAAGCCTAAAGGGATGAAGGATTTTTATTGAGCACCCGTTATTTACAAGATACCCATATCTCATTTTGTGCCAACACTTACAGAGGACCTGGACATGCCGGGAGCTTTAGCCGGTACTCTGTCTCATTACTCCTCATGTGACAGCCACCTTGGTTAGATACTACCCTGATTTCACAGAGGAGAGCAAGGCAGCTCACTGGGCTGGCCCCCAGGACACAGCGCTGGCCTCAGCAGAGTCCTGTCTGGGTGTGTGCTTGTGTGTGTCTGCCCCGGCTGCCGTGACAGAGAACCACAGACCGGGCGGCTTAGACGACTGTCACTTATTTCTCACCGTTCTGGAGTCCAGGAGTGTGAGGTCAGGGCGTGGGCAGGGCTGGTTCCTCACGAGGCCATGAGGGAGACTCTGTCCACACTCCATCCAGGTTCTGCTGGTTTACCATCGACCTCTGGTGTGCCCCGGCTTCCGCGCATGGCCCCATCTCCGCCTTCCTCCCTCACGGCCTTCTCCTTGCGTGCGGGTCTCTGCAGCCGAATCCCCCCTTTAAAAAAAAAAAAAAAACACCATGCATATTGGATTAAGTGTCCTCCCTGCTCCAGTATGACCTCATCTTAAATAATTACATCTTCAATGACCCCATTTCCAAATTCTGAGGTCCTGGGGGTAGGACTTCCACATATGGATTTGGGGAAAGCAATTTAACTCATAGCAACACCCAGGCTCTTTCTTCTGCAGGGGTTTCTGCCCTTGAGTTGCGAACCAGCCGGTGGTGGGCAACCGCTTCCTCCACTTACAGGCTCGGGATAATGGCGACTGAGTGAAAAGTGGTGTTTAAGACTCGAACACGCGCCACACTGATGGAAGCAGGAGCGCAGGGCAGGCGCGTGTCGCAGACGTGAGCGCAGACCTGTGAGGACGTGGACCCACTCAACTGCAGCGAGCCTGCGGTGGCCCTGCAGGCGCCATGCCCGCTCCCTGCACGACTTCAGCAGTGTCGGTGGGAGACCTCTGCCGTGATCAACGGTGTCAGCTCATCAGTGTGCCTGGGTCTTAGTGGGGAGGATTTCACAGGTGCATAATCTACACCAAAACTCATCAAATGATGCACTTGGAGTATGTCATGATGGTTAGTTTTAGGTGCCAACTCGGCTAGATTGCGAATGCCTAGAAATCTGGTAAAGCTGTCTTTTTGGGTGTGTCTGAGGGTATTTCTAGAAGAGACGAGCATGTGAGCCTGAGTGGGCTGGGCGGGCACCCTCCACTCCGCTGGGGGCCTGGAGAATGAAAACAGAGGAAAAGATGAATCTCTCTCCATCCACTGGAGCTGGGGTGTGCTCTGCTCTCCTGTCTGTGGACATCAGAACCTGAGACGCATCAGCCTGTGGGTCCCAGGACTTACACCAGCGGCACCTCCAGCTCTCAGGCCTTTGTCTTGGACTGGGAATCACACCATCGGCTTCCCTGGTTCTGAGGCTTCTGGACTTGGACTGAGCCACGCTGCTGGTCATAGGATTCCTTAGCCTTCACAATCGCATGAGCCAATTCCCTTAACAAGTTGCCTCTCCTGTATCTGTATACGTATCCTATCAGTTCTGTCTCTCTGGAGAACCCTGACTAGTACCTATGTGCAGTTTAATGTACATCAGTTATGCCTCAGTAAAACTGCAAAGAAATGTTTACTGAGTCCCTACTCCACGTAAAGCCGCGTAAGTGAAACCAAAGTACTAAGTGGTCATTTCTGCCACACTGAGTTTATATCCAAACAGGGAGGTCAGTGAAACATAAAGCAAAGCCAGGAGGACTGTGTTTGCCCCAGAGGAGAGGGTAAACAGGGACGTGGGGCCTGGGCTCCCCCGGCTCTTCTTCCGGCTGCCTCTGAGTGTCCGTCAGTCATGCCCGTTTTCCTTCACAGTAATGGCAAGAGGCCAGTCTAGGTCTCTAGGCATCCTTTCCATGCTATTTTACAAGATCTGTGAATTCAATATTAGACTGCTCACAGGATATAGTAACATTTTTACTGGATCTTTATAGATGAATAAGACTGGTAAGTGCAGACATGGAATGGATTGATCTGATTGGGTCAGCATGTTAGGAGTTAGTGAGCCAAGGCCACAAGATATGTGCAGGAACCATTTATTTAGTCAAATACAAATTTCTTACTTTTTTTTTACATTAGAGTAATTTACATGTCCACTTCTCATATTTGTGAAATGAATCTATTTGCAAATGAAGCTCTTTTGAGGACAGGGACCTCCATGCATATAGTAAGTGCTCAGTAAATATCTATTCAATTGAATTCTAGTTAATGCCTTGAGCACAACTGAACACCAACAAATTGATATGTTTCAAACTTCTAATGACTGAATGGAAGTATCAAGTCAGTTTCCTGATGTGACCAGGGTAGTGTGTTGCTTTGCCTCCCATGGATTTGTCACCCTTTTTCCCCTGGGTGATGGAGCCACCAAAGATGACTCAAAGCCCATCTCTTCTGAGCAGTGAGAAGCCCCGAAAGGGGTCAATCTTCTGGAACCCGCAAGATTGAGGCATTCCTTCCATTTGGGAAATTAACCACCAATTGGGGTTCTCTTCCTGCATTTATTCTCCAGACCAGGAAGTTACAGGAAGAGACATAGGTGGGGTTTTTGCTAAGTACAGTTTAACAAGTTTAACAATAGAAGCAGGTAACATTCAGTAAGGTGACATTCTATAATGCAACTAAGTTGATCCACTAACAAAAGCTTGATCTTAGCAAACATTCTCTTCTTACAGCAATTTCCCAGTTTCTTTACATATCAATCAGTAACCTGTCTGTCTTTGAGCCAGCGACCTTGCTGTGTTACAATTCTTTATCTTACAACAGAGACTATATAGCCTGGGGAAAATTTCCTGTCCTTTGCAAGGTCAATATTTGAAACTACAAGGCTTTGGAAAACCAGGCCCTGTGAAGTACATTTGCTTTATGCATACTCTACAGTAGTGCATGTTTCAGGCTAGAGTGGACAATAGGTCACAATTTGTTGCTGTTTTGCTTTGTTGTGAACATGTGTGGGAAGTAAATGAGAACATGATTGCACAGTTCACAGGAAAGGTGATATCACTGTGTTACCATGAGCTCACGAGAGCTGTAACAGGTTTTCCACAGGTACTGGTGACCGAGGCAGGAGAGCCTAAATGTTCAGTGTGGACAAACGAGCCCTGTAAGGGAAAGAATGGCCTCATCAGTCAATTGGTTCGGGATATTGTCAAGATTGTCCTCCTGGAGAGCCTGACTTCTGTGGTTGACACATGCCGTTTGCAGGTTTCTGGGAACATAGGTCATCCATGCTTACCCATGCTGGTTGTTAGGCTTCCGTCTCTCAGCCCAAACCCAGACCTCCAGCCTGCCCTGAGGTGCTGGGACTGTGCAGACTCCCTGCAAGACTCTGGCAATGAGGGCACAAGAGGGAGGCCGCCAGACAGAGGATGCCAGTCCTGCTTCTCCCTGTTGCTTCTCCCACTCCTAGGGGACTCCTGTAGGGTCTCCCAGGAGTGCCTCTGCACTCTGGCAGCTGCCGTTGTACCAACCGACTCCACTTGGCATCTGTCCACCACTCCATCCACATCCTCACACACCCTGACCACAGACACCAGCACCTGCTGGCGAATGTACCCCTTCCAGGTCTGGGGTTCAACCCCTTGGGACACCTCCTACAGGCTAAGAGTGTCTTCCCTCACCCCCAGCCTCTCTGACACCTTGTTTCTCCCTCTGGGCCTTTCTCATCTCACACACCTGGTTAAGCATCTTTATATTAAATTCCCTCTGTTAAAACAGCTTGTGTGTTTTCCATCTCCTGATTGGACTCTGGCTGATTCAATAGCTTTTCCCATTTCCCAATACCATCAAAAGTTTCTTAACTTGGCCAAAGATTCTATACCATGTGGATTCGATACCTAAGACCATCACTTGACGTTCACTGTGGAATCCAACCCTCCTCAAACCCATTTCCATGCCGTCCCACCCCTGAAAGTCACCTTCCTGAAGCCAGTGCCAGCTCTCAGCTGGAAGGAGGAGAGCCTCTGCTTGGCCGAGGAATTAAAGGACGCAAAAGTGTGGACATCAGCACCCTGCTTGTGAAAACTAGGGACTGATTCAAAAGGAATTGGTGGTGGTGGGAGGTCACTCTTCACTTGACAAAAATATTCTATATAGGATCCTTTAAAATAACAAATTCCCACCATGGGGACAGACCCCTTAGACAGGACAATCACTGGTTTGGGACAGACGTGTCACTGGGTGTTTTTGAGTCTTTGAGTCCCTCTTCCTTACAGGAACCAGAGCAGGAGGCGGAGCAAAGCCTGCAGGCTGTTGTTTTAATCCCTGAATTGTATTGTATTTCAGTCTCAGGAAACAGCCGAACTGCTAGGGAAGCAGCAGGGTAAACAGTAGGTGCTCAACAGGCAGTTTTCCCTGTGGGTGTTGTGCCCAGCTGGGGACTGGCACAGGAGTGGGAGGTGGTACTCACCAGCGGGTCTGCTGTCTCATGCCCTGGCCCAGGGAGGGACTTTGCAGCCACAGTCTGGGGGCTTCCAAAGTGTCATCAATGAACTTGTGTTTCATCGATGGAAAGCGCTTCATACCCAGACCGTGAAAGTGTGATCTGGCCCTTCTCACTAAGTGAGAATCCCTATTCCCTGGCATAGTGGCCTTTCCCCCTCATCGGCTGCCCTGTGTCTGCACGCTTCTCTCTCAGCTGGGGATTCTTTTATCTTCTCACGAAGCATGGCCTGTCGTCCCCCACAGAGACTGAGAGCCCCACTGTTCCCTGTCCTGCCTCCCTTTCAGGTGGGCTGCAGGGACATGACCAGGGTCTGCCAGTTGATGCACCTGCCCCAAACTCCGAATCCTGTCACTAAAAAGACACCAGAGAGAAATGCCTCCTAATTTAATGAATTTCCTCAGTTGTAAGCAAAGAGAATTACAATGTGGATGCACGGCTATAGCAAGCCATAGATGCACTCAAAGAGGGGTGGGTAAGTGGAGGTTTTACTGGCAAAAAGGAGAAGTTCACATAAGCTGCTTGGGGACAGAGTTCATTGCTTCCACAGACCCGAAGCTGGAGTTGGCATCGGGCCACTGCTGGAGATGCTGTTACCAGGCAAGCGTTCTATCCAGAGCGTGATATCTGAATTGCTGCAGTCCAGAGAAGGAACCTCTTGTAGGGTTGTTTTAGAATGTCCTTGAGGGCTGAGTCCGTGGCGCACTCGGGAGAGTGCGGCGCTGGGAGCGCAGCGACGCTCCCGCTGCAGGTTCGGATCCTATATAGGAATGGCCGGTGAACTCACTGGCTGAGTACCCGTCACGAAAAAGACAAAAAAAAAAAAAAAAAAAGAATGTTCTTGAGTCAGGCCTTGTCTCAGACATGCAAGCAGGGGCTCTCCCACTTCGTGCTTTCCCTGCTCCAATTTGATTGGATCCAACCAAAGGGCTTCATCCTGCTATCCCCGACTTCCACCATCAAAATCTCAGGAGGAGGAGCTGCTGGGATTCTTGGGTTTAGGGATGCTGGGGTTCAGGGATGCTGGGCCTCAGGGATGCTGGGATTCAGGGAAGCAGGGACTAGGGGATGCTGGGCCTCGGGGATGCTGGGACTCGGGGATGCTGGGGTTCGGGTATGCTGGGGTTCGGGGATGCTGGGGTTTGGGGATGCTGGGACTCAGGGGTGCTGGGACTCAGGGATGCTGGGGTTCAAGGATGCTGGGGTTCAGGGATGCTGGGATTCAGGGAAGCAGGGACTCGGGGATGCTGGGACTCGGGGATGCTGGGATTCAGGGAAGCAGGGACTAGGGGATGCTGGGACTCGGGGAGGCTGGGGTTCAGGGATGCTGGGACTCGGGGATGCTCGGGTTCAGGGATGCTGGGGTTCGGGGATGCTGGGGTTCGGGGATGCTGGGTCTCGGGGATGCTGGGTCTCGGGGATGCTGGGGTTCGGGGATGCTGGGGTTCGGGGAAGCAGGGACTCGGGGATGCTGGGACTCGGGGATGCTGGGATTCGGGGAAGCAGGGACTCGGGGATGCTGGGACTCGGGGATGCTGGGACTCGGGGAAGCAGGGACTCGGGGATGCTGGGATTCAGGGAAGCAGGGACTCGGGGATGCTGGGACTCGGGGATGCTGGGATTCAGGGAAGCAGGGACTAGGGGATGCTGGGACTCGGGGAGGCTGGGGTTCGGGGAGGCTGGGACTCAGGGGTGCTGGGCCTCGGGGGTGCTGGGACTCGGGGATGCTCGGGTTCGGGGATGCTGGGGTTCGGGGATGCTGGGTCTCGGGGATGCTGGGGTTCGGGGATGCTGGGGTTCGGGGATGCTGGGGTTCGGGGATGCTGGGACTCGGGGATGCTGGGACTCAAAGATGCTGGGACTCGAAGATGCTGGGACTCGGGGATGCTGGGGTTCGGGGATCCTGGGGTTCGGGGATCCTGGGGCTCCAGGATGCCGGTACTTGGGGATGCCGGGACCCGGGGATGCCGGGACTCGGGGATGCCGGGGTTCGGGGATGCCGGGGTTCGGGGATGCTGGGGTTCGGGGATGCTGGGGTTCGGGGATGCTGGGACTCAGGGATGCTGGGGTTCAGGGAAGCAGGGACTCGGGGATGCTGGGGTTCGGGGATGCTGGGACTTGGGGATGCTGAGACTCGGGGATGCTGGGACTCAGGGGTGCTGGGCCTCGGGGATGCTGGGTCTCGGGGATGCTGTGTCTCGGGGATGCTGGGTCTCGGGGATGCTGGGTCTCGGGGATGCTGGGTCTCGGGGATGCTGGGTCTCGGGGATGCTGGGTCTCGGGGATGCTGGGGTTCGGGGATGCTGGGACTTGAAGATGCTGGGACTCGAAGATGCTGGGGTTCGGGGATCCTGGGGTTCATGGATGCTGGGCCTCGGGGATGCTGGGACTCGGGGATGCTGGGACTCGGGGATGCTGGGGTTCAGGGATGCTGGGACTCGGGGATGCTGGGACTCGGGGATGCTGGGGTTCAGGGATGCTGGGACTCATGGATGCTGGGGTTCATGGATGCTGGGCCTCAGGGCTGCTGGGACTCGGGGATGCTGGGGTTCAGGGATGCTGGGGTTCAGGGATGCTGGGGTTCAGGGATGCTGGGACTCGGGGATGCTGAGACTCGGGGATGCTGGGACTCGGGGATGCTGGGACTCTGGGATGCTGGGGTTCAGGGATGCTGGGACTCATGGATGCTGGGGTTCATGGATGCTGGGCCTCGGGGATGCTGGGACTCGGGGATGCTGGGACTCGGGGATGCTGAGACTCGGGGATGCTGGGCCTCGGGAATGCTGGGGTTCAGGGATGATGGGACTCGGGGATGCTGGGACTCGGGGATGCTGGGACTCGGGGATGCTGGGACTCGGGGATGCTGGGCCTCGGGGATGCTGGGCCTCAGGGATGCTGGGACTCGGGGATGCTTGGGTTCATGGATGCTGGGACTCATGGATGCTGGTGTTCATGGATGCTGGGCCTCAGGGATGCTTGGGTTCATGGATGCTGGGCCTCAGGGATGCTGGGACTCATGGATGCTGGGGTTCATGGATGCTGGGCCTCAGGGATGCTGGGACTCGGGGATGCTGGGACTCGGGGATGCTGAGACTCGGGGATGCTGGGACTCGGGGATGCTGGGCCTCAGGAATGCTGGGGTTCAGGGATGCTGGGACTCGGGGATGCTGGGACTCGGGGATGCTGGGACTCGGGGATGCTGGGACTCGGGGATGCTGGGCCTCGGGGATGCTGGGCCTCGGGGATGCTGGGACTCGGGGATGCTGGGACTCGGGGATGCTGGGACTCGGGGATGCTGGGACTCGGGGATGCTGGGACTCAGGGATGCTGGGACTCAGGGATGCTGGGGTTCCGGGATGCTGGGAGGCAGTGTTTGCAACAAGTGAGGGTCATCCACTTTCCTACACCCCACTCTGTGCTGATCAGAATAGCGAGGCTCACACCAAATGCTGCCACTTGTATAAAGCACTTGCTATCAAATAGTAAAAAAAATAAATCATGATTGAAAACCTGGCTCTTTGTTCTTTTAGAAGTGTCCACACATCTCTGGGAGTCCTTGTGACACCCAGGCCACAGGAGGGATGTAGCACGTGGTGGGACCTATGAAAGAAAGCAGCGATTGTGCTGGCACAGTGACCATGGACCTGTCTCTCTCTTCCAGATCCTTCCTCTCAGTACTCACGGAAGTGAGTTTGTTTTCCAGGTGGGTCAGTGATGTACCTGGCATCATTGGAACAGAAACAAATTACAAATTACACTTCAAGGGCCCCCTGCCACTAATGCTTCTTTCTCCTAAGAGTTTTCACCAGAATTAGTAGGCAGGGTTTGCCATACCAGACATTAAGACATTAAAAAAAGCTTTTGTGATTAAATCAGATCAACATAGTAGATCAATGGAACATAAAGAAAATCCAGAAATGGATCCAAATTCATAAAGCAATTTAATGTAGAAAAAGTGGCATCTCAAATTAGTGGGAAAATAGATAGTTTCATAAATGGTGCATTAAATTTGTTAGTTATCTATTGCTTCATAACAAACTATCCCAAAGTTAGTGTCGTAAATCCACAATAAACACATGCTGTCTTGTGCAGTTTCTGTATGTGACTCAGGAATTCACCAATGACTTAGCTGGGTGGCTCTGACTCAGGGTCTCCTGTGAAGTCTGGTTAAGATTTCGGCCAGGGCTTCAACTGTCCGGTGACTGGGGCTGGAGGATCTGCTTCCAAGGCACTCACTTGACACGCCTGCTGAGTTGATGGCTGGCTGTTGGTGGAGGCCTCTGTTCCTGTCTGTGAGGCTTCTCCCCATGGCTGCTTGGGCATCCTCACAACATGGCGGCTGGCATCTCCCAGAGCGATGACCTACATGAGCAAGGCAGAAGCTGCAATCCCTGTACAACCTGGGCTCAGAAGTCCCACTCCATTACTCTGCCACATCTATTCACTAAGGCTTACCTGTCATCAAGGGCAGAGGAATTATCCTCCACTTTTTGAAGGGAGGAGTGTCAAAGAATTTGTGGCTATGCATTTTTTAAAATTTTAACAACGTATTTTATTTAATTCAAAATATTCAAAATACTACCATTCCGATATGAAATTAATATAAAATTATTAATGTTATATTTCACATTCTTTTTGAAAAGACTTAAGTTTTTAGGGCAGTTTTAGGTTCACTGAAAAATTGAGAGGGAAGTGCAGAGATTTCTGTGTACCTCCTGCCCCCCCCAGCCTCCTGCATTATCAACGTCCCCAGCAGAGAGACATGTTTGTTGCAATGGATGAATCTGCATTACACATCATAACTACACAAAATCTGTGGTTTACATTAGTGTGCACTCTTGGTTTTGTACATTTTATGGGTTTTTGACATGTTACCACCATTACTGTATACAAAGTGGTTCCACCGCCCTAAAAAATTCTGTGCTCCGTGTGACAATATTTTAAAGCAACCACAGTGGAAAAATAGGTGGACATCTGTAAACAAGTTAGATTCGCATGTCATGCCTGATTCCAGAATAAATTTCAAATGGACTTAATACCTAAGTGCAACAATATAACTCTCATGTGCTTTAAGACTCTTTTATAGCCTGGAGCTTTACTGTAAAACATAAGCCCCAGAAGGCATAAAATTAAACATTAATAAATTTGACTGCTTGTGGTATTTTTGCCATTCAGAGACAAAAGATAAATAAAGTGGGAAAGAACACTTGCTAGTAATTTCCCAAAGGGTTAATTTTCTTAATATGTAAAGAGGGCTCACAAGTTGATACAGAGACCCATGACAATAGAAAAATGAAAAAAAAATAAGGAAAATTCACAGGAAAGGAATTAAAAAGGCACTTAAAGTAGGAAAAGATGCTCAAACTTACTTATACCAAGAAATGCAAATAAAACTACACTGAGGTTTCATTTTCCACCTCTCAAATTGACAGAAATTTGAAAGTTCGACAGCTCCATTAAGTCCAGTGACTACTCCATTGGCTAAACTCTGCCTCCTACATTATTGTAGGATTGTAAACTGGTGCAGCTCTGTGAAGACAACCACATTTATTAAAATTATAAATCATACTCTTTGACCTAAGAATGCTACTTCTAGGAAGCGTAGGTTATTTATTATATTACTGGTTTTAACTGCAAAGGATTAGAAACAACATAAATATACATCAATAGAAGCAATAACCTTATAGCATGGAATACCCCCCGCTGCATGCTCCCTCACACACAGTGAAGACATTCTCGTGTGCTGATGGGGAGAGAGCACCATAATATAGTAAGCAATAAGAAAGAAAAGACGTAAGGTGCACATCAGTGTAAATTGTATGCCATGTACCCATTTGTAATGGGGTCGGTTAAGGATATGGATGACTGCTTTGAGTGAAATACCCACGTATTCATTTACAAAGGTAGCTGGAATTTATTAAGGATAGAACTTTCCCTGTTCACTTCAATATTTAATCTTATTGTCAGACACAGAACGAGTGCCTCCATTTTAATGGCCATGAAGTACGACTGTCCCACAATTCATTTACACATTCTCCATTGACAGATGTTTCCAGTTTATCACTATCACCAGTCTGTGAATCACTGCTTATGTCCTATGTCACTTTTATTTCTAGACAAGTAGATTGTCATTGGAATTATTCCTCTTGGGCATCACAGCCTCCTGCTCAAGACCCACCCAGCTTGCTCCGGAATGAAGGGTTAATGAAGAAATGTGTGCTTATCTGTATCTCTGATGTTCAGACATTGCTTGTAACGTCAAATGCCACAGGCTCAATAGAAATGAATAAAAGTTACAGTGTATTTGCATGGAACAGATGTTCCTGAACAAAGGAAGGGGCAAGAAACTACAGAATAATGACAGAAAGAAGCAGGTGGCTCCCGAATTGTGCCTGGGGAGGTTGAATTAGCCATTGTGCCCGGGGAGGTTGCATTAGCCATTGTGCCCCAGCCTGAATAAAGCCTCAACACTCGCTGCCGTGTGCCTAGGTCTGGGTTCGGCCTGCCTCGTCCAAATTCTGCACAGTGTTGGACCCCAGTCTGTCAGGACGGGAGCTGTGATCTCTCTCCGGCATTTCCCTGGCAGGGCTGATGGTCAGCTTGTCTTCACTGGACAAAACAACTCTCAGTGAGCCTCGAGAAGGTGGACTCGAATTCAGAAATGTCAGGAATTGACATTTTGTCCACTGGATCTATGATTAGCACCTGATTTTAGATTAAGGCTGGAAAGGTTGTCTTGAAGACTTTCTTTCTCTGTGTTCTATGATGGATGGAGCCTTCAAACTGATACAGAGAAAGGCCCATGACCAATGGAAAAATGGAAAGAGGATAAGGAAAATTCCCCATTAAACAAGTAAAAATGGCTGTTGGTACCAATGCCGGTCTTCATGTTGCAACTTAAGCTCACTTCCTGGGTCTGTTGTCAACGTATTGCTTCACAGCTCCAAATGCACCCTTCAGTATATACTCCGCGATAAACACTGAAATTCCTTGGAGTGTTTCTCCTTTAAAGTGAGAACGATGTCAAACTTTCTTGGTAGAGGGGGCTGATGGCACATTGTAATGAGGAAGCTCCTGGCCTGGGAGAGGTTCTGCCCCACGGGTGTCAGGACCTCCAGTGGGGCTGGTCCTCGCTGTGGCCTAGGACATGGTCCCTCTGTGACCTTGCAGCCTCACCTCGGCCTGGCAAAAACCTTTGTGCAGTCATCTCCACCTGGAAACTGGAGTCCCTATGTGCCACCCCCACATGGCCCATGTGCCCCTGGCTCCCAGCCCTTGCTACACCCCACGCCCCAGCCATGCTGCGTGCTCCCCACCTGCACTGTGGAGAGGTGGCTAATGCTTGCCCAGCAACTCCAGCCCAAACTGGAGTTAGGGGTCCTCAGATAAAAGGACTGCCCATGGCTGCTCCCAGGGGCTATCTGGGGGTGTGTTGTGGGGCCAGGCCCCAGGGCTCACCAAAGAATCCTGCAGCCCAACAGAAGTGCAGACGCACAGTGGCAGCTGATCCAAAGACGTGCGCCTCTCGCAGGCAGGGAATAGGGGCAGAGGGCAGAACGACCTCTCATGCACTGGAACTACAAAAGATGCCTGGACTTTAAGCTGAAAAAAACAATAATGAACAGTTAATAATAATGACAGGAATAGTAAAACAAGCATCCACAGACCACTGAGAGATTTTAGCTACCCAGATTTAACAAATGTCAATATTATGCCATGTTTCCTTCGGAGTTTTTCATAAATATGTATGTTCTATTAACATACGGTATAGCTTTAGGTTTAATAATTTATGCACATAGTACAATGAGACTACCTTCCTGTGATTTGTTTGTTTTTCTCTCAACATTAAGTTTAAGGCTTAGTTGTATTACCAGACATAGAGCAAGTTCATTCACTTAATGGCTGTGAAGGGCTCTGCCATGTGGATGGCTGTCCCACAATTCATGTATCCTTTCTCCTATTAACAGCAAGATTTTTATAGTTTCTCACTAGTACCAGGTGAGGTAACGTTCTTATATGCAAGGAACATTCTTAAGTGCTTCTTTTTATACAAGTACAAGTGTTTCTTTATGACACGCGTGCTGTGGGTGCCACAGGTTGCTGTTCTCGGGGAGGGATGGAGATTAGCGTGTGGGATGAACACCTGCAGAGGAGAGAAGGAGGCGAGTTGCAGAGGTAGGAGGTGATCTGCAAGGTGGTCTCAACAAAGGTCCAGCCGACTCTGCAGGGTGCTCTGGATCCAGATGGCCCTGCAGAGCTGTCCTGACTTGGGGACGCGGTGGGTTAGCAGAACTTTCTACCCTAGTGCAGTAAGAATTTAATGAGAGGTCTGGCTTCACGCTCAGCTCCTGGGAGGTGATCTTTAGACCCTTGGATTGTCCTGCCTGACATAATGTCTTTATTTAGTTGGGACCGTGGCCATGCAGCTGGTGGATGCTAACACTGTGATTTATGGTGGGGGCCTTGGGTCACACAGGGGCTGAAGACTGAAGGTCAGCCCCATGGGTGGTCAACCATATCTGTGGACACCAAACATCAGGTGAACCTCCCTGGCTGCCAGTACTCCGTGCATGTGGCCACACGTGCCACTGGGAGAAGTACATGTTGTGCACACAACTCCATGGGAGGGACAGCTGGAAGCTCCATGCTGGGGCCCTTCCTAGACCCTGCCCTGTGCGCTGCTGCCCTTGGCTGGTTTTCGTCTGTTTCCTTTCACTGTAATAAACAATGGCCATGAGTAAAACAGTTTTCAGGGAGTTCCACGAGTCCTCCTAGCAAATGATCAAATTAAGGAAGGTCTTAGGGACCCCTGAACTCACAGTGGGTGTCACCAGTGAGGGTGGGCTTGTGGACCGACTGTTCCCCATCTTCACACTCTACACTGACCTGTCAGTCCGACAGCTGCTAGGAAGGGGCATGGCCACTGGCCAGGCAGAGCCAGCCCCAGGGAGACTCAGCTGGGATCCTCTGGAGGCATCACTCCCAGTGCCAGCCAGTGGAGACTGAGCACTTCAGTCCTAGTTGGGGGCAGATGGGGGAGGGTGGACGGCGCACACAGCATCCACTTGTGTGTGTGTGCTTGCACTCGTGCACATGTATGTGCCTGTGCATGTGCCAGTGTGTGCACATGTGGCATGTTCACGTGTATGTTTGTGCATATGTGTATGCATATGCATGTGCATTTCAGGGTGGTTGTGTTTGTGTGCACACCCATGCATGTGTGTATATGTATGCATGTGCATGTGTGCATATGTGTGTGCTCACATGTGCATGTGTTGTGTGTGTATCTAATTGCTTCATTCAGGGATCCTTTGTGTGACTCGGGTGTGGTCATGAGGGAAAAGGAACAGGAAAAATGACAGACTGAATTTCCCACCACCCTGTGGTAGCAGAGGTTTGGAGTTGCATCTAAACTGATTTTAAAAATTAAAAATGCTTCTTTTCTTAAATCGCTTATGGTGAGGAAGTCTTATCTGCTACATGTATTTTCATCTCCATGATAATCATTAAGTGTTTTATGTGAGCATGTTTTGGATCATTGGAGCTCACTGGCATTCATGCACCTGTTTCTGATTCCTCTTTCTCCAACAGGAGGCCACCCAGGTGGTAGAGGCTATGGAGAACCGAGTCCCCACCCCACAGGTGGAGCAAAGGCCAGCTCGAGGGGTTGGGGCCACTGTCCAGTCTCTTATTTCCTTCCTAAACCAATGCACCTTTCATTGCAAATAAGGGTAGTGACGAGGAGGACAGAACTTTTCTGCTCCTGGTTTCAATGACTGCATTAGATGAGCATTATATGCGGACTCCAAGAATGACAAAGTCATCACTTCAATTTCAAGGGAACAGAATATTTTACCTCCTTACCTGATGCCTGCTGTTCCCTGCTGTCCCTGGCTCCCCTGCACCTTTGAGTGGCAGCCGTTTCTCCCTCACACCCCAGCTGCAGGTCCCAGTCCTCCTCTTACAGAAACCCCTTCTCTGTGAAGTGCAGCCCTCACCGTTTCCATCTCCTGAGCCCTGCAGCCACCGTGGCTTTAGCACCAGTGGTGGCTGCTCCAGCCTGTCACCGTCTACAAAGGCCTTCAGCATGCACATGGATCCCCCTCCAGCTGGCTCTCCTTTCAATGTCCTGACCTCTGATGACTTTGCCCCCAGCCCACCATTGACCTCACTCCCGTGATCATGCCCTGACCACTAGGAACATAGTTGCACCTGAAACCTTTCTTTCAAGCTCCCTGCCTTCTGTCCTCTCACTGCCACACCAGCACCCCATCAGCAATCCCTCAGCCTCATGAGACCCCCGTTCACTCACCCGTGACCTTCACTCTCGTTTCCCTCTGTCCCCCAAGCTGAGGCCAGAGCCCGCCACACAATCTCTTCGTGGCAAATGCTTCCAAAATCAAAATTAGTGTTTAGAAACAAAGTAAAGACGGCATTGAACCTGATCTTACTTTTGTGTTCTAGTTGTTGAAAGAGCCAGAAACACCAAGAATTTATTCCTAGCTCTGTGTTTATTTTATTATGCTCCCTGTATATGATCAGATTTAAGTAACAGGCTCATGAGCAATTTTCTCTAACACAGGTCAGTGCTATTCGTCTATGCTTGGTGACACAACGTAGCCCGAATTTCTTTTTGTTGTTTTTGCATCCTTCTTCCAGCTCCTGCTGTTGTGGAGTTTCTGTGCAGGTTGGGAAGGGGTCTTTGTACAGCACCCGAGGATGTGTTCAACAGTGACATAACAGAGGATCGTGAGTTTCCTGAGGACATGGGGGCCCCTAAAGAAAGGGATCTATCTTTGTTGGCAAGGCCAACTTTTAACAAGGAAAAGAGTTTTAATGGACTTAAATGTTCATACAAAAATCCATTAATATTTATTGTACAAAATACAGACATTTAAAATTTTGTTTTAATGCCCATAGAAATAGGAATAACTACCATTAACTTTCTGGTATATATTCTTCCACCCTTGTTAAAATAAAAATACTCAATATATGCACATTTGCTACAAAAAGGAACATAATATAATGATATTTTATCTTCATTTTTACATGTTACATTGTGAACATCACCTCATGCCAATAAATACTTATCTTTGTTTTTTATTTCATTTAAAAAATGTGCTTATTGAGACATAATTGACCGTACATATCCATGGGGTACAGCATTGAATATTATCTTTGTCTGCTGTTTGCAAGTTTCCCTCTGTAGGAGCTGCTTGCAGAGGGGCACTGAGAAGAGGGGAGATACAGGGCTCTGGGCCCCCCAGTCCCAGGCACAGCAGCTCCACTCTTGGCTGTTTTTTATATCGGACTTCCACATAGTTTCTGGTTTTTTGTTGGTTTTTGTTATTTATTTTTTAAACAAAAGTTGCCATCTTAAATATATATGTTAGAAATATAACCCAAAATAATTGTTTAAGAGCTTAATAGCATTTTTAAAAATATGTCACAATTTAATCAATCCCCTGTGTATCAGTCCATTTTGTGTTGCTATAACAGAATACCTGAGACTAGGTAATTTATAAAGAACAGAGGTTTATTTGGCTTACAATTCTGGGAGGGCTGCATCTGGCACAGGCCTCAGGCTGCTTCTACTCATGGTGGAAAGTGGCAGGCAGCCGGCGGGTACAAGCAGATCACATGGTGAGAGGAAGGAAGAGAGAGAGAGAGAGAGAGGAGGTGCCAGGGTCCTATAAACAACAAGCTCTCGCGGGAACTAATAGAGCAAGATCTCACCCACTATCCCCAACCCCCAGGGAGAGCATGAATCCATTCATGAGGGATCCGCCCCCATGACTCAAACAGCTTCCAGCACTGCCACATTGGGGATCAGATTTCCACATGAGTTCTGGGAGGACAGTAGCATCCAAACTCCATCACCCTGTTTGCTAAATATTTAAATTATTTCCAATTTACTTGTATAAGTTTAATAAAGCTACTATGGACAGGTCTAATTGTTTATTGAGGATAAGCTCGTATTCTATGTGTTTGGACACACATTACAAATATAGATACAAATTTATATTTTCATTGTTAGTGTACAAAAGTACCTCTCCCCCTAAACCTTTGTACACCCCAGGTAACCTTATTATCTTTAGATCAATAATACATGCTGATTATATACATATAAAACCTAGAGAAAGGGAAAAACAACTGATCAAAGTTCCAGGTGCCTGATAGCCATCACTGATATTTTGGTGACCTGCCTTTCAAACATCGACAACTCTTGTCTCATATCCAGTTTTTCTTAATTCTCCATAAATAAAATCTCACGTAAATACAAGCAGGGTTTTCTCTATCATGAAAACCACCTTTCTCCTCCTCTCAATGCCCTCGCAATGTCTCCTGGTGACCGTGTGGTCCCTAGCTGTGCACTGCACCCCCCTTTCTCCAGGGCCGCATGAGCTAGGATCCACGACGCCGAGTCATTTGTACATGCATTCACCTGAGGGCCGTACACATCGTTTCACAGAAGGTTGCATAACCTATTTTCTGTGCACATTTCCATTTTCACATAACAGCGCAACACAGAAATCCTTTCCAGTTCCAGATCCGTCCCACTCTTCTCAATGGCAGAGGCTGTCAAGCACCCCACGTTACAGCTGTGCCATCTCTCAGCAGCGTCTGACAAGGTCTCTGCTCTTTAGCGTGAAGTGAGAGGGTTCCCTGCCAAATGGGTGCAAGGGTTTGAAGGGATTCTTTAGGATCACGCAACAGCAATCAGATAAATAAGAATAAAAACCACAAAGTAGAAGTGTTACTTTTCAAGTGGAGAAATAAAACAACAGGCCATGGAAAATATTTGGGTGTATGACAAAGGGGTTATTTTCTGACCGTATAAAGACGTCTTAGAAATCAGGAGTGGTAGCTATTCGTTTTGTTTATGGTGCCCTTCAGCACATAAAAGTTATATTTTGTGTGGTTCTTTCCATTTTTTCACGGTTTCTGTCCTCGAATCCATGTTCACCAAGTCTTCCGTATATATAAACATATATATGCAGGAAGAGGCCATAATCTAATTTGGTTTTTTGCCTAAATGGAAAGGGAGAAGTGACGTCAGGGGGCCCGACAGCAGGCCTCAGCCCACCCCGTCCTCTTACCAGGTTCTTGACTCTGCCACAGGAAAGGATTCACAGGCAGAGCCACAGTAGACGGTGAGAACAGGTTTAATATAACACATGAGAAATGCAGGTTCCACAGAGAGTGTGGCCCAGCTCCAGAGTCTGAGCAAGGCCCCCAGCAGGTTTAACAAAAAGCAAGAAAAACAGACATAAAGCTCAGTACAGAGTGCAGGCGGCTACAGAGAGTGAGAAACAGCCCCACCTTCTGCTGGGATTCGGCTTTTATAGTGTCTCCATCTAATGCATATTCAATGAAGGAGGTGGTTCCCAATTGTGTAACACAGTCTTGCACATGCTCAGGTGGTCTCTTCCTGGAGTAGGTTCATTGGTCAAATCCTGTCGCATGCACCAGATATATTCAAGAACATTCTGTGATCTCCACCACCTCTAGTGGGAGGTCATACGACCACCAGGGTGACATAATCCCTCTCTCCTGAGCGTGCCCAGCCACTGGGTTTGCATAGGCCAGACCCCTGTGGTCTCATTTTCCTGGGTTGGTGCTGAAAATGGGTCTAACTGGCAACAGTAACTTTCCTCCAGGGGAGAGCTCAGAGGAGGGGCCTGAGACCTCAGGGAGTGTCTTAAAACAAAGAGATGTGTCCTGAAACCTGAGCCCAGGGAAACTGAGCTCCTCCTGTGTCAGTTGTCCCTGCTGATCCAACATGCTGAATTTGTCACAGACCACAGCCCGGAGTCTGATTCTGGACTCCCATGCAGTTCCCCCAACCTGCTGTGATGCCACACGGCCCAGCTTCAGTCTCTGGAGCCCATGCTAAGCCAGGCTGCATGTCAGGAAGGCACAGAAGACCTGAGCCCGGGCCTCAAGGAAGGGCGCGCCCATCAGTAGTTGGCTCAGTTCAGTAGACTCATGTCCTTGCACGTATGGGTGGTCCTTTCCCCCAGAAGACGCTTTGACTGTTTTAGCACAGAGAGGTCAGGGCAAGGGGAGGCCATTGGGTCACAGGGATAGCAGTGACCGCCCTTTCACGGAAGAGCTTTAGAACCAGATTACCTGGCGTCGTGCTGGTCAAAATCCTTCGGGATCAACCCTCGGGTCTCAGAGAGCTGTGGTGAAGCAGATTGTCTATGTCTCCTGTTACGAGCTCAGGCTTTCTCCCTTCAGTGCACACACTCGATGAGGGGCTGCATAGTCCCCTGCATCGGAGGCCAGCAGGTCAGGTAGGTGTGTGCAGCCAGGTGTCACCGGGGCTGAATCATGAGCATGTACCCACTGCAAGGGCTTGGGCTCACGTTTCAAAAAAGCACAGTGATGTTCACCGCAGTCCTTTTGAGATTCCCACACGAGACAGGAAATACTTGAAAGTTCTGTATTTCAGTGTTTTACACTCTCTTCCTTCCTTCCTTCCTCCCCGTTCCAAAGCGTGGTTCCTTCAGCCCTTGGTTAATGTGTGTTGGTGACTTTGCTGCGCCGAGGCCTGGCCGGGCGACTGCCCCTAGTCATCCTCTCCCTCCCCTCGGATCAGCCTCGGTTTGGTGCCGGCCCAGCCCCCACCTCTTGAGTGAGCACGTGACCTAATCCCACCCTGGGATGGATCATGGGCAGGTATGTGACCCCAGCCAGGCTAATGAAGCCATCACAGGGCACTTTTTTTAAACAGATATCACTGAAATGGTCCTCACTTTTCTCTGCTAGGAGCTCTCACCACCACCGTGCAAAGACAGCCCGTGTGAGAATGGAGCCAGCCCAGGGGAAAGAGGACATGAGAGATGCAAGGACAGAGTTGTGAGGACATTATCTGAGCTTCAGAAACTAGTCATTTAATTTGTACACTTTGAGTAAAAAAAAATACAGTAGAGAATCCTGGCAAACACCACCTCAGCCAGGTGACCAATGTGCAGTACGGTGGCTCTTTTCCTGTGGTCTTCCTCCCCCTGGAAACCCATAACCCCAGTCTCATCACGAGAAAAATGTCAAACAGACTCAACAAAACACTTGCCTAGTAATCCTTAAAACTCTCAAGGTCATCAAAAACAAGGAAATATGAGAAACTGTCATAGCCAAGAGGAGCCTAAGGAGACATGACAAACATAACATGGTCTCCTGGAAGGATCCTGGGACAGAAAAAGGACGTTAGGTTAAAAACAAGGACGTCTGAATACAGTGTGGACTCTAGTTAATAACAATGCATCAGTGTCAGTTCATAAATCATGACAAACAGACGAATGCAAGAAGCTAATAGAGTAACCCCCCTTATCTCCAGGGGGTATGTTCTAAGACCCCCAGTGGACGCCTGAAGTCGCAGATAGTACCACACCCTGTAGAAATGTATGTCTTTTTATCTATATAGATACAATATTTTTTTTTATCTGATACCCAAGACAACTACTAAGGAACTGAGGGGAGAGTAGTGCAGACAGTGCGGGGACTCTGGACAAAGGGGTGATTCATGTCCTGGGTGGGACAGAGAGGGACAGTGTGAGATTTCATCATGATACTCAGAACGTCATGCAATTTAAAAGCTGTGCATTATCAACTTCTGAAATTTCCATTTAGTATTTCAGGCCAAGGTTGGCTGCAGGTAACTGAACCTACAGAAAGGGAAACCACATGGGGGGGCTTCACTTCGCTGCAGCAGGAGAAGCCGGGTGCAGGGAGCGCGGGAGCTCTGCATGGTCTTTTCTAAAATAAAAAGTTCATTCAAAAAGAAAAGAAAAGAAACCAGTCATACTGGAGGATAAATATACCCATACTTATTCACTTTAAAAGCCAGTAAGTTCCTGTTGCTTAATATGATTTTAGTTGAATTTTGTCACTTGAACTGAAAATGTTCTAAATCAAAATCTTATTTTTATAAAAGAGAAGTAAGATAGTATCAGCCATTGAATTTTGATTTGTGTGCACAAGGTAAATCAAGTTAAAAACATTAAGAAATGGGACGATGCACGTTCTATTCATTGAGATAGTTTATTTATAGTCCTTTCTGAAATCAGAGGCTTTCTTCATGAAGCTACAAAATATAACCCATTGCCTTGTGTCCAGAACAGCAGTAACCCATTTCCACGGTGTCCTCTTTAAGCAATTGACCAGAACATGTTTAAACACCTCTCAAAGCCATGTGAGAAGTATTGATGACCCCAGCAGGGAGTCCTTGGCATACCCAACACACAACTCGGGCTAATCGTTCTTGTTATGTAGCTTTTGGTACAAGAACCTGGCTGTGTGTAATGTTAAGTCGCAGTCTTCTAAAGCCCATGTGGAGGTGGGACGGGGCCCCCACGTTGTACACACTCTCTAGGGCGAGGACTTCTCAGGCCCCATCCGTGATTGATTAATCAGAATCTCCAGGGAGGGCCCAGGCATCTGCAAAGCCAATTCTGATTCAGACCCTTGGTGGAGACTCATCGCAACATACAAAGATGGCCACGTCCTAAAGTTGGTAGCATTTTTACAAAGGACTGCATTTCTGAAATCTGGAGAGCTCTTAGTAGAGCCTGCTGAATTGAGCTTACTCTGGGCCACCTGACCAGACCCCAAGGCACATTCCTCCCCCACCCGATGGAAGAGGCACCTTCTCCTAAGAGAACAGGTGTGGTCTGTTTTCATTTCTTCAGCATGAGGTAGGTGTCCCTCTAGGATTTTAATTGTTCCCCCAGGATTGACCAGCAGCTCCCAGAAATGTCACTGAGTCCTGCACAAGGGAATAACTGATATTCTCAATTGACCTTCCACTGTCAAGAGAAGTCCTTTATTCTTTAGGGGAAAGCAAAAATAGACTGGTTGCTCAGGGTAAGTGAACCCAACAAAAAGACAGACAGCAGATGGAATAATTGTAAATGCAGTCTGCAGTCCCCATGAAACATGGCACTGGATTAAGAACAGGAACATGAGTCTAGAACTCTCTAGTTGCTGCTGTAGTGTAAATGCCAAGGCAGGCAGGATTAGGCAATGTGCCTGTTTAGCTGCCTGAGCATAGCCTGAGCATAATCAGAGGAGGTAGAGTCCAGGACGATATCTCATAGCTGAGAAGCAGGTAGAGCTTTGCAAACTGGAGTCTCTTTCTGCACCTGGAAGTAAAGTAATTGCCCCACTAGTGGAGGTTGCAGTCAAAGGCACCAGGAGGTTCCAGGTACTGCCCTTGCCGGTCTGCCGCCACCTTTGCACAGAGATGCTGTCCCACTCCTTCAGCCTGATTTTCCCCCAAACTTAGCAACACTCAGATTAATGCATTCTTTGGGCCCAAAGCTCTTCACAGGCATCCTCTGTGTACTACCTACCACAAAGCAGGAAGAGGGCAAAGCTGGAACCCAGGTCCAACCAGCTGTTTAAACCCCACTTCCCTTCTGTAAAATGGAACTAGCACCTCCCATACCTACCTCACATATTCTGCTGAGAGTGTGGACGGGACTGTAATGTATTTTGAAACAATAAAGTATAGTGTTTATACCACATAATCTTCTTATAAGTCCGTGCTTTGCTAATGCAGACTGGGGGCTTGGCGCATGGGAAGGAAGGGGGATTCCTTTGTAGGTAACTGGAGGAAGCCTGTCTGAGGGTGAGACACACAGTGTGGCCAGAGAACACAGCAACTGTCCAGATGGCAGCCCAGGCAGTAGCCATGGCTCGGGGGCCAGTGAGGAGGGAGTTCTGCAAAGGGCAACCACATGGCCAGTAGGGGCCCGAGCCAAAGGCACGACCTTTTGCCTGAAAGTAGGGAGAGCCCCTAAGTCGTCCTAGCTTGTTTCCAAAGCCTGAATTCACAGGAGTTGGGTGTGAACAGGCTTTCTTCCATGTGGGGGGAGAGGCTACGAGATGTGGGGGTGGAAATGGGAGGGAAGCACCCTGCAGACTCCTGGCTGAGTCCTGGGAAGGGGGCAGGTGGCAGGAATGCCAGGTGGTCACGAGTCAGTGACACTTCTGCAGGCTGCATGCAGAAGCGCCTGAGAGGAGGGACACCAAAGCCAATGCCCCAAGTGCGGGGACAACTTGATATCCACACCCAAAGGAATAAGCAGGACCCACACCGCACATCATGTCCAAAAATCAACTAAACGTGGATCAACAACCTAAATATAAGAGATGACGTTATGAAACTCATGGAAGAACATGTGAGATAAATCGTCATTGCCTTGGATTTGGCCGTGGTTTCTGAGACATGACACCAAAACCACAAGCAGTGAGAGAAAAAATAGATAAGCTGAACTACAACAAAATTAAAAACATTCGTGTATCAGAGGACACTGTCGATAGAGTAAAAAGACAACTACACATGGGAGAAATATTTGCAAATCACACATCTGATCTAGTATCCAGAATGTATAAAGAACTCTTACAACTCAACAACAAAAAGACAAACAATCCAATTCAAATATGGGCAAAGGCTCTAAATAGACATTTCTCCAAAGAAGACACCCAAATAGCCAATAAGCACATGAAAAGATGCTCAACGTCACTAATCATTAGAGAAATCAAATCAAAACCACATTGAGATACCACTTCACACCCACTGGGATGGCTAGAAAAGAAGCAAAACCAGAAAATAACAGGTGTCAGTGAGCACGTGGAGAATGGAAGCCTCCTGCGCTGCTGGTTGGAACGGAAAATGGAGCAGCCCTGTGGAAAACAGTGTGGCGGTTTCTCAGACCCTTAAACACAGTCCCCACATGATCTAGGATTCTACTCACACATGGATGAGTGCACCCCACAGCATCAAGCACAGGTGTTCGAACGAATACTTGTACGTAAACGTTTATGGCGGCACTATTCCCCAAAGTCCAGAAGTGAAAACAACCCAGAAGTCTACCAATAAACGAACGGATAAACAAAATTATGGTATATGCAAAAAGTGAAATATTATTCAGCCATAAAAAGGAATGAAGCAATGATACATGCTACGACGTGAATGAGCCTTGAAAACATTTTAAGTGAAAAAAGCCACACACAAAAGTTCATGTATTGTACGATTCCATCATATGAAATGTCAGAATAGGTGTCAGTATTGTTTTAAGCCCTCTTGGTGATGTGAACTTGTAACTAGGGCTGTGACCGCTGATCGCAGTTGGGAGGGTAGGTCTCCGTGTCCCAAGCACATCACTGAGGCCGGGAAGGGGGCAGCTGCCGGACACACAGGCCTGGCTCACCAGGATGGGGCCCTCTCACTGGTAACCTGACACCCACAGACCCCAGTGAGGCCGGGTGGTGCAGCACACTCCCCACCCCTGTGGCTCTGGGTCAGATTCTAGAATCACACTGCGGCTTGGCAGTTGAAGGGAGCCGCCAACCGGAGAAGAGAGGATTTGAAATGTACTTAAAAGTGGTATTTTGAGCACACCTGCGCTTGTGGCCTGGGCTTCCTAAACACTATATATCCTCCGCATTTGAACTCTACACACACCGCATCATACCGTGATATGCCTGCAGGGTGTTGCCGAGGAGAGTAGGATTCTGGCTACCACCTGCTCACTCAACGTATATTTACCGAGCATCTACTAAGTGCCTCGCACTGTTCTTGTTACAGCAGTGACCTAAAGAAAGGACAGTGGGAGGCCATCGTGCCCTTTGTCTGTATCCTGGTTGACTCTGCCTCTGACCATGAGATCTGTGTAGCTTAATGAGTCTCTGCTGCCACCTCTGGTAGGTGCAATAACCCCAAGGCTACGGTTTTCTTGGCCTGGAGAACATCAAGCAGTTGAACTTTCAAAAGGAGAGAACAGAACTGCACTTACTAGAGGTGGGAAGGGATAGGGCTGGCCCGTGGCACACTTGGAAGAGTGCGCTGTTGATAACAACAAGGCCACGGGTTCGGATCCTATATAGGGATGGCCGGTTGGCTCACTGGCTGAGCGTGGTGTTGACTAGAGGTGGGAAGGGGGTAGAGAGGTTAGCGAGAAATTGGTAAAGGGCCATAAAACTTATTTTTAATCCCCAAATCAATACTCGCGGCACTTTTGTGGTCACTCAAGAACCTGCCAGAGTGGTAAGAAATTCCAGTCTCCCAATGCACGTGTTCCCAGCTGTAAACAAGGGTCTTTTTCGTGATCTTTATGCCACGTTTTTCACATTTCCATACTTTCAGTGGTGACACCGCTCTTTGGAATGGCCCCAAGCACAGAGCTGTAATGTGCCTTGGGGAGAAGCCCAGGCTCCGGGGAGGCTCCGCTGGGGCGCGGGGACAGCGTGTGGGCCATGAGCTCAGCCTCCGTGAACCACAGTGCAGAGAGAGAGAGGAAAGGTGGGGGGCCCATGGGCACGGGGGCCTCCCAGGACGTGCTAAAGTGTCATCCTCAGTGCATGATTGTGCTGCAGACACTGCTGCTAAATTTGTGGATTTGTGAGATGACGACCAATTTTAAAAGTGCCATGGATAGCATTGCTGAGGGGCCGGACACTAGAGAGGTATGTGGCCATGTCACCCAGGGTCAGGAAAATGCTGAACCCTTCCTGGCTAGTGCTGCCTGGATCGCTCATTTCAGAAGGCGACACAGCATGGAAACTGTTAAAACTTACGCGTGAGGCAGGCTCTGCGGATCAGGAGGCTGTGGAAGAATCTTAAATACCTGCTGATGTTGTACAGGAAAGGCGTTAGGTGGAAGTGGGTTTTCAACGCTGATGCTTGTTTTACAAGGATGTTGGCAAATGAACCTATGTAATGCAAATGGCATTTCGGTGACAAAAAATGTGGTGACCAGTGACTCGCGGGAACCTAACCCTGTATTCCCCTAGGAGCAACAGCTCAGTCTTCACTAATTCAGTGTTCATGGTGATTTTATAGAACATAAGTACCACAATAATGAGAATTGACTATTTTTTAAAGTGATTTGATAATTGTGCTTTTACAGTCTGGTCACCGCGGAGTGTGAAATCTCACAATAACCAATTAACATCAGCAAGAAGTTTGTCCTCAGTAAATTAGTCACCCAACCCAAGGACACATCCAGCTGTAGGCATGTAAAACACCCTGAAAAATTACTTCTAACTTCATCCCATTATCTCCAACACAAGAAGGGGCCAAATTTTAATAATTCCATGTAAAAGCATTTTCCAAAAAATGTATTCTTAGTTTCCAAGAGAATAGCCACATTGATTTGTAATTGAAACTTTAATTAAGTCACTTTCCCCTAGTAGCTATTCTGTTGTGTTCAGTGATCATCTTAGCCCACCTGGGGAACAGGTAAACTTAAGGTTGGTGATAGACCTTGCTGACTTCTTACTAGGGGCAGGCCCCTGCTCCATCCATCCTGACAGGTCTCAGCTTGATCAGGAATCTAATTTCAGCCTCAGGAACAGCTGACCTCAGCTCATGTGGGAAGGGGCGGCTGACCCCTCCCGTGGGCTAAAGATTGGCTTAGGAACAGGCATTTAACAGAATTCAGGTCAGTATGGACGGGTGATAGGTTTGGAGAGGTCTTCCAGAAAATTTCATTCCTCTCTCTTTTCTAAAAAATCCTCTGGAAATTCATCTTTCCAGAAAAACTACCATAGCTGGAAAGCAAGGAATAAAGTAGTTTTCACACTGTACACAAAAGAAGAGACTCTAAAACCACATTAATATTGAATTTATTCTACGCTTGCATCAGTCGCATAGGACAAAAAAGCCCCGTGCACAGTAGCGTGCAGACATTCACTTCAGCTCTACTACTGACCTTTGGCAGGTTTGATCAGAGTAACGTCAGGTTGGACAATTTGAATATTTGAGGGCAGACAGAGTGTCAGACAAACGGCCAGGATGACCATGTGTGGCTGTATCAATGCATGTCCCTCTCTCTGGAACAACAGTCTTCAGGTGGAACTACTGCACCCAGAAAGAAAAACAACACATACTTACTGCAACAGCCCACAGCTGAGAAGAATAAGATGCTTTGTAGCCACTCCCTCAGGTTCCAGCCTGTCCATGTTTGTAGCAGAGAACGCTTTAAACCACCAGTTTTAAACCACCAGTTCACAGATAGAGTTTAAAGGTTGCCTTTCATCCTGTTCTTCTTCTGAACCCAGGTGTTCTGGTCTGCCCAGTTCTCATTGCACAGCCCCACTGGCATGGCTCTGTGTTGGAGTGGATTCCCTGGGGTTTCTGCTGCTGGGACAGCCCACCTGCCCCTCTGAGTAGGCAAGGGACATTTCTGGATTGAGGCATCCCTGTGTCCACTGTGAACTCAGGTGGGTAGAATGCCCTTCCTCTCTGTCACCTGCTGGCCTGAGTCTACACCCCATCCCTCAGCCTGCTCCTGGCACCAGCCCCAGAATCCCCAGCATTCCGGGCTGTCCCAAGTCTCACAGACAGCAGTTGCTGATGATAAGTGAGCCCTGTGTGTCAGTGCCCACCTTAGTTCCTTAGGGACCTACTGGGCTCTTCCTGGAGGCCCCCAGCAAGGTACTCCACAGAGGGTCCTTATTGGGAAAAATAGGAAAATGTTAGGGCCGCTCGGATGTTCAGAATCTTGCTGAGCATTTGCTGTAAATATCCTCAGGTGTTCCTTGTTACTACCTAATGTAAAGTGCGTATGGGCACCCAGGTGTCCAGGGTTATGGACTTAGGTATAAAAGACTAACAGCTCTGAGCCACAGTGCTTCTCAGAACTCTTAGAGAAACTGCTAGAACAGTTGCTCCAAGATCTGAGTAAAACCCATTCATTTTTCTATACCCACGGTTCCCAGAACCTTTTTTTTCTATTACCTAGCTCACAGACCTGCATGTGGAGGGTTTGTGACCCAGCCTGTGCAACAGACTCGAGGGGTCTGTGAGCCCCAGCTTTACAATTGGCATAGTTGGCAGGATATTTGAGCAGGTACAGGAGTCAAAAGCCCCTTGGAGAGGGAGGAAATGTGGCTACTCCTGAACATGTTTTGCCCTCTGGCCACTTTCCTGCTGACTGGGATCTGGTTGCTGCTTACTATACCACAAGTCAGCATAGACCAGGCACTCCATGAAGAAGTGCAGCCTCAGAGAGCCCCTTGGGAGGGGGAGGAAATATGGCTGTCCTTGAGTATATTGTGCCCGGTGGCCACTTTTCTGCTGACCAGAGCCTGGCTACTACTCACTATGATACAAACTGAGATTTAAAGAAGAAAGCAGAGCTGTCGGAAGCATGGATAATCTGTCTGGAGGATGACATGCTGTGAGTTGGTGCCCCTGCCTCTCACACCTGGAAGAACGACAAACCCAGTGGTGAGTTGGAGGAGACTTTGCATCTCCAGGCACGTCCTGTTGTGCACCAGAGACTGAAACACGAGCAGCCTATAGGACCAGGTGGACAACCAGAGGGTGATCCACAGGTGACTGAATTCACTACCCATGTCCCACATACCCAGGTTGAATTAGTTGATTTAGGGAGACAGTTCTGGCAGAAACAGGGGGAGCCCCTGGCTGCTTGGCTGCTGTGGTTACGGGACCTAGGGGTGGATAGTGTGATGTGCTCTGGTGAGGAGATGGAGAAATTGGCCTCCATCACCATGCACCTGTCCCTGAGGCAGCAGCTACAGAATAGCCACAGATATGCACAAGGGCCAGATAATCACTCCTTAATGGACTGGGTGAATGCAGCTACCCAAACTGTGTGGGCAAATGCTGGAGAACTGCCCAAGACTGTGAGTAAATGGCGAACATATACTGACTTGGCTCAAATAATTCCGGAGCCAAGGATGAGGCAGTCCATGTTTAATGTGAACACCTGTGTCCTGGATGATGAAAACTTTACAGGCAGCATGAGAGACATAGTGCTGCAAAATGCCCCATCAACATCCTTTGGGTCACTGATGGCCATACTGGCCCCATACATTGGTCGTCCTATACATGAAGTAATGACCATGATAGCCAGCCTGGGTGAAGTAGAGGAGAAAAGACAAGCAAAAGGGGTCCAGAAGGTGGCTAAGACCCAACCTGCAAGAAATGATCAGGATCTTATCCTGAGGGGACCAAGCAAGATTAGCCATAAGCAGATGTGTCTTGACTTGCTTGCAGCAGGGGCTGATAGGAAGAAAACTGACGGGCAGCCAAATGCAGTCCTGTTTGCTTTGTGGCAGCAATTGTGCCCTGAACAGCGTTTCACTAAACGTCCAGAAGCAGGTAGCAAAGTGCACTCAGTGGACTTAAAGGATTTTTTTGTTGCTCTTGAGAAGGCAGATGAACTGTTCCATTCTGATTAGGAAGCAAGACAAGGTACTCATCTTTTGGAGGCAGGCGAGGACCAGAGGCCTCATGTTGCATCAGCAATACTTTGTTCAAGAAGAAATGTGCAGCATGTTTTGGCATTGGTAGATACAGATGCAGAATGTAGAGTGATATATGGCAATCCAGGGGCCATAGTTCATATAGATGGATATGGAGGGCATACTATTGAAGTCAAAGCTATGTCACTGCCATTAAGCATAGGATGAATGCCCCCTCATGTGTATATGGTATATATATCCCCAGTAACTGAGTACATCTTGGGTATGGATGTACTTTATGGCTTGCACCTGCAAACAACAGTTGGAGAGTTTTGGCTACAAATACAGACAATAAAGCCTGTGTTATGGGGATATGCTAAACATGACCCACAGGTGTTACCCCAGCCAAGATGTGTGGTTAATGTAAAGCAGTATTGCCTACCAGGAGGACATGCAGAGATAGGTGCCACTATATTGGAGTTAGAAAAAGTTGGCATTATTCGTCCAGTTCATAGCCCATTTAATGCTCCAGTTTGGCCAGTGAGAAAACCTGATGGTACCTGGAGAATGACTGTAGACTATCAAGAACTAAACAAAGTACTGCCTCCTTTGCATGCAGCCATGCCTTTGGTTCACGATTTGATGGATCAGCTGATGACTCAGCTGGGAACTTATCAGTATGTATTGGACCTTGCAAATGCTTCTCTATTCCAGTCTCGGCTGATAGCCAAGATCAGTTTGCCTTCACCTGGGAAGGGAGGCAGTGGACCTTTCGAGCATTGCCCCAAGGTTATCTTCATATCCCAACCATCCGTCATGGTTTAGTGGCTGGGGACCTAGACAAGTGGACTAGACCCAGCACGGTTAGAATGTTTCACTACATTGATGATGTATTACTAACCTCTGATTCTCTTGCAGATTTAACCCAGGCAGCTTCAACACTGCTAAGTCATTTGGAACAATGTGGGTGGGCTGTGAACACAGCCAGAGTACAAGGACCTGGGCTGTCAGTCAAATTCTTAGGAGTGGTCTGGTCGGGTAAGATGAGGGTCATCCCAGAAGCTATTGTAGACAAGATAGAGGCATACCCTCAACCCACAACTGTAGCTCAGCTACAGACATATTTGGGACTTCTGGGGAATTGGAGAGCTTTCATACCCCATATGGCTCAAATGGCAGCCCCACTGTGTGCATTAACAAAGAAAGGAGACCCTGGGATTAGACTGAGGAAGTAGAACAGGTTTACCAGGCTACAGAAAGGGTAACACAGCAAGTACAGGCTTTATAAGTGGCTGATGCCACTAAACCTTTTGAATTAGATGTAAACATCACCCAAGAGGGGTTAGGAATGGGGTTTGTGGCAGAGACAAGACCGATTCCAAACACCTGTAGGATTCTGGTCTCAGCTCTGGAAGGCTGCTAAAGTACGCTATTCTCTAATAGAAAAACAGCTAGCAGCTGTGTATTCTGCCTTGATGGCCACTGAAGCTATCACAGGAACTGCCAAAGTCCTAGTAAGGATGACATACCCCATAACATGTTGGCTGCGCACATGGGCAACCAACCCCAAAACAGGTGTAGCTCAGACTCCCACTCTGTCTACATGGGAAGCATATATAGAACAAAGAAGCACTGTGTCAATGAGTCCTCTGTCCAAAGAGTTGCAAGCTGTGCTAGGCCCAGTAGAGGGTGTGGAGGAAATTTTGACACAACCGTTACCCATGGAGGTAGAGCCTACACCTTTCCATGAGGGACAGGGACCTATCACAGAACAAGCTTGGTATACAGATGGCTCTGTCATGGGACCATCAGCACTGGAGACAGCTGTTGCTGTCCAGCCCTTAACAGATACTATGTGCTATGAAAATGGCACAGGGCAAAACAGTCAATGGGCAGAACTGAGAGCTGTTTGGATGGTAATAACAAATGAGCCTGGGCCATTAACCATCTGTACTGACAGCTGGGCTGCGTACAAAGCTTTAACCCTTTGGATCTCTACTTGGAAATATCAATGGTGGATGGTAGACCACTGACCCCTGTGGGGACAAGCCATGTGGCAAGAGTTATAGGAATTGGGGCATGAGAAAGAAGTAACTCTTTTCCATGTCAGAGGACACTTCCCCTTAGCCAGTCCAGGAAATGATGAAGCTGATGCCTTGGCTAAGGTAAGGTGGCTGGAGAGAGCCCCAGCTACTGATGTCGCCCAGTGGTTACATTGACAAATGCAGCATGTGGCAGCAAAACCATGTGGATGGCGGCTCAAAGATGGGCCCTGCCTATAAAATGGGAAGATGTAGTGAATGCCTGTCATGCTTTCCCAGTATGTGCTCAAGAGAGTCCACACGCCCGGTGGGTACCCCATATAGATGGGCAAATAACTCGAGGAAGGGTGCCCCTGACCCAATGGCAAGTGGACTTTGTTGGACCACTGTCAAGGTCGGAGAATTTCAGATACATCTTCACTGCTGTTGATACAGCTACTGGTCTTCTGTTTGTATGGCCTTGTAAGGCCCCAGACCAGGTAAACACTGTGAAGGCATTGAATAGCCTTACAGCCATGTATGACCTCCCTGTAGTCATAGAGAGTGACAATGGAACCCACTTTACGGGACATGAGGTTCAGAGGTGGGCTTCCCAGTTGTCCATTCAGTGGAAGTTACATGTGCCATATCATCCCCAGGCAACAGAGATGATTGAGCGATACGATGGTCTTTTTAAAAAGGGGCTAAGGCTATCTTCCCATCCCCCATTCCTGAAGGGGTAGACACGATGGTTATGGCCAACAGTCAGGATTCTAAATGAGAGACCCCGCAAGGGCGGGCCCTCTCCAGTGGAAGCTCTGTTGCATAGGGCTGCATCACCTATACAGCTGCAAGTCACTACTAGAGATGAGCTTTTGAAGCCAGGATATGGCAGGAATGGAAATATTCTCTTACCGGCCCCAACCTGTTTACAACAGGGACAGACAGTACAATGGGAATGGCCTTGGAGAACAGAAGCCCCCCATATATGCTGGGTAGGCCTAATAGGGCCTTGGGGGAAAGGATTAGAAGAGGACTTGCAAATTTCACCTTGAGTGACAAGTACCTGGCCTCCTTGAGTAAAGGTAACATGACCTGGAACAGATGAGTGCTCTATTCCAAAGGGCACATTTGTATTATCATTATGGCCAATTATGAGCTCCCCTATACTGTTACATATAGAACCTACAGATCCAACAGCACTGGAAGATAATGTAAGGTATCATAAACCAGGCAAGATACCTACTCCTGCAACCATCCTTTCTCAGGATGGCAAACTGGCATGTATCTTACCAGAGGGGTGAGAACTCCCCCTATTGGTACCAATAACTCTTCTGTCTTTTCACCCATAGTGTTCTGGCTGCAGGCACCAAAGTCAACAGGATACAGACATATGTTAGTGTGACCAGTGTGTTGGCTTATTGAATATACACTGAACTTCATACCAGTGATGACTACTAACCGGACATGTGCGGCTAATAATTGAAAGAACAAAACTACAGGACAAACCTTAAGGACAAGCCTGAAGGCATATTGGACAGACGATAGGTTGTATGAATGTAAGGGTCACTTATCCTTGCTAAGGGAACATCGCAGGAGATTCTGAGCATGTAGATTGTACGGCAAAGGACCCTGAAGGGGTGGATTGTTGGGAAAAATAGGAAAATGTCAGGGCCGCTCGGATGTTCAGAGCCTTGCCGAGTTTTGGCTGTAAATATGCTCAGGTGTTCCTTGTTACTACTTAATGTAAATTGCGTGTGGGCACCCAGGTGTCCAGGGTTGTGGACTTAAGTATAAAGGACTAACAGCTCTGATCCACAGTGCTTCTCAGAACTCTCAGAGAGGCCACTAGAACAGTTGCTCCTAGATCTGAGTAAAACCCATTCATTTTTCTATACCCACGGCTCCCAGACCCTTTTTTTTCTATTACCTAGCTCACAGACCTGCATGTGGAGGGTTTGTGACCCAGTCTGTGTAACAGACTCAAGGCATCTGTAAGCCCGAGCTTTACAGTCCTGCAACCAAAGAGTCACAGCAGAGGGCTTGCCCCTCACTAGCAACTGTGCTAACCTCTTCATCGTCTTCACATCCGTTGCGAAGTCTAGAGACCCTGCGTCTCTGCTGAGTGCTGCCCTGTCCCTGCCAGTCTGCCCCAAAGCCTGTGCGCCCACCCCACCGGTGCCATCTCTTGAACACATCTGTATGATAATCACTAGGATAACCCTCTAGAGCAAGGGTTAGCAAACTTCCCTTAAAAAGGGCCAGAGAGTAAATATTTTAGGCTTTGTGAGCCAAGAGGTAAAACTTAGGCTATTGAGTAGTTACCTATAGAACTACTTAAAATGTCAACATTTACCGATGTAAAACCATCCTTAGCTCATAGTTCCTCCTCACCCATAGTAGCAAGTGCCATGGCTTGCTGACACCTGCTCCGGAGGGTCCCATGGCCAGAAAATGGATGTAGCAGATCTAATAACTGTCTCCAGTCCCTCTCTACTCTTTGGTCTAAGGACTGGCAAAAGCACAAAGTTGGTTAAATGCTGAAACTTTTTTTTTATGTACCAATATTCATGGTTAAAAAGCCAAGTAGCACAGCAGGGCTGACTGGTTAGCTCAGTTGGTTAGAGCACGATGTTGTAACACAGAGGCCAGGGGTTCGGATCCCCACACTGGCCACCTGCCAAAAACAAGTAGTAGAAGGGGGCTTTTAATAAAAAGCTATGCTCCCCTGCTCTACCTCTCCCCAGTTCTGACTTTACTGCCCTGATGCAATCTTTGTGAGCTGTTAGCTTCTTTTTCCTCTGGTGTTTTGCCTCCCTATTTTAAAACTAGGCTTTTATTGTTAGCTCTCAATTCTCCATTATGCAGACTTCCTTCTAACTGAGGGTGGGGATGGGTTCCCCATCAGCTCCTCACTGGTTCCCTAAGTCTTAGATTATCAACCATGGGTGTTACCTCTCCTCTTGCCCTTTGCAGAGAGGAGACGGAGGGACCCAGCACTCTGTCCTGCAAACTTCCTCCCTCCTCCTACTCTTGCAGCACGGCTGGGTCACGTGCATCCTGCAGCTGTCATGGCCTTCTCTGTGCTGTTACTTGACTGTAAAAGTTGAAAATCAGTAAGTTGAGTTTGCATCTTACATATAAAAAAGTAGTGTTCTCTGCCAGATCAACCAGCAAACTAAGGATTTCCTTTCCATTACAGTTTTGTTTTTCCTGGAGTTTGATTGCTTCTTTTCCTACAGTTGTGTTTTTTTAATCGCATCTTTAAATCCTCCAGCATGCTCAGGATCTCATCCAATCTGCGCAAACTACCCCTCCTCCCACGGGAACCCTGCAGTCAGGCTGTGGCCATGTGGACTCACTGACTTTTTACCCCTCCTCATGTGTCATCCCGCAGATGCCCTTTGCACTTCTTTTCGGGTTAGAGCCACTCTTTACTGGAGCCTGGGTGCTCTTACCGCCTTGTTTTATTGAAGTTCGTTCTCAAAGAGCCTCCTAAATTATTTGAATACAAGGGCAATAAACTTTGATCTTGTTTAGATTGTTTTTCATGTTTTTACATTTAATTTTCATATGTAGCCAAAGTCCCATTTAAGATCAAACTGGTGTCCTGGGTTTAAGGCACAGCGTCACCGTGTTCTAGCATCAGCTGTGTGCTTGAGAACTTGAGTGACAGCCTGACCTTTGTTTCTTAAGTTTATTTCTTCTCTGGAAAACGTTCAGATCTTTCTTATTTTGGGTGCTCTAATTTTATGATGCTATGTTTGTATAAGTAAGTATTGATGAATTTTTGGCACTCCTGGCCCTTTCGATCTGAAGTTGGCGCTAACTAAACTCTGGAAATTTCTTTATCATTTCTACTGGTTTCCTTCCTACTGTTTTCAGTTCCCACTTTCTGGAGCTCAGATTAGTGAGACATTAGACTGTGTGGATTAACCTTCTATAAATCCTTTCTTTTAATCCCATTTTCCATCTCTTTGTTCTCCTTTCCAGATTTGACTTTATTTTCCACTCGTTTTGATTCGTCCATTAAGTGTATAACTTCAAGAATCCTTAATTTTTAAGGGCTCTTTCTCAGTCTGGTTGTTTCTTTCTCCTGGTACACCATTCTTGTTTTATAGATGCAATGTTTTGTACACATGTGAGGACGTGAATTAAAGTTTTGAGTTTCGCTTTTGAAGACGTCATCTATCCTCCAGTTCTTTCTCCTCTGGGTGTCTCTGTTTGTCTTGGCTTCCCCAGCTCACTGCCAGCTCTCTGCGAGTGTCCGATGGTCCTTAGTCACTTGTGAACAGCACCGCGAGCTGTGCCAAGCTGCCCGGAGGCTCCGTGTGGGTGTGCAGGACTCCTGCAGGTTCTGCTTTGGGGTGAACAGGTGAGGACCTGGCCATCACACTGGGGACAGGAGGCTTCGATGTTAGAATGTGGAGGGGTTTGATCCACAAAATGGATTTAGATGCCCTGGTGAAGAAAATTTCCTTTGTTCTTTTACATTTTTTAGAAGGAAAGACTTCTCATCCTTGCTGTTTTGATGGTGTTGGGTGGGACACTGAATCCAGGCTGCTGGGTATCCTGGCACGGGGTCAGGTGAGGCTGGAACGTCCTCTAGACAGGCTCGGTTGCAGTCTGCAGTAGGGGGAGTACCAGGCCCTGGCTGTGCCCGCCCGGGGAGCTCATTCTACCAGCTGCAGATGTTTGCTAACAATGCCTCTCCGCTGGGTCTTTCTCCAGGGAGAATAGTCCTCAGTTTTCAGGATCACGTCTCCTTCTCTGGGAAGAGCCCACACCCAATGATGACTAGCCACGGACTCAGTTTGCAGTAACTCTGACGGACCACCCAGCTGCAGGGACCCCTGTGGAGTCTGCCAAGTCCTCTGCTGTGAATGTGTCCCCATTTTGTTCCTCCCTCTGTCCAGTCCCATGGGCACTGCCTGCCACATAACCCTCAGACAACCTTTCCTCAGCACGCTCCTGCGCCCACTGAAGCCAGTCCCCAGCTTCAGCTCTGCCTCGCTGCTCCCTGCGCACCATCCAGGTGCGGCTGAGCAGGCCAGTCCCCCTCCGCCCCCGCCACAGCACACCTGTGAGTGTTCACCCTGGAAGCCCCTCCACCCTCGACTCCCAGAATCTTGTGGAACTCTCTTTACTTTCTTTCTCCCTTTATTTTCTTCCTGGATGGGGCTTCTTCTTACATTGCTTGTACTTTTTCTATTTTTTAATGAAGTCTTGTAAAGAAGAGGAGATGAGCTGGCAGCCTGAGCTGGAAGCCTCGGTGTTGAGTCCCACCCCATGACAGTCCTACTGGAGGCCTGGAAGCTGCAGCTGTGGGCCACGTAGCTTTCACTGCAGACGGAAGAGGGGTTTCTGTGCCAGCGAGCTCGAAGCTCATCCAGCCAGAGGCAGGCAAGGGAACTGGCTGTGGAAATGACTCCACTTTAAAGGTGCTATTTTGTTTCCATCCTAGCACATGCTCCATCACCACCATGCAGAGATTTTCTTCAAGTCTAGACATTGGATTTTTTGCCCAGCAGGAACACTTCCTCCAGGACTGGTAAAGCAACAGGGTCAGAGTGGGGTCTGGACCCCTCTTCTCCCACGGAGAGTCTGTGTCCACTGGCTGAGGAGTGCCCTCGGGAGCCACTAGACGAAGTACCCCAAGTACGTATCTGCTGGGCTTTGATTGATTTTATTCCATGACACATATGGAGTGCTATGGTCTGAATGTTTCTGTCCCCCCAAATTCACATGTTCAGATCCTCACTCCCAAGGTGTTGGTGTCTGGAGGTGGGGCCTCTGGGAGGCGATTAAGTTACGGGGTGGAGCCCTCATGATGGGCTTAGTGCCCTTATGAAAGAGGACCCAGAGAGCCCCCTCACCCCTTCCACCACGTGGCCGTTTCTGAGCAGCCTGTCCTCGCCAGACACAGCATCTGCTGGTGCCTTGATCTTGGACTTCCCAACCTCCAGAACTGAGAGAGAGATTCCAAGGACAACAAGGACTTGGAATAAAATAAAACAAGGACGACATTTAGTGCTCAGAGGCTTCCTTAAATGCCCAGTAGCAATTGAGAAAACCAGTACTTGAGGACAATAGAAAAGGAAACCGTGAGAAACTCAGAACCCACGTGCAGACCCACTCGTGCTTAGAGGGAAGCTGTGACCGCTGTGCCAGGGGAGCGTGAGCAGAACAGCCTCGAGGTGACACCACACGGCCACATGAGGCCAAGAGAGATGTGCAGACACCAGTCGGATGTGACTGTTGAATGACCCTGAGAGAAAGAAGCACGAGGAGAAAAAAGACGGGAGTCCCTTAACTTCAGAGGTCTTAAGATATATAAATACTGGACCTTCCCATCTAGCTCTAAAAAGGCAAAGAGAGACAGAATCTGTTCCAGTGTGTGGTGGGGCGGGCAGCATGGCCCCCGATCCCTTTCTAATCCCTGACTCCCCAGAACCTGTGAATATATTGCCTTACAAGGAAAAGTGACTTTGCAGATATGATCAAGGCTGTAAACCCAGAAATAGGGAGATTAGCTCAGATTGTTCAGGAGACCAAGTCTAATCACATGTACCTTAAGCGAAGAGAAACTTCTCTGGCTGGAAGCAGAAGAGGTGTGCCAGGAGGGGACAGAGAATCTGAATAAGGAGGACTTGAGCCATTTCCACTTTGAAGATGGAAGTGGCGAGGGACACGTTGAAGGTGGAGAGACCACACGAGGACGAATGCAGGTGGCTGGAGGAGCTAAGACAGTGAGGAAGTGGACCCTCAGTCCTGCAAACACAGAAGCTGTATCTGCTGACAACCCAAGTGAGCTTGGAAGTGGATTCTCCCCAGAGTGCCGATAAGAGCCCAGGCCAGCTGACACCCTGATTTCAGCCTTTTAAGACCCAGAGCAGAGAAGCCAGCTGAGCCCACCGGGACTTGTGACCCACAGAACTATGAGACAAGTTTGTGTTGTATTAAGCCTCTCAGTTCGTGGTAACTTTTTACAGCAACAGGACACTAACACAGATAGCTGCCAAGTGTTACAGACTCTAATCTGACCTAAAATAGCCAGTAACATGGAAAGGAATGCCCACTCTGCGAGAGGACATTCATTTCCTTAGGGGTGTGCATATTTCAGCCACAGGAGTGGTTTAAAATCATACATCAAGGTATTTGAGTATCGATACAAAAATATTGTGTTCAGAAATCTGTGCATATATAGGTCTAGCCAGTTAGCTCAGCTGGTTAGAGTGAAGTGTTATAACACCAAGGTCAAGGGTTCAGATCCCTGAACCAATCAGCCTCTGAAAAAGAAAGAAGTCTATGCATATTTGGCACTGCATGAAAATGTAATGTTTAAGAGCTTTTGGCCCATTCTCTGGTCCTATTAAGAATAGTGGTCACTCTTATAATTAAAAAGTGTAGCAGAGTGACTGGTTTATGCTTTGGATGTTAAGCTGAAATCTTGCATTTAAAATAGTACTGAAATATTTAAGAGACCATATTTATAATTTAATCAATTGGTAGGAATTACTTTTATATTTGGGAAAAGGACCCCAAATATAAAAATTTACAAATGCAATTTTTAATGCTTAAAGAATTGCTAAGATCATAAATGGGATTAGGATTATCCAAAAGCCCATCAAACAGTTGCTAAAATCTGCTAGACTGTAGTAGAAAACACAGATTAAAGTTAAGATTAAGTTAAATTAAAGGAAGAAATAGATTTTATTTAATTTAAATGGAGTATTAATTTTTTTAAAGATAAACTTCTGAAGAGTGTTTTCTGTGCACAAACACCACCCTTAAGAGTACCCCAAAGCTCACATGTAAATTATGTATCATTATTAACTCCATTCTACAAGTAGGGGGACAGAACAAGGGGGTAAGTTGGATCAAGATCAAGTACCTGGTAAGTGGTGGAGTCAGGATAGAGACCCAGACCTGTCCAGCTCCAAAACCCACGCTCTGCCAGTCTGCTGCTCTGTGCGGCTGTGCCAGGCTGTTGCTGGTGGCTCTGGATATCCTTGGAAGCTGTAGAATCAACAAGAAAACCTCCCCTCCAGGAGACAAAGACAAATAACACCGATCAAAGCCAGGTGGAAATATTCCCCAACTTCAGACCTCCACTCCTTAAACTTGGGCCTATCATGTTCAGCCAGTTTTGATTTTTCTAAAAGCTCCCCCATAGGCACACTGCAACAGAACGGTAAGAATACAGTGGCCATTAAAAAAAATAAATAACTGAGGATGCTTTTTATGGATGGGTGGAATAATGTCCTGGGTATATTGTGACATAAAAAGTGGACAGTATGGGAGGGGAGGTACCTATACACCTACTTACCAGAAATGCGTCAAGTGTGGCTAGATCAATGCAAGTGATCTAACATTAGATGCCTCTGGGAAGCGGACCTGCATAGCTGGGGGATGTTCTTAAGATCTGATATTGTTTTATACCCTGTGAATTCTAAACCACTGGAAGGTATTAGCTAGTCTAATAAAAGTAAATGCAATTCAAAAGCTGTAACATAAATCAGAGATGAGGAAAATGGGAGAAAAAGACATATTCCTTCATCCCAGCCAGTCTCTGGAACATCACTGGGCAATGTGCACACCAGGAGGAAATGACCTTCCAGCGGGAGATCCCGCAGCTCTGCCCAGGGCAAGGGCCGGGGTGGAGCAACAGCCTTGCAGACCTGCCAGCACCATGGCCAAGTGCCCCTGTGGTCCAAGGACAGGGATGCCTCTCCAGAGACAGATGCGCAGAGCAGAGAGAAGCCGAAAGCTGCATGTATGAGTTATGACTTCCTACTTTTTCCTCTAATAATTTTAGGCCTGATTTAAACTAACCAGAAGAGGCATCTTTCTAGACAAAAGACCTCATGGAAAACTGGTTACCAGGATCCAAGCCCAGCCCGGGTGGGCTGCCACCTCTGCTCACTTTTCACTCCTCCTATAACACAGAGCCCACTGCAGCACAGGGTGCCCACGACGACATGCTGGGAGCATGCAGTTTCCCCCAGCACGCATAGATGGCTGGGGTCAGATCGGTGGCCCTGCGGCAGTGGGGTTTCTTTCATAAAATCACACGGCACAGCCATATATTTTATACAGAAAAGGGGTCAATATAGTCTGCTGGTATTTGAGTCTCTAGGTTATACCCCGCAAAATGTGTGCCCATGTTTTTAATATATTTTTAATAACACCCCAGTTATACCACAGCCCCAGGCAGTCAGTTCTCTCAAAGTGAACGTGGGGCTCCGTCCCGCCTTTCGTGACCAGAATGAGACCAAATTAAAATGTCTAAGAGTTCTAGAGTAAAACGAATTGAACTTCTTATATCTAATCAATAGAAAAGCTATCTCTTCCATGCACCCCCTGTGTGTGTGATGAAGATTAACTTCAACCCCCCTTTCAGGGGAGGTTGTGGTCATGAGAGTAGGGTGCTGTGTTGTGACATCGCCATTTAGGTCAAGGGAAAAATCTTCCCAGAACACACGTGAATCAGTGCCCTCAGCCCTTATTCCAGCCCGAGAATCCTGGGGAAAGTGTTTCCAGCAGTTTGTCTCCCATCTTTAGGATCAATAGCTCCACCTGCCAAATGGTAGGACCTCTGTCCTTCCACTTTCTGCTGTTTTCTGGGTGTCCAAAAACTGGACGATGTGATTGTCCTATGTGGAGATTGTCCTCTGGTCATTTTTCTCTCCAGCCTACCACTTCCTGACTTTACCTCCCGGTGGCTGTCACAAGCACCCTGGCCTGGCTGCCACAGGGACAGCTGTATTGCACCTTGACCCTTGGCTCTCCTTGGGGACTGGTGTCTCCACTAGTGAACTCATGTGGAGGGGGAAGGCCACCACTGTGTGTATCTCTACTCCTAGCACTCATGACTACCCACAGCCCTGTCCAGAACACGGTGAGATTAGCTGTCCTAGACAAAAGAGAAAAAAAGGAAAAAAAGAAAAGTATTAGATCCAATTGGGGTTATACCATATGACTTAGTCAGTTGATCAAAATGTAATGGTGTGTCATTTGGTTTTCATTCATTAAGTTTTCTTCATCAATAGGGCTGTTTGGTAGCTGCCTTTAAGCGTCTTGTCTTATAACAGAACTTTCATTTTTTGGTGACTTATCATAATATTCACAAGCATGTTTTCCCCCCTACACTTGAAAAATAGGTGAAAACATCACCCAGTGAGCAGTACAAAGATCATTGACTATACATGCATTCAAGTTTAAACTTTCATTTCTGACTTTCGAGGACCAATTAAAAAGCTGAAAAAGGAAGATATATTTAAAAGATTTAAAATAAAGGTTTTATGTTAAACTGGATTATTCAGTACCAGTCTATGGTAGCAAAAAAAACCTTGTTTTTGTAGATTAGCATAATTTTTTATTTCTATAATTAATCAACTTCAAAATAACCTGGGATAGAAATGAAGTACCCAAACACTATAATCTACTATTTACGAGTATATTCATTAATTTAGGGCAGACCCACAGGACAGGCCCAGTCCTGTAAGAGCAAGTCCTATTAACACTTTTTTGGTTGCTGTTTACTTAAGTCAAGAATAGTACAGTGTTTAAAAAAGTCTTGGCCAAAAGTAATTTGTAAGCAACTAGAGCCAAATAGCTGTTTTCTGATGTTTTCTCCCCAACTTTATCTACTGTAGTGGACTGAATTTTGTCCCCCCAAAACGCACTGAAGCTTGAATTGTGTCCCCCAAGTTTATGTATTAGAATCTTAGCCCCCACTGTGACTGTTAAGAGGGTGGGAAATCCTATTATGGTCATTGAAAGGTGGAACCTTGAAGAGGAGATTGGATTTAGGACCCTGCTGTAGTGAGTGGATTAAAGATGGTGGTCGGGGGCGTGGTTCTGAGGGCTTTAAAAGGAGAGGAGAGTCTGTCTTTCTCTCTGCTCTCTCTGCTTCCACCGTCTTGCAATGTGAGTCCCTGGGTCCACTGTTACTGGACTTCCCAGCCTTAGAAACTGTAAGCAATATATTTTGGTTTTGTTTATAATTGCCCAATTCCGTGTATTTTGTTATAAGCAACACAAAACGGACTAATACATCTAAGACTCCCCCATGAATTGCGTCATTCCCACGGTGGGGGGTTGCTTCACTGACTCCCCTCTCATCTGTGTCCCAGACCCTCCCCCTCCACGGTTCCCAGCGTCAGTCTTGTCCCATCCCATGTGTCCTACTCTCTTCCCCATACAGACATCCCTCCCTCTTCAGCTGCAGTCACTGTCCTCCATGTTGGTCTGTTTGCTGGCTGGTTTGTTTTTGAGGGGGTGGAGCACTGATTTGCAGGCTCCTGTGTTCTACAACTAATATCTGCCTAACCACTTGTTAGGTGTAACTGGAATCCATCACTATGCCTTTCCCAAGTTTTTCAAGGCTCATGTCCTCCTTCAAGTATTTGAAGATCGGCTTCACACTGGACACGGGCAAGAAGGAACGAGCAAAGGCAGCCTCTTTCAGAAGCTTGCAGTCTGGTGAGGTCAGTGCTGCAACAGCGGCTTGAGCTCTTTGGAAGGATGCAGGATGATCCCAGGGAGAGACTGCTTGGCGATGCCATGGTCCTCTCTGAGCAGATGATTCCCTGGTGGTCTTGGAGGTAAGGATAATTACCATGTGACCCTTCATAGGTCTCACACACATGACCTCATCTCATTCAGAGCCGAGCACGAGTGTTGTTGCTTTGCCTCACATGGATTTGTCACCTCTCTTCCCCTGGGTGACAGAGCCACAAAAAGGATTACTCAAAGCTCATTTTCATCCAAGCAATGAGAAATCCCGAAGAGATTAATTTCCTGGAACACTCAAGAGAGAGGCATTCCTTCCTTTGGAAATTAACACTGAACTGGGGTTCTCTTCCCGCATTTATTCTCAAGACCAGGAAGTTACAGGAAAAGAACATAGGTGGGGTTATGGCTAAGTATAGGTTAACAATAGAGGCTGGTAGCATCAGTGAAACAAGCAAAGTGACATTCCATAATGCAGTTTGCAAAAGGTTAAGTGATCCACCAACAAAAGCTTGATCTTAGCAAACACTGATTTTCCCTACAGCAATTTCCCCAGTATTTTACATATCAATCAAGTAACTTGTCTGTCCTTGAGCCAGCAGCTTTGCAGTGTTAAAAAGACTTTAGCCTGAGGAAAGTTTCCTGTCTCTTGCAAGGTTAACATTACTATATGTAATTCCAAAAGGTTAGGCTAAACCTGAGACTACAGGGCTTTGGAAAACTAGGCCCTCTGAAATACAGTTTCCACAGAGTGTGGCATGTTCTTACCTATGTGCGGCAGGACGTGAGCAGGTCCACTAAGATGCTCTGTGGGGGAGGGTGGGCTGGGGTGGGTGGTTATATCCTCAGCACACCTAGGCCAGGTGTCTCAGCCTCGGCCCTGATGAGCTCTGTGCACTGGAGGATGTTTAGCAGCATCCCCAGCTTCTACCCACCAGCTGTCAGGAAAGCACCCACCCCATCCCCCACCCTCCTAGCCACTCCCCCTCCCCTGCCCCCAGTCCTGATGATATTCCAGATGTGTCCTGGGTAGCATTCCCTTAGAGAGTCTTCAAGATTCACAGGGGAAGTTTCCACAGGACTCCTCAGAGACTTAAAAATGTCAGTTAGCTCAGCACCTCCTGAACATGTTTGGCTACAGACCCCTTACCGTCATGTCCATCAGCACTCCTTGGAATTAGGGTTTTATGAACACACCTTGAAAAAGTCTGGTTTAAGAAATATTCCATCTTGAAGGGTTATCGTTGATGACTGGTACTATATGTGTCACCTGAGGTCACCCACAAGAGGATCTGGTGCAGCAGGTGTGAGAGGAGCAGGTCACCTCTGATCCAGGCTTGCTCCCCCTCAAACTCTGCTTCTGCAAATCACTTTCTTCTGAAGGCAGGTGTCGGAAGCAGCGGTAGGCCCTGGAGATGGAGACACTGACATCTGGACAGTTTTCATGGTCCTCCTGGGGTGAAAACTCAGGGTGGAGGAGGTCTAGTCAAAGTCCTGGTGAGGCACAAGCCCCAGCCCACGCCTGGTGGTCTCCTCTAACTGCACACTCCTGGAGGGCCACTTCTGTCTCCTTTATCCTCTTCTAAGGCTCCACGTGGTGTTCTTAAACGCCGTAATTCACCTGCACATAAGTGTTGTGGGGCAATTCCCCTGGCCCCCCATAGACAGCGCCACGTCCACCCAGGGGAGCATGGTGACATTGCTGGTTCACACTGTTGCTCCAGGCTGAATCCTGCACATCTGCACACCAGCGTGTCTCCGCTGGACTTTTATGTGAAGTGTCAGAAGATTCACTTTTCTCCTTGTAGTGCTTGGGTCCAGGCAAGAGAGAGATTTGGGGTTGACAAGTTGTTTACTCAGTAAAAATGTACTTTTTCTGCCTTACATAAATCATCAGGGAAGCCAGATGTATCCCCGTGAATATTTATGGTCTCGCAGCTTCTTCTATTAATAATTCATCACACACAGCAATGTCTTTCCATCAAGAAGGGCTATGCAACAAGGAGAAGGGACAGAGAGGGTCCCCCTCCCTCTCCGTGGAAGTCCCTGAGCCCTAAGCAGACAGATGGGGAACCACATGCCTGGTTTGGATCACCCTGTGAAAGATAATAAAACACGCTTTGTTGGAATTTTCTGTAACAAGCCTTTATTACTTTAATAAATCTTGGGGGGGAATCATCAGGAAAAAAGCTTGCTTTTCCAGCCAAACTTCTAAGGGAACATTTGGCTTTTTTTGTCATTAGGGGTCCAAATGTTGCTGCTCCATTAATCTATCTGAAATACATAAAGAAGCTTTTTGCCTCATGCAAGTTGGCTTTCTCTTTATCTCACATAGCTTTTGAGTTATAAACGCCTTTGTTTCTGATTATAAATTGCATTCATTGCACGTGTCAGGAAATATTAAAAAGTGAAAGGAAAAAGTCATTTGTAATCTTAACGCTCAGAGATAAGCACCTTTCGTATCTTGCTTTAGAACCTTCTGGGATAGACAAACCTATGCATATAAATACGGACTTAAAAACAAAAGCAGTTTCATACCGTAAGTTCTTGTTTTTTACATTTTTTTCAGTAGAAGTATACTGTCGTGTAATGTGGAATATACTAATTATCCTGATCGGAGGATCACATATTGCACTCAGGTATTGATAGTGCCATACTCCTCTGGTATGTACAATCAATTATGTTTCAATTTAAAAAAGTAAATTTAAAAAAAATTTTTAAAAAGATTAAGTAACTCTAAATGAAAAGTATACTATTTACATGGGAATTTGCATTTTGTGTAAGCAATGCTGGGTGTATTAGTCTGCTCAGGCTGCCATAACAAATATCATAGACTGAGTGCCTTAAACAACAGCAAGTTATTTTCCCTCATTTCTGGAAGCTGAGAGTCCAAGATCAAAGATCAAGGTATGATAGGGTTGGTTCTGGTGAGGGCTCTCCTCCTGGTTTGCAGATGGCCGCCTTCTCATTGTGTCCTCAGTTACTTCTTTGTGCACGCGTGGAGAGAGAGTGAAAACTCTCTGGTGTCTCTTTTTATAAAAACACTAATTTCATCATGAGGGCCCCACACTTAGGACCTCATCCAACCTAATTACCTCCCAAAGGCCTCACCTCCAAATACCATCACATTAGAGGTTAGGGTTGCAACATACAAATTTTGCAGGGACATGAACATTTAGTCTATAACAATGGGGTTTGCACCTTAGGAGAAAAGTTTAAAAGCAAACTTCACATAGACTAGAGGATATAGATATAGTTGATATGAAGGAAAATCTGCATTCAAGTGAAATTTGATTTTGTCTTTTCTTGAAACCAGTTCTAAGCCACTACAAAAAGCTGTTTTAAGTTTGTTGTTGAATATCAGAGATCAAGTTTTATAAACTTTTTTTTAAAAAGTCAGCTTTTATTGTTTTAAAGACCCATGTGCAGTGTGATTAGTTCAAAAACAACAAACCCATCATTATTTAAAAAGAGATTCAACGTGCTAAAGTCTCTGGTTAATTAAGAGTTTCCTTAGTTCTGCAGATCTGTGAGGAGGGTCACCGGTAAGCTATTCATTAGAACAATAGTTCTCTGAGGCATGTCCTAATCTCTAATTAGGACCTCAGCTAGCAAGAATGCTTTCAGTTTTTGGAAAAAATTATCAATGGTCCAGTGCTTTGGGCATAAACATGACCTACCACTGTACTGGTTGTTGCCATAGCACCTGCAGGAGGAAACTCAGAAAATAGGAGAAATGAGCTCTAACAGCAAAGGAGGAGGAGGAGGTCGGCTGATTTTATCCAAACCAGGAACGAAGACTGGCTTCCCACGGTCATGAGGAATGAAAATTATAGATTTTTAAGACCAAGATGGATTTCTCGGAGTCAGTTGCACTGATATTGGCACAGTCTGTTCCCGTTTGATTAACAATGACAATACAGCACTCGCAGAAGAACTTGGGGTTCTGGTTGTTTGCAGGGTCTGGCTGTTTACAGGACCGACTTTTATGCCTCTAACTCGATTCCTCTGTACTCTGAAGCAGGAAGATGCATAATCAGGCTTCTCAGAATTTGTGAAGAGAAGTAGCTGTTTGGTCAGCTTCCTTTCTATCTTGGGAAAAGCAATTACTCCTCCTAGACCTTCTGAGTAAGTCTTTCAAAGAACTTACACGTTTTATCACAACAATTATTTTATTGTCTGTTTTTTCTGGCTGTCTTGAAATATACAATACACTATCACTAGCTACTGTCACCCTAGGGCACCGGAACATATTCTTCCTATCTAACTGTAAATTTGTAACTTTGTACCAATCTACCAACCTTTCCCCAGTGACCACCCCCCCCACCTCCTCCGTTTCCCTGACTCTGGTAACCATTATTTTATTTTCTATTTCTTTTTTATCCCTCTTTTTGATTTATTTTTCTTAAATGACACATAATAATTGTACATATTCATGGAGTACAATATGCAATTTGGATACATTCTACTGTGTGCAATGATCATGCCAGGATGCTTAATATATCCATCACCTCAAACATTTGTCCCTTCTTTGTGTTGGGGACATTCAACATCATCTAGACTAGCTATTTAAAGACACATGGTACTCTGTTAACTCTACAGTCTCCCTGTATTACTATAGAACCCTAGATCCCATTCACTATCTCTCTAATATTTTCTATTCACTGACAACTCTCTCTCCACACCCTTTTGTTCCCCCCCACCCAACCACCACCAGTAACCACTAGTGTACTCTCTACTTCTAGGAGATCAACTTTTTTAGCTTCCATATATGAGTGAGAACATGGTATTTCTCTCTCTGTGCCTGGCTTATTTTACTTGACATAATTTTCTCCAAGCTCATCCATGTTGCTGTGAATGGCAGAATTTCATTCTTTTTTGTGGCAGGGTAGTATTCCATTGTGTGGATATATAACATTTTCCTTATCCAGTTATTTACTGATGGACATTTAATTTTTTTTTTTAAACCTCACTCAAGGTTGTGTCCTTTATTTATTTATTTATTTATTTATTTATATTTTTTTATTTTTTGTCTTTTTCGTGACCGGCACTCAGCCAGTGAGTGCACCAGCCATTCCTATATAGGATCCGAACCCGCGGCGGGAGCGTCGCTGCGCTCCCAGCGCCGCACTCTCCCGAGTGTGCCACGGGCTCGGCCCCTGATGGACATTTAACTTGGTTCCAACTCTTGGCAATTGTAAATAGAACTGCGATAAACATGGGAATGCAGTTTATCACATGATGATATTCAACATGATGACTTCCATTCCTTTGGGTGTACAGCCAGCAGTGGGATTGCTGGGTCATATGGCAGCTCTATCTGTAGTTGTCTGAGGAGCCTCTACACTGTTTCCATGATGGCTGTACTAATTTACAGTCCCACCAACAGTGTAGGAGGGGTCCCCTTTCTTGTTTCTAGGTGAAATTAACATTTGAAACAATAGACTACATGAAGCAGATTGCCCTCTCCTGTGTGGGTGGGCCTCATTCAATTCAGTAAGGGCCCAAATAGTCAAAAAGGCAGAATGAAGAAGAATTCGCTCTCTGTACCTGACAGTCTTCAAGCTGGGACTTTGGTCTTCTCTGCTTCTGGCTCAGACTCAGATGGGAACTTCCACCGTCAGCTCTCCAGGGTCTCCAACTTTCCAGCTGCAGATCTTGGGACTTAGCCTCTGTAATTGTGTGAGCCAATCCCTTACAATAAATCAGATAGATAGATAGATAAAGATGTACTGAAAGACATCTGTCTGATTGGATATACATCCTATTGGTTCTGTTTCTCTAGAGAACCCTGACTAATACAGACACCTACTAAATGCCATAACACGCTCTAAAGCCTCTATTGGGAACATAGGGTGGTACTGGTGCATAAATAGACAAACAACCGAGTGTAGGAGAATACAAAATTCCAGGAAAACAGGGAATACCATGGGATTAGTGAGCAGAAGTTGATGACGGACAGCTCCAGGTGTCGGCTGTTGAAGCTGCTCTGCTCTAAGTAGAGCCACGGTGTCTTCTGGTTCTCGGTTGGTTGAAGGTCACAGAGTCCAGGGCTGTTTGGCAGCTGTTAAAATGTTGCAGTCCTATGTATTCTCTGTAAGGTACACATGCACGCACGCACACAGAGCCGTCTCCAAACTCTTTTATTACCGTGGTTTCACTGGCTCACTTTTCTCCCATACTCCCCCGTTGGCCCTTTTAGGAACCACATCGAAGTGGATCGGATCGTTATTTCTGTCTGTCAAATGTGGTTTTGACTGGACTGACAGGCCCTTCTCCAGCTGCACCTGTGAAACAGCTCGTGGTACAGCCGGGGCTCCTTGTCTAGATCGCCCCTTCTTTTCTGTCTTATTTAAACATTAGATTGGGCCTGGACTATAGAAAGAAATTTAAGCTCGTAAGACAAACTATACTTTGTCAAAAAGATTCGGAAAGACTGTATGTAGTTATTTCAAAAGGCAACCCCTTGTAAAACTAAGGGAACTCCTGGTACCGACGGTGTGGTTTCTTACTGGCACTCGGCCAGTGGTGTAGTTTAAGTGCTTTGGTTTGTTTTACCTATCTTGCTTTTCCTTTAGGCTGGCCGTTCCCCGTCTCAGCCCATCTTCTTCCACCCTGGACCAGGGCACCGTCACACCTTACGGGCGGCTGGGCAGGACGGGGGCACCCCTGGCGAGGTGTCAGCTGGCCCGTCTGCTGCCAAGCAGGAGGCTTTGGGTTTGTACGTGAATAGACCCCCTTCTCTTCCAGCTTACTTTAACCTCTGACTTGCCACGTGTTGAGAAGGTGCCAACCTGTCTTCCCAGCCAGTAGGGACAACCCCCCAGGTTCAGTTTGCAGCTGAGTGGAAGATGGAGATGGGAACCGAAGCAGCTGCTGCACAGAGCGCCCCCTGCTGGAAGTCTGCCCGTCGGGGCGGGGCCCCGGCGCACTTCAGTCCTGTTAACAGAAACATCCATGGGAGCGCAGCAGTGCTCCCGCCGCGGGTTCGGATCCTATATAAGGATGGCGGGTGTGCTCACTGGCTGAGCGCAGTGCGGCCGGTCACAAAAAGACAAAAAAAAAAAAAAAAAGAACCATCCAGTGCACGGCCGGAGGTGACATCCCTGTGCACAAAATGTGATTCAGTAAGTGTCGGGGGCTGGGGGGACTAAAATTTGGTAGACTTCTGGGGTTTCAGCAGCTGGTTGGTGTCCTTTATGTTCTGCGGTGTGTTGAGAAGTGAGGTGCACCTTCCTGTCCCACCATGTCAGGAGCGCAGCCGTGTGTTCTAGGCTGAGGCCAGCAAGCTGCGGCACTCAGGTCTCACTGTGGGGCTCAAACCGGTGAATCTGCAGCTTTTGTTATTACTACTGAATTTTTGATTCATGGAAATCTCATCTATACACACACACACATTTCCTCTTAGCCTGGAAGTGGGACCAAGCAGTGGGGTAAAGAGGCATGAGGGAGCAGTGGATTTCTGCGTGGGCACTCAAGTTGGCTCTTGACTTGTGTGCATGCAACAAGCCACAGTCCTAACGACAGGCCGGGCTGGCCAAGTGTTGAGTCTTCTTGCTACCTTACCCCTTCCCACCTGTCATATGTGTAGGCTAAAACTAGGAAAATAGAGACCAAATGTTCTCAAGATGTATGAATTGAGCTTTTGTCGACAGAAGCCTATTTTTAATCTGCTACCTTAATATTAAAATGATGCTTTTGATGAATTAAATTTGTGTATTAAATGTACCCAATTTGTGTAAACCCACACCTAGCTTATACCTAGTTTGCAAGAAATGGGGTATACCAACATGGAATTCTAATTGTTTTCTTTCTTTTCAGTCTTGGATTCTAGTTTTGCATTTTGTTTATCTGTTTTAGCTTTAAAAACAGTAAACATTTATTACTCCCCATTTCTGTGGTTCAGAAACTTGGGAGTGGCTTGGTTGAGTAGTTCTGTCTCGGGATCTCTCATGAAATTATAGTCAAGCCAGCAGCTGGGGCTGTGTCAGCTGTGGCCACGTCGCCTGGAGGCTGGACTGAGGCTGGAAGACCCACTTCCAAGATGGTGCACCCAGTGGCTGGCAAGGCGTGGGCTCCCTTCAATCTGCTGTCACGCGTCTCCTTTGGTCAAAATACTCTCTTCACCTGTCTTTTCTTATATAAAGCCCCATTCCCCTTCAACCCACCCTTAGCAGACGTGGTCATCACTCTAAATACCCCACATGACCCCCAGGAAGACATCTTTTTGTTGCCAAAATTCCTAATATTTTAACCTAAAATATTGGCATTTAAGGTTCTGAGCACAGGAACCAAAAGAGGTTTCTTGATTTAAATCTTCATGACTATGAGGCCTTGCCAAATATCAGTCTGCCCCCAAATTCCAGCGCCTACTCCTAGAGCCTGAGGTAATTAACTGTGGGTCACTTAAAAATGGCTTCTCCTCATCTTTGGAGCATAATTCTATGCTGATAAGTGGTACACGCTCTAGTCCCCAAGAGTGGAACCCCACAACCCTGGTCCTACCGCCCTCCCAGAGTTCGCTTCATGGAGAGCAGAGTGTTGTCTGTATTGAAAATAAGATCAAGAGGAATTCATTGAGTTAAAGATCCTAGGCGCTCTCTAAATGCCAGTCTGATAACTCAGCCTTCCCTGTCCTCTTAATGAGTCTGGCTACTTTTTATCTCAATAGTCAGATTGTGCTTCCTCTTTTGGGCACTAGGTCAGTTCTTATGTCATTCTGTTTTCTCATTTGTGTTTGCCAATAAAGGTACCCGTTAAGAAGCTCCAAAAGCTGCTAAAAATGAATGAAACAAACAAGGCAAAACCACCTTGAAACTGGAGTGAGAGGAGAAAACAAGCAAAAACAAACCTGAGGTGGGGAGCGGATTAAATTAGTGCACGTTGTCCTGAGTTCTTGCTTCTCATGTCCAGACCACACTGAGCACAGCAAGCGGCGGGCCCAAGTGACAGCAAAGGAGGCCGTGGCAGAGGGGGTCACGAGCTCTGAAGCTAGAACCAGACGGACAGGCTGATCCCTCTCAGAAGAAAGAGGAAGGTGGGAGGCTGGATGGAGCTGGACTGCAGGACCCAGGACTGCTGGAAAAACCATCTGGAACTGACGACGCTTGACAGTGCCACTTAACCTGCGACAGTGGTCAGACGGGACTTCTGTCCTCACATGCACAGCAAGGACCTTGAGGTGCCAGCATCCAAGGGGGTGGGGGGGTGGCCTCACGGATGCAGGGACGACAGGTAAAATCACAGACGGCCAGTGCAGCAGCTGCTCAAGGCCCAGATGATTAGCCAACAGCGTGCCAGCCGATAGCAGTGCCAGAGCGCTGCCTGCCTAGCACAGAAAAGAGACTTTGAGAAACCTCTCCTGTTTCCCTCCTGCCAGTCCCATCCCCCAGAAGCTAACCGAATCCCTGCTTGGCAGTCACACTTCTACTCGGAGCTCAAGCGGTGGACCCAGAGTCTTTGTTTGCTCTTAACAGAAACATTGCCTGGTGCTGTTGCTACAGCCTCTTTGGCTATGAGGACAGCATTATGAAGCCAACAGACCAACATGGGAACAAAAGTGCTCCTTTTAGAAAGAAAAGACAGATAATAAGCTTATGTATCATGAACAAATTCCCACAAAATGACCTGATGTTAACACATATTCAGAAATATTTCCCACCCATCTTTTACTACTATAGTGAAAATATAAAACTTAAAATGACCTGAAGTGGGTGTAAGATCATCAGTCATGAGAGAATTATCTCCTTCGTGTGTTATCTGCAGGGAGGAGTGCAGGCTGTAACATTGTATCACATGTTCTTGCAAGAGCTGAATGAAGGGCTTGGAGAGGTCGGTCTGGTTCCCCACGAGAGGACCCGCAGCAAATGCTCCAGCTAATAAAGGTGGTTGCTGCAACACGGCACAAGGAACAGGGACTGATGCTTTTAACAGTCACCTTCTGTTTGTGATTCATGCTATTTGATAAACTGATAAAATGTCAGCGGTCAGGAGCAAATGAATGTTTCACAAATATTTGAATTGTGCACTAGAGACCCAAAGTCACTCAACATCTGCATCATGAAGTATTTCTTACCTGGGTATAAGCGACCGGTGGTATTGAAATGGAAGCTAAGTAATTCATTAATTGCCACTTTTTCCTTCTTATATACAGAGTGCTGCTCTAGGTAGCCTATGTAGAGTGTGTTTTATACAATGTATGATTTAAGTGATATCTGGGAGATGTTAAATACATAATAAATAACAGTAACAGGATTTATTCATCTCATAAAAATAGTAATAATAACCTCAGTTGGAGATTGAATTATTATTGTAACAAAATCTTTCTCCCACTAGGGTGTACAGAATCCTGGGAGTCAGGGAGAATTTAAAAATTTACCGTTGATTCTGGTGTACATCTCCAGATTCCCCTGGTCTGAGTTTTCCTTTCTGCTCTGGGCACTTAATAAAGTTTCTGAAGCATTTTCCTTATTACAATACTAGAACACAATAGCATTTGGTGGTCTCTCTGGTTCCAAGTAATAGTGGGGAAAGGTAACTTGTGTAAGTGAACAGTCTATATTTTTAAATTCTAGTGGGTATAGCACTTCAAGTGATATATACAGAGACAAGAAAAACCTAAGGATGTTTCCAAGTAAATTCTTCAATGAATCTGCTTCAGTGGCTAAACAAGGGGCCTGCATTTAGCACATCAGTCATGAGTGCACCGGTGCTTAAACTGTCCTTATCTGCTCACCTTCTCTGTGTAAAGACAGTCTTTGCAACAAATGCAAGACTAAACTTTCAGTCAAAACCACAAAGAAATTATCACAAATTCATTATTTTGGAAATTTTCATTGGTATAATTTATTATACACAATAAAATACCTATATATTATTATGTGTATTATAATAATTCAAAAATTATGTATTATAACTTCTGAATTATTATAATACATAATTTTTTAATTCATGCATTCAAAGAATCAGACAGCTTTATTGCCCAAGATCTTCTTAATGTTTTGTATAATGGCCAAGGTTTGTTTGATATTTTTAATTGAGATTTGACATGGGTGAAATTGCCAGATATTATAAGAGTAGTGGTGTTGGAGAGGTCAGAATCCCTTGGGGCTGAAAGGATGAAATAAAATAATTTATGTAGAAATGTTTAGTACAGAGCCTAGGAGGAACTCACTAGAAGGTAGATTTATACATTAAAGCTATAAAGAAGGAACAGTAGAGAAATAATTGTGCTCCTATTTGCTTTCTTTTCTTAAGAATTGTCGCTGTTGTGTGCGCCTAACCAAAGCGTGATGATTACTTAGTAAAACTGTTCAGAATTTACGTGGTTTACAACATTTTGCAAGTGTTGTTTTCACAGCATTCAGAATCAGCAAAAAATAAAAAAAAATCTTTTATGTTCTCTCAGTTTTGATCAAGGCAAAAAGCCCTTCCTTAAACTATTAACTTTAGCAAAAACCATATCGCTGGGGACAGTTCATATTGATTTGTGAATTATTCTTTCTTAGGGACGAAGTTCTCCCAGTTTATCTTTCAACATGGCCTAGATATAAAAACATTTATTCAGACTGAAACTCCTGAAATGCATGATCGTTTGAGCCCACTGCTGCAGGACCGTGGGTCCCAGTGTTCTGGAGAACTTACTTAAAGTCAAAACCTTAGAGGGTGACAGCAGTTGCACTTTTAGCCCGTTGAGGAAATCCTTAGGTTGGTACAACTCTGAGGATCTTTGCAGTAGCCCCGTCATCTCTCCTACAGAGTCAGCTCACCAGATGGGGACCCTCTACAAATGATCTCTCAATAGCTACAGAAAGTATCTCTGTCATTACAGATTGCTGTGAGTTAAACTTTTATTCCTTTTTCTCATATCACTGGCTATGGTAGTAAGAGATGCTACTAATCAACAAATCAAGATTTTCTTGGGAACCAAGTACTCTGAAACGTCAACATAGTTCCTCTGATCTGAAGATTCCTAGGGCTGGAGTAGACAACGGAGGTGTGGGTGTGGCCAGTGCTTCACATGATCGTATGAACATGTGGCATCATCAATGAACGGTCTGGCTTTACCAGCTATGCTGCTGAGCTGTGGAGCTCAGAGGCCACACTTCACCACTCTTCTGCTTTCCCGTGGCTCACTGGTGTTGACCTCCTAGCAGGCCTTCACACACCAATGAAGAATCGCAATTAGCAAAATAATCGGAGATCCTGTTACAGTGCATGTGTTTGGTGAAAGTGCCTTCATAGTCATTGGTCACGGAACTACATTTAAGAAGACACCGATTTTATGACAGTCATTTTACTCTAATCTCATGGTTTGAGGATAAAGGCCTTTGCCCAGAAATATTTGAATAGACTTTATACTCATGAAACACACAGCTAATGAGCAAGTTTGACAGAGTCTATGAAATTGGCTGATTTTTCTCTTATTTGAGAGCAATTGTTTCAAAATGGAAGTATTTAATTTGGCTCTTAGTGCCTGTCCCAAGTTACATTTTGGAGTCAAGTAGCCAATTGGGACATTTGCCTCGTGTGTGTGTGTGTGTGTGTGTGTGTGTGTGTGTGTGTGTGTGTGTGTGTGTGTGTGTGTGTGTGTGTGTGTGTGTGTGTGTGTGTGTGTGTGTGTGTGTGTGTGTGTGTGTGTGTGTGTGTGTGTGTGTGTGTGTGTGTGTGTGTGTGTTAGTTACCACAACAAGACCTTAACACCATACTCAGTGGTCTCAGAGATGGGGCTATGTACTTTAATATGTTTGGAGACAATATTTTGTGGTCAAGTACTGGGCAATACCCAATAAGTGTTAGGGTGTACTCACGAGGACCACAGAGAAGAATATTTGGAGTGGGGACTATTCCAGAAAGCTTGAAATTATGATCTCCTACCCCGAGATGTCCCCATTATGATATCTTACTTATTCTTTTCTATCCATTCTTGACCTGCCCATGTTTCTCTACTTCCTCCCCCTTATCTGCCTCATCTGAATTCTCTGGGACAATGACGATATCCGTGCTGATGTGGATTTGGGGGAGGAAAGGGCACTTTGTGGGCAAAGTCCGTGGCTGCTCGTGCAGGGTGTAGTGCATAAGCTGGATTCACTAGGTCATCGAAACAGCCTGTGAAGACTCACATCGCTACACGGAGGTGTGGGACTGAACAGGCACGACCCTGGAGCACTTGAGGGATTTGTCTCTTCCAAGCAGTGTCGGGTGGGAATGGGGAACAGACGACACTGGAAACTGGACCGAGTGAGGCAAGTGCTCCTTCCTGTCCTGGCCTCTTGCTCAGTGCTGCCTGGAAAAGAAGTTCTTGAAGGCGCTGCTGTAGTTCTTGTTGAAAGCCGTATAGATCAGGGGGTTAAAAAAGGAGTTGGAGTAGCCGAGCCAAAGGAAGATGCTCTTCCAGATGGCAGGGACGTCACAGGAGCACAGGGGGCTGATGAGCTCCGTGAGGAAGAAGGGGATCCAGCAGAGGACAAACACCCCGATGAGGATGCCCACCATGAGGGCAGCTCGCTGCTCCTTCTGTTCCCTCCATGTGTCCCCTTCTGTCTGGAAGGTGACAGTGGCGTGGCGGGCAGCGAACACCATCTGGGGCTGCTGAGCAGAGTCCTTCACCTGTAAAGGAGAAGCAGAAGCTTTAGGAAGAGTCACCTCCTTACACCTGCCAGGGGTGAGACCGGATCCCACACATCCTCCGCTGTAGGCGTGGGAGCCTCGTGGGACTCTCCCTTGGATCTGGGAATGTGGTGACAGAGCTGGGGTGTTTCCTCACATCTTAGAAATGGAAAGAGAACTGGAGCATTAAATAGACGAAATGAAAGTGGATTCCCTGTTGCCTGTGTTCAGCACAGGAAACAGCAGCAGTAAACGGGCCACATGGTACGGGCAACTTAGTGGCAAAGGAACACAAATAATCAGAAGTGTGCTAAATCCTTATAGAGCCCTGTGCAATTAGGACCAGCTTGTCTGAGAGCTTTATAGCTTTCTGGGTGTGAGTGAATCCCCCCCAAAATGTGAGAATTTTCTATAATTTTCTTCTGCGTAAGGTTCCTACTGCTGGGCTTTCTAGCATTTTCTACTGTTTGGGACAATGTACTCTCCAGGACATTTATCCTTCTCTGGATTGATTCCGTGTGTCTTCCCACTCCCCCTACATTTAAAGAAAATAAAGACTCCAAACTCTTACTCTTTCCACATGGTGCTGCCTCGCCCTTTGCACAGCAGATTCCTGCAGCAGCGGGCTCTCCCGTTTCCCTTTCTCTCTGAGGAAGTGGAATTCCTGGGAAAAGAAGCTCTTCCTCCATTCCAGTGCCATTTTTAGCTCTTAGAGAACTGAAATAATGAGAGTCTGAGGATGAGGCAGCCTGAACATGAAGAAATTGCGATGGAGATTTACCAAATTAGCAAATGAATTGATCCAATCAAAATGTCAGACAGTTTCTGGGTCAATCATTCACTGACCAGTAGGTGAGACTGCAATGACATTAAATATTACTCTTCCAACTGTAGCATTCCATGACTACTACATTTTAAGAGGAGAGTTACCTAGCTGTTCTCAAACAGCACACAATCTTTTAGGCAATGGACTAGCGGGAAGGCCTGACTGGTTAATATAATTCACTTAACCAGTTCTTGGCTCCATCCATAAGGTGGAGTCAAAAGGAACTGACTCACTGTCACATGGAATAACAGGTGGAAATGGGAACGTTACAGGTAAGGTAATGGTAGTTGATGTATAAGCCACTAAGTTTGTATGATAGCCTTGCTGTCACTTATTTGAAAATCAGTGAAACAAGTATTGTACAATTAAGAAGAAGATAATTGCTATTGAAACAAATAGTCTATAATACTGTAATCCTTGAAAACACATATAAAATAAGAAATTAAAATCCCTCTTTTTGTACTCCACTCTCACCCCCAGATGGACCCGGAGTTACCTTTCTGATTTTATTAATGCACATCTGGGAATGCATTTCAGGGAGCTCATTTATACAAATGCAAACAATATTTAGCTTTGTTTTCAGCATAAAGAAAGGAGGGAAACCTACAAATTTTAATAGAACTCAACCCCAAATGACATCAGGAAATGCCTTTTTCCCCATTGTCCAAAGATGGCAATGGAACAGGAAGGCTGGTCTGGCTCCTCAACCCCCTCCTCAACCCACCTATTAATATCACAGATAATCAATAGATTATGACCAATAGTGGGTGTTAAAGTTAAGGGATGAAGACTCTTACCTCGGAGGTCTGGTGTCAAGTGATTTGAAAGTTATACCAGGCCATTGTCAGAATGTGAGATGGGAAGACTTGTTGGTTAGCTCAGTTGGTTAGAGCATGGTGTTGGTAACACCAAGGTCAAGGGTTCGAATCCCTGTACAAGCCAGCCACCAAAACAAACAAATAAATAAATACAAGAGTGGGAGTGGGTCACAGCAGCCCAAAAGAAGGATCAGGACAGTCAAGGTAGAAATGGCCTGACACATTAAGGAAGGGATCCACAAGGGTGAGAGTGAAAATGTTCCCGCACACTTAGGAGAAGACTGATTATTCTGTAGTTATGGTAACACAGAGCCTTGTTACTCATTTAAAGCTCTTCAGTTGGTCAAGGACAATGCAGTTTTGTGAATATGTACTTGCAAACCAACTAATCAGTGTCATTCCTCACTTCTATAAGTCAGCCAGTCAGGGTCGGGCTCACCCCTGAAGGAAATGGTTAATGGACTTCTGTGGACAGCACCCAAGGACGTGTTCACTTGGTAAACTCGCAAACGAGTTAGCCAAGAAATGTCAAGGATTGCAAACCATCCTTGACAACGCTTGAAGTCGTGAGAACACTTTCTTGGGATGTTCCCAGGAGACACAATATAGAGAACCGAGTGCTTCAGAAGGGAGGTAATGGCCTTCTGCTCTTAAGAATAGTATAACAGAATTTATGCATTAATGCTTATCTTGCATGCACTAGCTTGCTAAATGTAATAAAAGCTGTAACAGTGGCTGGGTAGGCGCTATTTGCCTGAGAGAGCAGTAGCCCCCCGCTCTTCACCCGCATCTCGTCTGCTGCATCTTCCTTCGCGTCTCCGATCATTTTAATCAACACACCCCAGTAAACGTGCCCCTGAGCACTAATCAAACAACAGCAGTGTCCTCTGAGTAACCACACTCTACAGATGACGTCATCTCACTGCTCCTCTGAATGTCCTGCAGCCCCTGAATGCCGTGCTGCCCCAAATCCCTATAGGTGACTGGCTTTCCGCTCTGCTCTGGGGGACTACCCCTGACAAGCACAGCTTTCTCCTACTGTTCCAAGCCATAAATTCAGCTTTGTCTTTTTATCTCAGCTTCCAAGTGATGATTATATCACCCTTAGACAGTTATGGAGGCTCCACTGAGATCACTTTGAACACCCTCCATGGGATCCCTAGAATACTGGCGCATTCCATGGGCCCCAAAATCTCAGTTACCCTTTGGATCTGCAGTCAGATGCATCAGTCTCAACAGTGATTTGAGTTCTGAGTAGTTCCACTGGGCTCTTATTTTTCAAAGTATTTTATTATCCTGGAATTTGTAACTAGGTATGTCCTCGTGTATGGTCATCAGGCTGGGGTCTTCGTATCAAGTGACTAGATCTTCGACTGAGAGGTCTACCATTAGGTAACTGACTTACATCTTTGCATAAGACTTTAGATCTCTCATCACAGTGCTGTAGCATTTGGAAAAAATTATTACGCCATTAACCAGCTTCTACTGCTGCTTGCTCTGTTTTTGCTGTTTTTGTCTGTGTGTACAAAGTCTTGTTTTGTAGGTTTTTGTTTTATTCTGGAATGGCTTTTTTGTTGACGATAAAAGGGATTATTTTATGAGACACAGGATTGATAAACTTCCAATTCAATCCAAGCCACCCCTGAAGGAATAATTTGAGGACCATTAGACAAGTGACCAATTTGTGAAAAAGTAATTGGTCAAACTTTGCTTTGGGTCCACTACGAAACTTTTGTGAGGGCACTTCCGCCTTGCCAACTTGTGAAAATTTGTCACTTTGTTTAGTCTGTAGTCCAGCTCAATGGTTGTTGGGTTGGTGATTGGACGGCTCCTTCCTAGTCTCGGCTTGGTTGAGGATCCTGAGACTCTATGGTGCCCACTCTGGTGGGCACCGCTTTCTCGTGTGCCATGATTTGTCTACGTCAAAGTCTCAAACTTCTCCTTTAAGAGCTTCCATTTTCTATTTAAAATTGTATTATGCCTTAACTCTGCATTTTTCTTGACAAATGCCAAAACTTTCTTTTTTTACTTAAGGAACTTCTGACAAATCAAAATCAAGAAATTAACATGTTTATGAGGAGCTCTAGAAAACTTTGGAGACAAACATCAAATAGTTAAAAAGTCAGCTTCTCTAGTTGGTATGCTGAGGACTTAAAACAAAATTCTAACTCTAAGATAATCTCAAAGATTTTTTTAACCTTCTGAAATCCACTCTTCTTTATATATCTATCTTATATACTCAGCTTTATCTGACCTCCTAAATGAACTATCCTTTCTTCGTGGTTTTCTAGGACAAACACAATCACATTGTAAAATTACCAGGCAAAAAGCCAGATTTATAGAATTTAAATTAAAGCCCTGGCCTAGAGCTAACTTAAGGGTTATAATTAAGAATTTTCTTAAACTTCAGGGAAAAGGGAGAAAAGTGTTAATAGACTTTAGAATTTTGTTAGAACATCAAACAAAAATTTTATTGTCCTGGACTACACATCTGTACCCACTAGTTAAATTAGTCGAAATCCCCTCAGATGGGGGGAAATGTTTAAAAGCAGAATCACAGAAAAGAGAAGAGTTATATAACCCAGCTGTGAAAATTTAAATATAAAAATAGAAAATACATTACATATGGCCATTTCAGAAGCCTTTAAGGGAAAGATCGAATGAAATTTCAAAATTATAAACTAAATAAAGAAAATAGACTCAAGAAACTTTCAAGCAGTATTCCAGTGTAAACACAAGAGCTAAAATATAGTCTCGTCCTTTATCAAACCATAATTACAGAATTTAATTTTTAAAAATATTGAGATGTGAAATTGCCAATTTAGAAAAACCCAGTATGAGGCAACACATTTCCAGACAGCCTTAGAAAGTAAATGCTAGAAACCAATGCAAGATATCGCTCTCTAGATAAAACTAAAATACAAATATTTGGGAGCCTAGATAAGGATTCATATATATATATCCATATGTGTATATATATGTATGTGTGTGTGTGTGTGTGTGTGTATGTGTGTGTGTGTGTGTATGTGTGTGTGTGTATAGCCAGAAGAAGGATCCTTGAAAGAATCAATACCCCATACTGGCTAAAACTCAAGATGACAACTACCTAAAAAATCTGTCTAATAAAGTCACTCCAAGGGAGATTTATCACTCAACAATTCCCTGTCCTTCTAAACTTCCAAGGAGAATTGTCTACAGTTCTACATATACAACAATAGAGCTTTCTTGTTTATATGGGTGTCACTATAACTACCATTAGCCCCCCAACTATAGATCATTCGGTGTAAAATTTAAAGTTGTCTGAAAAGCAAATTGACTCATAACAAGTTAAAGAAATTAAAAACAGAGAAAAATTTCTTTAATATAATGATTGGTTGTACCAGATAGTGAAAGAAGATAATAAATGACAGATTTGTGGCTGTATGGTAAAGTTTTAAAAGGATTGAGAGAAGTCAACTTCATTTAGTGGAATAATTCAAGTAGTGAGAATCTTTAACAGTCCTGTGTGCCAACTTATAACTGGTATTTCAGGATCATTATCAGAAGAATCCTTCTTTAATTTCTGTGACACGCCTGCAGATTTAAGCAGGTAGGTTCTGCTTCCAGATAAAATGTCCAGCAGCCCTCATGCATGACTGGATTACAGCTGATCTAGACATGCGAATACCTACACCATGTATAAATCAAGACATTATGGTCCTAGAATCCCTATGGACAGGAGATTCCACAGACAGAAAGTTTAATTGCAGCAGAATGCATAAGAGTCCAGATTGATTCTTCCAAGGTTATCATGATTCTTTCTTTTTATACAAATATGAAAATGCTGGGCCATGCTCTACGGGGATGAATGCAACAACAAGGGACCTATTAAAAAGCCATTGCCTATTTTAAGCCACAACTTAGTTCAGTAACCAAGGCTTTGCCTCATTACCTCAGAGGAATTACAGATGTCAATTAAATTTCAGAACAATTTATATACATTAGGCCTTCAAATCTCACGTTACCAGGTGTAATAAGTCCCAATTGCTAACTGAAACTACCCAACATTCTTCTATTAGTTGATTGATAAGGATTCCTTGTTACTTTCTCCACCTAGTACCATCGACTGGCATAACACTCATAACCCAACAATTGTGTAATCCTCAGCCAGTAAAGTAAAATCTCATGATTGTGTTTCTACAATTAAAGTGTCCTTGCCCCAAACAGAACTTGAATACTCTAGTGCCAAATTCTAACTAATATTGTTTGTTGATGGGTATTATATTTAAAGTTAAAAAGACAATACCAGGTCTGATATACAGTAAGTAGTTCAGTCTCTCTCATATAATCCAGTTTTTTTTTTTTTTTTTTACTGAAAGCCAAGTTGTTCAATGACTGTACTGTGGCCCTTTCCAGGGCATATCAGATTGCTAAAATACAAGATAAGGTAAGACAAGGTATATAAACTAATAACTGACAAACTCTGAGAGCAATTCACTTATTTAACATGCTGTAGAAACATCTTCTTCAGGTACTCATTATATAATAATGTGAATAAATGTGAATTACTTGAAACCTTGGGGTAAGTAGATGACCATGTGAAGGAGTGACCATCTCAATAATACTCGCAGATGATGAACCTACAACTTCTCTAAAGTTGGTCACCTCTCTTGTACAGTTTCTGGGTTCTTTATCTCATGCTGAAGACAAGTTTCTCAATGTCAACTCAGAACCAGGGTTAATTGCTCAATAGGGCCACACATTAGGTCATTCCAAGTCCTGACTCTCCAATGCCCTCCATGGACAATATCTCCTTATAAAGAGTCCAAGGGGGTAAAACTCTTTAAGGAAAAGACTCCTGAGGATAGTGACTCCAACTGTAGGAGTTAGATAACTAGAAGTTTTCATTTTTAAAAAAAATGTTGTCATAGTAAATAATGCCTACATTGGCTGACATAGCAAATTATACAGCCTAAGTTCTCAGGCCCCAACAAACCAGTTTAAATATCCTAAGCCAAGTAGTCTTGACTAATAGAAGAGGCTTAAATTAAAGTGGGGGGGGGCAACCATAGGGGAGTCTACTCCATAGCCAACTTTCCGTGTTGTACCTGGATTAACACAGAGGTAAAGCTATATTTAATTAGAAGAAAAGGCAACCTAACTTCCTAGGAAAGACACAGGGCACCTTTGGGACTTGCTTTCTTGATCAGAACTGGGAAGCCTTGGGTCATAAATGAAGAGATCCTCCAGCCCTTAACACTGATTCTACTTACACTCATTTGTCTCATAGCTGCTCAGCGTCTGCTGTCCAGAGTGTCACATGCTTCTGCACAACACTGTCCTGACAGATGATTCTATGGGTGATTAAAAAGGGGATAAAATCACATTGATCAATGTGGCATCTGAACATCAGATCTCCACAGATAAGATTTCCTCTTCCAGGAGAGCCCACAGTGGTGAAAATCTGGACAGTCCTGGGCAGTCTTTCCTGAAGCTCTACTGAATGAGGACAAGAGTGGGGGAGTGAGAACTAAATATTCCCACAAACTTAGGGAAAGACAGAGTGTTCTGCAGCCTAGAACTAGTTTTTAACTTATTCTATTAATCAAAGACAATTCATCTTAGTGAAGATGCTTTTACAAGTGGCGTCACCCACTCACCACCAGGAAGGAACAGTCCACCAATCCCTGAACTCCCTCCCTCCGCAAAGTGCCATTTAAGATCAGCATTCTGCTCTGCTCAGGGAGGTCGTGCCTGACCACATAGCTCTCTCTCACTCCAGCAAACAATACGTTTCTCTCTGTCATTTTGTTTCAGATCTTTAGCAGTGGTTTCATCATCCTTTGACAAGTCAAGGCTGATATGTCTTGTGTTGCCAGTTTCTCTCCCAGTGTCTGACATAGATTAAGGTTCAGCATGTATTTCAATAAAACTCAGCAGATGAAGAAACGGGAAAGAATTGTTGTGGTTTCCCTAGGTAACACAGCTAGCTAGTGGTGGAACTGTATTTAGAAACTTTGACACCCACTGCCATGGAGAAATCAGGAGGCCTGGTTTGTAATTAACCCTTCAATACAATGTAAGGACAAAGGCAGCCCCATATCATAGGCAGAGCCCTGGATCATGCAGACACCTTGCAAAGCCAAGGGACCCATTTTCAAAAGTGTGTGTGTGTGTGTGTGTGTGTGTGTGTGTGTGTGTGTGTGAGAGAGAGAGAGAGAGAGAGAGAGAGAGAGAGAGAATGAAGCAGTGCTTAAAAATACACACACACACAAATATATATATATATGAAAGCAAAAAGATGTCACAATGCTTTGCTCCTGCTCCCACCAAAACAGAGAAATAAGAGAACCTCTCATCCTTTGACAATAAGCCCTGAGATGGAATTGTAACTGATTTCCCCTTTTAAAGCTGTGCTTGGTGTGGACTGTAAACCATGTCTGCCTGGATAAGTGTATCCTGGCAGAAGATGACTCATGTCAGGAGGGCCCTTGAAGGTGGCTGGTCATCTTGTCTGTGACCTGGAATTCAAGTGGATACCCCACCTGTGGAACGTAGCTCCAGGCAGTTTGGTGGACGCTCCAGCATTCTTACCCATCAGCATTCCTTATTCAGTTTAGAAATCTAACAGATCAGAGTTTCCCAAATTCAGTATGATTGATATTCCGGTCTGAACGATTTTTCGCTGTGGGGGCTGTCCTGTGTGTCGTATGACGTTTAGCAGCAGCCCTGGCCTCTACACCCTAGATGCCAATAGCACCTCATCAGAAATGCAAATGTTTCAGACATCCCAAATGTTTCCTGGGGGGCAATATTGCTTTCAGTTGAGAACCACTGTTCTAGATAAAAGGACAGGTACCCTCTGAGCCCTTTTTCCTTCTTTCTTCTAGAACAATGAACTCCCCTTCTTTCCCTAGTTACACCTCTGGGCCGTCTGAGCTTGATTAACTGGGTGTGGTTAGAAGTAACTACTGACAGCAAGAAATGCAATCGTGTTGCAGATGACTGTCTTTCTCACTAATTTTTTTTTTTTACTCTTTAGTATGTGCTCAGTAATGGTTAATTGAATTTACCTTGTCCCAGAGTCAATAACAGAAAATGAGGACTGTGTAAATGTCTGATCTAACTTAAATATCTAAATTAGGTTCAAGGAATCATCCTTGGCAATGAATAGGTGTGGGAGTAGAGTGGGGGTTGGGAGGAGCAGTCGACACATCTAATGGACTCAGCTGTCACGTAGTTTCAGGATCTTGAATCATAGGGTCAGGTTATAAAGAGTTAATAAAAAGCAGAAGAGTGTGGGTTGTCACACATTAAGTGCCCACTTGCAGAGAGTGGGGGAATTGTCTGCCTTAGATTTTTAATTATCTCCTGCAGCTTTACCCATATTCAGGATGGCAGACAAGTGGTCCTCAGTTGCACACACCTCCTGATGACGTTGTGGGGGACAGACCAGGAAAGCAGTGCCACAAGGCAACGGGAACAGATACATGCAGAATGAGACTGGTGTAAACCACATTTCTAATTTTACATCAGGAGGGGAGGAGACTGCAGAATGGTAGTTAGTAACCTAGGAGATACCATATTTTGAAAAATCAGTTGCTGTGATTTGCAAAGAAAAAAAATGAACTGGGTGAAACACTAACGGGCTTTGCCTGCTGTGTGGCAGTCTTCCTGTCAACTCGTTCTACCACCCGACCTTCCCTGCTCCTGGAACACCCCCACTCCAAGTGCAGGAAGCTGCAAGTGTTTCGGTGTGATCATTCAGGGCACCCCAGACACCAACTTCTCCAGATGCTCTAAAGGACCTTATAGATCCATAGAATTTTAGAGCCAAAGGGGACCCTGTAGATTTATGTGGTCCAAACCTCTCATTTTATGTATAAACAACCCATCAGAGAGGGCAAATGACATGATGAGTTCTGTTAAACACAACATGTCACAGCAAAGTAAGTCTCTGATGCTTTCTCTCTTCCAGTTCGCCCCCCCCAATAAAAACCCCAAAAGTCCCGCTTTCTACAAACTGGAGGGGTGGGTGGTGGGGGGAGGTGATACTGGGGATAAAGCCTGTACAAACTGCAGGTAAAGTAATTTTAAGGGTCACTCTCACACCCACCTCCACAGCTTCCAAGACCGGTGAGACGCTGTTGGTCTTCCTGGAGCCCACGCGGAACTTGGCGGCCTTGTAAATCTTCCAGTACACGAAGAGCACCACGCAGAGTGGCAGATAGAAAGCGCCCACGGTGGAGAACACGGCGTAGGAGGGCTCGCGGCTGACCTGGCACGCCTCGCTGCCCTCCGAATACGTCTCTCCCCAGCCAAAAAGCAGGGGGGCCAAAGAGATGACAGCGGACAGCGCCCAGGTGAGCGCAATCATAATGTTGGAGATGAGCTTGCGGGCACGGAGCGTGTATTCCAGGTGGCGGGTGATGGACCAGTAGCGGTCCAGAGCTATGGCCGTCACGTTCCAGATGCTGGCCGTGCAGCAGAGGACGTCACACGCGATCCACAGCTGGCATAGCCACCGGCCCAGTTGCCAGCGGCGCCCGGACAGCTCGTGCACCAGGCTCAGTGGCATGACCAGCGTGGCCACCAGCACGTCTGAGACGGCCATGGATGCTACCAGGTTGTGTGGCACGCGATGGAAGGTGCGTACACGGAGGATCGTCGCCAGCACCAGCAGGTTCCAGGTGAACGTCGCCACCACCAGCAAGCCCAGCAAGGTCAGAACAAGCACGCCAAAGACGGAGAGCAGAGGTGGGCTGGGGAGCGGCTCTTCTGCACCGAGGCTGCGGTTGGTCTCCAGAGGAGAGGGAGTGGAGAGGGGAAGGGAGGTTAAGTTCACAGGCAAATCCATCTCTGGGTCAGGAGACCGATCCGGGGTGCTTGCAGAGAGGCTCCGAAGGAACTAAGGGAGCCACTGCACCCAGAGCCAATCTGGATGTTTGCAACCTCTGGCCAGTGGTAGAGTTTCTAGGAAGTGTCTGTGAATTTGGCCCCAACCTCCTGCCAGTGAGCATCCGTGGGAAATGGTGTAGCAGAGAGCTGGGCGCTGGGCTGCAAGCTGAGGCAGGTCTGAAGCCCTCAGAGGCTAGGAAGGCAGAGGCGAGGAAATGCGTCTCACAGTCAGAGCCCGCCTGAGCTGTCACACGCCCCGGGCTCTTCGCTCGGCGGAGACGGCTGTCTGGTCACCCAGAGCCGAGCATCTCTCAGGTCGGGGAGAAGCTGAGCGCCCCAGGCGTGTGGGCGCCAGGAGAGGGGCTGGTGCGTCAGAGCAGCAGCCCTGGCAGCGTGGCTGCCCTACGCGCCCCTCCCTCCAGGAAGCCTACTGGCGCCTCGACCCCGTGCTGGGGAAGCCAAGCTTTCTGGGACCTGCCTTCTGCTCTGACCCCGTCCCCCTCCCTGCCCTCTCTGGGGCTACGACTACAGAGAGCAAACGCTGGCGCGCCCGCCCAGACCTGCCTGGTGAAAGTGGGGATCCAGCCCTACGTAAGACATCAGCTGATAAGACCGCCTGTCCCCGCCTCCGGCTCGGCTCGGAGCGCACGGCTGTGGGAGCGCAGCTCGGGGCGCTGTCCGCGGTGCTGCCGCTCTCCCCGCCTGCCGGCTCCCGGAGCGCGGTCCCTGCGCGCGGTGCTGTCCGTGGTGCTGTGCGCGGTGCTGTGCCCGGTGCTGTCGGCCCCCGGAGCGTGGTCCCTGCGCGCGGTGCTGTCCGCGGTGCTGCCGCTCTCCCCGCCTGCTGGCTCCCGGAGCGCGGTCCCTGCGCGCGGTGCTGTCCGTGGTGCTGTGCGCGGTGCTGTGCGCGGTGCTGTGCGCGGTGCTGTGCGCGGTGCTGCTGGCTTCCGGAGCGCGGTCCTTGCGCGCGGTGCTGTCCGTGGTGCTGTCCGCGGTGCTGCCGCTCTCTCCGCCTGCTGGCTCCCGGAGCGCGGTCCCTGCGCGCGGTGCTGTCCGCGGTGCTGTGCCCGTTGCTGTCGGCCCCCGGAGCGCAGTCCTTGCGCGCGGTGCTGTCCGTGGTGCTGTGCGCGGTGCTGTGCGCAGTGCTGTGCTCGGTGCTGTGCGCGGTGCTGTCGGCCCCCAGAGCGCGGTCCCTGCGCGCGGTGCTGTCTGCGGTGCTGCCGCTCTCCCCGCCTGCCGGCTCCCGGAGCGTGGTCCCTGCGCGCGGTGCTGTCCGCGGTGCTGTCCGCGTTGCTGTGCGCGGTGCTGTGCTCGGTGCTGTCGGCCCCCGGAGCGCGGTCCCTGCGCGCGGTGCTGTGCGCGGTGCTGTGCTCGGTGCTGTGCCCGGTGCTGTCGGCCCCCGCGCGCAGTGCTGTCCGCGGTGCTGCCGCCTCGCCCTGCCGCCAGCGCAGGTGTTTGGTGCTGTCCATGGTTCTGTCGCTCTCTCCTGAAATGGGTTCCCAGCGTGGAACTAGTTGACCCATGAACTTTCCTTGAAACGTTCCTCCGGCCACTCCCGACACACACCCCTCTGGAGGTGGTCTGGAGACCTTGAGCGGTTTCTCACCTGCCCGTAGGGGCTTGCCTTTGGTACAAGTGTTCCGAGTTACTGGTCTAAAATGGCTTTGCTGACTTTTCTTCTCGGGAAGATTTCAGTACGTGACAGCTTCCTGCCTTACACAGCACTCAGTTACTTCCCTTAAAGCGTTGTTTTTCGTAAATAAGAAGAGGCAAGACAGCAGTCACCAGTGTTCCTAGAGACGGCTGAGGTATTGGAGCTAGAATGTTTCACCTATTTCCTTCGAATCATAAAGAAGCCGTTCAGTCTCTTCAGTAGGCCCTACTAAACTCGCTTCCAGTAAAGAGAAAAGTTGGATGCAAATTGCTATAAAAGCTCCATTTCATTTGGGAAAAAAGGAGGATCAGTTAACCCTTTCTCCATATATACTCACATAATCACCCATATATACATACACAGTAATTGAGAAAATCCCCAAAGCACCTACCCAGAAGCTATGATTTAAAGCACCTCATTAAGAGACATATAATCTATCAAGATAAAAGAAGCTGAAATACAGAAAATGCTATGACAGAAAGGAAAGTAATATGGCATTAAGTATTTTTATAAAAGTACATACAATGAGTATCATGAGATCCTGTATATTTACAAGTAAATTAGATCAGAAATTTTTTTAGCTATTTGAAAATGAGAAATGTGTTCTGTTACAAGATTGTTTCTAATACAGTAAAACAAGAATCAGGAAAATGCACTGAGAACAGAGAAATTCCTCCACTGGGACCGAGGAGAGAACATTGTTAGGAAAGTTGGTGAGAATATCATTCATTAAATACAGGATTGTTTAGAGGACTTCTTTGCCAAATACTACTTAAAACAGCTAACGGTGGCTACCTATGTGTAGTGCTACTGTGTGTGGCTTTAATCAAGAAGCAGAATTTTTCTTATTTAGAGCATTCACCTTCTTGAGGTCATGGAATGAATTGGGATGACATGAAGCTATGAATCCTCTGTTTTGAGAAAAAAAAAATGCCCTAAGCAAGCATGCATCTAGTTTCAGGGGTCCATGACCTGGAGGAGGAGATAAGCTGCATGCCAGTAGGCAGGCCTTGATGTATTTCTCCATACAGATACTGAAAGGCATCACGGGCCTGCAATTATATTCCCCACCAGCTGAGCATGGTGTAGCTGTCTGTATTGATAGCTAAGTGAGCAGTGGTACCAAGCCAGGGATAGATGAGAATATTTTGTGAAAATTGGAGTGTCATAAAGTTAGGAACTGAATAGAATGGCCCCACAAAGAAGAGACCCAAAGGAGTATTTCTGGAAGAGCCAACTGCTCAGAAATTCTCTTTTTCTCTTATACAGAAACAAAGGAGAAATTAGAAGATTTCAGCTTTTTACCTTAAAGGATGGCTCTAATTTTAACTTGGAAAAAAAACGTATAGAACTCTCACCTGACATAAAGCACCTCTGGGATGGCAGCATTGAGGAACAGAATTTTCTGGTTTACCACCTGTAATGGGTTGAATTGTGTCCCCTCTAAAAAAAAAAAGAAAGAAAGAAATTCATGTGTTGAAATCTTAACTCCCAGAACCTCAAAATGTGACTATTTTTGGAAATAGGATCTTTAAAGAGGTGGTTAAGTTAAAATTAGGCCATTAGGGTGGATCCTCATCCAATCTGACTGATGTCTTCATAAAAAGAGTAAATTTGGGGCCATGGCAGTTACCTTCTCCATGGGCAGAACAATGGCCAGAAATACCCAGGCTTACTGTTTCACCAAGAAGCCAATGAAAATGTATTCTGGATGGAATTATTAGTATGCTTATGGGCTACAACTTAAGGGATAGTGTTCCACGCGCTTTTTAAAAAATTGCTTACCCATACTTATATAAAAAATCCATTTTCTTGTCCATTTAGTTTACATAAAAGTAGATAACAACTATATTTCACAACATGTTGAAAGCTAAAGAACAAGGGTGCCACTGTCAATTGGGGGAAATCCTAGTCTTCATTCAGGATGTCTTAAGAGCCATGCACATCACGTGACTAAGAATGCATGTGCTACTAACAATCTAGATTAAATATTAGCAGTGCATGCATTTTTCTTTATCAAAGGATAAAAAGAAACAAACAGAAGCTATCGTCAGCCCAAACCACTGATGGCCCTACACACCATCGATGCACAGATACCCAGTTTGGAGACCACTGACTACATATTATTCTCTGAGTATAGCAGAAACATAGGAAAATAGGCATGGACCTGGTGAAAGTGAGCATGTAGAACCCTCAGAGGCAATAAACAATGTGCTGTGCTCTTTCAGCTTGAGCTGAAAATTCGACCCTAATTCCATGCCTTCCTGAATCTACAGAACAGCTTTTTGATTATATGAACAGGTTGAACAGTACAATCCATAGGCAATTGATTAGGCTGAATAATTAATTTCTCAGATAAGAAAATTTTTCTTGTTTTTCTATCACACCCAGCAAAACTCCTAAAATGTATAAGGATCTCATAAATATTGGCTGAAAAAGCAAAATCATAAAAAAAAAAAAGTCTCCTGAGTAAACTACTGACTTTGGTACTTAATGTAGGCACAACTAAGGAATCTGAACAGAAGCACCGTAAAGTGTAAATTAGTTAATCCCCCTGTGGGAACCTCAGAATGATGCTATACTTTCTTTTAAAGCATAGCTATTCTAATAAAGGCAAAATTTTGGGAATGAGTAGATGTAAAGTTGTTATTGAAGACTTACAGAAATAAAATTAGGGCATGGTTATGGAAATTGTACCTCCAGTGGATAGTATGGTGTCCTTTTATGATAAATGCAACAAAGGAAAACAACACCGTGGTACCTAGAGAGTCCAGTTCACAGCAAGCTATGGAGGTAGTTAAACAAACGCAGTGGCCCTAGAGGCTAAACGGATGGACAGTTAGCAAGTGTATTGCTTAATCCATGCACTCAAAACAAATCAAGGATGATCAGAAAGGTGACAATAGTTAGCTAATAAGAAAAGCCCCAATTCCCCATCCAGTGATCAGAACTGGACCAATTCCCAGGCCCCATACCTGTTGGCTGAAAGAGGAGCCAGGTGCCTATGATAATTACCCTACAACATGGTAGCAGGTGCATGGAGCAAAAATGGCTTCAGTCCTTTCCTCCAAAGAACCTATGGTTCTTTGAATAGCTATATTAATGGGTAACTATGTACTGGGGAAAGGAAATATTGAAACCTTGCTGGACACCATCTGAATTGACATAGATATTCCCCAAAGTGCCACTATGGTCTCCCTGATAGAGAAGTGGTTATTAGAGGCCAGCTGAGAGTGTAGGCCTGGTCCAGGTCTAGATCGTGATGGACATTTTGGGCTAATAGACCCCCCCCCAGTGCTTACTTCTCCAGTTCTCAAAAGTATCATTGAAATGCACATCATGGTAGTTGGCAGAGCCCCATGTTGGTTCCTTGACCTCTGGGTAAACACTTTTATAAAAGGAAAGGCCAAGAGGAATCTCCAAAACTTCTCTTCAAACCTGGCAGCCAAGATAATAAACAACAAGGACAACACTGTTGATGGGAATATGAGGGGATGACAGAGGTTATCACCTCCCTGTCTTATCCACACATACTTCCACATGTGATTCACCAGTTGGTTTCTACAAAAACTAGTTGGATCATGGCAGTTGACAGTGATAGATCACAAACTTAATCCACTATTAGCCATGGTTGTTGAGGCTGTGCAGGTTTGGCCGAGCTGTCATATCTCCTAGAGTTGTTTCAGTGTGTAGCACAGTCACTGATCAGGGTATCAAGTCTTTTCCATTCCTATCAAAAAGGAGAATCAAAGCAGTTTAGACTCACATGGAGCAGACAATGGCAAGTATTGATGTTCTTGCTTGGGGGTGGTGTTGACTTTCCCTCTCACTGTCATAAAATTGTTGGACAGACCTTGTAACACCTAGGTCAATGCTTTTCAAGGTAAGGTCCATGAACCCCAAGGGGTCCCCCAGGCCTTTCCAGTGGGTCTGCGAAGCCAAGATTTTTCACAACATGAAGATGTTGTTTGCTTCTTCCACTGGGTCCACATTTGCACTGATGGTGCAGGAGTGAGGATGGGTGAACCTGCGAGCATCTGAGCATGATCGTCACCATGGTGTGTATGCAACAGCAACCCTCAGCATCCTTCCCAGCCATGCATGCATGGACAGAACAATGGCTGGGTTCACTTGTCAATGCCCTTAAGGAAGCAATTACATTTATTAATTATATTATGTGGAGTATGCATAAAGCAAAAGTACTTCACAGGGCCTGGTTTTCCAAAGCCTTGCAGTTTCAAATATTGACCTTGCAAAGGACAGGAAAATTTCCCCGGGCTATATAGTCTCTGTTGTAAGATAAAGAATTGTAACACAGCAAGGTCGCTGGCTCAAAGACAGACAGGTTACTGATTGGTATGTAAAGAAACTGGGAAATTGCTGTAAGAAGAGAATGTTTGCTAAGATCAAGCTTTTGTTAGTGGATCAACTTAATTGCATTGTAGAATGTCACCTTACTGAATGTTACCCGCTTCTATTGTTAAACTTGTTAAGCTATACTTAGCAAAACCCCCACCTATGTTCTCTTCTTGGAACTTCCTGGTCTGGAGAATAAATGCAGGAAAAGAACCCCAATTCGTGGTTAATTTCCCAAATGGAAGGAAAGCCTCTATCTTGAGGGTTCCAAGAGATTAACCCCCTTTCGGGGCTTCTCACTGCTAAGAGATGGGCTTTGAGTCATCTTTGGTGGCTCCATCACCCAGGGGAAAAGGGGTGACAAATCTGTGGGAGGCAAAGCTACAATATTAAATCTTGACCTTTGAATATGCATCTTTTTAATACTCTGGGTAACCAATCTGGAAGTATGCATTCAGCATTTCCAGAACTCACTGAAAGAAGACACTCCCATCCAGAAAGAAAGAGCTAAACTAGCAGCTTTTTTAAATGAAGCATTATGTTTACTTGAAAGGACTACGGTCAGATAAACTATCATTATTCAGTCTTGGGTATTTCACAGGTATTTTCTCAAAAGTGGATAAAGTGAGCCTTCTCTTCAAGGAAAACAACTGATGGTATTTATTGCCCATAATAAATTTTGAGCTTTCAAATGAAAATTAGAATTTTGAAAAACCCATATCCCCCACTGTAAACTTCACAGCTTCCCAGTACTTAAAGACCTTTCTGATGAGATTGGTGGTGATATTAACAAATGTGATTTTTTGATGTTATATTATGGAGTGTGTCAACACCTGGAAGATATGGATTATTCAGTACACCAATATTATCCAAATGACCAGCACATGATGCTACAAGTTCACAAATGGATAAAAGATCCATTTCAAAGGGCACAATAGACCAATGGATTTTAATCTCACAGATTACAAAAACTGCATAATATAATTTCAGATTCAACATTGCAACGACCTTTAAGAAGGTACTACTTATTGAGTTTCAACACAGCATCATAGAAAAACATTCATGATTATCTGAAGAGACTATTGTCAAAATATTCCTCCATTTTTAAGATATATTTGTTTGAGACTGGATTTTCTTCACAAACTTAAACCAAGATAATATATCACAACAGATGGAAAGTAGAAACAGATATGAGATTCCACCTGTTTTGAAGAGATTTGTGAAAATGTTAAATACCACTCACAATTTTTTTGTTTAGAGAAATATAGTCATCTTTCATAAAGATGTGCCATTTATATAAACATTTAATGGGTTGATTACTTAATGAATTAATATGCAAATGTTTTAAATTTCTCCACTTAAATTTATATTCCAGTAAATATAAGCAGATATAACACATGTAAATAAAAGCTCTTTGGGAGTACTCAATTTTAAAGAATATAAAGGAGTTCTGAGACCAAAATATTTGAAAACTGCTGTTTTATGCATTTATTGAAACATCCCATTGCCCCACTATGTTGATGCCAATGTTAATTAGACTAGACAAGCATGAAAAGAAGTCGCAAATGTATTACAGTCCTTGGCAAAATACCTGTGCCCCAAAGGATGGGAAGTAAACACTTTGAGGATTCAGACACCCACTACATCATTGAAGACATTAGGGCCCAGTGATATGGGACATGACAGGATATTCCTTCCAATGTAAAAGAAAAACTATTGCACCTGGTACTCTCCACCGTTAAAAAGGAAGCCCAATGCTTAGTCAGCACTTAGGATGCCAGAGACAGCAAGACAGCATATTCCACACTTGAGAATGCTGCTCTGATCCACACACGGGTGCCGTGGAAACGCTGCCAGCTTTGGTTGTGGCTGAGAGGAAAAGGCTCAACCAGAGGTCCTTGCTGTGGTGAAAGCAGCCCTCCTGCTTGGGCCTTAAGCTATGGCAAACCTTGTGGTACTAGGTGTCCCTGTGATGGGAAAAGACTCCATGTGGATTTTACAAGAAACACCAATAAAAGAGTCAGTATAACTCCTGGGGCTCTGGAGCAAAGTCACGCCATCTGCAGCAGAAAACCTCATACCATTTGAAAAGCAGTTTGTGGTGTGTAGAGGCTCCAGCAGAAACAGAGCATCTGAGCAGGAGACACCAAGTGACGATAGAACAAAATGTGATCATCACGATCCGGATTCTTGCAGCCTAAAATGGAAGCGGTGCGAGCAGCACCAGGGAGCATGGGCAAGCCCCACAGCAGGTGGCCCAGACCACCCTGCCTGACCGCATGGGAGCCCCGCCCCTCCATGTGGGAGCCACGCCCCTTCACCTGGGAGCCCCGCCCCTCTGTGTGGGAGCCCCGCCCCTCTGTGCAGAGCTGTGGCTGCAGGGCCAGCAGCAGCCAGGGCACGGGAAGAGCTGAGAGTGGTTCCCAGACAGCTCTGCTGAGAAGACCGCTGCTGCCCTGTGGCCACGCTCTGGGGTGGTCTTGAAAGACGGAGCCAGGAAAGAGCCTCCCAACAGGCAGAGCTCCAGGTGGGACACACGATCATCCATTGGGTTTGGACAGAGAAGCAGCCGGAGGCAGGAATACACACAGGCTCGTGAGCAGCAGCTGGAGGCCTGGGAGGTGGAAGATCGGGAGGAAGGAGGTCTGTGAAGGAGGCATGTGGGAGAACCAAAGGTGAGAAGCACAGCGTGAACACCTTTCATCACTGTTCGTGTCCTCCAGAGACCATCCACTGCAGAACAGAATGCTGATGACAGAATGGCTCGGCCCACCAATGACAGCCAGCCTGTCCCTGGCCATGCCAGTGCAGTGTGGTGTTGCTGGAAGTGACCCATGGATGAAGCAGCAGACCCCCTCACAAGCCTCAACTGCTTACTGCTGCCTAATGTCCAACCTGCAGGCAACAGAGGCCAGTGCCGAGCCCCCAGATTGGCACCAGCCCCGAGGAGATCAACCTGCCACCTGGGAAAGACTGATGTGCAATGTGGAGATGTCTCTCCCGCCCACAGGGTCTCAGCCAGCATCACTGCTGAGGACTTCCACAGGCCTCCATCCTCAGATGCAGGATTCCACGTCACAGCCGCCGGAACCGATGGCCCCGCTCTACAGCAATGGGCACAGACCACCTGTGGTTCAGCTGTGCTCCTCCCCTACCAACAAGAGATGTGTTCAAGTCCTGACCCCTCGTATCTGCAAATGTGACCTTATTTGGAAATAGGGTCTTTGCAGATGTAGTCAAGTTAAGAAGAGGTCATATTGGATTAGTGCAGGCCCTAAATCCAATGACTGGTGACCTCATGAGGAGAGGAAGATTTGGAGACACAGACACAGAGGGACGAAGGCCGGGGGAAGGTGGAGCGGAGAGGGGAGTTATGCTGCCACAAGCCCAGGAAGACCGATGGCTGCCAGCAACTTCCAGGTGCTGAGAGAGACGAGGAGGATTCATCCCTAAAGTCTTCAGAGGGAGCACAGCCCTGCCTGCTGACACATGGGTTTCAAGCTGTGGCCTCCAGAAACGTGAGAGGATAAATCTCTGTCATTTTAAGCCAGCTAGTTTGTGGCAAATTGTTACAGCCACCATAGGAAACTAGTACACTGTTTTACCCAGAGATTGCCACCCTGATGGAGTGGTAGCCTCTTGAATATGCTCTAGAGATGCCATTGTGGAGGTGACACGCTGCAACACCATTCCTCTCCTGTGTAGCAAATACCATGAATCAATGGCAATTTTATGGGGCTGTGCCCTTAGACCCATGGGGGTCTGAGAACCACAACATGGAAGCAAGAGTGGTCATGCTGCCTATCACACCTCATAACCCTTCTGGGAAAGGTGTCCTTCCTACCCATGTAACATTAGACCCTGCAGGTCTAGAAGTCCTAATTCTTAGAAGGACAATATTTTCATCAGGTGTCATGGCAATAGTCCTGTTTAACACATTCACTTTGGACTGTTCATGCCAAGAGACTAGCAGACAGACATCACCTGACAGGGGTAACTGTGACTGTGGGGAGTGGAGGGCTGCTGCTGTCCAGAGGGTGCAGGGAAGGATGGATCTGGCAGCCAGACGATCCACGTGGGCGTGCCGTGTTTCTATCAGGTATAAATGGACAGGTGTGGCAGCCATGGCTTGAAAAGAGAGTGGTAACCAGTGGAGCAGATGCCCGGGGGTGAGTCTGACTTCGAGGTCAGCAGAGGTGCAGCAGAGGTGCAGGAGAACATGGATAGATGGAAGAGGAGGGAGAAATGGGTATCCTAATAGCCTCGAGAGCAGCTGCAACAGTGAGGGCCACAGTTCGTTCCACTAGCCAGAACCCTGGGTGGGAAGAACTCGTTACAAGAAGCAAGTAGGCTTGGGACTATAAAGTGGACTGTAGTGGACACTGTGGTGTTTTCTCCAGCTCCATGCTCTGTGCTGATTCTCCTTTCCCCAGACTCTGGGAACCAGCTGCTGATGGCCTGCAGCCACATCCCTCACTGGGACTGAGCTCCACTGCAGGCAACCACCTGGCCTGAAGTCATGTCCATCCCAGTGGATGCCCTGCAACCAGTGACTGACTGATGCAGGGATATGGAGTCCCAGCCCCCTTGCCTCAACCAGGGACAGCTCTGATAAGCTATTCCTGCTCAGAGCTCCCTGCAGGACTGGCGGAGACCTCAATTACAAGTGCACTGTGGTCAGCTTCTCCCTCCCCAGCTCTGCCTTTCTCACTTTGTAACAGGTATATCTCCTGAGTGTGCATCCCAATAAATCTGCACAGAGTTTTGTAAGACATGAACGGAGGTAATATAGGACTCTTTTTTCCCAGTCTGGGGGTATTGTAATGGCCGTGAGTGCTGTTAACTGATGGCAAACCAGGGTGGTCATTTTAAGACAGTCTGATTATTTTTTGAAAGACGTTGTTCCATGAGAGTTAAACCATTTAGAATTCCAGCTTTCTCTTGTTGGTATAAGTGAGAAAATCTCTTGTATTTCAAAATATATTTTTATTGATAAAAGTGGCAAGGTAAATGCACAATTCACATTCCCAGTGTAAGTGGACAAGTTCCTCATAAATTCTCAGATATTCTTTAATGTGTAATGGTCTATAGCTGTGCATGAAGAAAGGTCTACTAGTATTGGTGGTAAATTCCTATCCCTGGGTGCACGTGCACTCAGAAGTAGCTGTGTGCTTTATAGTTCTCTCCATTTCTTTTATGGAATTCAGGAAGCAAGTGGTATGTGGCAAGGACTCTACTCATAAATATATCTGTTTTTATGTTTCATTGAATCCCTGAAAATGGCAGGGAGTGTGGGGAGAAATGAGGGAGAGATAAGCAGTGACTAATTCCAAAAAGCAAGGCTAGAAAATAGCCCTGAAAGATCAAGACTGTTACCTTCAGGCAATGTAAAATATGCACATTAAAGTGATGGAATTAATGTGAAATAAAAAAATATAATGACTAGAAAAATAAAAAAATAAAAAATAAAATTAAAAAAAAATTCTGCACACAGTACTCTGTCTCACATCTGTTTCCAGGGAACACAATCTAAGGACATAACACTTCACACTAAGTTTCTTCCTGCAAAGGATATTATGATATTAAAAGATGGGTCTTAACACACTGTTAACATCTATCACAGTATTTGGCAAATGCAGGTGCATAGATGAATATAAAATATATAAACCTAGGATAGCTAATCTTCTGAAGAAGAAAACAAATCATAATACTTAGTTATTTTTCTATTGAATAAATTTACTCAGTAGCCTAAAGCTAGTGGATTATTGAGATGAGAATGTTTGCAATATTTTTTGCTAGAAGAATAGAACAATGCTTACTAGTTTCAGCTTGGAAATCTCCTGTGGTGTAAGGGGCTAAACATGAGTCCTCAAATTGTCATTACGTTGGTACAGTTAAATTATTATCTTGGGAGCTCTCTAAGAGTGGGATAAGTAACCCTTCCTGTCAATAGCCAAGTATCTTTTGCTCTTAGAACAGGTGCAAAAGCCACAGCCTTTCTTTGTTATTTTCCCCTTTGCAATTCTCAGGCATCTGAATAAAAGTCAAAGAAAACCGCAGCACACACGAAGAGGGATGGAGAAGAACCAAGTTCTTTCTCTCCTGCCTTATTTTTTTTTTTTTGGCAGCTGGCCCATACAGGATCCAAACCCTTGGCCTTGGTGGTATCAGCACCACGCCCTAACCAGCTGAGCTAACCAGCCAGCCCTGCCTCTTTAAACATGCGGATAAGCTGCTTCAGCAGTTTAGCAGGCATATTTCAGAAAGCTACTTTTAAAATAGGCATTTTTTCCTGTGTGGCATGAAGGAGAAGCAATGAGCATGGCATTTTGCGAGGTCAGATACACTTTCAGTTACTAGAGCCATCTGGCTTCTTGGAGGACGGCTCCAAGCTGAAAATGCTGCTGGGGAACAGCCATGCAAAGAAACACGCTCTTCAGCATGGCCCTTCTCTGCAACGGCAAGCACGGTGGTTCTTGAGACCCTAAAAGCTCAGAGTATGCAGAGGTCACCCGCACCCCTTCCTTAGCAGGAGCAGATGCTTCCTCCAGGCTGGAAGCCTCAGCAGAGGCCTCTCCCCTGCCCCACCCCTGGGTTCTGCTCCCTCCCCTTCAGCACTAAAACCAGGGTAAACCCCAGCACCACCTGGCCCAGGAAGCCTGGGCCTGATAAGGGAGGAAAATGACTATAAGCTGAAGGAGTTGCAGGATCATCTAGCAGGTTTTGGCAAGGTGAGGGGATTAGATTTTGAGGGAGATTGACTAAGGGGGCCAGAATGTAAAACAAGATAAGGGAGAACGCATTGTTTCAGGGGTATTCTCTCAGAACATGGGACTTAATGCCCGGCAAGGACCCCAGGAGATGGGGCCAACTCACTCTAGAGGCTGCTACATGCCTGGGAAAAGTGATATCGAGTTAGGTGTGGAAGAGAAAGGAATAAAGAGGCTAAAGGAAGTGGGCTTGCTGGAGTAGACATATCATGCAGGGCTGGAAGATTCCAGAGGACACCCCCTTCACCAAAGCCATCAGGAATGAACTGGTGAAGCCTGGAACGGCGGTAAGAGAGGAGGATCACGTCAGTGGGCTCGCTACATGCATGCAGGTGATGCAGCTGCAGGTAGTAGAGGCCAGGTGCAGGCACTTGGTCACCGGGAACTGGGAGCTCATGTTTACTATGACAACCGAGGAGGCGTGGCCAAGGGTGCTTGACCCCCAGGGAGATGGGGAAAGGATTAATGGAGCCTGGCATCCCCGGGCAAGATAGGCAAGCAGCCAGCAAGGGTACTGCTTAGCTTCTACACCCCAAATCAGAAAAACCTGAATTGGAGGAACAGGAGTCTCAGGCCCTTTGCCCCAATAAAAAGCCACAATCCCTCACTTGGTTCCCAGACTGGAGCCAATTTTCAGATCAAGAGCCCATTGACTAAAGAGGAGGCCAGGTTCCTGGCAGGAAGGACCCTGCAATACCTGTCAAGTGTATACCATAATCATCTAGTCCTTTCCGGAAGGGACCCACAGCTGTCTCCTCAAGGGATTGTATACAAAAGAGAGGGGAATGCCCAAACACATCAGGATTGTTGGCACAGGATTATAAAGTATTATCAAAGCTTTTCTCAATTCCCCTCACCCTCAGCTCTCACCTCGACAGGTCTGGGGTTACCTGGCAGTGTCACCCATACCCCCATGGGTCTGGACCCTTGGTGATCATACCTGTTTCAGCCAGCAGTGCATAGAGAACAAGAAGGTGGAGTCCTTTTCTCTCCAGGCCCCTGGCCAGAGACCGCCAATCTGTTCATGGTCTACCCATCGGGCTGCTTCTCCCACATGGAGTGGAAGCAGCACACTGGGTGCTTTGATTGCCTCCTTTTCACCCATGCTGAGGGAGGGATACCCTCCCCTACGCAGTTTCAGATAACAGAACACACGACACCTGACACTGGACAGGTGAGACCAACAGCATTTACTAGTCACACAGATGCACAACTGGGCAGGGATACTGTTGGGGAAAATATAGGAAAATGGTCAGGGCCCTCAGATGTTCAGAATCTTGCTGAGCATTTGATGTAAATATGCACGTGCACTCAGGTGTTCCTTGGTTATCATCTAATGTAATTCTGCATGTGCACCCAGGTGTCCTGGGTTATGGACTTAAGTATAAAGGATAAGTGGCTCTGATTTACGCCGCCCCCCTTCCCCCCACTCCCGGGATGCCCCCGGGAGTGCCATGAGGAGGCCACTATGCTGCTGGAAGCTGCTGCTGCTGAGGATTGAGTTCATGTTATCTGCCAACAGCTCCCGGGATCTTTCCCAATTACCTAGCACAGATGTGTGTGATGGGACTGGTGACCCAGCCTGGCATGTGAGGGGTCTGGGGACCCAGTCTGTCCAATGTGTTTGAAGGGTCTGAGCCCTAGTTCTGACAATATAAATGGAAACTGAGTATAACTAAAATAACAACTAAAAAATAATGAAATGTTTTGGCTTTAGTTATCATTTACCTTACTTTATGGGTACTCTGCATGCGCCAAGCCGCAAGGGTGGTGCTCGGGAACAGAGTGAATGATCTGGGGCTGCGGGGGCTGTGGGGTGGCACCTGGTCACAGCAGGAGAATGTGGGTGGCTCACTGAACAATTCTGTGGCTAGTAGGAAGGTGAATCCCACTGGGGTGAGGACCGGGGGTTGCAGCTGATTGGGGGCCTGACTAGGTGGCAGGGGCATAACCCATGAGAGTGGGGGAGCTTGAAGGTTAACCTTGGGGACCTGTGAGGCTCAAAGACATCAAGGCAGCACTTGAAATTTTAATTCTTACCACACACCAGGTGCCCTGCTTATAGCTCCAGCCACTGGGAAATTTTCCCTCTCCATGGTCTGTCAAGGGCATCCGTGAGTGTGGCTGTAACCCAGCTGCCATGCATTTTCCAAACCTCATACTGAGCCAACTAAATCACAGGCCAAGCTCAGGCTGTTTTCTCCTCCTTTAGCTGATTATATGGAAGCCCCAATAAGGCCATAAGCAGGAATTGGGAAGTGGCTCTGGGGTAATGGTGGTGGGTGACATGGGGGTTGGGGAAGCCTGTTCTGCCCTCAAGCCCCAGGAGCCTCCACGGTTCATACCTCAGGATACCTTTTCTTTCAGGCAAAGTCAACAGACACTTTCGGAAATGTTGTCCAGGGGAAAGACGGTCATTAATCCATCTATTTTAAAGTCACTCCTCAATGGGGCCTTAATGCAGCAACTGTCCACTTCCAGCTGGTGCTGACATATTCCATAGACCCTGCATTTTTCTCTATTATCTGATCAGTAGTGAACACTCCATGAGGCAACAGTTATAAGTTGGGAGAGGCAGTGAGTGACAGGGAGTAGGTACATGTTTCCTGAGCCATCTGTCCATGGAATTTGATGAACCTTCTGAATGTGTTCATATCTTCCATTCTATTCAGGGTCCGATCTTCCATACTATTTCTCTTCAGGGATGGAATGCTACTGTTCATGCCAGCTTTCTGATTCTGGTTTCCAATCCAGCCACACCGTTTATCATGATTAGCTAGGCTGCTTGCAATGCAACTTGGACTCACTGAAGAACTCTCTCTTGCTCTGTGCGTCACTGAGCACAACTTACTGAAACCTATGGGATACTGCAAAAGCAGTACTAAAAGGGAATTTTATAAACTAAGTGCTTACATCAAAAGAACAGAAAGATTTCACATAAAAAACCTAACATTAAATCTCAAAGAACTAGAAAAACAGGAACAATCTAATCCCAAAACTAGTAGATGGAAAGAAATAATTTAGATCAGAACAGAACTAAATGAAGTAGAGACCAAAAGAACAATACAAAAAAAAAAAATCAATGAAACAGGAAGTTGGTTTTTTGAGGGGATAAACAAAATAGACATGCCATTGGCCAGACTAACAAAAAAGGAGAGAAGACCCAAATAACAAAATGAAATGAAAAAGGAGACATTACAACCAATACCACAGAAATACAAAGATTCATTAGAGACTATTATGAACAACTATACACCAACAAATTTGAAAATCTGGAGGAAATGGATAAATTTCTGGACACACACAAACTCCCAAGACTGAACTGAGAAGAAATATAAAACTTGAACAGATCAATAAAAAGCAATGAGATTGAAGCAGTAATGCAGTAATCAGCAATCTCCCAACAATGAAAAGCCCAGGACCCGATGGCTTCACTGCTAGATTCTACCAAACCTTTAAAGAATTAACACCAGTCCTTTTCAAACTATTCCAAAAATTGAAACAGAGGCCATTCTCCCAAACTCGTTCTATGAGGCCAGCATCACCCTGATTCCAAAATCAAACAAAGACACAACAGAAAAAGAAAGCTACAGGCCAATATCCTTGATGAACATAGACATAAAAATTATCCAGAAGATATTAGCAAACAGAATACAACAGCACATCAAAAGACTGTACACCATGATCAAGTGAGATTCATCCCAGGGATGCAAGGTTCAACATACACAAGTCAATAAGTGTGACATGCTACTGATTTTTGTGTATTAATTTTGTATCCTGAAGCTTTACTGAATTTGCTTATGAGCACTAGGAGTTTTTTAGAAGATGTTATAAGTTTTTCTATATATAGGATCATATCATTTGTGATATGATCAACAAAAGCAAGGACAAAAACCATATGATTATATCAATAGATGCAGAAAAAGCATTTGACAAAATTCAACATCCCTTCATTGTAAAGACCCTCTACAAATTAGGTATAGAAGGAAAGTATCTCAACACAATAAAATCTGTATGCAAAAAACCCACTGCCAACATCATCCTGAATGGGGAAAAACTTAAAGCTTTTCCTTTAAGAACAGGAACAAGACAAGGGTGCCCACTCTCACCACTCCTATTCAACATTATATTGGAAGTATTAGCCAGAGCAATCAGGCAAGAGAAAGAAATAAAGGGCATCCAAATTGGAAAAGATGAAGTCAAATTGTCACTGCTCACAAATGATATGATCCTATACACAGAAAAATTTATCTACCAAAAAACTCCTAGAGCTCTTAAACAAATTCAGTAAAGTTGCAGGATACAAAATTAATATGCAAAAATCAGTAGCATTCTTATGCACCAACAATGAACAAGCAGAAAAAGAAATCAAGAAAGCCCATTTACAATAGCTACCAAAAGAATAAAATACCTAGGAATAAATTTAACCAAAGAGGTGAAAGATCGCGATAATGAGAACTACAAAGCACTGCTGAAAGAAATTAAAGAGAACACGAATAGAAAGACATTCCATGTTCATGGATTGGAAGAATCAACATTGTGAAAATGTCCATACTACCCAGAACAATCTACAGATTCAATACAATTCCCATCAAAATATCAATGACATTCTTCACAGAAATAGAAAAAACAATGCTAACATTCCCATGGAATAGCAAAAGACTCTGATTAGCCAAAGCAATCCTGAGCCAAAAAAATAAAACTAGAGGCATTCCACTACCTGACTTCAAACTATACTACAAAGCTATAGTTACCAAAACAGCAGGGTGCTAGCATAAAGACAGACTCATGGACCAATGGAACACAATAGAGAACCCAGAAATCAACCCATGTACTTACAGCCAACTGATCTTTGACAAAAGCACCAAAAACATATGTTGAGGAAAGGACAGTCTCTTCAGTAAATGGTGCTGGGAAAACTGGATACACATGTGTAGAAGAATGAAACTAGACCCATATCTCTTGCCATATACCAAAATCAACTTGAAATGAATTAAAGACTTAAGTATAAGGCCTGAAACTATAAAACTCCTAGAAGAAAACACAGGGGAAACACTTCAGGATGTAGGTCTGGGCAAAGACTGAATAAAACCCCAAAAGCACAAGCAACAAAAGAAAAAATAAACAGATGGGATTATATCAAACTAAAAAGCTTCTGCACAGCAAAGGAAACAATCAACAGAGTGAAAAGACAACCTACAGAATGGGGGAAAATATTTGCAAACTATGCAGTCTGGGATTAATATCCAGAATATACAAGGAACTCAAACAACTTCACAGTAAAAAAATCAAACAATCCAATTTTAAAATGGGCATAGGAGCTGAATTGACATTTTTCAAAGGAAGGTATACAAATGGCCAACATGTACATGAAAAAATGCTCAACATCACTAATCGTCAGGAAAATGTAAATTGAAACCACATTAAGATATCATCTCACTCCAATTAGACTGGCTATTATCAAAAAGACAGAATAACAAATGCTGGCAAGAATGTGGGAAAAGGGGGAACACTTCCACACTGTTGGTAGGACTGTAAATTAGTACAGCCAGTATGGAAAACTGTATGGAGTTTCCTCAAACTACAGATAGAACGGCCATATGATACAGCAATCTCACTGCTGTGTACATACCCAAAGGAATGGAAATTATTCTGTTGAAGGGATACCTGCACTCCCTTGTTCATTGCAGCTGTATTTACAATAGCAAGATATGGACCCAACGTAAATGTCCATCAACAGATGACTGGATAAGGAAAATGTCGTATATAAACACAGTGGGTACTACTCAGCCACAAAAAATAAAATAAAATAAAATAAAATTCTGCCACTTGCACCAATATGGATGAGTTTGAGGAAAATTATGTTAAGTGAAATAAGCCAGGCACAGAGAGAGAAAAACCATGTCTTCAATCATTAGTGGGAGGAAGGAAAGAAGGAGGGAAGGAAAGAAAGAGAGAGAGAAAGAAAGACCACAATAAAACATTGAGCTTTCAGAAGGCAAGAACAGACCTATGGTTTCTAGAAGTGGGAAAGGGGGACAGAAATGAGGGTTAGGGAGAAATTGGGTCAGGGACACAAAGAATAATTATGATGTGTAATGATGGACATGCTAATAACATTGATGGTTCAATCATCACATATTTTGCACAATTACTGAAAATCAGCTCTGTGCCTCGTAAATATGTATAATCAATTGTGTTTCAACTAAAAATAAATTTTTAAAAAATCAACTGGGAAAAAAAATTGAAATTAAAGAAAAAAACCAAACTGGCAGTCTACTATTTACCTGGAAAATGGGTCAGAGAAGCTGCCCAAATGTTGTCCAAAATCCAATAGGACAAGCACTGTGCCACTTTCCTTAGTGTGGCATCTTTCACTTTAGAGGGGATATCGTATATGATTCCTCCCAGAACAAACAAGAACAAAACAAACCAGGCGGGACAAGGCTGCTGAGTACAGTACTTCTCTGCGTGTTGCTACTACCCTTAAAATTCACGAAGTTAAAATAAATAATAATATTTAAAAATCAGGAAGTGTCTTAGCTTCTATGAGTTTGAGTTTTTGATTCCTAGTAGCCTTATTGGCTCACTTAATTATACCTAGTTCACATTAATTATAGTGTTCCTCAGCATTGGTTGAATAGTTATATACGTGAGAAACATCCAAATAGAAAACTGAGCTAAGAGTGTAAGTAGGAAATTCAAAAAAGATTCAAGCCTGGATTTTTTGGCAGGAATACATCCTGGACTGTGTTTCCTTTCATTTGGAGTCATGCAGCAACTGTGATAAGTCTGATCAAGTTCAGGAACTTCAGTGTGGTCAGTCCATTAGAACAGTCCCCATCAGGGGTTCACTTAATGGTTAATAGTCATCTCTTACATCTGTTATTTCACTTTAGGTTGCACAGTGGGGTGGTTCTATCACCTCTTCTTTAATTAGTAGCTGGAATGTTTTTAAAATTTTTTTTTTCCTTATCAGCAACTTAGTTATCTTGTGTAGAGTTGATATAAAAAAGATAGGGTAAATGCTTTATTCTTTCTCTTTATTAATTTCTGGCTACTGAGCACATGAAAGGTGGCTTGTCCTATCTGAGATGTATTATAAGTGTAGAACACACACCAGATCTCAAAGACTTCATGTGAAAAGAGAATGTAAAATATCCCACGAATTATTTTTATTCTGACTAGATGTTGAAGTGATAATATTTGGAATATATTCTGTTAAATTTAACTTTATCCATTTCTTTGTAGTTTTTAAAAAATGTAACTACTAGAAAAAATTGCAGGACTGGCTGATTAGCTCAGTTGGTTAGAGCATGGTGCTGATAACACCAAGGTCCAGGGTTTATCCCTGTATCAGCCAGCCACCAAAAAAAATAAAAAATAAAAAAAATTGCATAGGTGGCTCACATTTGCAGCTTAAATTCTATTTCAGTTGGGCAATGGGGTTCCAGAGACCATCAGGGAGCGTCCAGCAACCCCACCCCATAGAATCCAATAAAGGGAACATGAGAAACACACACACATACACACACACCTCAAGGGAATCCTGAATCCAAGGAGAGTACACGTGCATCAATAAATTCTGCCCAATCCTATCATAGATCTGATCTCCCTTAGTCTGGCATGAGAATACATACACAAGTGTTGTCCTGGTTCCTGCCAATGCAATCACCTGGATCCTGAACCTCTTTCCCCATAAAAGTGTCTTCTCCAAGAGCAGAATTGTCACCCTGGACCATGCTGAGATTTGCTTGATCTTGGACTTTGAAGCTATCAGGAAGGGTACAGGGAGTGTCATAAATAGCACAGGTATCCCCTTGTGAGGCAACGGGCCCAGGTGAAGCCATGAAAATGGTTTCATGCAGGTGGAAGCCCATTTCCACGATCAGACTAGAAGGGGCTCAGGGAGACTTGGGGCTTAAAGTTCCTCAACTTCATCTGTTTTAACCAAAATCTCCATCTCACTTTTCAGGATGCCATTTCTTCCCAACCAGGGTCCTAATCTTAGCATAAGAAGTTTATGAAGTTGTGCACTTAGCCAGCTTCCCAGTCATGAAACTAGCGCATTTCTCTCTTGGTCATGACCCTCAGCTATGTCTGCCCTATGTCGATATGAGATAAAGGAACAGTTTAAGCCTAATATAGAAGCTTTCTAGGTTTTCATCTTGCCTCGAGTTAGGAGTCCAAGGCCTCAATTTTATCTGTCTCTTTTTGTAAGTTCTCCAGTGCAGCCAAAAGCAACTAGTCTGATATCATTTGGATATGTTTGTCTCCCCAAAGCTCATGTTTTCTTCTATGCACAGATATGATGGTTGTATCTACTACCAAAAGGGCTCAGAAAATGATGCCTTTTCCTTTTACTTTCTTAACTGGTAATTTATTTTGATAAGCTGAAAAGCTATTAGAAGCTCACAGAACTGAGGACCTGAAGTTGCACTGTGTGTTAAGTATGTATTATAACATCTATCCAGGGCCCATCCTGTTTTCTACTTAGTACTTCTCTTTTCCATCCCTCCCCTTCAAAAACACTTTTCCATTAAAATATACTTATTCTAATATATTTGGTATCAACACATGTAAAACTTTTTAAATAAAAGATTCGAGGGAACAGAGGCACATAGTCATGGGGACAATTGTTCTTCATTAATTCTTGCCGTCTTCTCCCCTGAATGAGGTTCAGGCATACATGCAGCAAGTTTGTTTGCTATGCCTCCCAATAGGCTGAAGAGAAACAGTCCTGGTGGGGACAAAGCTCCATGTGACGACTCAAGTCTGGGAAATCTCCTCTCCTTCCATATCCCAGAAGACAGAATTATCCTAACGGACCCAACACTACTGAGACATGTCACAGTTTCTGCGTGAATCAAATACATGGACACTCCTGAAGTTTCAAAGCAAAACCTAGAATTATGAACATAAGCTGCAAAGTGCTTTGGAATGACTTGTATTGCCTGAGACGTGCGTGGGTGTCCAGCAAATCACGGCCCTGCCTCTGACTTATTCAGAAGAGGAGGTATTAGAAACACCACTTGGGATCACCAAGGGAGCTAGAAGCCTGACTCTTTGGGCTCTTACCCAAAGTCTACTTGACCCAGAGTTCCAACAAAGGTGGTCAGCTCACTTCTCAGATCAGAAGTAGCAGATTGGCGGGGGATGGGAGCTGGCAACCAGAGGGAGGCACACTGTGGACAGTGAGAAGCGATCTCCATGAGAGGTTCAGGGCTTCAAAAGTGGAAATGAGTTCAGATCACGTAGGTCAAGAATGTGAAAAGAGTGATTAATCGTGGTTCAACATGAGCTCTGAAGAAACGTGGCTTAACCCTTAAAGCACCTGTTGCACTTAAGAGGCCAGCCCTGTAGGGAGCTGTTAGAGAACTGCCATATGTAATGTGGTGAGTCCTCTTAACTCGACTGAGAGAGCGCAACTCTGAACTGTTTATAAATCCCTCACTGGATGACTTCTCTCATTCTGCCCTCTGAAGCACAGCCACAGTGCTGACTCTGCGGGAAGCCAGCACAGAGGTGTGGAGCGTCAGCCTTGGAGCCTGGATGCCAGTTCTGACACCAACGGACGGGCTATGCGGCCCCCTGCTAAATGCTCTCTTCTTGTTTATGAACCTGGATGATCATATCTGCCCTATCTAGGAGTCACGACATGGTGGTGAGTATCAAGTGATAACTGAGACGTGAATAAGCCTCGCAGCCTGAATGCAAAAAAACCACAAAACACAAGTCCTTGTGTCCTGAGGAACTGACTAAGGCATCACCCGCTCCTTCTAATGAGGCTGACCTTGCTTCATTCTCCAGATGCTGTGATCTCCCTCAGTGCAAACTCTCCTTTATAGGAGTAGATAATATGACTTGCCAATGACTAGCGGTCTCTGAAGACACAGGGGAGAATCTGAGCAAAGAGCCCTTGCTAAGTTCCCCCAGGTATGACTGCTAGGTCATTTGTCCAGTCTAAGCACAAAAATACTCACGTTTCCTTGTTTCTTGGGTCGTCATTTCCTTATGAAGGCTCCTGCATCATGTAAAATTTATATTAAATAAATGTGTATTTTCTTTCTTATTAATATGTCTGTTGTTATAGGGGACTCGGCCATAAACTTAGCAATAGGTGGAGAAAAGAAATCTTTCCTCCCCTGCAGTAGTAACAACATTGAGCAACCAACACCGACTTAAGAAGGATTGTCCTGCAGAACCGAAGACCTAACTGTCACCAGAAGGCAAGAGAACAGCCTCCTGGGGGACTAAAAACCAGCATATGCTGCGCCCACCAAATGCAGCCCAACCAGCAGCTGCGCTTTTGAATTGGTTTGAACTAATTAAAGTGAGAACGAAAATAAACGTTGATCAATGTCATGGCTAGCACAGGTAATGTTGCCCGCCAAGATCTGGCCCACATGCAGGCAAGAGGGTAGCTGAGACTTCCATCTAGCAGAGAGTACTCTTCAGCATGTAACCGGTGCCTTCCTCTGGCTGAAAATGAAAGTCTCGTGTCCATTTCCATTTCTTACGTTCGTCCTGACTATGAACACGACTCCGCCATCAGTAGACGAGCTATCCATGAGTTCTGACTTTCAGACCAAGGAAAGCAGCTGGGTCTCTGTCTAGCCTTCTGGCCTCATTTTTGTCTCATTTAATCTTATTCCATCTCCTGACTGTCCCACTAGGAGTCCCGTTCTTTGAATCATGATGAGTATATACTACAATCTTAATGACCTCTGACTTTCTGTCCCCAAAGATCCCCTTCTCCACTAGCTCTTCCAGGAGGACACAAGCTCTATGCACACTCTTTGAGGCACAGGGACTCGTGACTATGGCTCATCTGAATAGGAAACAGTGTGAAACTATGAGAACGGGTGGAGCCCTCGTATTCCACCCATGAGAATTAGGAGATTTCTCCACGGTTCAGCTCAGTCGTTCAGGAAAATAACATATTGGCATAGCTAAGTAAATGCTGTTTATGTTTTGAGTGTATTCACATATATACATAGTCCGTTCAAATATACATAACATGTTTGAGGGATTAAATGTTGAGTTATTTGGGTTTACAGTCTCCAAAGTCAGCAGAACAAATGTATTTCTCTTTAACATTAGTATTACAAAAATGCACTTTCCAAAGGGAAAGAATTCAAGGTTCCCACAGTTCCTTTATAGTAAGGAATTTGATGTACTTCACTCAGAAAAAGAATTCTGTGTGAATTAAAGAGATGGCATTGCTGTTTAGAACACAATGTCTCAAACTCTTAAATGCCAAATGCTTAATGTTTTCCCTGCTGGTTTTATACTGCAATTAATTATAAAAGAGGGCAAATACTTTGAATCAAGTCAAAGACATCTGTGCATAAAAAGTATGGTTTTTTTGTTTGTTTGTTTGTTTGTTTGGTGGCTGCCCGGTACAGGGATCTAAACCCTTGACCTGGCGTTGTCAGCACTATGCATACCCAAGTGAGCTAACTGACCAGCCGAAAAGTATGATTTTCAGCAAACTTATATTTTCTTAGAAATCAGTACAAATATATCTAAAAGTAACTTTTAAAAATTTTACTAAAAATGTTATATTGGGGGGCTGGCCAGTTAGATCAGTTGGTTAGAGCATGGTGCTAATAACACCACAGTCCAGGGTTCAATCCCTGTAGTGGCCAGCTGCCCACCCCCCCCAATTTTTTTTTAAGTTATATTGGGGATAATATTTCTAAAGCAACTACCAATGTACTTTTTTTTTTCTTTCTTTCTTTTTTTTTTTTTTGGTGGCTGGTCGGTACAGGAATCAAACCCTGGGCCTTGGTGTTAGCATCACGCTCTAACCAACTGAGCTAACCAGCCAGCCTTGTTGTACTTTCTTTCTCAGTACTTTAAATTATCTTCTTCCCTTTCTGCTCTTAAGGCTGAGCCATGGGGCTTATTGCAGTTACTGCATAGAACAAGGAATCCCATAGGAAGGAGAGAGGGAGTAAAGCATAGGGAGTCTCACTGGAAGGCAAAATGAAATAGAAGCTCTTAGGCCAGGCAGAGAGATTTTAGGTGGAAAGAGAGATGGGTGAAAATGCTTCTGAGTCCCTCAGAAGCAGAATGCTTGGCAGGTGTCAGGGACTGGGGACTCAGCAACTGTAGCCAGAACAGAACTCCCAGAGCTAAGACTAGATTAGTCATGAGGGAAGACAAGCCGCTCTCCCAATGCCATGAAGCACCCCCCACAAAAAGATCATTTTTAAAAAACGAGCATAAATATGACACTTTATACGTGACATATGTAAACATATGACAAGGCCCTCAACCTCATTAATCAATAAATGCAAGTTAAAATGACAATGAACTCCTGCTACTCACCTGCCATGACAGCCAAAGTGAGAAGACTAACAGCATACCTCTGGCGGGGGCGTAAAATAGCACAACCACTTGGAAAACTGCTTGGTGGCCTCTATCCAAATTGAACATAAGCAAACCCTACACCCAGCAACTCAACTGCCGGACATGTGTCCAACAGAAATGCACACACCTGTCCACCAGACGGCATACAGGGAAGAGTTTCTATTAGCGTATTCGTAATATGAAAAACTGCATGCTGCCTGTGTGCCCGTCAGTAGTAACATGGATAAACAGCTGTGGGGGTCACAGTCACAGCACAGGATGCCACTAGACAGCAATGCAATGAAGAGACCCCGACTACGTGCAGCAGTAACGGATGCGTCGCACAGACGTAATTATGATTAAAAGATGCCAGGCACAAAATACCATGCAATATGTGATTCCATTTACATAGATTTAATAACAGGAAAATGACTCTACAGTATCATAAGTCTGGATAGATGGTCACCCTCTGGGGGGTGGTGAGAGGCTGTAATGTCCCCTTCCCGCTGGCTACACATGTGTGTCCACCCTGCGAAGCTTCCTTCCACTGCACACTCATGACTTGTGCACTTGACTATGCATGACGCTCTGTCTTTAGCTTATGCTTAATATATACGATACTTTAATAGAAACTTCAACAATAAGAGCAGCTCGGTATCTTCCAATTTAAAATGGTCTCTTTCAGATGAATGACCCCCCTCCAGCAACAACTCCCTTTAGCAAAACAGAGAACTCATGATTATCATGAAACCATTTATTTAAAAATATTAAGAATGCTGCATATGGCACTCCTCTTGGCAATGTTAAATTAAATTAATAACAATTAAGTTAATTAAGTTAAATTGTATCCAACTGCAGTAGGTTATAATACATGTTTTTTCTTTTCTTTTTATATTTTTGGTTTTGTTTGTATTTTTGGTGTCTGGCTAGTACGGGGATCTGAACCCTTTACCTTGGTGTTATTATTACCATGGTAATATTATTGTTACCATGCTCCAACCAGGCAAGCTAAACCAGCCAGTCCTATAATAATACAAATTTAAAACATAACACCACATACCTATGACAACCATCTCCTGCTTTATATATTGTTTTGCAATCACTTAAAATCAAGAATGCAGTTGGCTGCAAGTAACAATGATTCCAAAGTGCGACCATCTCACCTGTCAGGAGGTCTGGGACGGTGGTCTCAGGTTAGTGGCACTGCTTAGTGATGACACCGGGACTCGGCTCTTTCTTGTGCACAGTTATTAGCAGATTGCTGTGCCACCCGATGGTTGCCAGCTGGCTGCTGCCATCCGAGCATCTCATCCACTCATGGGAAGAAAGACAAAGGTAGTAAAGGGGCAGCATTCTGCTCTGCTCCACCTGTGCTGTCCTTACTTAAAATCCAGAATGCAAATTCTCCCTAGAACTCCTTCTCAGCAGACTTCTACTTCTATTTCATTGGCAAGAATTTGATTACATAGCCGGTGCTGGCTGCAGAAGAAGCTAGAACATTTAATATTTAGCTTTCTGGTCTGTGTCGTAGAGGAAGGCAAGAAGAAAGGGGTAGTGAGATGAACCAGTTTACAAAGATGGCCACTGTCTGCGTGCCATTTTTCCTGCTTTTCAAAATTTAACAGGATGTTATAAATCTTTCTTTATGATACCCTAGCACTCTCCCATTCTAGAACCCTCAAAACCTCAACATCTCAGATACGAAAAGTGCTCCTGAGGAGCTGGATTCTGTCCTTCGGGGGACAGCATTCTCTGTTCGTGCGCATCAGAGCGGCATCACGTTTGTTTTCACAGACATGGGATTGTCCTGAAGACCAGCCAAACAGCACGTACTCCAAGAGTGGCAGATGGGGCCGAGGACTCATCAGCGTCAGAACGTGCCTCCATTCACAGTGTGGGCCCTGTAGATAATTGTCACTGTGTCTTTTGTTCAGGAACCAAGGACAGATGCCGTACCCAAACGCCACGTCAGCTGCCCCTGCCTTTGTCGCCACTGTCTCAGCATCCCAGCCCCTTCTGCACCCAGGTAAGCTTTATGCTTGCTGAAAAGGTTTTTAATCAATCCATAAATTAAGCCCACGTTTACTGTGACTCAAACCCAAACTGCTAACTACCGCTGTTTATCTAACTTTAAAGCTATCCACCTGGGCCAGTTTGTATCTAGTCACATTAATATCCAGTTAGTTACCATGATGAGAGCTTCAGGAGAATAGCTACTCATCTTTTAATGGGAAACTAAAATAGATTTTTCTGTAAAAAGGATTTTTTGAAGCCCATAATGCTCTTTTAAGGAAAAGTCCTTGTTTTAAGTATTTTCCTTATGTCACAAAATTTGGCACAGCCCAAAGTGTGTAAATGTCCTCTTATAAATTTATCTGCAGCCCACTGTGGTCAATGAACGTGTTCATGAAAACCATTCCCTAACATTGCATCCAGACTTTGTGAGATCTGATGGCTTTAATTCCAGGTTGGTGCTAGGGGTCTTGGCTCTGATGGGCTCTGCTCTCAGAAGGACAAGAAAACTTGGAGGAGTCATTAAAAATTTTGTACCTCAGTGACACCTATAAAATAAGCCTAGCAGGCTAAATGGTTAAATGTTTAAGAAAGACTGACCATGCTGTGTAGCCCTCAACGAAGGACTCTAGCGCACCTAGAGCTTGTGCACTTAGCTCCAGGCAACAGGGACAGGCTCTCCCCTGGTCTCAGCATTACAGGAGTTGTCTGTCCCACCGTGAAGCCAGACCTCATTGTAGAAGAGCAGAAACACTCCCCAGGTCACCTCTACAGTCACAATCTTTGACTGGTGGCTTTCAGCAACATGGAAGTGACTAAGAACCTCTCCCTGACCATACTTTGGTTGGCTCCTCTGAGTCTTCTTTCCAGCTAGGCTGAGACCCTGGCCCTGTCCTGTCTTGATGTCATTCCCCACCTCTGATATCAGGCCGCCCTTGATATCTGACTGAGTTCTTCATCCCCACCTCTGATATCTAAATCCTGGGCCTGTTTTCAGGAAGAATACTATTAGGCCAGTTTAGCAAAAATCCCCCTAACCTTGATGTCTCCTCTTAATAGTTTTCCATCCACTGACCTTGCTGTGGATTGAATGTCCTCCAGAATTCACTGAAGCTTGACCCCATTGTAACAGTGTTAAGAGGGTTGATGCATTGTCTGTTTCTATTGCTTAAACAAAATACTTGAAACTGGGTACTTTGTTAAGAAAACAAAATTTATGGGCTTTAAAAGGAGAGCACATGACAGTCTCTCTCTGCTACACCATTTTCTGCCATATGAGACCCCTGCATTGCTGTAAAGCCACTACCAAAGAAGACCCTCACTAGACGCATCCCTGGACTTTGGACTTCCTAGACTCTGAAGCTGTAATGAAATGCAGACTCAAATATGTTAACGGATTTGTCCAAGGTCACATGATAGACCCCTGAGTCACCACCAATAACCCTCACCAAATAAACTCTGGATTTCCCAGCCTCAGAAACTGAAACACTAATAGAAGCAATTATCACCCCAAAGAGTATGTGGTACAGCAGATAGAGCCTGGACTCTTGAATCAGAAGAAGAATATCCTCGACTTCCGGTCAGGATGGCGGAGTAGACGGCCCCTAGCATCATTCTCTCCCACAAATCAGCCAATTTACAACTATAAAAACATAACATCAAGTGCATACAGAATGGGGAGATGTCCAGTGGGGGAGGCAGAAGCTCCGTGGAGACCACATGCCCTGCATGGATGCTGTCGCATGATCCAGCAGATAGGCTTCACAGCCACCACTCGGCTCCATTCCCAGCCCAGCCCAGTGCACATGGAGTGGGGAGACGTCCAGCAGGGGAGGTGGAGGCTCCGCAGAAAACACACACCCTGAAGGGCTGCCACTGCGCAATCCAGCAGGTAGGCTTCACCTCAGGCACCTGGCTCCATTGCCAGCCCGGCCTAGTGTGCACGGAGCAGGGTGATGTCCGGCAGAGGAGGCAGGAACTCCGTGGGGACCACACCACCACTGCAGGATCTAGCAGCCCGGCCCAGTGCACGCAGAGTGGGGAGACATCCAGTGGGGGAGGCAGAAGCTCCGCAGAGACTGCACACCCTGTGGGGGGGCCACCGCTGCACGATCCAGCAGCAGGTAGGCTTCACTGCTGCCACTCGGCTCCATTCCAAGCCTGGCCCAGTGTGCACGGAGCAGGGAGACATCCAGCAGGGGAAGGGGAAGCTCCGCAGAGACCACACACTCTGCAGTGCCTCCATGCATCCCAGCAGCCTGGCCCAGTGTGTGCAGAACAGGGAGACATCCAGCAGGGGAGGTGGAAACTCGGCAGAGACCACACACCCTATGGTACCACCCTGTGACCTAGCAGCCCGGTCGAGTCCAAGCTGACCAAAAAGGTGGCTCCCCGGAGAGGCCCAAGACCCGAGACAACCACACACACAAGGCACTACTGGCCAACTGAGCAGTCACTGAGATAGCCATACCAAAGTGGCACCCCAGCAACATCTTAGTCAGAAAATAGTGTCAAACCCGTGGACTGTGAAACCCCCTGCCACAATGAATAAACATCAAAGAAAAGATACCAGAAATACGAAAAATCAAGAAAGTACACCACTAGAGGGTAATAACTCTCAAGCTCTGGACCCTATAGAACAAGAAGCCCTTGAAATGACTGACAAGGAATTTTGAGTGATAATTCTAAGGAAACTGAATGAGATACAAGAAAACTCAGCTAGACAACATGATGAAATGAGGAAAAGTATACAGGACCTGTAAGAAGAAATGTACAAGGAAATCAATGCCCTGAAAAAAAATGTAGCAGAACTTGCCGAAGTGAAGAATTTATTCTGCAAAATAAAAAACACAATGGAGAGTTTAACCAGCAGGCTTGCAGAAGTTGAAGAGAGAACCTCTGAACTTGAAGATGGGCTGTTTGAAATAACACAAGCAGACAAAAAGAAAGAAAAAAGAATCAAAGACATTGAAGAAAATCTGAGAGAGATATCAGACAACCTTAAGTGCTCAAATATCCGAGTCATGGGTATTCCAGAAGGGGAGGAAAACAGAGATTGCATTGAAAACATATTCAACAAAATAGTGGCAGAAAACTTCCCAGGTATAGGAAAAGTCACAGATCTTCAGATCCAGGAAGCTCAATGATCTCCAAACATATTCAACCCAAAAAGGCCTTCTCCAAGACATGTTATAGTCAAATTGGAAAAATTCAGAGACAAAGAGAGAATCTTAAAAGCTGCAAGAGAGAAGTGTCAAATCACCTATAAGGGAGCCCCAATCAGGCTAACATCAGACTTTTCATCACAAACCCTAAAAGCTAGAAAGGAATGGGATGATATATTCAAAATATTAAAAGACAAAGATTGCCAGCCAAGAATACTCTACCCTGCAAGGCTATCCTTCCGAAATGAAGGGCAAATAGTATATTTCTCAGACAAACAAAAACTGCAGGAGTTCACTACCACACGACCACCCTTACAATAAATCCTCAAGGGAGTACTGGGTTTGGTTCCTGAAAAATAACTACCACTGCCATAAAAACCCAAGAAAAATCAAAACCCACTAGTATAATAAAAATGGCATTCATGAAAAGAAAACAAACAGACAAAAACGTTATGTACAACCTAAGGAACCAACAAACACAGAAACCAAACAGTAAATCAGAAAGCAAGGAACAAAAGACACCTAAGACAACCAAACAACCAATAAAATGCTAGGAATAAATCAACACTATTCAATAACAACTCTTAATGTAAAAGGCTTAAATTCCCCAATCAAAAGACACAGACTGGCTGACTGGATTAAAAAGGAGGACCCAACTATATGCTGCCTACAAGAGACACACCTCACCCATAAAGATTCACATAGACTAAGAGTGAAAGGATGGAAAATGATTTACCATGCAAACAAGAAGAAAAACGAGCTGGAGTAGTTATTCTTATATCTGACAAAACAGACTTTAAACTAAAAACCATAAAAAGAGACAATGAGGGACACTACTTAATGATAAAAGGACTGATGCATCAAGAAGACGTAACAATCACAAATATGTACGCACCCAATGTTGGAGCAGCCAGATTTATAAAACAAACTCTATTAGACCTAAAGAAGGAAATAGACACTAATACCATAATAGCAGGGGACCTGAACACCCCACTGTCAATATTGGACAGATCATCTAAGCAAAGAATCAGTAGAGAAACACCAGATCTAAACAATACTCTAGACCAGTTGGACTTGGCAGATATCTACAGAACATTCTATCCAACAACCTCAGAATATTCATTCTTCTCATCAGCACATGGATCATTCTCCAGGATAGATCACATACTAGGTCAAAAATCAAGTCTCAACAAATTCAAAAAAATTGGAATTATCCCATGTATCTTCTCAGACCACAATGGATTAAATTAGAAATCAATAACAAATGAAATTCTGGAAACTATACAAACACATGGAAATTAAACAGCATTCTACTTAATGACATATGGGTCCAAGAAGAAATCAAGCAGGAAATCAAAAAATTTATTGAAACTAATGAAAATAATGATACAGCATACCAAAACCTGTGGGATACTGCAAAATCAGTACTAAGGGGGAAATTTATTGCATTAAATGCTCACTTTAGAAGAATGGAAAGATGGCAAGTGAACTACCTAACACTTCACCTTAAAGAACTAGAAAAACAAGAACAATCCAAACCTAAAGATAGCAGATGGAAAGAAATCAGTAAGATCAGAGCGGAACTTAATGAAATTGAAACCCAAAAAACAATACAAAAGATCAATGAATCAAAAAGTTGGTTTTTTGAAAAGATAAATAAAATTGACAAACCATTAGCATGGCTAACAAAAAAAAAGAAGAGAGAAGATTCAAATAAAAAAATTAGAAATGAAAAAGGCGATATTACAACTGATTCATCTGAAATACAAGGAATCATTCGAGACTACTATAAACAACTATACGCCAACAAAGTTGAAAATCTGGAGGAAATGGATAAATTTCTGGACACACACAAGCTCACAAAACTGAGCCACGAAGACGTAGAAAATCTGAACAGACCAATAACAATAAAGGAGATTGCAGCTGTTATCAGAAAGCTCCCAACAAAGAAAAGCCCAGGACCAGATGGATTCACAGCAGAATTTTACCAAATATTCAAAGAGGAATTGATACCGATTCTTTACAAACTATTCCAAAAGATTGAAACAGACGCAAATCTCCCAAACTCATTCTATGAAGCAAGCATCATCCTGATACCAAAACCAGGTAAAGATATAACCAAAAAAGAAAACTACAGGCTGATATCCTTGATGAATATAGATGCAAAAATCCTCACTCAAATACTAGCAAACAGAATACAGAACACATACATGAAATTATTCACCACGATCAAGTGGGATTCATCCCAGGGATGCAAGGTTGGTTCAACATATGCAAATCAATAAATGTGATACACCATATTAATAAAATCAAACACAAGGACCATATGATCATCTCTATAGATGCTGAAAAAGCATTTGATAAAATTCAACATTCATTCATGACAAGGACCCTCTATAAGTTAGGTATAGAGGGAAAGTATCTCAACATAATTAAAGACATATATGATAAACCCACTGCCAATATCATCCTGAATGGGGAAAAGCTGAAAGCTTTTCCTTTAAGAACAGGAACTAGACAAGGATGCCCACTCTCACCACTCCTATTCAACATAGTGTTGGGAGTACTAGCCAGAGCAATCAGAGAAGAGAAGGAAATAAAGGGCATCCATATTGGAAAAGATGAAGTCAAACTGTCCCTGTTTGCAGATGACATGATCCTATATATCAAACAGCCTAAAGCCTCTACAAAAAAACTCTTGGAGGTGTTAAATGATTTCAGCACAGTAGCAGGATACAAAATCAACACACAAAAATCAGTAGCATTTCTATTCTCCAATAGTGAACATGCAGAATGGGAAATCAAGAAAGCTTGCCCATTTACAATAGCCACCAAAAAAATAAAATACTTATGAATTGAGTTAACCAAAGATGTGAAAAATCTCTATGAGAACTACAAACCACTGCTGAGAGAAATTAGAGAGGATACAAGAAGATGGAAAGATATCCCATGCTCTTGGATTGGAAGAATCAACATAGTGAAAATGTCCATACTACCCAAAGTGATATACAAATTCAATGCAATCCCCATCAAAATTCCAAAGACATTTTTCTCAGAAATGGAAAAAACTATCCAGACATTTATATGGAACAATAAAAGACCACGCATAGCCAAAACAATGCTGAGCAAAAAAAATAAAGCTGGAGGCATAACACACTACCTGACTTTAAACTATACTACAAAGCTATAATAACCAAAACAGTATGGTACTGGCATAAAAACAGACACACTGACCAATGGAATAGAATAGAGAATCCAGAAATCAACCCACACACCTGCAGCCGTCTGATCTTTGACAAAGGCACCAAGCCTATACACCGGGGAAGAGACTGCCTCTTCAGCAAATGGTGCTGGGATAACTGGATTTCAATATGCAGGAGAATGAAACTAGACCCATACCTCTCACCATATACTAAAATCAACTCAAAATGGATTAAAGAATTAAATATACACCCTGAAACAATAAAACTTCATAAGGAAAACATAGGAGAAACACTTCGGGAAGTAGGACTGGACACAGACTTCATGAATGTGACCCCCAAAGCATGGGCAAACAAAGGAAAAATAAACAAATGGGATTATATCAAATTAAAGAGCTTCTGCACAGCAAAAGAAACAATTAACAGAGTTAAAAGACAACCAACAGAGTGGAAGAAAATATTCGCAAAATATACATCTGACAAAGGATTAATATCCAGAATGTACAAGGAACTCAAACAACTTCACAAGAAAAAAAAACAAGCAACCCAATTAAAAAATGGGCAAAAGAGCTAAGTAGGCATTTCTGTAAGGAAGATATACAAATGGCCAACAGACATCTGAAAAAATGCTCAACATCACTCAGCATTCGGGAAATGCAAATCAAAACCACACTGAGATACCATCTCACCCCAGTTAGGATGGCTAAAATCCAAAAGACTCTGAACGATAAATGCTGGCGAGGTTGCGGAGAAAAAGGAACTCTCATACATTGTTGGTGGGACTGCAAAATGGTGCAGCCTCTATGGAAAATGGTATGGAGGTTCCTCAAACAATTGCAGATAGATCTACCATACAACCCAGCTATCCCACTGCTGGGAATATACCCAGAGGAATGGAAATCATCAAGTCGAAGGAATACCTGTTCCCCAATGTTCATCGCAGCACTCTTTACAATAGCCAAGAGTTGGAACCAGCCCAAATGTCCATCATCAGATGAGTGGATATGGAAAATGTGGTATAGCCACACAATGGAATACTACTCAGCTATAAAAACGAATGAAAATACTGCCATTTGCAACAACATGGATGGACCTAGAGAGAATTATATTAAGTGAAACGAGTCAGGCACAGAAAGAGAAATACCATATGTTCTCACTTACTGGTGGGAGCTAAAAATAAATAAATTCACACACACACAAAAAAAAAAAACTGGGGGGGGGGAGAAGACATAACAATTACAATTCCTTGAAGTTGACACGACAAGCTAACAGAAAGGACATTGTTGGGAGGGAGGGGTAGAGGGAGGAGGGAGGGAAGTTTCGGTAATGGGCCACAATAATCAACCACATTGTATATTGACAAAAAAAAAAAAGAAAGAAAGGAAACAAAATTTATTGCTTACAGTTTCAGAGGCTGGAAGTCCAAAGTCCAGGGAGCACATTTGGTGAAGGCCTTGGTGGTGGTGAGAGTGACCCAGGGGTCTCACATGGCAGAAAATGGTAGAGCCGAGAGAGACATAGCTCCTCATTCACGCTCCTTTTAAAGCTCTCAGAACCACGCCCCTGACCACCACTATTAATCCATTCACTACAGCATGGTCCTACAATCTAGTCACCTCTTCAAGGACCCACCTTTCATTACCATAATAAGATTTCCCACCCTCAACCATTAAAGTGGGGATTTAAGCTCCAGTGAGATGAGGAGGGGGTACCCAACCTGCGGCAGTGGAAAATTCAATTATGGTGTTTGAAAGGTGAGGCCATTGAGAGGTGATTGAATTGTAAGGACTGTGCCCTGGTGAGTGGATTAACCCACTCATGGAGTAATGGGTTAGTGGCTTAATGAGTTATCAGTGTAGGGGCCAAGGGAAGACATCCCCTTTAACCCTCTGAAGTTTCTCTGAAAAATCACCTGATAAACACAGATTAATATGACGCAAAGGCATAACAGATTTTATTATATCATAGTTTTACATGACACAGGAGCCTGCAGAATGAAGACCTAAAGATATAGGGGAAATAGTCCATATTTATGCTTAGGTTCAATGAAGCAGGCATAGCCATGTAGAAACGGGATTGAGTAAGAAAGATGTGATCTAATGCTCATAGACTGAGAGGGGGAGCCCAGCAAGGCCTGTCTGTCTGTGCGGCATTCCTTCCTCCACGGTACGGGGCAGGACCCTTTCTTACCACCTACAATCAAACAAGTAGGTCAGGGAATTTCTTTACGTCCAGCTCCAAGACAGAAAGGCAGAGGAGAAGATAAGAGCATGTCTATGACCCGCCTTGGGGAAGAGGGATTCTAGTTTCTATCACCTGCCTCAGGGGAGGATGAGGCTGAGAAACAAAGGGCACGGGAAGGTCAGGGGAAAACTTTGCTTTTGAGGCTGCTTCTGGGGCCTTCACTTTGGGTTCTCACTTTCTAGGCCGGCCCCAACATCAGCAAGGTATCACATGGTGAGAATGGACTAAGCAAGAGTGCTAAGCTTCTCACTTGCTATCCTTAAAAAGCCGTCAGAACCACGCCCATGACAACCTAAACCATCAACCCATTACCCCATGACTGGATCGATCCATTAGTGAGCGCACAATTCTGGAGATACAATCACCTCTTAAAGGCTCCACCTTTCAAATACCATGATCGGATTTCCCACCCTTTTAACATTGTTACGATAAGGATCAAGTTTTCAACACGTGTACTTTTGGGGTACATATTTAACCCACAGAAGGATAGGTATGTGACCTGGGTTTGACGCACTAGATGTTCTCTCTAGTAACCTGCATCTTGAGAGAAAGGTGTGAGCATGGAAGAAACGTGTGTTTCATCTAGCCCAGTGGATGCTAGCAGGCCCTGCCCCTAGCTGATTTTACTCGCCTCTTGAGAGCTGGGTTTTTTCTGCACATTTTCATGCTTGTGTCTCCAGTCTTGTGTTTTATGGCTAGACTACACAGCAGCCACACCTTGAAATCTCCATGGCTTATAATCACTGCTGCCTCATCCTCCACTTCTATGACAAGTTCCTCCTTGTGGTCATTCAGGGATCCAGGCTCCATTTCAACATATACTTCCATGATCACAGAGGCAGGGAAAGAGAGTGCGGCAGCCCCACGCAGCTCGTAAGGGGCCCCCAGCAGCGATGTGTGTCAATACCTCCCCTTTCTCATTGGCTAAAGAAAGCCAGGGGGCTACAAATTGAGGTCAAGCGGGGGGAGGGATGTGTAACTCTTCTGCAGAGGGATGCTGACTCCAGGAACCAGTAATACAGCATATGCCACCAGGCAATCCATACTTGATGTGTATAACAACCTCAACACTTCAGGTGAATAGAAACCTGTTTGAAGCTGTCACAAGGGTCATGGTCTGATGGAGTTTGGATGTGTTGTCCCCTCCAAAACTCACCTGGAAATCTGATCCCCAATGTGACAGTGTTGGAAACTGAGTGAGTCATGGGGGCAAATCCCTCATGAATGGATTAATGCTCTCCCTGGGGGAAGGGTAGTGAGTGAGTTCTCACTCTGTTAGTTCCTGCGAGAACTGGTTGTTTAAAAGACCCTGGCACCGCCCCTGTCTCTCTCTTGCTTCCTCTCACCATGTGATCTGCTTGTACCCACCAGCTGCCTGCTGCTTTCCACCATGAGTAGAAGCAGCCTGAGGCCTGTGTCAGATGCAGCTGTCCCAGAATCGTAAGCCAAATAAACCTCTGTTCTTCATAAATTACCCAGTTCTAGGTATTCTGTTATAGCAACACAAAATGGACGAATACATAGTCCCTCACTTAGTTCCCAGAAATTATTGAATTTGCCAACCCTTTAAATAAAGGCACAGATGGGAACACTTGAAGAGAGACTGTTTTAATAACATGAGAGAGAACTGTGACTCTTTCCCTTAAACTTCTCCCAAAGGAAAGTGGATATTTATCTGAGTGTCTTTGAGGGAAAGGGGAAGTGACCACAAATTTGGTGGATATGGGGATGCTGCTTCTGAGCTAACACTGATTTCTAGGGACCCCAGGAACCATGGTTCACTAGATAGAGTTGAGCCATAGGGGGATCAAGTGATAAGTGGCATTTTGTACAGAATATGCTTCAAATTAGGTCCCAGTGGGATCCCAAATCCATTCAATGGTTATTTCCGAATTCTGATTGTTTAGTTCCAGAATCCCCACGTGAGCTTCCTGACGAATGTCAAGGCTATTAGTTGGATCCAGCAACAGGTTCTGGAGGAAGCCGACTATTTAGATAGTAAAACAAAAAGTGGTTCTACATCCCTTGGAGAGTCACAGAGCTTAGTCTCATCAACAACATCTTAAATAATACAAGCACTCGTGATTTTATTGATAAACTTCAAAAAAATAAAATTCTATATACCAAAAAATACACATCGTAAGTGAATAGCTCCAGGTAACACCACCCAGATGAGAAGATGTAACATTGCCAGCCCCCAGAAACCACCTTCATGCCCCTTCTCAGTGACTATGCCCCCAGCAGGTGACCACCATCCTGACTCCTAACAGCAGAGATGAGTTTTGTGCCTGCCTTCTTCATTTGACATTTGTGAGATTTGTTCTTGTTGCTCCAGATAGAAGTAGTTCATTCATTTTCATCATTGCATAATATTCTGTGGAACAAATATACTCTATCCATGCTACGGTTTGTGAACATTGGAATTATTTCCAGTTTAGGTCTATTAAGAGCAGTGCTTTAAGAAAATTCTTGCATAAGTCCTTTTGTGGACATATGTATACATTTCCATTGGGCATGTGACAAGGAGTGGAATTGCTGGGTCACAGGTGTATGTACCTTGAGCTTCAGCAGTTACTGCCAAACAGTGTGCTTTGTACACTGTCCCCAGCAGGATATGAGAGTCCCTATCTCTCCACATTCTCACTAACACAAGTTATTATAATTCTTTTTCTTTTCTATAATTATTTTTATTGTTAGTCATTGGGGGTAGGGCGGATTACATTGTGGCTTTAATTTGTATCTTCTTGATGCCTGATGAGATTGAGCACATTTTCCTATGCTTATTTCACATTTGAATATCGTCATTTGTAAAGTGCCTGTTCAGGTCCTTTTCCATTTTTCTATGGAGTTGTTTGTCTTTTTCTTATTGATTTTTAGGCATTCCATATATATTCTGGATGCAAGTCCTGTACTAGTTATACGTATTGTCAATATTTTCTCCTACTATGTACCGTGCTTTTTCACTCTCTTCATGATGTCTTTTTATAAGTCCAAATTCCTCAATTTAAGGTATTCCCAATTGCCTATCTGTTTCTTTATGGTTAATGTTTCTTATGACTTGTTTAAGAAATCTTTGTCAGTCCCAATATCATGAAGGCAGTCTCTTATCTCCTAGTCACTTTATTATTTTATCTTTAATGTTCAGATCTAGAGACCACCTGGAATTAACTTTTGTATATTGTAAGAGTAGGGTTCAAGATTTACTATTTCCCCATAGAATGCCCCATTGCCCTGGCACCAGCGGTGAAGAGACCATGAGCAGCGTGACACCCGGTGAGCAACAGTGTCTCCCACAGCACAAGTTAGGTGACCAGCATGTGGATCGACTTTTGGCCTCTCTCTCCTGCTCCTCTAGCTTTCTGTCTGTCCTTTAGACAACACCACACTGTTTTGTAACTGTAGCTGTATAGTGTCATTAACCAATAGTGTTAGTCCTCCAAATTTGTTTTTCTTCAAGATTGTCATGGCTATTTTTCAACCCTTTGCATTTTCATGTATTTTAGTATTAACTAGTCAACTGTCCCCCAACCCCCAAAAGAATTTCTGCTGAAATTTGTATTGGAAATGTATTGAATCTTAAGATTAGTTTGAGAACAATTTACATCTTTACAATATTGAGTCTTCCAATATGTGCATAGTATAAGCATGTGTTTAAAGATCTTACTTTATATTTATTTCTACATACTTAATTTTTTTGCTTTTTGAAATGCAATTTCCAAGTTATTGCTGATATAAAAATACAGTTACTTTGTTATATGATCTTGTATACAGTGAAATTGCTAGATTCACTTACTAATTCTAATAGTTTATAAGTTCTTAATTTTCTGCATACACAATTATGTCATCTGAAAATGATGGTTTTATTTCTTTTAATCCAATTCTTTTGCTGGTAATTTCTCTGTCTTTTCTTAGTCTAATGCACTAGGAAATCCAATGCAATGTTGAGGACCCACCCACCTTCACATAAGCCCTCACACATACATGCACACACACACATGCACACGTGCACACACACACATACACAGCACTTGCCCAGGCAAGCTACTCCTCCGAGGCCTCCTTGTTCCATATTCTCTCACAATGCTAGTAGCCAGGCTCATCTTTTCTGAGCAAGAGATGAAAAGATTATTCTCAGAGACACCTGTCCAGCCGAGAGAAACACCTAAAGATACTGAGAGTCAGAAGGAGGGGCCCTCCCTGGCGAAACCTGCTGGTCAGCGAGTCTCACTTGTGTGCACAGAGATTCCAGACATTTTAGTGCCCCATGTGGAATGTGGGTGGGCAGTCAAGGGTCATCGACTACCTGGAGAAAGTAACACCTAAAAGATAAACACAAACAGGAAAATAAAATATATGAAAAACAGAGACAATGTAGGGAGAAGAAAAGTTAATAAAAACCCTATTTTAATATCTTCAATTAAGAGAAAATATTGTATCCATCTTAACAAGAATTGGATGTCATTTTACAGAAGGAAAACACACAGGAAAGGTGGACACTTACAAATTTTTAAAAAATAGCTTGAAGTGAAAGTGCAATAGAAAAATTATTGCTAATATTTTTAGGCATGATAATGGCATTATGGTTATTTTTAAGAGTATCTTTTAGAGGTATGTGCTGAAGTATTTATTAATGAAGTGCTTCGAAGTCTGGGATTGGCCATGAGTTGTCATTGTTGAAGCTGGATTCTGGCTACCTAGGGTTAATTGTACTTTTTCCTTTACTTTTGTATAAGTTTGGAAATTTCCATGATAAAATTCTTATAAAAATTCAGTAGAAGACAAGTTTTTAAAACTTCTCCAAGAAAGTACGATGAAGGACAAAATTCGAAAACTTTCTAGATTAAAAGCTCATACTCAAGTTTACATGGAAATGCAAAAGGCTAAAAACACCCACAGATAGAGTAATACAAAGTTAAGAAAGAGAAAAAAGAATTTTTCAAGGAAATTATTGCAGATGATTTCTCTAGAACAGTGCTGTCCAATAGAAGTATAATGCAAACCAGCCTTATAACACCAAGGTCACAGGTTCGGAACCTTATACTGGCCACTGCCAAAAAACAAAACAAAACATGCCTTTCATTCCAGCCAGCCACTAAAAAAAAAAAAGAAAAAAAAGAAAGAAAGAAACATAATGCAAACCATATGGGTAAGTCTCCATTTACATTTTTAAAAGGAAAAAAAAAAGATAAAATTAATTTTAATAATATGTCTTATTTTGTTTGACCCAATATACCCAAAATCTTTTCATTTCAGCATGCAGCAAGAGTGCATTTCAAGGACTCAGTGGCACTTGTGGTACTGGCTGCTCTATTAAGACCAAAGAACATGAGTTCCCAAATTGGAAAGGTCTGATACGTAGCTTGAATGCCAAGTACAAAAACAAGGCACATCCTTATGATGTTTCTGGATGATGGGAACATTAACAGTTTTTAGAGAGGAATTAAAAAGCAATGACAGGTTTTACACTTCGTGAGGATCAAAATGACACCAGGTGTCTCAGCAGTGATGCTACAACCTGTTGACAATGGGTCCACACCCTCAAAACAGAGAAGAAATCACTTTCAGTCTTCCCATCTTTCATCAAATTAACCAAGTCTGGGGGTAGAATAAAAATTATTTTCTTATTTTTCAGAGAGGTCAGTCTTTAAAAATGTTACCTCCTCCGGCCGGCCCGTGGCTCACTTGGAAGAGTGTGGTGCTCATAACACCAAGGCCATGGGTTCAGATCCCTATATAGGGATGGCCGGTTAGCACACTGGCTGAGCGTGGTGCTGACAACACCAAGTCAAGGGTTAAGATCCCCTTACCGGTCATCTTTAAAAAACAACAACAACAAAAAGAAAACACTGCTCTAAAAAATAAATTTTATTAAATAACTGCAATCAGATCACATTACTCCCCTGCTCGATATCTCCCAAAGTAATCCAAACCATATTTGTCATTTTTTTAAAAAATAAGAAACATTTATTAGCAGAAATTACATATGGAGATTAGAAAACAATAGCCTCATTTTTGAGGTAACTTGATCACAGTATAAACTGAAGTTCCTATCATTTTAAAAAATCAACCTTATTAAGGTATAATTTAAATACAGCAAAATGCATCCATTATAAGTGCTTAGTTTGATAAGTTTTAACAAGTGTCATCATCCGTGCAATAGCAACGCCAATTCTGTCACCCCAAAAAGCTCCCCCTAGACCCAAGCAATTGCTTGTCTTATTTCTATAACTACAGATTAGTTTCGCTTGTTCAGAAACATCATGTAAATGAAATCGCACAGTCTGTAGTCTGTGTGTGGGCACAGTGTTTCTCATCCGTGTTACATTCCATTGTGTGGATATGCCACAGTTAGTTTATCACTCACATGCTGATGAATTTCGTGTTGTTTCCAGCTTGAAACTATTAGGACTGAAGAGAACATGAACACACATATACATTTTGCGGAAATAGGTTTTTATTTCTTTTAGGTAAATATTCTTAGAAGTGGAATTGCCGGGAATATGATAAATGCTTAACTTTACAAGAAGCCGGCTGACTGTTTTTCAAAGCAATTGAACTGTTTTTGCCTGAGCGTTCCAGTTGGCCCTCACCTCGCCACCCTTGGTGGTGTCAGTCTTGTTAATATCAGCTATTTTATTGGACGTACTGTAGTGTCTTGTAACTTTAATCTGCATTTCCTGAGGACCACAGATGTTGACTATCCTTTCACGTGCTGATTCCTGTGCTTACGTGTCTTCCCTTGTGAAATACCTATTCTGATCTTTTACCCATTTTTATAGTTCTGTTTTTAATTTTGTTATTGAAACATAATTGATTGTACATATCTGTGGGATACAGCATTGAATATCAATACCTGTGTGCCATGCGTGGTGCTCAAATCAGTATAATTACTATTTTATCATTACACAATGTAATCACTTTTTCTGAGGCCCTTTACCAATTTCTTGCTAGTTTTTTGTCTTGTCATTGAGTTACCGTTCCTCATGTCTTCTGCCTACAAGTCCTTGGTCAGATACATGAATTGCAAGTATTTTCTCCCAGTTTCTGGATTGTGCAATTTGATGATAACGTTCCTTGGTGTTGTTTTCTTTGGTTTATTCTCTTTGGGGTGTGCCTGACTTCTAGTAGGTTTACATTTTACATTTATGAAAAACAGCCATTATTTTAAAAAACGTTTTCTTTTTATCCCCCTGCTCTCTTCCTGGGACTCCATTTACATGTATATGAGACTGCTTGATTTTTGCCCGACAGAAAGTAAGGTTTTGATCATTATTTTTCACCTGTGCTTAAATCCATGTTTCTGTTTGGATAATTTTTATTGCCCTGTCTTAAAGTTGTTTTTTTTTTTTTTTCTTTTGCACTGTGTAATCTACTGCTAATCCAATGGTATTGCACTTTCCAAATCAAAATTTTTCATTTTATTTTTTAATAGTTTTCATTTATCTCTTCATTATGTTTATGTTTTTTAAAAAACCTTTCAACCTATATATAACAGGAACTTAAAAATTCTTGTCTGCTACTTCCATAATTTCTCTGATTTATGAATCTGTTTCAATGGACTAATTTTCCTCCTAATTATAGGTTACAATTTCCTGCTTCTTCACAGGCCTAGAAATTTTTATCAAATGCTGGGCATTGTAAATGTGACATTTTTGAATATCTGGATTTTGATATTTTCCTTTAAGGAGTATTGAGTTTTGTTCTGGCAGGCATTCAGTTAACTTGCAGATCAGCTTAATTCTTTCAAGGCTAGTTTTTAAGTTTTGCTACCTGCAAAGAATTGAAACAAAATCTCAACTTATAAAGCAGGCCTGGCTGGCCAGTTAATTCAGTTGGTAAGAGCATGGTGTCGATAACATCAAGGTCAAGGGTTAGGATCCCCTTACTGGCCAGCTGTCAGAAAGAAAGAGAGAAAGAGAAAGAGAGAGGAAGGAAGGAAGGAAGGAAGGAAGGAAGGAAGGAAGGAAGGAAGGAAGGAAGGAAGGCCTAAGACTCAACAAAAAACATAAACTCTACAAATGTGTACAAGCAAAGCTGTCTAAACTCAAACTACATTAACTTGTTCAGTCTCATATGTTCCAGAGTAAGATCACAAGCACACTGATTTATTAGTACCTCCTAAAGGACTCATGAAGACCTGGATACTTCCCCAATATTCATTTATTTATTTATTTTTACACAAACCCCACGTACAATTAATGTAAGATATACTTCCACAAACTTTAATATGAAGAAGGAGGTTGAGTGTATGAAGGCTCAGGATGCCTGGGTGTTTTAGTCTGTTTCTGTTGCTTATAACAGAATACCTGAAACTGGGTAATTTACAAAGAAATAAAATTTACTTCTTACAGTTTTGGCAGCAGGCGAGAATTCTACCACTGAACCACCAATGCGCGTTACTTCTTACAGTTTTGGAGGCTGGGAAGTCCAAAGTCCAGTGAATACATCTGGTGAGGGCCTGCTTATATAGTGACTCAGGGTATCACGTGGCAAGACTGGGTTGAGCAGGAGAGAGCTGACCTGCTCATTCACTCTCCTTATAAAGCCATCAGAACCACACCCATGACTCCATGAATAGACCCATCCATTCACAAGGGCACAGTCCTCACAATCTAATCACCTCTTAAAGGACCCACCTTTCAAATACCATAATTGGATTTCCCACCCTCTTAACACTGTTACAGTAAGGATTAAGTTTCTAATCCGTGAAATTTTGGGAGACACATTTAACCCACAGTGGTGGGCAAGATGGGGAAGAGTAGAAGAAAAATATGAGGGTACTTCCAGAAATTTGTGGAAAAATGGAATTAAAAGATAATACTAATTTTTCCATAGACAGTTTGAAGACCCTTGTACACAATGGGACATTGATTGAAGGAAGAAAGTAGTTGTGCTTTACTTTCATTTGTTCATTCATTCATTCATTCATTCAACAAATGAAATGAGTGGAAATGAGATGCTTAAATAACATCTTCAGGGAGCTGCCTAAGAAGTTAGATTCAGAAGTGAATGAATGAGAAAGAGGCAGCCATGAAAAGAGCTGGGGTCAAAGGCTTCTAGGCACAGGAACAACATTTACAAATCCTCTAAAGCAAGAAGCAGAGGTTGCAGTTGTTTTTTTAAAATGGCAGAAACTAGGGGATATTTATATGGTGATGAGAATGCTTTCGTAATGAGCCAGAGAGAGAAGTCTATGCTAGAGAGAATGGAAAGTGGAAAGAGCCAAGTCATTTAGGCATTCAGTAAATACTAAAGGACCCTACTGTGGTTTGAATGTTCCCCTAAACTCATGTTGAAACTTAATCCACAATATGATATTTGAAAAGTGGGACCTTTAAGAGGTGATTGGGTTGTGAGGACTGTGCCCTTGTGAATGGATTAATCCGTTCATGGACTAATGGGTGAATGGATGAGTGGGTTGTCACAGGAGGGGCACTGGTGGCTTCATAAAGAGAGCAAGTGAGCACATCAAAATGCCGTCTTGGCCAGCCCTCATTATGTGATACCCTGCATTGTCATGGGACTCTGTAGAGAGTTCCCACCAAGAAAAAGGCCCTCACCAGATGTGTCCCCTGGGCCTTGGATTTCCCAGCCTCCAAAACTGTAAGAAATAAATTTATTTCTTTGTAAATTGCTATTTGAGGTATTCTGTTTTCAGTGACAGAAATGGACTAATACAGACCTATTCAACATCCATTGTTTTGGCTGCTCAACATCCCTTCCTCCTTCTTAACATCACCCCAATTTTCTTAGGAGAAAGTACCTCAATGCCTAATCCATGCCCACTGTGTGAAGCATTGGTGGGATTCTGAATTAAGGTGCCTGCTACGTCCTAGAAAGGGACATGGCCCAACTATGTCAATTGGACTCTCTGTCCCCTCGCTTTGATTCCTGCCATTACTGAATGACTGATGTGGGATCGTTCCAGCTGCAGTCCTTGTAGGATTTGACTGATTTGTCCTTGTCAAGAGCTTCTCTGGTTCTCAGCTGTTTCTGAACACCCCTCCATTTAGTCAGACACCCAATATTCTTCCAAAAAACCTCCCTTTTGGAACAAGTTAGCCAGAATTTGTTTTATTGCTATATAAAATATATATCAATAAGCACCTACGGTGTGCCCAACACTGATAGAGGTGCTGAAGATACAATCATCACAAGAATAATAAGACATGCTCTCTGCTTTCATGGTGTGTAGGTTTAGCCAGGTGAACAGACATTAATGAAATCATCACATGACTAAATACAAAATTACAGTGATGGTAAGTGCTGGAGTGGAGGAGCTGTGGACTCAGGGAAATTTACCAAATCGAGGAAGATTTTCCTCAGCAAGTGCATGTGCTGAAATCTGAAAGATGACTAAAAAGCGAGCTATGGAAAAAGGGAAGGAAAGAGCATCCCTGGCAGTGAGATAAGCATGTTCTGGAATGGGAAGTAGCTCAGCAGGTATTAGGAATAATAAGGAATGTCAATATGGATAGGGTGACATAGATAAGAGAGCGGGTAGGAGATGAGTCTGGAGAGGGGGCAGGGGCCAGTCCACACGTGGCCTTTTGGACCATTCAATAGAGGAAGTTGCTGAGGAACTTTAAAGCCAGGGTATATGATCAGATTTGTGTTTTGGAAATGTGATTCTGGCCCTGCGTGGGGATGTATTGGAAGAAGGTGAGTGTGAGCTCAGGTGGAATGGCTGGGAGGTCACACGATCATCCAGGTTCATTGTGACAATGGTAGCTTGTGGTATGATGCATGGACTAGCACAGAGATGGAGAGAAGTGGGCCACTCAAGAGATATTTGGGGGTAGGATCATTAGAAATAGATGGTGTATAGGCCAGCGAGTGTGACAGAGGGGAAGGTGTTTAGGGTGACTCCAAAGTTTCTGGCCTGCATGATTGGATGGAGGCTCCTTTCACTGATATGAAAAATACTAGAAAAAAAAAAAAAAACAGGCTTTGCTATAAAAATTGAGTTCATTTTGGGGTATGCTGAGTCTGTGGTGCTTTTGAGACATCCAGGAGGAGATGTTAAATAGTGAGTTAAATAAGACTGGAGCTCCGAGAGGTTTGAGCTGGAGTGTGAATTGGAGAGTCGTCTCTGTATGGGTGGAGTCTTAGTCTCTTTGGGCTGCTCTAACAAAAATACCGCAGACTGGATGGTAACATTTATTCTGGAGGTTGGGAAGTCCAGGATTTGGCGTCTAGGCTTCCTGCTTCACAGACGGCCAGCTCCCTGCTGTAGCCTCACCTGGAGGGAAAAGGGCAAGAGACAGCTCTCGGGGTCTCCTATAAGGGCATCAATCCCATTCCTAAAGTCTCCACCCTCGTGATCCATTCAACTCCCAAAGATCTAGCCTCCTAATACCATCGCATTGGGGAGGGTGTTAAGATTTCAACACATAAATTTTGGGGGACACAGACATTCAGCCCACACCAGGTGGCAGCTGCTCATAGGTATGGCTGGGGGTCTCTGAGAGCATGAAAATGAGAACTGAGCCTTTGCTGTACAGTACAGGGAAGGAAATGTCTGCAGAGAAGGCAGGGAGACTGGGAACCAGGAGCACGTCCTGTCCGGAAGTCAGGGAAGAAGAGCGTTTCAAAAAGGAGGGTGAGGTGGCTGGAGTCAGCAGGACTGAAGCCATGTTGGAACCTAAAAGGACACAGTTTTTTTCCTGTCATGCATTTCTCTGAGTTCCCTCTTTTCCCATGGTTATTTGATATTTTGAACCTTGGATACAGGGAAAGATGACATTATTTACATAAATGTAAAGTTGTTTTCCAGCCCGCCTAGAGCTGCAGACTTGCCATGAGACACATACTATCCAGACCTCAAGAAACCAAGGAAGACATCAATAAAGCCGTGTTGATTCCACCCTCCTGCAGGACCCTAAGATAATGACAAGGACAGGAACAGAAATCAGCTGGAGCCTTGGCCAGACCTTGCTCCTGGCTCCTGGCACGGAGCCCCTGCAGCTCACGTCCTGCTCCCTCCTGACTTTGATTTCCCACACTCCAAATCTGAGCCTTGGAGATGGTTTTCTGACCACTCTCCTTCTGGTTTTCCAGAGAGACGGGTTAGCCTCACATCTCTCCTCAGGTCACTGGTATTCCTGAGTGAAAGCTGACTTCCCTTTTCACCAGCATTTGACTTTTGAGTTGTTTTGGTTTTTGTTTTGGGCAGGTAGCCAGACTTGGGTTTGGCACAAGGTCAACAATGTCACTGGCTGCTGAGGTGTAAGTGAAACAAGGACCAACAGTGTCTGTGATTTAATAACATGGTGGTCACTGGTGCCCCTGAGAACTGTGAGTGGGTCAATGGATTAGGACAAGTTGAGATGTTGGAGTGAGGGAATGGAAACAGAGAAGACAACCACTCTACCGAGAAATACGACTGAAGAAATGGAGAGAAATTACGAGATTGAGAGCGGAGGGTTTGACATTTATAAAGCGGGAATGTTTTGAAGCATGAGCTTATTTAAAAGCTTTGTGGTAGACCCAGTGAAGAGAGGTTGGATATACTTGTATAAGAGAGAGAAGGGATAATTGATAAGTTCCTGAGGACACAAGCGGATGGGATAAGATTGAAAGCTTTAGAGAGTCAGAAGGACGGTTTCCCTATTGCAACTGGAGGGAAAGTGGCCAGGAAGTTGCATATGCAGGTGAATCTGTGTATCACACACCTGAATCCAGATTCCACCACAGAACAGAGCCACTAGGAGCCATAGGAGGAATTTGTTACAGCAGCTGAACCTTACACAGCTGATTAAACCATCCATACAAGGCTGTTGTGTCTGGGGCTGGGCTGGCAACTGCAATCTTCAGGGTGGGCAGCAGGAAGGGAAGAAGCCAGGAAAAGCAGATCCTGGAAGACCAAGCTGGATCCTTCAGTGGCCTCTCATTGCGTCCAGTCCTTCAGTTTCGATGACAGGAGTGGCCTGCAGAGGAGAAGCTGAAGGACTTACACACACCTGGCCTGGGAGCTGAAGGAGGATCCAGGAGGAGCAGGAAGAGCTGTGGACCCGGCTGCCCCCACGCTGGTCTGTGAGCCCATGATAAGCGACAATATGCATAAGCTGCACCAGCGCCTTGGGCCCCTGCACCAGCCTCCAGAGCATAAACAGTAAACGGCTGCTGTTCTGTTCTGTCTTCCAAACCTTGAGCCAATGTCTCTCGTGCCATCCTAACCCCAAACTATGCAGGGAAGAGAATTCTGGGAAACGTGGTTCCTAGCCACACTGACACAATTCCACCACAGTCCACCCTGTGTCAACTTGACACATACAGACACTCCTTTTAACCATGCTGGATTCCAAATATAGCAAAATCATGCTCTCTCCATCCTGACAAAAAGTGATTATCTTTCATACAACTAAAGACAGCAATTCTCTCCCTGATTGGATACACAGACCAGGCTTCCTTTTTTGTTGTTGTTGGCGGGTATGGGGGTTGAACTCTCGACCCTGGTGTTGTCAGCACCATGCTCTAACCAACTGAGCTAATGGGCCAGCACAAAGACCCTTGATTCCACTTCAGATGATGTTGATTCCACTTCTAATGGAGGCCCATCCCCCTTTGATATCCTGTAAATCAGACACTGAGATATGAGGCTAACGACTTCACATAACTTACGTTAGATTGTAGGAGGATGAAAGGAGAGAAGAGTAAAAATGTCAGCTAAAATATACATACATATGTTCATATGAAAATAAGGGAGAAATACTCATAACCTTTACAGTCTTCGTTTCTGCAACTGGTCATGCACCCATATCTAAAATTTACAACCACTTTCTTCCACCATCCATTCCATGTTTCCTTTGCCCTTAGCCAGCATCTTGGCTGGTCATGGGTTTGGTGCAGTTTTCCATTGGCTTTAATCACAGGGCAGAGGGAAGGACTGGGAGGATGCCTGGAGTTGTAGGAAGAGAGATATGCAAGTCAGCTAGAAGGCAGCCTAAGGTTATTACTGGAGGGAATCAGAGAAAAGCAGGTCTGGAGCTTGATGCAAGCTCACAGAAGTAACAGAGGCCCATCAAGGAACATAAGTGACAGCCATACGCTAACAAAATGCTTAATTTGTATGAACCAAATTGCTATTGCAAGACTCATGGTGAAAACGCTAGTGTATCCACATCAGCTTCTCCACTGAACTTGCCTTAGCATGTTTTATTTTCCCAACTAAAACGTCTCCAAGTCTGCCATCTTAGCCCTAAAGAAATGAAAAGGAAGAATAATATTGAATTAAGCAAGATAGAAGACAGGATTAGAAAAAGAGAGCAAAGAAAAAAATGGGGAAGAAAGTACGGAGAAAGTGAGAAAAGGAACATCTCGACACCCATCAGCTCCAGTCCCTGGGAAAGTCTCCCAGTTTTATTTGCAGTTTTGGACCTTCCTTTAGCATTAAGAAGTCTGAATTAATAACTTTACGTCTGAAAACTGTATCTGATTGAGGATACAAGCAATTACTTCTACAACAGCTTCTGAGAGTGGGCTACCTAGAGTAATATGCTATGGCAAACTGGAAAACACCCATGGGGTGAGTTTCAAGCATGCTAATCTCTGATAAATCTTTATGTAAATGCCGCTGGTGTAAAAAGAATGAATGAAGCTTCTTTCTCTGATTCTGGTGAGTGTGTTGTAGACAGGGTGAAATACATAAATTACAAAACCCAAAATAAAATGTAAGAAAAGTTCAGTTTTTATGATGTTATTGTACAATAACAGGGCGCACGACAAGCATGGGACCCTCCCGTGAGAGTCCCCTCCTGTGCCCTTAGCTCCTACGCTTCACCCTACCACATTTTCCCTGCAACTTTCCACTCTCCATCAAACCTAGCATAAAAAATCCTCATGTTTAACCTTTTCTATGGGCCTCCATTTCCTTATGAAGGCTCCTGTGTCATGTAAAACTTATGGAGGGCTGGCCAGTTAGCTCAGATGCTTAGAGCGCCATGTTACAACACCAAGGTCAAGGGTTTGGATCCTTATACTGGCCAGCCACAAAAATAAATAAATAAGTGTTTGTATACTTTTCTGTTGCTAATCTGTCCTTTGTAACAGGGACCCACGTGAGAACTTAGAAGGACAGAAGGACATATATTTTTCCTCCTCTACCATACATATCCTCCAATGCATTGGACATTTCTATAGGAAGGGACATGAAACTCAACACTATCTGTGTATTACCCTGATTTTTATACCTCTATGCAAGTTCTCAGAGCTGCCTCATATAGGTCACTTGAGTGAGCAAATTCTCTCACTTGCAAAGATACTAGAACTATATAGAACTCTGTTAAATCATTGAACCATTGAGATGGTTGCCTGGGTGAAGTGGTCTGAAAATAAATTGCTTTTCTGTTCATTGGGTTGTTCTTTGCTTTCTGCAGTCATAGCTTCCTCTCTCTCCACAGGCGTGCAGCAGACCATCTCTTCTATGTGAGCGTGCGAGTAACACAGAAGTGAGAGGAACACCCGTACCCTTAACACTCACCCCTACGAGTTCTTCTCATAAGCACACCGCTGTTTCCTTCCCTTGATCTTCTTGCTTCATCCTGTAGCCTCCACACTCCTGACCAGTAATACTCTTACCATGGCCTTTATCTTTCGAAGTAAAGAAAATGAACTAAGGTACAGCTAAGGAGAGAATTACCGACAGACCCCATTCATGAAATGTAGTACAGTATTAGAATTTCTATGTATTGGGGTTTTTAATATCACTGAAAATGTGTCTTGAGAATTAACCAGGAATAGAATGTTCATAAACAAAGAGTAACTCATAGACAGCCTTTTAGATTTTCAGTCCTTGGGTTTGTTTTAAGCTTAAAGCTCAAGTAATTGTTCATATTAAAAGACTAAAACAAAAAAATTATTTGAACTAATTTAAAGGAGCCACATACCTAATTTTACAACCATCTTCTCTTTGTGAGTATGTTGTTCATATAGATAGTTATCACATGTTGAAATATCTGCCTTTTTAGTAATAAAAATGTTTTTTGTTAATAACTATGAAAACTGTTCCTAAAATCCCTGTATTTATCTTTATAGATACTGAATTGTATTAACCTTTTTTAGATTAATGCTATTCTTCTTTTTACATGAGCGTCACTAAACAATAGGCATTTATATTTAATGTCCCATGAACAAATCTCAGTAAGGCTTTATTTATTTTCACCTGTGCTGTGCTAATAAGTCTCAAATTAAACAGCTCCATCAAGTCTCAACAGCTGGCCTTGTACCCCACAGAGTATCACAAACTGAAAAATGATTATTTGGGGAGGTTTCATAATTATACTAAGATGAAAATCTTGGCAGCCAGGAGATACATATTTTTCAAGATCTGAGAGAAAATATAATGAAAATGGCACAAATATATTACTTAGGATGATAGTTTGCACTTAATATGAGGCCCTTTTCTCTATGGATTTCAAAGTCTGGTCTAATTAATTAGCCCTAATTCCCTCGTTTTCCTGATGGTCAAGCATTCAGACAGACCTCCTGAGATCACAGAGTTATCGCAGTGAGGGAGAAAGAGGGCTGTACTCGGGGTCAAGAGGCTTGTTAGTTAGTTAACACCTGTTGGGTGTTAGTAGTCATTTCTTCTGGTTGCTACTTTGTGACCTTGGAAGCCCAACCCAGAGTTGGCCAACCAAGGCCCACAGGCTAAATCTGGCCCTCTGCCTGTTTTTGTCCATCAAGTTTTATTGGGACACAGCCTTGCTCATTGGTACACAGTGTCCATGGCTGCTTTCACACTGCAATGGCAGAATTGAGAAGTTACAACAGATATTGCACGGATAACAAAGCCTTTACCCTTAGCTTGGCCACAGGAAGAAGAGGTAGGATTTGCACAGGCACATATGTGCAGAGGGTCGTTTCAGATGGAACAAAGCCGTGCCTGAGGTGGGGAAGTTCGGAATGTGTTTGGAGAAAGTCGAGAGGTCAGTCTGGTGGGGAGAGAGGGTGAATAAAGGGAGCGCAGGAGAGGATCCTGGAGTGCCCGGGTCTGGAGCACACAGGTGGGGTGGACGGTGCAGAGACTATGCAGTTCTCTGGATGGCAGGCTAAGTGGACTGAAATTCCCTTTGCAAGCAGCGGGAAGCCACAGGAAGGTCTGGAACCAGAGCAGTGAGTGGGCATTTTCTGGCGAGTTCTTTTTTGGATATTGTGGAACTCGTAGTACTACTTTGCCTGCTATAAACTGAACAGGGGCAGATATTTTTCAAGTGGAATCAAATGAAAGACCGGTTTCTACTGTCTCAGTTTCGGTCTGTAAATGTTTTTGATAGGAACTTAAAACAGATGGATACTAACCTGTGGGAAATATGAACAGTTATTGTTTCTCCATATACAGCTTTTCCCTGCAGGTCTCCAGCCTGCTTCTCTGCACGTGTCTCCCACGCTCCACCCCAACAACTTCTTCTCCTGGTCAGGGGGTGATTCCTGGCCCTGCCACCCACCATGTCACTCCCAGGCCCAGGCCTCTGCTCAGGCTGCTCTTCACATGGGAGTGGGCATCTTTCTCTTCCTCCTAAACTTTGGAGCCCTCTCAAGACTCATGTCCTCAAGGAGGACTTCACTGAATATCGCATTCTGCATAGTGACTCTTCTCTTTGAATGCTGTCACTCTGTGCTACTCGTGGTGGCATTTCATAGGCTGCTTGTAGGCTGAATCTCGGTCATTCCAGAGGTGTGCCTTGACTGCCTATTCACAAGGCACCGAAGGGCTCAATTAAGTGTTTGTTCAACTGAAGTGGGTTTCCTGTAATCGGACCCCTTCGTTTTATTAAATATGTTAGGCTTGTGTTGAAGATTGTACCTCTACTCACGCTTTCCTCACGTAACCTCTTGGTGGACCTGGTCTCTCCCCAGTAGCAGTGCTGTGGACCAGTGGCAATAAAGAGACGTGGATACGTGAGCAATTGTGCCCGTCCCTGTCGGTCTCTGCCCGCGGAGGACTGGCTGCTCAAATCCACATTCAAAAGCACTTCAAAAGTGGGAAGAGAAGACAAATCCAGCCATTGTGCAGGTGCAACCTCAGTTTTGTTCTCTAAAAACTCATCACTACATCCAAATGTAGTTATGCACAAGTTGTTTATGTTTATACATATACAAACATGAAGTAACAGGCCAGTTTGATTTTTGCAAGGTGTTTAGATAGCAGGCTTATTATTTTACTATGTCTTCCAGAAATGTCATCCATTCAGTCCATTGACAACTCTGAGGAAAATGTAAATATTTTATTATGCCATTTATTACAAAATGATGCTTTCAGAAACTCTCCTATTCATTATAATTGTTTAGTATTATTAAATGCTTCACGATTATTTTATTGTCTATAAGAGCACGTGTAAAGGCTACTTATAATACGGAATTCTATGTTCTCGGATATCTTTCATCCTTAAATAAAGGATACATCCATTGAGTTCTAATTTTATAGAAATTATTGAGTCCCAACCCAAGTTTTTACATGCATCATGTTTCAAAACAAGTGGGAAATAACCTTTGCATGTGTATCATACCTCACTTAAATTTCCCTTTACTCTGTCCTATTCCTGACCCTGATCATAAAGCAATAAATGTAAACCTTGGCAATATTCCCTCTTGTTATAAGCTTTCCAATTATTGAAAATTAAGTAACTCCCTCTAGAGCAGAAATCATTAAATATATAGTAAATAATGAGGTTAATTAATTTAACCCCTTCTAATTAGGAAACTAATTAAATCAGAAAATTAAAACCGACACAAGACATTAAAATTGGGAAGTTCTGAATTTAGATCTAACAATTGTCTCTTCCGCTTCAACCAGTTCCAAAAGAGGACATATACTAGCTACAAAAATATAAATCAGTGAACTATTTTCAACCTCAAGTTAAATATTTCATAGTATAAAGATTTTTAGAGAGTTTACCTCTTTTCTATTTTTATTATATGTGAAATTAAAACTTTTTCCTTTTAATTTTTTGAAAAGCATATATTAGAATAAGTCCAAAAAGATGAGTTTAACCCAAACTCCGCTAGAAACTGTGACCATGAGCAAGTCACTTCAATTCCCTGGACCTCACTTTTTTCATCCTTAGTATATTCTATAAAAGAAGTGAGATAGACTTGGAGATGGAAATAGAAGTAACAAACCAAGCAGCTAGAGGAAAAAATTGTTAAAATCTTTGTTATCGTGTGGTACAGTACAGAACCAGATCCTAGATTAGGATCTTCATTAATTAACTGGTGAACCATCGGAAATAAAATTAAGAATATATTTTGCAAAGAAGCTCGACTCTCTTTACAATGCCAAACTGTCATGCCTGTCAATATTATTTCTGGATACAAATTTCTAACCTCTGGGAAAAGTCTTAGCAACAACTGGTGAAGAATAGCATTGTGCTGCTTGGTGCTATTGAAAGTGGCATTTCTGAGCTCAAAAATATGTAAGCAGGTATCCTGCTAGAAATTTCAGGGCTCTCCTTTGTCGACTGAAATTAAGGTTGTTGAGGCAGAAATAATTTTGTAAGATTTATTGGGAGCCAAATGTAAAGGTCGACCCAGAAATCACCATATGACGGAGTCAGAGAAGTGCTCCAAAGTTTATTACAAACAGCACAGGCTTTATAGACAGCAAAGGCCAAAGAAAGCAGAAACAGAACAAAAAGCAGATTGGTCATTTCAAAGTTACTCTGCTTGTAAGGTGAGGGACAGGCAGACAGAACAATAGGAAAATAACTGATTAGTTAACATCAGGTTCCTTCAGGCTATCTCTTTTGTGTAAGGATTAACGTGGAAGGAACTTCATTATCATACCTATTAACGACTTAAACTAGCCTGTTTTTCTCCTGACTTGACTTCTGGAAGGTCAGACCACAACCTTAGTGACTGGAACTTCTTCTGATCTGTAGTCAGATGCATTAGCGGGGGTGACTCCATTTTAGTTTTTAGTCTGGCCTGTTGGGGACTAATGCAGGAACTTAGTCCAAAACAATGGCCTCTGATAATTTTTACTTAATACCATGCTTTTTACATTGTTGTCACACTACATGCAATTGGCAAGGGCATGGGGCACTCTGGGAGGTGAGCTAATATGGACTCCCAAGGGACAGCATCCAAAATTATTTTGAGGCAGGACAGAATAGGGACACACCCCAGGGAGGCTGCTCATAAATATTCCGACTGGATCGGCACCTGCAGTTAATGAACCCATAATGAGCTGAAACAGCTTAACCACCCTACCAATGAGCATGCTACACCTGGAACTTTGCAGATTACAAAAAACGCAGCACCTGCACACTAGGAGGTACAAAAGTGCAGACAACCACTATATGACCTTCCGCCTGTGACACTAGACTGGAAAGGACAAAGTTAAAGGAAAAGTGACTCCACTACACATGACCTGAACTGCCATCAAGTAACAATTTGACAACGGAAATCTTCAATGGACACTTGGTCTCACCTACAGGAAGTTGAGAAGCCCCAATTTGCAGGGAATCTCCCAAATTTCGGGGCTTTCTTGCTTCAGTATGTTTTTCGTATACCTGGCACCTGTGAACACTGACAGAAATTAAGTGTAGCTAATCTGATCAAGGTGTTATAAAGCACTAGTAGAAGCTGACCAGGCCCGATTTCTTCCCTCATATTTAATGCTTAATTCATTCATTTTAATTACTGTAAACAAATGTGTTCTAATTCCTTGGCATGATGCTGCTGCTGGATGCTTTTAATCAAATGATAAATATACAATTCATGATGACAGTTTTATTTTCACACACTTCAGAGGCCATAAGTGAAGCAATAGAGGTCTTCAATCACCCTACAGGCTGGCAAACTTGGAATGTATTTTATTTCCTGGTATGTATTTTGTCTTTAGTCCTTGGAGTAGCTAGTCTCGATGTTAGACCTAAAAATGAAAAGGTCTGTTAGGTGTAAATAAACAATTTTGTGTGCACTTCTTTGTGATAAATGCATGCCTGGCTTTCTCCCTGCCAGTTGTACAGACGCTAATGAGCACAGCTGCTAGACATCACCTGATAATACCACTGAAGCTGGTGCTCAGTCACTTGTGCAAAGACCTTATTTCCAAAATAAGGTCACATTCACAGTTACCAGTGGTTAGAATCTTAGTTAAGATTCAATGTATCTATTTGCAGAACACAATTCAACCCACAATGCAAGTCAATCCCATGGCCTGCCTGTCACAAAGCATGGAAACTTTAAACAGCTAGTAAGCTATTTTCTTTTCTCTGTTACCACAGCTACAGGATTATCCTGTCTCAAATGCGACAACGTCCCCTGGTGGGACTTCAGGATCTTTGTATACTGGACATAGCCTATTTTTTTTCTTTACTCCCCATTTTTACCTTACATCAAATCATCATCAATTATCTAATATCTAACATGTACACCTCTTTACCCAGCAACACCAGTGTTCTGGCCTCCTGCTCTTATCTGTGGTCTCCTCCTCTCCCTTCAAGAATGACTCTCTTCACAACCACTCCATCCCAGCCCTTCTGGCACGCAGGGACCCCTTCCCTAAATCTCTGCTGCATTAATTAATTCCGCTAGTGTTAGGCTCGTGTGTCCAAGAATTTGTTAGTTTTTAAGGACAGACATAATTCTGAAAAGAAAAATGTCTCATTGTCCCTATCAGGTTTCCATGTCCACGGCATCAGGGTCACAACTGGAAGCAGCACACTCGGATTAGGATCATTTATAAAGGGACTTCTTCAGAAGGTGTAGGCAGGTTGTGTGTAAAGTGAAGAGACCTGAGGCGAGAATCAGGGGAACCCTCACCACCCCTAGCTCCAAAGAGTAGAGAAGGAAAGAGTCTCAGAACCTGGTAGGAGAGAGCTGTATAGAGCGGGTTCTTTTGCCAGCTCGAGGAAACCTGGGCGTTTGTTTCTTTGCAGGAAAGTTTCAGGCAGCCTCTCTTACGGTTTAGTCGGAATCCTAAGACTAGGTTACGGCCAGTGGAAGTGGTTGGAGGTGGAATTACACCCCTCTTTCTAGGCCTGGCCATGGAACCTCCTGTGTGATGTTCTACTTGCTTTCTTCCATCTGTATATATATAGCTGGAAGCAAATGGCTCTGAGGTAGTTTTCCCTTTTGGAGGGAGGTATCTGAGCAAATCACAGAAGAGCCGTATGCAAGAAACTTTCAATGTCTTAATCCACCGAAAGGTTGTTTGTTACAACTTAAGCCAGGGTTCCTCAACAATAGTACTATTGACATTTTACACAGGTTAATTTTTTGTGTGTGTTTGGGGGAGGGGAAGGCCATCCTGTGCACTGTAGGATGTTTAACAGCTTCCTGGCCTCTACCATCAGATACCAGTAGCACGCCCCACTCCCTCCATCCCCTACCCTGAACTGTGAGAGGCAAAAATGTCTCCACACATTGCCAAAGGCACCCTGGGGACCCATGTTGAGAATCCCTGATCCAAGTCCTCTTGACTAGGACACTGTGTGCTAAGGCCCTGTGCTCAGTGGTGGAAGATAGGCTCAGAACATATAGCTTCCGACCTGAAAACATCGAACAGTATGATACATTACACAGTAATGCGTTGCTTAAAGATGGGGATGTGTCCTGAGAAATACGTTGCTAGGCAATTTCGTTGTTGTGCTATCATACACTGTACTTACACAAATCTAGCTTAGGTGTTGTTTTAGTCCGTTTTGTGTTGCAATAACAGAAATACCTGAGAGTGGGTAATTTATACGGGAAAGAGGTTTATTTGGCTTACAATTCTGGGACAGCTGCATCTGGCACAGGCCTCAGGCTGCTTCTACTCATGGTGGAAAGTGGCAGGCAGCTGGCGGGTACAAGCAGATCACATGGCGAGAAGAAGCAAGAGAGAGAGAGGAGGTGCCAGGGTCCTATATACAACAAGCTCTCACGGGAAATAATAGAGCGAGAACTCACTCATTAATCCCCCCTCCCCCAGTAAGAGCATCAATCCATTCATAAGGGATCTGCCCCCATGACTCAGTTTCCAGCACTGCCACATTGGGGATCAAATTTCCACGAGTTTTGAAGGGGACAACACACCCAAACTCCATCAGGTGTGTAGTAGGCTACCTAAGCTATTTGATATAGCCTATTGCTCCTACATGAGTAATGTCTTACAACAGCTTCAACATCACTACGTGATAGAAAGTTTCCCACTCCGTTATCTTACGTGGCCACTGTTGTATATGCTGTCTGCCATTGACCGAAATGTCATTATGTGGTGCATGACTGTGTATGTATTCCTATTTTAAGACAACTGCTCCCTTGCAGCATTACTTGTAATTGTTACATTGGAAGCAACAAATGTGTAATACAGAATTAATTAAATTATGGCACATTTAAACAATGGAGTATTATGTATCCATTTAATGACAAACCTATTATTTCCTGACATGGAAGGACATTATTGATTTTTTTTTAAGCAGTAACAGAAGAGTGTGTGGGGTATAATTTTTTTAAAAGGAAAAAATATATTTACAGTTGACCTTTGAAAAGCATGGGAACTAGGGGCACTTACCCCCACCCAGTCAAAAATCTGCGTATAACTTTTGACTCCCAGCCTACTGTTGATCAGAAGACTTATCGATAACTAAACAGTTAACACATATTTTGTATATGTATTACATACTATATTCTTACAATAGAGTAAGCTAGAGGAAAAAAAATATTAAGAAATTCATGAAAATACATTAAAAAAACTTTTAAATACATTGAAAAAAAAATCCATGTATAAAGTGGACCTGTGTAGTTCAAACCCGTGTTAAGGGTCAACTGTATATGAAACACAATGTCAGGAGGAATTTCAATAGTGTTTGCCTCTAGTGGTATAAGTTTGGGGGTAATTTATACTTTTTCCTTACCTATGCTTTCTAGTTTTCTACATTGAATAACTAGATGTCTATTGGTGGCACCTGCGCTGTGTGGGCCAGCTGTCTGAATCTTTCCCAGAAAGAAATAAAGCCCTTTGGGTTCCTACTTTCTCCTGTGCCAAAACTGGCCTGTTTGTGCTTTCAACTTAAGTACTCCTATCCCTTTCATGAGAAAGTTAAACGTTGTAGTTTGTGAAACCAAACTAAAAGTTTATTACACATTGATAACATCTAACTTTAAGGGGTGTGTGTCTAGTTAAACTAAACAATAGAATAAGATTGAGATTGTTGTATACAATATAGGAGATGGATTTTTTTTTTTTTTTTTTTTTTTTGTCTTTTTCGTGACCGGTACTCAGGCAGTGAATGCACCGGCCATTCCTATATAGGATCCAAACCCGCGGTGGGAGCGTCGCCGCGCTCCCAGCGCTGCACTCTCCCGAGTGCACCACGGGCTCGGCCCTGGATTTTTTTTTTTTTTTTTGGCAAGGTAAGGGATGTGAACCCTCGACCTTGGTATTTATAACACTGAGCTCTAACCAACTGAACTAACTGGCTAGCCCAAGGCATGCATTTTTAAGGAGCCATTTGAAAATACTTATTTGATAACCACCTCAAGTTTCCATCAGTAGGTACAATTAGTGTTAAATATTCTCAAGCCTACTCTTGTTTTTTCCAATTTTATATTATTCCCCCTAGGCTCAGGTTATCTAATTTTGCAAAATAGAAAATGAGAAACGTATTAAGACATTTACCAAATTAATAGTGCAATAAGCAGGCTGTTTATTCTCTGAAGGTTAATTATCAACAAGATGTTTTGAATTTAGCTGGGAGATGTGTAAAAATATCAATGTTTGAGGGTCATATATGGGGGTGGTATATGCAACAAAGTTAGAAAAGAAATGCAATGTTTGTTTAATGAACTGATAGTCATTAACCTAAAGTGGGTCATGTGCTAAGTGTCACAAAAATCAGTGATAAGAATTATCTATTTAGCCATGAATAAAATACAGCAGTCTCAACATAGTATTTGTTTTCCTATAACTTTGCATATAGACTTTTTATATTATAGAAATACACCTTTTTGTGAATATAACTTTTATGAGTTTTACTGCTTAAAAATTCAACTGCCATTTTTAAGTCTTTTGGTAGATGGGTTATTCTTTGTGACTTAAGAATGTCCATTTTGTTGACTTCCCCAAAACATCCATTATCCAAATGAAATTAGATTTCATGAAAAGATTTTTCATTACTGGCTTAGTAGTGTCTGAGACAGAAGAATGTCTCCTTTGTGTGATACCGCCTTTGGCCTTTCTGGCAGTAGTGCTGTAAGACCCATGTGTGAGGGCCAGCCTGTGGCTCACTTTGGAGAGCATAGTGCTGACAACACCAATTCAAGAGTTAAGATCCCCTTACCGGTCATCTTTAAAAAAGAAAAAAAAAAAATTAGGACCGCCCCGTGGCTCACTTGGGAGAGTGCAGCACTGGTAGCGCCAAGGCCGCCGGTTTGGATCCTATATAGGGATGGCCGGTGTGCTCACTGGCTGAGCTTGGTGTGGACCACACTGTGCTGTGGACCACACTGTGCTGTGGGTTGTGATCCCCTTACCGGTCAAAAAATAAATAAATAAAAGACCCATGTGTGTACTGGCCTTGCACAGATCACATGTGATATTTTAAAAATTATGACAAGTTGGGCCGAGCCCGTGGCGCACTCGGTAGAGTGCTGCGCTGGGAGCGCGGTGACGCTCCCGCTGCGGGTTCGGATCCTATATAGGAATGACCGGTGCACTCACTGGCTGAGTGCCGGTCACGAAAAAAAAAAAGACGACAAAAAAAAAAAAAAAAAAAAAAAAAAAAAAATTATGACAAGTTGTGTATTAGTCCATTTAGTGTTGCTGTGACAATACCCAGAGGAGACTGGGTAATTTATAAAGAAAAGAGGTTTTCAGGGCCAGCCTGTGGCTCACTTGGGAGAATGTGGTCCTGATAACACCAAGGCCACGGGTTTGGATTCCTATATAGGGATGGCTGGTTAACTCACTTGGGAGAGAGTGGTGCTGACAACACCAAGTCAAGAGTTAAGATCCCCTTACCGGTCATCTTTAAAAAAAAAAAAAGAAAAGAGGTTTTCATGATTCTTGGACAGCTGCATCTGGCATGGGCCTCAGGCTGCTTCTACTCATGGTGGAAAGTGGCTGGTGGAAAGTGGCAGGCAGCCAGTGGGTACAAGTAGATCACATGGTGGGGGAGAGAGAGGGAGAGAGAAGGTGCCAGGGTCTTTTAAACAACCAGCTCTCATGGGAACTAAGAGAGCAAGAACTCACTACCCGATCCTGATGGAGAGCATTAATCCATTCTTGATGTATCTGCCCCCATGACTCTAACAGCTCTCAACACTGCCACATTGGGGATCCACACGAATTTTGGGGGGATAATAACAACCAAACTCTATTAGGCTTTTATTTTATTTTACTTCATTTTTTGGAGGCTGGCTGGTATGGGATTTTTTTCAACAGCAAATTTCTTAGTTCCACAAGTTGCCTTATTGACTATTAGAACTCAAAGGGTGAACTTGTCCTGCTGAATGTTACAAGTTACTCTTTAAAACTTTTTAAACGTTACAAGTTGCTTTATTTTACAAAATAAAATACCTCAGTGAGGTCTGCTTCAAGTCTCTAAAATGACATGCTTAATTCGTGTCTAATCAAGGAAAGCAAAAGCCTAAACAAATTCTTTCACACAGGTCAATAAAAAGACATGCTGATTTTGGTTGGGTATTTAAAACCAGTTTATTCCACTGACATTTTCTTAACATTGAACATAAAATGTTATAATGGTAAATATCAAATCCATTCTTGGGTATTCAAGTGTTTCCTTACCAAAGAGAGCTGTCATACAAACCTCACGGTGAATTCCTGGTTACTCATTCGGCAAGTACTCAGTGGGATTCTATCAAACTAAAAAGCTTCTGCACAACAAAAGAAACAACAGAGCAGAGAGACAACCGACAGAGTGGGAGAAGATATTTGCTAAATATACATCTGACAAACGATTAATAACCAGAATATACAAGAAACTCAAACAACTTAACATCAAAAAAACAAGTAACCCAATTAAAAAATGGGCAAAGGAGCTGAATAGGTATTTCTCAAAGGAAGATACACAAATGGCCAACCTGTTCGTATTATCTGCAGATATGCTGTCCCCGGAAGAGGGTTGTTACAAACTGTCCAAGAGACAGATGACAAAGACAAAAACAGGAAACATCAGAATGAGAAAACGTCAAGAACACTGAAAAGGCTTACACGTGTCTGCCCACGCAAAGTCACTGTCCACACATGCAAGTTCAAAGACAGAACCGCCATCGCCAGAACGACATGTGCCGCCGCCTCAGCTTCGGCTGTGGACGTCTCTTTTATCAGACTGAACATGACAGGACAAAGGGCCACTCGAGCCTCACAGACGACTGAATCGGTCACGTTAGGGACCACAAAATTGTGGAAGCTTTCTTTTAAAAACCAATATTTCTACCATTTACTTAAAAATGGTTGTTACTCAGAAGGCAGCAGCGACCGCGGGACACGACGGACGACACCCGGGAGCAGAGCGGGCCTGACCCGCCCTTCGGCCCGGCGAACCCCCGACCGCGGGGCGGGGACGCGCACCTTGCCCTCGGGGGGACCCCGGCCCTCCGGACGTCCTGCGGCCGTGCGGGGCGGAGAGCGGCATGCCGAATCGGGCCACCGCGACACACGTGAGTCCGAGGGCGCTGCCTTCGGTACAGCGGCGGGGCAGCTCCCGCGCGGACAGGGTGCCGGAGCCGCAGCCGGCTGTGAGGTGCCAACCGACGCACGCGGGGCCGGTGCGCCTCCCTCGGCCGGAGCGGCTGAGGCGTCGCCCGGCCCGGTCGCGCTCGCGGCCACCGCCCACAGCGGTAACGCCCAAATCCACCCTGCTCGGGGGCCCGAGGAGGCCGCAGCGCGAGACCCGGCCCGCACCGCCGCCATCGCCTTCGCCATCGCTGCCCGCAGACCCCACCCCTGCCGTCGCGCGCATGCGCCGCCCCCAGCGGCCGCGTGTGGTGACGGGAGGGGCCTCCCCGTTCCCTTCTTTCACGGACGAGCTCACTCTGGCCGCACTGAGGGGGGCGCTTGTTTCCCCACGTCCTCGGGGGCTCCTCGCTGGGGATCGGCGGCCACGGGCCTGCAGTGTCCAGGCCGGCTAGGCGGGGCTGGCGTCCCCGGGGCCGCGGGCGGTGGAGGAGGGGCCGACGACACAGGCTGCCGGGCCGCTGCTCGGTGCTCCCCACCCCCCGGCGGCTGGAGCGGGATGGTGCGTCCCGCACGGCGCGCGCGGCTCCCGCGCTTCGGGCGCTCGGCGCGGGCGGGGGCGCGGAGGGCGGGGGAGCGGGCCCCGCTTCGCAGGACCGGGCCGGGGCCGCTCGGGCCGCGCTGTAGTCGGAGCGAGCGGGGGCGCCGGCCGCTGCGGGCCGCGCGGGGCGCGGGGCTCGGGGCTGGGGGGGTGGGCGGGGCCGGCAGCCGCCGCGGAGCCTTCCGGGCCGCCGCGACCATGTCGGACCCGGCGCCCAAAGTTCCCGAGGAGATGTTCCGGGAGGTTAAGTACTACGCCGTGGGCGACATCGACCCGCAGGTACGCGGCCTCCCCCGCGTCCCTGCTCCCGCCGCGCGCGCGCGCGCGCGCTCCCGGCCGCAGCGTCCGTCCCACCGGGGGTCCCCCGGCGGTGCTCGTGAGGCCGGCGGGCCTGGGGCGCGGGCGGGGGGCGGCACGTGGGGGCTGCGCCGCGACCCCCGTCCCGGGGCCCTCCGGGTGGGGCCCGGGGCAGGACGCTTCTGGAGCGGCCCCGCGGCGTCCGGTCCCCGGAGGAGCCGGTCCGGGGTGCACGGGGAGCACCCGGCCGCAGGCCCCGCAGGGTCGGGCCAAGGGGCGCTCCCCTCACACCTGCCCGAGCCCTGGCGGGGGCTGGCGCTCGCGGCGCCTGGATTTCCTAGTGGGGTGAATTGTACAGTAAACGTGGAGAACACTCTGGTAACACCATCGTGTTAAACGTGTAATTTTTTGTAGTTTGGGCTTATGCCAAAGGAGATGGTGGGTTTTCCTAAGTAATCTATCTGTTTAATATTCAGACCTTTATCAGTCCATGGTAGGAACGGATCTCAGTTGAACGACCTCTTCAAGTCGATCCTTAGACTATTTCCTTTCTTAAAGTTTAACTATGCAGTTATGTTGCCTTGGGTGTCACATCAGCAGGGCCAGGCTTGGAGGACGGGGGTGTGGAGTCGTAAGAACGTAGGCCTGGAAGGGTGGAGACTCATATGGAGCAGATAAACTTGGATGGTGTAAAAGGAGCGTGGAAGACTGATCCTGGCCTTCTAGAGGCTTGTACTCGGTATCCTAGTAACTAAGTTGCTTTGGATCCTTTTCCTACTGTAGCTCTACAGCGAAGGAACTTGGAGCTTTGAATCTGAAGAGTTAAACAGGTGCTGGACCCGAGTGGTAAAAATGAGCACCTGTAACAGTACCAGTTTTTTCACTGTTGATAATACTCGTTTTGTTTTCTTCCCAGTCCACCAGTCTCTTTCCTCTCCCTTTCTACCCTTCCTATTTCATTTTAGGACTTTGGTTCTTAGAGGGGAATTGAACCAAGTGTTACTTAAAACCTTGAACAGGACGAACTGGAACCATATTTGTTCAACTGTTAATCCCATCTAAGTGATTTAAAACGTCCTTGGCAAACCACTTTTTATCTGAAACAGTTTATTTTCTAAAGAGCTTATAGCCCAAACATCTGATTTTCTGAATCTTATAAATATGGATTGAGAAGGTTCACATGTGTTGAACATCTTGTTTATGTCAGGCATTGGACTAGGTACTAGGTATGATATAAAGATGGAAAAGACACGGTACCTATTCTTGGGTACCCACATTGGTGGGAGGGAGCCCACCTGAACACATTACAGTACAGGGTAGTACATGTGTTGTAAGAGAACAGATTTCTTTGCAGGGATGCGTAGAAGACACCAGTGAAATGTTGCTAAGCACATGTCATTTCAGTTCGGTCTTGAGATAAGCAGAAATTAAGAGGGTGAAAGATTATTTTCTTCATGTGTGTTAAAAGGAAGGAAAACTTTAGACAAATTAAATTGAACAGAATTTAATTGAGCAAAGAACAATTTTCAAATCAGGCAGTCGCCAAAACTAGAATAGGTTCAGAGCGACTCCAGGGCTGCTGTGTGGTCAGATAACATTTATGGACAGAAAAGGAAAGTGATGTGTATATATACTAAGGAATGAAGGCACTCATATTTGGGATACACCAGGATGATCATTATATCTGGAGCAGAGTGACATGATAAATCTAGTAAGATAGAGACTGATAACGTGGAGATTGAAAAGCAGCTATTAGTTGCGTTATCCTCAAAGTCCATGGAAACTCTGAATAAGTATTCTTAGTAGAGTCTTGGTGGAAGGAGCTGGACTGCGGGGAGCTGCAGAATGAATAGGAAGTGAGGAAGTGAAGACAGAAAGGTTCGACTGTTTCTGAAAAGTTGTCACTAAAAGGAAGCAGGGAAGGGGGCCTGAGGAAGAGACTGGTCCTGGGCAAGGGCCTGTGTGGGTGCAGACACGTGCATGTCATGTGGGGATGTGGGAGGCTGCATTGTTCATAGGTTGAGGGAACATATCTATGGAGGAGGGGGATTGGAATCTTAAGAGTCATGCAAACGGCCTTAGAGACAGACTGGAGGGTAGGCAAAGGAGGGCGTCTTTTTCTGTGAAGACAGGTGGCATGGGTGTGTGAAGCCAGGGGTGCCTGGAGGTCCAGGGAAGAGAGGCGAGATGACTCATGGCCAGTGACCATTGGTTTTTTCAATCATTTAACAAAAACTTAGTATCTGCTTTAGTTCATCTCTATTGGTGGTCAATAAAATATTCTAAAGAGGTCATCCAGCTTGTGGGTCCCATCTAGCTGTGTGGCACCATGTCACTTTCATACTTGGTGCGCACTTTCAATTTGTACATTGCTCAGCTGCTGTCATGCACTTGCCTGTTGACCGTCCCCTCACCCTTGCCTTCCTTGGCTGCTGTTGACACTGCTCTCGTCTGATGCTGGTCTAACCTCTACCTGTCCTTGAAGCATTCACTGCTGGCTTTGCCTCCTGCTCTGTGCACTCCAGGAGATGTCATTCACTCTCATAGCTTTGGCTGCCATTGATATTATGTGCCCGTGACTCCCTGTTCTCAGGAGATCCCAGTCTTTTCCTTGTAGATATTACACATGGCACCTAAAGAACAATGGGCCTCAAACTGAAACATGTTCTTGCATCCCCCTGCCCTCTGCTCTTCCAGTATATTCCTCAGTGAATGGTACTGTTACTCCCCCAGCATTTCAATCTTGACTTTTGTGCTTATGCCTCTTCTGGTCACCAAGTCTTGCTAATTCTCTGGCATCTTCCTTCTTTGTATCCTAATGACAGTCCTTCATTTCAGCTACCTTTCCCTGCCTCTTGCACCTGGATTATTGCAGTTGTTTCTTAATTCATCTCCTGTCTAGTCATGCGGCCAACCCAGTCCATTCTTATGCTGACAGTCTTCGGTTTGCAAAATCTGATGTGCTACTTCTCTGCCTGAGATCTTCATTGGCTCTGCAGATACCTCAGAATGTAATACAAATTTTCTTGTATAGCATATAGGAAAGACTGTCCATGGTCTGGTCTGTACTGACTGGCCAAGTGCTTTGAACATGGCTCCCTCCATCCAGTGCTTATGTTTTTGCTGACATTTATGAGTTCATCAGGATTCTGCTCGTGTATCTTCTCTTCTAGAACCTTTCCTTAATTGTGGTGAAACTCCCCATCCCCAAGCTTCTGTTGGAGGCCCAGGAGCACCAAGTGCATAGTCCAGTTCAAGTGGTTGCTGGACTGCATCCTAGTTTGTCCAGTCCATCTGTCTCGAGGGACAGACACTGTCTAGCACCTGGCTCACAGCAGCCTCCATTGCTTGGGTGGTGATTCAAGATTTGTAGCTTCTTATTGTGTTGAAATGTTTCACTGCCACATTATTCAGAGTAAAAGACTTAATTCTATATGGAGAATATGATATGTTTTTCATTAAAATTTTCCATTATTTCCAGTAACTGTTTACATAAATCAAGAATGCAATACAGTATTTTCTGTTTTAATTCGTGTTTTTTTTTTTTTTTTTTTCAGGTCATTCAGCTTCTAAAAGCTGGAAAAGCTAAGGAAGTCTCCTACAATGCACTAGCCTCACATATAATTTCAGAGGATGGGGACAATCCAGAGGTTGGAGAAGCTCGAGAAGTCTTTGACTTACCTGTTGTAAAGGTCAGTAGTAAATCTAATTAATTATATATCTTTCATCATGTATCTTAAAAGCAATACATTGAAGTTTCATTTTAGCTCTTCTCAAGGTCTCTGCTGAAGTGCTGCTTTATGTGGAAAGTTGCCTGATGAATAAAGCACTTTAACATCTCAGTAACCTGTCTTAGCTTCAGGCCCTTTTAATTAAATCACGATGTAGCAGGGTTTCTGTATATTAAGTAATTCTACATCATTTTTTACATCTGCTGTAGGAGTGATCTCATGTTATCACTGCCTGGAAGCTCTGAGCCGAGGAAACCAGTCACAGAAAGTGGATCTGTTGCTTTGAATGAGATGGGTGTTTGGAGTATCATAAGAAAGTGTATTTGATTCCAAAATTGGGCTAAGGCTTATCAAGGTGTAACTCCTGGAACAGGGTTACTTTCCATCCCCATTGTGGCAAGTGGTCCTAATTTCCAGCTAGACTAGCTAAAGGGAGTTCTGTTCCTCGTTAACAATGCTATTTACTCTCTGGCAAGAGTCCCAATGACCGTCAGTCACACTGTTCACCTGATGGTCATCTGGACTGCTGTCCATCTGGGCAGTTTATTGTGGGAAGTGGCGGCTTCAGCTGGTGGGCGAGTTCTTGAGATGTTGTTCATTTACATACCCTGCTGCTCTTTTGCAGCCAGCAAGTGAGCTGACTGCCGTTAAATGTGTTTATAAAATTTGTTAATTTAGGGGCTGGCTGGTGAGCTCACTTGGGAGAGTGTGATGCTGATAATGTCAAGGTCAAGAGTTCAGATCCCCTTACTGGCCAGCTCCAAAAAAAAAAGAAATTGTTAATTTTGTAATTCTGATCCTTCAGTTTTATTTTTGATCTTCTCTATTATATATTTGTTTTGTATTACATATATTGTTTTAACCACTACCATTACCCCCCTCTTGTTCATGCTATTGAATGCTGTCTTAAAAAATTAAAAATCAGTATGAAATTTATTATGTTTTAATAACAACAGAGTTCGGAGTTAAGAAAGATTGCCATTAAGTCCAACTGGGGGCAAAGAAGCTGTCTGGCTGCTGGGAAGTGGTTAACCTCACCGGGTCCAGGGTCTGAAACTCTGCTTTGCAGGCTTACTAACTTGACTTTTGAGAACAGACCTGAAAGTGTGTCTGTCTCAAGAGATGGTTCTCATAAACAGACGGTTCTCAAGAGACTGCTGCTTAAGTTAGAATGACTATTAATTTGCAGTAATGGTCACATTCCTTCACTGGCATGCTTGTTTCTATACGGCCAGCTCAGGCTCACTGTGGTGCAGGTTCTTTTGTGAAGACTGATTATCAGTGGATTTCCTGGTCGGCTCACCTGAGGATACTTTGTAAGACTTACCACAGGTACTAGGCTGTGAGTGGGACACCCTCTTCCTTGGACCGTGTTTTCATCCCTGGTATGCTTCTGTTCCTCCTTAGTTGTGGGGACTGTGTGTGTCTCAGTAACTTCTCCTACCAACACACTTTCTCTCAAACAGTAGCCTGGAGCTATTGTCTCAGTAAGTGACTTTGCATATCTTATGCAGATTTTGTAGTGAAAGGGTAACCTTATTAACACATTTTTGGGACCTAGGTCATTGTTGGGAGACCAACTACAGCAGTGGTTCTTAAAATTCTCTGACCCTAAGCCCCTTTGTAATAATGTTTTGTAGCACTCCCATTATTATCCTGAAATGAAATTCATATGTAAGATATTTTATCACATAATTTAAAAAATGTGTATATAAATTGCCCAGGCTGAAATATAAAGAAGTAAAATAATAATATGTACATTAGTATGTAAATACTCGGTCACAACTACATTAGAGGAGGGCGCGGAAGTCAGATGCTGCACGTGGAATCACTGGATGGGACTGCTGCAAATGCAGATTGATCCTCATATGACACCAGTGGAGTTGCCAGCTGTGAGGTCACATTTCAGAATGCTGATTAATCCTTGATAAAGGTCTGAGCTAAATGAAAGTGTTCCTTCTTTTTATACAGTAGTTGTAGTCCTGGGAGTCAGTATATAAGGCTGCATGAAAATGCCCATTGCTTATCAATTATCAATTAGTTTCTACAGTTACCACCATTTTGCCAGTCTAGCTTCCTATATTCCCATCCTAATTTTTCCCCCTTTGGCTATAGTATTTTTAAATGAATGCCAGACATAATTCATATTTACGTTTTTCAGCATTCCAGTCTGCTTGTAATTTGTGGCAGCACTTGTGTTGTGCAGGGGCTAACTTGTTATATTACAAGGTGATAGAATTTTTCAGGGCTGATCCAACAGTTTGTGTTCACTCTAAGATCTGGCAGACCCTAATATTCTAAACAGTATAGGTTTGTCTTATTTTGGATCCTGCTGCTAATAGTTGAGTCTGAATTCAGCTGACTAAAGGCTGAGGACTGCTTCTATAGGGGAAAATACCCCTTGGCCTTTACCTGGATGTTAAGTTTGACAATGCATTTTAAAAATAAGGCATCCTTATGCACAGTGACAGTTTATCTATCATTTACATGTTTCAGTTTTATAGATGCTTAAAACTTGCTTCTTCAGGCACCAAAACTTAAAATGATTTTTTTAATAGAGATATTTTTCTCAGTGGCCTAGGAGCATCATTGGAAACATTAATTATGTTGACTTGTGGTGGGTTTATTTTTGTATATTGTTCTTTGCCGTTGGAATAAATAGCTCTTTATTACTTTGCTTTTATGGTTCTTCATTTCTTCTTTGTTAGTGTGTTCTACTTCTTAACTTTGTGTGATTTGAGTACTTATCTAAATGAAGGCCTTGGGGTGATTCTACTCTGCTTGGATTGGACTTTCTGATAGCCACACCAGCAGTCTTTAAAGGATACCCTACCCCATAGCCCCAGGGGGAGACCTTCCAGAGAGAATGTTGCCTGGATGGATGGTTGTAAGGGCATGCATTTCCAGATTGGTCCTTCCTAAAGCTGTCTGAGAACACACCCATGAGGCGAATGTGATAACCACTACACTACAGAAACCTGGGTAGAAACCTGGGTAGAAGTGGGGGGTGGAGCAGGAGAAGTTAGAGTTTGGTTAATGAATACAAAATTACAAAAATGAATAATGAATACCAAAATACAAAAGAAAAAATAATATCTAGTGTTCTATAGCACTGTAGGGTGACAAAAATTAATGAAAAATGAATGGATAATTTCAATTAACTAGAAAAGACAATTTTGAGTGTTCCCAACACAAAGAAATGATAAATGTTTGAGGTTAGGGGGAAAAAGGGGGTTGCCAGGGTTTCAGAGGAGAAGGGAGAGGTAGAGATAAATAGGTGAAGTGCAGAGGATTTTTAAGGCAGCAAAACTATTCTGTAATGGTGAATACATGACATTATGCACTTGGCAAAACCCATAGCACTATACAAATACAAAGAGAAAATCCTAATGTAAAATTAATAATAATATATCAATATTGGTTCATAACTGTAACAAATGTACCACACTGATGGAAGGTGCTTGTAACAGGAGAAACTGTGTGTTGTGGGGAAGTATGGGCAGTACCTGTACTTTTTGCTTAATTTCTCTGTAAACCTAAAACTGCTATAAAAATAAAGTCTATTACTTAGAAGGAAAATGCTAATGATAAAAAAAAAAAGAACACACCTGTGGTCCCAGTAGCCCTTCTCCCCCTTTACAACAGAAGTGACATCCCTTCACCCACCCTGATCTTCCTTAGTGCATTGCCCCAGGCTCTGAAAATCCTCCTGCTCACCAGACAGAAGGATGACTGGAAGTGCTGGGTTCAGGGAATCTTCCCTCAGTGCTCAATCGTGGACCCATGGGCTCTGAGCTGCTCCTGGGGCCACTGTCGAGAGTGAGGCTGGGCCCATGTGAAGATGTTCCGAACTCAGAAGAGCCAGAGCCAATATAGATTATACTGGTGCTGGCCCCTCTCTTACGATAACTGGAGTTTTCCCAGGAATATCAAAAAATGTAGAGATACATTGCATAAAGCACATGGATAGAAACATTAAGTGCTTTCTTTCAGATTTGGTGCACTTTATCCAATAAGTTAGTTAAAATCTTTGGTAAAGTTGTCAAATCCTCATTAAATAATTATTCCAAGTGCAGCCAATCTTTATTTTATTTTATAAAATGTTTACTATTCCTGTTTTCTCACAGAAAATTTGCTTATTTGAACTTATGCAGAAAAATTCTAAATTTCACATAAAATGAGGAGGCACTTGATTGTCTGAAATTCTTTTAAGGTGTACATGACAAAACTGGTTTACAGATCATTAGCATGGAGTATAAGTTGCATGAGCACAAAGACTGCATTTCTCTTATTCAGTGCTATATCCCCAATGCTTTGCACCATCTCTGCACAAAATAGATTCTCAATAAATATTTGATGAATGCGTTGATGGATGAGTAATGAGTATTATGTTTCAGTTGACTGAAGTTTCTGGAAGTCAGCTAGCTAAATGGGGGCATTGCTATATTTTTAAATAGTAATTTTGTTTAAGTAGAGCTATCAGGATAATGATTAGTGTAATTTAAAAAATTAAATATAGAAATATAAGGTGAGATAATTTTTCGAAAATATAAATTACCTCAAAAGATAGTAATTAATCTGTTTTATAATTAATCTGAACTTTAGAATTTATAAAAACATTTCCAGGGCCGAGCCTGTGGCGCACTTGGTAGAGTGCTGCGCTGGCAGCGCGGCGACGCTCCTGCCGCGGGTTCGGATCCTATATAGGACTGACCGGTACACTCACTGGCTGAGTGCCGGTCACGAAAAAAAAAAAAAAAGAAAAAAAAAAAAAATTTCCAGGCAGTTGGAAATAATTTTTATGCTTTACAAACATTGCATCTACTTGGCTTCAGTAAAAAAAAAAGTCTCATGAATTTAGATTTAATTGAATTCAGTGCTCAAGGGGCTGACTATTCCCTGGATGGGTTGGTGGTTGAGGGTGGGCTGGGAGGGTAGCAGGTCCCTTGTCCCTGTAGTAGTGAGGTCAGCAGTAATAAGTGTGTAAACCTAGAATTTAAATGTTTATACATAATTTTTAAAAAATATCATAGCACTTTATTCTGTAATTGGATTTTTCACCTTGGGCACTTGTAACTAATCTTTGACTGTGATGTTTCTACTACTGGTGTACTCATATTTGTAACCTGGATGTTTTATAATTGGTTATGAAAGAGCCTTTTAATGTCTAGGAGTAACACTAGTAAAACAATATTATTTTGAATATAAATTGAAAATACTATTTGATTTATCTTTTCTTTTTCAGCCTTCTTGGGTGATTTTGTCCGTTCAGTGTGGAGCTCTTCTGCCGTATCCTTTTCTGGGGGATGGGAAGAGGGAAAGGCGAAATCTGGGTTTAAGATTGAAATATAGCTACCAGGCAAAAAGTAGGTTGATCAGTTAGGGTTGATTGTTTCTTTTGCACTCTATATCCCTGCTGTTTTCCATCCTGTATCATTCGTGTATCTGATCCTTGTCATTGCCCATGTAAAAGGGGGACCAGCTATGAAAAGTAGCTCCAGGCCAGGGCAAGCTGCTAGTTCTCGGATGAGGTGTGAGCTCTGCTCTTTTCAACTTCAGTGGTGTCCAGCTAGACAACAAATATTCCTAAAATTCTAAGTCTGGGAACCAAATCATGAATTATTTGAAGAGTAGATGGAAGAGGGCACGAGAAGAAAATTTCTTGTTTTATAACAAAATACATTGTTAAATACATTGGTTAGAAGGTTTATTAATTCAGTACATGTGTTCTGCACATACTGTGGGTTGGGTACTGAAAATAGAGTGGTGAAGAAGATACTATATCTGCCCTCAAGGAGCTTCCTCGCATGCATGTGTTCATTCATGCAGCCCTGCTCGTGTGTGACTCTGCCCTGAGCTCCATATCAGTGTCAGAAATGAGGCATTCAAAAGGCCTCCTGTTTATTCTTCTAGGCCTGATGGCTCCTGCTTCATTCTGAAAGGATGAAGCTTCACTGGAGATTCACTCTAAGCATAACGTGATTGTGGAAATCACTTCTTTTAAGAGAACCTGGTCTCATACAGTTACAAGGTCAAAATTTTAGGCCTGGGCAAGAGATTATGTCATTCACTATATTTTACTTTGCAGTTGTGCCAGGCAGTTCCTTTGAATGCAGTTATAACCTGTTGAGTCAATGCAGATGGAAGGAATCTTATTATAATGAAATATTTATAGGGGACCTCAAATAAACAGAGAAAACATCCCTTTAAAAGCAGGTTTTGGAGGATATGCAGAACTTTAGCAGCTCCAACTCAAAAATTCTATGATTTCTCATCCACAGTTTAGAGTGGAAGGAATTCAGTTCCTGTTTGTTGTTTCTTATTTTGTTTTCTTTAAAAGCACAGGTAAAAAAGACTGGGAGCGGGATGGGTATTTTTGAAGATAAGAAGCTAGTTTTTCTGGATCATTTACTTTCCATGCAAGACTTCCTTAAAAACTGTCATCTCCTTTGAGCTGTCCCTTGCAGTCCGTAGGAAGTTTAGAGGAACCTAAAAGGGAGCCCAGGACTCTTGGTGGACAGCACATTCTGAGATTTGCCTTTGTTAAGGTTTCCCCAAGTCTTTAGAAGTAGAGAATCCCTGTGCTAGGGTAGGAAGATAGAAATTGATCTTGGATAATGGAGTTGAAGGCATTATATTGGAGTCTGCAGAGTTTATCGTAGTAAGGGAAGGCTCACATATTTATAAGATTTGTCAATATACTTGTATACCTTTATAGGAGACTTCAAAATTGTAATAGATTTTTCAATGATATGTTTTTCTTAATTCACCTATCTCAGTAGGTGTGCTTTTCCTTCAAAGGGAAAGAGAAGTATACTTTAACTAATTTTGAATTCTAGATACTCCACATTACTCAAAAAGAGTCACTGCGTGTGCTTTGAATAGACTGTAAAGTATAGGTGTGCACAGAGATGTCACATCTGCCCTGTGTAGAGCCACACTCCAGATGTCTGGGGCATGGTAAGCCCTCAGTATTTATTTTGAATGAATTTTAAAAATCAGAGCTTTAGAACCAGGGAGGATCTTGGGAATCATAGATTCCAACACTCGTATTAAAAGGAGGGAATCCAAAGCTCAGAGTGGTCTTGCCTTAGTCCACAAAGTTAGTGGCGGTAATAGAGCTAGAACTCAAGCAGTTTTATGAAGGATTCTTCCTACTGTGTAACAGAAGTGATCACGTTAATGTTTCATTCTGTAATAAATTAAAACATTTACGTTTGCTTTAAAAATAACTGTTATGCTGTGTAAGTATATATGTGTATATACATATGTGTGTTTATATTGTATATATAGTTAGCTAATAATCAAAGGTCAAATATTTTCTCCCCATGAGTGTATTATGCCCATTTTGTTTATGATATAAGTGGAGAGATTGGATTTCAAAATGTGCTTTACAGAAAATCACTCAGTTCTTTGGTCGTCTTGTCTGTCTCTTTCCTAAATGGATTGGGGCAGGGGGGAGGGAGTCCCAATGGGCAGATAGGGGATGTATGCTAGTGAAGTACAGGTTGCGCTGATCTTACTTCATTGTAATCTTAATAATGTAAACCAGAGTAAGTGGTTTTTCTCCAGAGTCGTGTCAGATTTTTTTTGGAATCACTGCCTGCCTTTCTCAGGTAAGCATGACTACAATTAGTCTTGTGTTGTTTACACATGACAGTTGTTTTTATGTGATTGGATTTATGGTCTATTGGTCACTTTTAGAGAAGCTATTTAGTAAACTGTATATTCAATATGAACTTATGACTCACTTATGATTATTTAAATATTCATGTTTTTAAAGATTTAACATTTTTAATGGGTGAAAATGGTCTTTCATTTAAAGAAATTACAAAAATGTAAAACGAATATGAAAAAATATTAAAAATGAAATTAAAAGATAACAAGAAAAAATTAAATCAGAAATGTAAACAGAATTTTCCTAATAAAGAGTTCATACAGATCAATAATGAATTTACAACTTATAAAGAGGAATTACAAATACTAAATGTAACAAAACATTTGACGTACTTTATATGAACATTTTAATAGTGAGATAGGAGTTTTTGCTCATCAGATGTGTGACAGTGTATTCAGTGCTGGTGGAGATGCTGAGGACAGACTCCTACTCTTCGCTGGCAGGAGTGCAAGTCACTGTAACAACTTTTAGAGGTGTTTAGCAGTGTCAAGAGCCTTAAAATACTCATTCTATTTTCCCTACAGTTCTCCATGTTTAGAAATGTATTCCATGTTGATAGAAATAAGGACAGATTAGTGCATAAAGGTGTCCACAGCATTATTTATTAGGCAGTAAAACTGGGAACAATCAGATCATCCACTATTTGAGAATGTTTAAGAAACCTGTTGTATATACTTTTACAATAGTCTAGCTATGTAGCCATTTTTAAATTATGTTTTGTGAAAATAGGTAAAGACATGGGAAATGTTTTAAGTGAAAAAAAGCAGGATATAAAATAGGTATGTATAATGTCACATCAATCAAAATATAAGAAATATCTGAAAGGAGGGACTAAAATGTTAACAGTGGTTACTTCTGAGTAATGACGGAAGTGAATTTTTTTCTTTTTGTCCTTTTTTTTGGTGGCTGGCTGGTACAGGGATTGAGCCCTGGACCTCGGTGTTATCCACGCCAAGCTCTAACCAACTGAGCTGACAGGCCAAGAAGTGAATATGTTATATTTCTTTATTGTATTTTGTCTTTCTAATCTTCAGCTAAGGAAAACCTCAAACCATAATAAAAACTGTTATTAAAAAGTCAAATTTGTATTGTTTTAACTCATTTTAAAATTATATGGAATAATTTGTTTAAATTAGTGGCGGTTAGACAGGAAGAAGCACAGTGCAGAATGCTCCCATCTCATCTGACCTGATGGCTATGTCCCAGGCCGCCATTGTGGGGTAATGTATTTGAGAAAATATTTAGTCCTCCATCTCTAGCGAGCGTTTTAGAAAGGGACATATCAAAGATAGTAGGTGAGATGGAAAGGAGTTGATTATAGTCTCGCTTTTTCCTTATGCCTTTGTGATAGAGGATTAGGGAACTAGATAATATTTGGTTTAACATTGTTGGGTTGTTGGCTGGACTCCACTTTTTTGTTTTTTTCTTTTCTTTTCTTTTTTTTTTAAAAGATGACCGGTAAGGGGATCTTAACCCTTGGCTTGGTGTTGTCAGCACCACGTTCTCCCAAGTGAGCAAGTGAGCTAACCAGCCATCCCTATATAGGATCCGAACCCGTGGCCTTGGTGTTATCAGCACCGCACTCTCCCGAGTGAGCCACGGGCTGGCCCTTGGACTCCACTTTTAATACAAATGATAGTGCCAATCTAAATTTGACTTCTTTGTCCAAGTAATAAGTAAGTTTATCTGTGGTTACTATGTTTTTGTTTCTGTTTCTTGTAAATTCTGGAAATTTTATAAAATATAAAATCTCTGTTTTTTTGATACATCTGTTTCATCAAGATCCTTTGAAAAGCAAATTGACTTTTTTTCCTTCTTCACAGGAATTTTTTTCATATTTGTATTTTTCAGTGTTTTTTCTTATCTGTTATAAATGTATATTTACATGATGATGATCTTTAAAGTTGGCTAAAATGAAAACCTTTTAATGCTGGGTGCTATGGTTACATGTAACTTATTGTTTTCCTTATACTTCTCTGTATGTTCCAAATTTACAATCAACACATCAGAAAAGTCTTAAAAATGAAAACATTACTAATTACTACTTATGCGTAAATACAGTGTACTTTGGCTAAAATGTGAATTTTTCATTTAATTCTATTTGCATTGGTTGATTTCTGGGTTTCAGAGACTCAGAGCCCCCTACCCAAAAAGGGTTCAAATTGACAGAGAAAGGAAGGAGAGCTGGGCTGAGTGGAGACAGGCAGGCAGTCCTGGATGCTTTTCAGAGATAAGGTCACAGTGACGTGGGGTTTAGCACACTTGACGTGGGGAACTAAATAAGAACACCAAAAGAATGTGAGTATAAGATAATTACAGGATTTTAAGTTAGGTAATTAGGTATTATTAAGTATCAGCTATGAGCTTAGCACTAGAGAATACTTTTAGTCTTAGAAAGAAAAAACTAATAGTTATGTTTGACAAAGGTTATAATGTATAGTAGATTATTACATAATACACAGAATAAATGATTCATTCCATATGATTATGCAAAATCAGGGGGCACAGGTATGAATGCATGAATTTAGAAAGGAGAGCACCAGTCTGGGCTACGAGGTGAGGAGAGTCATGATAGAGGCGGTAAGATCTGAGTGGGCAGAATTGGAGTAAAAGGGGGAAAGGAGGAGGGCATTCCGAATAGAATAGGATCACAGGAGAAGCGTGAACATACAAGAGGCTAGTTATGGAGAGACTGATATTGGGACCAAGGTTTTATCTTTGTGTGTAGAGAAGAATGGTTGGGTAGGTAGATGGACAGAGAATATGGAAAACCTCTAAACCTAGGTGTGTGAGTTCGGACTGGGTAAAATAATCGGCAGGATGCTTCTTTATTTTTCTTGTGTATTTACTTATGGATTACAAATGTTTACGTTAGAAAATTTGGAAGACACAGATAAAAGCAAACAAAATCTAAGCCCCTTGTGATCATTCTAGGTAAACTTGGTCTGGGAGCTCTGCGCAGGACGTGCAGGCAGGGTAGAGGCTGGGCTTCTGACAGGCAGAAAGCTGCAGTCTTTCAGGCTTGACATGGAGATCTGGATTCGGGTCCGCAGATACGACAGGAACCTAGCAACAGATGAGACTTGACAGGTTGTGGTGACTTGGGAATGCTGTGGCACAAAGAAAGAGAAGCCAGCATGCCCTGGGCTCCTTCCTGTGTCAGAGCCCATGGCGGTGCCTTCCCGTGAAAGTCAGGGGCCAGAGGTCATGTCGTCATTTCAGAGGAGGAGCACTAGTCAAAGGTGGGAAATGGAGGGTGCCTGATTTGTGAGGGAAGGTACTAGAGTTAGGGGTGTTGATGAGCTATCCAAATGTAGGAACTCTGAGGAATTCCCATGGAGAGAATTCCTGCAGAGTGTAGTAGAGAGAGGAGCAGATAACCAGGAATGGAGTCTTGGGTAACATGCATAGTTAAGGAGATTGGTGGTGGGGTGAGCTTGAAAGTAAGTAGAGATGATATTGGAGGAGTAGGATATTATTTTTAGAAGCCAAGAATGATTCAGGCTTAATCATTTTTTATTTTTATTGCTGGGAAGTAGCAGTATAAGATTTAGAACATAAATTTGTAGCAGATAGTTGCACATGGTTGAGTGTGTTCCCTCAGTACTGTTCTGTGACCCAGGAGTGGGAGAGAAAGGATGATAGAAAGTGATACAGGAGTACTGACTGGCTCAGTGAGCATCACACAGGCTGAGGGGACTCAGTAGACCTTGGGCTCTGGGCTGAGAAGATGCCAGTGTATTGAGGGGCAGGGAGATGGAGGTCCCATGAAGAAGACACTCGGTGAGGAAGCTGTGGTCAGAGAACATGTCTAGATTCTTAAAGGTGGAATAGTGTCATTTCATTGTGTGGTTGGGGAAGTGGCCCTCCTGGTGACAAATTCAGAGAAGTACTGCTTGCCAACTTTTAGATGAAAGGTAGAATTTTATTTAGGTGTTGAACTCGTTGAGGGAGTAGCTGGGTCTGTGGTGGACAAAAAGGTGGATTTCGCAGTGTCTTTGACACCATGTTACATCCTTAGTAAATTCATTCAGTGAGGAAGACCAGACTTTAGAATCATTATGAGCCTTGTGATCGCTCACTGTACTTATCACAGTTTGTCACTTACTATGATGGATTGAAATCCCCATTGTGTCATGGGGTAAAATAAAGAGCACTTTAAGTTCAAAAAGATTGTTCAAATAAGGATGGGGGGAGATTTTATTTGACAGTAACTTTTATGAAGAAACTCTGGACATTTTGGTTTGAGAAAAGTGCATTGGGAGCACTAATATTTTGTGGTTGCTAAAAAATGTTAATTTGGTTTTAAGATATATTAACAAGCATATGTACAGTGTGCAGCTAAGGGACTTTGGTTCAACAAATCCTTGATGAGTACTTCCTCTGTGACAGGGACAATGCAAAGGGGTACAAATTAATTAGGATGTGATTTCTCCCTCAGTAAATGTACAGTCTAGAAGGGGACAGACATGGGAACAAATGTGCTATGTTAACATGCGCAAAAATGAAAGTAGGTTCCAGGCATAGAACAAACAGGAGGGAGCGGTCGTGTGGTTAGTCTCTGCACTGATCAGAGACTCTCGGTGGGATTGGCACCTTTTCTGCACACTGGAACACCTGTGTGCACACGTGCACACACCAGGCAGGACCCCACCTTTACACAAGGACTGTTTGCTTGGTGGTTCTCAGTGACCTTCTGTCTTTTCCCCGTCAGGGTGTTGATACAAGCTGGAGCTCTTTGTTGGAGTCTTCCAGAGCTCTCCCAGGGAGAGGTAGGGAAGGGAGCTTGTGCCAGCAGAAGTTGGGAAGCACAGAGATCATCTGCCTTCTTCTGACCCGGTATTGATGCAGGCTGAGGCCTCTGTTGTAATGTGCTGGGTAGGTTTTGGGGAATAGGTCAAGAATCTAATGGAGAGCCTGGCCAGGTCATAATTTAAATCTAGAAGACTATAAATAAAAGTTCTTTCCATTCTGTATCTCAATCAACAAATATTTCTTGACTGCCTACCCATGTGCCTTGCACTGTACCTAGGTACTGTGAAAGATATCAAAGAAATTTAGGACATATTCTTATGTAAGACTTTAGTCTTTAGTGTTATAGTTCATAATCAAGACTGGGCAGGGAGAAAATCTTGTAAGCTTGAATCAAGGAGTGTCTTATTGGGGGTGGTAGGACCAGAAGGAGAAGGGTGGGTGTTCCTGATTGGTTTAAAGGAAAGCATTTATTCCTGGGGCTACAGAGGTGAAGTTCCAGGCCTCTGCTCTTAGTTGCTTAGAATATAGTGGGAGAAAAAGACAAATAAGCAGACAGTTCCAGAGTTAGAAGTATTTAGATTTCTGCACAGTTCACTGTGGGAGGACAGAGTCAGTGATACGTAAGCTGAGTCTCAGAGGAGGAAGAGTGGAGAGCGGGGAAGGTCTGGCCACGGGGAAAGCCTGGCCTGCTTGAGGACCGATACTGAAGTGTGCCTGGCATCAGGGTGCACGTGGAGCAGCACTCATGAACAGGAGGAGGTGGTCAGGAGCCAGGCAGACTGAAGAGCCTTGACACCATGGGGGAGCTTTTGGATTTTAGCCTCAAGGCATTGAAGACACATGAATGCTTTGTTAACCAGCACCATAAGATTGGTATTTCAGGAAGATGGCTTTAAAAAAAGAAAAACACTTTTCCCCAATTATAAAATTAATGCTTTTGAAAATTTGGAAAATACAGAAAAGTATAAAAATGAAAATAAAAATACCCTCGTAATTCTGTCACCACTAGGTAACTATTGTTAACATTTTGGTGTGGAAAGAGCATCCTTAATTATTAATTATGCTGAGGCAGATTCATTAAATGACCTGGTATGGATGTTCAAAGTCATTTAATCCAAATGTACATTGATGAAGAATCTGGGTCATGGAAGTTTTCCAAGTTTACATAAGCGAGTTGTTGGAGACTCCTTATTAGTCTAGTCTCCATCCCTCCCTGTCTGATGTTCTTTCCACAGCAATATACTGCACCCTGTTGAGGGCCACACCTGTGATATGGGCCAAATAGGCCATAGCACTAGATTAACTACAGTAAGTAAAATAAAAATAATACTTAGCTGGCATGGCCAAATCTTGGTAATCAAGGCATATCTAGATTATGTTTTTTAATTTCATTTTTAATAAAGATTATCTTATGATTCATTGGATTAATCTGTATTATCACATTATTAAATCTCGGCTCTCCAAGTGCTGCAGGATATAAATGCTTTTGTGAAAGCCTCCAAAAAAAATAACCTGGTCCAGTCCTCTGACATGTGACATTGACTTACTAAAAATTAAAGAGATATAAAATAATGAGTTTAAAAGTGATTTTAGAAAGCTAATGTGTTTTTGTTAGTTTTTTTTAGATAGTGTTGAATATAAAATACTTTCTAAATATATTTGTAAAATAGATGAGAGCATAGATGTAGAATGTAAGATTATTGGCAACCTGCACACTGGCAATTAAAAAGAAGTTAACATGCTACTTATCAGTACTTTTAAAAAATTAATTTGAGACAAAGTTCAGAATTCTTCAACAACCATAATCCCCAACTTAAATTTATCCAGAAAAAAAATTCCCTTGTTTAGAGGATTATCTTAGAATAAAGTGCTTATACCTTCATTTCTCTTGATTGTTTCTTTTGCCTTTTAGACTCTAAAATTTTATTTTTTAGGAATTATTTTTGACTTTCACAGTAGAAACTGCCATTAGAGAAGCAGTGGAAAAGTACAGTGTGGAGTTCAACCTGGGTTTAGACTGACCTGGGTTTTAAAAGCCAGCTTTTTCAATTGTCAGGTGTAACTTAGTTTGTTTCCTTATCTTTAAAATGGGGCTGACAAATCCTGTTTCACTGGCGTTGTAAGGATGAGGAGTGTATATGAAGCACTTGGCACAGTTCCTGGCACATAGTAGGCAGGCAATAAATGGTAGCTGTTCTTATTGTCATGGTGAAAGCCTGTTTCACAGCATAAGCCATTATATCTGGAGTCCTTACTTCATCACTATACAAGCATAAGAATTCTTTTATGCTTGCCTTATTTCTTTTTTTGTGTTAAATAATATTCATGTTTTCCCCCAAGCTTACAAACCACTGTATTTTTATCTTCCTTTTTATTTTATCCATTTCATAATTAGTGTTTATTATCTATTAGTGTTAAGGAGTTACTTAAATATGGTTTTGATGTTGCTATTGTATTTAAACATTTTTTAAAATGAAACAGATGGAAGCTTGGAATGGTGTACTAGTTTTTTCTGCCCTTTTTTTTTCAGTATCATTTTTCTCATAGATTGAAATAATCCTGCATTCAGACTTTGTATATAAAATTTTTTTATTCATTTGGTGACAAGGCAAAAAACAAGTGACTTATATCTGTAAAACTGTTATGATAGGTATTTGCTTTTATTTTTATTTATTTTATTTTGGCAGCTGGCTATAAAACTTATGATAGGAGTAAAGTTTTTATTATAATCAGCAAATAGTTTAAAAATGTCTTTTTTTTCCCATAATATTTTTAGGTTAATTTTATTTAAAATGAGAAAAGTAGATAAAGCAAAATGGTTATGTTGTCACACTGTATTCTAATAATAAAGTAAAAATATAAATATGCATAGATTGAAATGTATGGTAAAGCCTTATTTTTAACTTTCTACCAGGTGTCATCTGAAGACAGAAGTGCCCTGTGGGCTTTGGTTACGTTTTATGGGGGGGATTGCCAGCTGAACCTCAATAAGAAATGCACACATTTGGTTGTTCCAGAACCGAAGGGGGTAAGCATTTCACGTACATTCTTCTTTTATATGTCATTTAATTATTTCCGGTAATCAAATGTCTTTTTTGAGCTTCTTTTAGGTTAATTATTAGATTACATTTACAAAAGATGATTATAGTGGTTTATATTATTCATATCTAGCCTTATTTCACAAAAGATGTGAGATGATTGTGAATTATATTAGAGCCAAATACGACTTCTAAATACAAAGAAATTTGGCTCTGTTTCATAGGGAAAGTAGGAAAGTTTTTTTTAATCTCTAGAATTTTCTTTCAAATCCAGTGAAACTTGGGTTCATTTTTATTTGTGACAAAAATATATTTTTAGTTCCCTTCACAATTTTTAAAAAGTCCTTGTGTCAAGTGTGATTATGAATATGCATTTGGTGAAGTTTTTGATATATTTCCTTCTTTATAGTCTAGAATATATAAAAGCTACATTCGTCTTGATAAGGGCAGGGCTGTAATCCCTAAGCAGTGGTGTGGACATAGAGATTTTGGTTTCATAAGTGGGGTCCCTGGGTCAGCAGTATCAGCATCCCCTGGGGGCTTGTTGGAAATGCAAGTTGTGTAGCCCCTTCACACACGTACTAAATCACAACTTGGTGGGGGCTAGGGTGGGAGCCCAGCAGTATGTGATCATTCCCTCTGGGTGATTCTTATGCATTCTAAAGTTTGAGAATCACTGTTCTGTGGAAAGCAAATTTTTTTCTCCCATGAAGGATTTTTTTTTTTTATAACTTTGAAAATCAAATTTGGTATATTTATAGTACAAAAGTCTCCTGACTAGTTAATTTTTTCACATACCAATCATTGCCTTTATATTTCTTTGTTTTTGATATGAGTCAGTATTGTCATAGTATTTTGTCTGAGTGCACTGAATCACAGATGCAGAGGAAGGAAGTGTGCAGTGTATGTCACAGGCACTGAAGTGGTGTACAGAGCAGAGGGCTGGCACCAGCCTCACCCTGCCAAGAGTGTTCCCACTGTGTAAAATCTTTTAAACTATTCAGAAGTGGTCCATAAATGTGTGCTGTTCGTTGTGCCAGTTTCCTGACAATAAAATGAATTTTGAGCCGGTGAGTTTGGTTGTATCATAGCATTAGTAAGCTGCACTATCCAAGAAGAAACCTTTTCTGTGAAAATTTATGATGCGATTCTTAACATTTATTTAAGTAAAAAATGTATATTTTATATAGCAATTCAACTGACAAATAGTATGTGTATGCTTTGGTTAAATAATGAGTGTAAAGGTTATTTTTATATTAGTATTGATTTATAGCTAACAATGAATCATTTGATTTTATTTAGCAAGTTTGAAGGGGAAATGAAATCTTTATAACTTTTATAACTGAATAATACTTCCAAAGAGTCAAAATTTTAATTTGAGGCAATATATGAATAAAGTGGGTTTGTCAAAGTTGTTTTAAATTGCGATTTTACTTTTTAATACTAGAGCCTTAATTTAAAGGTTGTTTTTTCTCGCCAAAAATATTTTGCTGATAAATCCTTAGTAACTTTTTGGGTTTCATGATATAATATGTATTTTAAAGTAGTTATTGACTCTAGATTTTTATTTGGAGGAAAACCATGTCTAAGTCAATAGGGGTATGTGTGTGTATGTGTGTGTGTGTGTATATATATATATATGCTTTAATTGGACTTTATTTAGCCCAACAAAAAAGCATTTAAAATAAATAATTTTATTCGGTTACAACATGCTTGTGAATAAGACAACAAATATGCTACATGATTATTTTTAGAAAAAGCAAATACTGTAAGTATTTTCAAAGTCTGATATTAAACAAGTCTGTGCACACATGCACTATCATGTATGTAGGGATTATCTAAGTCTATAATAGAATTATAGTATTGTCTTATGCAATTTATTTACTCTTCATCTTTGATTTTATTTATAGACTTGAAAAGAAATGTCTTTTTTTGCTTTTCCAATTTTAATTTCCCAGTTCTAAAAGAAATAATTCAATATAGGGAAAAGGAAACTACTATTTTAGTGCTTACTACATTTCCTCTGCAGTGGTAAATACTGGCCAGAAGCAGATTTTGTGTTTGTCAACAATAAAAGTAGCAAGGATAGGCACCATTATGGAGCACATACTGAAAGTGCTGGTAATGCTCACACTGTGGTGTGAAGTCAGTCCTGTGGTCACTGTGAAGAAGTGAAACACAGGGAGCCACCACCCCTTGTGATAACAAGTACCCCTTTCTGCACATGCCTTACTGTTCTTAAATAATTTTTAAGAAATCATAATGCCCACATGTAAAATAAATAGAAAGCAATTGATAATAGTATATAGGATTTTTGAATGCTCAAGTACAACTATGCTAGAAGACAATGAAGTAGTAAGATATTTATATGTATGTAACATGTATATAAGCATGTATGTTTATATAAGTGTAATCATCATGAATATGACAGCTACAAAAAGACTAATGTCATGTGTCTGTTGTAATGGTGACATAAAAACCATAAGTGATACTGCCCTTACTGACATAATTTTCCAATAAAAACCAGTAAAAAAATGAGTGACCAACTTTTGAATAAGATAGAAATCATCATTCTTTGATTTTTTTCTTGGTAGCTGCTTTCGTGGAAAATGTATATACCACTAGATATTTTTTTTATATGAGTATTTGGTGGCACCTCATCGGAATATCGTTTATGGGTTAACACTTCAACTGTGCAGCTTTGTCTGAGTCATTCTAGGATTTAGCATTCCCAGCACCCCTCTTCCCCACCAGCTTTTGTGGCAAACAAAGAAACAAGGCCCTCACAAATTTCCAAAATTTGAGGGAGTGGTAACAATTCCTTTTAATATCATTGAGTTAAATAATTTCAGCCAAGACTGCAGAACTGAAGAGCAGTGGACAGACATGGGTACAAATGCTTAAGCACAACTATGCCAATTGTACCTATGTCTGTCCGCCGCCTCCACCTGAGGCAGTGTTGTCATGGTACTTCTGGATCGTGCTAGGCCAGCACCCTCCTCTAGTCAGTTCCTGAACGGGCAGTTCCTGCGTCACGTACCCTCTTCCCGGTTCTTCCCAGCGTGCCTCTGAAGGCTGAGAAGCACAGTCTGTCACATGAACTGGAGTAACTGTGTGTTCGGGCATAGTCTATTTGTAAAACCAAAGTGGTTTTAAGTTCATGTATTTTATAATTAGCCATTATGTTCTTGATTTATGATCATAACTGTGGCTTACGTAAGTAACCACAGTTTTGAAATTACATCTCTTTAAAAAGACTGAAGTTTGATCATTTCATGTTACTATATTCTTTAATCTATTCAGACATGAATTTTTAAACTTAATAATGATGAATTTAAAGTTTTCAGTTTATCAATTGTATGACTGCTAACTGTCAGTATCAAACTATTTTGTGAAAAGTGAGAGAAAACTTGAGTGATAAGGCAATTTACTTAAGTGTTTTACTTCGATTTGCATAGGAAATAGTCCAGTCATTTCTGACACATGAAATGCCATCACCCTGTACAGATTAGGAACTCAGGAGACTGCCACAGTGGATCCCAGGCCCTTCAGTGCAAAGTCCTCTTTCAGTAATCAACATATTAGGTGACTCCTCTTCATGGCAATAGTTTTAGTTTAGTATTTGTTAACAGAATTAAAATTTACTTTATTTCATATTTCATTATTTCAACAAATACCTTCCTACCTTGGAAGAATCATATATAAATCATACTACGTGTGATATGTTACTTGAGCACATTGTATATTTGTATTAAATATTTAGTTTATAAATTCTTCAGTGTATACCTGGACTTCATACTTTCCTAAAATAACTCTGAGATTATTCTGGGAGGGGTAGTTCGGAAATTGAAAATCTCTGGTCTGTTGTAGAAATTTATCATCATCTGTCTTTACTGTAGGGGGAATCTGTGTAACATTTTATGCTTAAATATTTAAGAACAACATGATTTTTAGGATAAGGAATAAAAACTTTTTTTTATCAAGGGTAAGGGGAAATTGATACACTCTTCCATAGCTGGTGGAAGTATAAATCGATATAGCCTTTTTTGGAGGGAAATGTAGTTATAAATATGAAGCCTTCAAGTCTAAATGCAAAAACCTAGGAATTTTATCATAAAATTTAACTTCAGTTTTTCACAGTAGCAAAAACGCTGGAAATAACTAAGTGGCCAGCACTAGGGGATTGACTAAATTATATAACTGTGCAGTAGAAGAGCATGCTTATGTTCAAACTGTGTGCAACTATGAAAAGGTTTCTGAGACTATTGGGGAGACGAATGCGCCTGGGTGTGAAATGAATCATATTTCATTTCACAGGGTATGATAATAGTGGTCGTTAGAAGTCATTATCAGTTAGAGATACATAAAGTCAGGGAGGAGGCAGATGAAACAAGATTTTCAAAAGGTTGCTGGTGGTCGAAGCTGGGTGACTGGCCGGGGAATTTATTATACTACCCTCTCTACTTTGGGGTGTGTTTGAAAATGCACATAAAGAAAAGTTTAAAACAGAAGTGCCAGTGTAAGAGAATCCATGTTGACATAGGAGGAGATTGTTCACAGCGCGTTAAGTGAAAAAAGCAGTGTTTGTGCACTGACGGTGTGGTCCTTCCGTTTACCCTCTTCATGCACATGTATGCTTAACAAAAATGATGATACAATTAAAGTGTTGATTGTGGCCCTCTCTTGTCAGTGTGATTTTGATTACATTCATTTTCCTGTGCTTAGCTTTTATTCATGGGTCTTTCCCAAGACTGAGTTTTACTTGTGTTTTTAAAAGGTTTAGGAAAGAACATCCTCAGCAGTAGCAGAAGGTGAAATCACTTAGCCTTGTGTAGAGCGTACTGTTTGCCAAGAGATACGTCTCCCGGCTGTATGGTGTTTTCCATTCTCAACTCCGAGAGCTACACAAAGTCCGCAGCGACTGGATGCAGTCCTCTGTCCTGCTGCTGCCTGCGACCCTGCTGAGCACGAGCCTGCCCAGCTGTGGACTGCGGGGGCCGGCGTGGGCCGCACAGCAGGCCGTGGACGTTAGGTTAGGGCCCACTTGTGCGTTTGCCAGAGAATCGCTGCTGTACTCTAGGCTTTAAGAAGCAGAGGGTTGAGAGCCTGTTATTTAACTGAGCCGTATTTACAAACTCATTTAAAAGCTACTCTTATTTGAAAGTTTGTTTGTTCCCTCTTTCCTTGGTATTCGTTCCCAGTGCCTTCCACATCCCACCTCTTCCAGGGCGAGCCTCTGCCTGTGAAGCCCTCCTGGCGTGTGCGGGCACCTCTCGGTCCTTCCGTGCCTGCCCTCCTCTCTAACTGCACGCCGCCGGCAGCCCAGCCCCGGCCACGGGTCATCTTTCCTTGGGCTTTCCCTGAGTCCTCTGCCTTCCCTCGATGTGACTCTCATCTAACCTTATGTCCTTGTCATTCAGAGCTGGTTTTATATTGTAGTCTCTGCGTATTTTTAATTTCTCATTACAACTCAATTGCGCTCCTCGTTAGGTCAGACACTACTGCATCCTTCCTGTCTACAGCCCGTGGTGTGGCCTGGCATGTAGGATGAGCTCGGCAGGCACTAGGGCATTAAAAAAGCTTTCCAGGGAAAGTCCGCCAGACCCCTGTGACTGCATGACGCATTCCTCAGTGTGCTCTACCCCATGGTCACTTTACCTAAAAAAAAACTGTCATAGAAAACTAGCTTCATTAAAACTATCAGTAGATAAAAGCTTAGATCAGATAGCAGGTATTCATTCGTTTTGAAATTTTTCATAGAATTCCTAGCTCTCGTGTTTAAAATATCACAAAAGTTCACTTAAACAAAATCTTTTAAGACTCCTACTTCAGGCATGAGACCTTCCTATAAACATTGATGTATGGTTCATTTTAACTTTTTGGCTCACGTTCTTTGTCTAAAAAGAAATTAAGCTTTTCCTGTGTGCAAAATGGTAGTGACACTTGCTGAACATTTCAACTGCACACTTCTCCTGAAGTTTTTTTTTTTTAAATGCATAATTCTAGGAAATTTGATAAAATTTACAGCTTTGTTTTGCATGTTTGTGCTTTATTCATAGGAGAAATATGAATGTGCTTTAAAGCAAGCAAGCATTAAAATTGTGACTCCTGACTGGGTCCTGGATTGCATATCTGAGAAAACAAAAAAGGACGAAGCATTTTATCATCCTCGTCTGGTTATTTACGAAGAGGAAGACGAGGAGGAGGAGGAGGGGGAACATGAGGAGCAGGAGTCTCAGAACGAGGGCAGTACGGATGGGAAGTCGAGCCCCGCCAGCTCTCAAGGAGGGTCTCCTGGTGACCAACCGCTTTCTCCCAAACCAAACCCTGAAAAATCTAAAGGGGAGTTGATGTTTGATGACTCCTCAGATTCATCACCTGAAAAGCAAGAGAGAAATTTGAACTGGACTCCAGCTGAAGTCCCGCAGTTAGCTGCGGCAAAGCGCAGACTGCCTCAGGGAAAGGAGCCTGGCTTGATTAACTTGTGTGCCAATGTCCCACCGGTACCAGGGAACATCCTGCCTCCTGATGTCCGGGGTAATTTGATGGCTTCTGGACAAAACCTCCAGAGTTCTGAAAGATCAGAGATGATAGCTACTTGGAGTCCAGCAGTGCGGACACTGAGAAATATTACTAATAATGCTGACATTCAGCAGATTAACCGACCATCAAATGTAGCACATGTAAGTCACTCTTGAAAAAACAAAAATTTAAGTATTGGATTTTTGAATTGGATTTCAGTTTGTTTCAGTATAGTTTTTTATTCTGCTTCTTCAGACCAGATAAGGTACAAGCAGTATTTGTGTGAGAACTTGTTTTATCATTGTATATATGCAGACATATGCCCATGTCATAAATTCTGTCATGAAGGAGGGGGGCGGTGTGCGTTCGGTTGAAAACCTAGCACAGCTGAGTAGGGCCAGGACACCAGTGAAGGAGTGCTGTCCCTTGAAGAAGGGGCTCCACTCTTGCTTAGTCCTAAATGAGCAATGGCAGCAAAGAGAAGAGTGAAGTTTACTAGCTGTCTTTGATTTGCTTATAGTAAATTTTATGGTAAATAAATAACATAAACTCATTCATTCATTGAAGATGCCTTGATTTCAATTGATGGTTTATGACATGGAGCTTGTTGATATAGAATGGATCTTAAAAGTTTTAAGTAGATATTTTTCAACTTAAGACAGAAAGATGATGATTGTGGTGGTTTACTGGCTACTGCTTGTATTTTTCTGGGCACAGGAGATAAAATGGTAAATAAAAAAGACAGGTCCCCTGCTGTTGGTTTTGGTGGAGAAGACAGACGGTACGCAGACAAATGTGAACAAAACGGCTTCGGATGGCTACAGGTGTTTTGAAGGAGATAGTAAGGTCCTAGGATAGCAGTTGGGAGAAGGAGGCTATTTTAGGTTAGGTGATCAGGCAGGGCCTTGTGAAGGAGATGACTTACATCAGGGTTGGGTGACAAGGAGGCTGTGGGAGGAACTGAGGGCAGAGGCTCCAGTGGAAAGCAGCCACCAGAACCCACAGGTGGGCATGAACTTGCTGTGTTCTAAGAAAAGAGAGTTAATAAGACTTGAGCTCAGTAAGATGGGTGATTTAAAAGGGCGTGGCAAGGGGTGTGGGCTGTCTTGGAAGGAGGCCATGCGGGCTGTGAGTAGGGCTGGCATGGGAGCGGGCAGGGGTTGTGTAAATACTGGATGGCAGAGGGGCTGGGGTGGAAGCAGAGAGCCATTCGGAGCTGTTGGTGGTGGAGTTTGAGGGAGAGGAGCGAAGGGCGGGACCTACTTTCTGGCTTTAGCAGTGAAGATGGTGCCATTTCAGAGACAAGGGATGTGGGAAGAGCTCAGCCTTTAAGAACGTAAGTTCCTGTTCAGATGTGATGGGTTGGAGGGTTCTGACACTTCCCAGGGAAGGGGTCTGGTGAGCAGTGGGGTGCCCGTGCTTGGCTTTCACACTAGAGGCTCGGCTAGAGACACAACGGGGTGAAATGACACAGATGGGAGCTCTGGAATGGATGAGGGTGTGTGGCAAGATGGGGCAGAGCATGAGGGGGGTCTGGGCCCAGTGCTGGGAACCCTGCGTTTGAGAGTTGGGTGGGTTATCCCGTCTTACAGCAAGGCCGGGCCGCTGGTCACTTTGTCTGGCACTTGCATATTTTGTTTTCTGAATAGCAGCTCGAAGCCCCAGAGAGTGACTCTGTAGAATATAGGGACAATCTGAAGCAGGATCCAGCATTCCACACATCTACTTTTAGCAGGACGACTTGAGGGTTATGAAGTGGGGAAATTTGAAGATGGCCTGAATGTGAAGTTGTATTAAGAATTATTGTTCATTCTATTGGGTATGATAATGGTGGTTTAAGAAGTCTTTATTGGTTAGAGATGATTTAAAAAATCTCCCTTCCTCCCTCCTTCCTTCCATCTCTCCCTCCCAGCAACCCTCATCAGATTAGGCAGTGAATCATTGACAGTACGTGGTTCTTGAGAAGGGAAGAGGATGGCATCAGAGTGAGCACACGTGCACCAGATACTAGAAGGAGGAAAGGACAAATGGTGTAGGCCGGGTGGGCAGAGAGAGAGGTCATCAGGGATTGGAGGGGAACCGAAGATTCTGAAGTGGTTCATGCAGAGACTGAGAAGACAGTATTGCTGGACATGGTTGGGATCCACACAGCTCAGGATGGTTACAAGAGAGAATAGAATGGATTCTAACCTAGAGAAGGGACGGCAGAGGCAGCCAGTCCGGTGGAGACGGAGAACAGTCTCAGTGGTAATGGGATGCTGGCAGCCCGAAAGGAAAGCAGGTTTGGTTCACAGTTGGTATATTTGAATCAGCAGTTGTGGGGGCATGGCAGCTTGGGTGGTGAAAGACACAATCCAGTAACTGACAGGCCACATTCTGCCCAGACACATTTAGTTTTGCCAAAATAATTTCTTAAAATTTATTTGCCATAATTATGAGATGCTTCGTACAAATTGGATTTCTGGCTTATCTTGGGAAGTGGATGGCCTGATAAAACGCTTAGCTGCCATTTCTGGAGTCCTGAATGGTGGCAGTTCTCTGGGCTGAAAGCAGCTGCCCCTTTAGTGACGTCTCTCATGTGTGCTTCGTTCCCACTACTTTATATTTTATTAACTGTCCTGTCACACTTTATGTGACCTGCCTGGGTGCTGGAGGTAATTGATTGTGGGTTTGCACCTGACCACAGGTCTGGAGGGTGACGAGGATGAGTGGTAGGGGGAATAGGGGGGGATCGAGGAGAAGGCCACTGAGATGAGGTGGCCGAAGAGCTGCAAGGCCAGAGCTTGCCTGGACAGGTGTCCCTGTCAGCACTGACATCACCTGCGTTAGGGGCAGAAGATGGAATGTAGAGAAGGAGCCATTCCCTACACTGTCGGCGCTCGGGGTGGAGGTGAGGGTGCTGTCTCAAGTGTGTCAGCATCTAGGACAGGGAGTGGGTGATAGGGCTACATAGTGAAGTCTCAGGAGAACAGAGGCTTTGAGGGGAGAGCAGGGAGTCCTGGTTAGAAGGTGATGCCAGAGAGCCGGAGGGCTCTGTGCTAGATGGACGGAGAGCAGAGCACAGGAAGCACAATGGGCTGCAGGCAGAGGGGTTCTGAGGTTGCTGATCCAAGCCATGAGGAGAGTGGTGACGCCCTGAGCTGGGGAGGTTAGAGGGTGAGCCAGCTGGGGCGAGAGGACCTGGGCCGGCCACTTCTATCCCATGGGATCGGTGTGAGAATTCACAAAGTATGTGTAAAGCCTGTGACAGCTCAAGAAATGGTACTTTCTTTCATTAAATTATGGATGTAAGTCATCCATATAAAGTAGAAGTGTTCTCTGCTCTTCATTTATTTGCAGTGTAGGAAACAGTGTTGACAAGTCTTCCCACTATATTCTATATTTTTCAGATTTTATGAATGTTGGTTTAAATCCAAAGTTCCCTAAGTTTGTATTTGGATAAAATAATCTTGTTTGAAAAAGAAATAAGTGACTAGACTAGGGAGTGTGGGTGCATCTCTGCTTTTGAAATTGTCCTTAGGAGATGAACTTGCTGTGCTCCGCAGGTGGGAAACTGGGAAGGCTCCGTCCAGTGAGTGAATGGCTGTGATCACTGGTGAGAGCAGTGCCCAGAGATTTCCTGAGAGTTTTTCAGTGATGTGAGAGAGAACATAAGGACATTTTACTGCTAGATGGGAAGAAGATGAATTTTTGAAATGTTAGAAATATGAGACAGATTTAGTTTAACATTAGATCATGGTGGGGGGAAGACATAACTAACCGTCAAAATCCTGTTTAAGTTGCGACTTTATAGTGGTGAGGAGCCATGTAGAATGTATCATAATGCTTTATATATTGTGGCGTGCGGTAACTCTGTACTCATGTAATTTAAATAGGATTATGCCAGTTGTGATGGAAAAATTCAAACCTGACATTCATTCAGAATTGTTCTTTGCAGTATGGCTCAATTATGTGATTGAGCAATTAAGATTGTTACTTTTTCTTACATTCATCAGGACTAACGTGTTTCAGCCAGAAGCAGATCAGAGGATTGGAAAATTGATCCGATGAGTGTGGCGGGTGTTCTAAGAGGCGTATGGCTGGCCTGCCTTCCAGGTGTCCTCCCCAGCCAGGCCTGCACTGCCCCTCCACAGCTGGCCTTCCAGGTGCACAGCTCTCCAGGCCAGAGGCCATCTTCATGCCCAGCTGGGGCTCCCATCCTGAATCTCCATCTGTTGTTCTTCCTTCACGGGCTAGGTCGGCATTGGATGGGGACCCTTCTTTAACCTTTTTTTTTTTTTTTTTAAAGATGACTGGTAAGGGGATCTTAACCCTTGACTTGGTGTTGTCAGCACCACGCTCAGCCAGTGAGCTAACCGGCCATCCCTATATAGGATCCGAACCCATAGCCTTGGTGTTATCAGCACTGCACTCTCCCGAGTGAGCCACGGGCCAGCCCCTAACCTTTTTTTTCTAAAGCCCACAACAGAAACATTGCTGAGTTGCCTCCTCTAGGGTTGTGATCACCCATGTAGACGGCAAACCCAGCTGAGTCCCTTTGTCCACTCTGCCAGAAATATAGTGCTGAGAGGAACAGCCTCTGCTCCAGGGGTCCTCTGTGTCCCCGTCCCGACTTCTGTCCCCTTGTTTGTGTAGGTGCTTCCAGAGCTCTTCTTTGCTCTGGATTGGTGGCGGCTGAGAGGAGAGCAGACGTGGCACTGGTTCAGTTTTGCTCATTGTGGCAGACAGGCACTCATTTCCTTATTGTCCATCACGTTTCCATGGGCTGTTTACTTCTGAGGGTGAGAAAATAACACGTACAGAATTTTAAAATTCAAATGATGCCGAAGGATGTGGAGTGAAAAGTGGAAGTCCCTCTCACCTCTCGCTCCCGTTTACCCTCTCAAGGCAGCCACTGTCACTTGCAGCTTCCTGTACAGAGCCCGTGGCTCATCTGCCTATAGGAAAGCAGGGGTCTCCCCCCTATACCTGCGTTTCTATGGGAATGTCAGCACACCAAATGCTCTTCAGCAACTTGGGGTGGTATGTGGTGGGGTTAATTTTTCCCTCCACTTTACTTGGTATTTTTTAATACTTTTAAGTATAGAGAAGAAACATTTATCTCTTTATTAAATTTGTTTGAAAAACATTTCTGTTTAGAGCTCAACTGAGGTGCTTCTGAAATATTGAATCTTTTTTATAGAGATGTCGTATTTACAAGACAGATGTGCGCAGGCTCTTGAGTTTGACTTACTTCAATTGTAAATTCAGTTATTTCATCTCTAAATCCAAAGCCTGTTGTTACCTTTGCAGATTGTATTATTTTTGTGTTTTGGAGTCTATTTAAGTGAAAGATATTTGTTAAAATCATATCTGAGATTTTGGTATAGTTCTAGTGTATGTTAAAATTGAATTGCTAGAGTTTCATTGAAATGATAAGTATGCTTTTAATAGGGTTAAGTTGTATTGATTGGGTTTTAGTAAAATCTGTTTGTATGGTTTCCATGATCATAAGAAGTTGGTTTCAAGTATTTATTTGAGCATGTGAACAAAAGTAATTGTGTAATATGTTTCTTTTATTTTATCCAGTGCTGTGTAGGACATAAAAATACTCTGCTTGGTAGGCATCTCCCAGTCACTGTTTCCTCTCCTCCCATTCCCTCAACATGCACAGAACTCTCAGCTTATTCCCTGTCATTGTGAAGTAGAATGAACTAGAAGGAAAATAGTCTGGCTTGAATGATTTTCTCTAGCTTGAAACATTTTTGTCCCATCTAAAGTGCCCAAAGTCATTTTTGAGGAAGGGTAATTTCCCAGCTCTAATGATGGTTGGAGGAATGTTTATCATTTAAACACACCTGCTGTTGGTGTCTTGTCTGGCCCTCTGATGCAGCATACGAATACACAGAGCAGGCTGATGATGGTGCAGGAGAGGTAGGTGGCCGCGCCGGGGTTAGCTGCTTTCTGGCTGCTCCTGCTGATACTGCTCGGGTTCCACTGCTTTCTTCTGGAAGGCAACTCACCAGGGACCTTCGTGGGACTCTGAGCCATAAAGTAGGAGGGAATGGAAGATGGCAGCTGTGCAGAGAAGGTTGAGATGTGACTGAGTCTGACTACAGCTGCCTTTCTACCTGTCATTCTGCAGAGCGTCCTTTGGTCAAGAGGAGGTTTGTGGAGCCAATGGGAGCGAGATCTGCACACTGCACATCGCTGCGGAGCTCCAAGGCTCAGACTCCCAGGGCCAAGAAGTGAATAGGACAGAGCACTTTTGGGGTGGGGGGGGCTACCCTTGTAACTCTGCTCTATAAAACACATTAGTCATGAGTCTTTATGTTTGTCAAATTTAATCCATTAGCTTATTTCATTTTATTTGTGTAGTTTCAAATTTTGGTGGTCTCAAAATATGAATTTGTTTACTTGCTTTATTGAAGTTGGTGATACAAAATAAAAAGGAAAATGCAGTATTGTTTTTGAAGTTTCCAATCATTTGACATTTCTATTTAGTTGAATATTAAACATTTGACATTTCAGCAACTATTGATAATGACTTCGCCTAACTTTTGTTTTTTAGATCTTACAGTCCCTTTCAGCACCTACGAAAAATTTAGAACAGCAGGTGAATCACAACCAACAGGGACATGCAAATGCCAGTGCAGTGCTGTTTAGCCAAGTGAAAGCAGCTCCAGAGACACACATGTCACAGCAGCAGCATCAGACTCAGCAGCAACACCCAGTTTTACACCTTCAGCCCCAGCAGATTATGCAGCTTCAGCAGCAGCAGCAGCAGCAGCAGCAGCAGCAGATTTCCCAACAACCTTACCCCCAGCAACAGTCGCATCAGTTTTCTCAGCAGCAGCAGCAGCAGCAAGTCCATCAGCATCAGTTTCCACAGCAGCAGCTACAGTTTCCACAGCAACAGCTGCACCCTCAGCAGCCATTGCATCGCCCTCAGCAGCAGCTACAGCCATTTCAGCAACAGCATGCCCTGCAGCAGCAGTTACATCAGCTCCAGCAGCACCAGCTGCAGCAACAGCAATTAGCACAGCTGCAGCAGCAGCAGCACAACCTGCTACAGCAGCAGCAGCAGCAGCAGCAGCTCCAGCGCATGCACCAACAGCATCAACAGCAGCAGCAAATGCAAACTCATGCAGCACAACACTTGAGTCAGATACCCCAGGCGCTGCAGCCTCAGGTCCCACATCAGCAGCCCCTGCAGCAGCAGCACCCCCCTCAGCAGCAGCCTCTCCAGCACCACCAGCTGTTCGGACATGACCCAGCAGTGGAGAGTTAGTAATGGGGGGATTTCTTACTTTCTCCTGAAAGTCTTGCACTTACATAAGTGCTGTGAGAGTGTTTGTTGTTGTGGGATTCATACTAAAATAATTGTTACAAAATGGAGAATGTAAATCCTGTACCTGACAGACAGTATCATTACAATGGGACAGTTGTGCTTTCTTTGTACTTCGGGACGTCATATATACTGAAGTGAGCGTTGGTATTCCCCAGAACATCTGGGCTGCCATGAGGACTAGCTCAGAGTATCTAATGGCCAGGCATAAATTATGTTGGTTTTATTTTTTAGTGATCATTTTATGTAGACAAATTAGCCTATTTGTAGCAATATTCCAAATGTACTCAGATTACTGGCAAATACATCATAGTCAGGACTGATTAATTTAATAAATCTCAATTGACCTTGGCAAAATGCACTTGTTAATTTTTTGTGCATTCGTGTTTATAGGGTTTTAATCTTCTTTTTTTCTTGCATGATTCTATTCTAGTTCCAGAAGATGGCTTCTTACTGGGGTGTGTGTTTGCAATTGCGGATTATCCAGAGCAGATGTCTGACAAACAGCTGCTGGCCACCTGGAAGAGGGTGAGGTTATATCTGGAAGAAGTAAAACTTTGTGTTTGAAGGTGTTGCTTTGTGAATGTAGACCTAACTGTGTTCGTTTGGCTGCATTCACTAAGATCCATGTACTCATGCTCTGAATGTGCTGTGGGCGTTTTTATTATTAACGATCTCTGTGGCCTTGGGCACATCACTTTTCTGGGCTTCACTTTTCTCAGCTGTTAGATGGGGATGTTGGGCTTTATCATTCTTAAGATTCTTTCAGCTCTGAAATTCTAAGGGGCACTAATTATTTGTATATAATTGGTTTGGGAATAGGTTTTTGGTGACTTAGGACATGGACCTTTATCTTGTATGTGTCTTAATCATTTCTTTTTCTCCAAAGGCAAGTGTTAGGAAATCCTACAATCTCTAGGTTAGAAGGCCCCTCACAGTCTTCCAGTCCAGTTGTGGAGCTGTAGTCCCGGTATTTATTATTTTGCACAGTGGCCTGTAAAGGAAAGAAAAACTACAGACTTTTTCTTGAATGCCACAAATCAAAACTAAGTCAGAATTTTTTTCTTGTGAAAACTGAGCTTAAGTGTCGTTTGCATACATTTGGAATGTGCTTCACTGTACACATTCGTGGTGTGTGACGTCTGCTGTTGCCCAGTGTGCTGTGAGGCCTAGGCAAGGTGTGTTGCATAAGCAGAGGTTGGGGACACTGTGGACCAGCAGGAGAGATGGACGCATGCAGATAAACATGAGCAGTGTGGTAGGTGTGGGGGCAGAGATGGGCACAGGGTATCCTGAGAACCTGAGAAAGGACATTCACCTGTTGGGCTGAGGGTGGTATGTGAAGAACAGTCTCCTTGAAGAGGTGATTCCTGAATTGAGTCTTAAGGACTCAGATTACTTAAAGTAGGAGTAAGAATTAGAGCAGCAGAGGTAGAGGCATGCAGTTGCAGGTGTTGATGGGTGCACATGGTCGGGTACTTGCTTGGGGGCTGGAGGGCACGAGGTGGGGAGGGCTCAGGACCACGGCAGGCCGTATCTTCAAAGGCCTTGTTTACTTACATGCTGTGTTGTGTGCAATGTGGCTTTTTCTTGCTGTAGGCTTTAAAGCGTATAGAAAAGGGGTGGGATGAAGTGATCTGCTGCACATTTTAGATGACCATGTTGGAGGCCAGGTGAGCGAGGCCTATAGCCTGAGTAGGGCAGGTGGGAGGGAGGCTGTTCTGAGAATGACGACGGCGGAAACCTGAAGACACAGTCAGAGGCCTTTGAGGGTAACTTGTGGAAACCACCCAAAGAGTAGAACAAAACTCAAAGATGCGAAAGGTAGTAGAAAAAAGTTCATTTTGATTTAAAGTTAAAGGATTAGTCTAAGAGATCTAACATTAAATAATGGGAGTTTGGGAACAGAGGAAATGAAGGCAAGAAAATTATTAAAGAAAATAGCCAACAGCCGAAGGATGTGTCTCCAGACAGGAAAGGAGTGGGAGAGGAGACACACTGAGCAGCCATGCAGGTTCAGGGCGTGTGGGACAGAGAGCTGACAGAGCACACTGGAGGGCAGCATGTGGGAAGCGGGAAGCGCAGCGCGCTAGCGGCTGCAGCCTCTCCAAGGCTGTGCATGGGAGCTGAGGACGTGGAACAGCTGCTTCAGAACTCTGAGGGAAGGTGATTGCCAGCCTGGTTTATTACGTACAGCTTGTCAGTCCGGTGAGACCAGGGAATGAAGATATTTTCAGACTTCTATGGTCAAAAAATGACCTCCCGTGTTCCCTTCTTAGGACGCTACCTAACAGCACAGGGGAAGGTGTGCTAGCCAAGAAATGGGGGATCTGGACAGAGCTGGAAAGGGAGCTCCCGGGTGGAAATGGAGAGACATCCCAAGTGGATGTGAAAGCAGGACCAGAGAGTGACCGGATTGGGAACCATGAGACGGAGGTCCTGGAGGAGCAAATGAAGAGACGACACCGATGGGCTAAGGAGGGCCATGTGTGCGCCCGCTCTCCACGGCGGGGTGGTCAGTTCCCAGGCCTTAGTGCTTCAGAGCAGTTCGCGTGTGCCCTGCCAGGTCTCTGTGGGCCGGAAGTGTCAGAGTGCTCAGTGGGCTGGGGTGGCTCAGGCTGGCTCCAGAGGTTGCTGTCCAGAAGTCGGCTGGGCTGCAGGGGCCCCGCCCAGCCACCCTCACGAGGCCGTGGGCACTGCCTCCCACCTCTCCTGCTGTCAGCTCCGCTGCGCCCTCCTGGTGAGGAGAGAGGCCCTCCCTGGGTCTGGGCCACCAGAGGGACAGGGCTGATGCTCCGGCTCTTAGAGTGGGCAGCGTCAAACAAGCCACCATGTGGACGCTTCTCTGAAGGGTTTGGAGTGAACAGCAGAAGGCGTACAGAAAACTAAGAAACAGGCAGGTGGCTGGGGGTGGAGCGAGGCCATTAACGCCAGGGAAACAAAAGCTTAGGCCAGAAAGGAACTTTAACCTTAGGATGCCGTGTGAAGCCAATGTGGCTGAGCCACATGGTACTAAGTCAGCGAAGACTGATTGAAACAAGGGTTGTGGGATAACCAAACTTGGAAGGTGCGGGTGTGGGAGTGGGGGAGGGTGGCCTCCAGAGTAGGAGGACAACAGATCACACGTAAAACTGAAAGACAGAAATAGCAGCATAAAACATGTTTGTTAGAGTACATTGGTAATTATCGGAAGAAAGAGCTTACAGAGCTGGCTGCAATTGCTTTGGGGAACAGAAGGCAGAGATAGGACAGGAGACTGTTGTTCTTGTCATATGCCTCATTAAACTATTCGTGAAGAGCTGCGGTAAAAAACGCTAAAAAAGTAGTAAATGAAACCATCAGGTTTTGGGGGTGGGGGTAGGTCTTTTTTTAAAATTTATGTTTTAACGTAAGTAAAATTTCCCTTTCTTTGGTGTACAGAGTTTTGAATTTTTACAAATGCCGAGTGCCATGTAACCACCACAGTCAGGACACAGAACAGTTTCCTCACCCCAGAAAACTGTTTTTAAAAATAAACTTTTGGTATTCACCAATTTCATTTTGATTTGCTCCCCCTCCCCCTTTCCTTTTGGAGTAATGTTTCTTAAGGCGAATGTACCCTCGTGGGACTTGTGGCAGTGACATTTTTAGTTGTCACAACTAGGGGACTACTGCTGGCATCCAGTGGATAGAAACGCAACACACAGGAGAGCTGCACAATGCAGAATTAGCTGGTCCCAGATGTCAGAAGTGCTGGGGCCGAGAAACCCTGTATGAGAAGACGACTACTCCATTTTTCTTCCCTTTCTCCCTGGAAATTCACATTAAATGAGTTTTGGAGTTCGTTTTCATTTTACAGTGCTGGGTAGAAAAGTCTGTAAATATAACTGTATCTTTTATATTTTGTTGGAGTATACTATATAAATATATGATGGACTCTGTTGATAGCTGTCTTATTTGAAATTATAATTCTATTCTCTTCTCTTGAGTAATCAAAATTGATGACAACTTGGCTTGGGTCCTTGTGTCTAGATAATCCAGGCACATGGCGGCACTGTGGATCCCACATTCACCAGTCGATGCACGCACCTGCTCTGTGAGAGTCAGGTCAGCAGCATGTATGCACAGGTAAGGGAAAGAGCTCCGCCTGTGATGGGGCCAGTGTCTGTCGTTTGCATACGCGGTCAGAAGATTCTAGGGTTGGAAGGACTTTTGGTACCTCTAAAAATAATTCTCATGAACTCTTTGTGGATTCCATTGTCTTTGAGCAATGGAGAAAGAAAGGGAAACTCACATTTGCTGGTAGGAAGAGGGTGGACACTCCTTCCAGTCAGTGTCCAAGGAGCACTGCAGAAGAGGTCTGACACTGCTGGGCATCAGCTCTCTCCGCAGTGTCACTTCCTCTTACCCCCTGAAATTTCATTTCTTCTCTTTTCATAAAAATGTTCTTATCTGTAGACAGATTAATGTGACAGATGACCTCCAGGAAATTCTTAAAGAGGATAGCTATTTACTGGATCCACTCTTCAACTAACAGTGTAGAAATACTTGAGAGGCTTTTTCGTGCAGCTAATTTTAGGTAGATGGTTATATTTTTTATATCTTGTTTTATGTGGGGCCCTCTGTCGTCTTGTGGGAGAATTTTAAATTTGATAATCATAAATGTTACCACATTCATGATTAAAGTTATTTTGAAGGTTGCTATAAAATTTGTTGTGTTCATCTCCCATTGCAGCTCCTGTTTGTAGATAGATAGTAAAATTTTCAGGTTGCATTAAAAGTAACTAGCTATACTGTTGTAGTTTGTTACTGTAGTAAATTGAATGTTAAATGTCATGAAATTCTTTTATTTATGGGGCTCCCACTAAAGATGGCATTGTAGTTACACAGCCTTACAGTTTTGTATTTGACCTTGCAGCATAAAAATCAGAACAACACAGCTGTACTTTCGTGTTTGACAGGCGCTGAGAGAAAGGAAGCGATGTGTCACTGCACACTGGTTAAACACAGTCTTGAAGAAGAGGAAGATGGGGCCGCCGCGCCGGGCCCTGCACTTTCCGGTGGCCTTCCCCCCGGGAGGAAAGCCGTGCTCGCAGCATGTAAGCCAGAGCCTTTCCTTCTGTGTTTTAGTTGTTCTTTTTTGGTGGATAATCGTGTACTAACTAACCATCTCCTACGGTGCCTTCTGAGTCCATGTTTTTCTGTGTAGGTTGACCCAGTTTATAAGTGCCTGAGCATGAGAAATATTTCCTTGTATTCCCCTATAGCAATCTTGGTTTTCTGCACATAGCAGATACTAGTGGATTCACCAGTGTTTGACACTATTTAAAATCCTAAAAGAAATCAGATGTCCAGAGGTGGCCACCATTGCAAGGAACTTCATCACTGTTGTGGGTTCTCCCGTTCAGTGACCTCAAGTGACCTCAAAATTGGGACCAGTAACGAAATAAAAAACTGACTCGTATTCACATGCTTAATAACTGTTAAAATTATCTGAACAATGTCCTATCAACACAAAAGTTTTTTCTATATTTAGTATCTCATGTTCCTTTTTCTCTCTCCCTATAAGGGCTTTGTATGTAGCATTTTTACTGTTAATAAAATTCTGGTCTTGACGTTTTTAGGAATGATATTACCAAAAGTGTTTCATAATGCTAAAGAAAACAGAAAAATAGAAGACAATAGTACATGAGTTTATTTATTTATTTTACCCTATTTACTCTTTTTTTCCTTAGATTATTTCTGTGACTGGATTTGTCGATAGTGACAGAGATGACCTAAAGCTAATGGCTTATTTGGCAGGTGCCAAGTATACTGGTTATCTGTGCCGCAGCAACACAGTCCTCATCTGTAAAGAGTAAGCACTTTTTGAAACCATTTTTAATCATAAATTTACATACAACATAGTGGCTATTTCAGCAATTCTGTATTACTTAATATGTCATAGTTTTAAGAAATTTGAGTGAGGAATTCAAAGTCTGTTAAAAGACTGGCAGTAATGCTTACAGTAATGTTAGCAGAAGTACCCATAAAGAACTTGAATTAAAGAAACGAGATGCGTTAACGAAATTAGTCAGCAGGAATAGGTGAAAGTAGGACTAGTAGGTGGTCTCATAAGCCAGTGTGAGCCTGGAGGGAGTTCCCAGCCAGGGATTACCATCAGCTTTGCTAAGATATACCTGCCACTTCTATTGCGAGAATTTTTTTATTGGCTTTTGTTGAAAATAAATATAAATTTGAAAAGTAGAGACCTCTAACATTTAGTGAATGTTTTCTCCTCAACAACAACAACAACAAAAGACCAACCGGTTTAAAGTACGAGAAAGCCAAAGAGTGGAGGATACCCTGCGTGAATGCCCAGTGGCTCGGTGACATCCTCCTGGGGAACTTCGAGGCGCTGAGGCAGATTCAGTATAGTCGCTACACAGCATTCAATCTACAGGACCCATTCGCCCCGACCCACCACTTGGTCGTGAACATGCTGGGTAAGTGGAGTTTCGTACGCGGTTGGTCTCGCCTTCCACGCTTTGTCCCTGCTGCCCGCCGTGCTCAGCTGCAGCTCTCCCGTCAGTTATTCACTTCCCGTTTCCTTTCCACTCTTTCTGCCTTCCCTGACTCTGCAGAGGGTTTTTGTTGGTTTGGTATTTTTGTTTACTTTTCATAGCCTCTCAGAGATGGAAGGAACACTTGAAAGCCAGTTATCTTTTGCCAAAAATGCCTCTACATCATGGAACATTCCCTGCTTTCTTGGGATCTATGTCTTGTCTTTCTCTGTCTCTGTCGAGCTTTGACTTACTTGCTGTTACGTCCAGAACGCTGTCCTGCTCCTGCGATAGGCAGGAGGGCACGTGCCCGCCACCCCGCCTTTCAGTACACACAGCTCCTTAGGGAGTCCTCTCCCCATTGTAGACATCGCCACACTGAATTTTAATTCTGCTTTTACAGAATTGGACGTCATTCCAAAAAAGGCATTCAAATCTGCTTGGACATTCTCTCTTAAGGGCACCCATGTTGTCTTCAGAAGGCTTGTCATGAAAAAGCTCTTCTTCATTTTGAGCCTTGACCTACTTGCCTTTAACATACCTGTTAGTCTGACTTCAGCTCTGTAGCCATTCTAGAGGCGACCTCACGGACAGCTGTCTCTGAGGATGTAAGCCGCAGTGCGCCACAGAGTAAACGTGCTGGTCGCGTCAGCAAGCCCCTGCTCAGTGTGGTCCTTTCCATCGGCCACCTAGTGTCATAACTGGTGTGTTAGAGCCCAGACTGTGTGGCACCCAGAACTGGACACAGTCTTGTAGAAACATCTAGCCAGACAATACATATGGGATGGTGAATACTATGTATTTATTTATTTATTCATTTATCTATTTATTTTGGGGTGGCTGGCCGGTAAGGTGATCTGAACCTTTGAACTTGGTGTTACAGCACCACACTCTAACCAACTGAGCTAACCGGCCAGCCCACCGCTGATTTAGACATAGTGTCTGCTTTGTTGTTTGTATGCTGCTGATTTCCTTAGTGCTTCTTCATGAAGATAATGTGCAGTAAACTAAAGCATCGAGAGTGCTCACAGGAGCACCTCGCTTCTCCCTCGCCTTGCACTGGAAAGCTTTAACTTAGTGAGGTGCTTGCATTTATCCCTGCAAAGTCTTTTCAGACAAGCCACCTAGGTGTCTGAGATTAGTAGCCCCTGAAAAGGCTTTTTCAAAAAGGCTTTTCTGTTTAAACAAGTGTAAAAAATAACATATTTCTCTCTTTAGATGCTTGGAGAGTTCCATTAAAGGTGTCGCCAGAGTTGTTGATGGTATGTCAAATTGATTACCTTGCTTCGGATATTACTGTATTGTTAAAATATAGTGGGGATATATTTGTAAATTAAAATTCTTTTAGTAATTTGTCAATATGATAAAAATGAAGGCTATATCTTCTCACCTGTCATAGAATGTCAAGTATATACTGGTCTGTTTTTCTCTTAATTGTTGATGATATGATTGTCATTCATATACGTACATGTGAGGAGCGATGTTTACTTTGCTGAGCTATGTGATTGCTTATGAATTGGAGGACAGAGTAAAGTCCTGTGACTACGTCCTGTTTGTCAAAGGGTTAGGGAGGCAGGAGCTTTGAGAACCACCAGAGGCAGTAGGTCTGTATCCCCCTTTAGGCCACAGATTGGAATTAAAGGAGTGCCAGATCTCATTATAATGAGAGGCAGTGTTTCCTAATGTCCCAGGTTGGGGGTCACATCACGTTGGTTGAGGTCTCTGGAAGTTTGAGGACCATTGGTTGTTAGTTACAAGACAAGTATGGGCTGGCTTTTTTATTGTTGGTCAGTAGTGGTGTAATTTAAAGGCTTAGGTTTATGTACATTTTGTTATATATATGTATTAACCTATATTTTCCAAAAATGGACTTCCATGTCGTGTGTGTTGAATTCTTTACCGCATTTCTATCATGTACAGAGGTAATTTAGAGTTCACGCTACTTGTTCTCGTCAGGTTACCAGTCAGCTCCTGTAGGAGCCTGTGTGCTGGTTGCTGGTCTGCTGGCTGACTCGTTTTCCAGGTCTAATTGGGGAGCTGCTGGTTATCATCCCGAGGCTTTCAGGAAGACCATGTGTATAAGCTGGTGTCTTGTTTTTTTTAATGTTAATGATAATGTGATCATGTATGTTTCTTGTTTCTAGTTTACACTGATTACTATGATTTTGATAAAACATGACCCTCTCTGACATATCAGCAAAGTAAATATTCTTCCAGTTCCTTTGGATGAAACCAAGCTGGGAAAGTGGTCACCAGGGACTTTTCCCCTCCTGGGCCACATGGTTTATATTCTAGAATTGTTAGGGGCTCCAGATGTCTGTTTGTCTTGTGGCTTTGTGTCAGGAATTAAAAGCTGGAAATCTTAGAAACAAGAAGGCCCTTTTTGTCTATACCAACATTTGTTTCTGCCCTTGCTACTCATGAGTGGAAATTTGGAGACTTAAATGTGATCTTTGGAAATAGAGGGTGGAGGGATTATTTTTTTGTGACAATGGTAGTAAGAAAAAATATAAATCTTGCTGCAAATTATTGTAAAGCTTGATTCTCCCTGTCTGAAAGGACTAATAGTTTTCAAATACTTTCTGCAGATCTGCTTATATTTATTCTGGTCTGTCTAGATATGGCAGCAATATTTAGAAAATGTAAGTTGTAGTTAAGGTCAAGTAATAAGATCGAGAGGTAGTGCTTAAAATAGCAAAACATGAGCAAGTAAAGTATCTTCTGGAAAGTTCTCTGAACTTACCATGTGAAGATGGGGTGAACAAGCAGCAGGGGCCGGACCGAGACGCTGACAGTGGCCGGAACCCCACCAGGAAAGCTCGTCTCCTCCCTTCTTGCTTGGATCAGCTTCTGCTCCAGGGTCAGGCTCCGGCTGGCTCTAGTGGACGTGGGCACGTTCTTGAGACACAGTGCAGGTTTCACACCTGGTCTTGGTCTGAATAGCACCACTGATCTGACTGTCATGTAGTATCTTTTGTGAAACCTCAGAGGTGAAATTTCTGTTTTAGGAGTAGTCTTTTTTAGTGGGGATGTAATTGCAATGCTTATGTTTTCCACATTTCAAACTGGGACACAGGACAGGATATTTGTAATAAACATGGTTCTGTGAAGTTCAAGGTTGAGGACTGCATGTGTAACATGAGGTGAGGAAAGAAAGGGATGAGCATATTTTAGAGAACTGAGAGGATTTGGTGAATAAAGAGGAAAGGCAAACAACTAATACAGAGGTTCTCTCCAGAACGTTGGCTTCTACTCCTGGCTTGTGTTATCCTAGTTATCTTTCTAGGCGAATACTAGCTCATGTGGTAAAGAGCATGCTGCTTGTGTATAATTAAGTAGTTTGATTATTTGACATGTAAATCTCTTGGAAGCTACTGTATTACTTGGGAGATTGATTTGATTAAAGTAGACAATATTTTAATTACAGGGTGTAAGACTACCTCCCAAAGTGAAACAGAATGAAGTAACTAATATCCAGCCTTCTTCCAAAAGAGCCAGGTATGGATAGTAACCTTACTTTTTTTATGGTTGGTTATCTTTCACAGGTCTGTTTTGGAAAATTGGTGACAATTGGGGAAAGTTTCTAGAAATTTTCACAGTAAATAGAATTTGAAAGAATTTGCTTTTTGCTTCACAACTTTATTGTGATATGTCTCATTTTACTGCTGGAGACAGACAGTGGATAATGACATAGGCCAGTATATGTTTTTTTTTTCTTTTTTAGTAAAAGAAAAACAAAAAACAAAAAACTGACTCTTCTTTAAGCAAAACTTTACCAGAATCCCCAGTATGTAGAACCAAAGCTGCTGTGGTAGACATGGGGTGAGCGGTCTAGAGCCCAGCTAAGAGCATTGCATGGAGCCCCAGGTACCAGGGCACTGCTGAGGAAGCCCTGCCCTAGTGCCCTGGAGAGCGTGCCGGGACATGGAGACCTCTTGGGTGTGCTCTGTGCTCCTTTGACCTGCTGGTTCTCCATGAGGATAAAGCAGTACTAGCTGTAGTGCAAAAGAGAATCCAAGAACTCTTTGGAATGACATGTATGCCACGTTGTGCATGTTGAATTTTGGCTTGGGGTGTGCAGATTTGTATGGATATCATTTTAGTCTCATCCAGTATAAAGACATGGTTAACCACTACTAGTCAGTAATGAAGTGCTGGCAATCATTTAATCAGGAAAGCGTAGCAAATGCAGGAGCACACCAAGGGAGCTTTGTTCTCTGTTCATTTTTTTGGTGTGGCTGGTATGGGGATCTGAAACCTTGACCTTGGTGTTGTAACACCGCACTCTAACCAATATTGATGTTTTCTGTTTTTGATATAGAAAACTTTTATTTCTTAGCTGTACTTGGTGAAATATGGTGAATTGGATTGTTTCTTGCCATTACCAACGTCCTCATCTTTTTTTTCCCCCCGTTCCTCCTCTTTCCCTCTTTACAGTCCCTGCGTTGAGAACAAACCAAATTGTTGTTGACCCTTTTAGTAAAATCCTAATCATGGGATTATATTTTTTAAGACTGTGATCAAATTGCCACAAATAAAATCTAAAATAGATTTTTTCCTGGACTTTACCATTTAAATATAAGCTGAAAAATAAGATTTTTAGAAATTTAAGGAAAATGTAAAAGGACAAAAGGTTTAATGTAAATGTGTGCTTGAGTAAGGCAGCTTGTTTTATACCTTCTGGTAGAAGACAGAGGGCTAGAATTAAAAAGATACCAGAAGCTCTTGGTATACTTTCTCTTGGCTGACTTGTATTGATGTTGAACGTGAGAACAAGCAACAGCCTGAGTCACACAAGGTTATATAAAAACTTGATATAAATAATGAAAAGCAGCCACTACAATGGTTAAGCTAGCAAAATCAGCGAAATGCAAAGATCAACTTCAATATTTGCTTTTTAAAGACAGTTAAAAAAAATAATTAGGGGATTGATAAGGAAGAAAGTATTGATCCAAACCAAAAGTTAATTGGCTGCTACCCTTGGAGGTTTTTGATGTAGTCTTTTGGGGGGTGTGTTTGTGTAAATGGTGGGAAAGAAAGGATGGGTAACTCATTGCATTATTCCTTTAAGAACAAAACCATGCACATTTAACACTATTAAAACTTGTTAAAACTATTGAAATCTCTTGTTTTCTAAAGAAGATTTTAATTTTAAGTAAATAATAAAATATCACTTTTGTGTGTATTTTTATAGAATTGAAGATATACCACCTCCCACTAAAAAGTTAACACCAGAGTCAACCCCATTTGTGCTTTTCACTGGATTTGAGCCTGTCCAAGTTCAACAGTATATTAAGGTGAAATTTAATTTTACTTTGTATAAGGATTTTTAGCAGTGTTCCTTTCTGTGTATATTTTCTTCAGGCTAGCAGTTTATTATAGCATATTTATAAAGCAGTAATAAGTAGTCATTAAATTGTTAGTGACTTCATGGTTTGTGCTTTGTTCATTCTTAGATACTTGTTTTCTTATTAATAGAAAAATATGATTCAGATTTGTAGGCCAAGAACCATTTTTGTAGTTGTGTGAACATTTTTGCAAGGCTATTTGAATATCCTTTTCATAAAGACATCTGGCATAGAAGAGGTTCTCTGAATGAAACAGTCTACCCAAGATTAGTTTTCTTGGATAGAGTGAGGCCGAAGGGGGTTTGTGTATTTGTTTAGATGGTAAAGTGGAACTGAATTTTAAATACACTTTAAAATAACAACCTAATAGAAGATGGGATTTTTTTTTATTGTGTTGGTTTTTTGTTTTGTTTTTTGATTTTTTTCTGTTGGTGATGAGAGTGTAGTTAAGACTATCAGTTGACCTGTATCATGTTGGATTCATACATTTTACTCCTAATTCTTTTTAAGGAAAAGAAACAATTATAAATGTGGCTACAGTCATGTGTCACTTAATGATGGGAATATGGTCTGCAAAATGTGTTGTTAAATGATTTTGTCATTGTGTCAACATCATAGAGTGCACTTACACAAACCTAGATGGTGTAGATAGCCTAGTACCTACCTAGGCTGTATAGTGTAGTGTATTGCTCTGACCACCATTGTACAGGGTGATGCGGAGCGAAATGTCCTTATGCAGTACATGACTATATTACAGGCTTAGTACAATTTAATTTTTCTACCTTTAAAATATGGATATAGTTATTAAGAGGTCATTTTTTGATATGTTCATGTTTTAGTCCATTTTTATGCCATTATTTTTAAAAGTGGAGAATGTTTGTTAATGTACCTCATTAATACCAGTTCCAGATTAAAAAGTCTGGGCATATTGACTTTTTATTGTGAAGTGAGCTGCATAATTCTCACATCATTTTGTTTATTCATAGAGATATGTGATTGAAGTTTGATGGAGAATCTCTTTTTAATCTTGATTCATGTGGAATTTACTACAAAACTATAAAATTGTAAATTCTGCTGTTTATTTTTCCTACAGTTTTGTTAGGTTTTGTTTCGTTTGGTTATACCTGTCATACTGTTTTCTGTGGCAGAGAATTACATTCATAAATCTTGTCTCCGGGAAGGTTGTCATCTGTTACGCTCTGTGATTTGGCTCTGCAGATGTTTGGTTTTTCATTTCTGATCTGTGTTTGTGACCTTTAGAAGCTCTACATCCTTGGTGGTGAGGTTGCCGAGTCTGCGCAGAAGTGCACACACCTCATTGCCAGCAAAGTGACACGCACTGTCAAGTTCCTGACGGCGATTTCTGTCGTGAAGCACATAGTGACACCGGAGTGGCTAGAAGAGTGCTTCAAGTGCCAGAAGTTTGTTGGTAGGTCACAGCCTCTGTCCCTTCATTTTTAGTGCCAAAGAGACTTTCACATTTTTCTCTTGAATTTATCTCCATTTTTATCCTAAAAGGCATCTAGTTTATTTTTTAACTATTTGATCATTATTTATTTAAATTTATAAATTTATTTCATGTCCCAGTGATTCCTTTGATTGATGTCTTTGCACTTTACCATGAAATATAAAGATTCTGGTAATTTGGATAATATTGGGGGAAAATGAGCTCTGTATTCCTCTTTGTTGTTTTGTTATTAGTACATTTTGCTTGGAAATCCAGCTGCAAATTGAGATTGTCACAGTGCAGTAAAGTGTAATTTTTCTGTTTATTTGGAAGGAGAACAGGTGTACATGAATGTCCTGGGACAGTCTGAATGTCGGTTTACTTAGGAGGGAACTGTCTGCCTCCACTTGCTGTCTGCCATCGCTCAGGGCACCAGAAGGGAATTCCTTTACTAGCAGTCACGTTTAGGGGTGGTGTGTAGAGAATAGTTTTTTTATTTTTCTTAGACTGTAAAATATACCGAAGTGTTTTTAGAACCTTGCTAAGTATAAAATTATTGTTAATTCAAAGTGACTTTTTTCTCCATAGAAGCTATATAGCCAGAACAAATTTGTACGTTTATCATCCTAAGTAGCAGCAGTGTTGGCTTTTATATGCAGAGCCTTGTCTAGGCCAGAAACCTCTAACCTTCCCCAGGTGTGTCCTTGGTCCTTACCAGTCCCTTGTCCGGGTGGAACAGGTAGCAGAGACACCTGGCCCTGTGATGAGCTTCACCATGTTTTGTTTTATTTCTCATTTGGTCTTTATGCCCCAAATACACTGGCACTAAAACTGAACTCCCTTGCTACCCTGCCTCGTAGCAATAATATTGATTACTGTCCTCTGATTTAGGGCATACACATAATTATTTTCTTTTTTGTCAGTAGTCTACCCTTTATTTCTGGGCTCTGCTCACATTTTCTCACCTGTATCCCCCTCTCTCCGCTCCCCTTAAGCAAGGTGTGTGGCTGTGGGGCAGGCAGGGCCTGCAGGGACACCGCTGGTCTCCACCAGCACCATGCTCTTCTGACTGACTAAACTAATCTATTTACCACTTAACAGGCACAGTCATCATTAAGTTAATCTTATTAAAACTTTTCAGATCCATGTCATTTTCTTGGCCACTGGTATTTTAAACATAATTCAGTCTTTAGTGTAAAAAATAAAAAAGTATGTATATTTTAGAGTTTATGTAATCTAATTTCACAGGTGAGAAATTAAGATCCAGAAAAATAAAGACACTTAAGATTGTTGTTTATAGCAAAGCTAGAACCAAACTTCCATAGTTTTATATCTAAGGCAGTAAAACATAGGAAAGAATAAATCATTAATATCATGAAAAAAACTAAGTCTGCTACTACAGTATTCAGTCTGTTCTTGTTATTCACATAGTTATGCTCTATACAGTTGCCACAAATACTGAATTAGTGAATACTGAACTGTGGCTCCTGGGGAAATACAGGGTTAGGTTCCTGAGAGCCTCTGATTACTACATTTTCATCAACCAACCAATACATAACCTTGTTTTATATGTGTCTGTTTAAAGGCACCTTATTTAATGTATATTGTCACTTCATTGACATTGAACTCATGGCCAACAGCGCTGTAACTTATGCCTGACAGAGGTTATCTAACACATGTATTTTCTCCATAAGGCACATCATGGCTTTTTTATGCTTAGGAACACTAGACAGCACTTAAGTACTGTTCTTGGGGCCATTTTAAACAATGAACACCAATGAAAAGCACAAACATTTAAAAAAAGCAGCACTGCCTGGCAGCTGGAAGCCTGGGCTCACAGAGGCTGTGACTGTGTTCTACAGTCTGGGAATCTAGCCCCAGTCCTGCTGAACTGACCCATTGCCATGTCTCCAGCCAGAGATCCGAAAGGCAGGCCCTCCTTAGGTTGACCACAACCCATTTCCCCCCACCTCACCAGCTGACTGAATTGTATACACCTGAACCCCCAAGTCAGAAAAACAGCTCATAGGTCTCTATATAATGAATATACCTTTGGGCTGGTGAAAATAAAGTATATCTGCCCTTTTCAGAGAGGCGGCCTGGTGGCTCCACCCTGAATGGTCCCACCTAGCTGCTTTGCCAGCAGACCTGGAAGGAAATGCACTAGCTCCTCCACAGCAGAACTGCCTAGTGGTCTTCCCCACTGCCCACAGGCAACTGGACCGGGCACTTGGATGCACACTGGCACAGCAGCCCACACCCAGCGCCCACAGGCGGCTGGACCAGATGCTCTGAAGAGGGCCCATCCAGCCACACTGCTCATTGCCCACAAACAGAGGAAAGGGGAGGTCAACTGAGGGCTTCCTCCTGAGAAGTGGCTCAGCAGCCCCTTCCTTGGCAGTCCAGCACCCACACCATAAAGGAAAGCACAACCACTGCTGTTGCCACCCCAACCCTAGAGCACTAGCACCACAGCTGCCCTTCTCCCCACGCAGCAGTCAGCCCCATGCCCCACCAGTGCCCAGCCTCAGTGACATCAGCTCCACTTCACCCAGATCTGGGTTGTTCCCACATTTTACCAGGCAAGAGGAAGGAGGGAGAAACAAGGACTCAGAAGAAGCCTCTGCCCACAAGAAAGAGGAAAGAGATACCTCACCCAGGGTCATCCATTCAAGCCAGATACTTTCAGCACACCCCAGTGCACCTGTCAGGGGCATGGGACACTAGCTGGGGTGCCAGCAAGTCTGCCCAGGGCTAAAGGTCAGTATAAGACACATCTATAGGAGGGAGTCTCTCCTGAAAAGCCGCTCTGGAGTAATAGAAAAAGCTACTCCACAAGGTGACCAGACATCAGTGTGGGAATACTAGAAATAAAAACAAGAAAATATGACACCATCAAAGGAATATAATAATTCTGAAGTACCAGACCCCAAACAGCAGGTAACTTTTGAAATGACTGGAAAGGAATTCCAAACAAAATCTTACAGAAATTCAGTTAGGTACAAGAAGACTCAGATACGTGACACGACGAAATGAGAAAACAATTCAGGATATGAAGGAGTAACTTTATAAAGAGATTAGTACCTTAGAAAAGAATGTAGCAGAACTCATGAAACTGAAGGATTCATTCAACAAAATAAAAAATAAAACAGGCTAGAGCAAGCAGAAGAAACAATTTTCAATCTCTAAGACAGATTTTCTGAAATAACCCAGGTGGACAAAGAAAGAAGAATTTTTTAAAAAGAAAATCTATGAGAGCTTTCAGACAACCTTAAGTGCACAGACATCTGAACCATGGGTGTTCTAATAGGGGAGGAATAAGGAAAAGTCATTGAAAACCAATTCAGTGAAATAATAGCAGAAAACTTCCAAGGTTTTGGTAGAGATACGGACTGTCTGATCCAATAGGCTCAAAGATCCCTAAATAGATTCAGTCCAAAAAGGTCCTCTCCAAGGCATATTGCAGTCAAGCTGTCAAAAGTCAAAGACGAAGAGAGAATCATAAAAGCAGCAAGAGAAAAGTGTCCAGTAACTTATAAGGTAGCTTCCATCAGACTAGCAACAGACTTCTCAACAGAAACTCTACAGGCCAGAAGAGGATGGGATGTTATATTCAAAGTACTGAAGGAAAAACACTGCCAGCCAAGAGTACTATACCCAGCAAGGCTGTCCTTCGGTAATGGAGGAGAAATAGTTTATTTCCCAGACAGATAAAAGCTGCGGGAGTTCACCACCACACGACCAGCCCTACAAGAAATCCTCAAGGGAGTCTTTTATCTGGAATCCAGAAAATGGTCATCACCACCATGTATACATGAGACAGGAAAACAAAACAAAACACAACAAAAACCCTGTTAGAACAGATATTCAATTGGGAAAGAGAAAGAAACTGGAAACTATATCATACCACTTCAAAAATCCAGCAAACACCGAAGACAGTAAAAAGAACAAAAGATGTTTAAAAGAACCATAAAAAAGTAAAAGACCAGGAGTAAGGCAGTACCTCTCCATAACAGCCCTAAAGTCAAGTGAATTCCCCACTCAAAAGACAAAGTAGACTGACTGAGTGGATTGAAGACAAGACCCAGCTATATGCCATCTGCAAGAAAGCTCACCTGTAAAGACACACAGACTAATAGCAAAAGGATGGAAAATGACACACCATGCAAATGGAAACCAAAATGAGCAAGAGGAAGCTATTCTTATATCAGATAAAGTAGACTTTAAGCCAAATACCATAAAAAGAGAAAAGAAAGTCATTATATAATGATAAAGGGATCTATTTAGCAAGAGTATTTAACAATCATAAATATATAGGCATCCAACATCTGAGCACCCAGATATATAAAGCAAACACTATTAGACCTAAAAAGAGAGACCCCAATACAGTACTAGATGGGGACCTCACACCCCTCCCTCAACATCTGGCAGATCTAGGCAACAAATCAGCAGAGAAACAGGATTTAAACTACACTTGAGAGCAGTTGGACTTGGCAGACATCTACAGAACATTTCATCCAACTACAGAATACACATTCTCATCAGCACATGGGATAAAAAGAAACAAAGAAACAACAAACAATATGTTGAACTTTCAGAAGGAGAGAACAGAACTGTGGTTATTAGTGGGGGAAGCGGGAGAGGAGAAGGATTAGGGAGAAATTGATAATGGACACAAAGAACGAGTACTTTTTGTAATGATGAATATGCCAACTGTCCTGATTTGACCATCACATATTATACACAAATACTGATCGTCAGCTCTGTACCCCACAAATATGTATGATCAATTGTGTTTCAATAAAAATAAGTCTTTGAAAAGAAAAGTAGCACTATACTGAAGAGGACCCTTGTTCACAGTGTGAGCTGAAATAGGAGGGTGCGGCCCTGTTTCAGCCAGGAATGTGCACATGGGTGACGCAGATTTTTCTCCAGTGTGTTCATATCCATGAATGACCATGAAAGTGCCACAAGGACTGATACTGGGGTTACAAATAAATTTTAGAGAAGAGTAGGCAAATTCATAGATATTGAATCTGTGAGTAGTGAGGCTCAAGGGTATTAAGTATTTAGAAATTTTTCTTAGTTGAAATTTTGGAAAAAATTTTTGTTCATAAATAAAAAGATACAGGCAGAAGAAAAAAATTGTAGAAACAATTATTAAAAACCTATATTTTTAGCTCCCAATTTTGTATAATGTTAAGAGTTACAAAATTTAGAATGAGATAGTATGTTCTTTGATTAAAATAGTAAGTATAATTTCAAAGGTTCTCCTGTGGGGGTAAAATACACGTGGGCTTGGGTGCTGGAGGACACAAGCCCGTGGTGGTCCACCTGCCATTGGCTCTGTTGGCTGCTTTTGCAGCACCCAGCTTTCCCTAAAAAGATTTCCCTATCTTTATCATTACTTAACTGACTTTTCTTTTTTCTTTTCTAAGCAGAAGCATCCCAACTTGAAAATCAGTTTGCCAAATGGTCGATTTAGTGAGTGACCAGATTTTCTTAATTTTACAAAGTTACCAGTGTACAAAAATCTGATTTTTTAAAAATCTGTTTATGAAGTTTATAGTTCATGTTTGATGGGAAGTTTTGGTTGACTGGCTTTCCATTTCTTTATAGCGTTGTTAATACATGTTTGCTGTGATCTCTGAGGGTTATAAAGTGGTTTAGTTATATTATACACATTTAATATTCAGAAAACGTAGCACATATTTTATCCCCCAAATTTTAGGATTTCCTAAGAGAAGGTTCTTTTTTTACAAAGGCTATTTTTTAGGACAGTTGTAGGTTCACAGCAAAATTGAGCAGAAAGTACAAGTTTTGAGCAGGAAGTACCCCCCACTGAGCATCCCACACCAGCGCGCTGCATTGGTTAATGTCAGTGAAACTGAACTGACTTTGGGTCACAATTGCCCACACAGTTCATAGTGACCTTAGTTCCCTCTTGGCATTGTAGTTCGTTGGATTTTGACAAATGCAAAATGACGTGTGTCCACTGTTACAGTATGGTGCAGGCAGTCTCGATACCCTAATCTCTGTGCTCTTCCAGTTCATCCCGCCATGCCCCTCAGCCCCTGGCAACCACTGACCTTTTTACCATCTCCATAGTTTTGTCTTTTCTGGAATGTCCTATGGTTGGAGTTGTATGTAGCCTTTTCAGATTGGCTTCTTTCACTTGGCAGTATGCATTTAAGTTTCCTCCATGTCTTTTCATGGCTTGATAGCTCACTTCTTTTTAGCACTGAATAGTATTCCATTGTCTGGATGTGCCACAGTTATTTATCCATTCTCCTACTGAAGGACATCTTGGTTGCTTCCAAATTTTGGCAATTATGAAGAGAGCTGCTGTAAACATCCCTGTGCAGGTTTTGTGTAGACATAAGTTTTCAACTTCTTTTGGTAAATACCAAGCAGCTTGATTGCTGGATCATGTGGTAGGTATGCATTCCTACCAGCGAAGAGTGACAGTTCCTGTTGCTCCACGTCCTCACCAGCACTTGGTGTTGTCATGTTCTAGATGTTGGCCATTCTAGTAGGTGTGTAGTGGTATCTCGCTGTTGCTCTAATTTAAAATTCCCTAATGACATTTGATGTTGAGCATGTTTTTATGTGCTTATTTGCCATCTGTGTATCTTTGTTGAGGTCTCCCAATCTTTTGCCCATTTTTTAATTGGGTTGTTTTCTTACTGGTGAGTTTTAACGTGGTTTTTGTGTATTTTAGATAACAGTCCATTATCAGATATGTCTTTTGCAAACATTTTCTCCCTGTCTGTGGATTGTCTTCTCATTCTCTTGACAATATCTTTTGTAAAATAGAAGTTTTAAATTTTAATGAAGTCCAGCTTATCAATTATTTCTTTCATGGGTTGTGCCTTTGGTGTTTTATCTAAAAATTCATCACCAAACCAAGGGTCACCTAGTTTTCTCCCATGTTATCTGCTAAGACTTTTATAGCTTTGCATTTTACATTTAGGCATGTGATCCATTTTGAGTTAATTTTTGTAAAGAGTGTAATGTTGGTGTCCAGATTTATTTTTGCACGTGATGTCCAGTTGTTCTAACCCTATTTCTGCAATGCATTCTGTGTTGCCTTTGCTCCTTTGTCAAAGATCAGTTGATTATATTTATGTAGGTCTATTTTTGTGCTCTCTATTCTGTTCCATTGATCTATTTGTCTATTCTTTTACCAATAATACCACACTGTCTTGAATACTGGAACTTTATAGTATGTCTTGAGGTCACATGGTATCAGCCCTCTGACTTTATTTTCCTTCACTATCAAGTTTGCTATTCTGGGTCTTTTTCCTCTCCATAATAAACTTGAGTATCAGTTTGTCAATGTCCACTAATGATTTATTTTTAACACATATTTAAAGATACTTTATTTTGACAAAAGTTTACATTTTCAGATTGTTCTCCAAATTTCTCAAGAAGGCCATTAACCTTTGTTTATTATTTCAAGCAATTAATACCTGAAATTTCGCTTTCTATTTTATTTCTTGCTTTTACCCATCTTTTAACATTTTAATCAAAAATCAATTTGGTTTTTGATTTTTGGGGGTAAGGGCTTATTTTTGGAATTTCGTATTTATGTTTAATTTATGTAAAGTTTGAGACACCAATATTATAGATAATTACTTTTTGGAATACTGATTTCCTTTATACTGTGAAAACTTTAACTTCCAGGTTGAGTCTTTCTACAGACTACTACTAACTGTACCCTGTTGTTCCTTTTAAAAAACAAAATGTCAGTATGTCATCTGTGACAGGATTGTTTCAGTCACTCTCTTTTATTTTTCAATGTCATTTTCTCTGTCATAGACATTAACTATTTCCTGGCAGTCCCTCACAGTTCTTCAGAAGGCATTTCAGTCTTCAGCATTTCTGTAGTGAGGTAACTCCTCTTGCCCAGGGATCAGAAACTATGGCCCATAATCTAAGAATTGTTTTTACATTTTTAAAGCATTGCTTAAGAAAAGGAGAAGAATATGCAAATAACACGTGGCCCACAAATCCTAAAGTAAGTGTCATGTGGCTGACCATAGTTTGCTGAACCTGATTCTAGACTCTTCCTTGTTTCCTGCTTTTGATGAATGTCTTATTGGGTTTGAACTGCCTGTGTTGTGCTATTTGGTTGTTAAGAAATGTGGAAGAAGAAGAAACACCTTTCTGGACATGAGACATAGTCACAGGAAGATTAAGACGTTTTATGATCTTTAACTTTTGATAAGTTGGACGTTACTTAAAATGTTGCTATGAATACTCTTGAAACCGGTCATTTAAAGATTTTCAGAAGTCTTCAGAAGTTGGTAAAACTATCCTTTACAAATTGCTGTACACTTTTATATACTTGAATGTGTCTATGGTAATCTATGAAGTTTGGTAAATTCACCTAATTGATTATCAGCTAATTGACTCTGATGTCCCTCAAGTCATTGAGGAGTTGGTCATTGTATATATACTTAGATGTGATGATAATTTAAAGCTTGTCTTCTAGGACTGGCGTTCTTAACCTGGGGTCTGTGGGCTTAGAGAGTTTATGAACTCCTTAAGACAGCAAGTGAGATTACAGTGGAGAGGGGAAGAGGGCAGCTGCAGCCATGGGAGACGTTCTATAGGTTTTAGCAGGTTTTTTCCAAAGGAGTTCATAACCCTAAAAGGTTAATTATCAGTGATCTAGGAGAAAGAATAACTGCTGGTCTTTTTGGTCTGGTTGTTTTCAGGGGGGGAATAAATGAAATACACTAGTGAGACTTAAATATTCAAAAGTTGTATAAGTAAATGTAGCCACGAATAATATGTACCTGAATAAGGAGAGAGTTCTGGGAGTGGGCTGCGCCTGCTGTACTTCATGTGTCTGCGCTTTTCAGAGCATGTACTCTTCTGTTTTCCAGATGAGCAGAACTACATTCTCCGAGATGCTGAGGCTGAAGTGCTTTTCTCTTTCAGTTTGGAAGAGTCCTTAAAACGGGCACACATTTCTCCACTGTTTAAGGTACATTTTAAAGGAAAAAAGTCAAATCAGTCCAGGTAGATGTATGTAACACGTGGTCCAGCTGAAGGTAATGAACAGGTGATTGGGCAGGAATGGGTCCTTCGTGGCTTGTCCCCCTTCTTGGACATTGCCCCTGGAGGTCTTCCTTCAGTACAGCACACCTGTAGAGAACTCTTCTTACTATAATTTACAAGTATTGGCACAAAAATTAATTAAGTAGACCTCTTAGAGATAAGGTGTTCAAAGAATTTGTCTATGAATAATTTCATTGGCAAGAGACATTTATGTTCATTTTTCTGCTTTTAACAAATTTTTAGAGGTTACTGCTTTCTTAATACTATTCTCAGTAAATGTGTATTCAGCTGGAGAAGATACTTGGAAAATAATTGAATGTGTGCATAAATAATTCATAACTAATGATTTTAAAGTGTTTGTTAGATAAGATACTTAGAACAGTTGGGAAATATTTTTTTTTATATCAGAGAACTAAGTAAATCAATAAAGATAATTTGTTCTTTAAACTTTTTAAGGAGCCATCTAGGAATTAGAAATGATTTGAAATACTGAGTCTTACCTAAAATGATCTTTCTACATGTTTGATTTTTTTTTTCCTATGAGCACTTTAAAATAAAAAAATAGTATTTTGTGGTGTACTCAGGAGAAAGTTTGTTGGAGAGTAAATCTTAAGCATAAATATTATTTCCTACTCTGAGTCCAAGTAACATAGAGAAAATAAAGAAAAAGGAGTATAGGCCGGGAACCCATGCAGCGTCAGTCTGTTGCTTGACAGGTGAATGTGGTTTAAATGTAATGCTGATTTAGAATTTTATAGAAAGTGTGAAAAACGTTTATAATATTTCTGCTTATTCACAAAGCACTTTATTTCTTTTAGGAACTTAAGTCTGGTTACTATTAATCATCATAGGCCATACTTAACATGGGAAAATGCTTAAATTATTTCCAAACTTACATGCCTGGATTTCTCTAGGCCCACTTCAGCTTGAGTATTAGTGGGAGAATATTACCTTCATAATTTCATGAGATTAAATATTTTGTCAAAAAACTCAGGTTAGAATCTATGAAAAATTAAGTACTTTAAAAATTAAAAGCATTTAAAAAACATAGGACATATATTTTATTTTATTTTTAGGCAAAATATTTTTATATCACACCTGGCATCTGCCCGAGCCTTTCAACTATGAAAGCAATTGTGGAATGTGCAGGAGGAAAAGTGTTACCTAAACAGCCGTCTTTCCGGAAACTCATGGAGCATAAGCAGAACAAGGTGGGTGGGACGAAATAAAGAGGCTCTTGATCCATCATTGTCACGTGAAGATTGCTGCTCACTGATAAGCTCCTTCTCTTTTCCTTTAGAGTTTGTCAGAAATAATTTTAATATCCTGTGAAAACGATCTTCATTTGTGCCGAGAATATTTTGCCCGAGGAATAGGTATGGCTGCTGCTCTCGCTGTGTGTTAGCGTGTGTGTGTACACATGCAGCAGCGTGTTTACTGACTGTAACGGTTTTTGTTTTTATTCCATTCAGATGTTCATAATGCAGAGTTTGTTCTCACTGGAGTGCTTACACAAACACTGGACTATGAATCATATCCTTTTAGAAAGAGAACATAACGTGGATGGGCTGAATGTGAGGATGGGTTTTCAAGGTTGATAGAGCAGTGCACTTACTGCTTTTGCATGCCGTTTTTCTTTGCTTTGCTATTATGATTCATGCAGCTAACAATTCTTTCTCTTCAGAATAGTCATTTGAGTTTCAGGTAAAAACATTCTCTTATTGGGTGTTCAGTTTCAGTAGGTGACATTAATTAGAAAGTATCTGCACTATCTGCTTAAGTATTCCACAGTTAAATAAAATAGAAAATAATTGCAAAAATAAATATACGTGTTTCTTCTTATCAGCTCATTTTTGAGCTTATAGTTTTGAAGTAAAGTTTAGTTTGTTTACAGTGTCTGTACTCAGGAACTTTTACTAGAAACATGAAAATGAATAATTTATGAGCATGTTGCTAATAGATAAAATGCAAAGGTAAATCTTTAGATTAATGCATTCTGACATACTTAGACTTTTGTATTTCAGGCATTCAGGAAAAAAATAAAGCTTGTCATCTGTTATTTATACTTCTTATTAAAAATCTCTGAATTACTATTTTAATGTGTGAACAGCCTATTAGTGAAGCTAAGTGTGCCTCATAAATCCGTATAAAAAAATCATATTCCAGTCCCAGTTTCCCACTGCAAGAGGGCCTGCTTTCAGGGGATGTTTCTGGATCTTCTCCCTTGGGCTGGTGCACTTGGGGGCTGGAGGGCAGGAGTTGTTCTACTCTGGATGAGCGCAGTAGCCTCCATGGCTTCTGACAGATGTCAGCCTTAGCTGGCCATTTCCTACACAAGGGAATTGTGTGCATGGGTGAGTCACAGAGGTCAGAATGACGTCCAGCCTTGGTGAGTTTTCTTTTCCTTCTCATGTGCCTGTTTGATCCAGTTGATTGTATTTATCAGACACTTTCCTCTTAACGTTAAAGTGCTGGTGTGTAATACTAGGCAGAAAATCTAAGTATCACTGGGAGAAAAGCACTTTTAAGAAGCAAAATTTGCCTCAGTTTTGGAAGCAAATGTCATGTTTAGCCATAAACTGCCTACCTAGTTAGAATGATGCTTGGTGCAGAAACCCTCTTATCATTGCTGTCAGAGCTTGGCATATATTTCATATCTCCATTTATTGGGAAATTATTGCAGGAGTTACTGATAGGAATGATAAAAGACCTATTAAATTTTTGGAGATAGGCTATAAGCATTAGTATTATAATACTAATTATAACAGTATTAGTATTATAATACTGATTGTAATAGTATAATGGAACTGATTAACATTGGGACCCTTTATTCAATATAGTTCTTTGTGTTTAAAAGTGGTTTTCCTCAACACACCCACGTATAAATTTAACTGACAGTGTGTCTGGACTGCTGTGTGACTGGAGTCCTGGAGCCCACGTCTGGCCGTCCACTGGTGATAGCACACTAGGTCTTCCTTCAGATGCCCTTGTTTTCTAGCTGCTTTTTTCTAAGGGGTCAATACTTTAAAGCCAGAAAACAAATATAATAAATATATTGCATCTTATTAAGATGTGTGACTTTATTCTGAGGAAACATAAATTATGTTTTGTATTATATGACTTTCAGAACCCACATTAGGTTATATGATTCATTTGCCAGATTTTTAAATGTTTTCACAAAACTGTTACAGAACTTCAGCAACAAGTAAAATGGTGTAAATAAAGACCTTGCTATCTAAATTATGGATGTTAAAGATTTGCAATGTTTTGTACTTTGATTATTTTTATTTCTTATACTGTTTTCTTTTATATTGATATCTTGCCCACATTTTAAATAAATGTACTTTTGAACTTTATTTAGAATTGAGTGATCCTTTGTTATTCCATTTTTTTTGGTGTAACTTACGTGATTTGCATCAAATTGGATCACATTTTAAGTAATTTCAAGGTAAAATATTTTCTAGTAAATTTTCTCCTCAAGTAATAATTTTTGGAAGACAGCCGTTTTTAATCAACGTAATAAGTAAACTCTCACACAGAGAGAAGTAGATTCAAAATATTTAGTAATCAGTAAGTGCAGACACCAGCCAATCAGAACCAGCAGTGCTGTATCAACCCACATCCATCCTGCCCATATTCCAGATCTTCTTGCAGCACGCTTCATGCTGGCTTGCAGGTACAATAAAATAACTAGAGATCACCATTTTACTAAGTATAATTAGGGTAGTGGCTATTAATATGTTCAGGATCATGTTGACCGGCACTGTCACATGATGCTCAGAGTGTCTCTCCTGTCGCTGTGCTCATCAGATGTGTTCCTGAAACATGGAATTTGCTGCCATAATAATTGGGGAAATGTGATCTACTGGAGAGTTTGGTCTTTAATTACACAGTCTCTGCAATTTCATTCCTGAACAGTTTTAGGTGGATTAAAAAATAACACAATGAATTCCGTATTATGGGAATTCTCAGTATTCCTGTAGGGCTTTCATGTTGGTTACACATTCCAGACATCATTATTTCAGGTATTTCTCCTGACCCTGATAGGCTAGGACTGTGTTCTTTCTACAAATGGAAAGGAAACTCAGCTTTGTGAACATCACCACACAATTTTGTATTTTTAAAATGAGGATCCGTATCTTCAGCGTTACTCATTCCCTGGCTAGTCCTTGGCCTTCCATGGTGATTTCACGGTGACCCAACCACCACGTGGACACCTGCAGGTCTGACTAAATATAACTGATTTATATGTTTATTGTCTATAAGAAGTATTTATCTGTGGAGTTATTTTAACTGTGTCCTAACAGCAGTTTTTTCAGATGTACTTTGTCTTGGCACTTACTGGTATTTTTAACAAACTTTGTACCTAGAAACATGTCTACTTCTAAGTGCATATTTTTGCACCTAAGCAAACTTATCTGTAGAACTGACCTTTTCCCCTCAGGTACCACAGGTGGAGTTAGTGTCGCTATAAAATATTTCAGAGTCTGTAGAGTCCTGGAAGTGCAGAAGAGTTTTACAAATTGGAATAAAATATTGATTTGCAAGATATTAAAAAATACTGCCATACTGTGTGGGACCTTGAAGAAAAGTGAAGATAATTATAGAATAAGAGGGGCTTCTGGGTAGAGTATAATGCATCTGTTTAATCTTCAGTGGAGACAGGGTGTTTGTTTAACCAACATACAAGGATGACTGATTTGATTTACCTTTCAATTAGTGATTTTTTTTCAAGAGCTGCCAAGAAATAATCCTTAGAAACTCCAGGAGCTGTCTAAAGCCAACTGGCTTGCACAGCTGTTAAGCACTGACTGGGTGGCTCAGGGACTTATACAAACATATAAGAATAAAATGATTGTAAGTAAATACTTCTTAGAAAATTGATTAGATCAGAGAAGTATTTTTCATAAGAAAAGACAATCTTTCTCTTTTATTCAATCCTGCTATTTTTGTCTGGCTCAATATTATTATAATAGAAATATAATGTGAACCACATGTAAAAAATTTTAGTAGCCACAATAAAAAAGTTTAAAAATTTTAATTTTATTAATTTTATAATTATTTTATTTAACTAATATTTCAAAATATTGTTTGACCTACAGGTAATCAATATTTTATTTATTTATTTATTTATTTATTTATTTATTTATTTATTTATTTATTTATTTATGTATGTATGTATGTATGTATGTATTTATTTTCTAAAGTAATGACGCAGTAGGGTCAATTTTATTTTATTTTTTTAAATTTTATTTTGTCGATATACATTGTGGCTGATTATTGCTCCCCATCACCAAAACCTCCCTCCCTTCTCCCTCCCCCCCTCCCCCCAACAATGTCCTTTCTGTTTGCTTGTCGTATCAACTTCAAGTAATTGTGGTTGTTATATCTTCCCCCCCCCCCCCGGTTTTGTGTGTGTGTGTGTGTGAATTTATATATTAATTTTTAGCTCCCACCAATAAGTGAGAACATGTGGTATTTCTCTTTCTGTGCCTGACTTGTTTCACTTAATATAATTCTCTCAAGGTCCATCCATGTTGTTGCAAATGGCAGTATTTCATTCGTTTTTATAGCTGAGTAGTATTCCATTGTGTAGATGTACCACATTTTCTGTATCCACTCATCTGATGATGGGCATTTGGGCTGGTTCCAACTCTTGGCTATTGTAAAGAGTGCTGCGATAAACATTGGGGAACAGGTATACCTTCGACTTGATGATTTCCATTCCTCTGGGTATATTCCCAGCAGTGGGATAGCTGGGTCGTATGGTAGATCTATCTGCAATTGTTTGAGGAACCTCCATACCATTTTCCATAGAGGCTGCACCATTTTGCAGTCCCACCAACAATGTATGAGAGTTCCTTTTTCTCCGCAACCTCGCCAGCATTTATCGTTCAGAGTCTTTTGGATTTTAGCCATCCTAACTGGGGTTAGATGGTATCTCAATGTGGTTTTGATTTGCATTTCCCGGATGCTGAGTGATGTTGAGCATTTTTTCAGATGTCTGTTGACCATTTGTATATCTTCCTTAGAGAAATGCCTACTGAGCTCTTTTGCCCATTTTTTAATTGGGTTGCTTGTTTTCTTCTTGTAAAGTTGTTTGAGTTCCTTATATATTCTGGATATTAATCCTTTATCCGATGTATATTTTGCAAATATTTTCTCCCACTCTGTTGGTTGTCTTTTAACTCTTTTAATTGTTTCTTTTGCTGTGCAGAAGCTTTTTAGTTTGATATAATCCCATTTGTTTATTTTTCCTTTGGTTGCTCGTGCTTTTGGGGTCGTATTCATGAAGTCTGTGCCCAGTCCTATTTCCTGAAGTGTTTCTCCTATGTTTTCTTTAAGAAGTTTTATTGTTTCAGGGTGTATATTTAAATCCTTAATCCATTTTGAGTTGATTTTAGTATACGGTGAGAGGTATGGATCTAGTTTCATTCTCCTGCATATGGATATCCAGTTCTCCCAGCACCATTTGCTGAAGAGGCAGTCCCTTCCCCAGAGAATAGGCTTGGTGCCTTTGTCAAAGATCAGATGGCAGTAAGTGTGTGGGTTGATTTCTGGATTCTCTATTCTATTTCATTGGTCAGTGTGTCTGTTTTTATGCCAGTACCATACTGTTTTGGTTATTATAGCTTTGTAGTATAGCTTAAAGTCAGGTAGTGTTATGCCTCCAGCTTTATTTTTTTTGCTCAGCATTGCTTTGGCTATGCGTGATCTTTTATTGTTCCATATAAATGTCTGGATAGTTTTTTCCATTTCTGAGAAAAATGTCTTTGGAATTTTGATGGGGATTGCATTGAATTTGTATATCACTTTGGGTAGTATGGACATTTTCACTATGTTGATTCTTCCAATCCAAGAGCATGGGATATCTTTCCATCTTCTTGTATCCTCTCTAATTTCTCTCAGCAGTGGTTTGTAGTTCTCATTATAGAGATTTTTCACCTCCTTGGTTAACTCAATTCCTAAGTATTTTATTTTTTTGGTGGCTATTGTAAATGGGCAGGCTTTCTTGATTTCTCGTTCTGCATGTTCACTATTGGAGAAAAGAAATGCTACTGATGTTTGTGTGTTGATTTTGTATCCTGCTACTGTGCTGAAATCATTTATCACCTCCAAGAGTTTTTTTGTAGAGGTTTTAGGCTGTTCGATATATAGGATCATGTCATCTGCAAACAGGGACAGTCTGACTTCATCTTTTCCAATCTGGATGCCCTTTATTTCCTTCTCTTCTCTGATTGCTCTGGCTAGTACTTCCAACACTATGTTGCATAGGAGTGGTGAGAGTGGGCATCCTTGTCTAGTTCCTGTTCTTAAAGGAAAAGCTTTCAGCTTTTCCCCATTCAGGATGATATTGGCAGTGGGTTTGGCATATATGGCTTTAATTATGTTGAGATACTTTCCCTCTATACCTAACTTATAGAAGGTCTTTGTCATGAATGAGTGCTGAACTTTATCAAATGCTTTTTCAGCATCTATAGAGATGATCATATGGTCCTTGTGTTTGAGTTTATTAATATGGTGTATCACATTTATTGATTTGCGTATGTTGAACCAACCTTGCATCCCTGGGATGAATCCCACTTGATCGTGATGAATAATTTCATGTATGTGTTCTGTATTCTGTTTGCTAGTATTTGAGTGAGGAATTTTTGCATCTATATTCATCAAGGATATCGGCCTGTAGTTTTCTTTTTTGGTTATATCTTTACCTGGTTTTGGTATCAGGATGATGTTTGCTTCATAGAATGAGTTTGGGAGATTTGTGTCTGTTTCAATCTTTTGGAATAGTTTGTAAAGTATCGGTATCAATTCCACTTTGAATGTTTGGTAAAATTATGCTGTGAATCCATCTGGTCCTGGGCTTTTCTTTGTTGGGAGCCTTCTGATAACAGCTTCAATCTCCTTTATTGTTATTGGTCTGTTCAAATTTTCTACGTCTTCATGGTTCAGTTTTGGGAGCTTGTGTGTGTCCAGAAATTTATCCGTTTCCTCCAGATTTTCAAATTTGTTGGCGTATAGTTGTTTATAGTAGTCTTGAATGATTCCTTATATTTCAGATGAATCAGTTGTAATATCGCCTTTTTCATTTCTAATTTTTGTTATTTGAGTCTTCTCTCTTCTTTTTTTTGTTAGCCATGCTAATGCTTTGTCAATTTTATTTATCTTTTCAAAAAACCTACTTTTTGATTCGTCAGTCTTTTGAATTGTTTTTTGGTTTTCAATTTCATTCAGTTGTGCTCTGATCTTAATGATTTCTTTCCGTCTGCTAACTTTAGGTTTGGATTGTTCTTGTTTTTCTAGTTCTTTAAGGTGAAGTGTTAGGTTGTTTACTTGCCATCTTTCCATTCTTCTGAAGTGAGCTTTTAATGCAATAAATTTCCCCCTCAGTACTGCTTTTGCAGTATCCCACAGGTTTTGGTATGATGTATCATTGTTTTCATTAGTTTCAATAAATTTTTTGATTTCTCTTGGACCCATATGTCATTAAGTAGAATGCTGTTTAATTTCCATGTGTTTGTATAGTTTCCAGAGTTTCGTTTGTTATTAATTTCTAGTTTTAATCCATTGTGGTTTGAGAAGATACATGGGATAATTCCAGTTTTTTTGAATTTATTGAGACTTGATTTGTGACCTAATATGTGATCTATCCTGGAGAATGATCCATGTGCTGATGAGAAGAATGAATATTCTGAGGTTGTTGGGTGGAATGTTCTGTAGATATCTGCCAATTCCAATTGGTCTAGAGTCTTGTTCAGATCTTGTGTTTCTCTACTGATTCTTTGCCTAGATGATCTGTCTAACATTGACAGTGGGGTGTTCAGGTCCCCTGCTATTATGGTATTAGTGTCTATTTCCTTCTTTAGGTCTAATAGAGTTTGTTTTATAAATCTGGCCGCTCCAACATTGGGTGTGTACATATTTATGATTGTTATGTCTTCTTGATGGATCAGTCCTTTTATCATTAAGTAGTGTCCCTCATTGTCTCTTTTTATGGTTTTTAGTTTAAAGTCTATTTTGTCAGATATAAGAATAGCTACTCCAGCTCGTTTTTCTTTTCTGTTTGCATGGTAAATCTTTTTCCATCCTTTCACTCTTAGTCTATGTGAATCTTTATGGGTGAGGTGGGTCTCTTGTAGGCAGCATATAGTTGGGTCCTCCTTTTTGATGCAGTCAGCCAGTCTGTGTCTTTTGATTGGGGAATTTAAGCCTTTTACATTAAGGGTTGTTATTGAAAGGTGTTGATTTATTCCTAGCATTTTATTGTTTGTTTGGTTGTCTTAGGTGTCTTTTGTTCCTTGCTTTCTGATTTACTGTTTGGTTTCTGTGTTTGTTCATTCCTTAGGTTGTAGATAGCGTTTTTGTTTGCTTGTTTTCTCTTCATGAATGCCATTTTCATTATACTAGTGGGTTTTGATTTTTCTTGGGTTTTTATGGCAGTGGTAGTTATTTTTCAGGAACGAAACCCAGTACTCCCTTGAGGATTTCTTGTAAAGGTGGTCGTGTGGTAGTGAACTCCCGCAGTTTTTGTTTGTCTGAGAAATCCACTATTTGCCCTTCATTTCGGAAGGATAGCCTTGCAGGGTAGAGTATTCTTGGCTGGCAGTATTTGTCTTTTAGTATTTTGAAAATATCATCCCATTCCTTTCTAGCTTTTAGGGTTTGTGATGAAAAGTCTGATGTTAGCCTGATTGGGGCTCCCTTATAGGTGATTTGACGCTTCTCTCTTGCAGCTTTTAAGATTCTCTCTTTGTCTCTGAGTTTTGCCAGTTTGACTATGACATGTCTTGAAGAAGGCCTTTTTGGGTTGAATACTTTTGGAGATCGTTGAGCTTCCTGGATCTGAAGATCTGTGACTTTTCCTATACCTGGGAAGTTTTCTGCCACTATTTTTTTGAATATGTTTTCAATGGAATCTCCATTTTCCTCCCCTTCTGGAATACCCATGACTCGGATATTTGAGCGCTTGAGGTTGTCTGATATCTCTCTCAGATTTTCTTCAATGTCCTTGATTCTTTTTTCTTTCTTTTTGTCTGCTTGTGTTATTTCAAACAGCCCATCTTCAAGTTCAGAGGTTCTCTCTTCAACTTCGACAAGCCTGCTGGTTAAACTCTCCGTTGTGTTTTTTATTTCGCTGAATAACTTCTTCAGTTCAGCAAGTTCTGCTACATTTTTTTTCAGGACATTGATTTCTTTGTACATTTCTTCTTTCAGATCCTGTATACTTTTCCTCATTTCATTATGATGTCTAGCTGTGTTTTCTTGTATCTCATTCAGTTTCCTTAGAATTATCACTCGAAATTCCTTGTCGGTCATTTCAAGGGCTTCTTGTTCTATAGGATCTAGAGTTTGAGATTTATTAACTTTTGGTGGTGTACTTTCTTGATTTTTTGTATTTCTGGTATCTTTTTTTTGATGTTTATTCATTGTGGCAGGGGGTTTCACAGTCCACCGTTTTGAGACTAATGACTAACTAGGATGTTGCTGTGGTTGCCAATTTCTTATGGCTCCCTCCGTGGCTGCTCAGTTGGCCTCTAGTGCCTTGTGTGTGTGGTTGCCTCGGGTCTTGGGCTTCTCCGGGGAGCCACCTTTCTGGTCAGCTTGGACTCTGCCGGGCTGGTGGATCATGTACCACAGGGTGTGTGATCGCTGTTGAGCTTTCACTTCCTGTGCAGGACTTCTCCCTGTTCCGTGTGCTCTGGCCCAGGCTGTTAGATCGTGCAGTGGCGACCCCACAGGGTGTGTGGTTTCTGTCGAGTCTCCTCCTCCCTGGCCGCACGTCTCCCCACTCTGTGCACACTGTGCTGGGCTGGGACGTGTCTTCTGCAACCCTCGTCTATCAGCTAGGCCTTCAAGATCCTGCTCGGTACCGCCTTGCCCAGGAAGTCTACCAGGTTTCTGCTAGGCACAGATGACCGGTCGCTCTGGGTGCCTTTGTAGCACTGTGTAGATCTTTCTCGGGACTTGTTCACCTTTGTATCCCCCCGGTATAAACCAAGTCTAGCGCCCGCCTGCAGCCAGCTCTCCGGCAGGTTCAAGCGGACCTGGGAACTCTCCTTCCACACTATTCCCAACCAGAAATTGGTTAGGCTTTTTTCCGAACTGGTGGCCGCAGTAACTGCCTCCCAGTAACAGGAAGTTTACCGGGGGCGGAGTCCAGGGTGTGGTGGAGTGACAGTCGGCCCGCCCGTACTTCTTTGCCCTCCCGACACTGGCTGGGACGCCCCACGCCACCAACCCGCCAGAGAACCGCGGAGGTCGTGGGAGGGGAGGCCTCCCCCAGGTTCCGGAAAGCCCTGCGCCGGGCCAAGCAAGTGGGAAGGCTCCGTGAGGGCCGAGCCAGGCGGAGCTGCCAGCACCTGGGAAAATGGAGGCAGCCCCGGGGCGGTGAGTGGCCTGGTGATGCAGGCGGGAGCCGGGTGGGCGTCAGCCCCCCAAACAGGGCTGGTCCAGGGGTCACTCACAGGGTTGTGCCAGGTCGGGCGCTCACTCTCTGCCTCTGGTTTGCCGCCTTCCCTGTTCTCAGCCGCTGCCGCCTCAGGCTGTTCAGTTGTGGCGCGGCTCAGGCGCTCCCAGGAATCTTCTTTAATGCCGGCCTGCAACCTCAAATCCTGAATAGGGCAGCTGGTCGCCTTCAGCGCGGCCCCGGCCTCCGGGATCCTGTCTGCATCCACAGCAGCCCTGGCGCCATGTTCCCTGTTTAGAGACTCGCTTTTGCAGCTAAGAAACAGTTCTTTTCCTGCTCCACACTTCAAAGCTGTTGCCTGTAAATGAGGCAGCCTCTCCTGCCAGGGGCAAAGTGGCGGTCACCCCCACAACCGGCCACCAGCAGCGGTCCTCCCTTAAGAGATGGCAAGAGGAAGGTCCACACGTTTCCCGGCTGCCTGAGGCCCAGTGGCCACCTTTTCCACCTCAGCTACTCTGCGCCAGCCGCCGCAGCCACCACCATCTTGAAAAACGCCCCAGGTAATCAATATTTTAAAAAATTATTGAGATACCTTTTTTTTTTTTGGTGCCAAGTCTTTAAAATTCGCTGTGTATTTTGTGCTTAGAACACATCTCAATTCTGACAAATTTTCGTTGGAAATAGTTGATCTATATTTGGATTTTATGCCATTTACAGTTGGAAAAGTAGACTTATATACCCAAGTTATTAAAAGTTTAGGTAGGTATTTTTCAATAACTGAATTAGTTAACAGAATTTAAAATTGAGCTCCTCATCTGCACTAGGCACGTTTCTAGTGCTCAGTGACCAGGTGTAGCTGGTCATGTTTGAAGAAAATAAACAGCCATCTGTAATTGTGCTGTCTCATTTATTTACCCTAAACTATATAGTGCTTCGGCAAATAATGGCAGGAAAGATGAATGCCAGTGAGGAGGGTGTATACGTTCCTTCCAGATCATTCCAAGGTTTGTTTCTTTGGCAGAATAATTTGAAAAAGCATGTTTCCTTCTACTACGTGATAGGTCACAAAAGGCGGGTTTTTAATCTAAGTAGGTGCTAGGTAGTGAGATAAATTCAGAAGGAGTAATGAGCATCCTAGCTCTCTAGGAGTGTAGTCTCATTAGGAAAGGTTGAACGGCATATGTCTTAATCCAGCAAATACTTGGTAGTTTAAGAAAAAAGCATTTGACTAGTGATAGCTGCATAACACTTTATCTTCACATATTTTGGCAATAGAAAAGAATAAGGTTAAATGAAAGATAATGGTATCCTCAGCTCTTGAAATCTAAGTGCTATTTAATTCCCCGTGAAGCTCTCCCAAATTATTTTTGTTGAATTAAAAAATAAGTGTTTAAGTTCTAAGTGTGTATGAAGTCAGGCTACCTTTTGAAATGGATCTTAGCATGTCTCTGGTGAGTTTCTCTCTTCCACCACCCACCCACTCAGTCTCCAAACCTTCTTCAGTGTTCCTTGTCTCACTTAAGGCACTCCCCGCCTCCCCGGGGTCTGGAGCTAAACGCGTGCCGTCAGCCTTTACTTTCCTCCGTCCCTCCCCTCCTGCTCATTGCCTAGCTTTGTCCGGTCAGCTGGCAACTGTTCTGTCCGTCTCCACAATCACTATGCTCATCTCTCTCCCGCTCGTAAATCTTAGCAAGGGTTTGAGTTTGTCTTCTCTAGTCTCTCCCCTTTCAGGTTGCCCTCTGGACTGTTCCATTTTCACGGCCTCACCGGGGAGCAGGTTAAAAGCCCAGGGCCTGCCCACAGTGGAGAGTCTGGTGCAAGACCCCCTTCTCTCAAGACTGGAACCGCAGCGAGCTCGGCCCTCAGTACAAGGATGAGAGAGAAGAAAACCTAAAACAGCCACCAGCAACCCTGGGGGTCACCACAGTTCTGACCCTTTGTGCTGCGACACTCGCTCGCCACATGCTCGCCACACTTCATCACTGAACTCTACGCATAGAAGTGGTTCAGACAGTAAGGTGTGTTATGTGTATTTCACCACAATTAAAGAAGGAAGTGAAGAGCACTGCTTACGCCAGTGGGTTGGCGAACAGGAGGGTGGCCAGGAGAGGTTGTGTTCTGAGTTCGTTCTTCGCTCTGCCGCAGGACTTCTGAACTTCTCTTAAACCAAGTGTTCAAAACCCAGCATCCATGTGTAGAATTAAGTTGTGGGGAAAGGTGTCAGTGTGTGGGGGCATATGTGCATTTTTCTGTGGCTTTCATCACATCTGAGAAACTTTTTGATCCAGAGAAGATAAAAAAAGATTTACCATGGTCACAAAACAAGTACCACCCCCCTACAGTGCAGGAGAGGCACCGCAGACAGCAGAGCAAGGACCTCCGAAGACCTGCTTCTCCATGAATGTGACAAGCACACGACATGCATTGTCAACATCAACTTCTTCACAACTGTGGAAGTTCAAGGCTTGCAGTGACCTGAAGTGTTTGTTCAAGAAAAATGGCTGAGGTGCAGTAGACAAAGAGCTTTGTGGATTCTAACTTTTCCTCTCCCCCACCTCCCACCACTGTCAGCTCTGCAGCAGCCTTGAAAGCCAGCAACCTATTGGACACTAGAGGGGCAAGACGGTCTAGGAGTCTCCCAAATCCTCATTCCCAGAGAACTGTCACTCCACCCTGCTGGCAGCTCCCTGTTCAAGCCCCTCACAGAGCTGGTCTTGACCGGACCTGACTCAGATCTCCTGGTGAGGAAATCCCTATCCCCAGAGTGTCTGTGGAGAACAACAAGCAGTAACATCAACATCCCAGCTGCCCAAGGTGGTGACGCCACTTAGGACAAAAAAACTAGTCAAAAAACTTGAAAGTCTAGGGAGTGAGATGTCCTTAGGGGGCTTTGAAAAGTTCTGACTTATTCCTGGGGATTTAGAGGGCTCACGTGTGCAGGGCTGCAGGTGTGCCCAGGAAAGACCTGAGGAGGCCCTACACTCTCACTCTGGCTTCCTTGAGGCTCATCCAAACAGGAGTGGAGGTTGAGGTGCATCTGTAAACCGCGGGCATGTTGCAAGCATACCCCCCAAACAGCCCCGAAGCAACGAGAGGCTTACTGGTTGAAGGCATTTAGGGGATTCTCTGTCCAGTCATTGCTGACCACTAAGCTGCACACAAGAAGAATACAGTCTTCACAAACAGATCCAGGGACGTCACCAAACAAACCAACAACCACAACAACCACAAAACACAGCAACACAACAGCAGTGTGGAGTGAGCTTTGCTTTCCAGAATTGATGTACAGTGTCCAGTTTTCACCCAAAATTTACAAGACATACAAAGAAACTGGAAAGTATGGCATACATACAAATAAAAAAAGCAGCCAATAGAAATTGTCCCAGAGTGAGCCCGGATGTTGAACTTACCAGGCAAAGACATTAAATCAGATACCGAGAAAATGTTCAAAGAACTAAAATAACTATGTCTAAAGAATTAATGGAAAATAAGAGAATGATGTCTCACCAAATAGAGGAAAATATCAATTAGAAATCATAATATAGGAAATCTTACATATCCAGTATATATTCTGTCTTGGCCCAGCAGTTCTACTCCCAACAAAAAGTGTACACATATGCATCAAAAGACATGTAATAGCCCCAAACTGGAAACAATCTAAATGTCTGTCTACAGTAGAATGAAAAAAATAAATAGTAGTTTAGTCATATAGTGAAGTACTGTAATAAACAAAAGGATTGAACTATTGCTACAAATATCAATATGGATGAATTTCACAGAATGATGTACAAAGGCTAGATGTGAAAATACTATATGATTTCATTTATATTAAGTTCAAGTCAGGAAAAAATCTGTGGCATTAAAAATCAGAGTTACAATTACTTTGGAGAGGAGATTGAGGACAGTATAACTGGTAAAGGGCATAAACGTTTCTGGGCCGTGGGTAATGTTGACTTGGCTGTTGGTTATGTGGATGTAATCACTTTGTGATCATTCATAGGCTGTATGTTTATGACGTGTGTAATTTACTGTGTGTATGATATAGTTCAACAAGTTAATTAGAACATAACAACAACAAAACTTGTGTTTCTCTATCTCAGGGATTGGAAAACTATAGCCCACGGGCCTACCAACTATTGTTGTAAATGAAGTTTCATTGGAACCCAGCCATGCTCATTCATTTACGTATTGACTATGGCACCTGTCACACAACAGCAGCAGAGTGGGCTAGTTGTGACAGAGACCTTATGGCCTGCAAAGCCTAAAATATCTGCTATCTAGCCTGCTCTCCAATATATAAACAAACAAATAAACCATAAGTAAAATTACAATAGTGAAGGATGCTTTGGAAAGAAGAAATAAAAATTTAACATTAACTAACATTCAAAGAATTCTGTCATGTCAAGACCCTCGATGAAAACTAATTTCAGTTATTTCATATGGTTAGCCCATTCTATATATTGAGAACAGTAAAGGCAGCTTTTTAGACACCCCCCCCCCCCCCCCGCAATTAGGAATAGCCTCCCCTCCCCGCTCCCTCTGTTCTATATAGGGGGAGAGCCTGGGAATGAATATATTGTAGTGCTGTGATGGGAGGAAGGAGAGAGCAGGAGGAGTAAGTGGTTGATAACATCAGACAAACTTTGTAGTTTTGGTCCATTTTGCCCTTTGGGCCCTGCGGGACTTCATGAGAGTTTGGTTTTAGGCTTTGGAGCTTCAGGCTTCTGGGGTTTCTGTTGGTACCATTTTTGCCTGGATGGGTAGGTATCGAGGTCTTCATTGCTAGGGAAGGGAGGGCTGGGGGCAGAGGGAGACCCAGCAGAGGTGTGCAGCTTCCTTCTCTGTATCCATCCCAATCCGCCAGGTTAGGAGAGAAGGAGGAAGTCCTACCCGGAATAAGGCAGGTGCAGGTGCCCAACATGAAGAGGGCGAGCACGTCAAAGGTTGGAGACCAGGGACCCTCACACGGAGAGACATTACGAGGAGTGTGGCATGAGGACCGCAAAGCTCCGTTTCATGTGAGCTGTTGCTAGTGTCTGTCTGGTTTTCTGCTTTGAGGCTGGGAGTGGAAGTTCCAGCAGTCTGGTGCTGGCCTGTTGGCCCTGGGAGGGAAGAAAGGACACCTGCCTGAGGAGACTGGTCTGGACATTCAGGAAGCAAAAGGGAGAGGCAGCATTTCCTCCACTCAGTGAGGCAGCAAGAGAAATACTCTCACAAGAGTTTATTTTTAAATAAGCTGCTAGATGAGCAGCTTGAGTTGGGAGGGGAATGCAGATGACTAACTTATTAAACCATGTGCATCCTGCATGGTGTGAATAATGACTTTAATGGTACCTGAAGGACCACGTGTGATACAGAAGTGTCATTACCACATCTTATTGGTCTACACCTGAAGCCTTCACATACCTCACAGCTTGGGCAGGTGTTCTCGAGTCCTGGCCCAGCTGATTTCATATCGCGACAGACACTGATGAAGTTTGCGGGCTATTCTGGGACTGGCATCCCCCCTGAAACCATCCCGCCACACTACTCAAACTCCCTTCTGTTCCACTTCCTGTCCTGGACAAAAAGATCACCTTCTTACCTCGGGCCATGAGGCACCTACAGAGAAGCAGAAAGATTAGCTGGAAACGAAGGTGCTTTCTGCCTCCAATGGTTGGGACTGGACAGCACATTCTCTCGGATGTCACCTTCAGCATCCAGAGATTATCTTTCATCACATGAATAGCACCCCTAATCATGTTTCGTGTCACACAGCATTAATGTAATAAGCAGAATGTGGATGTAAATGAAAGTCTAAACAGAAAACTGTCAGCCTTTACCAGTGACCAGGAGTGCTAACCACCACCTCTGCCTTTCTCATTGCAGAGGTTACGTGTGTAGTGGAAGCAGATAAAGGCAGCGGGATTTCTGCCAACAGCTCCTCTTGGTAAAGGTTTAGGGCTGGCCTCAAGTGTTCACTGAGCACTGGGCTGCAGCCTTCAGTGTTGGACTAAATTGCACCAATAAGTCCACTCCCAAAGGTGAGGATGAGGGAGAGAGCAGAGCCAGCATTGGCCAAGCTTGGAGAGAGAATTTGGGAAAATTCTGAAAGAATGAGGGCAGCCGCCTTGCTGTGTGAGATACTGAGAAAAGATGTGATTTTAAGAGGTTATGAATGCAAGTTCCCTTTGGCATTTACAAATGCATCTCAACAACAACTAAACAGTGACATCTTTTAACTACAACACAGTGCTGAGAGCGAGGCCATCAGGAGAGGACCGGTGTGCCCGGTGGGTTACATCTCGAGCATGACTCTCCAGGATTTTGGACCTCAACTCCGGCGATTAGCTTCACCTCATATTAATTCATTATCCAGTTATTATAAAGCTGGACTACCTTTAGCACGGCCACTTGAAACCAATGAAAAGAGATTTGATTTTATAATTTAGGTGAACTTTAGATGTTGAGTTAGGCACAGGTCAAAAGTTTTTGTTGCTGAATTGCCCGTTGTGTAGCCCACAGTGAGTGATAAGTAACAGCCATGGAGTCAGGAATCAGGACAATCCTCCTGCCTTTGTGCCCTAAAGGTAACATCACTATGCATAGGTCACAAGCTATTTGTCTTAAGATATTTTGCAGACCCCTGCAGTAAGCTCCATCCAGCACAAAACAATCCTGAGTCAGTCCAGGTGTCCGATGAGTGACCTATTGATGTCAGAAGGCCTGACACTCCACCTCCAGATCATGCCAACACTGCCATTTTTGAACTTGCAGCCCATGAAGAAGCATGATGGACCGGCGGTGCGTGCCCGAGGCGTTTCCAGGCTCCCTTCCTTTGTTCTCCCTCTCCAGCCCTCACTGTTTCCCACAGCCTCCCCTTTCCCACCCACTCTCCCTTAAATACACCCCACTCCCCACTGTCAGGAAGAAGGATTTGAGAAATAGCTCCTGTCTTTTCACGTTTTCTGAAGCTGTGTATATGTTTTCTCAGATAAGATCTTATGGCAGCACCTGACACCAGAGAGACTGTTATGGCAGTAGCACATTGCACCTCCCCCTGAACTTTTTTTTTTTAATATTTGCAATTTATTTTTTATTTTATCATTGCACAATGTAAACAGGTTTTGTGGCCCTTTTCCAATTTCTCCCTAACCCCCCCGAACTTTCTTTTTGGTAGTCTCAATTGTTCCGAATATTTTTTAGTCAAGATTTTTCTATCATCGGTGAACTTTGTTTTGTATGTGCATGTGAAATATTTAGCTTTTATTTCAATTTACTCCTATTTTCAGATTTTTCGTAATACAAAGATCATATGATTGTTGTTATCATCATAATGGCTATTATCATCATCTGGTGGTGTTAGCGGGTATAATGAGGATAATCTCAGCTTTGGATTTGTGTGCAGTGATACTTTTACTGAGCCCAATGTCTTTGTATGAAAAATTATCTAGAAAAGGAATGATGGTACGTTAATTATACTGTCACCTATACACACACACATTCATACACACGCACACAATCTATTTTCCCCAGGAAAACATTCCAACTTTTGGAAGTCTCTGCCTGTATGTAATAAGAAACAGTTATTTTCTAGATTTGGATACAATATTATCGAGCTTAAGAATTGTTTACAAGATCGTACAATTCATTACTCAACCACAAAAGCCTCATTGTACAGTTGCAAAATTGCTCATTTTAACAGTCTGGTAAAAATTAGCAACACAGTTGTTTCTAGAACCAATGACGCAAAGGAAACAAAAGCAGCCTCTCGGGAATAATGCTTTAAAATGGTGACTGGAGAGATGTTAGACGGTGTACACGCTGATCCAAAGACAGTTACATCATAGTTTCCTGGCAGGTTGAGAACTTTACAGATGCTGGAAGTGTGCTCCGTTAATAGCCCGAGGTAGAATCCCTGAAGAGAAGGGCCTGTGGGGACATCACTTGTGCTGGAAAGAAGCGCAGAACAAACTGCCAGAGACGGGTCAAAGTAGTCCCTGCATCGAGCAGAACCACCGAGACCTGGAAGCTCTGTGAGTTTGTGTCATGAGGTCACAACCCCGTGAAGGGCCATAGCATCCTTCTGAATGCCTGAAATTCAGACGGTGCCGTGTTTTATTTACAGAGAAGACCTCCTGTGAGGACAGTCTGCCCAAAGCCACACTACCTGATGTTCCAAAATGGCAAATTCTAGTGAAATCTAAAGGATCCAAGCCGCTGTATCCTGTGTGTGCTTCCAACTGCATGTGAGGAAATGACATCGGAAAGCAACTCCGTGCTTTCATCAGGACACGGGCTGCCTGATGCCAACACTCCTGTCCCAGCTGCCAGTGCAGCTCCTAAGGGTCGGCCCCACAGCAGTGACTTGGGGGATTGACTGTGGGGGGTGGGGGAGTCGGTACTCATCTGGGTAAGAGCTTCCCAGATGAGATGAGCATCTGTAGTCCCAGGCAGTAAGGAAACAGGATGGGGCATGTCAGAGGGACACAGGAGCCAAACTAAAGAAATCCCCAACAGCCAAAGCTGGGACAACTTAGCAACAAGGTAAACAAGGTGGTATTGGAGCATGATCCAAAGGATGAAGGAAATATACACGAGTCCCACTGGCATGAGTAAACAAGGAAAGGAATAAGCGGGGAAGAACAGAGAGACCCTGCCTGCAGAATTCCAAATAATTCACGTAGGTCTCTGCACCCGCGCGAGCTGGACCAAGTGGCTGGATCCCAAAGAGTAGAGTCTGGGAAGGTAAATGAGTAACTTCCAGTGGAAAACCCCAGCAAACACTACCTGAACCATGTGACGAAACCAAACAGATGCCCCAACCGTCTCAGAGTCCCTCAAGGTGTGCACGAATGTGAGGTGGACAAAAACACGGGGATCGTTCAGTCACGGCTCATCTACACTGCCTCAGCGGGTGTATGTTTAACCAGCTCTGCTCTCATCTTATTCTTAAGTGAATTCTACTTCTATTCCTAGGAATACAACCCATCCTGCCTGGCCCAGCAGATTTTCTTTTACTATTACCTCTCCCCCCAGCCAAGTCCTGTTCTGACTAGGGCTAGGGGAACAGTTAGGGGAAAATCAGGGTCCGTCCCCTGGTTTCACTGACAGTGGCTATTAAATTGCAAAGGTTCCAGAACACACTCTGAGCTGAAATGAGTTTCTGGGAGCCTCTAGAGTCATGAGGCTCAAACTTGAACATGTATATGAATCGCCTGGAAATCATCTTAAAATGAATCCAGGTGGTTTGGGGTGGGGACCAGTGAGCTCCCAGGTGCTGCCTCTGGTCCCAGCATCACACACGGGTGAGGATCCAGAGGGCGCTGTGCTCATGGCCATAACTGGGTTTGCTTGGAGGGTCCAAGACGAGAAAATAGGACACATGGGAGGAGACACCTCACCCAGTGCGGTGTGGGGGAGGGGCTGTGCAGTGGGTGGGCCAGATCAGGGGCTGGTACAGGTGCAGGATAGGCCTGGGGATGGAGGCTGGAAGCCCTGGCTCCTTCCCTTCCACCTGTGGGGCAGGCATGAGGAGGCGGTGGGGCAGGAGTGGATGAGATTTCCAATCATACGTATCTGTACATGAAGGGCTTGCCCTCACCTATGGGGAGGGTGGTCTGAACCCCAGGCAGATTGTTCTGGATATTTATTGCTAGATAGGCCACAAATACCCCAGAACTCAATAGCGTAAAACAAGACCCATTTCATCGTGCTCAGGATTCTGCAGGCAGGGAACAGCAGGGGCTACTCATGCCTGTTCCACAATATCTTGGGCCGCAGCTAGGATGGCTTCCACGTCTGGAGGTGGCTGGGAAGACCCAATGGGGGCCCCCTGGTTCTCTCCATGCCCTGTCTCCTGGGCTGGAAGATCCAGATGGAACGGCTGGGGCTGGCTGGCACTGGTCTGCCCCCTTGGCCCCTCCAGTGTGGGCCTTGTGCAGCAGGAGGCCTCGGGGGACTGGACTTCTGACTTGGTGGCCGGCTTCTGCAGAGACCAAGGTGTACGTTTCAACGCTTCTAGTCACCTAGTCTCTGAAGTCACATGTGTCACCTCCATGACACATCGTCAGTGATGCAGGCCAGCCCAGCTCAGCACTGGGGAGACTGCCAGGGCATGATACTGAAGGCATGGTGCTTGGGGTGCCTTCTTAGAGACTGGTTACTAGTCATCTGGAGACTAAACTTACAGGTGCTTCATCCAGGGGTGGAGTCTCAGAAGCACCAATTCACGGTTGGACACAGAGGCCAGATCAAGTGTGCTTATCTGTTGATTCATGTATTCTTGTCCCTATTCCAGCCCACCCATTAGCCAAGGAGTGAGAGGTGGTGACAATAACTGTGACTGCCATCAGCACGCTGTCTGCCCCAGCACTCACTGTGCATGCCTGCCTGCTATACAGCTGCACCCTTCGCGTTTCATAAAGACACTTCCCCCATCCTCACTCTGGCAGGTGAGGTTAGTCCCACTTTTACAGATGAGGAAATCCAAGCACAGGGATTTAGGTCGCATGACCAGGCTCTGCTGCAGCCGACGGGCTCCAGAACCGGTGCCCTCAGCCCCCGTGCTCTGTGGCAGATGGTGTTGGGATTCTCCTCCCGCCGAGGCCTGTAGAAGGGACAGAGCGGGGGGCTTAGGGTGACACACTTCCCACCCACCTGGCCCTCTCTTCCCATCAGTGACACACAGGCGCTGGGCCAGGCTCCTCCCGGGGCGCCCGGAACAGCTTTCCTCTCACGTAAGCGCCTCCACACTCGTGCTGGGCCGGCCCCCACCCTGCCCATCTGCTCCCCGGCCCCGATCCCAGCCCCCCAGCCTGTCCTCGCCAGCACACACACAGACGGAGTGACGGCGCTTTTACAGACCAGACGCTTTACTTGTGGAATGGCCTCCTGAGCTACGACACTTGGACACTGGCTGCATGCGGTTTTTGGGGGTGATGACAGGAAGCGTTGACCTGGGAAGGTTAATGATTCAGTCTGCTGGGGAGACCTTCTCTTCCTTGGTAAAATAGTATTTGGGGTAAGGAGACTTGGGATTCCACCTTGCTATGTGACTCCAGGCCATAATTTCTTTGATTGGGGGACCCCAGACAACAGTTTCATCATTTGGGGAGGCAGAGTTCCCAGGGTCCTCTGTTGCACCAAGGGTCTACAGGTTTCGTCTAAGCAAGGCTGAGATGCAGATGGTGTGCTATGCCCCCATGTTATAAAACACTGAAATACTCCTCAAAAGTTTGTAGTAGCTGCTGCCCTGGCCCCTCCCTGGGACACCCCCTCCCCCACAAAAATGCTCCTCATAATCCAGGAACAAAAGTGTTAATAACTGACACAACAGAGGAGAACCTGGGGGTGCAGCTCCAGCCCAAGGTGGGCAGCCCTCGAGGACGACTCATGCCCTCGGGGTTGTTAGTGCTCTGAACATCGCCTGTGTTCTGAGGATGTGCAGTGTCAGGAGTCCTGGGCTGCAGGGGTCCTGGGCTGCAGGGGTCCTGGGCTGAGGCTGTGTGGTGTCAGGTTCTCAGGTGGGCAATGCCTCTGCACCCAAGGCTGGGCTTGCCTCTGGAACCCCATGAGGGTTCTCTGGGACCTTGGGTACTACCCACCCAGGTCTAGAAACGGAATGGGGGCCCATGTTTAACAGCGAGCATCTGAAGACACATGACCCAGGGTCTGAATGGTAAATTTGCTTTTACTGTGATCTTGAGCATTTCTCTTAATTCTCTGTAGCTCTTTTTTCTTACTCCCTGATAAGCCTACACTAAATATTTGTTGAAAACAGCACAAAGCCTGATCCCCCAAATCCTCTTCCTGGTCATCAAGTACCTGGGGGCTGGTTAAACGTTCTTTGACACCCCTCAGACCTGCTAAGTCAGGCCCCGGGGGCCGTGGGGCCTGTCCTGTCCCGGAAGCTGGGCCTGGGAGGGCTCGAGCATTCTCCGACTCCCAAGAGCACACATCCTGTTTCCAAGCCCACTGCCCCTGAAGCTCTGGGTTTACCTGCCTGATAACCATTGTGTGCTGGTCCCTGGGCATGTCAGCCTCAGACACCTGTGTCCCCGAAGGTCCTTGGTGACTGTGATGGGCTGAGCTGTGCCCTCCAGCACCACAGAATGTGACTGTACTGAGACAGGACCTCCAAAGAGGCAATTGGTTTCAAATGAGATCACTAGGGTGAGCCCTAGTCCATCTGACCAATGCCCTTGTAAGAAGAGGAGATCAGGACACAGACGTACACAGGGGTGACCATGTGAGGACACAGAGAGAAGATGGTGTCTACAAGCCAAGGAGAGAGGTCTCAGGAGAAACCAACCTGCTGATGGCTTGATCTTGGACGCCTGGCCTCTCGAACTGTGAGAAATAAGCTTCTGCTGCTTAAGCTGCCTGTCTGCAGTATTTGTCATGGTGCCCCAGCAGACTGAGATGGTGAGCATGGCACGCTCTTTGACTCTGCCTGCAGCCACCTGCCACACCTCGACATACTGTCCCCCAGCTCCAGTGGGGGACTCGTCTCTCTGGTTTCTTGCAAAAGCTTCAGCTCTGGACACTGCTGGAGAGGTGGGTGGGGGCCAGGCAGGGTTCCGAGGCTATACCCTTGGCGGGTGCGGTGGGCTGCAAGCTTCAGGCTGCACAAACATTGTCCTTTCCATGTGTGCCAGTGGGCCACCACGTCACTCTTCAGCACTGGTTTGGGAATATCACAGTGACCTGAGCAGGCAAAAACTGCTGCCTTCCTGGACTCCACTGCACTGAGATGGAAAAGCTGGGGGAGCGCAGACGGCACCCCAACTCCCTCGCCTCACAGCCACGCCTGACCCCATGGCGCTCCCTTCAAGGACTGCCTGGTCAAAGCAGGTGGTCCGCGCCAGACTCTGGCCAGAGCTTGTCCTTTGCTGCCATCTGCTGGCGGCTCTCAGAAGACGGGTTGAAAGGCCCAAGGAGCAGCTGCCCCAGCAAAGGCCCGAGGAATCCCCAGCTGTGGTTCTGGCTTTCTGGGCAGGTCCTCAGCATCTAGTTCAAGTGCAGCCAAGGGGGCGGGGGGCGGGGGCAGACACTCATTCCTGGCCAGCTCCTGGGGAAGCTCAGGCACTGGCCACAGCCGCAGTGCCTCAGAGGTCTGCCCTCTGACCTTGGAGACCGACTGTGAATTCTGCTGCTTGGCGACCAGCAGCTCTGCCCGGGCCACACGACCCATCCCAGGCGTCACAGAATCGGCCTCTTAGGCACCCTTTGGCCAACCATCTCATTTTCCAGTGACTGAAGCCAAGGGGTTCCAGTGACCTGTTCAAGGCCACAGAGCTGGTTTCCTGAATAACTGAGAAGAGACACCCCACTTCTAGTGTCGGAAACCTGCTTTCCCAAAGACTTTTCAGGAGCAATGAGCTGGCAGATACAGATGCTGGCCAGGGCGTTGGTTTGTGTGAGTGTTTCTGTCAGGTTATGCACAAGTTGCCCATCCATCCAGGCCCTGCTTCCGGGCAGGAGCCACCGGGGATGTCCTTGCGGGCTCTGGCATGTTCATGCGTGTTCACGCACACCTGTCTGCAACCATGGTGTGGACAGGGACCTTGAGGAGGCAGGAGCTGGATCCCGTGGCCTCTTTACAGCAAGGACCATCTGGCCAGTGTCTGACCGTTCCCTTCGCTGTGTGGAAACCAATAACTAGTTGTCCAGTGAACCACTGTGAAAGAGAACGGGCACCAGGGACAACAGGCATGAGTCAGGCTATCCTGTCCCCTTGCAGAGAGGGGAGTGTCGAGCAAGTGGGGACCAAGTCCCCATGTGACTTCTGGGTTCTTTGAGGGGTTGGCACCCAAATGCTGCCTCTGGAGCTTCCCTGTGTGGCAGGCCCTGTGATGGACACTGTCCATTCTTTCTCCAGGGCCACAGGCTGACCCCATGGTGGCCTCTGGGCAGAGACAGGTTCATGTTCAGATGAAATAGGCTCATCCCTTGAGTGTGTTTCGAGGTGGCTGTGCGGGAGCAGGGCGTCGGTGGCTGGGATGGGTGAGGTGAGCCGATGTTCAGCCCCAACTTCCAGGTCACCGGCAGTCACACACCCTTCCCTCTACCCCACTGTCCAGGCCCCAAGCCGGCGCAGACCGGGGCAGCAGTAGAGGTCCCCCCACCTGTTCCCAAGCCCCACCTGCTCTGGGCCCAGCTACGCTGGGCTCTGGGCTAGACTCCACACCCTGCTGGCAGTTGTTGGGTTCCGAGTCACCCGGTGCTGGTGGCCACGGCACAGAGGGTTGGATCTCACTGACCCGAGTCCACCAGTCCCCATGAAATCCCCCAGCTTCTTCCATACACTTGTCTCCAAGTGAAGCAATGAGATGACTGGGAACGTCCTCTCCTGGGGTCCGGGTGTGTTTTCTGTGGCTCTGCAGGAAAACTGGCCATGCCTCCCTAAAGCCCTTTGTCAGCAAAAGAAAGAGGCAGTGACATAAGCCAGCAACACGGGAATATGTGCTACGCTGGGTGTCCCCTCCACTATGGGAAGTCTGGGGAACGGTGTCACTGCCAGGGAGGGAGCGGGCTGGGCAGCCGCAGGTGGGCTTCTCAGATGCTCTGCAGGCTGAGGCGTCTCCACAGCACAGGTGGTACCTGCTGGCCAGCCCGGGAGCTGGCCTGGGAGACCCTGAGGGGAGCTCAGGTGCCAGGACAGGCAGGAGGAGCCTCCGGGGCGCTGGGCAGTTTCCCGATTCCATGGGTGGCATCTTCTCTGGAAGTCTCTCCTGTCCCGCTCTTTTCCACATGGCCTCTGTACCTTGCAAAGTGCCAGACATGAGTGTTATTGAGTCTTCATGCTACCTCTGCAACCATCAGGGCAACGGCTTTACCCCATTTTACTGTGACAAATGAGGTGCAGAGAAGTCCGGACACGTGCCAGGAGCCCAAGCGCAGGGCTGGGACAAGCCAAGAGCCCTCGCCCAGTGGTGCCTCCCTGCAGCCCCTCCCCTGTGCGATGTCCAGCCGGGAAAGACGCTGCAGGGTGGGCTTTGCAGGGAAGGGCCACGAGGACCAAGCAGGAAAAAGTCCAAGGGACTAGCAGTGCTTCAGAGTTGACCTGAACTCGCCAGACACTTCTGTCTCCTTCCCGTGGTTAGAGCTCCCTTCCCAGCAGGTGGAGTTTGTCCCGTTTCTGTTTTGGCCAAAAAGCAATTTCTATTAGTGGCCAAGTTCAAAAGCAGGTGCTTTCAATAGTCCTGGGTGCTAGAAACACTGAGCTGTCAGCACCTGCCCGTGCTTCGGGCCGCTCACCTGCCGCGTCCATCTCTGCTGTGTGTCTCCAGCACGGAGGGAAGGCGGAAGGGACAGATCCACTCTCAAAGACTGGGGGTAGTGCTGGGGCACAATTTTGGGAGGGTTTTTCTTGGCAAATCCACTTTGCAGCTTGGGGATTTAACTTTTCCCTCCTACCTCTGCTCCCTCGAGGCTGAGACCTGTGGCTGCAGTCGCACCTCCACCGGCCTTCGGAGGGCAGCACGGGCGCTTCCCGGTGTCCCTTAACTTCATTCCTTGTTAACAGAGCTCAGCTCCTCGTGGTCCCTGCCCTGCACCCTTGTGAGGACTTTTGCAGTGTGGAGACGTTAGCTGGAGATCTATATGAAGGAAACACGTGAGTGACTTGCCATCGCATGGCGGGTTGTTTGCTGGGCCACCGTGTTTCTGGTGCCAGGTGGCGGGGGCTGACGTGGGCTGGAATGGCCTGGCAGCCACCATGGGCATCCCCTTCTCCATGAGACTCACACGAGACACTGCATCTGGGGCATGAGGAGCCTTCAGTCTAGTAGGGAAACAAAACCCACTTGAGAGCAACTCGTGAGCAGGACAAGCATCGCCACGTGCTGGCGCAGGAAGCACTGGGGCAGGTGACGTGGGGAGGTGTGGAGCCGTCGCGTTAGCACAGCTGGTCGCTCAGCCTCCATGGTCTGATATCGAGCCACCACTATCCTGCTTGTCAGTAAGCCATGTTTTGTGATCCTCTAAAAGTAAAGGTCTGTGGTTTCAGGTGTGAGCCCTGGTGAAATGGGAGCAATTGTCCAGGGTTCGAGGGCCACAGGGTGGGCTGAGGCCTGCAGGATGTGGCAGAAGTATCTCAGCATCTGGTCGAGTGCCGCATCCCGGACCTGTGGTGCTTTCGTTTCAGCAGGAGAGACCACTGGCGTCTCAGGACCAAGTCAAGAGAATTCATGGGACCAAGAGATGTTTCCTCTGACAGCTGTTTCCTGGGTGTCAGGGGCTCAGGTGATTACAGTTTGTGACTGTGTTAGTTACCTATTGCTGGGTAACAAACAACACCCGCACTTGGCAGCTTACAGCAAACACTGGCCACCTCACGGTGCCTGAGGGCCAGCTTGGCTCTGGCTCAGATGCTCCCGTGAGTTTGCTGCCAAGCTCTGAGCTGGGACCGCCGCTGGCTCAAGGCTCAATGGGACCTGGAGGATCCGCCTCCAAGTTCACTCATGTGGTTCGTCACCACCTGCGTCTCTCCTCAGGGCTGCTTGAGTGTCCTCACAACATGGCCACTGAGTCCCCCCAGAGTGAGGGATGAGGTACCGACACAGACGCAGAGAGGGAGAGGAAAGATCAAGCCCTCACCACAGAAGCCACAGCCTTTCGTGACCCGCCCTCAGCAATGACACACATCACTACGGGTCACACAGTGGTGGGAGGGGTGAATGCCAGTGGATAGGGATCACGGGGACCCTCTTGGTGCTGGACATGACAGGGATCTCAGGCCAGACTATGGGATAGGGCTGGAGCTTAGGATCTGAGTGCGTGACTAATTCAGGGTCCAGAGGTTAAGCTCACAGGGGTCCAGGCCAAGAGGGACGGAGGTACACATGTCAGTGCTAGTCTGGGCTGCTCTTGGACAGGAGGGGCAGGGCTGTCCTCTGCCAGCAGCCAGGCCTGGGTCCTGCTGTCCACCCGATCCCAGTGGCCTTTCTGGTGTGTGTGTCAAGCACTGTGCCTCTGGGCAAGTCACCAGGGAGAGGCGGGGGTCTGTGCTGGCCCCTTGAGACGACAGGGAACCATCACGGGCTCACGCAGAGCTAGTGGATGGGTGTGGCCCTGTGGCCTCTGAGGGCTCACCCCGTGCAGCATCAAAGATGGACAGGCAGCAGGACAGCAGGCAGCCAGGGTTCTCTCTCTGCCCCTCTGTCCCTGGCCCTGGCCACACAGGTGCTGAAACTCTGTGATCGTGCTGGGCCTATGCTCCCCTTGGGCCCTTGAACTTGGGGTTCCTCTGCCTGGAATGCCCCTTCCCAGATGTTTGTTTCCAAGCTCCTTCCAGGCTCACCGTGGGGCTTTGCTTATGTGCCAGCTTCTCAGAGGGGCTCCTGCAGCAGCCCCTGCCCCATGTCCCACCCTCCTCATGCATGCTTCACTTTTCCTCGTCACGTGTCATTTCTAATAAAATAAAGCCATCTTCTCCATTGCTGTCGGTCCCACACTCACACAGGCTGCCGGGGGCAGGCCTCGGCCTGTTTTGGGTACGGTCACCGCTCACAGGCCCAGTGTGAGGACAGTCCTGGCCGATGCTGAGTCAGCTGCAGCTGGAGAAGCCGAGGCACACCTCTGCCCCCCTGCCCCAGGGTCTCAGCTCTCCATGGGTGCCTCGGGAATCCCCTTTTTAGCGCACAAGCTGGGAATGGCTGTCCATCTCAGGAAAGCAGGGACGGCCTCCTAGTTTTTTAAAAGTACCCCGACAAGTGGTGATGAGTGACATTTAGATAGACACGATTTAATGAACTCCCACAGCAATAACCCTGTGCTTTAGTAATGTAAATCCCACTTTCCAAATGAGACCGAGGCACAAAGTCACTAAATAATTTCTCCAAGCCCCCTTACCCAGGAGAATGAGCGAGTCAGGGTTTGAGCAGAAGTCTGACCTCAAATCCCAGGGATCCTGTTTTAAAAGGCAATTTTCTTCCTGCACAGTCCTACCTGGGCGACTCTGTGATGGTTTGGGGCATTCACTTACTCTCTTCTGTCTCCTCCACAAGCTGCAAACCTGGAGCTGCCCCAGTGCATGTCCTTTCTGAGTCTGCCCCCAACACCCCCAAGCAGTGCCTTGATCTTTTGCCCCTGGGAGTGTGGCACCTTCTGGCCACAGTGTCCTGGTCTCCCCACTAGGAAACATGGGGCGCCAGACACAAACCCATCTCCCATTCCTTTGCAGTGGGGACCCCACAGCTGCGCGGCCCAGGATGTCTTCCCACCCCACCCCTCCTGGCAGGGGCAGGCGGATTCCCTGTGCGTCAGTGCCCAGAACCTGACGACTGCTGGAGAGAGAGCTGTGTGGGTGCGTGGGGCGGGTCCGTGCCCCCTGGGCTGGCTCTCTGGCTCAGACTCCTTGTTGTCCTGTAACAGAGAAGGCAGCGTCTCTGGGCTCCTGACCGACTCGGGCATAGTGGGAAGAACACAGGGGCAGAGGGTCTTGTTTCTATCTTTAAATCCTTTGCAATGTAATCGCAGATGATTGATGACTAATTACAAGCAATGTCGAGAGAAAGCACCTTTAAAAGAGCATAATGAAGAGCCCGCGTCTAGGTGTGTCTGGAGAAAGGAGGCTGGCACAGGAGCTGTGGCAGGTCCCAAGTGCGGCGTGAGTGGAGCCCAGCACACCTGCCAGTCCCAGAGGAGAAGGGGGCGGGAGAAGTTCCGCCGGACTTTTTCAATTTACAAAGCAGGGAAGACACTGAGCAAACCAGGCAGCACCTTCTGAACGTGCACGGCACAGGGACAGCCCCGGATAAGGCCCGCAAATGTGATGACACTTGATTAGCCAACTTATCGACCTCTGATTCAGGTGAGTCTGGACAGGAGCCCTTTCTGCCAAGAGAGGGCATCTTCCTTCACCGTGGACGGCTCAAGCCAGCGCCCTCACAGCATCAGTACAGCCCTGCACCCCCACCCCCAAACATACCTGCCCTCCGTGAGCGTGGATCAGAGCGCGGGGGGCACTTTTCTCGTGGTAATGACAAATACTTGCTCTGGAGGAATAAAGGAGTTTCTTCCCAAAAGAAAGAAATCCAGGCTGCCCTGTCGTGGCTGGATGGAGTTCTGGGGTTCTGAGTGCCCTTGCCCTGGGCCACCAGTCCCCCTTAGGCCACTGCCCACTCGGGCCGTCACAGGGGCCAGGAGGAGCCGGCTCTCCAACTGTGCCGCTGACCCTGCCCGCACGATCAGCCCTGCACAGAAACCCAGGCTGCCTGTACCAGTGCGATGACCCTCCACCAGCCGCTGAGCCCTGTGTGGAGGAGGACAGTGTCTTGTCTGCCTTTGATTCTAGCTCTTACAGCAGTGCTGTGTGTCACACAGACGTGTGTTCGATGTTTGCCGGACCAGTGTGTGAGTGGGCGACACAGCGGGCCCTGATCAGACTCCAGCTGCCCCCACAGCAGAGCAAGGAGGTTGCAGCCCAGCCTGCGGGAAGCAGCTCTCGGCCCAGCGGGTCCTGAGCACACGGGGCTTCATCACAGCCACTGAAAGTCAAGACCTTTCCCCTTCCTACAGGATGCTTAAAATGCCTCGATGATCTGTTGCTGACGTGTTCAGTTTCCAAAATCTTGCCTAAGCTCACTGCATCAGTCAGGATGGTTGAAGCTATGCCGCAGTAACAAACAAGTCCTGCTCCCAGAGGCTCAGCACAATAAAGGTTTATTGCTCGCTTATGCTGCCTGCTCCCTGACTATGGGCTGGGGGCTCTGCTCCATGACTCATCCTTCTGGGAAAGACAGACAGAAGAGTCATCTTCTGGATGGTTGATAGTCCTGGGACAGAGAAAGACACCTGGAGGCTGTTGCAGTCACTGAGGTGTGGCAGCTCAGGAGTGGGTCGCATGACTCCCTTTCCCCATGCATTATATGTAGGGCTAGTTACTCACCCCTGGGGGCTGGGGAATGCCACCATCCCCATAGTGCTGGCCAGCACAGACAGTGGTGTTTGGTGGACAGCTGACTGACCACCCCCCTCAGGAGCCATCCTTGCCATGGTCCCTTCCCCCAGCATCCCTCTGTGGTGACTGTCAAGTTTGCTCTCAGACTTTGCTCTGGACAACTGTGTCCTTCAGTGGCTCCAGTCTGTCCCCTGTCCCTATAGACTGCGGCTCACTCCTACCTCTGTGCTGGGCTAGGCCCTCTGCCCACCCTCTGTCCTTCTACCTATGCTGGTGGGGCAGGAGAGCTTGTCCTCATGGCACCCTCCAGGGTGTGGCTGTCCCTTTCCCCATTCTCAAGGGAAGGCTGATACCGGCGGCAGCACCAGTGTTGGTCTGATGTTGGATTTTACCCTAGTACACACCTGTCACTGTCGCATGGACATGAGCAGAAGGCACGAGACTCCTGAGCAGAGAACAAGGGCCTTCTTGCTCACATGCAGCAGGCAGCATGTGCGCCCACATGTTTGTGTTAATCCCATCCCCAATTCCCATGGGGCGGTGCTGAGGGCCCAAGGGATGCCACACACCAGGGTTGCACCCAGGACGAGAACTGCCTGAGGAGCCACCACTTACCACCAGTGGCAGCAAGCAGCCTCTGTCCCAAAGGAAGGTGAGCTCTTGCCTCTCAAGGTGGCTCACTGCAAGCACAAGCCCACAGAATGGCCGGGCGAGAAGTGGCCAGGATGAGGTGCAGCCAGGGTAAGAAGGACCAGAGTCTGGCATTCTCGATATGTCCAGCCAGCCACATAGGCATGTGCAGACCCAGGGTGAGGTGTCTCCGTACACGCCCCTAGACTGTTGTTACTCCCTGTCTCTCTGCAGCTCCCCTTTGTCCCTGGCCAAGCCAGTCTGGTTATTCCTTCAATTTCCTCTTGAGCCCTTGGATTCCAAAGTCTACAGCTGGACAAAATCACATTCACCAGAGAATCTGATATTTGGTGCGATGGTTCAGCCTGTTTCTCAAAACCAGACGGACCCCTCAGGCTTCCTTGCATGCTGGCGATGTGTGAGGTGCACATGGCTAGACGGAGCCTGGACGCCCTCACAGATCTGGAAACAGGGACGTCGCCAGGTCTTGTGGAACCTGGAATGCAGTTCAGGAGCTGCCTGGCCACCCGCTGTACGACTGACTGGGGGACAGAGGACCGCACGGTGTAGACTCATCGTCCTCGTGCTGGGGTGCCCGGTGTTTGGGGTGGAGGTGGGAAGAGCGATGGGAACACGTGCAGCTGTTGGGTCTGCCAGGAGCTGGTGGAGTGTGGGATCCTCAGCGCGGCGCGCCCAGAGGACTGAGCCGGGTTTCCTGGCTGTTCACTCGGGTCAGAAAGTAAAGAAGTGAAAGTCTCCTGGTGTGCTCTGTGCCCTCCCCGTCTGTGCTCACCCCTCGACGCTGTGCCTGGCGTGACAGCCCAGATGGGGACAAGGCTCTCCCCTCCCACTGCAGAGAGCGGGGCTCGGGCACCCTAAGGGGGAGCACAGATGCTGGAGAGGGGAGTGGTGAGGAGGTGCAGGTTGGGGGTCCCGGGGCTGCGTCTTGACAGTTTCCAGGGTCTCTGTATTCAAAGTCAGGACTGGGCTACCTCGGAGTGTCTGGGAAGGGGTACAAGAGATGAAGAGCGAGGGCAGGGGGCGCAGATGCACGAGGGAGCCCAGAGGACTTGTCGGAGGGCAGTGTCTGCTACCAGAGACTTCAGAGGCCTGCCAGCGCCGTGGGGAGTGGCTCTCCTTTTGAGGCTGCTGCTGGTTGAAAAGGCTGGGTTGGGGGAGAGGGGGCGATCTGGTCAACCAGCAGGAGAGATCCCAAAGGGACAGCTGGGCCCGAGACGTGGCCCGGGTGAGAGCAGGAGAGGGCCACCGGCTGCCTGTCCCCTCTGAGTGGGTGGGGTCGGCCCTACTGCTCCTCCCTGTCCTGAGGGTGGTCCTTGCTGTCTCCAGGGATTCTACCGAGGTGGGTGTTGGGAGAACTGGGATGTCTGAGGAAAGGAAAAGAAAAAGGCTGTATTTGCAGATTCCACGAGCACTGCGAGCTGAGGGCAGGCAGGGTGGCAGGGTGGCTCCCTGAGACATGAGTGGGACCTGCAGTGACCACAGAGGGGCAGGAAGGGGGACTGCCCAGGAAGCTGGAATTGGGGGAGCTGGGCAAGAGGAGGGGGGTTCCAGGGATAGAGTTGGAGGGGTGGGAAGCCAAGGCTGTCGTGGCCCCAGCACGGGGAAGCCGGGGACGCAGGGACCTTCACAACCACCCAAATTTCCTTCCCTTTCAGAGCCGCGTGCCATCAGTCATGACGCGGATCCTTAACTGAGTGACTTCTAACATGTTAGCCTCAACTTTTCCTGCTCTTTATTCTGCTCCATATTCTCCTGGCTGTCAGGTAGTTAATGATGTGACGATGATGACTCAGGTGTACCAGGGAAGTAGCTCACAAGCCCTTCCAACTGTCTGCACGTCCCTTCCACTGAAATGCACGTCCCTGTCCTCTGTTCAGCCCTCTCAGGCTTCAGAATATGAGAGATTAGTGGGCAGAGTGTCACTCCTCACCCGTGGGTAGAACGCCACCGCTTCTTTGGTTACCTGCATCGACTCCACTTTCCATCCGTGTGGCCACTCCACTGTGGTGTCTGCAATTGCAAAGTCACCCCTCGGGATGGGGCGTGACCCTTGCTGAGTGGTGGAGCCACAGGCAGCCTGGGGACGTCAGGAGCAGCCCCAGGCCCTCGCCGGCATTCCTGAATGCTGGCTTCGCTGAACTTTGATTCTCACCACAAAAGGGCAATAAAAATAAAATCCACCTGTAGCGTTGTGAGGGTTTAAGAGCTAACACATGAAAGAGCCAGGTGCACGCCCAGTGCCCCATAAATGCTCTAGAACGTTCTAGCGTGTCCATCACCATCACTCCTCATCAGTTGGGACACATCTGGGTTAGTAGCCACGATGGCTCACACCTGGGGTGCTGAGCTCTTTCTCTAGGAAGAGAAATAGGGTGAGCAGGACCAGCGTGAAGGAAGAAACACGTCTGTGCACCACGGGCCACGCGGCCGTGAGCGACTCCTGCGTGCTTGCTGAGATAACCCACCGTCTGCTCCCCCTCACTGGGTACAGTGGAGGGCAAGTGACAGCGATGCTCACAAAATTGGGGGGACCGCAGTCACCCCAAATGACACGCAGATCACCTGTACCTGAGACTCACCTTACGAAGGGTGACCAGGGGTCAAGGTACCGGGTTTGAAACTCACAGTCAAATTCTCTCGGTTTTCCATAGGAGGACTTGGAGGCTGGGTTTCTGTAACGAAGCTGCATCCAGCAGGACCCCATGTTTGATTTCATAACTACGGCTGGAGCAGGCAGCCCTCAGCCTTAGAGAAAGTTCTGTTAGAAAAACTTACGTGCCAAATATGACTGACTGAACTCCCAGACAAAGCAGCAATAAGCTTGCTTAACGATAAGAGAAGAACGGAGCTAGCTGAGCATGTAGCCCTCCTTGGGCTAAGCAAAATGTTTATTCTGCAGTAATGGGTGAGAAAACATTGTCTATGTAAATGTTAAGATGTTTTCCAGATCACCTGTAACTGCAACCCCACTGCGAAGCATTTGCAGCCCAGACCCCGAGGAAGACCCTTATTGGGACGCCAGGAATGCAGTGCGCCAGCGGGACCCCACCCGACCCCTGAGACCCCCACCCAAATTCCCACCTACGAGCATCTGTGATTTAAGCTCTGGGGAGCTGGAGGTTTCAAGCTCCGGAAGCTGCCTGGTTCTCCTCGACTGACGACTCAGATACACACCGTCCTTTACCCTGCACACTTCATCCCGAGGGACTGTTCAGTCGCGTGGTGAGGTGGACGGCGGACTCCCTCTGGTTCGGTACATGCTGAGGTACCGAAGACACAGGCTTGAGAAGGGGCAGGATCTTCCTCAAGGAAGTGTCCGAGCTCTACTCCAGGACGGCAGCTCCGCTAGAGCCATGGGACAGGGAGGACAGAGGGGACGGCCAAGAAAATGGGAAAAAAGGTCTGAAGGCAGCGAGAGGAGCCGCCTTCTGCAGGGTGGGTTGGAAGAGGAGGGTTGGCGAGGCCTTGCCCGGCCTGGCTCTGCTCGGCTCCCTCGTCCGAAGCTTTGCAGGTAAAAGGCGGCTGCGTGAGGGCAGGTGGCGGTTTTATTTGCTCCATATTCTTCCCTCCTTGGGTTGGTCGGTCCTCTGTGCAGGCACAGAAAGCCTCTTAAGGCCAGAGGAAAACTTAGAACTTCAGACTTGTAGGGTGGGAAATGGCATTAGACACTATCTCACCCTCCCCTTCATGTCGGTAAGGAGAAGAGCGGGTGTGGGGGCCAAGGTCACAGCGGAAGGTCACGCAGAGGGTGACAGAGGAGGCTAGAGGCCCAACCCGGCTGCCCTCCCCTGACCAACCTCACTGCGGGGTGAGGGTTGTGGGTGAGGCTTGTGCACTGTCGGTGGGATGTAAATTGGTGCAGCCGCTAAGGGAAACCCTATGGAGCTCCCTTAAATAACTAAAAATAGCACTGCCACATGATCCAGCAGTCCCACCTCTGAGTATTTATCCGAAAGCACCGGGATCAGCGTCTTGCGGAGATGTCTGCACTCCCGAGGTCACTGCAGCACCACGCACAACAGCCAGGATGTGAGAGCAGCCCAGATGCCCACCCGTGGGTGAACGGGTAATGAAAATGTGTTGTGTTCACACCAGGGAATGAGATCCAGCCATAAAAAAGAAGGAAATCCCGTCATATTTGACAAACATCGATGAATCCGGGACATTATGCTACGTGAAATCAGCCAGTTACAGAGGGACAAAGGCATGATCTCATTTACATGAATAATATAAAATAGTCAAGTTCGTGGCATCAGAGACTAGAATGGGGGTTGCCAGGCGCTGGGAGGAGCTGCGCTCAACAGCCATGAGGTTTTAGTTGCGTAAGGTGAGTTCTAGAGACCTGCCGTACAACGCTGTGCCTGTACTTAACAGTAATAACTTAAAAGGTCACCTTTGCTCACCAGCACCTGATTCGGGATCAGGAAGGTGCTGCCGAGAGCTGGTGCCCATGCTGTCCAGAGGGCAGGCCCAGGGAATCAGGCTCGAGGGGCGGGAGAAGGTCTGGCTGTGCCAGGACACCGTTGCTGTGCCTGAAGTTGGTCACTGGGGGGCACATGGAGCAGGGGAAATTTGGGGGACTCAGCCGGCCGGGGCAGGCTGCCTGGCCCATCAGGCGTAGGAGGCTTGGTGTCTGGGGCCCCAGTCACTGTAAGGGCCTAGGAACACGGTTTAATTTCTACTGAAATCTGAAGGAAAAAAATCAATGATTAGGTCAAAAAATGTTTTGGCATATAATATTAACAAAATATCATTAATACTAACAACAGCATGAACAACACAATACTCGTCTTTATACCGTCATGGTCATAAAATATAATTTTAAATAATTTCTGCGAGGATGAGGTCTGACCAGGTCTTGTCCCACATCCACTCCCACTATGTGTCCGGGCTGGAGAGGGCACCTGGTCTCTCAGCCTCCATCTCTGCCTCCCACAAGGAAGAGGGCGATACTTACTCGGTTCTTTCCCAAGCTCCAGGACTGCAGGACGTGAGACTGTAGGAGCAGACCTGGGCACTGCTGCTTTGCCTTCCCTGTACTTTCTCAATCCTCCTCAGCGTCTTCTCCTGCAGCCCCCTCTCCTGCAGCCCCCAGGCCAGTGGCTCTGCACTTTCCACCGGGCACTTTGTTCCTGCGGGCGGCCAGCCTTGCCAGATAAATGCAAGATGCCCAGTTACATTTGAATTTCAGATCAACACACAAATCACTATAGTACAAGTATGACCCAAATATTGCATGAGACCTACTTATTATAAAAAGGTATTTGGGCGTCCTTTATTTTATTTATTAAATCTGAAAGCCATAGGCACCTTCAGGGCATCTGACAGTATTTGGAGACATGTTTGATTGTCATGACTTGGGGTGGAGGTGGGGCTGCTACTGCAGCGAGTGGGTGGAGGCCAGAGATATTGCACGGAACACCCTGCAATGCACAGGACAAAGATGCAGTTAGAACGTCCCCCTGCAAGTGGCAGTGATGGCAGCTTCCGTGCCTGCAACAGACAAACGCATGGTCTGTCCTCACCTGCGTTCTCTCCACGACGCTGGGACTGAGCACGCGGCCTGGGCTTGGCTCTGCCTGACTTGGGCCTGATCAAGACATGGGGTGTTTCCTGGCTCCAGCAGGCATCTGCGGCTCCTGAGCTGTGATCTGTTCTCTGAGCCCTGGCACCGTGGTACCCACAAAGTGCAGTGGGTTTGTGCTCGAACGCCAGAGCCAGAGATGCCCCTCATCCACAAGTGGGGGTTACAGACTCTTCACCTCCCAGGGACCCCCAGACCCCTGTTGCTCAATTGACCAACGACACTCCAGTCCAGCTCCTCCTAAATCCAAATCACCATCAAACTCCCTTTACCGTTGTGGTTGAATGCGTCCGGTTCCTTAGTTATCCTACACTTCAAGCCTTGACTGGCTTGGTCCCACAGGCTTGACCATCGTAATATTAAGTTAAACTATACAAGCGGCAGCTTATTAACACCAACAGCCCCTGAGAAGTACACATACGTGAAACACATACATGAAAGTGTGTGCCTGAGAGGGAGGGGCTTGTTTTAAGGAATTGGTTTGGGTGATTGTGGAGGGTGGCAAAATCTGCCGAGTAGACTAGCAGGCCGGAGACCCGAGCGAGAGCTGACGCTCAGGCTCACGTCCAAGGGCCCTGCCGCAGAACTGCCCCTTCCGGGGAGGGCTCTTCTGGTCAGGCCACGTGCTCACTGAGAGAGGCTCACATGCACTGTGGAAGGTGACCTGCTTCATCCCAAATCTGTTCGCTTCAGTGTCACTCTTACCTAAAAATACCTTCGCAGAAACATCTATTTGATTAAACATTTGGGTTCTGTGGCCGAGCCAAGCTGACACGTAGATTTAACCTTCACAGAGCCTGTTTATTGTGAATTGACCTTCTATCCACAGCAGCAGTACAGCGTGAGAAGCACTCGCAAGTGATTTCTGTCCCTTGAACATGAGCACGTGGATTACTTAGTCAGAGTGGCCAGTAGTCACTTCGGAGGGCGGTGGTTGTGGCCAAAAAGAACAGGACGTTGGGAGGGAGGGTCTCAGCCAGGGCAAAGCTGGGTGGTGTCTAGAACCCAAGGGACGTGGGGCTCAGTGTTACCCGGGGCTGTGGGCACCAGGTGGTGTCATGGATGGGAGCGTCAGGAGGGGGACTGGGGTCAGCTTGGGGTCTGCAGTGCCCAGGTCCTGTCCTATAGCTCAGAAATGAAACTTTTTCCCTTTTTCCGGGCCTCAGACCTGCGGCCTCCTCTCCAGTCCTCCCCTCCACCGCACCCTGCTCCCTGCATCTCACTGGCTCCTGTCTGCAGCCTCTCAGGCAGCTTCTGCTGCCAGGCTCTCCCCACGCCTTGCCCCCCGCCAGCTTCCCCTGGTCGTCCCCTGCCCTGCATGGGCTGTGGCCCCTGCCCCTGTCTCCTGGGATGAGGTACCTCCATGACCTGATGGGAAGGCTCGCAGGTTGTGTATACCTTCTCGTAAACCTAATGACAGTCCCGTACAGGGCATCGTTCTTGTTTTCTTTCTGCAATTGCTTGTTTGGGGCCATGCTCTCTCCAGAGCTCGAGTGCAGGAGACACCGTGAGACTGACATGAAAGTCAGCAGACACCATAGGGAGGGCCAGAGCCCTGCAGAGTCCAGGGTCCTCTGATGTGGCCTTTCCTGGGAGCATTGAGGACCCAGTGAGGCTCCGGTGCAGGGTCACTCATGGGCCACCTGCCTCTTAGCAGCTGGAGCCACCAGCCAGCTGCAGGCTGGGTCAAAATGACTGGGTCAGGGTCAGCCCTGCCCCTTCAGCCCCCTGGGGGGGCTCCTTTCCTTAGGACTGTCCTTCCAGCTGCGGCAATTTCTCCCTCCTCCCACCCCTTCAAATTTAATTCCTGGTAGGAAACCCTGCTGTTGCGGATGAATTGTGCCCTCCCCCCACCACATTTGTTGAAGTCCTGACCCATGGTACATCCCAATGTGAGCTTATTTGAAGATGGGTCTGTACACAGGTAATCAAGTTAAAATGAGGGCAGCAGGGTGGGTGCAACTCCAGTGTGACAGGTGTCCTTGTAAGAGAGGAATATGGACACAGACACAGGCACACAGGCAGATGGGAGTGATGTGGCCACGAGCCAGGGGACCAGCAGAAGCTGAGAGACCCGGGACAGATCCTTCCCCAGTGTCTCTGCAGGGATCACGGCCCTGCCGACCCCTTGATGTCTACTGCCAGCCCCCAGAAGGTCAGGTGATGGGTTTTGTCGTTGAAGCCGCCCAGTTTGTGGTACTTTGTTAAGGCAGCCCCAGGAAACTAGCACACCTGCCATTCTCATACACAATGCAGGGGATGTTCAGAAAGTGAGGTGACTTACTAGTGTCACACGGCTAGTATGTCGTGGAAGCAGCCTCCACACCGAGATCCAGAATGTCAGCCACAGAGACCCCCACCCCTGCACCCTCCCAACCCTGAGGACCCCCTCGTCAACCCACTGTCCCTATCCAAGTCCATCTGGTCTCCCACAGGGCTGTCAACTCAGCTTCCCCTGTGCTCTCGATGGCCCATCCCTGACCGGTGCCTGACCAAGGGCCCCTGTTGGGGAAGAATCGAGGGGAGGGGAGGCGGAGGGAGGGAAGGACAAGAAAAAGGAGGGAGGGGTGAGAAAAGAAAAGAGGAGAAAGAGAGAGAGACAGAGACACAGACAGAGAGAGAGAGAGACAGAGAGAGACAGAGAGAGAGAGATAGAGAGGGAGAGAGACAGAGAGGGAGGGAGAGACAGAGAGAGAGAGAGAGAGAGACAGAGAGAGACACAGAGAGACAGAGAGAGAGAGACAGAGAGAGAGAGAGAGACAGAGAGAGAGACAGAGACAGGGAGGGAGAGAGAGAGAGGGAGGGAGGGAGAGACAGAGACAGAGACACACACAGAGAGAAACAAAAAGAGACAGACAGACAGACAGACAGAGAGAGAGAGAGAGACAGACAGAGGGAAAGAGAGAGAGAGACAGAGGGAGGGAGGGAGAGACAGACAGAGAGAGAGACAGACAGAGTTTTACCTTTCCAGGCAGTGGAGCCGAGCCCTGCAACTGTGCTGTAATTGATACTTTTTAAAAATGTAACTTTAAAGCAGTTGACTAGTTCCCCGAACATAGTGACTGAATAATTGAAGAAATATTTGCAGGGTTTGTGCCGAAGTGCTAACAGCTGTAGTGTGTTTCGACATTTATGACGCCTGATGAATTATGCATGAGATGCACAGTACGAGACTTATTACCCCGTTACCCGGACCTGGACCGCTCTTCCCTGCCGTGCACTCCCGCCGCACCCCCCACCGCCTGCCGCCTGCCACCCAACGCAGTAAAACCTGTTTTCGCTCCTGCCCCTGAAAGTGCCCATTCCTTCCTTCCTCTGTCCACATCCCTGCTCCTTGAGCAGTGAGACGGTCAGCTTCAGGGTTCCAGAGGCATGAAGATGGTCCCCTCAACAAAGGGCTGAGACCCCCACATCCTCCTGCCAGCTCATTCAGCTCCTGTCTCTCCTGTGGCTCGGAGCTGTTCTTGGAGAAAGGGCAGAGGAGGGGACCCAGAAGGCACACACTATCGCTGCCCCGAGTGGGCTTGTCATTTGGGTGAAAAGAAGTCAGTTTCTGTTTATGAAAGATGCCCACCAGTGCCGCTGAAGAAACCCTGGCCAGGATGGAATGTCCCCGTGCAGCGTCCTCTGGCCATTGCAGGAGCCCCAGCCCATTGACTGCCCACGTGTGGTGCAGGAATCTCAGATCCTTCTGCCCCTTCCTATGGCCACAGTTATTGTGGGACTGAGGAGATGGGCACTTTTCCTCCAGGGTGGCTGCCCCACATGGCTGGAGAATTGTACTGGCTGTTGGCAGGAGGCCTCCGTTCCTCTCCAAGTGGGCCTCTCCGTGGGGCTGCTTGGATGTCCTCACAACATGGTGGCTGGCTTCCCCCACAGGGAGCGATCTGATCCAGGAGACCAGGACGGAAGCCACAATACCTTTAATGACCTACCTTGAAGTCAAATACTGTCACCTCTCCAGTACCCTGGTGTCACAGAGGTCGGGCATGATTTTGTGTGTGAGGGACCATGGAAGGACAGGGACACCAGGAAGGGGACATAGTTGGCACCATTAGAGCCAACTATGTTCCCAAGTGTTCATTTAATCAGCGTACCATGGCTATAGTTTACTTACATATGGCTTTGGTTCCACTTGTTGCTGTGGAGGCTTAGATCACCAGGAATAAAAGCATTGAACCCACAATCTGATGTTAGGTCCTCCTGAAGGTCTACTGACCACTAGGATGATTAGTTTGGGAAACAGGAAATTTCTCTTTTCTTCCCCAATGGGAAAGCCTTTGGCTGGGAGATACGGTAACTGGATTCTAGAGCTGGTTCAACGATCAGCTAGCGATGGTCTCTGGGCAAATCATTTAAAATTTCTGCACCTTTTCTTATCTGTAAAACTGGGACAGTCACATTCCCTGCATCACCTCTTTCCTGGGGATATTTTGAGACTTCTACAATATCATAACATGAAAGTGCAGTCACCATATTTTCCTCGAGCTGAGGTTCGTGGCTGCTACTTTAGCTGAGTCTGTGCTGGCTGTCAGTTTGCAAGAAAATGTCAAATTTTTTTATTGCCTTTTTCCAGAGAAAGGGAAATAAAGCTCCATAAGATTCCCCTATAGTCTGGAGGTACCTCACTCTCTTTCAGACCAGGAGCTGCCTCATAGAGTGAGATTTTTGAGGGAGTTCAATACACAATGTCCAAAGCCCTTGGGGATGAATGGCCTTTAATTTCCAGGTGGCAAGTCTAGGTGCCACCAGGATGGCATGAGACATGCAGGACTCAGCTTTCACCTGCAATTTCAGGGCCTCATAGAACCCCTGAAGCCCATCCATGAATTTCCCTAATAGTTCAAGCTCCAAATTAAAAACGCTTGCCTCGGGGTGGTGGGTTGGAGTCACTTAGATTAGCCCTAAGAAATTAGGCTGTGCATAAAAGAACTTGGGCTACGGGCAGGCAAATACTTTAATTAAAATGATGTTGTGACACAGGCTTCCTGCTGGGCTGCAGCAGCTCTCCGGGGATTTGTTTCTCATCTCATTTTGTTAACCTCTTCTTGTCTAGGCGTCAGATCTGCAGACTGAAGTCTCTCAAAAATAGCTTCCCACGCACACCTGGGCTGTGGGGGCCCTGAGGGACCTCAGACGCATGAATATCAGAGGATCCCTCTAATTAAGTCCAGTCACCTGCAAATGTCCAGCCTCAGGCTCAGGGACTGTGAGACCTGAGCATGTTCTGAAGACAACTCGTGGCTGCATTCATGCAAGCCCATTTCCACTGCTAGAAAAGTAATTCGTACAAGGACCTGATAGAGCTTCTTCTGAACCCCAATGGTAATGAAACTTACAGTAACCACACCCAATACTTGCGCAGCATGCAAGTTAACAAGGACTTTATCTTCCTTTGTTTAACTTGTACCACACCCTGAAGAGGCAGGTAGTTGTTCTATTTTAAGGATGAGAAAATTGAGGCTCAGAGAAATGAAGTAACCTGCCCAATGTCACACAGCTGGTGGGCAGCATGCGACCCCAGGGCTGGCAACCATGAAGCTATTGCTCCTTCTACCTTGGGTAACTGTCTTCCCCACCAAGCAGGTCTTGCAAACACTAGGAGCACATCAAAGTTCGCTGAACTGAATGTGAGGCTGAAGGTGCTCGCACACGTACCCAGCAGGCTGACACCAACCATGCTGCCTACAAAGAATGACCAGGTCATGGGCAGAGCTGGCCTTATCTGGAGAGCCGGTCCCATCAGTTATGTAAACCAAAGTCAAAGCCAGGGAGCTCCAGACCCGTCCTACTTGGCCCCAGAGAGCCAAGGTCTTTGCTTGTTGGGGCCAAGGCCAGGAGGGAGGAAGAAGCATCGTGTGCAGAAGATGCCGGGGCTGGTCCTCCATGCTTCCACGAGGCAAAGGCCCCACAAGGCCAGCAAGCAGTACCTGGCATGGGAGACAGAGGTAGGGAGTAGCTAATCCACCCCCAGGGCAGTTCCCGTGGTGTGAAGAGGGGGGAGTCCCCGGCAGGCTGTGTCTACTCTGGTAGTAGCAGGTCTCTTCTTACCAACATCCACGGAACCAGCGGGCAGGACGGACGCCCCTCCAGGAAGCCTGTGTCCTCTGCTGAGTGCTGGGCTCGTCTAGAGTCTCTTGGGTTTGCGCCCAAGCCTGTTTTGTTTTGTTTCCTTTCCAGCTGTACCTCTTACTTGGTCATACCTTAGACGAGGATCTGAGCAGGCTCGCAGGTGGAGAGCTGCCTCGGGAAGGTTTACTGGGCAGGTGCACCTGTGGGCAGAGGGGGACCCTGCCCTTGAACTGAAGGCTTCGCCCGTCTCCCAGGGAGCTCTGGGGCCAGGATAACCTTTGATGTTGTCCCAAATGGAGGCAAAGGGGTGTGCCTTGCTACCCCACATCACATGGTCATTGGTCCTGTGCTGCCTCCTGGGAGGGGTGGCAGCCCTGGACCAGGCAGGGCCCCCAGGGAGGGCAAGACCAGGGATGGGTCCAGCTGTGAGCCGCCAGCAGCCATGTGCTCAGGGGCTGGGCCCGGAGACCTGGGGCGAGCACACAGTCCTCACCGTGCTTAATTTAATTAATTCCCACTTAAATCGTTAGACAATGAGTGTAAAAACAAAATGATGTCATTCCTATAAAAATGAAGTGTTTTGGAAAGATTAGATAAAGGTGAACTGCTAAAAAAATGTAGTTAAACAAGCTGTGGGTGAGACAGCTATGCATGATCAGAGGACAAATGTAAAAATCAAAAAGGACTTGTGTTCAGATTGCTTTATGGTTGTCTCCTGGTGCTTGTTCCATTTACTACGTTTGATTTTTTATACTGCAGGTGACCTGCGATGCTAGTGCTTTACAAACAAAAGAAACACAGAGCTCTGCTCACCAGGCTCATGAGAAGACCGGAGAGAAATGTGTGCTTGCATGTTTCACATTACAGTGTTGACTTTTGTGCCCTGTATGTTCAAGTCATTGTGAAAATGATCCTCCTCTTTCCCAGACATTTTATTTTCCACCCTGGCTCGGGCCCATGTAGGAAAGTCTTCTATGAGCTTCTGAGCCAGCCCGCTGAGTCCACAGATCACATCCTCACCAAGCGAATCACAGACTGCTGTCTCTATTTGGGACCACCGTTGGGATCTGCCTGTTTCCCTCAGCACTGTTAGTCCATTTTCTATAACTGAATACCATGGACTGGGTAATTTATAATGAACAGAAATTTGTTGGCTCTGAGTTCTGGAGTCTGGGCAGTCCAAGATCGAGGGGCTGGTGTCTGGCGAGGGGCTTCTTGCTGCACCATCTGTGGTGGGGGGTGGAAGGGCGAGGGGGAGAGAGAGAGAGAGAGGCAGGGGGAGGGGAAGAGGGGGCTGAACTCATCCTTTTATAAGGAACCCACTCCAGCAATAGCAGTGTTAATCCATTCATGAGGGCAGGATGAATAAAGGCCCCACCTCTTAATGCTGTCACAGTGGCAATTAACTCTTGGCATGAGTTTGGGAGGCGACAAACGTTCAAACCGTAGCACCCAGACTCCCAGACTGTGATGTCTGGATGACCCTCTTCCCCTCTGAGTGTAAACTTGGTGTTTGCCAAACCTTGTTCAACCAGACCCGGCTGGTCTCCCACTGCCTGGAGCGTCGTTTCGGAGGTATCTGATGGTCTCCTTGCCTGGAAAACACCTGGGCAGAGCCAGGGGACACTGGAGGGGCTGAGCCGGGTGGTGCCCTGTGCTCACGCTATGGGGCAGATGCTCTCTGCCTTCGAGGCTCTGCCCTCCCCCGCTCAGCAGGCAGAATATTTTTTAATTTCACTAATTCATTTATTCATTCAACAGAGTTACTGACAGCTCAGGTTCAAGCACAGTTCTATGTGTTAGGGCTTCTGCGGTGAACCAAACAGATAAAAATTGTACCTTTCTGGAGTTTCCTTTCATTGGTGGGCAGGGAAGGCCCCCCTGAGAAGGGCCTGCCACTTTCATGGCTGTGCACATGCACTGGGGGCCAATCCCTTTCCCATGGGGTGTGTTAAGGAGTCCCGATAAGACATCTGTTCCCCAATCCCTGTAACCTATGGTTGTTGCCTTCCATGACAAAGGGGGACCTTTCCTGCCCCACAGGGACACGTGGGGAGATTTTGGGCCACAGACTTGGTATGGCTGCTGCAGCCACCTCGGTCCTGGGGAGGCTCGCCCCAAAGCCATTCTAGAGTTGGGGGAAGACGGAGCTTTATGCCAGAATTGGAGTGCTCCCGAGTGATTGTGGACACTGTCTGTTCTCAGGGCCGGTCTTATCTGGTCAGGCCATACCCAGCGTTTTCAAAAGTGGGAAAATACATAGGGGCGGCTGGACTGATCCCCAGTCCCTGAGGCAGCAGCCCTGCAATGACTTGGAAGTGTTTGTTTAATTAATCCCTTTGCTTTCAGGCTGGGCCCTGTTGACACCAGACTTACTGAATTAACACCCACAAAACTGTGGACAGACGTCCACCAGGTGAAGAGATCTGTCTAATGTTTTCTAGTGGGCAATGCTTGGGCTTTGACCGAGAAAGTCTCTCACTCTCAGTTTAGGAAGTGGCTCTGTGTCTCCACTGTGAAACTTCCAAGGTGCGTTCAAACTCCCCTTCTCTGATTGATTTGGGACTGTGATACATTTGATCAGTCCTACTTTCTTAACTATTGATACTGCTGCCACCAGGGTGCAGTTTTTATTGGGTGCCCACCAGGATCTGGAGGTGGTACATCGGTCTTTGAGGGGCCCCATGAGTACTTTATGCACATGTTTGGAGGGGAGACGCAGGAGGACAGGCAAGAAAAGAGCTATCCGAGTGGTAAAATAATGTTTTATTCCATGGATGAACCAGTGCCACATGCCACATCCCACTCCCCTCCGACCAGAGCTAGTGGCCAGAGCTGGCTTCCCTTTTCAGACCTAGTTGGCTTTGCGGTTGGTCAAGCTCACTGAAATAGCAAAAGCATGATCATGTCGTGTTCACATCGGTCCTGTTTGTCAGCACGCTGATCCTTTTCACAAAGAGTGACGTATTCCCTTAAAAAAAATCCCACGATGGAGATTTTCCAACCCACCTAGTATAGCTGACGTTCAAAGCTCGCGTGGATGAAACCCAAACCCCAAACACCAAATAGTGACATGGACACATCTTGTCTGCTGGCAGGATGTCAAGGACATTCCCAGAGGGAACGGAAGCTGGAGAAATCAGTACTGACATTCAGGTTGTCAACAAGCTCAAAAAGAAAGGACGGTAATTGATATATTTCAAACTAGCGCTTCTAGAGAGTCCAGATCCGCCAAGCGTGTCAGCATGCAAGCTCAGCACAAGGTGGGTGCCGGCGGGGGCGGGTGGCGACTGCACAGGTGCCTGACGCACATGTCTTCCTCTATGTACAGCAAAATGGAATATACACTGGAACCCCGGCCGTGCATTTGTCAGAGCACATCTTGCAAGGCTAACGCAGAATGGCATTGACCTTACTGCTTGCAACAGGAGGGAACGGCGCCATCTCCAGGACCCGAGGTGGATGCCGGCACGGTCCTGCACTTCCCCTTGGGACTGTCGTGACCAGAGCACATGCAACAGACCTGGGGTGGAATCAATACCGTGTCTGTCTATGTTTTTAATCAAATGTCATGTGAAAAGACTTGACAGCTTGTCGAGGAGGACGAGGATGGTTTTAAGGACATATGTAAATGGGCACTGCAAATCTACAGCCAAATCCCGACGAAGCTCGGTGGGAACAGTTTTATTTACGTGTTTTCTTCTAGCGAGTGCTAGTGGATGCTTTCCCCGCTCCCCCCGCTGCCAGCATCTTGTAGCATCTCCACAAAGTCTGAAGACAACCTCGAGGAGAAGCAGCCACTTCTGAGCTGGTTCTTTATCCAAAAAGTGCAAAGTCTCCACACTGATGGAACAAAAGGAAAAGAAAGCAAAAGAAAAGCAAAGCACAGCAGAACAATCCGGTGACCGGGAGACCATGGCGTGTAGGCTAAACCCAGAAGAACGCAAATGAACTCTGTAAGGTTAAGCACCGGCGTAGCCACAGTAATACTTTATACAGAAAGCGTCTGTTTGCTTGGCGCAGCCGCTTGCAAGGCTGAACCTCCGAACTGCAGCCGGGAGCAAGCCGATATGTGCGCACCGCACTGTCACGACGATTGTGCTCTAAGTGCTTCTGCTTTTCTTTCCAGGGCACTGTAATGAAGACAGGATGTCATGCTGCTCACGCACAGGGTGGGTCTTAATGCTACTGCTCAATAGCTCGAATGTAAGGGCTGGTTCCTGTGGGCTCTGGCTGTCACCATCCTCCGCTGTGTTCCTGGGGTAGGGGCCGTGGGACACGCCAGTCACTGTGGGGCAGGGGAGGCGATGCTGCTGACGCAGAGTGGTTCCAGGCTCTGCCGGGGTCATCAGAGTGATGACCACCAGGGAGGAAGCTTGTTTCTGAAGCAGAGCTGCCCTCAGTATCTGAGACATGCTGTGGGGACACTAGCTCTTCCGCCCTGCCCCAGCCCTGGGGAGCGGGGGGGAAGGAGGGGACAGTTCCTCGGTTGCATATTGTCCTAGAAAGAGCCACGTTTGTGCTTAGAGATGACGTGTGGTCAGTCCTCCTCCTCGTCTTCTTTCGTTGTGACTGTCGGTAGTTTGTCCTGAATCTGGAAGCACTCCACAAAGAAGTTGACGATGGATTGGTACAGATGTTGTTGGAGGGCAGCGCTGTTGAAGTAATGGCTTTCGTCTGGGTATATCTGCAAAGAAGGCAGGGAGGAGTTACTCACCCACGGCCCACGCTCCCAATGGGATCAGAGACGCACCTAAGAAAAGAAGCCTAGCAAAACCCAGGCACCATGCGGGTCGGAATGTATTTCCTGACCATATCAGCTGTGACACTGTGCCTTTTCCTCCCGGAAGCTCTACCTGGCTGTACGGGGTGGCCCCCTGCCAGTGTCCCGACCACCTCCACCTCCAGGCATCTTGCCCCCACCATGCTAAGTGTGCACGTGGCGAGAATTGGCTAATAAATTAGAAAACACGTCCTTACAGACTCTCTCCAGTCTAGATGGGCTTGTTTGAATCTGCAACCTGGACATGTGCTCAGGGTCTGGAGGTGAGAGCCCAAGTCTGGGGGGTGTCAGGACTTGGAAAAGCAATGAAAAGAATTCTTCGCCATCTCAATAACCCTCAGTCGTCAATAATCCTGCCGTCGTGTGTCCACGGGGCTGCCTGCCCATGTGTGCAGCCTGGATCGTGGCTCACTCGCCGCCAGACTGTGGACAGGTAACTCTCCTGGGCCTTGGATTCCCATTGTGTCAGGTGGGGATGATAATTGTAATGGAATCTAGCTCACGATTTTTGAGAGTTAAAGGATATGATACCTGTAAAGGGCTTAGAACCTGGTCTGGAGCCCAGGGGGTGTTGGGATGCAGGCCTGTTGCTGCCGGGTCAGTGCTCGATGCTGGCAGGACAGTGCCCTGACTCTATTGCCACTGTACTGACACTGCCTGGGCTTAGCTGTGCCATGCCCCTTCCACACAGTTCCCAGGGGTTCAAAGCTCATGTTCTTTCCATGATACCAGGCTGCTGCCTGCACTATGAATCTGCCTTCCTCTTATGTTTTCAGAGGGTGACATTCACATTTATTCTAAAGTACTTATTGACAATGTCACTAGGCTATTATATGGTCATTAAAACATCAAGTGGCACAAAAGGGGTGTCCAGTAGGAAGTCTGTCTCCTGCCTTAGCCCCGTCCCCGTGCTCTTATCTGGAGTTGGTCATGGCTACAAGTTCACCGAGTGTCTGTTAAGACGCCTGTTGTGTGGCACACAGGCACTGAGTGGCCCTGCGCATGGACGCGGTGGAGCCCACGAGGCAGCTCAGTGCCTGGGTGGCAGAACACAGCGTGTCTCAGGGAGTGGCCCACATCAGCACCCACAAGGATACTTCAAAAAGTTCGTGGAATAATGGAGTTGAAAGATAATACGTGGAATTAATAATTCCATGAACTGTTTGAAGACCCCTCACATTGATTGATCTATGTTTTATCCACCACGGCCGCATCGTTTGTATAAAGTGTACATGCCTTGGCAGCTACCAAGTTTACCATGCTCTGACCATTTTCCAGAAGGAAATTCAAATGTGATAAAACTCAGTCCTTCCATCCCACTCATCAACACTTGGGTCAAGCTTCCTTCTTGCCGGAAGTGCTGGCTGACCAGCCCAGCCCGCAGGTGGCCCTCCACAGGCTGGCGACACTGAGAGACAGAGGCAGGTGCCAGGGTGGGAGCCCTCCAGGGAGACGGGGTGCCTGCTGTTCTCATGGGGGAACCCTCCCATATAACTTGGGACCTGAGGAGAGCATCAGGTCATACCTATTTCATCAAAGGAACCAGAGGGCAGGGAGGAAATGGGAGAAGTTTCTGGAAGCAGCCCTGTGCATTGCTGGCAGGAGCCTAGGTTTGGTGCTGCTGGGTCTGTACTCGATGCAGCAGGACAGGCATGGATTTGGTTATCACGAGGGCAGCGCATTTTCACTGTGGCTCAGCCACAGATGTGTGGGGACATCCTGCCAGTGTTAGGGGTGTGGGGTGTTGTCCAGAGGAGGCTAGGGAGAGAAGGAGCAGGACTGGTCAGTGCTATGCTTGGCAACACGGGGGCAGTGGCCCCATCTCCCCAGGCCAAGAGCAGCAGCAGCCCACTGGCTTGGCCCTGCATAGTGCCCGGGGGCAGGGTCATTCTGAAGGGGTTTAAACGTGGCCTCAGTGCTGAGCGTGCTCTCACTAATTAGAAGAGTGGCATGCGCTCACGTGTGACCTCACGTGTGACCTCACGTGCCTGCCCCTTCCCGGCAGCCACTGCACAGGAGCATCTGCAGAAACGGGGTGTCCTGAACCCCATCCGTTCTCCTCCGCAGAGAGGAATGTCTTGCTCCAAGTGGGAACCAGAGTAGACACGCATGCCGTACCTGCAAGCTGTAATTGGCCTTTCCTCTGATTAGTTGTGTAATGAGTTCTGCCGTGTGCTGGAAATGGATTTTCTCTGTTAAAAAAGAAAACAAGAGGACAGCGTTTGTCAAAACCGGTCACGCCATCGAGGAGCATGCTTTCAGCAATGAATGCCCCCGTTCTCACCGTCCGCAGTTGCGTGGATGATCAGAAACTGCTGCCCCTCCAGCGCTGCCACCCGATGGGCCACTTTGGTCATCTGCTCGTGTGGGGGAAGGGGAGAGGGTTAGTGGGCCCTGCTGCAGGCAGCCAGGTGCTTTGACTGGAAGCCTGACTGGGAAGGTAAGTGGACTGTACCCGAAACGTTAAGTTCCGGGGAAACTGGGATGCTTCTTATCTGCAATGAGATGCACGGCCAATCTCAGAGGCCTCAGTGTCCCCTTACAGGGACTCTTTAGGAAGAGGAGGGGGTGGAAGAGAAGAAGGGAGAGGAGGAACGAGTTTTCTCCAACTACAGGTAGCCTCAGGGGGCCACAGAGTTGCACGGAAATGGAGGGGTGGGAGAGAGGAATTCAGGGAAGAGGCTGATGGATTTCATCAAATTCCCCATTCCACCGCGTGGTGATCGCGCCCAAGCATACCTCATACGCTCTGTTGTCCAGCCCGTGGAGGCCCAAGTACCTCTCGGAAAAGGCAGAAGCTGGACAGAAGCAAAGAGAGGGAAGCAGGTCATGTCCCGGCCTCCAGACCCCGTCGGTGCAGAGCGCCTGGACTCTGGGGGCTTAGGGACTGGGCTGGGGGTGGGCGGGCTCACTTCCACTTCCACGGCAAATGTTTGCTTTTAAAAACACCACCTAAATCTCTTGGGTCTCTACATGGGTAATCAGATAGCACAGTAGTAGCAGTTCAACATGGCAGTGTTGGTGGTTGGGTTTTTATCAGTACAGCAACACCTGAGTTAAGCAAAACCTAATTTATCTGAATCCTAAGTAAACAGATAACCACCTATTGCATTTCAACCTGTAGGAAAGGAAACACGTGGTAAGAGAGCAAATTTCTATGAGGATTTACTGATATTTTAAAAAATCTAGCACGTCCCGTTCAATCACAAACCCTGGCTCCAGGTCCAGGTTCTGCAGTGAGGACCCAGGGTCTGCCAGTTGGCAAAAGGGAGACAAGAGGCTTTCACTCCAGATGCAGAACTCACTGCAGGGCCCCGCCCGGACTCTGGGGACAAGGAGTAGAGGTGGCCCGGTGGGGACTGCAGCAGACCTCTCCCTCCGTGAGCACGCAAGCCTTCACCAACTCCCACTCCTGCCGGCCCAGCCGCTGCTCCTGTTTTTGACTCCCGGTCTTGTACGTTGGGAATATGATATATTGGCACCAGAGGCTTGACCACGTTTACTCAAAACAAATGACTTGAGACTCGCCCCTCTACTTCTGAGGCTTCTGCCTATGAGGTTTCACCCTTAGCCATCAACCCCAAGTGGTTTATTATGGACTCGGGGTGCCTAAAGTTAGGGAGGCAGAGGGACGGGGATGCTGCAGGGAGGGTGGAGGAGGCAGCCTGTGGGGCACGACCCTTGGTCCCCTCAAGGCCATTTACCGTAGAGTTTGAAGTCTGTTATTGGAGAGAGAGCAGAGCCGCAGGTGAAAATCTGACCTTGGTTTTCACCCTTCGCTGGGAGGATGTAAGTGGTCAGGTACCCACCGTAATCCTGGGAAAGCGCAAGAGGGAAAGAGGAGAGGCGGGGGGAGTGACGGTCAACACTTCACCACAAACCCAGCCCCAGACCCAGGAGGACCAGCAACTTAAGCAGCCACGGTCAGCGGTTTCTTTCTTTCTTTTAAAAAAAATTTTGTCTTTTAAAATTGTTTAAGGGCACTACATGCCTGGCATGAACCTCTAGGACTGTGCCCAGCCTCCTGTCTGTCTCTGAACCAAGGAGAGAAGCCACTGGTCTCTCTGCCTGACCGCCCCACCTCCGGTAGGCATGGATGTGGGTGTGGGAGGCCTGGCATGTCCTGTTCCTGGGACCACCCCACAGGGCACATCCTGGTCTCGAGTCACACTGCTCCCATCCAACGCTGGGCTCCGAGGTTTCGGGGATGATGACGTAAGAGATGTTCAAGCCTTTACCTGCAGTGGGGTCATGCAAGGCCTCCTCTGGAGGGCCTGGCCGAGTTCTTGTCTCATTAAAAAGACGGATCCGTGCAACCCATCTGCGTTCTAGCCTTACTGAGGTCAAGAGGCCACAGGTTTATCCTGTCTAAGGAGAATGAGGGGCCGTGGACCAGGGTGATAATGGGTGTCCCTCCAGGCACCTAACTCCCTGTCCCAGGCCACAGCCTCCCATGGGGGCCACCAGATAGAAGTTTCCCTGGTTTGACAGTTCAGGGCATGAATGTCTGCACACCCTTCCTCTCACCTAAGTAAATGTGGTAATTAATGTAGCTACCACACGTGAAGATATCCAGAGACAGATTCCAGCTTCCCTTCTGTCCTGGGTACCGCACCAAGCTCTACTGCAGGCTTGCGGAAGACAAGTCATTAGGAAGCTAATAAAGCTTTTCCTTCCAGAGAATGAAGAAGGAAACAGCGATAAATGAGCTGGTCAAATGAAAGCTCCCGTGGCCAGAACTACTAAGCATCCAGCATCTTACTCTTAGAAAAATTACTGCTCCCACAGCACCAGACCAGAGATGCGCTCAGCAAATCAGGAGAGGTCTGGGCTGACACAGCTCCACGCTCTTGGACTGGCAGAAGACAGCACAGACTCACCTTCCCGAACACGGCGACCCGTGTCTTATCCACGTACTGCTCCTTGAGCATCGTCCTGCAAGGGCAAAGAGGAGAGAGGATTTTGTACGTGTAGAGGTTGCGCCTTATATCCTGGTGGCCTAGAGCTGTGTTTTCCAACCATATCAAGCATGAAAACCCTTTTTTAAATAAAACGGAATCCTAGCTTTTATTCTTTTCTTTTTCTTTTTTTGACAACTGGTTGGTAGAAAAGGGAATCCTAGAATTCTAATGTAATTGTTTATTGCTCCTTTTATTTAGTACATGGGCAGTATGTTCAAATTAAAAACTCCAAGCACCCTTGCTATAACTCTGTAGACATCTAGGTACATAAAGCTTGCCTGTAGTATCTTTATTTTTTTGGTGGCTGGCTGGTACAGGGATCTGAACCCTTGACCTTGGTGTTATAACACTGTGCTCTAACCAACTGAACTAACCGGCCAGCCCCTTTGGTATAAAGCTTACTGAGAAATAGTCCAAAGCAGCAGAGACCATTCTGGGAGACCTGGGCCCCTTTTAGTCCCTGTCCTTCTGTTGCTATTCACCCCTCCCTTGGAACCCTGTGACTCCTAATCACCCGATGTTCTGGGATGGTCCCCTGGGGTTTAGCAGGGATAAGAGGAGCCCTGGTTCCAAACCCAGGGCTTAGAATCCAGCCAGCTCTCACTCCACCTGCAGTACCCTTTGTTCCCAGTTTACAAGACTTTGGCCACAGAATCATTCTTTTTTGAGCTTCCTGACATAGCCCTGCCTAGGAAGTGACCAGCTCAGTGCTCCAGCTGACTTTGCCTGGTTCCTTTTCTCCCTCTTGCCAGGATCCCACCCACCCTTCCCACTGGGGTCCCTTGTGTCTCCCACAAAGTGTCTGGGAACTTTCTGGTTTCTGGACCCTAATCAGCAGCAGGAGACCTGCTACCTGCTGGCTTTCTAGATAGAAATTATTATCTACTAGATTTTATATTGAGCCAAACTACACTGTCAATATGGGAATAGAATAAAGGCATTTTTAGACATTTTCTAGACACGAAGGAATGAACAGATAAAAAGGAAGACATGTTCTGTTGTTCCTTAGCACACAACCTAGGGTGTGTGTGTGTCTGTGCACTTGTGTGTGCACGTAGGATCCAAAAAGGAAAAGGGTGAAGGAAATCCCAAGTTGAGCCTGGAGACAACCTGTCCAAATGGAGTAGAGAAGGCAGAAGAATACCTCAATGCATAAAATTAGAGTCAATAGTGACTAGTACGTTTGAGCATTTGTAAAAAATACTAATTGGAATGAGGAAACACCTGGGAAATATGAATAGGTACACAGAAAATGCCCCAAGTGAAAGACAAAGCAACACTTCTGGAAAAATTAACAGATGTATAGAAAAACAGAGCATTATAGTACACCACCTGGCTGTGCAGTGAGCGATGTTTACATAGCAACCCTGCACCTCAGACTACTGGCTTAACTAGACATTTTGATTTAACATCATTGAGAAGGTGAAGAGAAAGGGGTGGGTGGTGTACCAAAGAGCTAAGTTGCCATCTTCTACAAAAAGAGTCAGTAGATGATAAACTGTGAGGTACATAACTGCATTCAGAAATATGGAGGCAAACACTTGACAAAACAGCTAATGGGGTTGAGAGTGGCTGCCTCTGGGGAGGACTGGGGAGGGCAGACAGCAGTGGCACAAAGAATTTATAGTTGGTGTTGAGCATTTGTTATGAGTTGGACTGTGTTTCCCCCCCAAAAAGACATTTTGAAGTCCTAATCCCCAATATATCAGAATGTGACCGTATTTGGAAATAGGGTCCACTGCAGATGTAATTAGTTTAGTTAGAATGAGGTCACATTGGAGTAGGGTGGGGCCCTAATCCAACATGTCTGGTGTCCTTATAAGAGGAGGAGAGACACAGAGATCAGGGGAAACGCCACATGAAGACAGACCACTGGAGAGCTGCATCTACAAGCCCAGGGACGCCAAAGATGGTGGGCCAGTTAGCATGCGGGAAGAGGCAGGGAGCTCCTCCCCTTGCAGGTTTCAGGGGCAGCCTGGCCCTGCCCACACCTTGGTTTTGGTGTTCCAGTCCTAGCAAACTAATACTTCTGTTTTTTCAAAATGTTACACAGGTGTTACAGGATAGCCTGGAAGACTTCAAGTAACGTCTGGCAGGCTTGGAATTTGGAGGCACACACACATACCCCAGTGCTGTATGGGCTGACAGACACTGCAGGCACGTCCACACATCTGCAAACCGTTGATACATTTCTCCTAGTTCCTGAATCTTCTCCTCAGGACCTCAATCCCAGATACACAGAGGTTCATCTGGGGACATCTGGGTGGAATGGTCCAGCACAGTCAGCTCCCTTCCCTCAGGATGGGCTAACCTGCTCACATGCGGATCCTGAACCATGGCCAGATGTCCAGGCCACACTTGCTGGGCATCTAAGCAGGAGCCTGTGCAGACCAGACCATGGAGTGTGGGGTGAGCCCGCTGTACTGGGAAGGGCATGAGACCAGGGTCTTGGCTTCATTCCAATCTGTACAAAGCCTCATATTTTTATTTTCAGCCCTGCTGCTAATTCAGCAGGCAGCCTTGGGTCTCTGGCTCCCCTTCTTCTAATTATCGGTGACTCTTGCTTCCTGATCTAAAAGCCATAAATCTTGCTAATGGTTCTCATTTGTAAAGTACTCTGGAGTCTTCCAAGAATAGTTATTTTTTCCATTATCAAATATTTCTATTATCTTGTAGCTATATTTTCACTAATCAATTGAGCAAATCCTGTGGGATGAGTTTTTCCTGGTGAACAGTGGAGCTCCAGGAAGAGGAGACCCCATTTCCTCTGTGGGGTGCACTTTTTATTGCTGGGGATGGTCCAGGGCACAGCAAGGAGCAGAGCAGAACCAGTCAGGGCATCTTTCTCTATTGAGGGTGGACTGAGTTCAGTTCCACGCCCAGGTTGTGGAGGGTTCGGAGGAAGGACCCCGAAAGACACAGTTCCAGCCCGTGAGAAGTGTGCATCTGTGGGCAGAGAGGACACCACGGTGGGACAGCAGAAACAAGGATCCATGGCATGGTGTGCTGTCCACTCCATGGGTCACCCGGACAGCAGCCACTGGAGCAGCTGAGCCGCAAGCAGGGATGGAACGGTCAGGAAAGCCTGGGCTGGGCTGGCGGGGACTATGGATGTGGGAGGCCATGGAGAAGACCTCGGTAGTGATGATATCATCATGTGTGGCATGGAGAGTTGGTGGGGACATCTGGGGACACAGGTGGCAGCACAGAGGTGTGTGTCTGCAGATTGTGGCTCTCTCTTTTCCCTTCAAGGGAATCTGTGGTAGGGCTGGCTGCAGGTGGCTGATGGCACCAGCCGCCACATCTCCCCACCTGCTACTGTGTCCTTGCTGCTGGGGCCTGGTCAGTGACAAACCTGGCAGGGGCTCAAAGGCCGGGCCACGTCCACTCCACGGGCTCCTCCAGCATGTCCTTGGCTCCCAGCTCGTGACAGCCAGGCAGTGGCTCTCTCGCCGTGCTGCCACCTGGGCTTTTCTGACCAGTCTCCCCTTCCCTCCACTGTCCTGCCATGGCAGCCTGATGGTGCTCCACCCCTCCTACCCCATCCCCTCCACCCTCCACTGACACTTGTCCCCATGCGTATCTAATTCCATCTTGGCATCCACTTCTCGGGGGACCCGAGCTGACGCAGGTGTCACTGACACCACAGCCACTTTGGGCACCTTCGGAGTGGGGGAACCTCGCAGCGGCATTGTAAGCACTGCCGAGTGTCCCAGCAGTCACCGTCCACCCCGGTCTCCTGAGGTGGACGCTTCCAGGTGCTCAACTCCTCCATCTCCAGACTTATTCACCCACCGATCTCGCCGGCTCTGCCTCGGGAACATCTGCCAGTCGTTCTCCATCTCGCAGTGGTGCGGCCTCCCCCCTGACCGCTGGCCACCCCGGCCATGTCCTGCTGTGTGACGAGGAGCCACGGGACAGCAGCCACAGTCGGCCGCTGGTGACCTGCGCTGCCTCCTGACTCTGGCTGAGCTGCCCGTCGCTGGACCAGCTCTTCTTCTCTGGACCTTCGTTTCCCCATTTATAACAATGGAATAATAGTGTCACCTCCTGGGATTGTTTGTGGCAGTCGCCAGTTCACACCCAGGAAGTCCAGGCGGTGCCGGCCGTCAGCGGACACTCGCTCAATGCCCTTCACCCCCGTCTGCTGCCTGCCGCCCCTTCCTGTGGCCCGAGTGAGGCTCTGTGCCTGCGGGTGACGCTGGGAGCGGCCACGGGCTCACACGCCCTCAGCCAGGGCTCAGCCAATGGGGAACGCAGCGGCAGCGAGGCCTCTGGTCAGGGTGTGGGGTCTCCTGGCTCCCGCCCTGCACAGCTCCTGGGGCTCCCTTGCCCGTGAGGGAATTCCTCTTCCTCCTGATAACTGCGGCTGTCACCGGCCCCAGGACACGACGCCAACCCCACCTGCTGATGCCTCTGTACACGCTCACTTACTCATTCTCCTCGAATCGCCAAATTTAAATGTTTTCTCCTAGGACTAGGGCCCATAAGCCCAGCTGCACTGCTGCCAGAACTAGGTTCTGAGACAAAGCTGACCTTGCAACCTCCTCGCTTAAAGAAACATCTTCTGGCCCACTGTTGCCTCTTGTCATGAAGGACTCCTGAATGTGATGTGGGAAGTGTCACAGTGTCAAGTCCCCACTTACCCCCCAATCCACCTCCTGCCCCTCCATGGTCCACCCTCGTCCTAAGTTTGAGTGTGCCACAAATGAGTTGTGCCTTTCTTTTATCTCGGGCCTTTGTTCACAATATTTTATCTGTTTGGAATGTGCATCTCTTATTTCTATCTGGCAAATCTTTATTAATTCTTCAAAGTCTTTCCCAAAGGCCCCCTCATCCCAGAAGCCCTCCCAGGCAGGTTTTTTGGCTTCTGGAGCACTGTGCTCAGGTGCTAGTGTAGCTCTAATCTGTACCCAAATTATCCATCTAAATGACTGTCCTCTTTTCTTACTTGGGGACTTTGCTTGTGTTAGCTGCTAATGGAAAGTGGCTCCCCGTGGGTTCCCAGATGGAAGGATTAGGTGGAGGCAGATGGGAGACCTGGGATGGGAGCCTGGGAGCTTTGGGAGTCAGCGTGATAGGCTGGCCTCACGATTTCTACAATTCTGATAAAACTGGGCTATATCTGACTAATGAAATACAGACCCAGATCCTAAAGAAAGGTTAGTATGTTTTCTGCGGCTTGAAACATTTGGGTGTCAGTCCTTACTGAAGTCTATGTGTTTATGTGGCTAGAAGCTTTGCAATGGTTTATGCTATCTTGTTCTTGCAAGCTTCAGTGGTTTAAGTGTTGATATTGTTGACTGTTTTTCCAGAACAGGTTCTGCCTTGTTTTCAAACAGATGGCTGGGTCAATCCTTTATTTTTAGAAAATGACGCGAAGGGAAAACAGCCTTTTGCGCTCTTTTTCCTGTGCTCTAAGGGGAACAGCTAGAAGAAGCCAAGTGCCCACACGTGAGCAGCCTGCTGGCGTGCCTGAAGGACACTGTGACCTTCCACCTGGGCCCTTGATGGGTGGGAGGAACCCCATCCTCACTGGGAGGAGTGAGACCAGGTAGGGCAAGGAAGGAGTGGGGGAGGACAGCAAAAAGCCACCAGCAAGTGGACAAGGACCAAAGGAGGAGCAGGGAGAGGCAAGGAGAGCCCCACACAGCTACCGGGTCCTACCTGCCCCCAGAGCCAGCTGGGGCCCCTTCGATCCATGAGCACCTTCGGCGGCTGCAGGCAGCACCTGCGCTTTCTGCTTCCAGACAGAACCACGCACACTCTCAGCTGCCTTCCTTTCTACTCTGGCTCTGAAACTCCACGGGATGGCAGACCTCAGGGTCGACGCATCCAGAGACCAACGATGTCACCAAAGACCCAGGGCTCTCCATCTCTCTGCTCGGCCAACCCCGACGGCCTCGTCCTCTGTGGCCCCTTGTCATGCTCACAGGTGCTGTTGGTAGCACCTGGCTGTGTGCATCTTCACTCACCTCCAGCAGGTTGGGGAGGGAACCACTTCCAGAAACTTCCAGAAAGGAAGGGATGAGCCTCTCCAGAAGCAAACCCTGGCTTCCATCTCCTTGGCCCTTCCCTGCTCATTCCTGAACCCAGAGCCCAGAACTCACATCGGTACAGAAGTGCAGGAGTTCCCCTGAGACCGACGGGCCCGTCCCACCTGGTGTGGGGCTGGCCTGTACCCAGGGGAAGGCAGCGGAGAGCACGTGGTTCTCTCTGGAAGCAGGAAGAGCAGGTGCTGCTGGGCGGGTGGCAGAAGGTGCTCAGGATCGGAAGGGCCCAGCTGGCTCTGAGGGGCGGGTAGGACCTGGTAGTCGTGTGGGGCTCTCCTTGCCTCTCCCTTACTTCCTCCTCCTTTACTCCTTGTCCGTTTGCTGGTGGCTTTCTCCTGCCCTCCTGTTTTCAACGTGCATTTGGGATCGTGTGTGTGTGTGCGCGTGTGTTTGTGTGTGTGTGCATGTGTCTGTGTGTGTGTGGTTCTGTGTGTGTGTGTTTGCGTGTGCGTGTGTGCATGTGTGTGTGTGCGTGGTTGTGTGTGTTTATGCGTGCGTGTGCGTGCATGTGTGTGCATGCGTATGTATAGTTGTGTGTGTGTGTGTATGCGTGCATGTGTGCGTGCGTGCATGTGTGGTGTGCGTGCAGGCATGGTTGTGTGTATGTGCATGTGCGTGCATGTACATGTGTGTGTGCATGAGTGCATGCACGTGCGTGTGAGTGTGTGCATGTGTGTGTGCGTGCGTGCACCTGTGTGTGTATATGCACGCGTGTGTGTGTGTTGGTGGTGGTGCTGCCGCTGACTTCCAGACAAAAGTCCTGACAGATCCACCTCCCCTGACTAGCTGAGCCCTCAGAACTGTCTCCCTCTGTATCTCTGTCTGTCGCACACACAAGGCTCAGGAGATACTGTCTGCCTCTCTTCAACCAGCTCATCCCTCCGGAAGGAGAAGGGGCCGTTCACTCGCTCGCTGTTTTCCCCATTTAAGATTCATTTCCTGGGAGCCTACCATGTGCCATCCATCTTTTTAAAAATGAGAGAAAATGTCTTGACAAGTCACTAAAGTAAAATCCTTGAACCTGAAAGCCCACCAGCATGGCACCAGGTCCAGACGCCGGGCTCACACGAGCCCTTCAGTCTACACACCTGTGCTGAGCTGGGTTCCGCCCTGCCCTCTATGCACCAGGGCCAGCATCGTGCACCCCACGCACCATGCAGACAGCCGTTGTCACCTTGGCCTCTGTCACAAGTGCTCTCCCTGCCATCCATCGTTCCAGGCGGGTGAGCCGGGTGAGTGGTTCCGGCAACCTTGTGCAGAGAGCAAGTCATGCCCAGAGCCACGGTCCTCTGTGCTGCAAGCCTGTGGTGAGAACTGTGTTTCCTCCCGGTGACCTGAAGGCCAGCTGTAGTCTGGCACAGGCTCCTGATGTCTGTCTTCGTTTCCAGGGAGACAATAAAATTCAATAAATGCTTTTGAACCTCTGCCCTTGGTACTAGCCTCTTTCTGTTCTCCGTGGTCCTCGGTTGGCCTTTCTACTCTCCGTGGTCCTCGGTTGGTCTTTCTGTTCTCCGTGGTCCTCAGTTGGCCTTTCTGTTCTCCGTGGTCCTCGGTTGGTCTTTCTGTTCTCCGTGGTCCTTGGTTGGCCTTTCTGTTCTCTGTGGTCCTCGGTTGGTCTTTCTGTTCTCCATGGTCCTCGGTTGGTCTTTCTGTTCTCCGTGGTCCTTGGTTGGCCTCAGTTGGCCTTTCTGCTCTCCATGGTCCTCGGTGGGCCTTTCTGTTCTCCGTGGTCCTCGGTTGGTCTTTCTGTTCTCCGTGGTCCTCAGTTGGCCTTTCTGTTCTCCATGGTCCTCGGTTGGCCTTTCTGTTCTCCGTGGTCCTCGGTTGGCCTTTCTGCTCTCCGTGGTCCTCGGTTGGCCTTTCTGTTCTCCGTGGTCCTCGGTTGGCCTTTCTGTTCTCCGTGGTCCTCGGTTGGCCTTTCTGTTCTCCGTGGTCCTCGGTTGGCCTTTCTGTTCTCCGTGGTCCTCGGTTGGCCTTTCTGTTCTCCGTGGTCCTCAGCTGGTCTTGCTCACTCAACAGCTGTGATGTGGAGGAACCGTGAACTGACACACGCCCTTTTGCAGCAGGACGAGGTGCTCTGACCCAGCACCTGCACGTGCCAAGCGCCCCTTTCTCAGTAGTGGGGTGGCCCATTGGTGTGGACCCATTCCCACTCATACTCTCTGTCTGTCTGTCTTTCCTTCCCTACCTCCTTCCTCTCCCCTTTGTGACAAATGGTAAAGACATGTGTGGACACTGGGCAGGGCTGGTGACACAGCACAGAGAAGCCAGACAGACCCAGTTCGCCATCCCCACCTCTAGCACCTGTTTTAATCAACTCAATGAGCAACCCACGTGGCTATGGGAACCAGAACAGTCTCTGGAGAACGCCACTCACAGTTCCCTGGACACTGGCTTGCAATGGCCCGCAAAGTGCATGCCAACTGTGTGCTCGGACAAAAACCGTTCATCTGAAGGGACCGTGGGGCAGAGCACGGCCCCGTCCCCTTCCTCCCTCGGGGTGGGGAGGGATCGCTCACCTCACAGCCTCCACCTGGTCCTTCTCCTCCAGGGAGCCCAGCCTCTTCCTCACTTCGTGCAGGAGCTTGGTCCCCTGGAAGCCACTGCCTCGGCCGTCGCACTTGACCACCACCGCTCCGTGGCTGCTCACCATCACTGTCTCCCAGGTCACTTCGAACTTCTCAGCCACGCTCTGGCTCCCGGGGGTGCCGTCCCTGGAAGAGAAGGTCCCAGGCCTCAGTGGGCTACATGGTGGGCAGCGGCCAGTCTGGCAAACTCACGTCTGATGACCCCTTCCTGAGGGATTTTATCCTTTGCCCCGGCTGCCAGGTGCCTGGTGCCCTCCCCCCCCAGGTCTGGCAGCCCAGGGCACCAGCAGGCACTGTCCATGTAGCACAGGGACGAAGAAAATGCATGCTCAGAGCCCTGCACCACCAAACACATGGCATTGTCAAAGACAGTCATCAGAGGTGTTTACAATAAAGTCCTCCCGGCTTCTCCTCTCAGGGTGCTTTTCCCCCCGGAAAGACTCTGCCTGCCTTCCTGGGGTTCTAGCTGTCGCGGGCTGCTCCTTACAGCCCCTGCCATCTGAGTGACAGGAAGGTGTGGACTCCTTCTAGCCTATGCCTGGTCTGAAGAAGTAGTCTGTTTTTTGGTTCAGGCAGAAGAAACAGCACCCATGCTGTCCTGGAGCCCCTCGTCCTCTGCATGCCCTTGGACAGCAAGGTGGCCTGTGCCCGCCGGGCAGTGGTGTGTGGAGCTCCCCATGGGTGACCCTGCCCCCGGCTAGTCCCTCCTCAGCTCCTCCCTGCTCGCCATGCTGGTGCCCAGGCTGGAGAATCTACACCAGCGAAATGGGTGATGCCACGCACAGGGCCACTCTCAGTGAGGACTGGTGGTTAGACATTTGCGGGCACACGAGTGGGGATGGCAGAGGCGGTTTAGCTATGTTTCCTTTTGGTGGGAAGGAGGGAAGGAGAGAAAGCTGGAGCATGCGGGGTCACGCAGTCTCCCGCAGCAGCAGCAGCAGCAGCAGCAGCAGCAGCCCTCTGAGTGGCAGCTGACAACTGCGTGGATCCCGCCTCCAAAGGGACCGCCACAGCCATCCGGCTCCCTGCCCAGGGCATGGGGACAGTGGCGTGGTGCGGCCCAGCAGTCCTGCAGCCGGGCCAACCTGGAAAGCATCAGCCCACATCATGGTGTTGCTCGACGTGAAGCGAGCATCTATTTTCTTTTGTATGTTTTTTTTATATTAAGCAGGCACCATCTGTATAGTTCTTTTGGAGTCTTGGGGTCCCCAAATCTCCTTGCTGTCACATTTGAAGTCAGAACAAAAAACATAAGCAAAAAGACACTGCCTACTAGGCTAGCTAAGCGGCTAGTTTGCACACTGTTAGCGTTTGGCAGGTCCTGTCTGAATTCAGGCTACCACTGCCTTGGAGGCTCTGTCACTTCTGCTTCCGAAAGGGAAGGGAGTCGTTCTGTGAACTGAGAAGCCTCTGGGACTTCCTGTAAGATCACCAAAGACACCAGTGTACAGGGGGTGAAAGCTGGTTTTGAAATCATTAGCATCTTTTGGAAAGTGGTGAAAACATGGGAGTAAGGAAGGAGAGTCAGTGTGAGAGACGTGTGTGTGCTGTGTCCGTGTGTGTTTGGGTGTGTGCATGTGTGTGTGTGGTGTGTGTATGTGTGTTTGGGCATGTGCATGTGTGTTTGGGTGTGTGCATGTGTGTGTGTGTGTGGTGTGTGTGTGTGTGTTTGGGCGTGTGCATGTGTGTGTGTGTGGTGTGTGTATGTGTGTTTGGGCATGTGCATGTGTGTGTGCATGTGTTTGGGTATACAATTGTGTGGCGTGTGCACGTGCGTGGAGTGGTACAAGGTGTGTGTGGTTGTTGGCAAAGCGTTAAACCAGTCCAGAGAGTGAGGAAAGTGGGTTGATTGCGAATAGGATCAGACATGGAGTCTAAACCCCAGGCATCTTCCTAACGAGGTCTTTTTGTGACTCAGGACCAAGCCCCCAGGACAGGAGCAGGGCAAGGCCGTCCAGCTCGCTGGCGCGCCCTCAGGTTGTGTGGCATTTGCGCAGGTGGGCAGCTGCACATGGCAGCTGCACCCTCCAACCACCCAGTGCAGGCCTCTTCCCTGGCTGCCACTCGGGAAAGTCCGGGAGACAGACGGGCTCTCAGAGAGCGGCGCGAGCGCGCAGCAGTTCCTCCTGCTCCAGGGTCTCAGGAGAACTGACAGGGAGGTGAATGGGTTATTTGCCTTCCTTTAAGTTTCCGTGCCCGGGCGAGTGCAAGTTCACCCTCACCAGAGGAAGCTCATCAGAGCACACACCGGAGGGAGGTCCTAGTGTGCGAAAGCCCATCAGACTCCTACCTTCAGAGGTGTTTATAGAGCACTTAAAAAGTGTTCTCAAACTCTAAGCTGGGGGGGCTTGTTAATTCACATAAGGGTGGCTGATCATTCTTTGCTGGCAAATGAGTGGTGCCAGCTGGAAATGGGTGTCAGGCTCTCACTCGGGTGCCCACGGGCTCTAGCCGTCCCGTGTCTGTTTCTGGGCACCAGTCCCCTGCCTGCCTCAGGGTCAGCGTGTCTGCAGGGTGCTGGCTCTACTTCCTCGACCAGCTTTTACTGCTGTATCCGAGCCCTTCGTCAGCCACTGTTGGACGCTCTGTGGCGTTTGACCTAAGACTTGCTGTCATTGTAACAGGCTGCCCTGAAGTAGACTGGGGAGGGGGCACAGAGCTCCCACTTTCCTTAAGCCTCTGGGGGTCTCCACGAATTGTGACAAGAACCTGACACTTGCTGATGGGCTGTTTTAAGTTTTTAGTTTGCAACAGTATCATTTCTCCCGTTCATCTTTCCTGACAAGCTCAGTATTCATTTTCCACGGCGTCCTGCATCCCGCAGCAGGCGCCCTGAGAAGAGAGGGCGGCGATACTTACACCACCAGGAGCAACGGGTAGTGGGCAGTGTCGGTGAAGGCTGCGGGCTTCAGGATCTGCATGGGCAGGTCTGGGGAGAGCAGAACACAGCGGCAGGTTAGGAAGGGCGGGAGACGCGCTCACCAGGTGAGCTGGAAAGGCCTCCCGGGGCACTGAAGGCGGGGAGAGGGGACACAAGCTGCGCCCTGGGGGGTGTGGGCAGGAAGTCCACAGAGGCGGGGCCAGATTTCCATCTCAGTGACTAAAGTCACCCAACCTCTGCCAGGCTTAGTTCCCCCATCTGAAGATTAAATTCCATCTTGCATACGGGAGTGATTTGAAAAACAGAAAGACATGCCGGCTGCCGTGAGCTCGTGCTAGAAGCAGAACTCCAGGCAGGGAGACATGGTGCAGGGCGGCAGGGCTGGCCGCTGCCACCTGCAAGGAAGGGTCTCACAGTGTCTGATACCCACCCCTTCCTTCCCAGCTGGCTGGGCTGCCGTGCTGGCCACACAGCTGGGATTTGGGGAGCAGTGGGGACATGGGGAGAGGTGGGGAATGGGAGTGGGGGGTGCTGCAGGGGTGGCAGCCCAGAGGGGAGAGGTGGGAGCTGTGGGGGCCTCCATGCCAGGCCAGGTGGCTCAGCTGGCCTCACTGCTTGCGGGCACGTGCTGGGCAGGGCTGCCGCTGCTGAAGCCACAAGCAGACACTGGGCAGGGAGCAGTGTAGCCTGGTTGTTCCTACAGCTACCAGGGCTGTGGGATCTGGTCCTTGGCAGTGTGATGTCCAGCGGGTGAAGGATGGGGAATACGAAGCAAACCTGCGGAAATTTCCCCACCAGTCTCTTCTGCCAGCCCCCCGCCCCCAAACAAAGCTTCCAGCCAAGTTGGAGTTTGTTTACTGATGTCAACTACAACCCAGATTACCAAAGGCACAGCAATTAAATTGGGATTAGTGGCTTTTCAATACAATTACTGTACAGATACGCCCCCCAGGCTTGGGCAGCAGGCTGGGCTGCCTGGCTCTGATTGGCTTCTGATGACTGATTTGGGATGAATGTTAATGGATTGCAAATTAGATCAATGACCCAGGGACTGGCAGAAAGGCAAGCATTGGACTTTGTCATTTAAATATCCATAAAACATGGTCTGGGCTGCTTCCTGCCACTAATAAGCCCAAGGGCAGACCTTGGAAGGTGGGCTCTGGCTGGCTGAACATGTCAGGGGAGGCTCCTTCCTGAAGACTTCTTACTTTACTAATGAAAGCCTTGGCTTCTGGTAGCATGAAATGGGGGGGGGGGGGGAGGTGGGTAGGGCTAGGGCTGACGTCGTTCAGCTTTCTGTGATCCAAAGGCGTGACCTTCAGTGCCGGTCGCTGCCCCTGCCGCATGCATTCTTCCCTTGGAGCTGTGCCCATTTACCTTCCCAGGAAAGCCCATCTGGAAAGAGCTGGTGGCAAGGATGGAAAGTTGGTTATTTGCTTCTAAATGTCATTTCTGCATTTTTGAGGACAGAAGGGGTGATATTCATGCATTGGGTCTTCAGGATCAGGGGACACTGTGGGGACGGCCGTGAGTAGAGTGGGTTGGGGGAGACTGGGCTTGAGCAGGTTGGGAAGGACTCTGTGAAGGAATGACATGCGGCTGCCAGGGCTGTGCAGGAGCCCGAGGGGACACGGAGGCAGGCTCAGGGATGGTGGGAGTGAGAGGGCACGAGCACGTTTCTCGGCCAGAGCAGACTGCCACAGCCTCCATTTATGGTTTTCTTAAGTTCAGTTCCTGCTCCTCCCCTGGACACCTCCGTATTCATTTCCTTCACTGTCCCCTCCCCCAGAGCGGTCACATTTGGGGTTTCAGAAAAGAAAGCTTCTGGACTTGTGGTGGGAAGGGGAGAAGGATTTGCAGCACATCATTTTTTCATACTTTTCTGATGCTCAGAGGCGAATACATCTCTCTATAGGACAACAGGGGAAATGCATGGATTTCTAGCAATGTCTAAAAAGTTCTGAGAGACTGACTCCCTATTGCCCAAGCCTGGGAGTGGCATGTTTTGAGGAGCAGGCTGAGGCTGGCTGCAGGGACAGCATGGGGGCTGCAGAGTGAGGCCCCTGTGTCTTGGCTCCGCCTCGGGACTCCACCGCAGGCTGGATCTCCAGGCAGCCTCCCGACCCACCCACGGAGAATATCACTAATTCCTGCTTAAGCCCCGGCTCATGGGGCCCCCTCCTCTGGCTTGCACTCTGCCCTCCTCTCTGTCCCCTAAAGCCACCTCTAGGGACCCCATTCCAGGGCCATGTTCCAGGGAGCCTCCCCACACAAGCTGGTTGGTCTCAGGCTCCTCTCCCAACGCCCGTGCTCTTTGCTCTCTGCTCTGGGTGAAGCAGCTGTGCGGTGCTCACACATCCTGTTTGCATCAACGTGTTTTTGTTTCGTGGGGTGAGCCTGGGTTGCGCTCTTAGGAGCTCACAGTCTTCAGGTGGTTGTGTCTTCTCTAAGCTGCTGAGGACGGCGGGTGGGAGGGGTGCCTGCTAATACTTTAGGGCCCACTGATGCAGGTGACAGCTACCGTAAGAGAAAGGGCAGACAAAGAGCTTCCAGAGACGGTCAGGGACACAAGCACAAGGCGGTGTGGCTCCTGCTCTGTCCCGGCAGTGTAGGCACTACAGCGCTTGCCAGTGTTAACACTATTTCCTGTGGAGCCCTGGCAGCCTTCTCTCCTCTTCAGCAAAAAGCTCCAGCAGTTTCAATCAGTCAGAGTTCACACAGGAGATGGATCCTGTTCACAACCTCAGAGGTGATGGGTAGATGGCATCTGAATGAATGACTCAAAGGCAGCTTTGAGGTCTGAATCTATGCTATTGGACACCAACCAGCAAACAAAAGATGCTGTCCATAAATGCCGGAAAGTCGAGGGGCACAGGGTTCTGGGGGAAAGATGGTAAGATGTGCTGTGGGCATTTTACACCTGGGGTTTCAGGGGTGAACGTCTGGTGGGCAGTTAGGACGACAGGACTGGCCGAGTTGACTTGGAAGCCACCTGCCTAGAGGTGAGTGTCGAAGCCCTGAGCACTCTGACTCCCTCCTGGAGACACGAGCCCGCTTCCAGCCAGCACTCTGGGGATTTTCAGTGCCAAGCACGTAGTCAGAGCTTGTAAAAACTTACGGGATGATGGGATGGGCAGTTCAAGAGCAGGAAGGACACAAAGAAAGGCAGAACATAAGTGCTTCTCTGGTTGTAACGACACGCCAGCTGCCAGGACACCCCTTGTCAGCCCCAAGTCTACATGCAGAGGCGATGAAGTCACGGAGATGTCAGATGACACAGAAAAGGAGTTTCCAGAGGGAAGGTGTTTTTTTCTGGACAGTGTCACAACACGTTCACCAAAGAAGGACAGAGTTTCAGTGTGAGATCTTAATTGCTAACCTCTCAAGGACAGAAATCACAGGCGCTGCCTCTTCTGGGTTGTTACCAGAGTGAGGATCTTGGTTCTGAACACAACAAGCTCAGGGCAGCACGAGCTGCTGGGCAAGGAGACCACCTGTGTGAGGCCGTGAGCCTTCCCTGCATGGCGATCCCAGAGACGTTTTGTTTTTCTTTTTAAAGGAGAAAAAAGCAGCACTTACTATAATCGTCAATCTCGATTTTCTTGTATTCTACTTTAGGCATCTGTCGGTCATTTACGGCTTTCTGCACGTGTTCATTTGTTTCTAGGTCAAAAATTTCTGAAAGAGAGAAAAAAAAAGATCACGTTGAGATTTAGTCATCCTTTACTGAATACCTATGTGAGCCGTCGGTTTTCATGTGCATCACACCACTAATTCTTACATCAGTCCTATTACTATTTTTATTGCACAGACCAAGAAACTGAGACATTGAACAACCTGCTCAGGTTACACGATGGAAAACCTAGTCTCACATCAGGAACCTGGGCAGATCGGAGATTCTCTCCACATATTAGGTTACCACCTCCTCTGTCCCCATAGACTTTTGTTCTGCATGACATTTCTCATTTACGTGTATAGGTTTTGGTATGATTCATCTCAAGACTGCTGGTTTTAGGAAAATCAACATTAAAATCTGTTAGGACAAAGGGTTTTCCAAATAAAGTGTCCATAATAACCAGGGAAGGAAGGGAGAGTAGAAACTAGAGTGTTATCTTTATTAAATTTTCCCACAAAAAAATGAATTCAGATTTCTTATCTTAAACATAAGGTTGTCTGGTCTTTGGAGACCTTAATTTGGATGGTTATATTCATTGGCATTAAAGCCACACGAGCAGCACGTTATGGTGTAGCGGGACCGACCATCCATCCTACCACCATGTCAGAGAGACTCAGGTAACCTCTGTGCCTGTGGCTTAGATGCACTGGATTTTTATTCTTTAGTTTGTAACAACACATAAATGCCCTCATTACGCTTTTCTCCAGTTGCAAGGAAGCCCCCTCAGGAGCCCAGTTCATTAAGCTACAGAAATGGCCATTCCCCCTTATTTCACCATCTGATCTGTAATAAAAACCATCTGCCTTCCTTTTTCCTTCTCACATTAAGCCTATATGTAAGGACAAGTTGTGGTTCATTGGGAAGGGAAATTTCATCTTCAAGGAGCTCTACCTTTGGCTCATCAAATCACTTCGAAACAGCTATAATTTGTGAACGTTTTAAAGAGTAAACTATTATCATAAACAATGTTACAATGAATGTTGAACCAAACTCCCATAATAACTCCCTTTAAAAAAAGCTACTCTAGGTGTATGTTGCTCAAAGGCAATTGGAGGTCAAATCATCATTCATAACAAGGAGACTCCAGGATAAGTGGTTTTATCTGTGGAGCAACATTCGGCTGCCAGCACCAACATCCTGGTGCGCGTTGATGAGCAGGGCTGGCAAATGTCTTTGGAACAGAGGGATGTCAAAGTTCCTGGTGCTTGTGATGAGAAAGGAAATAAACGAAAAATGATTTACAAGTTGCCGGACGCATATGTGACTGTTTAGCTGTGATAGAAAGGTAAGGAGAGAAATGGTGAAACTAGTTTCCAAGTAGGTAGATTTTTAAAGATCTGAAGTTGGACTCCCCCTGGGAAAGACTCAGAATACCACAGAGCATGCAAGAAATGGTGTCCCTTGCAGACACCAGGAAAGTATACCTGCCAGGTGCATGCGGTGACAAAGCCTAGGGGAGCCCAAGTAGCCTGACCTTAGCTCTGAGACCTGGAGAGATGGCTGGAAAGATGGCACGCTTGGCCTGTGGTCATGCATGCAGGCCAGGGAAGAAGTGCTCTGCCCCAGGTGGCACGTACCCCACTGCCTGCTGCACAGCCACGGCCTGTATTCCTAACATCTGAGACAGTACTCACTTTTGCTGAGTCCAAGTGCCCTCAGCCCTTTAACACGATGCTCCAGGCACACACGATCAGTTGAGAGGAGTTGGTTTATGAGGTAGTGACTCTTGGTTATTTGTGCTCTATTCACATCCACGGGGTGGGACGAGCTGAAGGAGCTCTGCGGCCTGATGAAAAGAACAGCGTCGTCCCGGCCCTTTGCTGTCTCTGGGCCTCTGCACTTGTAGCTCCTCATGTTTGGAAGGTTCTTGGCTGGTTCCTTCTCCTCGAAGTCAGGCGTCACCTCCTCAAAGAGAAGCCCTGGCCATCCTATCTCAGACACACTGTCAATCTCTCCAGATATACCTCACACCCCATGTGAGAGTTCTGGTCCTTTTCCCTACAAGGCATCAGTGTTTGGTTCCATCCCAGGGACAACATGCTCTAGTTTCCAGTATCCTGGGTAAACCTACTTGTGAAATCCAATCCATACCCTCGAAATCAGGCATCTTTAGACAGTGGCTGAGTCTGGGTTTTCACCCAAGTCTTTCTCCTTGTTCCCACGTGGCCCTTCCCCACGGCCCCGGAAAGGTCCTGAGGAAACTAAACAGGACTGAGAGGTCTTCCTGGGTGTCTCAGAAAGCCCAAAGGCTCTCGGAGGTCCCTGGGGTTCAGACATCTTGAGCAGCAAGAGTTGAAGGAATTGAGGCCTGTCAACCATGGCTCCCCACATGAGGCAAACAGAAATGAAACCAGAGCAAACTTTCATTAAACTGATTTCATTTCATGCTTGAAAGACTAATGATATACATAAATAATTATTCAATTAATGCTGGGGTTAAGAGGAAATTCATTGATACTACCAAAACCAAGCACGTTGTAGGAGACCAGCGCCTGGATCTCACGAGGTCATCTTGAAGCCTCAGCCCACAGGAAGTTGGCTGCAGCCCTTGGAGAACCTGTGATCTCTGCCACTCTGCCTGCGTACATGACCAGCCCAGGTGGATAACAGGTAAGGGACCTGGGGTGTGCAGGTGTGGGTCAAACTGTAGAAATGGCAGCTCAGGAAGAGCCATGGAAACAGCAGAACAGAGGAAGAATGTGTCTCCACCAACAAGAACAAAGACAGGCCCATCGCCACCCATAGCTTCTCCTTCCGGGGGCCCAGGAGGGCTTCAGCTGGAGAGGTTTGCTGGTGGCAAGGCCCGAGCTGAGCTACCACATTTCAAAATGGAAGAGAATTGGGATGGACCCTCTCACAGTCCATTAAAATATGCTCTCGTCTTCCTAGGTGTGCCTTTGAATTTAATGCTTCGGGCATTGCTCTGCAATCTCGAGTGTGGTTGTAGAGGAGCAATCTGAAACTCAGCTACAATGCTGTTTGCTGCCTGCTGAGCTAAGCTTGCATGGAGCTAAGAGGGCTCAGTCTCGCTACCAGCACCCCGTTACCAACTCCTGGACCTCAGAGCTGTGGCTCTGGGTGGGAACGCACCGTGTTCCAAACACTCGCTGACTGCACGGGCTGCATTTGAATAACTCCTTCCTCCCTACTGAAATCCCATCCTTCACAGAAAAGCACCAAAGCAACAGACTATTAAATTTAGTTAAATATTAGAGTTCTCATTTAATGGTTGCCCACACAACTGGTTTTATCAGCAGAGAGCTGGCTGTCCCACAGGGGAGTCGAGTTAAGCCATTTTATTTGTTCCCATAATTGCATTCAAAGAGGGCAGGAGCTCAGCAGAGAAATGAGGAAAGATTGGCATATTCCCTGAAGGGCTCTTCTTTTGACTTCGGGGCAGTGGGGACCTCCAGACTGGAGCATACAAATGGCGACTCCTTAATTAAATGTGAGCCCCCTAATATTTGGTGGAATTAGCTATTATCAGATATGGACACAGTGAAACCACAGCGACAAACGCCTGCTCTGGAGGCTGCTTCCCCGGCTGTGTGTGGCTGGCAGAACGTGGTGTGGCCCAGGAGCTGTTCTGAGACATGCTTCCAAGTCGCCTGGTTGGTTCAGAGGACTGTTGGAACCACCACTGTGCTGAACTGTGGAATATCAGCCACCGGATCCTAATGGAAACCAACAAGCAACTGACCTAAAGAGGAGAATTTAAATTCTCACATTTCTAGAGGAAGCGAAATTGCAGGATCCTGTGCATGCACAGAGATATATGCACGATTCCAGCATCGCCCTGCCGCGTGGGTCTGACCTCCCCTGCCTGGGCTATCTGCATCCTTCGTGGTCCCGGGACACACTGACAGCATCATGGCAGGTGTGTCTGCCCCCAGGGCTGTGCTGCCCGGGCCTATCCTAAGACCAGATGCAGGCCCCGTGCCTGCAGGAACACTTTATACTCACCCACCTTCACCGATGTCTCTTTTCTCTGAACTCTGCATGCTTAGTTGTTAGAGTCAGTGTGACACAGTTTGGGCAACGGTTACTCTTCTTGCCATGTCTCTTTTTTCCTCCAGCTACATTTGAAGCAACTTGAAGGCAGGTTCCACGTAAGCATGCTCTGTCTTTGGTCCTCTGGCACTGTGCTGGCATGAGACAGGTGTTTGAGGCTGGAGCAGTTGTGCATTGAATGGGCTGATACGTGTCCCCCACAACCCAGATTAGCTACATCACCATTTGGGAGTGGGGGCAGCGGTGGGCACAGTGCGAGTCGCCGAGAGCTGACATGTGTGGTGAGGCTGGCAGCCCCCTTCTAGTATCCCCTGGAAGAGAGGAAGAGGCATCCAGACGTCCCTGCAGATGTGGGGCACCAGGTTGGCATCTGCTCGCGCTCTATGTTGTGTTATCCAAACGCCAGCTCATCCACCAACGATGCTGTGCTGAGGTCTGCCATGAAGCCGTCTGGAAACCTGATCACTCTGCTCAGGAAGGCTCCCCATGAGTGCACCCCTGGGGTCTGGAAGACTTTCTGCAGATACACAGGCACACGAGGGCTGCAGGGAACCGGTTCCCAGGCCCTCCGCGCCCATATGTGCCCATCAGCAAATGACGTGCTGAGCGCGAATGTGCCTGCGACCAGCTCCAGGAAGCTTCTCCTTTGCCACAGCCCACTCCATCACAGCCTTACACACGCGTCATGAGGGATAGGCCAGCTCCGAGCCCCTCATCTGTCCCTGCAGGTGGGATGCAAACAAAGGTTGAGGGGCCACCGAGGCTGGGCTAAGAGGACCCCCAGTGTCACGGGGAACCCCTAGCAACATGGTTGGCTCCTCGTCCTTCGATTTTTAAAACTGAAGGGAAATCTAACAGCTGAAATTGGTAGATCATTAAAATGCTAGAAGGGTCACAAGATTTTGGTGCACACCTCAGAAGGAGCTCAAAAAAAGTGGCGTTGCTATAACAAAACGCCTCCTTCTCCTCGTGGTCATTCGCCTGGACGTGCGCTCTGAGCGACTGCGAAACAAAGGGGAGCAAGCACCGAGAGCAGGTGCAAAAGCAGACACCGTCCCGCCACGGTCCCACTCTGGAAATTACTAAGACCCCCCTGTTCATACCAGACTAACTGAAAAGACGGTGTCGCTTAGGGATGGGTGTCAGGGAAATCATTACTTTGTACATCAGGCAACGATCAAAGTCTGTCACACATTCTGGTTGTTTTGATGTGAACTGCTGATAATTATAATAATTCAATCTAGAAGAAAACAGGAAATAATTACAGCTTTATGGTCATAGGAAATTTTTTAAAAGACCTTTGAAAGATTTTTAAGCCTATATGACATTAGGACAGGATTCTGCAGTGCAGGGGTCAACAAATGGAATGCTAATAGTTCAAGGGGTAAAAAAAGATGTAAGATTTTTGACTGTTAAAGAAGAAACTGTTCAAGAAATGTTTGAATGGACAATGGCAGGTGTCCCATTACTGTAGTTAGATACCATAGGACTATGTAATGCTTTAATTTCAAAACGGAGATATTGTACCATATGCTGAAAGTATATCTCATGTACCTCTTTGAATTAATGAAGAAAACTTCAGGTGACAACTTAGAAGTGTGTAAGAGGCACATGATTGTTCAAAATTCTTTTAGGGATTCACAGGGCAAAGCTTTTGAGGGCTCCTGCCCCGGGATTCCTCAGCATGGACCTAGGTGCACAAATGCCACTTTATAATACAACTTTCTTCTTTTGGCCACCACGTTGCTCCTTGAAATATTTGAGAACTGTGGGTCCTACGTGTGAACTTGCCTGATGCATCATAATTAAGACACAGGGCTTCGATTAGGCACAGGGCTGGGCTGGAAATGATAAGTGTAGAGTGTTTGAAAATGATTCGTGTGTTTGCTGGGCAGCCCCAGTCCTGGTGACAGTCCCTATGGCTGGTTTTGGACCGGAGAAGACCCAGGTTTTGAGGGCCATAGCTGTAAAAAAGTTCCAAGACAGTTTGCCACCATCAGCAAAGGCCACACTCTCCCCTGCTGAAAAGAAATGGCAACTCTTCAACCCCCTGTTTCTGCTCGTTTCTCTTTCTTTCTTTCCTGCAGGGTCTTGAGAGAACAGCCCCCACTGGCTGCGCCCATTCACCTGGGCCCTCATCTCCACCGTCTGCAGCAGCCCCCTGCAGCCCTTCCTGCCAGCCGCATGGACCCTTCTAGCCCACCCTACATGCTGTGGCGCCCTGACACCCGGGAAAGGGACACCCGCTGCACCACTGCCTGGCCCTGCAGGGCGGGACGTGTGGCCCTTTGAGATTGCACGCCTGCCGAGTGTCCATGTCCCCTCGTGTCTGTGCGCCACATGCTGGCAGGTGGTTGCTCAGGAAGAAGGGGATGAAGGCAGGGACGGCTCCATCCCGTGCATGCAGAGAAGCAGAGACACGGAGCGGCGGGGTCCGTGCAACCGCACAGCCTGCCTGGATGCTGCTGGCCACGGAGTCGGTTCTGCCTCTTCACAAGGTCCCCGCCGAGGAGAGCAGGCGGGAGAGCAACCTATCTCTTCACGCTGGCGAGGAGTGGCCACCTGCCGCCTGGTGATGCACAGTTGGTGCCGCCTGGTGATGCACAGTTGGTGACCACACACGTGGCGCCGCGGGGAGCTCGCGGTGTGCCCGACCCCTCGGAGCTGCCACGTTCCCTTCCGTACTCACATGACAACCAGCGACGCGCTGGCTGTGCTTCCGCTGGTTTTCTCCCCCGATACCAAGTTGTTTGAATACCCAGGCACCAGACGAGTACACACTGGTCCCAACTATAATTACATTCTTAAGAATAAAGCTTTTAAATAATTCAGACTCACATCTGTGAACACCCCGCAGGCTCTGTTTGTAGAGAAGATTTTCTAAAGGGGAAAAAAGTCAAATATTCCCACGGTGGCTTTGGGGTCAGGCCAGGGAGAAGTGGAGAGAGGACAAAGAATTGTGAAACAGTAATCTCAAATTTCAGAGCGGGGCTGGAGTAAGATAAAATGAGGCAACGCCTTCAGGTCAGAGCCCCACTGTCCCAGGCTTCTCCTGTTGCCTGACACGCAGCCTTCCGATGGCCTGTGTCCTGGCTGTCCCCGTAACGCCTTAGCTGTCACCGAGGCTCCCCACGGTCTGCTCAGGAACCGCTGTCCTGGAGCTCGCCGCTGCAGGTGTGGCCTCTTCCCCAGCTCGGCCCACAGCTGCTCAGAAGCGCTCTTGACTCAGTGGCGGGGGGCTCTGCTGGTCCACGAACGCCAGGAGGACCCACCGGCGGTGGTCAAAGAGGTCGGTGTGGTGAGGGCACTACCTAGGTGACAGCGATGCAAAGGCAGAGCTCCTGGGTCCTGGGGACGACCCCTCACCCCCAGTGAGACATCTGGTACGAGGGTCAAGAGCAAGTGCTCTGGAGTCAGATAAACCAGGGTTCCCGTCCTGTCCTGACTTTCCCCACATGATCGTGGGTGAAGGGGATGTTGTTATAAGGAACAGATGTTGTCTGCAAAGCCCCTGCATGTGCTGACACACGGCATTAAAGGGTCGCTACAGGTGCATTAAACACAGAATAGTGGGTGCTGGACAAGAGGCATGGCATGCAGGTGAAGCAGCAGTGGCACCCGAGGGTACAGCTCGGGGCTCAGTCCTCCCCACATGGAGCATCACCCCAGCCTGTGTGCGAGGCCAAGCTTCTTCCCGTGGGGTGCCCGCATGGGAGCAGGTGCCGGTGCACACTGTCTCCAACGCGGGCTTGGCTGGGCTGAGGGGGTGTGTGAGGGGCAGAAGGCAGGACCGTGGGAGCAGGGCCACCTCTGCCTCTCAGGCTCATCCCATGGGAGTGCAGGATGGACAGGGCTCTGGAGTGGAGTGGCCCTCCAGACCACTCTGGTGGCAGGTGGCTGTGCAGTACGGTGACAAATGGAAGAATGGTTTCTGCTTGGGCCCCACTGCTCAATCAAAACCTGGTGCCACCACTTTCCAGCTGTGTGTATTTGGGCAAATCATCTAAATTCCTGTGCCTCAGTTTTTTAACTGAAAATGGGGATAATAACAGTTCCTGTCCCAAAGGCTGTTGTGAGGATAGAATGCGTTAAAACACATGAATCATTTAAACACGTCCAGCCCAGAGAAAGTACTGGATAAATGCTGGCTGCAGCCACTGTTGTTACAACCACTTCCCGAGACCTTGGCCTCTCTCTGGCCCCCTGACCGGGACACATTACTAAGCATCCAGCGAAACACGTACACACGGCGGGGTTTGCAGAATCTTAACGATGCAGACTGGGGGCAGCGCCGAACCTGCGGCATCTGCAGGATGGGATCGCTTCCTTGTTTGCCTTCATCTAACTCCTGGAATTTTCCCAGCGGCCCTTTCAATCATGCAAGCGCAGCTGATCTGAAACCTACCCGAGGCCCGAAGGCTGGTCTATGAAGCGCTGGCCCAACGCGGCTTTGCTGCCTGCCTGAGATGCACATCGACCTGCTTGCTGTGGGCCCCGTGCCCGCCACAGAGCCACCACGAGGCTTTGATGACGCCCAACCACACGGCAGACAAGACACCGCTGCATGCACCGGCTCAGGAGCACCGGGGACCTGCCTCCTCTCTTGGGACTTACCAGTTTGACAGACAAAATGAAAGCATGGGCGTTTTGTCTGGAGCAGACACAGCTGGGGCTGGCTGGGCCGTGGGTTCCCCGAGAGGACATCAGATGCATCAGAAGGTGAAACCCCACATCTCCCACTGACAACACCTGGTGGCAACGCCCGGAGTTGGGTCTGACATAACCACCAGGGCTGCAACTCCTGGTTCGTATCTTCTTGGAGGATCCAAAGCCTTTTCTGCAGCTGTGGGGCCTCTGAGATGGAGCAGAAGGAACTTGGGGCTGTACTCAGGAGGCCAGGGCTTTAGACTCCTCCTCAAAGAATTATTTGCAAGCCACATAATCTCCTTGAGACCCATACTGTGATTGGCACATAGTGTGCGTGCAGTTTAGGTTTATCAACAGAGTGAATTTAAAAATTCAGACCTTTTACTTAATCTTTTAAAAGTCTGAGCTCACTAGAAGATTTGCTGTGTGGCTTCTTGCTGTCTGTCCTTCCTTCTTTCTTTCCTCCTTCTCCTCTCTCTCTCCCTCTCTCAACTACTTTCTGCTTTCTCCTCTCACTGGAATTATTTGCTCTTGAGCAGCCATAATTCCGGCAGAAATAATGGCTTAGTGTCAGTATTCTTGCACTTAAACCTCAGTGTTCTTATCTGTGAAATGGGGCTAATTCTGCCCATTTGCTTCCCTCGTGGCATTATTACGAGGAGCAAAGATAAGAGAATATAGGTAAAAGTGCTTCGTATTGCACCATTATGTCTTTTTTTTTGTTTAATGTCCTAAGCAGATTCTAAGCTCTTTAAATGGAGGAACCAGGTCTCAAGCCTCATTCCTTCCCCTTGTCCTCTTGGTTCCGTGCTATGACCCCTCTCCTCTTGGTATCCCATGCCCATGTGCCCAATTGAAGAACCTTGCTCGGCTGGTCACCCTCCCACGACCTCTCGGGCTCTGCACCTCCTGTCTGTCCTCCTGGTTCCTTCTGGAGAAAGCCCTTGGACTGTGCGAGGGAAGTATCTGATCACTGAGCTCAGACCAAAGTGATCTATGCACAAATGGCCAACCACTGTCCACAATGTCACTCCTTTCACGGACTGGCAAAGGCAGCTGGTTGTCATCTATATTCACTGTCCTCTTCCTTACGAGATAGCGGCCACTAGTAGCGACCCATGTCTCATCTCCCTCCTTTCTGACATGCAGCTTCCCCTGCATCTAGGGGGGCACATGTGACAGGTTCTGGCCAATAACGCAGGCCATTCTACACTTCCATACAAAGAAACCCTGCACACTCCTCCCACCGTCTGTTCTCCCATCCACAGGGCAGAAGCAGGGGCCCCGAAGACGACGGGGTCACATGCGAGAAGGAACCGGCTCCCCCAGGCCTTCCTAAGGGAGGCAAGAGAACAGTGCAGCCAGGAGCCCAAATGAGAACTGTGCAAGTGACGCAGAAACCCCGCTTAGTGCTACAGGTTGAACTGTGTCCCTCAAAAGACGGTGAAGTTCTAACCCCCAGAACCTGTGAATGTGACCTTATTTGGAAATAGGTCTACACTAATAGCACTACAACCAACTCAGCCACACTTAATCATTCTTTACCCAAGTTAAAATCATGGTTTAAATCAACATTCTGAAAGAACTTGAACTATATTGACAACTAAAAATGGAAACAGGCAAGGTCAGAATGACATATCCCCAGAGTTTGAATTAGGCTACAGAAAAACCAGAGCTCAAATACAGCTCTATAAATAGTCTTGTAAAATAAATACAATAAAAAATTCAACGCACCACCCTGTGGCATAAATGCTGTCCAATTTCCAATTAATCAGCACTTTGCTGAGATAAAGTACAACGGTGTCACCTTTAGGTCCACTGTTAAATTTCATTCAGAGAAGAATGGGACATAGACATGCCATGCCAATCTCATCCTGTGTGCACAGTGTTTCTTATTTCTATTCCACTGTGTCCTATCTCTTTGCCTCTGGCAGTCACAGTCACAAAAGTGAAGCTCATATGCGAGCAGTAAATATACTTCAAAAGTTCCTCTTTGGGGCCGGCCCTGTGGCTCACTCAGGAGAGTGCAGCGCTGGTGGCGCTGAGGCCGTGGGTTCGGATCCTATATAGGGATGGCCGGTGCACTCACTGGTTGAGCATGGTGCAGACCACACCGTGCCGAGGGTTGCAATCCCCTTACCGGTTAAAAAAAAAAAAAAAACTTCCTCTTTGTTTATGGAGCTGCACAAAAGACACAGGAGACTGTCCAGTCTGTCAATATTGATTGCATTGATTGGTTAGTGCATCTAGTCAACCCAATAGGTGAAAAGCAGTGGTTGTCCGGTTTCCCAGCAGAGTTGCTACATCTCTGAGCCTTGAGAGCATTAGCACACTGCATCTGCTGGAGCGTGTCTGGTAAGTTCTTACCTGAGCTCTCTTCCAAAGCACTACGTTCACCCCACCCATACATCACCTTCTTTTTATAAATGGATTGAATAAGACACATTCTCAACAATGTTGCACGTAGCTGAGATATAGGTCTACTTCAGTTTTGTTCAAAAGGGAGCCTTGGAAACCAGTGATGACTTTATGCAGCACCAAGGGGACAGGATGACTAAATGTTTCCACGCCCTGAGCCTTCAAGCTCCTTAGAGGAGTGATCACATCCAGGCCTGAAAGTGGCTTGAAAGTCAAAACGCATTCCCCAAAGTAGGCAGTCTATTAACCTTTTGACTCAGGAGGATTAATAATAGCATCACCCAAAGAAGCAAGTGAAAGTATTTAAGTGAATGGCTTTTGTAGAAAGAGTCATGTATCATATTTTTAAAAGCACAGAGATAATTTTGTGTTTTTTATTAGACCATTGACTTTTAGAAAATTATTCAAATTTGAAATAATTATAGGTTGACAGGAAGTTGCACAACTCGTACATAGAGTCGTGAGTCCCCTCCCCCAGGCTCCAGGGGCGGCATCTGATATAACTGTAGTGCGACAGCCAAGCCAGGAAACTGACAGGTGCAGCGCCACCAACGAGACTACGCACCTTCCTCAATTTTTACCAGACTGTCGATTTTTTAAGAAGGGAAAAAACCTCACAAAATATCAGAAAATCATCCATGAACTCTTAAGTGTTAACAAACATTCAACATGAATAATGGACATTTTCTTAAGGAAAAAAGATGTCACAGTTAAGGGTCTGTGAAATATTTGTATTTTTTAAGTGAAAAACACAGTTAACGAGGTCTAAGCACGAGCATTTTTAAAAGAGCACGCTTGTACTGGGGCATGTCTGTTTGACCCTGTGGATGCCATGTCTTGGAGTAGAAGTCCTCGCCTAGCACTGCAGCTGGGCCTCCTGGAGGGCTCTGCACAGCCCATGCCCATCTGGGTGGGCAGCATGGGGGTGGAGGTGGGGGGGCGTGCTGAAACTCAGGCATTCAACTCTCCAAATCCCTCAGGGGACACCATCCCATCCTACATACAGCCCAGATCCCCAAACCTCGCAGGCCCCTACAACTCGTCTCCAGGTGAGATGAGGCATGGCAGCAGGTGCCCTTCTCACCCAGGACACCAGCCCCTGCTCCGGGGAGGATGACAGGAGGGTTGTGACAGCTCCTTCTCAATGTTTGCTCTTCTGATGCCCACAGGAGGGTTCTGAGTGGTTTGGGTAACTGTTCTGACATCCGCTTTTTGGCTTTTTTTGCATTTAAACAAGTAAAAAGCCCATTTATTTTATATTTATTCCTGATTTTATTATCATCGATGCTTTAATTTTGAATTTCTAATAATCAGTTAATAAGTTGGCAGAATATTATTATTCTTTGGGATGATTTTCTAAATGTTGTCTCTTTAAACAACTCTATTTTACTCACGGTTGAATGCTTTAGCCACTTCTTAGCAGTGTCTAAATACGTTTTTTGGAGATCTCCTATCCAGCTCTTTCCCCCTCACGAGCTCTCCTTGGTGCTTGAAATCCTACCACTGGGAGAGGAATCAGAGTCATTCGTGCTTGCTGTTCACTGTAGACGCTGTCACTCACACTCGGCGTTGGTGTCCAATGAACACCAAGTGTGAATGACTCTCTGATTCCTCTCAAAGTCACTGCTGTCACCAGACCTTAAGAGAATTACAAAAATTGGCCCCAAGACCTGACTTCCTGCCAGGGAAGGGGTACCGGTGGGGGAAGGAGCCGGAAGGATGGGGGAAGAAAGGAACAGGGCTGCTGCGGATAAGGTGCAGGCAGTCCTGGACAGGAGCACCCACGGGCGGTCCTCTCTACTTCTCAGCTTTACTGAGAGTCTGCCTCCAACTGCAAACATCAGTTCAAATCCTTGCTGTAGACATACGCGTGGCAACCTGCGTGCCTTCAGGCAAAAATGTGCTACGAATTCCTCAAAAGATTCTGGAAAGTCTCCTCCCTTGGCAAAGACCCTCTCCTTGACCGAACTTGAGTCAAGCTCTTCTGAGTCCTCTTTTGGAAGAGGCCTTACCTTGGCTGCATCTGGTCTTTGGCTTGTATCATCCAGTTTTAGCAAGATTCCTGCTTAGTAAGTCCACTGAGAAGCCCTCACCCTCGGTAGCTGATCAAGGTACTCGCCCTGCACCTTTGATGTCTGAGTCCTAGGCCCGCCTGAATTCAGCAAGAGTCTTGTTAGGTCAGCTTAGCAAGAATCTCTCTACCCTTAGTAGTTTTCCATCCAGCGACGCCTCACTCTGCTTGTGGCTATAAATCCCCAGTTGTCCTTGTATTCGGAGTTGAGCTCGATCTCTCTCGCCCTCCACGATAGTGTTGATAAGCGTCAGAATATTTTTTTCTTTAACGCACTGTGGCAGCATGGATGCACAGCGCCCCCAAGCCATGAAGATGCCCACGGACCCACAAAAACAGATCAGCCTTGGCTCCTTGTGGGAGGTTCTCAGAGGAGGGAAGGGTCATGTCGGGCTAGGAAAGCCCCTAACAGCTGGCTATTCAAATTCATACAGCCTCAGGCTCCTTTCAGAGTATCTCAGACAATAACCTGGGTAGCCCTGGAGTGACCCCCAGGCTTAGCATCCGGGAGGAGGTGTGGGACCTTCTCGCTGGGTTATTGTGACCTTTACTTTCATCACAGTCAATCAGTATCAGTGATCAGCAGGGTCCGTGCTTAACTGCTAGGACATGACTCATCTCTGTCTCTGAATAAGAAAGTGTGGGCTGGATTATCTCACAAGGCATTTTTGCTTTCTTTCTCCTGAGTCTCAGGAAGGTTTAAGAAAAAAGAGCACTTACTTGTCTTATCTGTCGTGTTGTGCACTGTCACCGTAGGAACTCCAGGACCTGTAGTGGGTAGAGAATCCAGAAAAGAAACAAAAATGAGGCCATTGGTTTAGTTGAGAGCAAAAAAGAAGACAGATTTGTGGAATCTGGAGAACCTGACTTCACGGACGCCCAGTGAAGGGATGGAGAGGCCAGGCTTTAACCGTGGGTTGTTAAAGGCAGGCTCTCTAACTTTGCACCCGTGCTAATTACAACGAGCTCAATTCAAGTACACACTTCTAGATTACTGTGATGACATAAAATGTCATTTTAGAAAACATTACATTTGTTTATATCCTCATAACCTCATTTTTACTGTCCAGACACAAATCCCATGCTAATTACAAAATCATGGCTTCACAGAGTCCTAACAAATTACTCAAGCCTCAGTGCCTTGTTAGCTTTTTAAAAGATGTCCATGCTGGCTCCTCCAGGAAGGCAGTCTCTCTGTTCACTGATCTCTCATAACACTTTGTAAAACTTACTAGTGTAGCAGACACACTCTGAAAATGCTACACTGTGCTTCACTTTTGCCTTGGATCACTTTAGCTTGCAGCTTCCCAGCGCCACGGCTGTCATGGTCCGACAAATGAGAAGGAAGGTGCAACTCAGGACAAAGTGGCCCCTCACCAGCTTTCTCTGCAGACTGACGTCTGTATTCTCTTTAGCAAAAGGAGAGTCCAGAAAGAAGAAAAAAAGGGCTTTCTGAATTTTTAAAATATCTTTTTGGAAACATATGAAGAGGCAGGCCTGGGGACCTTTTTGACCTCACCTCTGTGCTCTCCTCTGCACACCTTCTGTTCCAGCCAGCTGGTCTTCCTGCAGGGCCTGAGCTGTGCCAGGCATGTTCCTTCTGGGCCCGTCGTTCTTTCTGTTGAAATGCTCAGCCCCTAGAAATTGCCATGGCTTGTCCTTCTCTTCATCTAGTCTCTGCTCAAACGCCTTCTTCAACCACCTATTCTAAAGAAGCATCCTCTGCAGCCGCACGGTCAGCCTCAGTCCCCTCACCCAGCTCCCGTCTCTTCATAGAGATCACCACCACGCACTACAGTGTCAGGACCGTAGAACACGTAATTATCAGTATCTTTGCTTATCACCCTTCTTCTCAGCTGCTGTAGGATGTAAGCTCCACGGTGGCCAAGACTTGTCTCACTTACTGTGGTTATTGTCAGCATCTAGAACGGTGTTTTGAATAGAGCAGGTATTAGATCACATATTTGTGGGGTGAGTGCTGAATGGGTGATCGTAGAACACGCAGGAGAGGCTCTGTGCATGCAGGAGAGACGGGGGAGGCTGCCACTTCGGGCTTGGGTGGACTGTGGGAGGATGAAGGACAGCAAGGATGTGGGAGGCAGTTGAGCCGGGGGGGACAAATCTGCTGGGGATCACCAGCCAGGGCTGCTTCTGCTCTGCTTCAGGTTGGGATACTGGGATGCCATGAACTTGCAGGATGTGGCCACATCAAAGCAGGAGGACACATCAAAGCTGGAGGACACACAATATTTGGGCAGAGGGGTGGCTGGAGTTTAGCATCCCCAGGGTCATCGTCAGACTTTTCTCACGCCTGTGAGGGGTCGTATGATAAGTGCCTGAGTTGAGATACAGGGAATCTGCTATGGATCCCACCATGCTGAGCACTTAAAGGCCCTTCTGCAGAGGTTGTAGAGTGAACATCTCAGTCCTGGGTCCAAAGAAGATGAGGCAGAAAAGCAAAGGGGTCTTCGACATTGAGAGATGAGGTGGGGTAGGTTCAGTCAGGGCATACCCCCAGGTCCTGGATAAGCCAAGAGACACAGACTGTGGGTCATACCAGCTGCAGACATCACAGCAGATGCCTATGCATTTCCCAGGGACTGGACCCAGACACTATCCAGTGCACATCCAAAGTCCAAGAGATCCAGGGGCACTTTTCTCCACACTGTGCCCCTTCCCCCATTCATTCACCCATAGATAGGTTGCCAGATATGATGCAGGATGGCTGGTTACATGTGAATATTGTTTAGATAAACAATGAATATTTTCTTAGTATAAATATTCCATTGTGGTATTTGGGACACACCACTAAAAAGGTATTTGTTGTTTTCCTGAAATTCATATGTAACTGGGCATGCTGTATTTCTATTTGCTAAATCTGACACCCGCTACGCAGGGAGGGACCAGTGATCTGAGAGTCTACATGTTTAGATTAGACCTGAAGAGACAGCACTTACCAAAAGAGATTTAAACATTGACTGCAGATTTAAATTATTGAATTAAGCTAAGTTTCCTGACTCTAAGTTCCATTCCCCTCCCCTGGGAGCCCATGTGGAAGAACAGATCAGTTATTGAGAAACAACGAACCTATCTATTTTCTCTGCACATTTCAGGGTGAGTCAATTTGGAAACAGAGCATTCCCTACATTCTTATTAATAATGTAAACAAGTATTACTTATTTAATGCCTACTATGTAAAAGGCACTCTGTAGATGTTTCATATGAATAATTTCTAATCTATTGCTCACAGCAGTTCTGCAAAGTAGGTGTTTCTATCCATATCTTACAGAGGCGGAAACACAGGTTTAGAGAGCTTTAAGTCTTTTGTCTTGTCCATGCAATAAAAAACCTGCTGAGCCTGGATTAGTTTCTTCTCATCTTTTAATTCATGAACTCAATACATGTTTCTAAAAATTATTCAGACATTAAAGAAAGGAATAAAGTGACAAGTAAAAGGCCCATTTTATCCCCACTTCCCGAATATAAACTAAATGTTTCTAAAATGCCCTAAAATGTTTGTCTGCATATATGTGGTTGTATTTACACATAAGCACATATCTTAAATATGCTGACAAAAATAACACAAAACTACTTACATGTACCTCTGCCAGCTTTATCAGATCCTAATACTACACCATATTTGCCCTGTCATTTTTTTAAAAAAGAAATAAAACATAAAGGTCACCTGTGTACCCTGCTCTAATCTCAGTCTCCTCCCTTCCCAGAAATAACCATCATTTTGAAGTTAGAATTTATCAGTACCTTTCATATTTGAAAGATATTTTTGTCACATGGTTGTGTATTTCTAATAACATATGAGTATTTATTTCATTTTCTTGCCTATTTGCTCTGGCTAGGACTTCCAATGCTATGTTAAATAGAATTGATGAGAGTGGGCATCCTTGTCTTGTTCCTAATCTCTTGGGAAAAGCTTTTATGTTTTTACCATTAAGCATGATGCTAGCTGTGGGTCTGTCATACATGACTTTACTGTGTTGAGGTACATTCCTTCTGTACCTAATTTATTGAGATTTTTTATCATGAGAGGATGTTGAATTTTGTTAAATGCTTTTTCTGCATCTATTGAGATGACCATATGGTTTTTCTCCTTCATTCTGTTGATGTGGTATATCACATTTATTGGATTGCATATGTTGAACCATCCTTGCATTCCTGGGATGAATCCCCCTTGATCATGGTGAATGATCCTTTTATTGTGCTCTAGTTCTAGCTAGAGCAATTAGGCAGGAGAAAAGAATAAAGGCATCCAAACTGGAAAAGAAGTTAAACTGTCTCTCAGACAACATGATCTTATGTATAGAAAATCCTAAAGATCACCAAAAAACCTGTTAGAACTAATACATTTAGTAAAGTTGCAGGATACAAAGTCAGCACACCCAAATCAGTATTGTTTCTATGCACTGACAACAAATTATCCAAAATAATCAAGAAAACAAACCCATTCACAATAGCTACAAAAAAAGAAAAGAAAAAGAAAAAGAAAAAAACCTTAAGAATAAATTTAACCAACAATGTGAAAGACTTGTACACTGAAAACAATAAAATGTTGATGAAAGACATTGAAGACACAAATAAATGGAAAGATATACTGTGTTCATGGACTGGAAGAATTAATATTGTTAAATTGTTCAAACTACCCAAAGATTCTTTGCAATCTATCTACAGATTCAATGCAATCCCTATCAAAATTCCAATGACATCTTTCACAGAAGTAAAAAAAAAAAGTCCTAAAATTTGTATGGAACCACAAAAGACCTTGAACAGCCAAGGGAATCTTGAGGAAAAAGGATAAACTAATGATATCATGTTACCTGACTTCAAAATATACCAAAAAGCTATAGGAATCAAAACAGCATGGTATTGGCATAAAAACAGACACAGAACAATGGAACAGAATAGAGAGCTCAGAAATAAATCCGTGCATTGATGATCAGTTAATTTTTGATGAAAATGCCAAGAACACCCAATGGGGAAAGGACAATCTCGTCAATATATTGTACTGGGACAACTACATCCTCTCATGCAAAAGAATACAATTAGACCCTTATCTTACACCAGATACAAAAATAAACTTGAAATGAATTAAAGATTTAAATATAAGGCCTGAAATTGTAAAACCACTAGAAGAAAACATAGAAAATATTGGTCTAGGCAAGGATTTTTTTGGATATGAACTCCAAAGCACAGGGAACAAAAGCAAAAAGAAACAAATGGGTTACATCAAACTACCAAGGTTCTGCACATCCAAGAAAACAATCAAGAGTGAAGAAACAACCTACAGAGTGGGAGAAAATATTTGCAAGCAATTTATTTGATAAGGAGTTAACATCTGAAAAATATAACGAATACAGCTCAAGAGTAAGAAAACAACCCAATTACAAAATGAGCAAAGGAAAGGATTTCTTGAAAGAAGACATACAAATGGCCAACAGGTATATGAAAAATTCTCAACATCATTAATCATCAGGGAAATGCAAATTAAGACCACAGTGAGATATAACCTCACACCTGTTAGAATGGCTATTATTGAAAAGACAAAAGATTACTGTTGGAGAGGATGTGGAGAAAAGGGAATCTTTGTACACTGTTGGCGGGAATGTGAATTAGCACAGCCATTATGATAACAGTGTGGAAGTTCCTCAAAAAACTACAAATAGAACTACCATATGATCTAGCAATCCCACTGCTGGATATATGAGGGTACTTTTAAAAGTTCATGGAAACATCTGTATTATCTTTCAATTCTATTTTCCATGAACTTTTTGAACTACCCTTGTATATCAAAGGAAATGAGATCAGCATGTTGAACAGATATCTGCACTCCCATGTTCATTGCAGCATTATTCATCATAGCCAAGATATGGTATCAACCTATGTGTGCATTGATGGATGTATGGATAAAGAAAATGTGGTATATATATATGCAATGGAATACTATTCAGCATTGAAAAAGAAGAAAATCGTGTCATTTGCAAAAGCAAGGATGAACCTAGAGGACATTATGTTAAGTGAAGTAAGCCAGGCACAGAAAGTCAAATACCACCTGATCTCACTTATACGTGGAATCTAAAAAAGTTGAACTCATAGAAATACCAGGGGCTGGGGGAGAGGAGAGGGTTGAGATGTTGGTCAAATGATACAAAATTTCAGCTAGACAGGAGAAATAAATTTAAGAGATCTATTGTACATCATGGTGACTATAATTAATAACAATGTATTGTATTTTAAAAATTTGCTAAAAAAATGCCACCTGTAGTATAACATATCTCAATGTAGTATACTTTTTACAGTCTTAATATCTACTCTGACAGTTGCCAGAGGATAAGGCCAGAAGTGTGGGAACAGCAACTCTAGAAGACAATTCAGCAATATCTAGGAATTGCCTTGTGTTCTAATGGTTCCACTTCTAGGAATCCGTCTCAGAGGAATCCCTGCACATATGCACAAAGAGGCATGCAGTTGATTGTTCATACCAGCAACCCTGGGCAAGTAACAAATTGGAAATTAACCAGCAATCTATTCGCAGGAGAGTGGATGAATAAAATGCAGTATATGCACATGGTGGAATGCTATAGAACATGGATTAGTAGATCTGTACCTATCAACATGGACAAAAGAAAAAAATATAAGGTTGAGTAAAAACATCAAGTTGCAGTATGGTAAATACTGTAATACATAATTATAATGTTACAAAGCTGTGAAAGTTCCTTTTTTAGAGATGCATAGTATTCCGTTATATGTATGTATCATAATTTCCTCAGTCTATTCTCTACTAATGGATATTTAGGCTGTTCCTGTTTTTTTGTTGCAGAAAACTCTTATACATATCTTTGCACACAGGTTGTATCTGTCAGTTAAGCAAGTTAGTAGCATTGCAATATTGGGTTTAAAAGGTTTTGTAGCTAGCTTTCACTAAATAAGTGTGTGGTTTAAAACACAAATCCCCAGATCCCAGTGCTTGAAAACAACTTCTTGTTTTCTTCTTGTTAGTGTTGCATCCTGGTAAACAGGTGCATGCAGCCCCGATGCAGTCCCTGGGCGCTCCTCCAGGAAATGTCTTCATTCCAGGATCCCGGCTGGAAGAGCAGCCCTCATCTGGAATACACCAAACTCATGACAACAGGAAATGAGCAAGGGGGCTGAGTCAGACCCCAACGGAGCAGGGCCGAGTTCTAATCTCCCAAGGACACGCAGGAAGTTACGCAGCCATGGGGATGGTGACGATCTTACAGGCAGGGAGTGGGACATTGGGAACAATAACATAGTCTTCCACATAAGCTGGAAACATTTCACATTTTGGTAAATACTGACTAATAGTGTTTGGAGGGCTAGGTTATAACTTAAAAAAAATTTTAACCTCTCTAGTGGAAAATATTTTTAAAAATTTTAAAACTTTTGAGCAAAGCTGGACAGCTCGTGTTTATGGGACATTTGCATTTCTGGTGTACGTTCTTGACAAAAACCAGCCTTTCTCTTTGCCCTGTTTTAATTGCATTGTTGCTTGTTCCTATGTTATTCAGGAAATTACTGTACTGCTGCAGATATTTCTCCTGTGTTTTTTCTAATTTGTCACTCAAAAAAGTGTCCTTAAGTACCAATAATAGAAATTATCATGCTGAATTGCAATTTTAAAAACATAACTGCTCTGACCAAGTAGCTATACCACCCCAGACAGACAGAAAGGCGGACACACACTGAAATCCTTGGGCCGTGAATCTGTGTCTCATCCCCACTACCTGTCCTGTATCTGGAAGTCAGCACTGTGTACAAAATGTTTGCCGAATGGATTAACGGTTAATGAACGGATGACCTTCTAAGAATATAGTTGGCTATGACATATATTTACCTATGGCAAATATAGGTAGGCTAAGGAGAGGTCTCTTACGACCATTCTGTGTCCTGTTTTTATAATTCAGGTTACTGTCTCTGTAGATACTTAGGGAAGCTCCTGCCGTTCTCACTAAGTGTGGAGGGTAGCTGTCTCCATTTACGGAATCTGAATTATGTTCTTTACTTGAGAGCCACATCACAACCAGGCTATCTTCACTGCTATTTTAATACAGAATACTTCCTTATATTAATCAAATACAAACACCACAAATAGAACTACATTTACAGAGTATACAAAACAAAAGCGAAAAACAGTCCCATGTATAATTTTATATCTATTGATTATAACCTAATCCCATCCAATCCATCCATATTCCTGCCCTGAGATCAGTTCCTCCAGGATTGGGCAGGAGCCCCTGGCTGGGTCTGTGGCTGGTGGGAGTCCCAGGCTCCCGGCTTTACACCTTAGGTTGTCATCACGTCTCCTGTTCTGGCACGGGTGGTTTATGCCCACTGTTCTGTTGTATGAATTATAAAAAAAAAAAAAAAAAAAAAAATCCTGAAAATTGGCAGGTAATTTAGGAAAACACCTAAATCAAAATGAGTTTCTCCTAAGAAATAAAAGCAGAAGAATCCTAATTTGGACTCAGATATTTGTAGTTTGTGATACTTTGACCAGACCCGTGTTAGTGTTTACCTAAGATTTCTTTAAGAAAAGAAGGGATATGCTAAACACTTTAACAGCATACACAAGGTTTTGGGGGGCTTGTAACATACAAAGGGAGCTCTTCTTCCAACATTTACAATACTTTTCCTAATGAGTCTTATGAGAGGCTTTCCCACTGAAGTTTTAAATTTGTCGTTACTTTTTTCCCTCTTCTTCCAAATGCTCTTATGCAAGTCTAGTTGATAACTAACTTATTCAATGATTTGTACCATGGAAAGCATTTTCCATTTTGTCTCTGCTGCCTGTAAGACAACTAATCTCTATTGCCTGTGTCAGATTATTGCTGCTAAATCTCAGGACTTCACTTAACTGCTATTCTTCTGACAACTCATATTCCTAGTTTCTTTTTACTTTGCATGTAATTCAATTCAAGTAATATGTACTGGGATTCTACCATGTGCAAGCCACAGGCTAGGTCCAGGGGAAATAGATAGAAATAAACAAGGTATTTGCCATTAGGGAGTTCAGTTTCCAGTAGGGAAGACAGACATGTCCCCCAATATGCTTTGATGCCATGTGGTCAGCATAATCACCAGAAGTCCATGGTCCAGAGGTCCATGCCTCAACTCCCATGAGTACGGAGGGGGTCAGGAGACCTGGTTCTGGTTGCAGCTCTGCTACCAGCTACTTTGTGGTTCCAGGTAAGCAACTTTCCTTCTCTGGGTCTCAACTGCAGAATGTAGGGTTGCTGAGGTCTACTTTTAGTAACAGCAACAGCAGCTTCACAAAAAACAACAGCAGCCAATATTTTTCCTGTTATATACCAGGCACTGGTTGCCTTAGAGCCATTCTCTCAACCTCATCACAACTGCGCAGTCAGTGTACCCTGTTCTAGGGGTCAGAGCTCTGGGATCAGAATCTCCCTTTGAATTGTCAACACTGGCCAGTGGTCATGGGAAAGTACGACAGGAGCTGGCTGTGCACCTGCCCTGAGAAGGAGGTGCTGTCTCAGCCTGCGGTGGAAGGCAAGGAGGAAACGAGGATGAGAAGGCAGATTGCTTCTTGTTCTTTCTTATGTTTTCATCTAGTCTTAGAACATAGGATGTGCTTCCAAATAAAAGCACATAATCATATTTGTAAATTTCACTTTCAATTAGGTTAAATATTAAATATCTGAGTCCATGTGTATATGCCTAGTGTCATACTCTTATGGCTAGGCTCCTAAATTCATATTAGCAAGCATACATGAACACATAAACGTAGTCATAAACTTGTGCCTTATGATTCTCTTTGCCCCATCCTAGTATTTCTTAAGTCTTTGATAAATAATCCTGTCTCATGGCTGGGACACCCTTGGATAGCACAATAAGAGCACTAATGTTCTCATGTAAATGTAGAACTGTGTGTCCCCTGACAGCAGAAAACTCATTATATTTGCTCAGCCTTTGCTTAGGAAGAGATAACTACCATAAAAACATTTGGCCTTTTAAAAATGTTAGTTAGTGACAGATACTATTTTGGCTCAATTAAATATCTGACTTCCAAATTTGTATTGTTCTCAAAAGGGAAAATAAACAAATTGAAGCAAGTGGATTTACAACCAACAGAGAAAGTAGTTTTGGTCAATAAAGACCCTGTGGCCAGAGGGGCAAAAATTCAGATCACAAAAAGGAAAAGCTTTGAAATGCACAACTGACTTGTCCACAGCACATGCTTATTTCTGCATCTCTGGATTCCAGCCCTGTTCATTTTAGTCATTGATTTGCACCTGCTTGACTAGATGGAGAAATCTGACAATTACAGAGGAAAATGAAGTAATTACAAAGCACACAACACTGTAAAAGAAAAAAGTCATCAGAATAAATAAAAATATTCCTAGAGACAGCGCTGGTTTTCATGCCTCTCGTCTATATCCTCAGAGGATGCTTAGGTGACAGATCATTTCCAAGCAGCGGCTAACCTCACAGGACATAAACAATGGCAGCTCAGGCACCGCCTACCTCGTAAGCGCTGTGAAAGGTTTCAAAGAGCAGCTGCGAGCGGGCCGGCAGCCCAGGGCTCTGGCCCGGAGAGATAATTGGCCACAGCCCCGCTGAGTACAGACTCCAGATCTCTTTATTTGCCAGTGCATGAATTATGTATGTCTGATACATAAAGCTCATACATCGAGGTGACATTATCATACGAATAAACAGGGAGCTCACGAGCTACCAGAACTGCTGCAGATAATTAAAATATTTGTTCCAAAGACAGTGTTTCCTAGTCAACACCGGGGACAGGTGTTTTGGCCCTTTGATTTTGAAACCTTGTTATTCCTGACATCCCCGTCCCCCACGTCCCCCAGCATTTAGTTTGGCTTCGATCCAATTTGAGGCGTCCGGGGAACTTGAAAGTGGTCCTATTTCTATGCAGCTGCCCGAGCAGCATCGCTCAGGGGGGCCCTGGAAACGAGAGGGTTGCTGCACACGCTCACGGATGGCATGAAGCGATGCCACGCGGATTTTCTACTGTCGTGTGTGGCCTTTTGCTCCAGAAATTATGAGATATACTTAGGGCTCATAATGGGCATTTTTTGGTAAGAGAATCCTTCCCAATCATTAAAAAAAAGAAAAGAAAAGAAGCAGTCTCTGAGTGCTCTCAAAATTCAGCTGGTACCGTTGGGTAGTTGATTCATAAAAGCTTTCAGTTGTAGGAATTATCTGCATGTGCGATAGCTTCATTTTTGTACCTTTTACACATCAACCTTAGTGATGTTTTTAGATGCTTCACATAATTCACAGAATTCAAAGCATGAAGGAGGGAAGTTGGTTTTATTAGTTTTGTGAGATGAGGCAAACATACAGGAAAAAGTGATGGCACACTGGCCGTTTCATTTGTCCCTGTGCAAGGCCACGCTAGAATCGAGACCAGGGTGTGTGTCCTGAGGGCAGCGAACTCACTCACTTATCTGTCCGGCAGGCGACACCACCTGCTACAGGGAAATGGGGTGGATGAGGTGGGCTGACCCCTAAAGCTCCCAACACTGAGTGGACACTACTTGAGACACAAAATTACCTGCTTTTCTTTTTGGACTCAAGGATAAGGAATAAGCACATCATATCTGTTAAATGGAAGTGGTCCCCTGTTCTGCGCTCTCTCAGCCCCACCTTTGATTCTTCACTAGGTCCTCTCAGCTGCCCCTGCTGAGAGGCCCCCATCTCTGTGGCAATGTCTTTGGTGCAGCCTGCATCTCTCCCACCCAAGGATTTTCACACAGTTCTGACCGCGGTACTCTTCTGATTAGGACCTTCTGTGGTTTCCATTGCGCACAGAAAAAGGTTTCAAACCTTGGCATGAAGTACAAGACTTTCTCAGACCTAATCTTCCATTGCTCTCCAGCATACACCTCGAGTGCCAGCCCCTGGCTCCTCATTCTTCTGTCGGGTGACTGTGCTGTTTTATACCTCGAATCTGCTCTTTCCTCCCAGGCTTCCTACTAAACCTCTACATCGTCTTCAAGATTTCGTGTAAACATCTCCTCTGCCATGCTTCTCTGACTATTCCCTCCTCTGTTGCCACAATATAGTAATGACAGCAGTAATAGTTACCAGTCGTAGCATGCTTATAACGTGCCATGCATTGTTCTAAGTGTTTTGCATATATTCACTGATTTATTCTTTAAAATAGCTCTATGAAATAGGTACTATATCCCCATGTCACAGATGAATACACTGAGGCATGTGGTAATGCCAGAATTGAAACCCAGGCAGTCTGGCCAGACTCCATCCTGCACCCACCGGGTCCCACCACCTCTCCATTTGGCCACTCCTGCATGTATATTTCTTTACCATAAAGTAGCAGTACACGTTAGTGTTCGATCTTAGCTGCACCATGTGCTAGCTCAGTAGACTTGGGCAAGTTACTTCGATTGACTTCTTTCTTTTGTGGAATGAGAATCATACTACCAGTCATCTCAAAGAGTGTTCTGAGCACTAATGCTAGCACATAAAATGCTTAGAATATGCCACGCCCCTCGTAAACTCTCAGTAAGTGTGCCAATTGTTGGTGTTATTATTTCTACTCACTGCTATTATCACCGTGATTTCATCAAGGAGCTATGAACATCCATCCACCCGCCCTTTGCTGCCTGGGGCTCCTGGGCGTGTGCATGGTCACAGTGGCGAGCTGGCTGAGTGGGGAAAGTTAGGGGAAGGCCCCTTGAAAAGAGCGACTAGAAGCCCCCGCAGCAGGGGGATTTATTTACAGAAATCCTGTCCACGATAACTGGACCTCTCCCTTAGCACTTGTTCTCAGTCCACGGGCCGCCAGTGTCCCAGCACCCTTGACCCTCCACCCCGTCATCCCCCAGGGACCTGGCTGAAGGGGCATGCATTGCCATCTTCAGAACCTGCTCTACATTTAGTGAGATGTTTGAGATCCACACAACCAACCTAGGTCGGTGACTTACAAGGACAAATGCACACTTGAAGCCTCCAGTTATTCAATCTTGCTTGTCTTTTGGGTCCTGTGCCAGCGGCTCCTCTTCCAAGCCTGCCTGGCTTCTCTGGTGGCAGTGACGGCCACGGTCTACTCCCGATGGCATTAAGCTGCATCTGTCCATGTGCTGCCTGTCTGTCTCATCTCTACATCTCGACTATTAGGCATTTGAGGCAGGGACACTGTGGGCATCGTGCATAGAAGCTCCCCCAAATATCTACTACAATAAGCCAAACCCACTTTCTGTGCTGTCACATGCAGCCTTTTGCTACAACTGGCCTTTATTTCCTTCAAGTAGACTCTTCTAATTACTTAACCTTTTGTCCCCCACATTTCTTTAATCTGCAGAATGAGGCGATAGAGCTGGATCAGAGATCTTCCACAGAGTCATGGGAGTCTCTAGAGAAGCTTCTGTTTCCATGTTGGGCTTCCTAGTAACCTTCCTTTTGAAGAAGGGACTCTGTGGCTTAAAACATGTTTGAAAATGTTTGGATTAGAGGATCTTGCAACTTCTTTCTGTCCTTACACCCCGTGAATCTAAAACATGCCCAGCAGCCTCCAGCCAGAAGTAAGCCCTTGGCTCTCTGAATTATTTAATAACTGTTTTACTGCGCTCATTATACTGTCTGCCTTCTCCCTGCACTATTGTCCTCACGAACATCTATCGTCTCAGTCACCTAAACCTCAGAGCCCTTGAGGACCATCTTCATGTGCCCACTGGGCTCCCAGAGTCTCCTGCAGATGCAGAACCCTGACTAAACATTTTAAAAAATAAATGAACAAATTCAAAAATTGTAAGATCTCTTGCAGGAATGTGAGTCTAAGTGTTTTTTTTTCCCCTTCTTTTTCTTTTTTTGCTTTGGAGTGGAAATTGTACAAAAAGAAGTGGGAAAAGAAGAAACCAACACAGCTGTTGGGTCTTGGGTAATAATTGTTCTAGAAACCCTCACCAGTCCTGGAGAGGGACGAAAAATGAGCGATAATACTTTTACAGATACAGAGTAAATGGTGCGTGTGTGTGCACACGTGTGTGTGTGGAGCTGTGTGTGTACGCATGTGCACGTGTGTGTGCTAGTATGTGCACATGTTGTTCACGGACGTGCCCACACCAGCCCGGGGCTCGTTACTAAAATTCATCCTTTACATGTTTTTTTATTATGAAAATAATATAGCTCTTCCTCCCAATTTACTCCTCATTTTTTGTCATGTCAGTGAGCAATTAAGAATAATTTAAACAAAGCTAATGATGTATAACACCACAACGAAATATTTTATAACACACACGTGAGTGCTCTGTGGAGAGGAAGCAAAAATGCAATTTGAACAGCCACACGAGTGACAATTTTAATTAACTTTCTTCTGCTTTAATAACCATGTTGTTAAAGTGTGACAGAACAGATGTTCTCTTAAACACCAGCCCCCTAGCCGCGTACCATTTTTATCTGAAGTCTCAGCTCCCCAAGTGGGTTGGGGATGGCTGAGATGGAGCAGCAGGCTTCAGAAGGAAGTTCTTCCAGAAGAGAGAGAAGAAACAAGTCAGCCACATGCCATTTCCCTTGGCGGGGCGCCTGTCCACGTGAGGGGCACATCTGAGCAGTGAAGCCGCCAGGCCAGAGACGCTCTGAACGGCAGGAGACGGCAGAAACGGAGCTCGCAGTGATTAAATAGAAGTGCGACCCAGGGATGAGGCCCCAGGCCGGCTTTGGTGCATCAGAAGTGAATCGAAGGTTTCAGAGCCTCATGATGAGCATTGCTGAAGGTCACAGGGTGCCTGAGGTGCTCATTTCACTGCCACGGCTGGGACGCAAACAACTCTAAAATTACAGGAACAGTTTCTATCTCAGCTGCAGCTTTCCTACACAAGACAGTGCTTAAGAGGCATATTGGATGAGGTGTTGTATTTGCTATTTTTCACTGATTTTAAGACACTATCAACTGTAAGATAAAACATTAATTCAATAAGATTTTAAAGAGTTCGTGAGAGCTGTTCGAATTTCAGAAAAATTTACTACAAAAATTATGTCTTAAAAGCAGGAAAATGGGATTTTGTGCACTCCCTCTAAAGTAGCCTTTCTCAAATTCCATCTGCATCAGAATTGCTGGGAGGGCTTGAAAAACCCATTCTGTGGATTTGTGATGGGGCCTCAGAATGTGTGTGTGACAAGATCTAGGCACCACGCTTTGGGATCCACCGCTCTCAGGTAATTATTTTAGCAAGTTCCTTTTCAGTGGCCTTAAGTCAGCGTGGAAGTTTAGGTGGTTGAGGAAAGGTTTGGAGGAGTCTGTACTTGGCGACTCGATCTTTTCCTGAGGGCTATCCTAACAAAGTCCCACAGACTGGGTGGCCAGAAGTCCTCAATCAAGGTGTGGGCAGAGCCATCCTCTCTCTGAAACCTGCAGGGGAGGATCCTTCCTGCCCCTTCCAGCTCCTGGTGCTGCCATCAATCCGTGGCTTATAGACCCTCCCCCCATCTCTGCCTCTGCTGTCCCCTGGTGTCTTCTGCTCCATGTGACCGGGTCTCTTCTCTTCTCATAAGGACACCCTCACTCTACTCCAGTGTGACTTCATCTTAATTACATCTGCAACAATCCTATTTCCAATAAGGTCACATTCTGAAGTACTGGGGGTTAGGATTTCAACATATTTTTGGGGGATACACAACTCAACCCACAACAGGGGCCTAGAGGCAGGTCTTATGTTGTTGTCAGAAGAACCACACATTACATACTGGCCCTACCTGTATGTCATTCCCATTTTCTCCTTCCCAAAGAAACTTTCCTTTATATATCTTACACAGGCTAAGTTTCAAGACACCCCAGACCAATGAAAGACAGCATGGAAGCTATCACTGTCAGAACAAAGTTTCCCTGGTGGTTGTGCCCTGTGGCACCACTCCCTGCAGCAACTTGCTCAGACTGTAGACAACTGGTTCTGAATCACACAAAAGAAAAAAGGGGCTCTCCTGATACTGGGCTCACAAATGATCATTTCTGCAATGAGTAAATTAAACTTTACTTCTTAGCCCTGAACATTACGATCCCATAGCAGCAGAATAGACTGGGGTTATTAAGACCATAAGCTTTGGTTTTTAGTCTTTAGCCCTCCCACTTACAACTATGCAAGTCTGGCCTCTGAGCCTTGGTCTCCAAGATGTATAATATGGACAGCAGTGTTGTTCCCAAGGACTAAAAGAAATAGACCGTCTTTGTAGTTCTCGGCCATTGAAAGAGTAGAATAATTGCGAGTGGTTATTAATGGTGTAAGTACTCCTCAGCAGCAGCTGGGACTTCCAGGGAGACAGGTTGATGCCACATTTAAGATCTAGGGGAGGGAGAGTGTCTGCCCACCCAGCAAAGGGTCCCAGGCAAGGCAAAATCCACCACCTACTTATGTCTGTGTTTTGTTTCTATTTTGAAATGGTGCTGATTATCTAACTCACAGTGAGTCCTTTGAGGACAGACGTCCCTGTGGTTCCCTGCATGAAGACACATTACATCCCGTGCTGCTCCAGGATGGCCATGTCCCAGCCCAGGTCTTCAGTATCCAGCTTCCCTACCTGTGAAGGCTGCCATCAACTGTTGCTTGTACCCAGAAAGAAGATAACAATCCTCTGCCTGCATAAATTTCCTTTGTTCAAAAATGTCCTTTGTCCACGAGAAACTTTGGTGATTTTACTCTAATTTTCCCACAGAATGGAAACTCAGTAACAATTATTAACTGATGGCTATATAGATTTATATTGCCAGTCACCAGAAACAAGAGGTGAATTTTCACCCACTATAGGGAATAGGTGAGAATGACCAAAGACCCCCACCTCTGAGATACTGAGTCAGAGTTGGGGTACAAAGATAACAACATCAACAACAGCAACAGTACCACCATCATTATCAACAGCATCAACATTGGCAACAGCAACATCATCATCATCAACAGACCAACATCAACATCCGCCACATCATCATCGTCAACAGCACCAACATCAACATCAGCAACAGCAACAGCAACATCATCAACAACATCAACAATGGCAACAGCAACAACAACAGCAGCATCATCATCAACAGCATCAACATCAACAACAGCATCTCCACCACCACCATTATTAACAACATCAACAACATCACATCCACCACCATCACCAGCAGCTGCAGCCCTATAAACAACAGGTTCTTCTCCAAGTGTTTCATAGATAATAAATAATTTAAACCCTACAAGGCAGGTCTATTACTATCCCAAATTTACAGATGAGGCAGCTAATGCACAAGGTCACTTCCTCCTGTTTCTTCTTTGCCTTCCTGCCCACCTATCTCTCAGTTTTACCAGTTACAAAACACTCCCTTTCTTGTCTACCTGTAGCACTATGGTCTTTCCCAAACAATTTCCTCCCTCCACCTTTTATTGTCCTTCTATCGGCTGCACGTGTTGTCTGCACGACAGTGAGCTCCCAGAGCAGACGGACTCTGTGGCCATCACTCCAGTCAGCTGCTCACATGTCCATCAGAGCCCTTGCTGGGTGAGAGTCAACACCCATTTGCACCTGGTAGAGACTCTGGCAAATGCGAATGCAAGTCCTCTCCCCTTTCCTGGTCTCATAACTTTGTCAATTTTCCTGGGCTGTGTGAGGGTAGGGCCTCTCTGTTTTACTCATCTTTGCACACTCAGCACTCAGACCTGTGTCTGCCAAATAGTGGGTGTCAAAGAAAGACTTCTCAACTTGGAGGGGTTTGCTCTTTGTGATCCTGCTGGGTGGTCTGACATATTCAATCGAATTGGCATGATTTGCACACTGGAGGAAAAACCAGACACTGGGAAGTTACCAGCAACTCCACATACCCCACTGCAGGGCTGAGAAGCACAAATATGCAGAATCACAGCGCCCTCTTGTGTCCAGGGCACCTCCAGGGCTCGATGCACTCAGGCCTGTGGAAGAGATTTCTTAAGAAAATGATGGTCAGCAAAGAGGTCAGTTCTCCCCTGCTCACAGGAGAGAGAGCAAAGGTGTGTTCATGGGCTCCTGGAGTTTGTGGATGTGGGAAAAACGCCAACTCCAGCACTGGCTCTGCTCCTGATTAGCTGTGTGCCTCTGGGCAAGATGTATCAAGTGTCTTAATATGTTCACCTGTGAAACGGGTGGTGGCTTTGCCACTGGGAAGGGAGAGAGGGACTCCGGCACTTCCAGAGCAGCTTCCAGGTTCCAAACACTGAGCCTCTGTGAATATTTGTTAGGTAGAGTCTGTCACTTCCCCGAGGTCTAGCCCGATGCCCTGTGAAAATGCATATCATTGGCTCCAGCAAAGTCTCTGGCATGTAGCTGGAGAATTCCTTGGGTCCCCAACTCCCTGCGTCTGTCTCTGTCACAGCACCTGCTGCATTAAATGACAGTCTTTTAAGTGTCCTTCTCCCCTCAAACATGAGTCCCTCAAAGGCAGGAATTCTACTTGATTCTTCTATTCCTATCATCTAGTTCCTTGCCTGGCATGCAGTAGGTGCCTAATAATGAATGGATGAGTGAGGGAAAGATCATAATCCATTTTAGGAAAAGCAAGCAGCTGGCAAAGGAGCTTTCCCTGAAACAGTAATGACTCTACTGAGAAATAAACCAGGCAGATTTTTGCCTTTTTAATAAAGTAAGTTGCATTTTACTTTGCAGTCTCATAATAAATTATTTCATGTGGGTTTAATTTGTATTAAAGAAGAGACATAGACGCTTTTGTATTTTTGTAAAGAAATGTCAAAATGTCAAGCTAGCAGTTTACTTTATACAGCTATGTTCCCGCTGGTGCCCTCTTTAACTGAGAGGACAGGGCGACAGGAGACTTGCCTGTGGTCTGGTTCTCCCAGTGAGCTGGAATGACCAAGTGAAATCCAGGTCTACATAAGATCTCTTGTCATTAAGAGTAAAACCTGACCAAGACTAATAAAATGCTTCTTCTCAGACTAAATGGGAAAAGGCTAATTGGAATGTGTGAGAAATCTTCCTTCATAAGTTTTATTTTTTTTAAAAATAAGATTTTGTAACTTTTAAGGACTATGAGTTGAAATTGCTACCTGCTGAAATGAGAAAATAAATCATATTAGAAATCAGCACGGAAATCGAATGTGCAGTAGTTTTTTAAGCAGAATTGACATCCTTTCAGCAGCTTCTTTTTTGGTTTTGTTTTTGCAAGAAAGAGATTTTTCTTCCTTATTAAATTTCTACCCACCTCGCCTAAATTCTCAGTAACCCTAAATCATAGGCCCCTGGATTAGTGAGGGTTTATACCACAGTGGCTTGTACGGCCAAGCGGTGATTGAAGAAAACCTTAAAATATCCATGAAGACCATTCCGAGTGCAGGATTCCGGCTCCTGACGGCTGTTTCCCAAGCCCTTGATGGAAGGTGGTCAGGAGCGTCCTCTGTGGCTGATCACGGATCACTCCCTGTGCCGAGGCTTTTCTTTCTGGACGGAGGGTTCCTCGGTCCTTTTTCTAAGGTGCGAGCTGAGGATGGGGGATGGCATTTTCTGAGCGTGAAGGGTAAGAATTACCATTGTCCTAAAACTGAAATAAAGTAACTAGGAGGCCAAGTATGTTCACGACAGGGCCTCCGCCGTAGGGAGCATCGCCTCTCCAGGGAGACTGGTATGCTCAGCAGACGTGGGCATGGAAAAGCACGCCACACGCCCAGGAGAGAGCGGAAGCTACCCGCCCCATGCCTGCATTGTTACATCCCAAATTGCCCTTGAAGCCTGAGACCCTGGTGCTCTGAGAATGGAGCCAAGAGTCACGGCTGTTCCTGAGAGAGTCTTTCCTCACTGGGAGATTGAAAGTCCTTCCCTTGCAGAACTTTTCAAAACGCTTTGCAAGTTGGTGATGGCAATGCCTCAGTAACCCACAGGGATGGAGGGGGAAAGGGAGAGCTTTAAATAGTTAAGATCTGGATTATTTAGGGAAAATAAAACAGATTTGTCAAAGTGGAGTGATAAACAATAAGCTCTTGCTGATTTGCCCATGAATGTTCTAGAATGAATTGTTTCATTTTTTGGGTAGTGGTGGTGAGAGGATTTGTTAGAAAGATAACATTTCAAATTTGGTATTAAAACATGCACCACGGTAGGTCTGGCTGGTTAGCTCACTTGGTTAGAGCATGGTGCTGACAACATCAAGGTCAAGGGCTCAGACCCCCATGCCGGCCAGCCACACACACACACACGCACGCACTCGCACACACACACGCACACACACGCACACACACATGCACACACACACACATGCACACAAAGGACCGTGGTAATGGATGTGTGCATTAATTTGACTGTAATAATCACTACACAATATATACATATATCAAATATGTTGTACACCTTGAACAATGTGATATTTCTATAACCTTTCTTAATAAAGCTATATAAATTTTATCTGTTAGTTAAATATAAAAGGAAATGGCACCTATGCTAAAGTTAAAGAGATGCATAACAGATATAAAGCTCATTTTACACAGAAGGAACTGAGTGGTGGAGTATAAGCTCCAAGAAGTAACAGTTTCATGTTTGAATTAGCCTGGACCTCCAGATGCAAATAGTTCTGTATAAGATCAGTACACAAGGTGATCATTTACAAATTCCAAGGTGTGAGACCATAAAGCTTTGATTCCCTGATTTCTTTTTCTTTAAGAAGGTACCTTGTTGGGGAAGCTTCCCAACCAGATAGTCAGACTATTATAGGGACATGAAATATATGATGGTGATTAATTCCGAGTGCTCTGGAATGAGCAGATTCCTGAGGTTAGTCGAAGACCAAGGAGCATCCTGTCCTTGAGGCTGGGTTTGCCAGTCCTCAGGGTATGGAGAACACTTATGGATACAAGATAGGAAAAAAAGTTAATAATACCGAGTGGGTCCACACACCAAAATCCAATCAAAGCAGCACAACGAGTGTTCAGCAGGACCATGAGATGTTCCGCTGGACAGGCAACGTCAGCTTCCCTGTATCCCTCTCTCCCTCTTCTCTCACCACCAGAAAACAACCCATTTTACAGATGAGGAAGCCGAGGCCCAGAGAGACTGGATTGTCTGGGCTGTGGAGAGTGTCAATGACAAAGTTCTCATAACTGTAACCAGTACTATGAAAAGAAGAACCCAGAGGAAGAAAGCAAAGCTCCAAGTCCATGCTTCATGTGGACACCAGGTTGTTTCCCCCCGTCAGTCACTAATCTGCCTAGGCTGCATCATTACATAGCTCCCTGTCATCTCTAACTGTGGCTTTCTCATTTCCCAATGGCAGAATCCTGCTTAAAATAAAACATAACCCTGAACTCCCATTTAAAAAATACTAAGAGCTATTATTTTATTAGTACAAATTTACTTTAGTTTTTCTATCATATTTTTTTTCTTTCACAGTTGCCTTGCATTATCAGGATATGCTTTGATTCAAACAAAGCTCTTAGATACACATGGTTGCAAAGTTGAAACATGTTAAATATGTATCTTGAAATTTTGTTTATTAAATCATTATAAATAAGTTAATCATTATAAGTTTAAGTAAGCTATTGTCTCATAGCAACACTGGGTTAGTCTGTTTCTGTTACTTACAACAGAACACCTGAAACTGGGTCATTTATAAAGAAATGAAATTTATTTCTTACAGTTTTGGAGGCTGGGAAGTCCAAGGTCCAAGGAACACATCTGATGAGGACCATCTTCTGGGTCCTGTGGTGACCAGGTGCCACATGGCAAGAAAGGGCTGAGCAACAGAGCTGACCTGCTCACTCACTCTCCTTGCAAAGCCATCAGAACCAGGCCCATCACCTCATGGACGCATCCATTCACAAGGGCACAGTCCTCACAGTCTAATCACCTCTTAAAGGACCCACCTTTCAAATACCATAATTGGATTTCCCACCCTCTTAACACTGTTACAACGGGGGTCAAGTTTCCAGTACATGAGCTTTTGGGGGACACATTTAACCCACAGCAATCCCTCCCCACACCCCTTATTAAGCCATGGATAACTTACATTTCCATGGATCTGTAAGGCTGTTTTATGCTCTGATTCTTGGGTGGGGCTCTACCCTTTGCTCAGAATGCTTTGGTTTTTTTATTTTCTTTTTTTTTTATGGCAAATTTCTTTTTCTTTAAGAAGCAACCTTGTTGGTGAAGCTTCCCAGCCAGATAGTCAGGCTATTCTAGGGATATGTAATGGTGACATTATCTACAATTATCTTACGGTACAACTTTTATACCTATATATTTCCCCAGTCTATCTTTCCAAACTGATTTTCCACTATTCCTTTTCAAGCACTTCTTCACTGGCCAAACCAAGTAGGGTCAGTTGCTTCCTGCTCTTCCACATGACATCAACCCAGCCCGCACCTGCCTGACATGATCGGACTGGGGTTGGCTAGTGACCCCTTGTCACTCTTGGACCAACTCCTGATTTGTTCAGAAATCTAGTCCCTTTCTGGCTAATATCTTTGTTTTTCTTACTGTATGGTATGTGGCAAATGTACTGGGTGTTCTAGTAATATAAATATAAACATGAATAATAATTAGGCATTTACAAATATGATTGTCTGCATTATTGATGATCATGTGACTTAACAAACTGCTGACACCGTGTCTGATGTTCAGAGCAAGCTAAGGAATTGAAAGCAGGGTTGGAGAACTAAAAGAATTTTTTTATGAGGTGTGTAAGCTATTGAGGATGAACTTTGAAACTGAAATGTCAGTATGGCTCAGTTTTAGGATTTACGACCATTTTAGAACTGTGGTATTTGTAACCTGCTTATCTAAAGATGGGTTGGGATGGAAGCATACACACACCTGCATGGATCACAGAACCTCGGGGAAAGATTTGTAGATTTTTCTTCATAAATGATAAGTATGATATTTTGGAATAATTATCTTCATAAAATAAGTATATTGACTATTAGAACATGTGTGTATTTTTACCTGAACAGGTGTTTGTCATATCCCATTAGAATACATTAGAGAAGACAAAAAAAGTCTTAAATGGGGAAGGATAATTTAGGCAACACCTTTTCTGGTTGGCTTCTCATATTTTTAGAAATGTGTTTAAATTTTTGTAGAATAAGATCTTGCCATTGGCTAATACACACGTGTGAGTACAGGAAAGAACGCTGGCCACCAGGAGCGAGTGACTGTCACGCTGCTCGGTTCCTCAAATGGCTTCACTAACCACACAGTTTATCTATTTTGTAAAACTTTATATGTTTTAAAAAAGATTTTACAGAAGTTTCAAACTTACAGGAGAGTTGCAGGTACAGTGCAAAGCATGTCCTCCCCTGAAGCATTTGAGAATGAATTGCTGACCCAACGCCCCTCTCCGCTGACGCTCTTGGGGTTGTGCATTTCCTACAAACGAGGCTATCTCCCACAAAACCACAATGTCACTACCGAATTCAGGAAATTAACACCCAGGCACTAATAGATGCTGATCTTCACACCCCGTGTGAGTTTTGCTGATTGTCCCTGTAACGTCCCCTGTAGCAAGAGGATCCAGTGTAAGTTCGGTGCTGCATTTAGAAGGCCTGGGACTCACACCACTACCCGGCCCCAGCCCACCCCATGCGGTGTTCACGCTGGTCTCTGCCTTCCCATATCTCATGATCCTTACTATTCTCACTTACTGGGTCCCTCCCCCAAATGTGAAATTTCCCATCGCCCCTGCCAGCACCTCCCCCGATGACACCCGTCTCATCCTGCCTGGGCTCTGGCACCCCCGCCAGGCTGCCCTTCCAGGTGGACGCCCTCCCCTCCTCTCAGGCTCTGACTCCCCTGCCTGGATGCCCTCCTTGCCTGGCCAGGTGTGGCTCCCTGCCCAGGTGCTCCCGAGGGTGGATGGATGCCCTTGTCACCGGGCATGGGCTCGGCCACCCCCCTGGGCTGTTCCTCTGTGCAGGTAGGTGCCTACTTTTGTCCTGCCCCGGCCAAAGGCTTTAGGGCTGAATTGGTGATGGGAATAGGAGGGCAGGGGAAAGAATAAGAGTGTGAGGATGAGGGAAAAATGATTCAAAGTTTCATCATCCAGTGGACATCTTCGAGCGCGTGTGTGTGCACGTGTGTGTGCCTGGGGGGTGGATTTCAGCGTGTCTTTTATATTTTGTATCTCTATAATATCTGGTTAAAAATAGTATATATTACCATTCTAAGTAGAAACGAGTGAGAAAAACTTAAAATACTTCCTGTCACCATAGCCTAACTTGTGTGCTAAGAAACCACGTCTAATGTGACAGATGTTATTTCGTGTCCTGTGTTCCCCATATTCACATCCATGTTGTCTCACTCTGTCTAGACTTGTGGCTACAAACTATCACACAGGGGGCTTTGAAAATGCATTCAGAGTGCCGTGTTATCCCTCAGCAGCTGTCCGGCATTATCTAACACCCTTCTCTGGGGAAAGAAATTTAGTGGAAGTGAAAGCAGATCGTACCACTTAGCTACATGTCTCTGCTCTTTACATGTGACTGCTTCAAGCACGTGGACGATCCTACCTTATCTTCATTAACAGAAAAAGCCTCTGGCCTCTCCGGTCCCACATTTTCTGAAGAAAGCACTTTGTAAAAAGTTTTGATCCTTCTTCTAATCCACTTTCCAAATCTCCCCCTCCCTGCTCCAGTTTGGCTTTTGGCTTTCTGTCGCTGTTGGACAACAGGATGCTGTCCTTCCAGGCATGATTTATGACTCTATTGCACTGCAGCCTTCTGTATTCTCATCTCTGGAAGGTTCTCGAGGAGTCTTCGGGTGTTGGTGGAGAAATGGAAATCCTCCTTCTTGTGAATCCCCATTAGTCCATCAAACAGTGACCACTGATTATCAGTTCAGCGATAAGACTGGGAAGATAGCAAGGTTGATCGTGCTAATATTTTCAGGGAGTATGCTTTTAATATGAGGTATTGATGAAGAATATACAGCAAATTTAATTCTGGAAGGGAAGGAGACTGACATAAGAGGACAGGAACTTTCTCTAAGCCTAAGCTAACACTCCTTTTCTCAATAGTTACTTGACACTGAGCCTGCCCTCTCCTTGGACTTCCCACCCTCCAGAACTGAGAGAAATATTTTTCTTCTGTTTAGAAGCTTCCCAGTTCATAGTATTTTGTTATAACAGCCCAAAAGGATGAATTTGGTATATTATAAAGCTGCTGTGCAGATGCCAGATGCCAATAAAATAGGTCCCGCCTTTGGGGAGCTTAGGGCCCAAAAGGGGAAAGGTGAAAGATACAGGAGCACAGAACAGGTGAAAATGGTCTCAGAGCCCCAGGGAAGGAGAAAGACGGGGTGTAGTCGGAGATAGCTCATGCGGCTGGATTTTGGAGGCCATATAAGATATCTAAGTGTTGAGAAGGTGTAAGTAGAGAGTCTTACAGGTATAGAAACAACATCTGGGAAACTTGAGACGTTATTCCAGCAATGGTTTTTAAATAGAAGTGCTGCTATGTTTCTACAAAAGTTTGGTTTGATTTCATAGATGTTGAAGATGATTAACAAAAGGCTGTACCTTTTACCTCTATACCTGAATTTACAATTCACACATTTAGCGTTCACCAAAACAGCCTTATTGTCCCCTTTGATTCAACCGAAAAGCGAATGTTACACTTTTGCACTAACAAAATATTTTAATGCTAACAACACACCACTTTTTATCTGTTCTATATATTGAAGTTCCTTGAACATTTTCACTTGAAAATTGGTTGTGCTGCTGAAAGGGTTAGAAAAGCTGATTAGGATAGTCTAATTACAAGGCTGGATAAGCGCCATGGGGCCAGATTGCAGACGGTCTTGAACGCTACACAGTGCAATACTATTCAGCCACTAAAAACAATGAAATTCTGTCATTTGTGGCATCATGGATGGAACTGGAGGACATTATGTTAAGTGAAATAAACCAGGCAGAGAAATTCAAATACTGCATGATCTCACTCGTTTGTGGAACCTAAAAAACTGTTCTCATAGAAGCAGGCAGTAGAACGGTTGTTACCGGAGGTTGGGGAGGGAAGGCGGAGGTCAACGGGTACAAAGCCACACACAGGAGCAATAAGTTCTGGTGTTCAGTCCCATAGTAGGACAACCAGAGTTAACAATATTGCACTGCATATTTCACAATAGCTGGAAGAGTGGTTTTTGAATGTTTTCATCACAAAGAGATGATAAACGTTTAAGATAATGAATATGCTAATTACTCTGATTTAGCCATTATACAATATATACATAAAGTGAAATATCATGTTGTACCCCATAAATATGTACAATCAAAAATAAAATTAAAAACATCAAAAGAAAGAAAGAGATAGAAAAAAAGAGCACTTTAATTTTTTAACTGCCAATCAGTCCTTCCCCTCGCATCTGTCTGTCCATCCTGGATCTTGTGGCAAAAAGGATTTAAGGCAGACGAGAAGCATGTAAATGCACAGATGAAAATAAAACAAGCTTAAAACAAGTAGGTGAGAATAAAAAAATGTAAAAACAAGGACAAAAAATAAATTAATAAAAAAATTAAAATATGAAATGTGTGCTATGAACACGTACCCACAGGGGCTACAAATTTCACTCCATGCTTTCCAGCAGCTGACACAAGGTGGGTAAGCACAATTCACAGCCCGTTAGATAGAAACAGGCACTCACTTATAAGAAGCTCGACCATTCCTGGTGTCGAGACCAGAGAGAGATTTACTCCATGTGACCCTCTGCAGAGGACGTCTTGATGTATAAGTAGAATGAATGTCCCCAGCACGAGCTTTAAGAACATCCGTTCAGTAACACGAAAGACAACTTTCACAGGGCCAGTCTGCATTAAATCCACTCTGCTAAGCCAGGCATCACAGCAGGCTCTAGGGTGTGTGACAGGGACACAGCACACCCACTGGCCTTTTAAAGGCGCTGGAGAGTTACACGATCGGTGTCATTGAAGTTATATTTCCTGATCAACTTCTGTGTCGGTCAGTCCAGGCTGCTGTAACAGGATACCATACACTGGGGGCTTAAACAACACACATTTGTTTCTCACAGTTCTTGAGGCTGAAGTCCAAGACCAGGGTGCCAGCACGGGTGGGTCCTGGTGAGGACCTTCTCCTGGCCCATCTCCTCCTCTTCCTATGAGGACATTATCCCATTGCGGGGGTCCCACCCTCATGACCTCATCTAGCCCTCATCACTCCCCAAGGGCCTCACCTCCAAATACCATCACATTGGGGGTGTCAACATGTGAGCTTGGGGAGGTGCAGACATTCAGTCCATGTGACACCTATGATGGACAGCCATTGATGTTCTTGTCCCTCTTCCGTGCCTGGCCTTACAGTCACCATGCCCCCAGCTCTTGCCAGCACATTTGCATTTGCCAGAATGTGTTGAAATTATCTAGTTTTTTTTCTAGCTTTTTAAAACACTCTCCTATTTTAGGAATCTTTACTTAACAATTGCACTGAATTCTACCCAGCAATGCTTTGCATTTTTCAAGAATCATCAGTTTCTTTGCTCGTGACTGCTCTTTCTCAGGTCTGCCTCACTCCTTGGCCATTTTCTTATAAGTGCATCTGAGTGTAATTTTTTCCAGAGCAGAAGTGTGAATGGTAAATTTTATATATTTGAATATCCTCAGATTCCTTTTTCTGTCTATTTTATGAACAAGAGTGCTGTGGATTAAATGTCCCCCGCAAAACTCACCAAAGACCCCCATTGTAACAGTGCTAAAAGGGTGGGAAATACAATTATGGTATTTCAAGGGTGGAGTCTTCAAGAAGTGATTAGATTGTGAGGACTGTGCCCTTGTGAATGGATGGGTCCATTCATGGAGTAATGGGCGTGGTTCTGATGGCTTTATAAGGAGAGCAAGTGAGCAGGTCAGCTCTGTCTTATTCAGCCCATTCTTGCCATGTGATACCCTGAGCCACTGTAAAAGCAGGCCCTCACCAGATGTATTCCCTGGACTTTGGACTTCCCAGCCTCCAAAACTGTAAGAAGTAAATTTTATTTCTTTGTAAATTACCCAGTTTCAGGTATTCTGTTATAAGCAACAGAAACAGTCTGAAACACCCAGGCATCCCGAGCCTTCATACACTTAACCTCCTCCTTCATATTAAGGTTTATGGAAGTATATGTAAAATTAATTGTATGTGGGGTTTGTGTAAAAATAAATAAATAAATGAATATTGGGGAAGGATCCAGGTCTTCATGAGTGAGGACATCAGCTCACTTGCTCAGGCTATTCTCATCATGTTACACCCTAAGGTGCTATAGAGAGTCACCACCCAGAACAAGGCCCTCACCAGATGTGCCCCCTGGACTGTGGACTTCCCAGCCTCTGAAAAATGTAAGAAATGAATTTCACTTCTTTATCAATGACCTAGTTTCAGGTGTTCTGTTCTAAGCAGCAGAAATGGACTAGTACAAAGAACTTACTAGGTAATGACTGAAGTTAAAAATCATTTCCCCCCAGCAGCATTTAGTGGGCCTTGGCCCATTGTTTCCAGAAAAGAAAAGGGGGAAAAGGTCCTATGTTTTTATTTTTCTTTCTGTGATCTTATGCAATTTCTAACTTTCGAACTATCAAATTCCATTAGGCAGTATCTAACTTCAGGTCTTTTAGAATTCTTATAATTACATTCCGATGGAGTTTGGATGTGTTGTTCCCTCCAAAACTCACGTGGGAATCTGATCCCCAATGTGGCAGTGTTGGAAACTGAGTCATGGGGGCGGATCCCTCATGAATGGATTAATGCTCTCCCTGGGGGAGGGGGGATTAATGAGTGAGTTCTCGCTCTATTAGTTCCTGCGAGAGCTCGTTGCTTAAAAAGACCCTGGCACCTCCTTGCTCTCTCTCTTGCTTCCTCTCGCCATGTGATCCGCTTGTACCCGCCAGCTGCCTGCCACTTTCCACCATGAGTAGAAGCAGCCTGAGGCCTGTGCCAGATGCAGCTGTCCGAGAATCATAAGCCAAATAAACCTCTTTTCCTTATAAATTACCCAGTCTCAGGTATTTTTGTTATAGCAACACAAAACGGACTAAAACACATTCAATAGGTCTTTTCTCTCTAGTGCCTCAAGGCTCAGGGTATATATTTTCCTATTACATCTTGGTTTATTTTTGCCCCTTTATTCTCCACAATCTCTCCTAGAATTTCTACAAACAGATTTTGTTTCTTGGATCTGTTATTCGTAGTTCTCAAGTTTTCATTGGATTTTCATCTCTGTCCAGCTGTACGGTCTTCTGGGATATCCTCTGGCTACATTTTCCAGGTTACTCTTTGGTGGTGTTCTATTCATAATTTGGCCCAAACAAGGACACATTAGGGTGTGAAGGGAGTGTGCACTGAGACACAGGCCTCTCACGATCGAGGTCAGGCACCATCCAGGGCTTTCTTGGGGGAAACTGCTGCATGTGATTACCCTCTCTCTTAGGTTTTTCTTTTGGACATTTTAAAAAATTTTGCTAAGATTTTAAGTCTCGAGCATTCAGTTTACTTCTTTTTCACTGAGGCCTGTTCTTGTCTTATAAAGGTGATACCTTCTGGAATCTCTGAGAGGATATTTACAGTCAGACTTACTGCAGCCAACAGAAATGATCTTTGAGATGTTCCTCCCAGGATTTCCTTTTCCAACATTCAGTCTGAGGTCTCTCTTTACATTTCTTATGCACTTCTGTGGCTCTTGGCTGGCTACTCTCATGTGCAGGTGAGGGTCTAGGCTAGAAAGGTGTGACCTCAGCAGGCACAGACCCTGCAGTGGACACAGACTCAGAAACCAGGGTGTGGTGGTGGAGGCAGGGAGGCATAGCTGTCCCTCAGTGCCTGGGTCCCTTATCTTTGTGGCCATGTGGTGCATCTCCCCTTCCCACTCTGGCCCATCGTCCACTCTAGGAGTCTCCGTGGCCAAGTCTCCTCTTGTCCTGGGGGCAAATATGGGAGGTGGAAGCATCTAGAGCAGGGGTGGGCATCTCACCACACATCCCCTTAAATAAGTGCCCCTTACATCTCCCATCTGTCATCTGTGACCTTGGCTGACTCTACTCTGATGGGTGTTCCAGAATTCAGAATTCTGAGTAAACAAACTTTTCCTTCTTCTTTTAAAAAAATAATCACATTTTTTGCCAACCATATTACATATCCTTGTCTTTGTCTTTCACTTTCAATGTGATCCATTTATATTTTCTTTTCAAACATTCTTCAATGTTCGGTCTGCCAGTGCCTCCCTTCTCAGTGGCCCAGTGGTACTATTCATTTTTTATTTTTGTATTTCCTGTATCATTTTACTAAGAAAAGAGAGAAATGTATGTGCTCAGGAAGCCATTTGGAATTGAAACTTTTTTTTAGGAAATATTATGCAGTTACATTTCAGGCAGGAGCAAAGTAAGCTGATTTTTGGGAGATCTTGTAGGAAAACTGCCCAGTAGCAAAAGGGCTCTTATTACCCAGATCAAGGGCAACAGGAACAAAAGGAATGGACAGACTCCGGAGGCATCGTTTCTTGGATCGAGCATCATTATTTATTTCTAATGGACATTTCAAGCAAGACACTGCAGGACATGCCTTCTCATTTTGCAGAAAGGTGCACTGGCACCTGGTGTGAATATGACACTTGCCCAGTGATGGGGAAGGTGCCAATCAGGAAAGTGAGAAGTTTCTTTTCTGCGGGAGATGTTTATTTGGTTGTTACTGAGGAGGAATATGCTCCCACAGAGTGGTGTGCCTGGTTTCTGGCAGCATTTACTGAAGAGTTTAACATCTTCCAAAGTATTCGTACAACTTATGCTAATGATTTAGCCTGCCTCGAGAGTCCCTCTCTGTGTTCTTGGTACACACAGCCTCAAAGGAAATTGCTCCAAATGTTTGAGATTGAACAGATGTTCTTACAAGCATACTGGCAATGCTCTGAGGAGCCCAAAGCCTGGTTGTCAAAATGCACTCCCACAAATTCAAAATTAAAAAGGGCAGCAGAGGTTAATGCCTTGGAAACTTGGTAGAAGATGTCTAAGAGGTTAGTTATAGATCTAAACCATTTGTTTTCAAATTTGCTGTTGGGAATAGTAGCACCCTACCTTTTTGATGCTAATAATTTAGTTTTATCAACAAGGATGCAGATTATTATTTTTCTAGTTCTGGGGCATTTACAGTTAGGCATGAGTTAGTAGCAAATAATTTGAACAGCAGCAGAATATTTAATTCCCACATTGGGACTGGATACACACCTGCTTAAACTGTGGATTCAGAACCCTGAAGGGGTATGAACTAGTTACCAGTGGACCACTTGGGAGGAATCTGGAGGATTCTTCTCCCCAGTCAAAAAAGACTTAGGACATGCAGAGGTGCCCTTTAATCAAAAACCCCAGGCAACAGCTCTCCCTGGGGACAGCTGCTGTCATAGCCGTTTCCACTCCTCGGAGTAACAGAGCCCTGTGTGCGCCTCTTTATGAGTCACGTTCCTGTGCTCTGAGATGGTGCGCTGCCATTTTTACCTTGGCTGACCATACACCTTAGGAGGTAGGTCCCTTGAAAAAAGTAGTCTGCTCTACTTCATTCTGCAGCCAGACGAGTTTCAGGATGGATCTCAAACACCTGAATATACAAGCGTCCTTCAAAAAGTTCGTGGAGAAATAGAATTAAAAGAGAATACAAATTTTCCATGGACTTTTTGAAGTATCCACATACTTCATCTCAGGTAATAAGAAATCTGAAATTTCGTCATTAAAGAGGTATTCATTTATTTCAGGGGATTCCCCAAATGTGATAGATGCGTGGCTGGCTCCTTCCCCCCAACTGCTGTGCATGGAAGACATCACCAGTTGATCCCTCGTGACATTCTTTTGCGCCGAGCCCAACTGAGCCTCTGAATGCTTCTTTCCTGCCGCACCACAGACAGCACCGCGCAGTGCAGTGTCTGCTGGTGTGTGCTTTTCATCCCTGCCTTATCACTGCTCTGTTGTGACTGAAACCCAGGGAAGAGTAACATAACTTGATAGCACCTCAATGCACATTTTTTCACCAATAAACCATGTTTCCCAATGACAGGATGCATGCAGGGCCACTGGGAGCACTGGGCACCAAGCAGTAGAGGCTCGGAGGGAAATGGTACAGAAAGAAAGGTCAACATTGGTGTACTTCACAAGTTCTGCCAAGAGCCAGCTGTGGTGGGCTCCCTGGGCATATGGACTCCTGAAGTCATCAGGTGCTTTATCTCCATGCCTAATAGATGATCAACATAATGTTTTGTGGCTCAGGCATCCATGGTTTCTTCTAGAACTTTCTAACCTGCCAATGTAAGCACAAGGCCTAGGGATTCTAACATGAGCTCGGTGTGACATAAGAATGTCCGTTCACATTTGGACGCTCCACATGAGGGATGTTCCTTGGTTAATTTCATGGAAGTCTAGTCTTGGCCGCAACTTTTAAGTCGGTAGCAAGTAGATGTCTAAGAAATTCTTAATTGATTCCTAAGGTGTTGATGAGGGTGATAATTGTGATTAGAACAATAACAATTCACATTTATTAAGCACTTACCATGTACCAGATCCCATGGTAAGCACTTCACATGCAATATCTTGATTGATCCTCACAATGTCCTTACAGGGTAGGTTTGTCATCCCTGCTTTTCAGGATGAGGACATGGAGGACTTAGTCAGGTCAACCAACACACCCGAGGCCACAAAACTGGTAAGCGGCAGGGCCCAGATTCCAGCCTAGCTTTGTCCAGTGCTGTACGCTAGAGCTCATTATTATGACTTATGTCTTTCTCTCTGTAGCTCTTTATTATTATGACTTTTGTCTTCCTGGATTTCAATGACGATGGCAATGGTGGTGATAGAGGGTCGCAGAATATTTTATAGTAAGAAGAACAGCAATCAGGGTAGAGTTGTTTTATTTTAAGCTCAGGTAATAATGTTTTGCTTCAATTCAATTTCAACTAAGCTGCTGAATCTATGACCAAACATCTGCAAGACTAGAGAGTTGCTCCCTAACTCACAACTTAACAGTGAGAGGGCAGGGGTAAGAGCCCAGAACTGCAGCAAGATGCATTAACACAGACTGTCCTTTCTCACTCAGTAGTTCTATCTTTGGCTCCAAGGAAAAAAAAAAAAGTTTATTTTTAAAAATACAAAAACTGTTTCAGTATAAAGCAGCAAATGTCCAGTTCATACACAGGTACCGTCTCCCTGGTGGCATTTGGACATTTCTTGGAAACAGGATCAACTGAGTCCTTTTGATAAACCTAAGGAAAATGAATCATGCTCTTGGGACCCAGATTGAAGAGAAAAATCCAGTACTCTAAACAGAGGCTGTGACTGTGAAGTTCAGATTACACAAACTGGGCACTTTGATGTGGTCGTTCGGTGGCTCTGATGGTCAAATTCAGTTGGGGAGGAGAAAACCCTACACGACTTTTATAGCTCCATGTAACTCCTGCAGAAAATCCACACTGGAACTGCTCTTCTTCCTCTAAAATGCCACAGTTATCTTACACAAACGTGGTTTGGAGAATATAATTTCCCTAAGTGACCTCTCTCACTCCTTTTAGAATGTGGTGAAGCCATTAAAAATGGTCTGTGACACAAAGTCTAATGTGGCTGTCCTTAACCTTGTGTTCCTAAGAAAGACAAGAGATGCTCTCTTTCATCTCTTGCTTAAACAAGAATGCAATCTGGGTGTGGGAAGTCAGGTGCTGTTGGTTTGTGTCCCCCCAAAAGATATGCTGAAGTCCTAAGCTCTAGTACCCGTAAATGTGATCTTTTTTGGAAGTAAGGTCTTTGCAGGTGTCATCAAGTTAAGATGTCATACTGGATTAGGTGGGTCCTTATCCAATGACTGGCATCCTTAATAAGAAGAGGGAAATTTGGACACTGAGAGACAGAGGAGGCCATGTGAAGACAGAGGCAGAGATTAAAGTGGTGTGTCCATAGGTCAAGGGAATCAAAGGACTTCTGCAACCGCCCAGAGCAGGAGAGAGACCTGGAACAGATTTTTCTTCAGGACCTCCAGGTGGAACCAAACCTGCCAACAACTTATTTTGGAGTTTTAGCCTTCAGATCCATGAGAGGATAATTTTTTGATGGTTAAAGCCATCCAGTTTGCGGTAATTTGTTACAACAGCCCTAGGAAACGACTTCAGGAGGTGATTACTTCTTTCTTTACAGATGGGATTGGGCTTCTCTAGGACTAGAAGGTGGATGCCTCTTTGGTGTGGGGGAGACAGCCCAGACTTCTCCTGGGTGTCCCTAGTTATCTAAGACAGCGGAGGAACTGAGCTCCCATCACAGCCAGGCCCACGCTACCTGGGCAATCTCCCCACTTCTAATTCATCCCTCCTGAGAATGGGATAAAATCAATCTTGCTTTGCCTTTGAAGAATATGCAGGAGTTTATCAGGCAGTCAGAGACAAAAGGACGGAAATGTGCAACATGATATTGAGTTTAGGGAACTCTAAGCAGAGCAATTTGTGCAGGAGTATAAATTGTGAGAAATCAGAAATGGGAATATAGACATCAAATATTATATAGTAAAGAATATACTTTTCAAACTGTAAAGAACTGGAAAAATAGGAGAAATTTCTACTATTACCCATCTCACAGGGTCACTGAAAAGATCAAGTAGGCATGTAAATCCAAAGCTGCCTCCTGAAAGATCATTACAGAAGGTTACATCATTGTATAATGCTTGAGGTGCAGTTGGCTTCACTGGCAGGCAATAGAGAGCTGGAAAGAAACTTAAATCTCTCCACATTAAGTACCTAGGTGAGTTTCCACAAGGTTCTACTGAGTCTGGTTTACAGGTGATCCCTCATGAAAGTATCCAGTGATCACCTGAAATCCACGCCTTTCAGATACAAATATCAACACTGATAGGTGGGACCAGCCAGGTAGTGAGTAGATAGGCATTAAAAGCATTTCTGAGTCTTTACTTATCTATTCTATTTTATTGTATTTTTAATGTAACTATGCAAAGTATAAAAATAATTTAATCATTCAAAAGGTCATACAGACTTTAAACAATAAGAAATTAAGAATTACAAAAAAACATAAAAATGTCAAAACTTAAGAAATCATAGAATTGTTAATAAAAAATTAAAGAAAGCACATGATAAGATTAAATGGAATGCTACAACGATGAAGATGAACAATATATACTATAAAAGAATAACTGGACATTAGGAGTATGCCAAAGGACAAACTAAATAAAAGTACTGATTATAAGCAACTCATGAGCTAAAATCAGCTGTGATTGCAATGGACTGAATGTTTGTGTCTCCCCAAAATTTATAAGTTAAAATTCTAACACCCAAGGTAATGGTATTTGGAGGTGGGGCCTTTGGGATGTAATTAGATCATGAGGGAAAGCCTCTGAATGGGATTAGTGCCCTTATAAAAGGGACCTCAGAGAACCTTCTCACCCTCTTTCTGCCATGTGAGTACACAAGGAGAAATTGGCCATCTGCAACCTGGAAGAGAGCCCTCACCAGAACCCGACCATGCTGACACCTGATCTTGGTCTTCAGCCTTTGGAGTTGTGAGAAATAAATTTCTATTGTTTATAAGCCACCCAGTCTATGGTACCTAGCTGTAGTTGATCAAACAAACTAAGATGATAAAGTTATAACTCTGAGCACTGCGTGTATGTTAAGGGGATAGGTCAATATCAGATAAACTTACCAAAAACTGTCCTAATGGAAGGAACACAGAAAGGTAGAAAGAATGATCAAGCTTACATGAGGCTGCTGCAATTTCATGACTTCACAGCTGCTAATATTATACCCAGCCCTTATGTCCTAATGCAGCGTGATGGCTGTGTCCACTCTGATTGGCACCGATTTTGGCTGGCTGCTGTTCACCTTGTCCTAGCTGTTAAATCCTTTGGCGGTCATCTCTGCCCATGCCCAAACTGAATGCCTATGTGATGGGTGAATGATTTTGAATGTGGGAGCATTTATGGATTTCCCCTTCCGTAAGTCACCAGTACCTTTTCCCTTTGCCTAAAAATGAAAAACAGTTTTTTGGTTCTGGTTTCATCTGGGAGGCTAAGTTAATCTTCATAATAAAGTGCTGCAGGAGGATGATAGGGGAAGAAAACAAGACTGTAACACCAGGAGTGCAAAAGTTATTTTTGCCAAAGGTTTCCAAGAGTCTCTCAGAGTAGCTTCGGGTGTGAAAGAAATAAAAGGGTGAGGAAACAGGAGTTTAATGAATGTTGCTGTGGACTACACATTTGGTTCAACTTTAATATCTGCTGAGAAATATGAAGAAAACTAAAATTATTTTAAATTATCTTTGCCTCTTAAACTGGACTTCTTAAATGCATGTATTCCTTAGATTGATTGTGATTCACAGGCTGCAAAGGAATTCGACCACATATTCTCAGAATTCCACCATTTGGTTTTAGAATTCTGCTGCACAGTCTTAGAATTCCACCACATAGTCTTAGAATTCTACCACAAAATCTTATGCTTTTTCTCAAGCCATACCTTCCTCTTGGACCACTCTCATTTTCTAAATTCTACCCACCCATTTATTCAAAATGCCACCTATTCCCTGAAGCTTGCCTGTGTTCTTTTCCCCCAGCAAAAAACTCCAGGCAACCTAACTGGCTATCCTAATTTTCTCCTTTGAAATTCCATGACAGTTATCTTTTTATCCCTTACAGTGATCCTCACCGATGCTTGTGGGGACACTGAGCCAATGCTCATCTTTGCTCACTGCAGGATACGGGGTCAGCTCTCAGGGTCTGCCGAGTCAGTTACCTCCAGTGCCTGCTTCCAGGTTCAAGAAGTTACTACCGTTGTCTCCTGTCCCATTTTGTTTGGAAATTTATGCCTTTTTAGGAAATCCCTTTTTTAAAATGGAGTTTTGGTTAGGATTTGGGGAGAGGTTAATTCAGGACAGAAAATAGATTATTATATATAAATTTTTAAAAAACACTTTTGCAGAGAAGGGGGCTAGTCTATGCTTATGTTAAGATGAGGCAACAGGCTAAATATTTAAATAGGTTTTAAATGACTCAGAAAATTCTAGGGTGATAACTTCATGGTCAATTAAGACTTCAGTTTCTTAATCAATAAAATGGCGGGGGAGAGATGGGATGGATGGTCTCTGAGATCTATGCCTGTTCCTCACATTCCATGAATCTGATTACTGGGGGGATGCAGGCATTTGTGGGGAGGGGCATCTCCTTCTTCCTGGAGTTGGGCTCCTGGAGGGGCTCTGGGGGCTGGTCAGTGTGTATTTGACCTAGTATGGCTACACCAGTTCTCTGTTTTCCTCCATGGTCACAACTGAGGAGCTTTTGCTTCGTACTAAGCATTCACAGATGATAACATGAGCAGCCTTACAGATAATAAATGTCCCCACACTGGCTAGATATAAACATGAAAAGAGATGTCATTACCCCCAAGGATGGAATGCCAGCAGACAGATGGGAAAATTTTACACCAATGACTGTTCAATGATCTCAAAACACACTATGTCCAAATAGACTCCGAATGTGGGTACCATATTTACATCACCATATGGGACATGGGAACCTCCTTGCCTGAGTCCACGACCATGGATCTCCTGGGGGAGCCTCTCGGGTTCCAGCCCAGGGCTGGAGTGTGTGGAAACAGTAATAAAAAGCTTCCCGTTGTTAGGAAACCATCCAGACTAACCTTTGGCTTGAACTTAGCAGGGAGCTTCTCATCTCCAAAGGGAAGTAGAGAAAGGATTTGTCAACAAACCAGATGCTGCATTCTGTGAAGGATCACCGCACAGAGCAGGTACAGTGAGAGTTAGTAAGAATCCAAGAAATTCAAATCCAAATTGTTACTGTTTTGACCAGTTAAAACCATAGATCTTAAAGGCCCCCAGTTCACGCTCTGCCTTCGGGTGAGGCCTTCTGATTTTTAAACTCATTTCTGGCAAGTGGTATGTACCATCTTTTGATGATCTTCCTTTCTAGTCAACCACTGTTGTTTGAGACGTTCTTCTTTAAATCTACTTCAATTTTTCCTTTCTGTATTTTATCACAACCTTCTGTGTTTTAAAGCCACTTCCTCCTTCTGAGATAAGAGTTCAGATCTCTGATTATGCAGCTTTTTGTCAGAGTTTTGTGTCTCCTCGTGGGTCTGCTTGCTACATTCTCCCAGTCTCTATGCCCTATAAATCTCTATGCTTTCCAAGCTGTGATTTCATGAAGATCCCGCCATAGGGGGACAGGTGTCACTGGGCTAGGAACTGAGAGGCTGTGTTGCTGGTCCTGTCTGTATCACTGATGTACCAGGAGTCCAGAGGTCCACTTCACTTCTGGCCTCTGCTTTGCCATCTGATACATGAAGTGGGTCAATTAAAGTTCTCTCCTCCTGTAGCACCCTATGATTTCAGATACTTGGGGTCTGCTTCCTGGGGAGCACAGGAAAGAGGAGTTTGGAACAATAAACGTTGAGGGGACTGGGGGACTAATGTTCACTTTGGAAGCCTTGTCCTCCTCCCCCCGGCTTTCTCTCCATTATCTTTGGAGAGTGTCGGGGCTGAGGCTGTGGTGGTCAAGAGGCTGAGTCTTGCTGTTTTATGGCTTTTCAAGACTTTAGGTGACACTGATAAAAAGAGTGTGAAGACATGAGCTACATGGTGGCCACCAAAGGCCATCAAAGACATTGCTCTAATAAAAATTATTCATGCTTCATCTCTGATTTGTAGGAATGAAATTCTAACAGAGAGTGAATTGCTCCTGATCTTAATCAGGGTCACCTGTAGCATATTTTCAGTCTTTGAGGTGATCTCAGTAGATCAAGCTCTTCTTTGAGACATATTTTATTATGACCATGTTTTTTATTACTTACCTTTTCATGGGTTCATACCTTTTCAAAAACTAGGACAAGATGAAAAGATGTTCTTTGTATCCACCATAGGACATGGTCTACTCTTTCATGTATGGTGATTGGTGGGATAAAACACTTGCTGAAGTTTGGGATAAATTATCAATGAAGTGGTGACAGAAAAATATTTTCCTGAGACTTCTTTTATATAACCCCAAGCCTTAAACATGCTTGAAAGGTTGATCTTTGAAATTGTTTTATTACCAGTATAGTGGCCTAGGTTCATCGATGTGGAAGATGCTTCAACTAGCTCACAGGATTATTCTTTTTCTATGGACAATGGAGACAAACTGTGGCTAACGGGCTTAGTATGCAGAAAATACTGACAAGCTGTAAACTTTTGTAAGACTTAGAGGCAATCCAAAAGTCCTGTCCCGTGAGTGATGTCATCAGGTAGACAGGATCTTACCTGTCTGGAATAAGCTGTGCTCCCACCATGGCCGCCTCCCTCTTCCTGCAGGTGTGCCTGTCCCTGGACCATGGCACCGGAGTCTGAAACAGGTTTGTGACAGTGGCGGGAACTTACCCTCGCACTTGAGCAGGAAGTAGTCCGTGTTGTGGCTGAAGGAGGCGCTGAAGTAGGTGCAGTTCCCTACCAGGTCACAGGACAGGCACTGCCGGTTGAAGTCACCCACCGTGTCAGCGCTGGAAGGGCAAAGACATGGCGTGAACTGGGGCAGAGAGGAGCTGACTGCAGTGGGCAAGATCCCAGCCTCCCAGCTGGGCATTTCATGCTGATGGGTTTCTCTGCACAAAGGGGGCCTGAGGCTCCCTGCTGTGGCCTCTCTGCCCTTCTCCCCGACTCTCTCAGCTGGAGCAACATGAACACCCAGCTCCACTTCCTCTTTCCCAGGAAGCCCTCCCGAGCAGGTAGACCCTCCCAAACAGGAAGAACCTCCTGAGCAGGTAGACCCTCCCAAGCAGGTAGACCCTTCTGAGCAGGAAGACCCTCCGGAGCAGGTAGACCCTCCCAAGCAGGTAGACCCTTCTGAGCAGGAAGACCCTCCTGAGCAGGTAGACCCTCCTGAGCATGTAGGCCCTTCAGAGCAGGTAGACCCTCCCAAACAGGTAGACCCTCCTGAACAGGTAGACCCTCCCACTCTCAAGAACTCTCAGCTCCTTTCCCTGGCATGGTGTGTTCTGTCCATGCACGCTGCTTCATTCTGGCTCTGTGCCTCCTGTGTGAGGAATTCTTATCTAGTGCTTCATATCCAGGTGTTGTGTCTCTGAGTGGAGGAGACATGATTTGAGAATAGGATCTCTGTGTTATGTATCTTCCAAAGTGAAGGTAAAAATAAGCGAGGCAGAAAAACTCAACTTAACAAAAGCAGAAGAATAAAATAAAGCTTCCAATTTGATGGCCTCAGCATTTACTGGGATTTGTCTCTGGAAACATTGCTCTGGCTGTGTCCACCAGCTGGTTCTCCTGACACAGTGAAATGAAGAGCACTATTTCTCACTCAGCAGAGCTGGATAAACAGGAGCCATTCTGAAGATGTCACCCAGGTGGAGGGGGTGCTGTAAAAAGTTCTGGAAGAAGGTCTTATCTGAGCATTTTGCTTGGGAAGGGGTCCACTCACAATGCAAAGGCTATCTTTGCAAGACTGAAGATATTTCATGCGGGAGAGATGACAACCCTCTAATACTAGAAGTCAGAGGAAAGGGTCAGCAGGCTGCCTGATGACTTTTTATTAATTTGGGGACATGACTGAGTTCAATTTTCCTAGTAGTCCTGCAGTGATGGAAAGTCTACAGAGAGAGCAAGACTGTGACCACGTGGATTTGCCCAAGATTCCCACCTCCACCTGGGCTCCCTTATACCACCGGCCTTTCTACTCTTGGCAGAAGGGCCACTGGGTGGGAGGGAGGCCACCGTTCACCAGCAGGCTTCTCCAACATCACGGCGGTGGGGAGAAGAGCCACTGGCTCCATCCAGACTATGAGGCACTGGCCTCACTCCCTGAGTCTACACTAGCGACATCCTCTTCAGTAGCTGACATGCATTTAGGCGGCAGCCAGCTGCAACTCCCCTTCTCATGAGCAAAGCACCAAGGAGCTAGCAGACTGCCGCAGCTCCACCTGTGCCATACGGGCAGCAGCTCCCAGGGCTAATTTCACTTCAGAACCAAAACCTGCTCCAGTGGGAACAGTAACTGTGGCAGGTGACAGGATTAAATGCCGGAGAGGGACAGACCCTGGGAAAAATCTCATCCTTCTCCAGGATTCAGAGCTCATATGTTCTCTGCCTTCTTTGAGATTAGAAGCTTGTATGCTCCTGCAAAATCCCAGGTTGAGAACAGTTCCTTTAACTTAACATTTGAATGTAGGTGAAAAGGAAGGACTGGGAGAAGTCTGTCAATTACCAACAGGAGAAGATAAGTGAGGCAGAAAGCCCTCAATTCAACAAAAGCAGAAACATAAAACAAAACCTCAGATTTGATGGCCTTAGCATTTGTCAGGATTTCTCTCCAGACTTTATAGCTACTCATCCATGGGCATCTCTCTCTGCTGCCTCCCTACCAACTGCTGCAAATGTGCAACGGGGCAAAGCCTGGGAGCACTCCTTGGGGGACAGCCCCTGGTGCCGGAGGAGTGATACTACCTGTAGAGCTGTCGTCTCCGAGGCAGGTCCTCCGTGCTCAGGAAGTAGCTGCAAAGATCAAGGTGCACAGGATTAGTTTGCTCCCAGGCACACCTGCATTTCCCATTCTCTGCATACCCTTACACACACTTCTCAGGGACAGCCACCATTCCATGGCCTACAGTGAGTGATTCTCCTGTTCAGGTGCAGTTACACACGTAGCCGTAGCAGGGGTGGCCAGACACCTGAGGGTGGAGGGACATGCCAGTGCAGATTCTACTGGATCTAGGTATCTCTGCACCCACTGTCCCTTCAGAGCTGTAGGGTTGAGCATGGCGGTGATGTACACCTGCACTGGTGCAGGAATTTCTTTACAAGAATATTGACCTTCTGGAGGGCAAAGTCCTGAGCACACACTTCATACGAGTCCGGACATAAAGCCTGGGCCAACGAATCCTTATTGATTGATTTTCGCTTACGACCCCCAGTGCAGAAACCGTGGCTGTGCTCACGTGAGTGGGGGGCTACAGGGTCGTGCTGAAGTACCAGCTGGGCTCCCATTCTCTCAGCTCAGTGCTAGCTCCACTGTGACCAGCTGAGGACTGGAGTAAATAACTCCTTTCTCTCCTCATTGATTTACTTTTCAAATGAGGAAAGCAGGAAGCCTACCTCATGGAGCTGTTGTACTAGGTGCGATGCCCCTCATGAAGCTCTGCATAGAGCGCAGGACTAGCAAAGCTCAGGGAAGGTCAGAACTGCTACTGGTAAAGGTTTGGTGAAGATCAGTGCTGCTGCCACCACCAGTGCCACCACCAACGGCCTGCCCACCTCGCCACCCTGCTGCAAGCTCCGCTTCACCGCCCGTGCCCTGCAGCTCTGAAGACAGGAATCTGCCATGTATTTTCATCAAGAACAGGAGCTAGTGACATCATCTAGGAAGGAAAGATAAGGCCTCCTGTGCTGCCTCCTGCACTCGGTCAAGACGATTTGACCAGAAATAACGCGTGTGTCCCATTAGCCAGTGAGGTGGGGCCTTCTGCTGTGAGTGGCCCGCGGGACAGACCCTGGTTCTCACTCACATCTTATTCCTCTTCTCATCATAGGACAGGATCTTGGTCACGTCCCAGTCCCCAGAGGTGATGGACTGGATGTTGTCGTTGCTGCTGTTGGGCTGAAACAGACAGACAGACAGACAGATGTCAGGAGGAGAGGCCCAGGGCTGGGCTGTGGGCCTCAGCCGTCCCTCAGCCATTTTAGGAACAAGGCTGCGTCTGCCCCACCCCAGCCCCGCAGCTCTGTCCCTCTGGGTGCCCATGGTGGGGAGTGTCACTGGCGCACTCTGCAGTGCTTGTCACAGCTGGTTCCTCTGCACAGCTGGCACGTGCCTTCCCTCCTGTATTGAGAATCACATGTTTCCCAGGCGCCCCCGGAGCTAAGTAGAATAATTACAACCATAAGTCACAACAGAAGGACAGAGACTGGGCAGGAGCTGTGTTTTCAGCGGCAATGTGAATGGGGTGTGGGGTGCAGTGCCCCAGAGGGCAGGTGCCAGCGAGAGGAGGTTCAATCCAGGGAGGGACCGAGGCTAAAACGCTGGGGTCGCAGATACCGACAAAGGAGAAGGGAGAGCGCGTGAGGAGCTGGGGGCGTGACTCGGCAGGCCGAGGGGGCTCGAGGAGCCCCTGGGGACAGAGGCAAAGAGCCTGGGCAGGAGTGGGCGCCCACCTGGGCAATGGGCAGGAGACCTGCTCCTGCTGGACTGTTTGACAGGGTCCCCAGCAAGTGCTGACCACTTGGACCAATTCAAGACTGGGGTCCAATGAAAGCAACTAAAATTTTTATCTGGATTGAAGTGGTCCAAAATGAGAAAACCAAGGAATCTGGGGACGTAGAACAAAGACCATGAGAATCAATGGATGAAAATCATTTGCAGACATTCTGAAGTCATGTGGTCAAGTGGATTAAAAGCAAAAGTATCTGTACCTAAGCCCCGAGTAAACATTACTTCTGTCCTGGAAGTCCCAGCAGTCTTCACCCTTATGCCACCAAAGCTGCTCTTTGGAGGGACATTCTTGGATTTTGTTTTCGAATTTGCCTTTTGGGCCACATCACAAATACTAGCCTTTTACTTTATATTCACAGAATATTTGTGATCAGACTCTTTTCCTAATCAAATTTTATTCACTTACCCTAATCCCAAACAACTTTAGACTTGCCTCAAAAATCCAACACATGGAAGATGGGGTTTGTGGTCATGAGGTGCTTCAAGGACATGCCCACCCCTCCCCACCTTCTTTCTCAGGGCAATTTCCGAAAAGCCCAGGCTGTGGCGGTAGCAGCCTCCAGCAGCCTCCAGCAGCCTCCAGCAGCCTCCAGCAGTGTGAGGCTTCCTGGGGTGACCTCTTTGCAGGGGACTGGATTCACCAGGATGTCTGTTTTGGTTCTAAGTTCATGGATATTGATCTCTGAAGTTGCCTGCTCAATGATGCTTTCTCCTAAACCATCAGACCCCAGAGTCAGGGGAGTGACGATCGGCTGCAGCTGAATAATAAAATAAGACCTGCGCTTAGCTAAAGGTGGAGATGGGATGGCTCGGGAGGCCGGTCTCATGAGGGACCATGGGAGCACTGGACCCGGCCTCAAGGGAGGGAGTGTTTTGGGCAACCCCCACCCCAGCAGAGGGAGAGGAAGGAGCAGGAGGCTCAAGATGGTCATCCCAGGTCCTCAGCCTCCCACAAACACTGAATCCCAGGTCTCCCCTGATACTGCCAGATGCCATCCATGCCCCTGAGCATTCACAGAAGGAGCAAAGCTCCACCCATGCCCCCAATCAGAACTCCTGACTTGCAAACTCTGTGCTGTGTTGAAAATGGCTAGTGTGCACATGCTAGAGGCCATCACCAACACCGCAAAAATGGTTTTAGAAACTAGCAGGATTTACCTGGGATGACGACACAGTGATGTGATAGAATTTTCCTCGTCCTCCCTGGGGGATCGCCCTGACAAAGAAAAACTTCCGGCCGTCCTTGGAGAATACTGGTTCTTCATTCTGCAGGCAAGAGCAATTGGTTAAATCAAGGCAGAGGCTGCATTTCGTTTTGGAGATTGATTTTCTATGTAATTTAATTTTGGGGGGCTTTTGTGAAAGATTTAATTGGTGTGTGTTAATTGTACATATTTATGGGTTACAGAGTTATATTTCAATACATGTATACAATATGTAGTGATCAAATCAGGATACTTAGCAAATTCACCATTGCAAAAAGTTATCCTTTCTTTGTGATGAGAATGTTTAAACTCCTCTCTTTTAGCCGTGTGACACCATAACTAATAAATTATTGTTAGTTATAGATGCCTGGCTCGACTGTACACCAATAGAACTTATTTTTCCTATCTGGCTGTAATTTTTTGTCCATTAACCAGCTTCTCACCATCCCCTTCTCCCTTCCCCTTCCCCCCTCTAGTAAGCACAGTTCTACTCTCCACTTCTAAAAGTTCAACTTATTTATTTATTTATCGCTCCCACTTATGACACCATGTGGTATTTCTCTCTGTCTGGCTTACTTCACTTAACATAATTTTCTCTAAGCTCATCCATGCTGCTGTGAATAGCAGAATTTCATTCTTTTTAATGGCTGAGTAGTATTCCACTGTGTGTGTGTGTGTGTGTGTGTGTGTGTGTGTGCGCGCGCGTATAGCACATTTTCTTTATTCAGTCATTCATCGATGGACATTTAGGTTGGTTCCCAAATCTTGGCTATTGTGAATAGAGCTGCGATAAACATGGGAGTGCTTTGACATGATGATTTCCACTCCTTCGGCTGTATACCCAGCAGCAGGATTGCTGGACCATAAGGTAGCTCTATCTGTAGTTGTCTGAGAAACCTGCATACTGTTTTCCATAAAGGTGATGCTCCTTTAGACTCCCGCCAACAGTGTAGAAGGGTTTCCCTTTCTCCACATCCTCATCAGCATTTGTTTTTCTGTCTTCTGGTAGTGGCCTGGCTATGTAATTTCTAACGAGAGATATGGTTGAAAGAATAAGTGGCACATGGGGATTCTCTTTCCTTGGGAATCCTGAGCCAAACCATCAGTTTTCTAAAAGAAGAGGAGTAATGGGGAATTAAGAGGCCACAGCGTAAGCAGAGGCAGATAAAAAGACATCCCTTAGTCTACAGCACCAGTGAAAGGAACTGACGCGTGTGTGTGCCAAGCTCTCCAGAGAGAGCAGGGACTCGGCTGTCAAAAAGCACAGTGTGGTACTTCCCCCCCATACTGTCACCCACTGAAGCCACAGTGCACTGTGAAACTTCTCCAGTGGCATTTATTATCTATTAGAAAGAAGACAATTTTGAACAATCACAAACCAAATGGTGCCTAAAAACGAATTCTATTCTTTCAGTCCTGTCTTTTGTTCTTATTTAATAAAATCTATTTCACATTGAGTGGCCCACCAAGACGACAAGAAAAACAAAACAAACCAAGGACACATCCTGTATATTCAGAAACACAGATGAGCAGGAACAGCTTGCCCGGGGCTCACTCTAGCCTGGAGAGCTCGACCTCAGGCGGCACTAGGTGGCACGTGCTTGCCGGATCCACTGCCGCTTCTCCCGGGAGATGAGGTCGGCATTCCTACTGTCCCCGGGGTGGGGGGATTCCAGGCTGGATTTAAGGCCTGACTGCTGCTCCCAATCTCCATCCAGCCCTGCAAACATCCAGCCACCAGTTGCTCGGCCCCCAGTCACCCCCGAAGATTGGCCGCCGCTGTGGCTGGGAAAAGGGATGTTGTAACGGTGGCATCTCAGCCTCTCTGGAACTCAGGTTTGAAAGTTCCCATCCGTGAACGTCAATTAGGTGACTGTGACATACATCTTCTGATTCACGGAGCTCCTCATGAGTGCGGGGAGGAGAACGGATGGGAAAGAAACCCCAGCTGGCACAAGGGAAGCTCACTTCTCTGCGGTAAATGAACACATGCAAATGCGCCATATGCCCAGGGAATAAACTAACATGTGATGAAAATGACATTTAATCTTCATGAATATTTGCAATGAAGTGAACCCTTTAATCTGCAAGTATTGATTTTTCTATTTAGAGCTGGAAGCTTGGTATTTAAAAGTAGAGGAAATGGAAAGACCAGCAGTTAATTTGGCTTTTTAAAAATGTTCTTCCATTTACCAACTGCAGGATAGGCACGGCAAGGTTCTCTCAGTTTTCTGGGGTAAATGTTTGCACTTGTGGCAGAGAAAAATGAATAAATGTGATAAATAATTAATTCTGGCCTGAAGCATTATTTTAATAATAAGAAGGCCTCAACCACTCTGATGTCACCTCTGCAGCATTCCACCGAAACATTCCACTGCACGAGGTGAGGGGAGCTCTCCCTGCATCTCCTTGAGACTCGGTTTCTGATGCAGTGAATGCATTTTTAGTGGCAAAGTGCAATGCTTTTGACTAGGGGACCTGAATTTTAACCCTGGCTCTGCCTCTCCTGTTTGTAGTTTCTCTGGATAATAGAGAACCGGTCACACAGGAGGCCCGGTTTCTACAGCTCCATTCCTGGCGGGTCTATGAAGAACCAGTCCTTTTTCTGGGGAGAGATTCTCTGTGAGCTGTCTGCAGCATTTCTGCCCGTTCTTCACACGGTTCAGATGTACTCATCTCATCTAACTTCCCAGCCCAAACTCTGAAACCACAAAGCCAAAGTTTTTCTGGTTAGAGAAGAAAGACAGAAATGATCCACGGGATTGAGTCTTCAACCAGAATGACAGGTTCCAGGTTCTATGAGAATGGGATGTTTCTGGAGGCAGCCTCGTGGGTCGCATCGGGTCTGGGCAGCAGTGACAGGTGTGTATGTGGGTGGAGGGAACACCTGTTTCTCTGGAATATTCCCAGAGGAGAGGGAAAACTTGCTGCACACACACACATTCACCTCTTCCTTCTGGCTCATGGGGAATCTCTGCAGGGATGCATGCTGAGGACTCAGGGACAGAGGTGGGCAGGGAGGATACAGAGGGTTGGATGGCACGAAGTTGGCGGGACTGTGGTGCAGCTCACCCCTCCTCTGGCAGCGGTAATGGGAAGACTGGTTGATCTAAGCAGACCCGGTCTCCCTGAGGTCTGCAGAACTTTCCAGATTCCAGTGTTTTCTGGGCTGGCTGGGGCAAGCTTCTGTGACCCATTGGAGGTGAGTGAATAGAGGTCCATCCTCACTTGTCCCATAGGCCTCTGAGGAGAAAAGCACCCAAGTTCCACCTGAAGTGGCTGCAGAGGGTAGAGCGAGCCTTCAATAAGTTCCTAAGGTGCCCACCAGGACTTCCCGGTATCTTGAGGGATGCAGGAACACTACCGATCATTTCTGAAAAATGGGGTCCATGAATTGCTTTATGAAGAAAGGAATGCAATGAGAAACTATTTGAAATTGGAGCTTCTTACAGACCGAGGATCCCTGGCCTTGCCTCAGTCACAGACGCACTCTCTGCAGAGTGCTTGCATGCCTCCCCCGCGGCCTGGGGGCCACCTCTGCCCTGTGACACGGGGCACATGTGGCCATGGCTTGGGGGCTGAGCCACCAGGAATGCAGCATCTCAGAGGAACATCACACTTCAAACTCAAGACGTTTTTTTTAAGTAGTTGTTTTAAAAATGTTAGCTGTTTGCTTAGTGCTTTAAAGTTTACATTTTAAAACCCTAAGAATTGTCACTGTAATTGGTGCCACTTTGTAAGTGTTGACTTGATTTTGCTTGCAAAGATCTGGCTTCTCCAACCCCAGTCAGGCTGCAAAGACCTGGCTTCCCAAACCGCATTGAGGCTGCAAAGATCTGGCTTCCCGAACCCCAGTCAGACGGCAAAGATCTGGCTTCCTAAACTCCATTCAGGCTGCAAAGACCTGGCTTCCCAAACCCCATTCAGGCTGCAAAGACCTGGCTTCCCAAACCCCAGTCAGGCTGCAAAGACCTGGTTTCCCAAACCCCAGTCAGGCTGCAAAAGACCTGGCTTCCCAAACCCCAGACAGGCTGCAAAGATCTGGCTTCCCCAACCCCAGACAGGCTGCAAAGATCTGGCTTCCCCAACCCCAGTCAGACTGCAAAGATCTGGCTTCCTAAACTCCATTCAGGCTGCAAAGACCTGGCTTCCCAAACCCCATTCAGGCTGCAAAGACCTGGCTTCCCAAACCCCATTCAGGCTGCAAAGACCTGGCTTCCCAAACCCCAGACAGGCTGCAAAGACCTGGCTTCCCAAACCCCAGTCAGGCTGCAAAAGACCTGGCTTCCCCAACCCCAGTCAGACTGCAAAGATCTGGCTTCCTAAACTCCATTCAGGCTGCAAAGACCTGGCTTCCCAAACCCCATTCAGGCTGCAAAGACCTGGCTTCCCAAACCCCAGTCAGGCTGCAAAAGACCTGGCTTCCCAAACCCCAGACAGGCTGCAAAGATCTGGCTTCCCCAACCCCAGTCAGACTGCAAAGATCTGGCTTCCTAAACTCCATTCAGGCTGCAAAGACCTGGCTTCCCAAACCCCATTCAGGCTGCAAAGACCTGGCTTCCCAAACCCCAGTCAGGCTGCAAAAGACCTGGCTTCCCAAACCCCAGACAGGCTGCAAAGATCTGGCTTCCCCAACCCCAGTCAGGCTGCAAAGACCTGGCTTCCCAAACCCCAGACAGGCTGCAAAGATCTGGCTTCCCCAACCCCAGTCAGACTGCAAAGATCTGGCTTCCTAAACTCCATTCAGGCTGCAAAGACCTGGCTTCCCAAACCCCATTCAGGCTGCAAAGACCTGGTTTCCCAAACCCCAGTCAGGCTGCAAAAGACCTGGCTTCCCAAACCCCAGACAGGCTGCAAAGATCTGGCTTCCCCAACCCCAGTCAGACTGCAAAGATCTGGCTTCCTAAACTCCATTCAGGCTGCAAAGACCTGGCTTCCCAAACCCCAGTCAGGCTGCAAAGACCTGGTTTCCCAAACCCCAGTCAGGCTGCAAAAGACCTGGCTTCCCAAACCCCAGACAGGCTGCAAAGATCTGGCTTCCCCAACCCCAGTCAGGCTGCAAAGATCTGGCTTCCCCAACCCCAGACAGGCTGCAAAGATCTGGCTTCCCCAACCCCAGTCAGGCTGCAAAGATCTGGCTTCCCCAACTCCATTCAGGCTGCAAAGACCTGGCTTCCCAAACCCCATTCAGGCTGCAAAGACCTGGCTTCCCAAACCCCAGTCAGGCTGCAAAAGACCTGGCTTCCCAAACCCCAGACAGGCTGCAAAGATCTGGCTTCCCCAACCCCAGTCAGACTGCAAAGATCTGGCTTCCTAAACTCCATTCAGGCTGCAAAGACCTGGCTTCCCAAACCCCATTCAGGCTGCAAAGACCTGGCTTCCCAAACCCCAGTCAGGCTGCAAAAGACCTGGCTTCCCAAACCCCAGACAGGCTGCAAAGATCTGGCTTCCCCAACCCCAGTCAGACTGCAAAGATCTGGCTTCCTAAACTCCATTCAGGCTGCAAAGACCTGGTTTCCCAAACCCCAGTCAGGCTGCAAAGACCTGGCTTCCCAAACCCCAGTCAGGCTGCAAAGACCTGGTTTCCCAAACCCCAGTCAGGCTGCAAAGACCTGGTTTCCCAAACCCCAGTCAGGCTGCAAAGACCTGGCTTCCCAAACCCCAGACAGGCTGCAAAGATCTGGCTTCCCCAACCCCAGTCAGACTGCAAAGATCTGGCTTCCCAAACCCCATTCAGGCTGCAAAGACCTGGCTTCCCAAACCCCAGTCAGGGCCGGGGTGCACAGGGAGGCACTGGGGTGCATGCACTGTCAGTGGATCCGGAAAATCCCGCCGATGGCCTCGCTGCAAGTGGCGCGGGGTGGGCGAGCAGGGCAGGAGCAGGGCAGGTGCACGGCAGGTGCCCGCCTGCAAGACGTGCGCTCTGTGGCCGGCAGGAAGCCGGGCTCCAGGGGCAGCGACCCTCAAGCGGGCCTGGGAAGTAGAGCATGCGCCCCCCGGGCCCCAGTGAAGAACCATCGCGGGGCTCTCGGGCGCAGCTGCACCTGCTGCTGATCTGGCACAACGTCTGTGTGTGGCCTGAGGCCCCATGCCCACCCACCGCCGGGTGTCACTCTGCTCTTCCCGCCCCGTGCCCGCTAGACGTCGGTCTAAACACTTAAGTGCAAGTTATGAACATATTGTAGGATCTTAACATATTGCAGGATTCCCTTCGTCTCCCACACTTTGGAATTTATGTGCACATCCCATCTCTGCCTAGACCGTAAGGTCTTTGAGAGCTGCCGCTCCTGCTGATGATTCATTTGAAAAAGACATAGCGAGGTGGAATCCACCTGACACAAAATAAAACATTTTAATAAAAGTGTTCAGTTCAGTGGCATTTAGTACATTCGCAATACTGTGCAGCCACCACCTCTATCTAATTCCAAAACATTTCTATCACCCCAAATATCCATCAAGCTGTTACCCCCATTTCCCCCAGCCCTGGCAACCACCAATCAGATCCCCGCTTCTGTGAGTTTATTGATTCTGGATGCTTTATATATGCGGGACTGTGCAGTAGGGGACCTTGGCCTGGTTCCTTGCACTCATATCATGTTCTCCGCAGCATTATTCACACGGCCCACGTGTCCATCAACAGACAAACAAATTGTGGTATATCCATGGAATGGAATATTACTCAGCCATAAAAAGGAATGAAATTCTGACATGTGCTACAACATGTGCTCAGTGATAGTAGCTGATTCATTTTTGAAATCCACAAAATCTAGCACAGTGCCTGGTATGATACATAAATGTTGGTTGAACACATGACTATACAGATAATGGATTTTTAAAAATAACCTTTTCATTTCAGTCTCTCTAATATTCTTTTTGATATAAGATGGACATCATACATTATTTTTGATGTTTATGCTTATACGTTTGGTCCAGGCAGAATTTGAGAACTTCCCAGCATGCTAATATTTTAGGGTTCCCAAGTCCTCTCTCATTTTTGATTTCTTCTTGGCTTGGACTTGGCACCCCAACTTGGGCACAGGAAAACAAAAGTGGTCATAATGAGACATTCCTCTTTTGGACAAGATTGGCACGGAGCAGAAAAAGGATATGTTAAAAAGTAACAGTGCCCACAGATGGGGCTATCACCTCTGAGACGGTCAACAGAGGCTGCAACAGATTGTTAATCCCACAGATAAAAGAAGCAGCACTGCCGTGAGAGTCCAGAATGTTCTTGGAGAGCCACTGTTGATAGCTGTACTGTCCAGCTTCACTGATTTTCTGTAAATAGAATCTACCGTATCAATAAGGAAGCATGCTGTGCCTCTCCACCATAATTCTTGAGACTCCAATAAGGTTTGATTTTTTTCCTACAGAATTTTAAGACAACTTTCATTCCATTAGGTAGCACAAGAAGAAAGTAAGCTTCTGAAATTTTTCCACCCATTTGTTCTGATGTCAGCGTGTGGGATGAGGCAAAATGAATTGAAGAAAGAAAATACTAAGTGCTAAGGGTTTTATTTCTTGTGTAAGTTTAATCTTTTTTGAAAAAAATTCCCAAACAGTGATTTATTCTAGCCTTCTCCTGGTCTCTTTTAATCCCAAGCTCCTAGAGACTGTTCTAACGTGCATTTCTCTATCTGATTTAGGGATGAAAAACCCTGGGGATGACTTTGAGGTCATGTCCCCGAGGAAGGCTCTTGCCAAACCACAGCGGAGTCTACTTCAAAGGAGATGTCGGCAAAACCCCACTCAAGGATAAACAGGCATGTCAACCACATTTTCATTTTCTTTTGCCCTAGAAGATTATCTCAAGGCAACTTCTATGGGCTCATGGTTTTTAATTCACCAAAAGGATGTCACCTAACTGAGAACTGAGGCCTCACCAGACACCCTACGTTCTGAAGAGCAGCGATTTTCAAACCGTCTTCCCGGGTTCTCTAGCAGTGCCTCGGGGCTGCGGCGGCGAACAGAGATGCGACAGAGCTGAGCAGCCCCTGCCACCTCCCCACCAGAGCCACACATGGTCTCTTTCTATCTGGAGAGTCCCGTGTGATTCAATTTGAGAAGCTGCTCGGCTGCTGTAAGAACTCCTACACCCCGCGTGGCTCGTGGGGGTGAGCTGGGTGGCCGGTGCACGGGGCAGTTACCTGTCTGTGGAGCCAGGCCTCGCTTTCATCCTCGTGTTTCTGAAATGGAATAAGAGTGTTAGAAAAGGGTCACTGCATGCATTGCGTCTGCGACCAACAGTGCAGAAAACAGTTTGGCTTCCCCTGCACGGTGGCTGCACAGGCAGAGTGGCCCAGTGGCTGGCTCAGGGCAGAGGTAATCCAGCTCTCCTCTTTGTCGTGTTTGTGGGTTAGAGCTGAACATAAGTGTCCCTGAACAAGAAAAATGCCCTATTCCTAACGAAGAGGGCAAATCCACGGTGGGCAGGAATCCTTTGTAAGATGGTGGCACTTTTACCATCTGGTGCCAGGGCCCAGGCATGTGTCCCTTTAAAGGCAGACCTCAGGGGTTACGTTGTTTTAGGAATTTGTGTGTATTTGTGTGCGCATGCTCGTGTGTGGACATTGTGCCAAAATTCTAGTAGTAACTGAGTAAATCTTGGTGGATCAAAACCCTTTAAAAGGGGTTAAAACATATAAAAAGTAGAGCTCACAGAACTGTGTGCAAAGATGCACAAACGAAATGAAAACAAAACCCAAATCACCAGACATCGCTGCTCTGCACACAGTGTCCTCCCAAGGTGCCACAGGCCTGTTGCTGGGCTGGTTGGACCTTTGGACACCTCAGGACGTTGTTCTTTTATTTGTGGACTATTGGCAGGAGGGAGTTTCCGTTGCTGACACTCACAGATGCCGGGCACAGAGAAGATTTAGATTATAAGCAATTCTCATCTGCTTAGGCATGTATTCGCTTTTTCCTTCCTTCCCCTCAAGCAAGCCCATCAGAATAACCTGGAATGTGCTCCACATTATATAAAAGTAAGGCAAATTACCGACCAACTTGAGAATATAAAACTTAGAAACAAATCACTAAGACTCCTCTCAAAACCATGGGGCTGTGCAACCAGAGCTGCTTTTTAGGGGCCTCACGAGTCACAATAAATCTGCTTATGCAGGCCTTCTGCCTTCTCAGTTGAGAAACAAGAATTTAGGGTCAAAAAAGAGTTTCATTTTCATTGACCTGCTCCTTAGGGCGATGGCCCAGCAGTGTGGCAGCATTGCTCACGGGGTGGAGGGTGTGCCCCATAGGGCCGGGAGGGGGCCGAGCGACAGGAGGCCACGTGGTCACATCCCTGTTTCCCCTGCACAGCAGGCCTTAAGAATGACTTTCCTTCTTTCTTTGCTCCCTCTTTAAGAATTTTCCATTTTTCTCTTGCCTATGTCTGCCTCCTCTTATCCTACATGGAGAGAGCCTGAGACCCCTCGAGACCCCGCCGGCCTCTCCGGGGACCTTCCGAGAGGGGATGGGGTCCCGCTAGGACTGAGCCACAAGGACTCACCCCGGGGTTCTGCAACAGGACCGCATTTACCCACAAGGTGGCACCGAAACCTGCCCCAGCTGCTCAAGGTGACCTTGGAGCTGCCTCGGACCACCCCCCCTCCCACCTCCCCATACCTTGGTGCAGACCCCTGTGGTGGCGTCACAGAGGGTGAGGATGGACACGTTCTGCGCCCGGTTCAGCCAGGTCACGGCGACCTTGGTGCTGGTTGCCCACTTGACCATGGTGATGTAGTACTCCCTGCAACAGCAAACGCAGGGGGTTAGCGTGGAGTGGGAGCCCCCATCCCCACCCGGCCACGGGGCCAGTGCTGGAGGGTGCAGGTGACGGGGACATCCCAGGGGCTCTGACACGGGGTTTATCAAGAATATCTGCAGACACAGAACTCTGGGGGAAGCCGCATGTATCGGCATGTCCTAAAATGAGCCCAGAGAAATCCAGAGTTCCATGTAGGTGCATGTGTCCTCACAAGCAGCTGTCCCTGTCACCCTGAAGGGCGAGGGCATTTGGGGCTGATGGTGGGTTTTTAAGTCACATGCTCCGGCCGGTGCTGCTCTGTTGACTTGATTTTCATGCCATAGTCCAGGGCACAGGGACACCCCAAGTTACCCGGAGGTAGAGAGGGGGTCAGATGAGAGGTGGGCAGAGAAAGCCAGGAAGGGGCTTGGAGAGAGACCCCCACCCCCCACCGTGGGAGGAAGGCTCTGCTTTCTTTTCTCCTTCTCCTTAAGGACAAAGACAAACACCTAGGGACATTTGCTAGCTAAGTAGGGAAATCGGTTCATGGCTTTGGGCTTCAGGCGAGTTTGATATCCTAGGTGCCACATGCCTGATTTTGCCCAAACCTGGAAAACCAGTGTTCTGCGCTGCCCTGTGCTTAGGACAAGGAGTACTGGGGCTTCTGGCAATCAGTTCAATCAATTCAATCACTTCAATCAGAGACCTCCAAAAACTAGATTTAAAAAAACAACCAACCAACCAACCAATTTTACATTTAAGATGAAAAGAAAATGTGAAGAAAATAAGTGCCCCAAATGAATATCCTTAGGTGAATTCCCAGAATGTTCTGGAAGCCAGTTGACACACATTCAGTCGCCAGCCCCATCTATATCTGTAATGAGATGTACTGTTCAGAATGATTACTTTGTGGTCTTACAAGATCTTTTATCACCTAAAACTGCGGCACATTTGCCAGACAATTCCCAGTGAGATGGAAAGGGACCTCACTACATTTATTCATTATTTTCAACAGAAAGGATTGAATAACCAGGTGCTCTGAAGCCTCAGTTAACCAGGAGATTAAATTGCTTTGTGTCTCCTGTTCCCCAAATCTACCTGTTAAAGTGTTTAACATGTTATCCTAAATCAAGAGCACATAGCAAACTGTACCAACACCCAGTCTGCATGCGGGAAAAGGCTGCTGACTTGGGCGACTGTCTGGCCTGTGGCAGGGAGGGGGTGGCCCTGGAGCTGCCCAGCACAGTCCTGGGGGGTTCACTGAGGACATGCCTGGTGAACCTCCTCACCAGGTGAGGAGTTTTCTATTGAAGTTTTCAGTTCAGATAATGTATTCTTTATTTCTAGATTTTTTTTAATTGATTCAGTTCCTTTGTCAAGTTTCTCATTCTGTTCCTGGATTGTTTTCCAAATATCATTCAATTTTCTATCTGTATTTTTTTGTGACTCCCTGAACATGCTTAAGAGAGTTATTCTGAACTCTGTGTCAGACATTTCATAAATCCACTGTTCCTCTGGGTCCATTGCTGGTGCTTGGTTTGTTTCTTTTGATGGTGTAATATTTTTCTGTTCTTAATCTTTGTGTCTTTACATTGATGTCTGGGCATTTGAGAAGACTGCTGCCTCTTCTAGATTTTATAGGTGTTCTTTGGTGATGTTAGACCTTTACTTGTTAATATTAGAGCTTTGTCTCTGATCTGTGTTTTTCTTTTCTTTTCTTCTTTTTCTTTTAGTTCTATGTTGAATTATTATCTACCACCACCCCTTAAATTCTGCACTGGAACTGATTTGTTGTCCTTTGTTTAATTCCAAAATGGGGGACTTTCCTGTGGGGACCAGCACTTGAGCCCTGTGGTTGAACTAAATTGCTGCTTTGCTGCTGATTCTCTGGGGAAGGCTTTTTGTGTGGACTGGATTTTACTTGTTGGCCTTTTAATCACTTCTGGGTCTTGTGAGGTCAGATACACCTGAGCTGTGGGGAAATTTTGGCCTGGGACTGAGTCTTTCCAGCAAACCATGTGCCCTGCAGTTCTATCACCCTGACCAGTCTCAACTGGGTGGGCCTGTGCTGATTGGAACGCTGACCAGCTGCCCACGCTGTGCCCCAATGTTCCCCTGATAAGCCATCCTCTACCGTCACTCTGAATTCTTCCTGTGGGATGGGCGATGTGCTGGTCCATTTCAGTGACTCACCAGCCTCTGGGTGGCTCCTATTTTTGGTCAGCTGCAGCCCCTCACTTCTTTGTAGGCCCATGGGAACCCTGTCAGTGGTCTCACTGGCCTGGGGGCTGGTGGGGTGCATGCTGAGTCTCTCTTCTACCCTGAAGACTCCAGGAAACTTCGCATAAAGGGCAGAGCTGCGGCTTTTACCAGCTCCTGCTCCATGTGCTTACCCGGGCCAGTCTTGAAGTGGCTGGGGCTCCAAATAGTCAGAGTTGTCCCTTGTTTCTTTCCCCACGGCTTCTCTCACCTTCATGAGCTCTGCAGGTCTCTCCTCCTCTTCTCCAGTGGTCCTAGATTAGCAGTCTTTGCTTTTTAATAGTTGTAAATTGATAGATTGTGGGACATAGTGGCGCTGGGGGCCGTCTGTTCTGCCATCTTGATGACGTCTCTTCCCCTTTCTAGATTTTATGGTTTTCTGTTGCACAAATTATCTCGTATAGGTCAAATACGACCACGCAGTATTCTCAACTTCTCCAGTTCCTGTTTGGTATGTGAAATGTTATGAATAGAAATAAATAGATAATTGTAAACCTTCTCCTTTTGGTAATAAGCTCCTTGGCAATACCTTTGGAACAAATCAAGCAAGGAGCATCATGAAGCTGTGCGTGGTTGACTAGCATGGGGTGGGCATCACAGCGACCATGTGGCCATTGCAACCACTCTCTTGCTCATGTTGGCCACACAGTATGGAAATGCTTGGCTGCCTGCGTCATGGAGCTAGAGGGGCAGGGACACTGCTCTGGAGAGGGGTGTTGCTTCCAGGAGCTGGCAGCCGCCCTGTGTCTTTCCTCCAGCACCGTGTACAATGCCCTTAGGTAAAGTGAGTACCACAACCTTTTTTTTCTTACCTAATTTATAACATGAGGCACATTGCACAGATGAAAAAAATAATTGTGCTAAAAATTAGGACAGTAAAATATGGACCTACTTCACCTAAAGGAGCCTGGCCCAGTGTGGGGAGTATCACACTGGAGGAAGGCGTGGCATGTGGTGAGAGGTCTGAGAAAGCCGTGGTTCTACAGCTGATATTACATGGAACTTGGATCCCGTTTCTTCATTTGTGTAACACGAATTAAACAAAAACCTGGTGGTGCCTTCAGAGATTTTATGGTCATGACATATAATGAGAAATATTTTTAAAACTCTGAAACAATAAAAATTATTAAGGGACCCTATAAAGATTATTTAATAAAACTTCTTTTTAAAATACACACACACCAGTAAGGATTCTAGCTCTGTGTAAGTGGCGGTTCTTCACGCTTCAGGCAGTTACACGCATCGTCCGACCATGATGCCACACATCAAAACGCTTTTGGAGCCCTCATGTGACTCACCCTCAGAACTTAGCATTGACTCATCACTGTACAGCAAGATCTTGTCTTTAATCAACATTTCCTAATTCCATGAATTGCATCAATGACTAGGCTTGTTGTCAAATAAACTTTGGTTATTTTTTAAAACTCAAGTCAACTTACAAAGATAAAACACTGCCACCAATGGGGCAATTTAAAAGGAGTGCTAGCAGCATTTTGGTGGTGAGGTGTGGCACCTCGGAAAGAGCTGACACTGGTGGAATGATGTTCTGCTATGTAAGGTTTTGTAGTCAGACTACATGTTAACGGAAAGGAAAATAAAACATTTACCTGCTTAATAAAGTCTCCCCTAAGCAAACATTCCTAAGTAGAATAAGTAAAGCTCTTCTAATTCCTAATATATTTGCTATTTTTCTTAATTTCAAAGCTGTTAACCTAAATAGTTAATGCAGAAGAAATGCAGTAGACTCTGTTTGTAAGGTTGGTGTCAGGGACCAGTGCTGTGTCTTGTGTCAAGTTATTGCTGATCATTTACAGGGAGTGTCTGCTTGGTTGTCACAAATGGCTCAAACATATGGCTGTGTTGAATGTAGGTTCTATAAACACATAGAGGTTTTCAGCATGCACTGGTGTCTGGCTAGCAAATCTCAGATGGCCTTTACCAACTTTTTGTTATCACGCCTATAAAGACGCAAAAAATGTTGAAAATTCACAATGGTACTAAAAATGCTGAAAAATCTCTAAGTACAACACAGATGGAGCTGAATAAAACCAAACAACAGGTTGCCTAAGTGTGCTTTCCTGTAGGAAACAGCAGCACTGGCCATGGGAAAGCAGGTGGAAGACAGTTTTCCTCCCCCGTCTGTCCTTCCCTCAGAAGTGCTGGGCTCAAACCAGCCAAAGAATTGGGAAGCCAAACCTTTACTGTGTGGGTGACATGGAAAATTATAATTTTTCACATATGCCAAGTGTCTTCGAGTGTCAAAGAACAGTTCTAATCTAAAAGGCAGAAAAACAATTTCAACTCAGCACAGCAGAATCACCCCAGATAGAAATGGGTTAGAATGCATCTCCTAGGTTTACATCTGAGAAGGGCTCAATAACACCCCCAAAATCAGAGAGTCAAAGGTAACTCTCACCCCTTGTGTGTGGCCAAATATCAGGTGTGTAAGGAGCTCTGCATTCACAGGTAGAAAAACTATGAGGGCCAGACCAGTGCAGAATAAAGAAAATGGAAATCACACTAAAAATGAAATGAACATAAGTCTGAAAATACGAAATGAGATGGAAAAGTTGAGACAAGGGGCTTGCAAGAAAACTAAAACTGAAAATTAGAGAAATTTGGTTCAGAGAAACTGAGGGAATTTGGGGAGGGTGTCCAAGAAGTCAGGGTAAGGAGACAGGTCGTCCTCACAGCTGAGAACAGAAGTGCTTCTCAGGCAGAAGCCAGCGTGACTGTCCCTATTCCAGGGAAGTTAATACACCACCTAAATATGTTCCAATAGAATCTTTGAGTTATAGGGAAATAGAAATTCCATAACAATCTGTAATAAATAAATTTTGACAAAAGATCAAAATTCAGGCTGATATAAAATTTCTCCTCTGTTCCATGTCTATTGTTATTTATTATTTCAATGTGTTTTTTTAACAATATCTTCTTGCTTAAAACATATTTTCTACTTGAATATACCCTACAATGACTTAGGGAAAGCAACTCAGAATTAAAGTCTTCCAATAGAAAGCTCAACATGTATAAAGAGATGATCTCTAAAATCGGTTCATAGATAGCTCATTCTAACACTTGGATTATAAATTCAAATTAACCGACGAAAAATAAAAAAGAAATACTGTGCAAATATTTTGTAGAATTATAAATATTCAGTAAATTTTAACAGGAAGATTAAAAACAGAAGGAAGCACACATAACAAATGTGGAACAGATAGATAATTAAGAAGAAGGGATAGAAACACGCTGTGTTTTTGGAACAGGAGAACAAACATGGTGAACTTCAAAATAATTATCAGTCAGGAAGAACTGAGTTTTAAGCTTACTATATTTAAGCTTTGTAAGAAGAGACCACATCCACCTTACATAGTGCTTCACATATGGTAAATACTTAACATTTGTTAAAAGGAATACATATAATTCCCTTGTTAAGGGAATAGGTTTATTCTAATAGAAGAACCAATGAATTTTTATTGGGGCATCAAATAAAATAATTCTAAAGTTCACATATAAGAAGAAATGAATAAAAATGGACGAGATGCTTTTAAAAATGAAGAACAGTGAGAGTGGATATACACAAAAAGTTGCTAATGTAGCTATAGAGCTGCACGGCGTTTTACTGATGTAATAATCGGTCGATCTACAAGCGAATAAGCAACCTTAAAACACAGTGGTTTATACAAGAACATAATAGTTTGTGTAAGAATTTACTGTTTAATAAAGATGTCATCCCAAGTCAGAGGGGGAAAGAAGACTTCTGCAGTAAACGGTGCTGGGGACATGGCTTACTTATTAAAAACAAACAAAGAACAAGTGTATCTTTCTAGAAAAGCATTTCAAAGGAAAACTTATCGAATTGCTCACGCAGTTACCTGTGGGCAGTGCTGTGACAAGTGAGTGTTCTTTTTTATACCACACAGATTACTTTCTAAAGAAGAAGAAGGTTGTTAAAAAAAAACACTGGAAGTTTCTGATTTAAGTTTGTGGATTTATTGCATTAATTTCTTTTCCCTTCAGAAACCTAATTGCGATGATAATGAAGGAAGAAACTGGGTATATATCTACAACCATAAAGGCAACAGGAAGGGTGAAGAGATTTCCACGTGTCTTTGGAAGACAGAAAACAGATGGCAGGATAGCGAGGGGTAAGTCTGGAGAAAGCGGCAGCTTGAAACACCTGCAGACTTGAAACCCCAGAGAGAATTTCCGGGACTCAGAGCTCTAGGTAAAATATAGCAAGGGACTGATAAACGGGGTTGACACAGGAGTATCAGTTGAAAGCCCATGGATGAAATAGGTGATAAGTGAAAAGAAAACCCACACTTAGATGTATTATTTCAAAATTCAAAAAGCTTTCGGGGAGAGAAAAACAATTGGTGATTCACAGAGGAGCAAGCATCAGGCTCCTATCAGGCTAATAATCTACAACACTGAATGCTAGAAGCAAAGGAGCTGTGCCCCCTCGCTTTGAGGGACGATGCTTTATAAAACTCCAATTGTACAGACAGCTAAAATTTTAAACATATATGAGAAAAAAGACATTTTAAGGTATTGAAGAACTTGGGAAGGGTCAGAGAAGCTCCTTTCCACCAGCCTGGAGTGCCTAGGCCTGGGTTTGCAGCAATCAGGGACCGTGTGAGTCCCCCTGTCACCTTCTTGGGGAGGCTGGGCCTGCCCAGAGAGAGCGGCAGAGTGGCAATAGGAAACATGGACTTTGTGACAAAAGCAGCCAGAGCCTGTGTCACTAGAGGAGAACCAAAGCAGAAATAGCCTCTGCACCCCACTGGTAATGACCGAAGTCAGAGGTTCTCAAAGTGGGCCCCAGACCAGCAGCTGCACCTGGGAAGGCGTGAGAAATGCAGATTCTCAGGCCCCACCCCAGACCCACCGAATCTGAAATTCTGGGGGTGGGGACAAGCAATGCCTGGTTTAACAGGGCCGCCGGTGACTCCAGTGCATGAGTTTGAGAACCACAGATGTGAGGTCAGAAGGAGACCACGTGAGAACGATTCCAAGCGCCATTGAAGCACAGATCTCTGTTTCTACCTCTGCCCCTCCTGAAGTTCTCTGAGTGACGAGATGCATTGGTTGGCAGACAAGGGCTTCAGAATGAAGAGAAGTTTGGTACCAGCGGAAGGAGAGGAGAAAACAGGATGGGAAGCAGAGTCACTGTTTAAGAAGTCAGGCCTGGAGCTGCTGAAAGACAAAAGGACTGATCTGATGGAGAGAGGTCCTGACGCATTTTGGTAATCATAGAAAATAGGTCATTATACTTTGATAATTGTTGAAACTGCATTTTAAAAAAGAACATGGTACCAAAATATTAACAGAAAGCAAAGATTCCTGGAAGAAATGCTACCAATTTTCTCTGTATTCTAACGCACTTTATCTGCTCACAAAAACATTTATTCATCAGAGTCTAGTGTGCAGTAAACGTGGTTCTGGGTGCCGACACGACAGAGGTGGCAGACCCTTGTTTAGGGGACCTCGCAGTTTGGAAGGGACACAGAGGAGCAAACCATTAGTCTCAGGACAGGGTGGGGACTGCTGCAATAGAGGATGGCAGGCCCTATCATGGAGCACGTGGGAGGAGCACTTGTAAAAATGCAGTTTTGTTGAGGAAATGTAACACTCCCGCGAATCCCCAGCCAGAGGGGCCCTCAAATTGGAAGGCGGCAAGTCTTCCTGGTGAGCAGTATATGAATTGTTTATTAGTCCATTTGTTTGCCATAAAATATTAATAAAGCATTGTCTCTTTCACAGGGATTGATGTGCCATTTCACATCTTGGTGTTCCAAATCCTGGCAGAGGCTCTGACAGCTGTGTGGCAGTGAAGGCAAGGGGACAAAAGCCTGTTTATCTAGGGAAGTAAAGAGCCTGAAACCCACTTGGTGTTTTTTAGCAATGTTTATTCCATGGATCAAGCTGGGGCAAAAATATATTGCGAGAGGAATTTTTTAAAAATGATGCGCTTTACAGAGGGCACCTTTGAGCAAAGCGAAATGACGCTAAATGCCAAGGGCTGCCTGTGGTGAAGTGTCTGGCTCTATGTCCCCTGAACCCTCTGAACAGGCACGTGATTGTGTGAAATCATCTGCAGGCAGAGTGCACTTCACAAAACAGAAAGGTGATGACTTTCAGGCAAATTACTATTCTCTATATGTTTCCATAATTTCACTTTCAATGCAGGAACAGAGCACACTGACTTTCCCATCCATCTCAGGGGCCAGCTCTAATGCAGGGTCAGCCCAGGATAAGGGAGAATGAAGTGAGGGAGTGTCCCATAGAACACACCTGAGGGATTGTGGCATCAAGATTCACCAGCTTAGATGCTTCGAACATGAGACGATCCACTGAATAGGAGTGGTGGGGTAAGTCTCATGTTGTCCTTTCTCCAGCTCTTTATTTTCACAGACTGAACACCCATATATCTATTTGTCCACCAGTTTGTCCATCCATCTGTCCATCCATCCATTCATTGTCCCTCCATGCATTCATTCATACATCCATCATACACCCATCTTATGCATCCATCCACCCATTCATCATCCATCCATCCAGCCATCCATTCATTATCTATCATTCATCTATCCAACCACCCATCATCCATTCATCCATCTACCCATCCATCCACTACCCATCCACCCATCCATACATCCATCATCCATCATCTACCCACCCATCCATCCACCATCCACCCATCCCACCCACCCATATACTCCAACTGTCCACCCACCCACCCATCATCCATTCATCCATCTACCTGTCCATCCATTACCCATCCACCCATCCATACAACTATCATCCATCATCAGTCCACCGACCCACCCATCCATCATCCATCCATCCAACCACCCACCCATCCATCCATCATCCATCCATCCACCCACCCACCCACCCATCCATCCATCGTCCATCCACCCACTCTCCTGCTCACCCATCCATCATCCATCCATCCACCCACCCATCCATCCATCATCCGTCAACCCACCCTCCCACCCATCCATCCATCATCCATCCATCCACTCGCCCACCCACCTATCCATCCATCATCCACCCATCCAACCACCCACCCACCCATCCATCATCCATCCATCCATCCACTCACCCACTCATCCATCCATCATCCATCCACCCAATGTCCCACCCATCCATCCATCATCCATCCACCCACTGTCCTGCTCACCCACCCATCATCCATCCATCAACCCACCCATCCATCCATCATCCGTCAACCCACCCTCCCACCCATCCATCCATCATCCATCCACCCACTGTCCTGCTCACCCACCCATCATCCATCCATCAACCCACCCATCCATCCATCATCCATCAACCCACCCTCCCACCCATCCATCCATCATCCATCCATCTGCTCACCCACCCACCTATCAATCCATCATCCACCCATCCGCTCACCCACCCACCTATCCATCCATCATCCACCCATCCAATCACCCACCCACCCATCCATCATCCATCCATCCATCCACTCACCCACTCATCCATCCATCATCCATCCACCCAATGTCCCACCCATCCATCCATCATCCATCTATCCGCTCACCCACCCATCCATCCATCCATCATCCATCATCCATCCATCCACCCTCCCCCCATCCATCCATCATCCACCCATCCCACCCACCCACATACTTCTTTTTCCTGATGGAGCATGGAGTGATACAGAAAGGGGCCACAACCCCCCCTGACCACAGCTTCATTCAAGTAATTGTCAGCCCTTGGGGTTAAAGCATTAATTGAGCTTTTAAAATGTCAGGGTAAAGTATTGAGCTATTATGGACTCAGAAACAGAAAGGCCCTGAGATGCCAAAGGACCCAGGGCCCTCCTTTTACAGATGAGGAACCGTAAGGTGACTGCTGGGGCTTGGGCAGATCAGATGACCCCCCCTGTTCCACAGCTGGTGCCTTGCCAATGCCCTGCATGGCACTATCTACATGACATCAATCTCTCACTCTCAACCTGCTGTGCCCAGACAGGGCCAGGTCTTACACCCACACAGAAACATCCTGATTGTCTTGGCCACTCTAAGCTCTGAAATGCCTGCAGCCATCCACTCGGTGTCCAGGGCCACTCGGCAGGCTTTGCTCCTTGCAGCTGCTGCCTTTGTGGAGATCTGGGCTGGGGTGTGGTTTCTGCCTCCCTCCCTTTCCAGCCACTTCCACTACTGGCTTTGGTTCTAAGTCCTGCTCCTCAGCTCCTGCCATCTTCATCTTGTCCTGTCCTCCCATCCCCTGGCTATGGGGAAGTCCCTTATTCCAAACCTCTGTTGTCTTCCCATTTCAAGACATGCTTATGATGTCTGATGTTGGGTTAAACTGTGGTAACCATAGCTGACCAACTGATGACAACTGCCCAGGGGCTACCTTCTGCCTTGTGTTTTCCAAACTGTAGGTGGGGCCTGGTCTCTGCCAGAGCCCGCTGGGCATCTTCCTTTGCTGTGATTCTGCTCGTGTCTGCTGGCCCTACCTTGCCCTGTAGAAGAAAAGCCTCTTCTGTTTGATGTGGAGAGGCTGCAGATTTTTGTGACTGGAGTGTTTTCTCTGTTGCAATAGTCTCTCTTTCTATTTAAAGTCTCTCCCTGTCTAATATGGACTTGATTTATTTGACATAGTCACAGTCAGGCTGTCAGTCCTCCCAGATAAAAGGACTCCAGTCTCTCTTCTGTCTATAGGTAATTCTGTCAGCCAAAATCTTCAGCAGCGTGTGGGGTCTTTGCCCCTCAAATTACAACCCAGGGATAGCTGCCTGTTTGCATGTTTAAGGACACCTACGAGCACACATCACAGACACAAGTCCCCTAAGGAGGAGATGGCTGGGCCGTAAGACTCCATCCAGACTTCAGGCAAGGACGGAAAAGTCAAAGGAATGGAATGGTCAGTGGGAGAGGTTTGCAGTTCAGCTCGACAGACACATGGTTGCAGCTGTTTTCTGACCTATAAGTCAAATCCTGGGCCCAGGGGACAAGAGACTTATTCACAAGCCCAGAAGTCAGGACAGCAATAACTCAGTCCCTGAGAAAACCCTCCGACTGAAGTGTGGAGTCTAGTCAGCATCCTTAGGGCAGGGACCATATCCTAAACCTCCTCGGGTCCCATTTACAGCACCGAGCAGAATGTCTGGCACAGAGTAGGCACTCGAATATTTTTTCTGATCCTGAGAATACAGGTGAGCGCAGCTGCGGAGGGGGAGGGTGGCTTCCGGAGTCTCCGGGGAGCCAGGTGGGAGCTCAAGTGGACGAGGAGAAACAAGTGTTATGACCAGGGGTGCCAAACATGGACAGCTAACTCCAGGCTGGGCCCCACAGTGGGTTTGGTGTGACTTTGTACTAGTCAGCTGACTCCTGGGGGCTTCTTTCGCCACCTCTGCAAAGTGTGGAGGAAGTGGAAGGTTATCAGAAAACCTAATAGCAACAGAATCTTTGAAGCAGGGAGCCATTAAGAAGACTGTGGTAAAACTCAGACCTGCTGGTGGGAAATGGGTGTGGACCCCATCTGCCCATGCTTCGATGCACGCCTGACACATTTAAACACATGACGCTAGGTGAGCTTTGCCCAGTCCATTTTTCTGCAGATGCCGTCAGATCCATGTTCTGAACTTGCCAGCTGTGGCCCTGGGAGAAACCTGCTCCCGTCTCTCATGCCCTTTGAGTTTCCTGTCACTGGTCTTGAGGCATGGCCTTGGAAAGCCTTGTCCAGTGCGCCCTTGACCTCTTCAGTTGTCAAGACTGTTTTGCTTGCTGGTAGAGCTTGTTGGCTAACAGAGGTGTGCTATTTATGAGGATGGGATAGGCAGAACCACATTTTATTTTTCTGACATCTCCTGCTATTCATAAGCCTGCCAAATAGCTAATCATTCCCCACATATCTATTTACAGTATCTTAAAACAATCCAGCTGCTCTTTTAAACATTGGTCACAACAATGTAGAACATCCTTTCTTCACCTGAAACTTACTTATCCCGACATATGAGACTCAGATTTCCAGCCTCCTAAAGCCCTGGACATTTTTACTAATGAGAGCATAGAATCCTGTGATTGAGAGAAACTCTGTGAATAACCTTTTCAGTGCATCAACAGAATAAAGATCAGTCCTTTCCCAACCTGGAGCTTCTAGCTCACCCCAGTTGCTCAGAATAGCTTCTCACCCTAATGAACGACAAAGGCCACACCCCGTCTGACTCTGTGGACACAAAGCTGTCTGGCGGAGCCAACCTCCTTGAACAGATGCTCACTACGGCAGACACGTTTGACTATTGGGGTACCCAGGTTACTTGAACATGTGAGGTATAAACAGAAGCAGCACTCCCTCTGAGGGCAATGGAGTGCTTACTTACACAATTACAGTTAACACCCAAACCACTTCCAAAGGAATGTGGGAGTCAAGCTCGAATGAAACAATCTCTCTCTCCAGAGTTGTTAAAGACAAGAGAGAGATTAGAAGTATGTTAAGGCTCAGTGGCAGATTCAGGGGCAGAGATTTACTGTGCAAATGAGACAGTTCTCCCATTCCTGGTGAAAGATATCACTGCCAAGAAAGGCATCTCTGCCTTGGGCATGCTTTGGAGTCACCTGATGACATTCTCACAAAGGAAAGCAGGAAGGAGAGAGGTATTTCCAGGGAAACCTCCAATCTAGCTCCATGGCACCTGGATATTTAAGGGAAATACAGCAGGCGTGGTAACTCCCAAAGAGTGGCCAGCAGTCACCTTGGTATCAGGAGTCTCATGTTCAAGCCCTGGTTCTACCACTAATTAAAAGTGCAGTCATGGGAAGTCAGCTCAGTTACCTTAAGGGTAAAATGTGGGATTTAAAATGTGAGGTAAGAGAGCCTGCTCATGTTATGGAAGGAGATAGATGAGCTCTCAGGAGCCACAGGGACCAAGGGATCTGGCAGTGAAGGTGGGGGTGAGGGTGGAAGGTGGTGGTGGTGGTGGTGGTGGTGATGATGGTGGGGGTAGTGGTCGTGGTGATGGTGGTGGTGATGGTGATGATGCTGGTGATGGTGGTGATGGTGGTGGTGGTGGTGATGGTGATGATGTTGGTGATGGTGATGGTGGTGTTGGTGATGGTGACAGTGATGGTGATGGTGGTGGTGGTGATGGTGATAGAGGTGTTGGTGGTGGTGGAGGTGGTGGTGGTGGTGGTGGTGATGGTGATGGTGGTGGTGGTGGTGGTGATGGTGGTAGAGGTGTTGTTGTTGGTGGTGGTGGTGACAGTGGTGGTGATGGTGGTGGTGATGGTGATGGTGTTGGTGATGGTGGTGATGATGGTGGTGGTGGTGGTGGTGATGGTGTTGGTGATGGTGACAGTGATGGTGATGGTGGTGGTGGTGGTGATGGTGATAGAGATGTTGGTGGTGGTGGAGGTGGTGGTGTTGGTGTTGGTGTTGGTGGTGATGGTGTTAGTGGTGGTGATGGTGGTGTTGGTGGTGGTGGTGGTGGTGGTGATGGTGGTAGAGGTGTTGGTGGTGATGGTGTTAGTGGTGGTGATGGTGGTGTTGGTGTTGGTGTTGGTGGTGGTGACGGTGGTAGAGGTGTTGGTGGTGATGGTGTTAGTGGTGGTGATGGTGGTGTTGGTGGTGGTGGTGTTGGTGGTGATGATGGTAGAGGTGTTGGTGGTGATGGTGTTAGTGGTGGTGATGGTGGTGGTGGTGGTGGTGGTGGTGGTGATGGTGGTGGTGGTGGTGATGGTGGTAGAGGTGTTGGTGTTGGTGGTGGTGGTGACAGTGTTGGTGGTGATGGTGGTAGAGGTGTTGGTGATGGTGGTGTTGGTGACAGTGGTGGTGACGGTGGTGGTGATGGTGATGATGCTGGTGATGGTGGTGATGGTGGTGTTGGTGATGGTGACAGTGATGGTGATGGTGGTGGTGGTGATGGTGATAGAGGTGTTGGTGGTGGTGGTGGTGGTGGTGGTGGTGGTGGTGATGGTGGTGTTGGTGTTGGTGGTGATGGTGTTAGTGGTGGTGATGGTGGTGTTGGTGTTGGTGGTGGTGGTGGTGATGGTTGTAGAGGTGTTGGTGGTGATGGTGTTAGTGGTGGTGATGGTGGTGTTGGTGTTGGTGGTGGTGGTGGTGGTGACGGTGGTAGAGGTGTTGGTGGTGATGGTGTTAGTGGTGGTGATGGTGGTGTTGGTGGTGGTGGTGTTGGTGGTGATGGTGGTAGAGGTGTTGGTGGTGATGGTGTTAGTGGTGGTGATGGTGGTGGTGGTGGTGGTGGTGATGGTGGTGGTGGTGATGGTGTTAGTGGTGGTGATGGTGTTAGTGGTGGTGATGGTGGTGTTGGTGTTGGTGGTGATGATGGTGGTGGGGGGTGGGATGGGGGAAAAGGGGTGGTGTTGGGGCTCAGGCCAGGAAGTATGGGGACTCTGTGGTTCTGTGTTGTTTCCATTGCTCTGATGACCTGTGGCTTTCTCAGCCCTTTGTAACGACCGGACGACATACCATGTTTTGTCTAAGTTGGAAGGAAAGAGGCTGAGTTCCGCATCTGGGGAGCATGGGGTGAATCATGGGCAGTGCATGAGGAGGAGCTGGAGGCAGAGGAGGCCGTGGGCACGTCTGCTGCCCAGGACTTTGCAGAAGTCTAGCATCACTGCATCTGTTGAGCAGCAGTGAGCTGGACAAACATGTCCATTGCTAGGTCTTTCCCCAGTGCTGAGGGGGACACAGGGAGGAAACAGACCTCTGTAGCTGTAGCAGCAGCTGTGTCTATACCTGTATGGCATGCCATTTATATACGTAAGCATGCCCATGCCCTGACAACGACACGTTTTACAAGACTACAGAGGAGAAAAGGTACTCAAATCCATTTTAAATAGGTGCCTATGAGGTGTGTGTGTGGGTGGGGCATGGAGAAGGGAATAAGGTTGAAAAGATCGAATCAATAAACGAGAGAGGCCTGGCGTGGGCACACGATGGCTGGGCCGGGAGCTGAGCCACACCTACGTCCTCTGTACCCAGGATCAAAATAAATAACTGGAAGCAACATAAAATGAAAGCGAGAGGCCTGTGAGCCTTTCTTGGGCCATGGCAGTGGGTGGTGGGGGGCTCCGGTGCCGGGGGACCTGGTGTCGGTCTCTGGCTCAGTCCTGTGATCCACCTGTGATCCGTTGCCAGGCAATCAGGAAAAGAGCATGGGTGGCAGCTGTGCTACATCTGAATGGGGTGTTTGGAGCAGAATAAAAATGCACGTCAGCACAGGGCATGGCGTCTTGGGAATGACACTGCCGGGTACCTGCTGCATCTTAATTCAGCACCTGCTCAGCAGCTCTGGGAAGCCCTGAGGAAACCAGCAGAAACAACTGCTTGTTTTATCAGTGCAGTGGGCTTCTGTGTGGAACTAGAAACCACAGACAGGCGGTGCATAATGATTTCCATCTATTTTTTCCACTCAGTGGATGTACCGCATTTGCACTTTCCTCCATGGGGTCAGCAGGACTCTCCTGCACCTAACACGGCTTCTCTGTGGCTGGCACAGGCTGCGGAGGGCTAAGCCCAGCTACAAGGAGTCACCATTCTTAGTCTTCTTTAACGTAGGCGTTTTCCACAATGGCATCCAATTTTGCCCAGGATCCTGTGGAGACTGTGAAGTTATTCCAAGCACTACCCACTCACCCCTGCCATAGGCACCTCTGCCCCATGGGTGGCTCCTACCACGGTCCATCAGAGCCACTGATGAGGTGCCGCGACGTTCTGGGCTGTGAGCTACCGATGGGAAAGGCCACCGAATCTCAATCACCCAAGTGCCCAGTGCAGCACATGGCAGGGATGGTGTGTGTCTGTCTGGACTGGAACAGGCGGACGCAGTGTCCACAGCATCCGAGGGATGGCAGGTGGATGAACAGGTCAACAAAAGAGGGAACTGGAACGCAGGTGTGAAGGTCAGGCACTGACGCACCCTCTGGATGTCCTGAGCAGCCTGAGGACAAGAGCCATGCCTGCCCAGAAATTTCCGCCTCTGTCCCTTCTTAGACTTTCAAGGCATAAGTTAGATCCTGTTCCTTTTCACATCCCTCCGTTACGTGAGTCTTATTTTTACATTCTGGATTCGTTCCTTTAGAATCCTCTGCTTGAGATGTGGAGACAGCCTCAATGGTGACATATTTTAAAAGTTTGGTTCTTAGAAAGGCACCAGGACCACTGAAGAAATCTCAGTCTTCAGAAACCCTATTGAAATAAGATCTTACTGACTAATTTTTAAGTCAATTTATCCACCCAGCAAAGGTGTGCTGGGCTTGCCTGGAGTGCCAGGCCCTGTTGCAGGCTGGGGCCGGGCGCTGCACAGGTGCACTGGGGTCTGTCCCCACGCGGCACACTCCACCCTCCAGGCGGTGGGCGGGGAGGTGAAAGGAGAAAATAAAGGATCTGAAGAATCCTGCTGGGATGAGTTCCACGAAGAAAAAAACTAGAGCAGGAAAGGAAGAGGGTGGGTGGCGACATTAAGTGAGGCTGGCAGAAGTCCTCGTGGGAGCTGCACGCTCGCTCAGGACTCAAAGGGGAATGGGGTGACCAGCGTATTTGCGGAGGGCAGGAGTGGGGGGCTGGTGGTTGTGCCTGCAGCAGATCATGAGGGCTCCGCAGGCTCCCGTGGGAAGCTCTGCTTATACTCCGAGAGAAGTAAGGAGCTATGGATGGCTCTGAGCAGAGGGTGGTGTGACCGCTGTAGTTTAAGAGGTCACTCCGGCCACTGTGTGAGGGTCGGCTGGGCGGGGGCAGGGGGAGCTTGGGAGAGTCGCAGCCCTGGGAGCGGTGCTGGCAGGGTGGGGAGGGGAGGTGCAGCGGATGCTGGGCACCTGCCGAGGACGGTCTCCAGCAGAGAGGGAGGCTCAAGGTGGCCTGAGTGCCGGCAACATGGGGCCGTGCTGGGCTGAGCTGGGCAGATGTGGGAGCAGGTGTGGACAGAGAGAGCAGGATTTCCGTCCTGACCACCTCAGTTAGAGTTGCTGTCTCGATACTGTCAGAAAATTTATCTGAAACTTGTAAAGAGGAAAACGTGGTCGCCAGTTGTTCTTCCAGAGCAATGCTGGGCTTGACTTTTGAGTGACTGGGCAACTCTCAACTATGCTGGGCAGCTTCTCTCCTGGATTTCTGCCTGGTGGATCAGATGTCCCCGAGGTCACCGTGTGCGGCCCCGTTGGACCTGTACCCAGCACACGCATCCCTGCATTTCGTTGTGAGGCTGTCCACACACACCTAGCTTCTCAAATGCCCTTTGGACTGGTTTAACCCCTCACCAGTTCCCTTGTTAGTTAATGAGTTCTATGAAATCACGGACACACATTTATTTCCTTTGCTTTGAGTTACAACTTGACCATTTTAGAGATCGTACTTTGACCACACCACAGTGAGGTGCTGGCTAGGCAGGCAGCTATGTGAACCCCAGGCTGAGACGCAGGTCAGGGCTGAGCTGTAACCGGGGCCGTCCACGTGCAGGTGTGCCTGCAGCCACGGCCTGGCTGACGGCACGAGCCAGCCCTGTGCTCGTGCACTACCTCATTTAATTTTCACAACCGCCCATGAGAGTAAACACTTTTGTCTCCACCTGATAGACGAGGAAACAAGCAGGAGAGGGCGAGTCACTTGGCCGAGATCACAGAACCAGAATTTGGACCCAGGTAGCTGGCTGGAGAACCTTCTCTCTAAACCAGTGATGCTCAGTCTGGGGACTTTTGGCAATGACTGGAGACATTTTTGGTTGTCACAGTTGGGGGTAGGGTGGAGGGTGTGGTTGGCATCTAGTGGGTGGAGGCCGCGGGTGCTGCCAACACTCTGCAATGCTGGGGACAGCCCCCAGCAGAGGGTCATCAAGTCCAAACGTCCACAGTGCTGAGGCCAAGAAGCTCTTGCCTCAACCCTGACACTGTCGCCCTCCACACCAGCTGGCCATCCGTCTCCTCCACCCTCCACGGCCCTTCTCACCCTGTGGTTGTTACCTGCCACCACTACTGTGCATGTTCTCTATTTCCCCCGCATCGTAAGCTGCATTTTTCGTTCACCACTAAATTCTCAGTGCTCAGTCTAATGGTCAGTGAATCCCCAAATCCTGGTCACATTCAGTCTGTGACTTCTGATATAGCTGTGCCTACTTGTGAAAAGTCTCAAAGATGTGAGACAGAGAAGCGGTATGAGGATGTGGGACACTACACGGTGCGGGTTTATATTGCACATAAGACACGTTACCGTGTTTAGCTTCAGAAACCCGAGCATGCAGAAAACCTGAAACCCAGCACCCAAACCTCAAGTCCGATGGAAGCTAATTTTTCATTGTCCTTGACACTAATCAAGTCTGGGGAAACAGCATTATCAAATTGACTACACGAGATTTTCAATTAACTCAAACAGATGGCTGAGATTTTCCAGGTGACTTTCCATATTAATTCAGTGAGTCTGTTGGACCAGACCCCGGGAGGCTTGGCAGGGCTGGGGGCGGACAGGAAAACAATGAGGCATGCAGATCTCCAGGAGAGAAGCCAAAGCAATCACCTGAACGTTTATACCAACGAAAGTATCATCAGCCACAGCAATCCAGCTCCCCCAGCCAGTGTGTGCTGAGGGCTGACCCCCGACGGATGAATCATCAGTCAGGCTCTGGGGCCCATGGTGTGGGAGCAGGTTCATTAACCCTCTGGGGAGACGATGGTCGGGGGAGGCAGTGACTGGCCCTTGCAGGGCACTGGAACTCTGTGCCTGTTCTGCCCACCCAAGGACCTTGTGGCATTTTACGTTTCATGGAAGAAAGAGTGAAAAGAACCTCGGAAGGAACTCTGCAGAGGCCTCAGCCTTCTGTGCATGTGCTTGGGGTGTGGGATAAGGACAGCAGAGGAAACCACTGCAGGAGGACACATCACTCAGCGAGGACCAGAGTCCCTAGGTGCCCGAGCATCCATCCCTGAGCTGGACCTAGGAGGAGCCAGAGTGGTAGGGCCATGGCTTCAGCCCTTCCAGAAGCTGCTGGAAGCTACTCACAAAGTGAAGCTCTGTAACTGAATAGTAAAGGCCCGGGCTAGAGGACGGCAGCATTTGGATGGGTGTTTGCTGAGCCTCAGAGTGAAACATTCCAGGTTACAGAGCCCGTTTACAGAATCACAGGATCTGCATGGGAGTGGATCCTGCCACCGCTCCCGTTCCCGCCTCTTTTCTCAGTCTTCCATCCATGCTCTCAGCAGAGAGAGGTTAACGATGGTACAACTGGACTCTGGAAGTAAAATCAGTTCCTAGACTGCTTGAATTTGGGGACAACACTAAACCGATGTTTAGACTGCTTCACTTAGATTCTACTCAGTTGTTTTGGATTAAAAAAAAAACAACCTATCAAAACCAGATGTTAATAATAAGTCAATAATATTGTCAGCAGGTTCCACCAACTACATGGCTGTTAGCATCTGGGAGGCTTGGCCCTTCTTAGAGCAGGATTCAGCACTGGCAATGTACAGAAACGGTCTAAAACAATGCTCCTAAAAACAGGCGCCATTTCCAGGAAGTCCAGCTCCGTGGATCTTCTTGGGAAGACTGTGTCAGTTCATCCAGTGGGGGCTATCGAGGGTCTGTCACGAGGAGGAAGTGTCCCCACTGAGTCATGTGGCTGACCCCAACATGTCTCTCCCAGAGATGCCCAGCCCTGGGGAGCTGGCCTGCGCTGACACAAGGGAAGAAATCGCAGCACCTGCTCTTGCAGGTTCTTTCTCCAGAAAGCCAAATCGTAGAGCAGTAAGGAAGACTTCGGAAAATGTATCTGTCTCTTGGATGTTTAAATTACTAGTAAGGTAAATCTGATCCTGAAGACACCATGTATATGAATATTCACTTTCATTTTTTTGTAACATAAGAGAAAAAGAAGCAAACCTCATCCGCGGGTCATCAGGGGGCATCAACTCCAAGTCGTGGGTGGGTCCGTTTAATCCAATAACGTGCAAGGAAATACTGGGGTTTTCACATCCAGCCTGGGAATTAGAAGGGACAGAGACATGGATACGCAGCCTCATGCCTGGAGAGGGCCTGAACCCTGCAGAAACCCCCAGAGATTCACAAGCGGGACTCCAGGGACAGTGCAGCTCCATACTAAGGAGCAAAGTTCACATTGAGGACACATCATCTATGCGTAGAGTTTTAAAAGGGACAGAGAGATCACCAGGCCAATTCCTTTTCCTCCCCAGGAACGCCACTCCTGTCCCACTCCATCCAACCCCCCAGTCTACCAAGGTGAAGTGAGAATCACTCTACGTGCTTAACCACCATGGGAGGGAAGTGAGAAGATCAGACAAGGAATGGGACAGAAAAGACAGGGAAATGCCAGGAAGAGGGGGCTACAGGGTGCTGAGGTCTGAATGCTTGTCCCCAAACCTCGGGTGGGAGCTTGAGCCCCAGTGTGGCAGTGTGCAAAGGTGGGCCTCCAAGAGGTGACTGGATCGTAAGGACTGTGCCTTCATGAATGGATTGATCCATTCGTGGAGTATTGGGCTAGTGGTTTAACGAGTTACCAGGGGTGTGGCCTGGGGGCTTTACATGCAGAGCAAGTGAGTACACAAAAGCACCCTGGTCACCACAGGACCTGGAGAGTCCCCACCAAGAACAAGGCCCTCATCAGACGTGCTCTCTGGACCATGGGATTCCCAGCCTCCAAAACTGTAAGAAATAAATTTCATTTTCTTATCAGTTACCCAGTCTCAGGTATTCTGTTATCAGAGGGTGAGCAAGTAATGGACATTAGTGGATGGCGTCCCCGGCTCAGCAGTGGGGAAAAAGGAATTGGGGCACTGTCGTGTCCCTCTGATCCCCAATCCCTGTGGACAAGAACCTGTTGGAAGGACCTAGGGAAGGATGTGGCATTTCCTTGTCAGGGCACTGCTGGGTCTTATCTGAGGCCCTCACCCCCTCTGCACCCTGCAGAAAGTGTTTAGGTTTACAGAGGAAACCAGCCCCGAGAGGGCACAATCAGGCTGTTTCACCAACGTGTGGCTCAGATTTGAGGTGGGTGGGTGGGACTGGGGAAAAGAATGCCAAACTCTGTTGGCCAGAACGTGCCGACTTTCCATTAAAACATGAAACCCCAAATCCTGAGCGATCTGGGGTTTCATAATCCCAGCTTCAGAGCACCTGTCCCAGAGTTCACTGTAACATCAGGGGGCTCTACTGGATTTCAGGTTGTCACTCTAGATGGGGGACTACCATAAAAGAGTTCACCATGGAAACCATTCCATTTCCGGGTGGTCAGGTGAAGGTAAGAGAGCCACCAGCTGTTGTGTGTGTGTGTGGGTGGGGGAGACATTGTGGGGACAGACATAGAAGGTCAGAAAAGATTTGGCATCAGTCCAGTAGATGTTATTTAACTGTGTTTCTTGTTAAAACCCTAGACTTTTCCACATAACACAGAGTTAAGCCCACTCAAGATTAGCTGGAAAAGGAGTGAAAGAACTCTGTCAAGAGCAAGTCGTGTGGTATGGGGACATCTAGATGCTCTTGGGATGGGAAAAGGGCAGACACAAAGGCCATGGCCCCAGAGGAATCATGCTCCTCCATTCTGGGACCCCCCTTGGATACCAGCCACACTGCTCCAGGGGCTGTTGTATTACCAGTTGCTAGGACTGAATGTGTCTCCTCAAATTCATATGTTGAAGCCCTAACCCCCACTGTGATGGTATTTGATGGTGGGGCCTTTTGGAGGGTGAACTCATGAGGGATCCCCCATGATGGGATTAGTATCCATAAAAGGAGAGGAAGAGACCAGCGCCCTCTCTTGCTCTTCCAAGTGAGGACACAGCAAGAAGGCTGCCATCTGCACACCAGGAAGAGAGCCCTCACCAGGAACCGAACTGGCTGGCACCTTGATCTCAGACATCTGGCCTCCAGAACTGTGAGAAAGGAATGTCTGTTCTTTAATCTGCCCAGGTCTTTGGAATTTTGTCATGGCAGCCAAGCAACCTGAGATGTTGGCTTTCTTTCAACCCTCTGTTTCCTTTCTCTGGCCTGAGGCTCTAGGAACCTCACTGGCCCATGTACTTCACCTGTATGGCTACTCTTGCTACAAAATACAGGCCTGCAGGTCCAGGCAGTGGTTATGGTATAGAAGGCACGTACTATCAGCATTCACAGCTCTCCAGGGTTAGATGCTTCCTGGCAGGGGCTGAAGGGTGCTTCAGAGGCAGCCTTCAGAAGTGAGCCCCAGTCTCAGGTAGGGCCCAGGCAGGAGCTGCTCAGCTCCATCTACCTGGCACCTGTGGAGCAGCCTCATGAAGCTAGGGTGCAGGATGGCAGCCAACCTGTGTGTCCCTGGGAGCTGTGTCCACACATGGGTGGCAGCCAACCTGGGTGTCCCCGGGAGCTGTGTCCATACATGGATGGCAGCCTCTCTCCAACTGAGTAAGCTGCAGAGGTTTTAGCATCAGGCTCTCCTTACCATGTGTTGCTGTGATTTTGAAACACAGCAAGGTTGGGACATTCCTGCTCCCTGTCCTCCACTGGACCTTTGCTGTTCTATGGGCTCTTTGGATCAAAACATGACTGTCTTAGTCCACATGAGCTGCTATAACAAATACCTTAAACTGGGTGGCCCATCTATGACAGTAATGTATTTCCCACAATTTTGAAGTCCAAGATCAAGTGGATTTGGTGTCTGGGGAAGGCTCCTTCCCAGGTCACAGAGGGTGCCTTTTCTCTGTGTCCTCGCAGGGTGGAAACAGGGAGGGGTCTCTCTGGGGTCTCTTCTGTAAGGGCACTAATGCCAATCAGGGGAGATCTGCCCTCATGCCCAATCACCTTTCACACACCATCAGCTCAGGGGTGAGGATTTCAGTGTGTGTATTTGGGAGGACACCAGCTTTTTGACATAGCACTGACCAAGGACAGAGCAGCCTCACCCAGACCATGGGACCAGGGGCAGACAAGTCCTTCTGACATCACAGACGCCAACTTGAAAACGGCAATGTGAAGTCAAGCGTGGACAGTATGAGCCTTTGTCACTATAAAGTCTCACGTGGAGCAGTGTATTCATTTTGGTTTCAATGATGCTTAGAAAAATGGCTAACCGTAGTTCAATTATTTAAAATAATATCAACTGCCAACAAATTCAAGTCAACAAAGTTGGGCATCTAACGCAAGGAAATGAGAAATAATGCAATCCCTGTTCACAGGTTTGCTCATTAACACGTCTGATGATCACACCTCTGCTCCGAGTCACTGGGTGGGGAGCTGTGGACCACTCAGAGGTCTGTTCTGCAGCTTCTTTGTGCCTACCTTAGGGTAGTGATAGGGCCTCACTGCAGGGTAGATGGAGCCGGTGTAGGTCGGGAGCTCCATGAGGGGGACACGGGAGTCGTTGATCGTGGCATAGGCAAGCCTCGTGCCATCAGGGGACCACCAGTGTGCGATGTGGGTCTTCAGAATCTCCTCTGTGGGAAAATAAGCAAATTAGAGAGGTGTGAACAGGCAAGAGAGTGGAGACCGGAGCTGCAGGCGCGATGGTGAGCTGGTCAGGAAGTCACAAGGTCCCAGAGGTCACTTATCTGCCACAACTTTAAGAAATCTTCACTGTGCTCTGTATGCACCTTCAGTCCACGGGGGCTCAGGGGCTGACGACCAAACTCTGGCACAGTAAAACCCTATAAATCAAAGCTCAACCGGACAGATGCTGACTGTCTGGGAACTTTTGGGGGGCACAAATTTGAACACTATGAGCCCAACAAGTACTTCTGAGTTGAACTATTATTATGCTGTTGTGGATTATTATTTTTATAGGATTTGGAAAAAGAAAAACAAAAAACAGACGAAATCAGTTCACGCTGAAGTATGACGCATCAGACGGAACTGAGTGAGAAGGTAAGTTCTGCTGGAATTTCACCCCAGAAAAACAGATCAGCTCGTGGAGACGCCCAGGGATCCGTGCACACATGCAGAGCGTCCGCATCGCCAGCCTGGAGGAAGCAGACCGTGTGCAAGGGCCCAGCACGCTCGTCACTCTTAAAAGGAGGCAATTTCCCTCTGTGGGGCAGAAAACCAAAATGCATCCATCTTAAGAAAGACTGGATTGGAAACAGTGAGTCTCCCGGGCTTCAACCAGACACACCTGTTATTCCATCCCATCCCACAAGCATCTTGGCTAATTAGAGCTTTAACTATAGATGAGTTTTGTGGGTCTGATATCTACTCCAGAAAGAAAAATTCTACTGTGTCTTTTAACATGTCAAGATACTTCCGAAGAGTACCAAGTCAAAGTATTCGGAAGCAGAGAATCCATTTTAGTGCTAAACAGAGAGGTCAAGAGATTTTTCCTGTACAGGCTATATATGTCATGTAAACTAATTCCCTCTGTATTTGTTTTTAAAATGACGATGGATATAAGTACATAATAGGGGTCCCATTCAACTGGTCATTATTAGGTGTATACCGTACACCTGCTCCATGTACCTGTCACAGTAGAAAGGCAATTAAGGAATCTACGATCACACTGAGAAAACAAAATGAGAGCATACAATAGAACAGGGAACAGCATAAATTGGAATGAAGCTGAGGATGACTGGCCACAGCAGAACTCGATGGCAGAAAGGGAGGATTGGAGAGAGGGGCCACCTGCACAGCAGAGATGTCAACAGCCTCCAGCTCCCCAGGGTACGTAGGGGACTAGATCTGATGGCAGGGGACGCAGACTCACACAGGAGTGCTCAGGGCCTGCTGCTGCCGCCTCTGAGAGCATTTCATGGCCGAGTTCAGACACTAATGTGGTCATGCAGCCTGCAGTTCCTCCTGCAGCAGTGAATGAGCCAGACCCCATGCAGGGGCCGATGGTGCAGTCCTCCCACCCCATCCTCCCCAGAGGTCTGTGGCCTGGAGCAGCACGTCTTCATCCTTCGGAGTGCTCTCCTCTGGGCCTGCAGAGACCCCTACCCAATGTGCCACGGGATCTGTCACCGGGCTCCATCCCCAGGCAGCAGAGCCTCTGAAATACGGAGCTGGTGACGAGTCCTGGGGTCTGGAGCACAGCGCTCAGCAAGAAGTGAACCAGAGAGCCCAGAGTCCTGGGTTCAAGGTGTGGCCCTGCTGTCTACTTCCCAGTCCCCATCGGTAACTCGAGGAGCACAGCTTTGCCTCTGACGTCCCTCCCCCCAGGGCTGCGATGACAACTCCAGGGTCTGCGGAGGTAAGTGGGGGGAAGGAAGGAATGAAGCTGAGTTTCAAGGGTTTGTGATTTTCCAGTGTTGTCAGAGGCCAGGAGAGTGACATCCAGGTGCGAGTTTGAAGTGAGGTGATTGAGCAGCGACTCTATACAGTCACCTGTTCCGTCAGGCTGTGCGCACGGCATGGTGAGTAACAGACTCCGGCAGACGGTCTGCCAGACAAAACAGGCGCCATCTGCAACGCAGTGTGCGGTGGACCTGCTCAATCACTCCCGGGCTGCAGGCTGGGAGGAAAGGGACCATCAGGCTCCAGTGAGGTCCCTGTGAGTGAGCAGCATTCCAGGGGCAGGGGGACGAGGGGCAGAGACTGCCGGACACCAGGAGAGGAGCCTGGCAGCGGTTCCCATGGGACATTAATTCACAGCCAACGCAGGAAAATCCAAATAGAAAAACAGCTGGCTGCGACAAGGGCTTTATCAACAAAGAGGTGTCGGACAAACACCAACAAACAGGAATAACGACAGAAGCCCCGATGAAGCAACTCACCTATTTCTTCTCTTGGAAGCTAGAGCAGCCTCCCGAGACCAGAGGGGAGGCAATCGACACCCGTGGACAGCCTCAAGCCACTTTCATTCTCCCCAGCACGCCTGGGGAGGGGCATCCGGGCAGGTGGCCCTCCCTTCCCCTCATTGTCGTTTCTGTCCCACTCCAGACATGCCCTCAGACCTCACGGAAACGCCGCTGCCAGGGTCTGACCAGCACAGGCCAGGGGCCCACACACGTGGGAACAAGACCGAGGAATACTGGGAAGGCTGGACCTGGAGCTGGGCTGGGGAAACTACGTCTCCATCAAACCCGTCAGCAAGGGCCAGAGCATGTCCACTCAGCTCAACTCCCTGCGCAGAGAATGTGGACACAGAAAAGCGATCACTGAGAACGACGAACTGCACTGGTTCAAGGGAACTCGGAGCCCGTCTAGTTCAGGGATAGCAAATATCTGATACTGTGGTGGCAAAGGTTAGTTCCTTTCAGCTCCATCCCATGGTGAGATGGGGGCATTTCAAAGTAGACTCTGCCACACCAGAAGGCCAGCCCTACAAAACTAGGATGGCTGTCGTTTATTTTCCCTAAATGTCCTTTAACACATTCCTCCTTGGTGTTTTTATTTTTTTGTATGTTAGTTGCTCGTTAGAGATAATTGTGTGTAAGAAATGAAGGGGAAGGGGCCAGGCAGACAAAACCTTGACATTTTAACATTAATTACAAATGTCCCAATTCTGCAAACATTTTCTTCAGAATCCCCAGTTTAATGAGGCAGTTGGCTTAAATGCCATGCACCAAATGTGCGTTAGGAACAGAGTTTTGCAGACAGAGAGGAAAAATCTATTTCATCGACTAAATTAATTGCATGAATCTTTGCCTTGGAACAAAATGAATAACTTGCCTTCTTGAGCCAGTAAAATTAACTTAGGAAAACTGGAGTATATATCCTTCCTTCACCTTCTCTGCCCTGTTGGAGGACCATTTTAGCATGAAAAAAGAAAGATACATTTGGAGACTGTCTCTCTCTTGAAAATGCCGAAAGTTTTATCCATGCAGATGAAGCTCAAAGTAGGGTCTGGGCTGGTTCTCCTCATTTCTGGTCGTTATACCTTATAGATGCCAACTCCATGGTTTGAAGTGTTGTGCATTCACACCAGACAGTGGTAAGGGCAAATCCGCAGGACAAAGTCCGTTTGGGCTCAAGGTGATAAAGGCCAATTCAAAAAAGAAGAGGAATCTTCACATTTTCTAGGCTGTTCAGCAGATGCAGAGTAAGAGGTGGCACCAACGTTATTCCATCATCCTCTTGGGGCTGGTTCACAGGGGGCACATGGAACGCTGGCTGTGTGTGTTGTGTGCTGTTGACGTGATGCCGGGCCCCACTCCAGGCAGGAGAATGGCTATTTGTTGGGGGCAGGGAAGGGCACAGGATCCTTTTCTGCAGAAGCTCTACAGGTGACTTTGGTGTCCATTCTGGTTAAGAAGAACCGATTAGAAAAGAAGGAAATCCCATCATTTGCAATGACATGGATGAAGACGCAAAGGTTCCCTTGTTCTATCATCCCTGGTCCACGACGGGTCTCACTACGATCCCTTCCTCCAACCGCAGTTCTGGGTGACAGAGTCATCCGTCTTCCTGTCAAAACCTACAGGTAAGACGTGTGTGCGTGCACATGTGTATGAGTGTGCGTGTGCCTGTGGACACACATGTGAGGCTTTTTTTTTTCTTAAGTAAGTTTTCTTACTGAATCCCAGAAAGACCTGACAGCTTCTGGGTGAGCCTCTGTAGAAGAGTCATCATGATGATACCAGGGCACTTCAAAAAGTTTGTGGAAAATGGGATTAAAAGAACATGAACCCTTGCATGAGCTTTTTGCAGTGCCCTCGTAGCAACACTCAGCAGTCAGCGAACACTTAACAACCGCCACGGCTGTTGTGACGGCTATAGATGTATTCACTCATTTAATCCTTCAAACAGCCGTTCCAGGCAGATACTATCATTATCTTTATTTTTCCCTTAAGAAAATAAAAGGGGAAGAAAATTTAAATAGTGGGCTCAAGCCCACACAGCTGGTAAGTGAAGAAGCCCACGGGGAGTCCTGAAGGGCGTGGCGTTGTCTCAGCCGTTGTCTCACCCCGTTCTCCTCTTCTCACCCCTCTCCCACCACCTGTGGCCGTCGTGCCTGGCCAGTGGGGACGTCCGGCAGGCCTCAGGTGATCCAACCAAATAACACGCTCCGAGAGGCCCAGGGCTGGCCATCAGGGAGCCCTGGAGATGGCCCGTCATTTGTGCCCTGGTACTTAGATGCAGCTCCTCACGTTCCATCTCAAAAAAACGTTCCAACATAATACCCTAACTCACTTTGATATTAATTTAGTAATCTATACGGTGATCGGTTTAGAGTCTTAGGTAAAATGGACTAGCAACCCCACGATGAATTTTAATTTCCTTAGAAGTTATAGTTTTCTTCCTGGCATTGTGCCAAAAGCTGGTCATTCTGTTAATATTCACCAAAAAGTTAAAAATAGTTGAGATTCCAAAATTAGAATTTTAATTGGATAGGCACTTACTTACCAGGTGAGATTTACCACAGTTTGTAGTTACCGTTTCTTGAAAGTGCTGACTTTATTTTGTCCTGTTCTTAAAGTTAGAGTTTTTCTCCACGAAGCAAAATTATAGGCTTAAAATTATATGTAACATTTCTTTTATTGTTTGGCTGTAGTTTTAAAATTATGCTATGAGAATAATATTTGCTCTTATGATGCACTGCAAAAAAGCTCATTACGACACATATTTTCAAAGAAAATCCTAACTGAGCAGTAGCCACCTTGATCAGCCTGAAATAGTCTGCATTATTATTTCCTAATATCAGTGAAAACACATTTAAAAATAATGGCTATCAAAAGCATTGTGCATCAGACAGGAAATTAGGTCTCAAGTTTTTTTTTTTTTTTTTAAGAGGTAGGCTAATTAACTTTAAATTATAAACAGCACTTGGAAGAGTTTCTACACCCAGCTGCAATGGATTATTAACTATTTTTGGTTCTATTGTTCAAAGAACAAGAGTCTGCCTTTTGACTTGTACAGATGCATCCTGACTACAGGGAAACAGCTCCAGAATTACATGGAAATGAAAAGGGATAAGGGGCTGTTCCTGTCACCACGTGGAGCAGGCATGGGTGTCACTCATAGTCGCAGGATGCCGTCCTGCTGTTTCCAGGATGTAGATGGACAAAGAGCGTAGAATGCAGACAGCAAGGCCGGGCAAAACCCTGAGCTCAGGGCTGACCACCCTGACCCCACTGCTTCTGTTCTCAGACTTTCCTGGGATTATGGTCATAGGCTCAAGTTGACGCCGCTCGGTGGACCTTGCGTTATGCTAAAGAGGACGAGGTCACCCGTTCCAGATGGGCACATTAGCTGTATAATGTGCCAAGTCCAGACTATGTCTCTAAGCTGGGCAGCCCTTTCTCCAATACAGGCAGTGATTACTAAAGGCCTGGTAGAAATCCACGCCACCACTTCCTTTATAAATGACGACAGTGTTGCTATCTACTGCTTGAGAGTGATATCCGTGGTTTTAACAGGGGGATGACACCGGGGAATCCACAAGTACCTGCTGGGTCTTAATCTCACATCCAGTGCCTCCCTGGGCACGTGGATAGGGTCACTGCCTTCAAGGAAACAGTGGATTCAGAAGGGTCAGCAGGCACACCTTTGTATACCAGCATGTAATATTACACTTGATTAACGAATAACACCAGTTCCACACACTACCCACCTATTCCTGTATCATAATGTTAGCAACCCCATAATCTAGTTCTACAGCACACGGCAGTTGCTCGGCACAGGGCAGGTGCTTGGCACGCAGCAGGCAGCAGGCGCTCGGCACGGGGCAGGTGCTCGGCACGGGGCAGGCGCTCGGACAGGGGGCAGGCGCTCGGCAGGGGGCAGGCGCTCGGCGGCACGGGGCAGGCGCTCGGCAGGGGGCAGGCGCTCTGCATGGGGCAGGCGCTCAGCACACTGCGGGCGCTCCCGATGGCGTGAATTGAACTGAGCTGGATAGAAGCTAAGGGAGAGATCCTGTTCCCTGGGCGACACCTGTCCACCACGTTGTTCCCCTGCCTTTGGTGCGGCACTGACAGCCCCTGAGCATCACCTCTGTGCTCACAACTGCATCTCATCCATAGAACCTTCCAGCTCTCTGGTCTCAGTCAGTGTCCCCATGTCCTGGGACAACCCTACAACAGAGCAACCCGTGACACAGCACAGTCCTCCAAAAGTACCATGCCCACAGGAAGTGCTCAATAAGCATTTTCAAAGCAGAGGTAAGCATGAGAGCCATCCGTGGTGGTACAACGGCTCCTGGGATCCGCAGCAGCAGCTGGCACATCTGCAGGGTTTTCTAGGAGCCGGTTCCGGTGCCACATATTCCAAGCACCGCGTGTAATCCTCACAGCAAGCCGATCATTACAGAGGTTGGGTTACCTATCCTGGTATGAAGCCAGACTCAGGAATTCCCATGGTTGGGGGAGGAATCAGTTCACCAGCTGACGGGTCAGGGTGAGCGAGGTTTACGACAACAGGGCCAGAAGAAGCCCAAATGTGGCAGCTGTCAGGAGCCTTTCCCTTTGGGCGGGTCAAAGCTGTGGTGTCCTACAGTGGACAGCAGCCCCTCGTTGGCAGTATCTGCAACCCAGCTTTCAGTTAGAGACCCTGTAGCCAAGAAGGGCGAGGACTGTGCAGTTACCCACAGGGCGGAGACAGGAGGCACCGGCCTCTCCAGTGCTGGCCTCTTCTGCACACTTGGGCTCTGCAGACAGATGCGGTGCATAAAACGCAGAAACGGCCCTTTCCCCTGAACACTCCCTGCCTCCTCTGCTCTTCCTCCTCCCTTCAGCCATCGCTGACAGCCTAGCCAGACCTCAGCCCGTACTGACCTCCCTGCTCTGCTTTCTTGCTCCTAAGAGGGCACTGACGTTGTGCAAGTCCTGGCCACCCCATCTTCCTGGAAGCTGCTGCAGGACTGGCATGTGGCGTGATTGGAGAACACACATCGGACTTCTCAGGGTCAAGTCTGGACGTGTTTCTTTCTGCCTGGTTAGCCACGCAGCATCTGCGGGATTACACAGCCTTTCTAGTTCCACTTTCTTTATCGACATCATGGGCATCCTAACACTTCTTCAAGCCTTGTAGGAGAAACTACTCACTGTCGGATCCCAGCCTGATCTGGAGACCGTCAGGACTGATACCCACGTCTCCTTTAATGCTGTTGATAAAACACCACAAAACCTCTCCCTCTACACCCCTCCCCCCAAAAGGTAAATAGGCTTGCTCCAAGCACATCCCTTTTTATAACATTCCATGTTTTCCTCAATTTATAGATAAGGAAACTGAGTCACCAGGAGCACTTCCCAATATGTTACAGCAATAAAGGGTGAATCTGAGATTCTGACCCAGTTTGGCTCTGGAATCTACATGCTCTGTTGCTGTGCAGCGAGAGATTCGCCGTCCAGACCCTCTTGTGCACGGCACCCGTATCTTCCCTCGGTCTGACCCTCCTCCCCTCTGTGCCCGAGACCTCCCGCTGTGCCTCTTGGTCCCAATGCTCTTGAACGCTCGTCTTGCCGCCTGCCCCGAGGTTACAGCTTCCTCCAGCTTGCTCCAACAGTGGCTTTTGTCTTTCCCATATCGCCCATTCCTCTCTCCATGTTCCAGATGAAGACATTCCAGCTTGTGGGTGGAGACCTGCAGGGCTAGGTGACAAACGTGGCGGAAGGGGAGAGGCGGAGAGCGAGCATCACATCGCTGCCGCTCCCAGCTCTGCCCCTGCGGGCCGTCCCTCCTCCTCTCCAGGGGGCACCTCCCAGGGCATGCACCTGCGCACACAGGAAGTGAGGACTGTTGCGCCCTCTCACCTCTCAGAGCTTGGCTGTGTTTCCTTCTTGTCCTCACCCTGCTCCCTGCATGATCCACCACTAGGAACCACTGCAGAGTGGGACCTGGCGTCACAGACAGTAGAGCACTGAGAAACAGGCAGGCCTTGTAGCCCACGTGGCCCGAGTGTGGTTCCATAAAAGCAGATATCGTGTCCACATTTCAATGGGCTGCGACACCCACTCTTTATCTCTTGGAGAACGCTCCCCTCCCCCACCTCCACAAAGGGTATCATCTACAGGTGGGTTTTCCTCCTGCAGACCCTTGCTCTTGGGCGAAGAGATGCTCTGTAATGACCAGTGTCAACAGCGACTGGTGTTTCTGACCATGACCTACTGTCACATACACACACACACCAAGGGCAAAGGCCTGTGAAACATTACCCATTCTTACCATTTCTCATACGTGCTGGTATTTTCTATTCTGTCCTTCATTACCCTCTTTCATTAAAGTTCCTATCCTCTTCGAGACCATCCTGGTTCATTAAATGGATTTCACGACTGGGTCATGATCTGTGGTCTGAAGGACCTGGACTATCTATCTGGACATTAAGTGCCCCAAACCTGCTGCTACTGACCCTCACCCCAGCCTGAGCTGTTGACGGGAGCTGGCTGATGGTGGGGGAGGGCTGCACTGGGCGTCCTGGTGACAGGCGCGTATATCCCAACCAGAGCAGTAACCATGGGGCCTTGAGCAAGGCATGCGGCTCCCCTGCCCCATTCCTCACCTGTGAGATGGGAAGAGCGACACCTGGCCCTGGCTTACCTCTCTCTATGGGAAACTTGAGCGAGATCATTAATGAGCAGGGAGGTGCATGCTGAGCATTCAGCAGCACAGGAACCAGGGCTCCCTGGGCTTTCTCTCTGGCAGGAGGCCTCAAGGGGCGCTGGTTCTAGCTTAGAGCATTTATTGAGCTCTTCTAGCAGTGTTGTCAACTGTTGACAATGTTGGTAATGAGCTCTGGGATCCAATTCTCCCTGGGCTCCAGGCCACCAGGACCACAGGGTGGGTGGCAACAGGGGAGAAGCTCGTTGGGATGGAGAGAGAAGGCTTATGGGCTGTGCCTCGAGCTGGAGACTCCCGTTTTGCCTGAGATCTTTATTCCACCCGCTCTGCCTGAAATCTTTGCTTTCCCTCATGCAGGGCACAGCAGGATCCCCCACGTGGCCCTCTACATGGGCTGCCATCTCCCATGTGGCCGCCTCCTGCCTCTCTCCTTGCGGGAAGAGGGAGGGGTAAGGTGTTGAGTTCCAAGTGCCTTCTCTTCCTGTAAGACCCGTCATGTAATCAAACCAAACTGAAGTGACATTACTGCCAGCTGGCGGCTGGACACTTTCACCCATTCACCATCATTACCACTAAATCAATGCACCGGAGCGATGGCAAAGAGATCTGCCTGGACCCCTGGCACTCAATAAGGCAACTATTCTTAGTAATAATAAGAGGAAAACCTACAGCTTGTGGGGCACTGTACTTCTTATCACATGTCCTCCCACTCGTCCTGTGGAACCACCCGGGTGCCAGCCATGACTACACGCTGTCCCTAAACTGCTGAGGCTGTGAGAGCAGCTGTTTTCCCTATTCTGGGCTGGGGGTGGCAATACCAAGCAGAGATGAAGACGTCCTTCTGTGAGGATCTTGGGCACTGAAAGTGGCAGAAACAAGGAAATATATATATTTTTTCTTTCTTTTTTTTTAACTAACATATGGGTGTTTTCTAGGAGCAACACCATAAGCACCAATAGCTACAATTTGCTGAGTGCCTTGCAGATGACCGGCCACGCTGGACAATGACATGTGGTTGGGCATATTCACAGTGACTGCACAAGGTGGATGCTGCTGTGCCCACCCTACGGGTGAGGAAACGGAGGCCGCATGGGTGAATGAGTTCACTTCAGTCCACACACTTGGGAAGTGGTAGAGGTAAAATTTCGGACCCGGGGCTGCTGGACTCCAAACCTCTTTCTCTTCCTGCAACACTGCATCTCCCTGGGTGCCGTGGGCAAGCCGTTTCACTTCTGGGTATCTCTGTGCAATTGCGGGTTTACAACATCCTAACAGCCTGTGATTTTAGACCCAATTTTTGGAGTAAAATGAAAATATCTATAATACAAGGCAGACAGCTCCTGGAACGCAAATGAAAATTAAGTGGTACGAGGCCAATTAAAAACCAGCTCTTTGACGAAACACACTGCGGTGAGATGAACTTTCCCCAAAACAGAGCAGATGGGACAGGGCGATTGTAAGGCTGACAGGTAATTACTCTGAGTGAGTCCACGATGTCTCTCTCATTTCTGCAAAGCCAGGGTTTTCTTTAGCTTTCCCGCTGCCGCCTGCCGGTGTTTTCACTCCTAGACGAGCTTGTATGATTATAACTGACATTATCAGGTATAAATGGAGCAATGAGTGTGAGGTCCCGCCGGGCCCTGGGATGACAGCAGGAGGTGAGAGAGCTCACACTTGAGTCAGAGAAGCGTGCAAACGACTTGTTTTCCATCCTCTTAGGGAGTTCATTCCCAAGATAAAGACAATATATTTTAGTTGTGTTTTGTAGGATGAGGTGTTTCTCCACTTCTTTCATTGAATCTTCTATTTGTTTTTGTGAAATAGTTGGCCGAAAATTTCAACTTCTTACAGTGAAATGCAAGTCACAGTGGATTCCCCTTTGCCAAAATCCAAACGGCATATCAAAATCTGAAATTAAGTGTTATGACCAGTTTTCTCCTAATGCTTTTTGGCTAATTGTGGTCCAAAGTGGAGAAACAGAAGTAACACTGGCTGCCAAAATTACTCTGTGAATAAAATAATCCCAGGTAGAAATTTCTAGGAGCTTGAGAAGAGTTGCTAGTACTTCTGGTGGGAATTTCCAACAGAGAATGGTACAGTCAATCTGGGAGTCTCACTATCGAGGGACTTTGTCAACAAGTCCCTAACTCAGCAGGTCCCAAATAAACTGAAGAGAAGGCTGAGCCCTAACGCCAAGCACAGAGCCCCCCTTTCTCATCTGGGGAGGGAGGGCTTTAACGTCCTGGTCAGAGGACCAGAGCGGGTCCTGGGGACCACATGGGGAATTCCAAGCCTTATGAGTGGACAGAGTCTCTTGTGCTTTTCAATGCTGTGCCTTTGGAACACAGAGGCCCAATGACATGTCTCCCCACAAAGAGAGCACCTGGCTCAGCCGTGTCCCCACTGCCACTACGTATACACTAAAATTCCAGAACATTCTCTAGTTTCTCTTGAAGACTCTCTTGTATACCCTGGGCTCATTCTTTCGCCAACCAGCTTCCTTCTTCTTTACTTGATAATGCTGTAGGAATAAGAACATTCACAACCAGTCAACACCCTCACATAAAGCTATGTGCCCTGTGTCCTTTGAACTTCAGAGCCATCTAATGAGATGGGGAAGGGCAGGTGTTACTAAGCCTGGGACATGTTGTTTTCTTACTAGTTAGTGAACATTTACAGGATTCCAGATACTGTGGCAATTCTATATTAATCCTTCTAGTGACCTGTGGGTCTACTTTTGTTATCCCATTTTACAGAGGATAAACTTGAGGCTCGGAGATGTTGCCAACTTGTTCCAAATCGCTAGAACATGCCTTGATTTGACTCCAGGTGCAATGTTGAGCCGACTTAACCATTGAGGAGCAGTGAGGAGCCCTCCAGGTTGAGGAGACCAAGTCATATACCCAGAATCACGGGACGGGTGAGGCCAGGACCTGGTTAGTCTCTCGATTCCGGCTCTGTTGCTCTTCCCAGTACACGCAAGACCTGGCAAACAAGAGACCTAGACTGCAGTTAATTCTCTGTGTCATCCTTCATGCAGTCTGGCAGTTCGGCTCGGCATTCAGAGAACCCACCTGCCTGAGCAATACCAGCATTGCAGATCGTCATCTCTTAATGAGGCAAGATACAGATCGAAACAGAATGCAGACAGTGCGACGGAGTTTGGGATCATCCTAAACGAAATGAAACGGCTCTGCGGCTTCTGTCTGTGAGTGCCTGGTGTACTAGGGTGTGCTCCCTGCAGTCCTGCTGCTATTGATATTTGAGAAAATCAAAGCACCCTGAGGAATCTGGGTCCTGGAAAATTGCAAAAGACATAAATAACGTGCCTGATAGATCTGTACTTGGAAAATAAATGGGCTCATTCTAAATACAGAAAATCTTATTTATTCCTGCTTGCATCTGTTGCCTTTTTCCTGCCCCTAAATATTTTATCCAAGGTGCCAAGAGCAGAATTAAATTGGGGGTTAAAAAAAAAACAACAACTCAGTGAACATGGAGCCAGAAGGCAAATGGAGCTTTTACCTTGCTAGGCTCGCAGCCTCTCTGGCTAATCAGGGCTGAATATTTGCATATTACACACAGCGAGTGCCCTCATTACCATCAGAGAGAGCTGCAAATTCCCAGGGACGACGCTCTGCTCCCTGGACATGCCTCAGATGGCCGCCAGGTGGCAGCGTCCCCTCCCGTTCCTTTGGTGAGAAGCGTGAAGTTTGGGTTTTGATATTCTATTCCACCGCCAGGGCTGCTCCAACAGATTTCCATCAGGACCTCGCTGGCTGCTGGTGCGCAGTTTCTCTGAGTACTCTGATGGGTGGCCTTGATTCCCCAGTCCTCCTTTTTTCAAACTGGGGAAAAAGACGAGAAATGCTTCTGTGGCTGGAGAAATCTAAGTTGGAAATTTTCGAGGAGCTGCTTCTGTGGGGTGGGAAGCCCAGGGCTTAGCTGGTGTCCAGTGAGCCCCCCTGTGTGTGGCCGCAGGGAGAATCAAGGACGTGAGCAAATGCACCTGCTGCACAAAGGCTACTCGGCCACGCTCCATCCAGGGGGACAAGGTCCCTGTCATTCTCCTATGTCAGGACAGTACTTGAAACTTCAGCAGTGCCAAAAAGCAACAGCGGCACTAATGGCAAGTTACCTTTAGGCTGGTCAAACATTTTAAGAAGTATTAGAGGAGCTTAGGTGCAACCCACCTCGCTCGCCCTCTCGTGTGTGTGCATGGACCTTAATTTGGCTTAAAGGGGTGGGGGATGGGGTTCTGACATGCTGGGTATTTTGGAAGGGGAGTGACCAGTGTAGAGCTCTGTCTTCTATCCCTAAGTCTTGGAGGCTGTGCGACCCTGCACACCCTTGCCAGAGCTTCTAAATGCCAGTGCAGGAAAGAGGACGGAGGCTGGAACTGCTGATTGTCTGCACAGAGCCAGGAGAGGCCACATGCCCCAGTGGAAGGCAATGCCCGGCCTGTGCCTACCTGCCACATCCCGGTCTAGAGGTGGGACACCTCATTCGTCATAGTTACAAAGTAGGGCTGGGATGTTCCTGGTGAGGTGATAATATAGGGAAAACCACACATTTTCTAATCATCCACTTTTGCCCTTAGCTATTTGATAAGTCTCTGCATTAGGAAAGGCTTATGTTGGGTCACACCTTACAGGATCTCAAATCTGAAACTGTGTAATGAAAGACAGAAATTGGAAAAGAGTTTGGTAACTATGTTCTGGTAATATCTGGAGAGAAGAAAATTTGGAAAAAAAAATTTAAGAATTAATGCTTGAATTGATGGATTAATGATTGCTTGGTTTTCTGTTTTCAGTGTTTCTACAGTCTTAAATCAGAAATATAGTTCTGCTCAAAGTGCCTAAAATCTGACTCCTCGAATCTTTTTGCACTCACTGGTCCTAGCTCATAGAACATGTGAGGAAGATTCCCAGTTCTGACTGAAGAAGGTGACTGTCGTCTCAGTCAACAGCACCTTCCCAGGGCGGCCTGTGGTAGAAAGAAAAGTTATGCTAATAATGCAAATTTTATAGGAGAAAAAAGGGGAATAAAAGAGAAGTCTGATTCTTTTACAACAGATAGGTGTCACCTGGGGATGGGGGCAGGTTTATCAGAATCACCTGACTAAGGTTCTCCCTATACACAAATGTTTCCAGAACAAGGAAAGGGAACTAAGGGCTCAAAGAGGTTAGGAAATGGGTTTAGTGAGCAAAAGGGCTGAGCCTAGAATGCAACTTCTGAGTAGCAAACGAAAGGGTTTTAAGTACATAGAAACACGGTGCCCGGCAAGTCTTCCTTTGAGTGTTTGCAACTTGCATTTTGTAGAACTGGGTTAACAAAACTCCCAATTGTATCACAGATCTCTTTAAATGATTCAACAAGACAGAAAAAAAAAAGGCATCGGAGTTCCCAAGGGCGTCAAGCACGTCCCCTGTGAACACTTAAATGTCATTAAGACTCCATGAGAAAAAGGTGACAATGTGTTTGTCTTAATCTCACGACAAATGCATAATTAAAAAGCTTTAAAAATAGAGCAGCTGAACATCATATATTATTGATCAAAATCTCTCAGGATTAAGCCATTCATTGTAAGAAACACTGCTCAAGACCAGTGAGAATTTCTCCTGTGCCTTTAGATAACATTTTCTTCTCCGATTTGTCTTATTTCTGATTTTCCAAGTGGATCTTCTCTTCATGTTGAATTAAAATAATCAATCATTTTTCTAAAATGCTAACAAGCCTCTACTGGATTGTTAGGTTGTCAGATTCAGCTTTGATTCTGAGAGCGAGAGGTTTGCAGTTAGGCTGTTTCAGTGCCACGGAACACCACGCTGCACACGGGCCCTGACTGTACTCAGGACGCTTGCGCTTGTCCCAAGCAGTCTGAGGGCGGCCTGCTGGAAACCGCGTCTATTAACTGATAGATGCCACGGAGATGCCAGGAAAGAAGGGAGCTTACTGCAAGGTGCATGTGCCATTTACAGACCTTTCCACTGAAGAGACGGCAGAAGCTGACGGTCCTGGTCACTCCCCTTAGCCGTTAGCCCTTCAGCATGAGACGGTAAGGTGAGTTAGCACAACACAGAGGTGCAGACCCTGGCTCCTCCTGGGAATATCCTTTCCTAGTTGTGATATGGGTGGCCCACGAGGGGACCTGCTGTTTTTATGTGCAGCACATTCACTAATGTCATTTGTGGTCTGGGCAGACATGTCACCCCCCACAACATCCTCCCCCCACCTCCCACTGCTCCATGGCAGCCTCCCAATCAGAAAATTCCTCTTCTGCTTTGGGCACCAGATTTGAGGTCATTTGTTGGCAAGAACCCTGCCCAGAGGTGGTGTCTTTAGTGCTGTTTCTCAAATATGTCTGTCCTCCCCTCTTCTGGGAAGTTGCTGGATGGTACCTCCTGCTGTCTTGGTGGGGCCATAGGACATGTCTGGACAATGAGTTATGTACAGAAGTGCCCATGTCATTTCCAGGCCATGCATTTAATTCTCAGCGTGCGTCCCTCTGGAATGCTCCCTTGTTCACTAGAGTGGCTGCGATGCCTGAGATGGGGGTGGCCCCAGCAGTCAGAGCCCTGAGTGGTCTCCCTAACCCACCCTGACCCATAGGGAGCCCGAGTGATAGCTGATGAGAAATGCACCTTGCTGTTTTAAATTGCGGAAGTGGTGTTTTGGTTGTTCTGTTTGGTTTTTATCATGCACAGCCAGCCTAGCCCACCCCAAGTTTCAGAAGCTCGGGAAGAGAATGCCGGCTGCAAAGCCTGAGTCACGGTCTCTGCTCTGAGCAGTGAACTTCACAGGAAGCTCCCGACTGAATTTCTAGTATTTCCTCCTCCTAAAGAGATCTTCATCAAGCAGGAACCCTCGCTGCTGTCCTGGAAGTCGGAGGCTTCCGTCTAACTATTCCAGAAGCAGAATTATGTCCAGCGTGCTCTGCTGTCTCCCCTTGACTTCTGCCAGGCAAACTTTTCAGTCCAGAACTCTCAGAAGAACATTCTGGAATGGACCAGGATGACTCTCCCATCCCTACAACTGGACATTTTTTTTGCTTCCTAGTTTAAATGGCAGCTCTTTGCTTGAGAACTCCCAGGGCACAGATGTAATAAGACATCACATTAATTAAATGGCAAAACTACCCATCACCATGGCAATGAGGAGTGTGGTCAGACTATGTACGAGGAACTGGGAGCCTTGAGAGGAAGATGTTGAGCAAGGAAGTCCCTGTGCAGTGTCTCCGGGGACAGCCACGAGGACGGAGCAGCCAGGCATGGCTTCGATCTTTGCTTTGCTGCGGGTCTCTGGAGGTGCTGTACTTTGAAGTATGAGGTTTGACCTTCCAGGGAAAAAATACCTTCATTCCCTCCATGGTGAGTACTCTATGCCAGGCACAGGGACATCTGAGACTCTGCCACACTGAAGACCTCAGCAGCCACAGCCAGCAGTGCCAGGAGTAAGAAGGTTGATCTTCACTGAACATTTGACATCCATGTGCTTACGTGTGATTACATGTATTGGCAATTCTTCTGGCTCTACTTTAATATGCCTGTGTTTTACAGATGTGCTCTCATTTAACTTCATGATAATTCTTTGAGGAAGGTATCTGAATTCTTATTTTCCAGATGAGAAAATTGAGGGTCTGACAAGGTATGTGATACTCACAGTCACCGAGCAGCTCAGGGGCACCTACAGGACTGAAGCCCAGTCCTGCTGGGCTCTCAGCTCTGAACTACAAGAAATTCCTTTTGCAGAACTCGATGGTTAAAGGCTGCTGGTGCTGAGCAGATCACATCAAGAGGGAGGCACTTATAACTTGAGTTTTCATCTGAGCATAATTTTACATGCAAAAAATTAATGCAACTTTTATGCAGTAGGTACAAGGTTAGGAGCCTGGGTTTGGAGTCAGGCAGGTCCCTCGCTGTATGACCCAGTGAAAGGTCACTTAATATCATCAAGCTAAAGATTCCACAGCTGTACATGGGATAATAGTGGTGCTTTCTGCACAGGTTTTTGAGAGGATTAAATATGTTTATTTGTGCAAGGCCTGGCCTGGAAGGAACACTCACTGAAAGTTAGACATTGCTGCTGCTAGTCTCATTCTTTCAGTAGGTAAACGATGACTTGGTTTTAACTGAGAGGTGGCCTAGAGTCTGGATAGCTGTGCTCCTGTGACCTTGGGCTCCAGCGAGAGGACCACGACCACTGGGGCAGATGGAAAGTGAAGCTGGTCACTAACGTGAGGCTGATGGTCATTGCTGCTCTTTGTTGGTCAGGTGTTTTCTGCCAAGGGAAATTTGTGGAAGGGGAAATTCTGATGACAGTGAGCAGAAGAGACCAGTGTGATTTTCTTGGGGGAGGGGGCGTTTCTAGAACATGCAAGTTTCTCTCTATGAATGAACCCATTCTAATGTATTTTCTGAACATTTATTAATTACTGACATTCTCTTGGTGTTATGGGAAACACAATATAAAATACACGTCTTGCTTTCAAGTAACTGGATTTATTTGGAGAGACAACATTTGAAATAATTGGTCATCAGTATAGACAATCTTGATTCAGATTATAAAAGCTGGAAGAATTCAGACACTTAATTCTTTGGATGTCAGCAATTTCACCTGTTATAATGTGATGACTAGACTAATTGGGATGGCAAAGTATGGCTTTTGGGCCAAATGCCGCTTGCTGCCTGTTTTGTATGACCCAAGAGCTAAGAAGTGGTTTTGTGTTTCTTAGTGGCTGAAAAAAAAAGAATATTTCATGACATCTGAAAATTGCATGAAATTCAAATTCCATTGTCCATAAATGAAGTTTTATCAGAACACAGCCATGCTATGTGTTTACTTCTGGTCTATGGCTGCTTTTTTGTTATGACAACAGAATTGAGCAGTGGTGATAAAGACCACATGGTCCACAAAACCCGCACTCTTTACCAGCTGGGCCTTTACAGAAACACTGTGGGTCCGTGGACCAGAGGATGCTAAAGTCCACTTCCACTCCAACGCTCCCTAATTCTGTGATTAAAGAATCAATAGCATGTGATATTCTCTTGAGAAAACCCAGACGGAGCACACATAGGCGAGGTCACGACACTGTGTTGTCACAGCAGGAAGGTGGTGTCTACCTGTGATCGCAGAGAGAGGTGATGCATGAGGACGTGTTGGTGTTCACTGAAGACCCACCTGTATTTACACTTTGGAACTGAGGCTGGGCCATGAAGGAAAGGTGAGAACTGCCCTGCTGACAGCAGGTGTGGGGTTTGATGGGGCCTGGGGACATGCAAGGAAGCCCCAGCACAGATGCAGCTGGACCAGTGGGCCAGGAGGAACTTCACAACAGTGTGTATAGACGTGGCTGTTGCGTTCTACACCGTGCTCCTGACACTCTCATTTCCTGCCTCGGACCACTGCTCTTACTGACCTGTACAGAAATCTAGAAGCCTGAAGACATCTCTCACTGGATCAGAGAAAGCAGAGAGGAGCAAACCTACTACGTCACCCAAGCACTTCCTGGCCGGAGCTGAGCAAGTCTCTGCTGAACAACTTTCAGCTTTTTGTCCGTGTCTCCCTACAAGGTAAAATTCCCACTCTGTCCGAGTCAAGGTCATTAATACTTCATGGAGTTGGAGACTAGGGCTAGATGGGAAAGTACTCATCTCAGTTACATCAAATAGCAAAAGCACTGAGCCCAGTGCTTACAGGGCTGCTCTGTGATTTAGCCGGTGCTCCACTGCACAGAGCCTCGCTGGTCTGATGGTTTTGCTTTGCCGGACACTGATTACATTTCAGATATTTCCATCATGCCTGTTACTTTCATATCCTCCTTTAGAAATCATAGATGAAGAGGAATATAATTTTTAAGTATTTGATTTCTACAAGAGATCATGAGGCATAATTTTTACTGAGTTACGAGACCTTAGGGGCTCATAAAGAAAACAGCTGTCTCTCTGTCATGTGTCAGGGACAAATGAGGGTGGATTCAACGCCATATCAACAGCCTTTGTAAGTTGATCAGGAACTCATAATGCACCTTTTACACAAACATACCGTTGACAATAATTTATGAGTGAATAGAGCTTAATAGTTTACAAACCTGACATTGAGGGATCATTAATGATACATGAATGCTCCTGATTCCTGGCAATGCCAGATGAAAAAGCGGGGCAGGTGTGTCCTATTTTGCCAAGTTTTGGAAATTGCAAGGTAATGTGATAGTAGTGGTAATAGCAATACTTACAGTTTACTAGTGTCAGACACTGTTCTAAGAACCCTGTGGGCATTAGCTTATTTTAATTTCCATGATGACGGTAGGGAACACACACTGCTGTTACCCTTGTTTTGTAGACAAGGCAACAGAAAGACAAAGAGGTTAAATATTCATTCAAATTTGCATAGCATTTATGTGGCTAAGCTACTATTCAGACACAGGCACAATCACTACAAAGACCCTGCTCTTACCGACATCCACGCTGCCCTTCCGTAACAGAGTTTTAGAAAGCAAATCCAAGTTTCTGCCAATTTACTGACAGCAATTTCCTTGTCTGACCAAACATTTCCCATCATGTAGATAAGAGTTGTGACCAACAAAAAGTCCAAATAACCACAAATCTATGGATTAAATAGTAATGTACGTATGTGAACGTTATTCCAAGTCCCATTGGGCTACTGGCTCTATAACTTATTTTAAAACTATTAGTATGGTCAGCATGACGTAGGGTGGGTATGTAGATCTACTGTGATCTGTTTCCTGGGTACAGTTTCTAGCAGTTGAAGGGCTCTAAGCAGGTGCTTCAGAGACAGTTAATGTTTGAAGAACCCAATCAAGAGGCTGCACTCCAGAATGGCTCCATAAGCATTTCAAATATCGTTCTCTAAATGTACATCAGGGAGTTTTAAAAATAGCACAAGATGCACTAGAAACGCTTTCTCCTGATGAAAAGATGGCATGCTCTGTATTCTCCATCCACCTCTAACAGTCCGGGGCTGCTGACATTCACTAGGAGACTGCCACAGTCGTCAACGGTCCAGACTGGCTTTGGCCTGCTCATGACACGTGTGAAATGGACACTCGATGCACGGAACATTGACGTGCTATGCGGCACACAAAATGCACGCAAATATTTAATATACCAGGGATCTAAACTAAAGCCCATCCGCAAGTTACACGTGAAATGGTACTTAGCAATTTTGTTCTGCTTTCACAGGATTTAGAAAGTTTAGGGTGATCTGGATAAGCATAAAAGAACTCCCTTTTCTTTCCGTGATTATGTTTCCTGTGGAAAGCAAACGTATTCAAAGTCGTTCCATGGGTCTCCACAAATGCTTTTGTTGTGATAGTGTTTTTTTCCCCCATAAAAGCCCCCCCCCAGCTCCCCACTTCCTCGAATACTCAAAATTCTAAGGCATAGAATTGTACCAAAAACTCCCCCAAAACATTAAGTAACACAAATTGATCCACCACCTAGGGCCAACCTGACCTTGTGTTGAAACTTCTCAGAGCATTTGTTGGACTAGAAAACTGTGGGGTCATTAGTGCTGACTCTAGAAGTTGCTTTGAGAAATTGTGTAAAGCATAGCAAAACAGGCCTTACCTTACCCTGGGTTTAAAGTCTCTGGACAAGAGTTTGAGCAGCAGCAGCGATGCACAGAGGAAGGTTAAAGACCACATGACCAGGTCTGGGTGTTCCTCGGGCAGCATCGAGTGAGTGTAGCTTAGCAAAGTGCCAGCCCTACTCATACAGCAGGCCGGGCTGCACTGCCAACAGTGCTTCTAGAGCATTCTGAGCTCCAACTCCAGATGTGCTAATTATATCTTCAGCTGCAGCAGCTGTGGGAAGAAGCCACTTTTGGCCAAACTAGTCATATCCACATTCCTCCATGCTAGCCCTCAAGGAACAGCAGTGGTCAGCATGGAATGGTCGAGGCAGGTCGGTGGGCACACGACAGAGGCACCACAGGGGCCGAGGAGAGGGCTGTGACCCCAGGGAGGAGGTGGGACACAGGAACAGCAGGACAAGGCTGCAGGGAATGGGAAGAATGCCAGAAGACAGGAGGTGGCCAGTGTGCCTGGGCAGTGGCACGGCGGGAACGGACTGTCGTTAACCAGGCATGGCCTGACTCAGTGGGTCCTAAGACCAAGCAAGGGGAACCGGCATGGGACAAGCTGGCCAGGAGCCTTACGGGCCTTATGCACACTGACATCCACAGGGCGATGCTGCCTGGCCACACGGTCTTGTAACTAGAAAATTATAGGCCAGAAATCCTGAGCTGTACCACCATCCCTCACCCACACGGTGAGGAGAATGGATTAACAGTGATTTGCAACAAAGAGCAGCAACTGGAAAATGCAACCGACTCATGACAGTGGTAACAAAGGACCCTTCGTAAAAGTTTGGAAATTCCAACTCTTTGCCCATATGCCTATGTATGAGGGGCTCTGCCAAATTATAAGTCTTGCATAGAATGTGAATTCTTAACAGAACACTCATCCAGAGTCCTCAGGAAACTCTAGTAACATGTTAATTTTAGCTTATGAATAACCGACATTAATAAACCTTAACACGGTTGTAGGACACTGTTAAGTTCTCTTTAGTTTTATATTAAAATCAAAATTCTATGTAACAACATTTGCCCATAAGAATAAAGTAGAGATATGCACCTTGCTTACCAAAATCAGTTTGTGGCCAACATGAGCCAAGGACTGCCTTTGGCGAGCCATAGGCAGCGGCGTGGAGCTCACATTTTGGCATGCAGGTGACTGAGAAGGTTTTCCCACGCTGTATGTGCAAATCTTTGGTCAAGAGATGGAGATTCCTGGCAGCTCCCATGTCTCCTAGTTCTCTCCAACAGTTCCCCAAATTCTGCAGTGTTTAACACGTTTAAGATCCGTTTTGGGAAACATAGCAAATCAACATGGCATTTTGCTGCCTGCAAGCCTATAATCCACAGTGGCAGTTTCCCAATAACACAGCTGAGTTTTTTCTAGGAACTAACATCTCCACGTGAGTTAGGTGCTCTGCAAACGCTTTCAGTGTATTTTTCCTCAACCCCCTCCCCTTTTTAAAGGAAGAGTCTGGAAGAGAAACAGGTAAGTCACAGAAGGTAAAAACAATCTTCAAAGTTTACTTCCCCGTTAATAATACAGGAAGCAACATCCCCTGGGGCTCCCAAACTCCCAACTTCAGAAATCTAAGCATCAGCATGTATAACCTTCCAGAGATTAACACTAAGTAGATTAAGCTGCCCCATCAACTGTGATTGATTTAAAATATTTGGGGCTTTGTTATCACATCAACACTATTTCATGTAAATGCCTTGAAGAAAATAATTCCTTTCAACAGATTTGCTAAAGGAAAAGCTTAACTTGCATGGCAAAACAATAAACTTTTTATTTTAAGAAGATACTAAAAAAGATATTTTAAATCGCCTGGTTATAGATTTTTAAAGGAGATTAGTCCTAGAGCATGTCAGGGCCCTTTCTCTTTGGGGGCCTTTGGGGTCATTATTTGCACTGACCTCTCTGAACTACCTGGGGAACACTGCCTTGGTACATAATGCCATTTTTTTTTTGTTTTTTTGTACATCTTTTTCTTTTACAATAAAAATAATAGTAACAAACAGCTATAATAATAGGGATAGCCACATTAATTACTATAATAAGTTATTTCTTATTACTGTAAGAAACAGCAGCAGCGCCTGCCATCCACTATTTACTAGCATGTGATAAACACCTTCCGTTCACAATCTGACATAATCCTTGGGGAGCATAGTGTGCTCAATGCATTATTCCCATTGACAGATGAGAACATTGAGGTTCCTGGAGCAGAAGGCACTTGCCAAGGTCGCGTGACTAGGCTGGGTCTCCCCTCTGGGTCTGTGTGACGACATAGCCTTGACTTTAACCACTAAACATTCTGATCCCCAGTCCCTGGGTTCCCTTCCCAAGCTTTCTACGCATTCCTAGGAATAAGGCCTTTTATGGGTTTGTTTTTACAGGGCAACATCATAGACTTTGGCATCCTCACCATCAACAGCCTGCCCAGTATACGGTGTGGTCCAGCTCGCAGCCGACCCCATGCACACAGGGATTGTACCCAGCACCGAGACACAGGGCTGTTCTGCACTTTCCCTGCCTGCTGCTGGCTGTGCCTCCTGCAAGGATCTGGGGACACCTCGGCACACACCATTCCCAGGTCTGTTTCTGCACAGAAGGAGCTGAGCCTCAGTGGACTCTGGCCAGTGTTCGTTTCACTCCAATGGCTCCCTCAGGTGGGGCAAAGGTCAAAATGTGACAATAAAACCTCAGGGTTGATTCTCCTAGGGCTCAGAAGGCAACTTGGAAACTGGAATCCTAAGAGTGCTCTGAGTCCTGGCAGCCACGATGGAATAAACCTGGGGCTTCTAAGGATCTGCGCTGGAGAGGACAGCTGCGTTTGGACGTGTGAGCTCCAGTCTGTCTTAAAAACTGCATAGAAACCAGGACAGTGGTGGTCTCTGGAAGAGAGACTGGGTGTGGGGAGAACTGGCTGGAAAGGGGCACGAGGGAGCTTTCTGAGATGACAGAAATGCCCTACATCTGGATTGGGGCTACACAGTAGCTCCATTTGTCAAACTCCTCGAACCGTCAAATTGTGCATTTTATTGTATACACATTATACCTCAATTTTAAAAATTAAAAATCAACTCTAGAACTTAATGTCTCAGTGACTTCAGTGAAATTATGAAGAGAAGTACTACTAAGCTTATAAATCTATCAACTTTGTAAGTCATAATACATAAAGCCACTGCACTGCAGCTTGAGAAACACAGCGCCGGGAGAAAATGATATTGGCCAGTAACATGCCCAGAATATCCCCGGTCCTCCCTGGAGCTGGCCTGGCATGTGAATTACTGTTGTGACCACATGGTTCCAGGCCCGGAGGCTGAGAAGAGCTTAAACTGATCTTCAGCCCAGTGTAGGGGACGCAGGAACATGCTTGATCCATCTGGATGTTTAAAAAGGTAACTGTCCTGGACTTGAACAACGACATTCCCCCGAAACATTCCCCAACCTTGTGTAAACCTTGGCAGACTACTTAACCTCACCATGCCTCGTCTGTGAGATGCCGTTGTTATGGGGGTGCTAGGGTTTGCATGTTTGTGTCCCCACAAATTCACAGGTTGAGGTCTAAATCCCCAAGGGGATGGTATTTGGAGGCAGAGCCTTTCGGAGGTCATGAGTGAATGGGGTTAGTGCCCTTATAATGGGATGAAGACACCAGAGTCCTCTGCTCTCTTCCATGTGAGGACGTAGAAGGCGGTAGTATGTGAGCCAGAAAGAGTGTCCTCGGCAGACACGGAGTCGCTTGATCTCGGATTCCCAGACTTGAGACAGTGAGAAATAAATTTCTGTTGTTTAAGCCACCCAATCTGTGGCATCTTGTTGCAGCAGTCTGAACCAACTGAGACAGAAGGTTAAATGAGGTGTGCGATAACAAAGGGTTTAGAACAGTGCCTGGCACCTGACAGCAATCGATGCCTGGTGGTTACTGTTGTGACGAAGGTGTCAACAACACGGAGGCAGAACTTAAAAGTTTAAGAGCGCTTCTCTCTCAGATTTTTATTTAATAATGTATACAGTTATTTAATAATGTATACAGCAGTAGTCTTCTGGTGCCAAAGACAGACTGATGATAGAAAATGCTCACAAGGTGGATGCGCATAGACAGAAGTCGCTCTGGTTTCTTTGGAAAGATTTACCTTATTCTTTCATTCCCAACTGTCCCCTACCCAAGGCAAAACACGGTGCCCCACACCTTGCAGTGACCGTAGAGAAACTAATGCACCTGCCATCCCGGAAGGTCACAGAAGCCGCCTCCTCTTAGACTCAGTCTCCCACTAGAGGCGTCCTGCTTCTCAGGGAGGACCTGCAAGTCCCTGCCAAGCTGCACACCTGCCACCAGGGGGGTGCTCAGAGCCGCAGGCTCCCGCCCATGCTCCCTGCAGTCCCAGCAGAATCTTGCTTAATTTATCAGAACCTCAAGAAATTGGGCCTTAATTTATAGTTAAAGTCAAAGACAAAAGAGAAAGAAAACGCCACCCCAATCTAGCAGCGGCAGCACCGGCCACACAGGCCCTGCTGCCTCGGTTCCTTGGGCTCACCTTCATACAGCCAGTCGCCGAGGCCGTTGTAAATCACGCCTTCCTTCCCGGTGGAGACCACGCGGATGGCTTGCTTCCCGACGTGTGCGCAGTAGTAGATATTGTTTTCAAAGATGAATATCTAATTTGGAAAAAACCCCACAGCGTTAATCAAGCAAGTGGTTATAAATAGGGTGTTCTTAAAAATTCTGAAATATTCCGCATGGTTTTCATTTCCCTGTTGTATTTATTTGGTAGAACACAGTAGTCTCAGGATCATTTGGGGCTCACCCACTTCCAACATAATCTACATTTGAGGATGAATCAGAGACTCAAACTCCACATCATTTTTGCCACAAATGGAAAATTTGCAATTTGATTTGGGGAACTTTAGTATCAAATTGGATTATTTTCGAAATCATATTTTTTCTAGCAGTTAAGATTGGTGGGCTGGGAAACTGTAAATCTGGGTTTTATTCACTCAACATCCATTGAAAATGATGTAGTGGGGACCTAGTCTGTGCCAGTCATGGGGGGGAACAATAACGTGCCTTTATTCACTTACAAGCTGGTAAAGGGGACAAACTCTGAATAGGATGTTGTTCTGTGAGGAATCATGTGGATTCTGGGAACATGTACCAAGGCTGCTCGACTCAGGCCAAAGGGCTGGCAAGGCCTCCCTTGAAAAGTAATTAGCAAAGAAAACTTTTTATTGTGGCAAAATACATATAACACAAATTTGACCATTTAAACCATTTTAAGTGTACAGTTCAGGGACATTAAGTGCATTCACGATGTCGTGCAACCAGTACCACCGTCAGCTCCAGAACTTTCTCATCATCTTAAACTGCAACTCTGTCCCACTAAACATTAACTCCCCATCCTTGCTCTGAGCCTCTGGGAACCACCATTCCACTCTCTGTCCCTATGGATATGACAGCTCCAAGGACCTCACACTGGTGGAATCACCCAGTATTTGTCCCCTTGTCACTGGCTTATTTCCACTTAGCACAGTGTCTTCAAGGTGCATCTATGTGTAGTGGGTGTCAGAACTCTGGAAAGTGTTTTCAAGCTAAGACCTGATGACACAGGAGCATGAGTTCCCAGGGAGCTGAGACGGAAGTCACCAGGTGAAGCGTTGTGAGAGAAAACTGGAGGCCAGAGTGGGCATGGGGTGCTGGGGGGCCTGGGAACATCTCTCAGTATTGTCCCGACAGGTACAAGGAGGGGACACTGGAGAGGCCAGGGCCAGCTCGCGAGGGTCTGCAGGCAGCTTAGGGATCCCAATGGCACCAGGAAGCCCCTGGCAACAGAGTAGGGGTGACATGAGGGTAGGCCCAGTGGCAGTGTGGCTGCCAGGAGGGAGCCCAAGAACGGTGGCAGGATCCTGTTGCCGCCACCTGAGCAGCACTGACGATGGGGATGGAGTTGGAACGGCAGCCGGCGGATGGTGGGGGGCCCCTGGCCGTGGTGAGCGAGCTGAGACTGGGGGTGAGTTGTTGGATGAGGGGAAGTCATTCTCCAGCCATGCTCTTGGGCAACGGGTGATGGCAGCCTGCTGGCAGAGCCGGGTGCACAGAGTCTGACCCCAGGCAAGTCACCCCCTCTCTGGGGAGGGGGGGGAGGGCGGTTGAGGTCGGTGGGACTCAGATTTTGATGCATATCAGGATGACCTGGGAGCCCCAAAGCCCAGTCCACCTGCCCAACCCAATGATCAGAAGCTCTGGGCTGGCATCAGCATTTTTAAGAAACATCCCGGTGATTCCAACGTGCAGCCACATTCAGGAACCAGTGGCCCAGGAAATACCGTCTCCTGAAGCTAATCACCTGTGATGCAGCAAATCCTGAATGTCTACAGAAAGTGGCCTATGCAGACCAAGAACAGGAATCAAACCACTTTTTTCTTCTTTTTTAAAAGAAATTCTAGAAAAAAAAATATTGTAGTGTCATTTAAGAAACTCAGGAAATGACATAAATACTGATTTTTTTAAAATTGAAAATTCAGAAGTGTTTTTCCCCTGGTCATTCTCATGGAAGGATGGACCTGAAAGTGCTGCCAAGTACTGGTTTTCTGCTCAGGCCTCCTGACTCTTAACGTGTTCACTTCAACCAGAAATGAGCTGGAAAACTTCCAGAAACAAGTGTACCTCCCGATTGAACTTCAGCAGCTGTTCTCATGCATCTGCCCAAGTGGAGGGTGCATCACTAACTTTTAGCTTCTTTTATGCGTTCGAAGCCTACAGTGGATTTTTGAATCACGTAAGACGTAGCCACTTAATACTCTGAGTATGTGAAATTTGCCATGATAGATATTAAGTCTTTCTTCACCTTGACTTTATTTTTAATGGAAGGAAATGGAGAAAACGAGCTGTAAAGAAGAGCGCGTTTGCTGTGAGCATGTTCCCTGCTTTCCTATTGACATCCGGGTTAAACTATCTGAATACAAAGCGACGGAGGGGATCGAGTTTTGTCTGTGGACCTGCAGTGCTCCACACGGGGCTGCTAGGGGACACTGGGGACTGGGCCGTGGCAGACCAAATAGCGTGGTGAGCGGCTGGTTTCTCTCCTCTCATCTGCCATGTGCACGTTTGGCAGAGAGCGCAGGCCTGTCTGAGCTTCCCAGTTTCTGGTTCCTATAGGAGCTCGACGCCTTCCCAGGCAAGGCCGTGGATGTCTGGATTAGTCTGTGCACCATCTCCCATGTCCCTGCACCCACCCGAACTCCATACAGCCACAGCTTGCCCCGCAGTGCGTGCCGCCCAGCTCGGCTCAACACGAACAAGCCTCCCCGCGTCCTGCCGTCCCGTTCCCCAGGTTAGCTCACGCACCGCAGTCCAGACCAGCCTTTACAGAAACCCCCATTTTTCCCACACCATTCTGTCTCTGAAAACCTAAAATAACTTTCTGTTTGCTTCAGAATAAAGTCATTTATTTATTTTGGAGTACCAAATTTCTTTATTTGAAGGAATGATACAAATGAGAGAACTTGTGGGTGTTTTGGTGCAACTTACAGAGGAGGTAAAGGAAACCCCAGCACACATGCACTTCCTCGGTGACCAGGGAAGTCACCCGGTGGCCTTGAGGAAATGAGCCTAAGGCTCAGCTCCTGCTATCACTGTCTCCCAGGGTGTGCTCGTCAAAGAAATGCTCTGCCCTGCCAGATTCAGGGCACGTGTCTCGTGCAACTTGGGCATGTGGTCACCAAATTATCTGACGGATTTCACCTGCTCCTTCAGGTAATGCGTCTCAATGAAGTCACATAAATGGGGGTGTTGTCAGTGGCCAGTTTGTGCAGTTCCAGTAGTGACTGATTCTGCTTTTCTCCAAGTGTGTGCGCACTGGTCACATTCAGCCCGCTCTCCCCGTCGTCTCAGCCCCTTTCTTGACATCCCAAAGGTAGATTCGGCCACGTCATTGGCTCTGCACCTTCTTTGGTCTCTTGGCATGTGACCAGTGAGGAAAGTATTTGGCAAAGTTCTTCAAAGCCACACATCATGGTCAAAGTAGTAAGACACAGACAGGTGGACGTAGGAGGCACAGAGCTCCGGGCTGACCTGGTTGATGGTGGCCTCTGTGGCCTGGTGGTGGTCCTGGTGCACCTGCCGCACAGCTGCGGGCTGAGGGTGCTGTGAGCAGGGGACAGAGGGCTGGCTCTGAGTGGCTAGCCAGGTTGGGGGACGGGCACTGGGTTCCCTGGGAGCACCGTTGAAGCTGGAAACCATGGCAACTCTGGACGAGGTAGGTCTCCAGAATAAAGTTTACATTTCTAGTCTGGAATCCAAGTTCCTTCATGCATCAGGTCTGAGATGCTTCTAGTTCTTTCCCTCCTGCAGAAGTTCCTGAGATCCCACAGGCAGGGACATGAGGGTAAAGGGTCGGCACTGGCCCTGTGGAGTCACCTTTGCAGCATCCCACGCAGCTCAGTGTGCTCCAGGGCACAGAAGAGCGTCTATGCCGCATGGCCGGGCCAGCTGCCGGACTTTGTCATGCCTCTATCACCTCAGCCGTCGGTAGAGACACCAGCGCGTCATCTCAGGGCGGGCACGAGGAGCAGCCAGTGGACAAATCCAAGCACCTGGACGCAGCACACCTGCCGCTATGGCTGTTCCCGCCATCCTTACAAAAACTCATTCTGACCTTGGCACTTTCCTCCGGAAAACTTCTGAAAAGTACATGCCCAGGTTTCCAAAACATAATCAGAGATACATAAAGCACAGGAAAATAAGAGAGAAGTTTGCTCTGTGGTCCTCCTGTGGTGGTTTCCAAACACCCACCAGCATGTGACAGGCACCCAGGCTTTTCCAGCGAGATGGAAGGACCCATCTCCACCTCCTGCATGTGGCTGCTGGCCTAGTGACCCACCTGGAGCTTTGGCCCTGCTTCCCCACTGTCTTGGGGGCAACCCATGGGTGCTCCCCACTCAGCGCCTCGTTCACACATCTGCTGACCTGGACCCACGGTTCTCCCTGGAGCCTGTGCACGTCCTGCCTGCTGCTGAGGCTTGGACCAGCGCAGCCAGCTCTGCCCCGGCCACCCATGCGCCCTTGGGCTCCCCTCTCCACCTCAGCACCGGAGGCTGGTGAAAGTAGGTGCAGAGCACTCCGGGAGACAAGAGGGGGCTTAGTCAGGGTGAGGCACGATGCTGCCTCCTCTCCAGTCTGGCCCAGCACCCCCGAGCCCACAGACAGAGGCTCCAGGTCAAAGCCGAAGCAACTTTGGCTCCAGGCACAAGTTCAGGTCTTTTCAGAGGTGACCACAATCAGCACAGACATGGGAGAGACCATTTCCCTGTTTCTGCCCAGAATGCGGCCACCTTGGCTGGTGGGGGCGGTGACCAGCAGAGTGGCAGTGGCGTCTACTGGCCCGGGGAGGTGGGGTAGGTGTGCCCAGGGGCTCCTGGCCCCATGCAGGGCCCCGGCCAGCACCTGCTGGCAGCCACCTGTGAGGAGACTTGGCCCATTCTGAATACTCAGTGATGTCTGCAGACCTCAGCAAGAAAGTGAGGCCCGATGTCAGTACTGGGGGGACAAAGTCCCCAGCAGAGTTATTTATTTAGTTAATTAGTTTATTTATTTTCTTGTAACACAGTTGATTGTACATATCTGTGGGCTAGAGTTGAATATCACTACCTGTGTATGACATGTGAGGCTCAAATCAGGATAATAAGTATATTCAACATTATGCAATGTCACCGTTTTTTGTAGCCCTTTACCGATTCTTCCCTCACCCTTCTCTGCTCTTCCTACCTCTGCAGCAGCGTTACTCATGTCATTTCCCTCCTCACCCACGTCATCTGACCAGACATACGGACATGTGGGTTACACACACCTCTTATGGGTTCATTTTGTCTTCTCAACTAACTGGATTTCAAATTCTATGAGAGCAGGAGCCATGTGTCACACTTCTGTGTTGTAGTCTTCTTCCCTCCACCTGAGGCCACATTACCTCTGTGTATAATAAGGCATACATTAATATTGCTAATGGAAAATATTTTAAATGAATTTCATCAAAGTTTGACAGATGGAAGATTTCCCGGCATCCTGGCCCATAACCGCTCCCTTTGGAGCCCCCAAGTCCAGGTGGAACATTCTTTGCTGTAGAGAGGCTGGGGTGTAAGCCAGACAACACCTAAACAGGTAAGGCCCATAGAGAACAAGCCCATGGACTTGTCCAAACACTGACACCTTAATGGTCTTTGTACTTCAGTTTAGAGGAATAAGAGGGAGTTTTAAGTGGTGGGAGAGGCTATGATTCTCTAATTCATGACCTAAAAAGAAAACTTTTGAATAGTAAAATATCTGTAATTTTAGAAATATCAATTGGACAGAAACTAATAAATCTGGAGGTGTTACAACATAGAAATAGTGACTCTTCAGAGGAGTGGGTGATAAAGAATTTTATGGATGTGGCTAAAAGGCAGAGAGATAAGAGATCTTAAAGTAGAGGAAGTGTAAAATCCATCAGAGTAAGCTTTAAGGAGAACCTCACTATTGGTGCTGAAGTGGCTAAAAATGATGGGCGGTGGTTAAAATGGAGAGAAAAACTAACAGCAAGGTGCTGAAATTTCCTAAATAAGTTTAATTTATTCAAAAATAATATTGAAGTGAAATGAACCATGGCATAATATATTGGGCTATCTTGAAAACCAGTTTTGGCCATTTGGGAAAAAGTAACATGATTTTTACATTGAGTAAATTCTTTGTCCTGAACCAACCAACCCACCACCAACCCATGCACATGTATCCACTGACCTGACATGTGTTGATCTCCTGCTGGGCACTAAAGATGCGAACTGAACCAGGCACCTACCTACTCTCCTAGGTCCAGTGCAGCACAGAGGAGGGAAAGTAAACTGTGCTTGGGGGAGAGGAGGGAAGAGAGACGGGCCTTGAAGATTTCATTACGTGTGTGTGGTGGGGGTTAGATGTTCACGGAGGGAGACTCGGAGGGAGAACGTATCAGACACTGGCACAAATATGAGAAAAGCCTTGAAAATCAGGAAAAACCTGATGCATCTGGGGAATTGCAAGTAGGTTGGAAGAGTTGAAGGAAGTCTGCACGTAGGGTGTGGGGCTGGTGACAGGTGCAGCCAGAGGGGGGCGGGTTAGGTCATGGGAGCCCTGTGTTCCATGCTGAGGAGTTTGGACCTGAGTTTCTTGGTATTGGGGGAACTTAGAAAGAGAAGACATACAGAATGATGTAATTGGATTTGCATTTCAGAAATATTACCACAGTGGCCGCTTGGAGATGGGAGGTGCCCAAAGCTGGAGGAAGGGAGGCCATGAGAAACGGTAAAGCATCAGCTGAGGAAATAAGTATGGCCGAGAGAAGACAGGCTTGAGAAAAACCGCTTCGGAGCTGGAATCCACAGGGTGCGGGTGTGTGGCGGGAAAGAAGGAGGAAATAGATGGCTTCTCAGGTTCTCAGGTGAGTGGGTAGATGGGGTTACTGAGAGTTAAGGTGGGAAATGAAGACAGAAGAGAAGGTTTGGAGGAGGAGGTCAGGTGTGGATTTTGGTAGGCTGGACGTGAGATGCGTCGGAGACATCTCCGGTGGATGCTCGTAGGCAGGTGGAGGTTTGTATCTAGAGACAGACGGGGCACCCAGACGTCAGTTTCGCCATCTACAGATGGCAGGCAAAGCTACACCGTATACAGCTTAAGTTCCCCCAGAAACAAAGTGCTTCTTGAGCAAAGAGTAGGGCTGAGTGCGCAGCCAGGGAGACGTCCATTTTTATCAGGTGGGTAGGGGAAAAAGAGGTCCTCTGAGGGTCCCTTTGGTATCAGTGTTCACGCTGAAGTTCCTCATATTTGACAGGCTGCAGGGTGCTATTTGGAGGGGCTATTATAGTCCAAAATTGTGTCATATTCAAGTGCTTAAAATAGCCCGTCATAATCCCACTTCAGCTGCGTCCTGCTGGCAAGTGCTCCTGGGGTGAGGCTGGAACGCCCTGTGAGTGCTTCATCCCTTCTCTTCGTCTGAAAACCGTACCGAAGCCAATGCAGCTGCCAACAGGTATCACCTGAGCAAATAGTCCTTTCATAAAATGTTACCCTATCATTCCTTCTGAGCCTGCAGGATGAAAGTCCAAAGACCTCCGCTTGGGATTCTGAGCCATCGTCTACCTGTCCCACGCTCTTTCCTGCCCCAGATTCCTTCCTGCCTGGTTCTTTTCTTTTCTATTTCCCAAGTAAGCCTGCTCAATTCTACGTGGGCAAGACCGCGCTGGGTATGCCAGTACCCTCCTCTCAGCCCCGCCTGGCCATCCTGCACAGGAGGAGGACACAAGTCTCTCCTGTCCTCGTACTGGGCGCACTCTGGCTTGCCCACCTGCCAGCTCTCTGGACTTATTCTGTACTTTCCACCCACTTAGCCTTTGCTGCCATATGGTCTCTGTCCCCTTCAATACCTGGATGTCTCGTCTCTTCTGTTCCCTTCAGACTCCAGCAGGATGGGGGTTGTGTCTCCTCTGCCTTTCCTTCCTCTTCTGCAGCCTTAATAGGACTGTGTACGTGGCAATTCTCAATAATTAAGAAAATGCATTAGTTTTCAAACATAACTGGTTGGCAGAAGTCTATTTTCTGCAAAGTTTGCTTGGGCTTTATCTTGATTTACCAAGACTATCTTCTTCCCTCATTTCTAGGCATTTTACAGGTTTCCACTACCCTTGCTGTGCAAGTCTGGGAACAGCACAGGCTCACAGAAATTTCCACACACTCCCCGCCCCAAATCAAACACTGACTCTAAACAGAGATTTCATAAAACACAAACTAAATGGATAGGAAATAGACAGTAGGGTATATTTTGCTGTTTTAATAAAACATCACATTTTCATTAGTCTGATTTTTTAATTGAGCACTTTAGACTAAATATGGTTCATACACTCATGGTTACAGTAAATCCTGTGAAAGTTCAATTAAGTGGAATTCTCTAAAGAATGGGAACTTTCAGTTAAACAATTTTCTTGTCAAAGATATCTTCAATTTCAGTCCTTATCAGGGAAACCTTTTTATATTTTTCTATTCCTGATTTATTACAAAGAATGAGGTATACAATATGGAATTATTGTTGACTGAAGACCTTGTATCACCTAAATATATATATATTCATTGGTGTAGTTGTAGATGAAAGAATTGGATTAAATCCACATCCATTCCCAGAAACCATTTTCCTTGATACTGTGTGTTACTGTTACTCGTTTTCATGTAAGGAGTCTACAGAAAGACGATCTCAGTAGTTATTATGTGAGTTAGCTGGGTTTTAACTAATTGAGGCTTTTAAAAAAATTATTTATTTTTATCGGAGCATAATTGATTATACATATATTTGGGGTACAAGCAGCTTTATTTGACTTTTCTGGGAATCTGAGAAGCTTATACAAATGGCAGGTAACTCACTGAGCAGAAATCAGTGGAGGATATGTGTGTGCGTGTGTGAATTAAGTGATAATTTATACCCTAATATTTCTTTTTTTAAAAAAAATTTATTAATATTATTTCTTTACATTCTGTTATGTTGTTGCAGAGCAGTTGAGGGGGAGGGGAAGAGGGAAAGGGGAAGGAAATGGGATGGAAGGGGGAAGGAGAGGGGTGGGATTGAGGCCTGTGGTACCCCCACATTCCCACAGGGGAGACTGGGGGCTTCCAGCAGTGGCTTGGTCATTGCCGGGCTGGATGCAGATGTCAGGGGGATGTGGCAAAAGCCCTTGCTCCCCACCACCCCAGCCTGGGAATCCAGGGCCCTTCTTGCTGCAGTTCGGTGGTCATTGGTGGGCTGTTTGCATGTGTTGGGGGGCGTGGCTAAGGCCCTCGGGGGGGGGGGGGGGGGGGGCCCCACCTCCCCAGCTCAGGAGAGCCTGAGGCACTTCCTGTGGTGGCTAAGTGGTCATCACTGGGCTGTAGTGCATGTCAGGGGGTGTGACTGAGGCCCTCAGCCCCCAACTGCCCTGGCTCGGGAAAGCCTGGGTTGCTTCCTGTGGTGGCTTGGTGGTTGTTGTGCATGTCGGGAGGTGTGGCCGAGGCCCTCGGTACCCACCCTTGGGACTGGTTGTGTGTATTGGGGGGCATGGCTGAGGCCCCCGGCCTTCCCTCTTTTCTGGCTTTGGTAGCCCAGGGTACTTCCAGTCCTTCTAGGTGTTATAGTTGTTCTTTGGTGAAATGAGACCTTTACTAGTTAATATCAAACTTTGTCTCTGGTTGTGTGTACTTTGTTTTTTCTTTCAGTTCTGTGTTGGATTATTTGCTGTTCTGACCAGTTAAACTCTGTGCTGGAACTAATTTGTTGTCCTTTGCTTACTTCTGAATGGGGGAACTTCCTGTGGGGACCAGTACTTGAGCCCTGTGGTTGAGCTAAATTGCTGCTTTGCTGCTGATTCCCTGGGGAAGGCTTTTTGTGCAGCTCACGTTTTAATGGCTGACTTTATGGGTACTTCTGGCTCTCGTAAGATCCAGTGCACCTGGGTTGTGTAGAAACTCTGGTCTGGGCCTGAGTCTTTTCATTAAACTGCACCCCATGCAATTCTATATTCCTGACAGTTTCCTCTGAGTGGTCCTACACTGATTGGGGGCTGGATCAGCTGTCTTTGCTGTGTCTCAGTGTTCCCCTGGTGGGCCCATCTCCCCTACCACCTGTGCTCCAAACACTTCCCATGGGACAGGCCATGCTCTGGTCCCTTGTGATGACTCACTGGCCTCTGAAAGGCTCCCCTTTTTCAGCTGTTCTGGCTCTTCGCTCCTATGTGGGTCATTGGGAACCTTATTAGTGGTCTTGCTGGCTTAGGGGCCACCAAGGCTCTCTTCTCCCCTGCCACCTCCAAGCAACTCCATCCAAAGGGCACAGCAGGCTACATGCCTGGACGCTCCTTACCAGCTCCAGCCTGGACGTGGCTGGGGCTCGAAATGGTTAGAGTGGTTTTTTCTTTCTCTCGTGGCTTCTCCTGCCTTCATGCACTCGGTAGGTCTCTCCTCCTCTCCCCCTGAGCTCTAGTGGCTGTCGTTGTTTTTTAATAGTCGTAAATCGGTTGATTTGTGCGAGAGAGTGACACTGGGGACTGTCTATTCTGCCATGACTAGAAGTCTTATACCCTAATATTTCTAAAACTGACTCCAAGTTGATCACAATGATGGCACAAGCCACATGTCCCATGTGGTATGATAAAGCTTAAAGAGACACACACATCTAAAGAGGGAGCTAATCACATGGGAACTGGTGATGAGATAATTACTATAACTGGGCACAATTTAGCTCTTAGTTCTGAAAAATCAAGAGCCAAAGGGAAACATGTCGAATAGCTCAGGGTTTGACAAAAAGACAGCAATACAGCTAATGGTGGAATGATAAAAAAGAAAGAACATTGGACTTTATTGCAGTAGAGGCCTGAATTCTGCTCTGAAGCTACGAGCTGTCTGGCTTTAGGCAGATTCCTTATCCTTGTTTAACGTAATTTCTTTCACTATAAAATAAGAGGTTAGATTGAATGATCCAAAAGCCTCATGAATATTTACATCAGGAAAAGACATGTAGCAAATTAATTAGTTACGTGATTACGAAACTTCTGTTGAAAAGGACAACTATTTATGATGAAGGGAAATCAAACATTCATAGTGAATCCAACACATTATTATCAAGGGGGAAAATAGAGTATCAATTAAAAACCTCAATTATCACACGTCCTCGCTTTCTCTAATTGACATATTACAGTGACTTCCCTTATCTCGAGAACACCTCCAGGTAGTAACGACTATTTACCAAACTCTTTCCTCCTTGTATTCTGCCTTGTCTTTGAGTTACTCCATTTCCTGATCAAGTACGATTTTACTGACATTTTCATGGTAAATAAAGATGAAAAATCCCGTTATATGTGATATGAAACTTAACGTATAGGGCGAAACACAAAACAGTTTGCTGGTCACGGGAATTGCTGTCACCATTGGTTCAGCAATAATTACAAGGAAGTCATGTGTTCCTAAAGCAAATTGGACCATCTCTGCGGGAGCTAACCTAATCCCTCGGGAAACATTGTATAGTTAACTCAGGTCGTTGGAATACTATGTGCGAATAAAACATGCCATTGCAACGCAGAAATTCTGTCTTAAGTCTTACAAACTGGTCAGCATGCCTTTTCAAGACATACGTAAAGAAAGTGACAGTAGTGGAAAGCTGTTACCTTTGAACTAAAAGGGAGTATAATAATAATAATAATAATAATAATAATAATAATAATAATAATAATAATAATAATAATAATAATAATAATAATATGGACATATATGAAGATACTTTGAAAAGTTTGTGGAAAGATAGAATTAAAAGATAACACAAATACCCCATGAACTTTTCTGAAGACCCCTCCTGCAGGTGCTCATATGCCTTTTCCTGTGGAAACAGCCCTGAAGTAGCTGGGGCTCATTCCCAGAGTGCTCAGTGGTAGAAAATGACCATTCAGTTTGTGGATTTTATAAACACTTACGGTGCTCTCCTAGTCCCTGTATGAGGGTACTCCAAAAACTTCATGGAAAAATAGAATTAAAAGATAACATGAATCTTTCCATGAACTTTTTGAAGATCCTTCGTACTTTGGCCATTCTGCTGCTTAGTTGGGGAAAGAAGTGACCTTTCCGTATGTACAGTGGTTGGCAACCCTATCTGGAAAATGGGTGGATAACGGAGATGCCAAAGCTGTTGATCAAAGAGACGTCTTAAGAGTCTTGGTGATTCTTCAGCACCAGCACTAAGGTGAGGTCCTAAGCAAGACCTCGTCCAGTCTTTGCAGCACCTGTAACTCTGAGGGAATATTTCATATCTTCCAGTTAACACATCAGCCTAAACTTCAGAAAACTTGGTCCTCATGTTGGTTCCTGCCTGGGCAGCTACAGGATATGGTAAAAATCACTTAATCGCTCTGCCTTTTGATTCTCCCATCCACAAAATACAGAAAACCACGCCTCCCATGCTCACCTCACAGTGTTATTGGGAGGATAAAAGAAGGTGATTTGTGGGAGAGGAGCTTGGAGGTCATAAAGCACATCTGAAGGTTGCATGTCATTAGCATAATACGCACCATCACTCTGTGCAGCACCTGCTCCTTCTAGTGACAGGGTTCTTGTCTCTCCCGCCTTAGCACTTTCTTCCTCTGCCCTTTCCTTCGACAATCAGTGCAATGTATTACATCAAGTTTCCACTCCAGAAAATTAATATGAAATTTAATACCAAAGGGCAGAGTTTAGTGCCAAGAAAGAGAAGTGCTTGTAGATAATCTGAAATTACTCTTCTCACCAGAAAGTAGTCACATTATTCTTCCTTTCAAAATGTCAACCAAAATCAGGATGAAAATCCAACACGCTATAGTAAAGACCTTCCCATCAATGCAGCTTGCCAACATTAAAGGAAAATCTTCCCTTTCAAAGTCTCCCACCTGGAAAAATTCTCACCTGCTGAACCCAGATTTTAACGTGGAGAATTCTGATGGATTATTTTTTCAAAGCTGAGAAAAAGGTCTCAGAATAAAAGTGTGCTCCTGAGCATTTGAGAGCACATGTTCACTGTCCACCTTGAGGCTATTTAGTTTAACAGGGGAGCTACCAGATTTCATAGCTGACTAAACACTCCCAGTAGATCCAGGGATGCCTCTCCCAGTGGATCTGGGATGCAGAGAGGGCTGGGCTGCAGCAGGGGAAGGCACTGGCAGCACACCCTCCTTGCAGGGGGTCTTTGAGACCCAAGGGGCTGATGGCTGGGTGGCCAGGCCAGGCTTCCTGAAATTCTTCAGGTCGGTAAGCCTAGGAGGAAATGTGTAAAGTGCCCTCAGGACAGACAACAGGGCACCCTGTCAATCTAGTCTGGGAGTTGGGAGGTCTACTCTGAGGTCACAGCTGGGCTGAGGCCTGAAGGTGAGCAGAGGGCGAGAGGGAGGGAGGCAAAAGAGCAGCCCTGGAGAGCAGCTGCACTCACCGTGCAGCTGGGGCAAGGCGGACGGTGTGCTGGGGCATGAGGCTGGAGAACAGACGGGGACAGTGATGCAGGGTCCTGCAGGCTGCGCGGATGACTTTATGCCTTTGAGAACTGGGGAGCTGCTGAAGGGCTTTGCTTGTCACTGTGGCTGCTGGTTGTTCTAAATGGGGGAGTGGGACGGGGGTTGTGTTCTCCACACCGTCTCCCATTGCTGTGTGGAGGGGGAAGCGTGGGTTAGGGACAAAGACCAGGACCATGGTGGCTCGGGCCTGGTGTCAGCCACGAGAATGCAGCTAAGTGGGTGAGTCTGAGACTCATTTGGCAGGTGAGGTCCCTGGGCTTGGAGAGGCAGGTGTCAAGGACAATGTTAGATATCAGCACAGTGGTGTCCACCAGCGATTGCTGGAGGCGGGCAGGTAGGGAATCATTAGACACAGCCAGGTGACAATCCAGGTGGACATGGCAAATAGGCTGTTGGCCTTTGGAGAGGTTTCTGTCCCAGGCTATGGGTGGGCTGAGCAGGAGTTGTTCCTATTACGCCCAATAGCCTGTCAACATTGAATGAACTTGAGCCATTTGTAAACCGCTTTGGAAGCCATCCCTACACACTAGTTTGTCCCTCCTTGGTCTTCAGTTGGCCCCCCGGTCCACGCCTGAGACCCTGTGTATCCACGGCAGCACATTGACAGCCAGTGCAGCCAGGGCCTGCATTCCCTGGCACAGCCCCAAGCTCCTCGGGTGTTCTGTCTAGTTCTGCACCCCATGGAGACCATCAGTCCCTTAATACCTCATCTCATTTGCCACCAGAAAAGCAATTTCACCACATAATTCACCAGCAGGTGTCAGTGTTAACCACTGAACGTGCTAGTTTTCTTTAGGGAAAGTGGTGGTGGTGATGGGAGGTGGCACTTTAAAGGCACCCAAAGGACCTCTGACCATATTGCCAACTGCTCCAGGGAATCTGCAAAGCCCTCCAGGGCTCTCCAACCTTTGTCTGCAGCAAACCGCCTACTTTGCCTGAGTGGAAAGCAACGGTCGATGTTGCTGTATCACTAGCACAGCCACATTGCCCTATGACAGTGACAAGTCTGTTTGCTGGGCTAGGTGACCTAGGAGAACATTTGCTTACATTTCACTTGTGGGAGTTTTGGCTAACTACTTGAGAGCCGATCTCCACTTTTCATTGCACAGTTCAAAGCTGTCTCTCCTCTACATCCTGCAGATCCAGAAGCTGTGAGATGGCCAGTGTCTGCCCTGGTCACCCAAAGGGCATATGGCCCAGGCGTGTGTATCTCAAGGCCATCCCTGCACCCACAGTAGTGACACTTGGTGAAGGTCCTGTGATACACACCAGGTGGGGTGGGTTTTCTTGGCACTCTCCTGATGGAGCTTCAAGGTCGACCGCTTCTTGCTTCTGGGTTCTGGTGCTGGAATGATAGAGACCTGGGGGTACCAGGGGTTATTTGTCTTCCTGACCACATGGAGGATTTCTGTTTGCAGAGAGTAGAGCTAATGAGAGGTCATGGAAAAGGTAAAGCAAGATAGATAGAGGGAGAGAAGCGGGGAAGGAGAGACACACCCCGGGGTGTCATCTGAATCCTTGGATGCAGCTATGTCTGATGCTGAACCCACTTCTGCCCATCCGGGGCATGTCAGACACTCTCTTTTTTGTTTCTTCCAGTTTAAGCTGGGATTCTGCTCTTTGTAATGGACAAGTCCTGACCACACATAGACTTCTTTTGCTACAGTTACCACATTTTCTGTGCCCTGCCTTCTCCCACCCTCCTTGCCCTGAGTTCTTCCTTGTTCCAGGTACTGTGAGTAATGACAAGGTCTTTGCCCCAGAGGAGCCCCTCATCTGGTTCAGGCACATTCTCATCCATGCTTAAAAGCATATATGATGTGTATATCATATATATATATATATATATATATATATATATATATATATATATATATAATTATGGCAGAAAATGAATGCCAGTTCATGTGCTGCATTCAGCAGCAGTACCAGGACACTCATTAGAAACGCTCAGTCCCAGGTCCCACCCAGACCCACTGAGTCACACACTGCACAGGGTCCTGGCTGTCTGGGATGCAGGTCACCCTCAGTGACACTGATGAACACTGAAGTTTGAGAACCACTGCATTGGGCCTGGCTGCCTCTTCCAGCTGAAAATAGTACACAATGATCACAAGCAGCTCCACTGTGTGGACTGCTGGACCTCGGGCCCTTTATGGGAGTGCGTCGGAACCAAAACTCAAATACTGTGAATTGACACATGTATTGCCTGGTAGAAAACCTTCTGAGCACTGTCTTGCCCCACAAATCTTTGTGGATTGAAGTTAAATCCAAGCCTCATCAGTTGCTAAAATTCGTCCTCTGACTCCAGAGAAGTGAATGAATTTTCAATATCTTCCCAAGGTTTTAGATCAATCTTTTCTTGGTACGTTTCTGAGATGTTTTGTATGCAGTCCAACAAAATGAGTGGGCTCTGGCTTCCAGCAAGGTGGAAATGCTGTCAGTGAAACATTCAGATTTTCCTGGTCAAGGCACCTGGATGGTGCCAGGTATCTGAAGTGGAGCGGTGGTCGGTTTGAGGGTATAGTGAAACCACCCACACTTCCTAGATGATGCCAGCTCGTCCCATTCAGATCCTTTCCCTCTGCTGTCCCCTGGGTGACTGATCTTAAAACTTTATGCTTCTACAAAGTGATGTGATAAACCGCTAGCCGCCTCTTCAGCCTGCAGGGGCTCATTATCCAGTCTGCAGATGATCTGAGGTCTTTCAAGTTTCTATTTCCTCTGGTTCTGTAGCTGCTCATTAGCATCTCCCCAGAGGCTTGGGCAGGGAAATAACAGAGTCCAGCTCAGAAGTCCCCTCTGTGGCACATACACTCAGGAGACATGCAGTGACACAGCTGGGACTAGCTCCAGAGAAACTGGGTTGTACTCAGAAGTGATTTCTGCCGTCTTTCCCCTTCAGTGATCTTCTCTTTTCTGTTGTTTACACATCAAGGCACAAAAAGATAAATGAACCAAGAATAAAACCACATCCTTCACGAAAAAGATATCACTGGTTTTAATTTGCAGAAAGTCATCAACTTACCATTGAAAACATGAATTTAATCAACTATGAGATATAATTAAGTATATGCTGATTTAAATAGCTGTGTGATTAAACTATATTAGCAGATTTTTTAAAAATCATAGAATAATCAAGTTATTAGAATAACTTTAAAATGAGCTGCACACTCACCTGGTGCTGTGAGCGAGTAATCAGGATGAGAAATTAAGCACACAGAGGACCACTGGCAAACATGTATCAGAAGCCTCGAAAAAGTGTCCACATTGTTTCACCTCAGTAATTTCACTTAGAAAATGTTCCTCAGGACATTTTAGGCCCAATGGTGTTTTACTGCATCAATTATAATAATATGGAATGTTATAAATGGTCTAGCTATCCAACAGGAAAATGGTTAAATTTTAATAAATCAATTCAATAAAATATTATGCAACTAGTAAAATTATGTTTATAATATGTATTTAATTATAATTTATTTATTTAAGTATAAAATGCTAATCATATGATAGTGGGCAAAAAGGTTGGGATATAAAAGTAATAATTACAACTGTAAAAAGTGTATTTACTCGTGGAAACAAGATTAAGAAAACATACTCAAATATTAATAGCAATTGTAGATATGAGTTCTATTGGTTCTGTTATAAGGTTTTGTCATAATTTTTGCTTTCTGTGTTCTGTATTATTTTTACAATAGGAAAACAAAAGAATGATAAAATTTAATCAAGTACGTTAAAATGGTCTTGGCACCAGTACTGGGACTTGGGGATAAAATCACTCGCATGCCACCACCCTGAGCCCACGGGCTGTCATGTGTTACGGGGAAAGGCCGTAGACGAACACCGACCACACGCGGTGGGCCCAGCAGCCATGGGAGTTCAAGACGAGGGAATCTAACCTGGAAGACGGAGTCCTTCCCGGAAGAGGTGCTACTTTTTACCTTCGACACTACCCCTTTCACCTTCTCATTTATTGTTTCTTCCTTTATTGCTTGTCTGAAAATGAGTTTCTCTGCCAATGGATAATTAATATTAAAAGCAATAAATAATATTCTGGAGAGATACAGAAGACACCATGAAAACCTTCAAGCCTGGGGCATTGGGACAATGCTCTTTGTGTCATCTCTGCCAAACAGACCAAATCCTCCCCCTACCTGGGCTCTCAGGAGGAAGCTGTGGAACAGCAGGGGCCACCGCTGATGCCAAGAGCAGCGAATGAAGGGACCAGATGAGGCGGGGGCTGCGCCAGGGCAGGCTGCATTACAGTGCGCGGAACCAGTGTAGACAAGACGGTGGTGACTCTGGATGTCAGATGCACAGGGTGTGTGGAAGCACCTGGCTGGAAGTGGCACTGTGGGGGAGGGGAGGGAGGCCGCAGGATTCGGTGCTCTGGTCAAGGAGGCTTGGGCTGTTTAAGTCCCTTAAGGGGAGGCAGCCGTGGAGTCCGGCCACCTAGATTCAAACCTTGGGTGGTCTGCGCTGCCCCTGAGGCTGACTTCCTCACCTGTAAGGTGCCCTTGTGTGCCCTTCCCAGCACCTGGGAAGACCCTTGGTTCTTTTCTATGTTCATTTCCCCTTTATTTCCTGTAATACTGTCATCAGAAACCTTCAGTGGAGTCAATAATTCCAGCCTCTACTTTGCAAAACTCAGTGACAGGAATGGGAGTCAGGAAACCTCTAGAATCTTTGCACTCTCTCAGGGTTGGGGGGCAGGACATTGTCTCAACTCTTTCTTACTGTAGCAATTTCCTGCCTGAGATCCAAACCTGACTTCCAACTTACTTAGTCCCTCTGCCAATGGCCCCCCTCTGAGCCGGCTCCTGACACCTGCCTCAGGTTATTATCCCATAATCTGCCTGGTGGTGGGTCCTCTGGCTGCCCCAAGCAGGGATCTGGACCAGGCTGTGTGGCTCCAGGTCTGTTCCTTGTGGCCTCCGCGCTAGGCTGCTCCCCTAACACCATTCAGCTGTAATGGTGTTACAGCAAAGTCTGCCCAAGACCTCAGAGGTCACCAGTAACTTGGAACCTATGATTTATCATGCAAATGGGGGTACGTTTGCTTGTGAAAGGAAGTAATTTCCCAGGACTATGGGATAAACACAGCTGGTCCCAGGCAGACCAGGGCCAAATGTGCTGCGCCTGGTCACCGGGCCTGTGTAAGCTTTCCTCCCCTCCTCCTCCTCACCCCAGGACATCACTGCTCAGGACTTCATTGCCAGGTGCCGCGTGTCCCTGTGCCTGTGTCGGGTCACACAAGCTGGGAGCCCATGTGGATCAGAAGCTGCCTCTCTCTCAAGCCGATGGCCAAGCAAGGCTCGGGAAACCTGCTCTCCTGTGGATGAGGCTGGCCTCCAAGGATTTCATGGGACACCATTGGGGTGCCTGGGCTGATGCACAGAAGCATGTTGTGTGGGTTTTCAGTGCCAGTGTACCCCAGGCCTGCCTCTTCCAGGTCGCCTCCCTGGGCTCCTCCTCCCCAGGCAGGTCACACAGGGTCAGGAGTGCAGGGGCTGAGACCGTGGTCTTGGGGAGGTTTCCGAGTGGAGGCAGCGTGCCTGTTCAGTAAGGAAGCCTACGGTTGTGGCTGAGATCTTGTGCCTCTCCAGGGTGTTTGTAGGAGCTCATTTCTGCACAGGCCACTTGCCCTGGACTAGGCCCACTGTCGTCATGCCCCACAGATGCCCCAACCCGATAGCTGTGCTGCTGCACAGCTGGCCTCCCGGCCCCTCAGTGCCCTGCCCTGCTCTGCGGAGCCCAAGTCTACCCACCTCCTGCAGGAAGCCTTCAAGAACCACCTTCGTCTCCCTTCCCTCCACTCATGAAACACGACTGTGATTAGTGGATTATTGCATCTCTCTGCACTGCAGGGATCACTCGGTATAATTCCCCTGCCTTAAAAACGGAGAGGTAAGACTCTATGGTTCCTGAAACTCTGTAATAACTTTCTTAGTTTATGTCATGTGCACATGTCTTGTCCAAATATCAGTCTCCTTCTGGCTATGGTAATGTCTTCACTTTTTCTCCTTTAACTCATACAAACACTAGCACAGCCCCGGGCAAACACAGGGGCCTGCAGGATTCGTTTGAGTTCCTCATCCCTGGCCTGGTGTCCTAACAGCTCTTTCCAGCTCCTGGCCTCGAGCATCACACTCTGCAATGGCCTCGGCCTCACGCAGCCCTCGCCTGATCTGCATGTTGCTGCAGCTCCTGCCCAGGGCTGAGACAGCGAGCTCTGTCTTAAGCGTCCTCCTCTCTGGCCTCCCCAGGCCTCCTTGCAATCAATACCCTCTCACCCCCCATTCCTCTTTCAATGTCACTCGCCAACCACAGACACAGGGCCTATTCTGATGACAAAACAGAAGATACAACCTTTCAAAATGTCCAGGGAAGGTAGCAAATCTCACTTTCTAGGCATATTGAGAGCAGGTGAGGAGCAGGGGCATTAACCGACTCATGAGATGAGATTCCACAATGGGACAGGGACCACGTGTGTGCAAGGGTTTGCCCCGGGAGGGGGCATGTTAACACTCCCGGGCCAGGGTGTGAGGAGAGTAGGTGGCTCCAATGTCTGGGGGAGTGGTCAGCCACTGTCCTAGAAAACCCTCAGTCCTGGAGAAGCTGACCTCAGTCCCAGGTGTAGGTGTTGAACCCTGGGTTTAGGTGGGGAATGCTGGGTTTAGGTGGCTTTTGTAAAAGATGAGGAGGGCTCTGCTGGGCCTTGACAGATCAAAAGCTGATCTCCATTGCTTATATCATGGATTGAAAATTCCTGATGGTCAATGTTGAAAACTATGTATAAAATAGCGAGTTTTAATGTCTTCTTTATGGTGCTATAGACTAAATGCTTCTGTCCCCCCCCCAATTCACATGTTAAAATCCTAACCTCCGATGGGACAGGTATTAGGAAGTAGATCTTTGGGAGGTGATTGGGTCATGAGGGTAGAGTCCTCATGAATGGAATTAGTGTCCTTATATTAGGGATGACAGAGAGACCCTTGTCTCTTCCACCATGTGAGGATGCAGCACAGAGAAGGCAGCTACCTGTGAACCAGGAAGCAGCCCTCACCAGACAGGGAACCTGCTGGCACCCTGATCTCGGCCTTCCAGCCTCCAGAACTGTGAGAAATTAACTTCTGTTGTTTATAAGCCACCCAGTCTGTGGTGCTCTGTTGCAGCAGCCCCAAAAGACTAGGACATAGTGAAATACACATCCACATAGAAACCTTCATGCATGTATTTGTATGTCTATCACTCTGACAGCCAGGAGGGGTGATGTAAATGAGTCCCTCTATTTTTGCTCAGGCTTAGAAACTTCCAGGGCCTTCTAGACTCATAATGAGTGTGATGTGCCACATGACAGGATTCTCTGAGCTGTAGCTGCAGGGTGGGAGGGGAGTCCATACCAGGGCTTTGCACCAATAAACAGAGTTTGCTTAAAGACAGATGTGGCCATAACTCTTTTGAGAACGCAAGTTTCCTGGAACTCGGGTGCCAGCCTGGGTCAGAAGAGTCCTGGAGTCTGTGAAGGGCACCAGCAAGGAACCTCCCACCTGTCTGGGAGACTGGATCGGTTGAATGAGGACATCTTTGAGCTCAGCAGGGAGCATGTGAGGAAATATTTTAGCATGCAGCCAACCTTCTGCTGTGAGCTTGGTAATTAGCACTTCTGGAAGATTGATGCACTCCAAAATTTGAGCAAAATGAAAATGATAATTAATAATGCAAAATTTCAACCTCCTTATAATATCAGGAGACATTCAAGCTGCATAATATCACTAGATGTTTTGAAATGCAACTTGGAGGAGACATCATGGAATCGTCATTGGTGAGGGTCTTCCTTCACCACCCATCAGCATTTTCTGTCTCTCATGCAGCCCCAAGTGCAGCGTAACAGCTACGCTACGATCCACGTTACATTTAGAGACCACTGCCTTACACACATTCCTCTCAGAAGAGCCTGATAACCATCCCTTAACCCTTAAAAAGACCTCTGGTAAGGTAGAATGTAATTCTCAGTAGAAAAATGGAGGAGAGAGAACAGATTTCAAATAAAAGTATCATGGGAGAAAGAAATCATGAGTAGATGGGCTCTGTGCCATGAACCTTTATCAATGGGGCGAGCGTGACTCTGCTTAGGCTCCGGAGCTTCACCTGAATCACATAAAGTATAACTGGGAAACTCAAATTGTCAAAGCTTTGGAGAATAACCCCTCAACATCTGTTGCTTTGTGACTCCAACATTTAAGCGATGTCCCTCCAAACACTGAAAAATATTTTACGCACATGAGGATACTGTTTAAAAGAAAAAGGTGGCTACTGTATGAGGAAGGGAAGTCACTGGTAATTCCCAAATATGGACTATGACAAATAGCTATTGTCTATAGAGTGCCTACTCTGTACTTTATGTGATCTCTACAGTGCAGTTTAATTATATGTGCTACCTCAGATTTGCCCAAGACTCATGCAAAATAGGTGTCTCAATCATCTTCATTTTATGGACAAGGAAATCGATTCAGAAGGTTCAAGGTCAAAAAAGTTAATAGGATCGTCTTGCTCCAAAGTTCATGTTTTTTCATTTTGTAATTTTCTCATCACTTGTGCAAAAATTATGTCTTTGGCCCAGATTCAAGATAATATTAACTTTCTCCACCAACATCAGTGGCCAAGAAAGGGAACTAGCACTTATGACATAAGTGATGCTGCCGTAAGTTAATTCATTTAACCTTCACGACATCCCTGGGAGGTCTTTTTACCTATTCACAAAAGAGGAGTTACAAACATCATACAATCCTATGAGTGGCAGGGCTGGTTTTCATTTTAGCTCAGACTGATTCTAAATCCTGGGTTCTTTCCATTACAGAGGTACCGCCCAAAGGCTGGTTAACCACCAACTATGTTCATGATTTGTTGTAATATTTGAGTCCCACTGGTAGTATTATTTGCTTTATTTTTTTCAATAAATCCCCTTTTTATGTAAATAAGTTTTATTTATAAAGAAGATTCTGTATTACTACTGTAAATGGAACACCTGCATTCTTTGCAGTAAAAAGGTGATAAGCCTAAAACAAATGCCCAAACCCCAAAACATTATTACTAATTCTGTCCAGGCCTGCCCAAAGTTCTGGGCCTGTGGCTTAGTCTCTCTTTGTTAAAAAGGGAGATTAACAAGTATTAGGAGATGTCAAAGTCTTTCTCTTTGTCTGCAAGCCAAAGTTACAAAGACTTGAAATAATTCTCTTTACTCTGTACTTTAATCTTCCTTAATACTCTCCATGTAGCACCTAAAATCATGTCTTTGACCATCTGAATGTCTCATCACTTTGTTCCGTGACGTAAAGGGACCTGACTTGTATACTATGGAGAAAAACAGTCTCAGGAAAGCGTTTGAGTTGCATCCAAACACTTTGAAGTTGCTTGTCACAGACGATTCTCTGCCTGATAGAGGTGGAGTACTTTGAAACAAAAACCTGAAAAAATGTTCTAGGTTTTATCAGCCTTGCTTAAGCCATTTAGTGTAAATGACTTAGGATGATGGTATCACCGGGGATCACTCATAGCAGGTGGTCCTTAAGGCAGGGCGTTCCTTGGTTACAGAAGGCACCTAACTACCTGTTGAATGAATGGAGCTTTGACCACCATGTGGGTGAAGAAATCAGAGCAAATAAAACCAGTGTTGGCTTGTTTGTTTGTTTTTTTTGTCCTCAACACTTTAATTATCTCAAATCAGGTTAAAATGAGAATAAAGGCAGCCTTCAAGAGGGAAATTACTGAAGGACTTTCTGTAGGGTATGCATAGGGAATGACAGCAGAAAAATACCTGTTCTGCTCATGCTGGCCTCATTGCAGTGGAGGGTCTGGGCTGGAGGGTCCATCACTTTCCTTCCTCCACAGGTAGAGATGGCTGTATGTGGAAAAGCAACTCAACTAGGTCATGTAGCACCGTGGCCCCACGGACACAGTTTGTTTGTCTTTCAGCTCCTCATGGGAAACGGTTACCAAAACTAAGTGTAAAAAGTTCTGCATTCTGCAAAGTCAACTCGTGGATGAGTCCCCAGAGCAGGAGAAACTTCTCTAAAAGACTTGCTACTGTTCACGTAGGTTCTACTTATCACGTTCCTAATAGAAGGTTAATGTTTGTTTAAGGGCAACCCAACAAATCTTACTACTCCCTGTAGGAAAAAAAAAAACTCTAGGTGGATGTTTCCCCAACTAAGTGACAATAACCTAGGAATCTGAGGACATATGTCCTTTTAAAAGATTTTTAAGTTTCATATATTCATTTTGATGAGAATCTTAAAATTAATATCACATATTCTGGACCACCGAGGTGATTATCTAATAACAAAGTACTACCATCTGATTTTAGTTTCTGAGCTTATGTTTGCAAGCACATTGGTGCCAAGTGGTGCTATTTAAATTGTTGTGAGCCAGTGAGTAATAATAATAAAAAAGTTAAAATAAAATATTACAATAAAAATAATTTAATAAGTGAACTTGATATTTTAACGATGTATTCCTGCCACGTGAAGCAACAATAATATGGTGTATTGTTCCAGTGAAGGCTTCTCTGCAGGTCACATAAAGAATAGTCACGGGAGATTGAGTCAGGACATGGCATGTGGTGACACAGGCACCAGGAATAAAAGGACAAGTGCAAGAAAAGTCAGTGCCATAGTCACAATTCAGTGCAATACAGTTTCAGTAAAGCATCAGCACTGCAAATCAATATTATTGTCGATTCTGTAGATCTGTTAAAGTTAATTGGGAAATTATATTTGGCTTTATAGTTATATAAGTTCATACCTAGTTTTGTGTTTGTACCTATCTAAGTACCCCTTTTAATTTAAGTAAAATTCAGTAATGTAATTTACCACAGCAATAGATCAATTTCACTCACGAACACAGATGCCAAAATATTAAAGAAAACATTACTTTAAAAATCCAGCAATGGGGCCGGCCGCATGGCTCACTCAGGAGAGTGTGGCGCTGGGAGCGTCGAGGCCGTGGGTTTGGATCCTATATAGAAATGGCCAGTGCGCTCCCTGGCTGAGCGTGGTGCGGACGACACCGAGCCGAGGGCTGCAATCCCCTTACCGGTCAAAAAAAAAAAAAAAATCCAGCAATGTGTATATATATACACACACACACAAAAATACATCACAACCAGTTGTTCCAACTCAAGTAATGTAAGGCTGGTTTTCTATTGATCAATACAATATACCTCACTGACAGATTAAAGGAGAATGATCAATACAATATGAAGGTACTTCGAAAAGTTCATGGAAAAACAGATTTGAAATATAACATGAATCTTCCCATGAACTTTCTGAAGTACACAGAAAACACACTTTGTAAAACTCAAAACTCATCCAAAATAAAGAAAAATAGAACACAAACCACAAGAGCAACAACAGCAAAAAAGCAAAACAAAAACTAAATGAAAACTCAGTGCAAACCAGAAACCAAAATGACCTTCCTTAGACTGATTGAGGGCATCTACCGAAAAAATCTTCAGCAACTTCACACTAATTGGTGAAAATGTGAAATCGTTTCTTTTATGATCAGATACAAGACAAGGGCTGGATTCCCACTACCACTATTCCAGTTAGCATAGTGTTGGTGGTCCTAGAGGGTACGGTGAGATAGGAAAAAGAAAAAAAGAGTAGAGGATGAAAAAGAAAGAAATTTGTCATTATTCAGAGGGAATATGATTGTCCACATACATAACCCAAAAGAAACAATAGATAAATTATTGGAATTAAATGAGTTTGCCAGATACAAGATCAATATAAAATGTCAAGTGTGATTTTATTAACTAGCAAACATAAATTAGAAAAATTATATTTTAAAAATGAAACATATGCATAGCACCAAAATTTTGGAGAAAGATATTCAATAATAAACAACACATTTATAGAGAAAATTATAAAACTTTAGTGAAAGACATTTTTTGAAAAAGTAAATAGAGGACTAGACCACAAATTAGAAGTTTCAATAGCTGAAGTTTATAAATTCTCCCTCAATTGGTTTACAAATTTAATGCAATTCAAGCTAATCCACCAAAGTGTTCTTAAAAGAACTGAACTTATTCCAAATTCTGTGTGTGTGTCTGCACGTGCACAGGCATGTATGTATGCAAAAAGTCAAAAATCACCAAGACACCCTCAAGAACAGCAGGTCTGGGGGACTAGCTGTATTCAATGTCATACCTATTATAAAGTTATAGCAATTAAGAACATGTGGTTTTGTTACATCGATAGACAAAAGATCAGTGGAACATAATAGAGAAGAGTCATCTCAAACCAAACCTACCCATACACAAAAATTTGATCAGTGGCAGATACAGCTCTAGTAAGAAAAATAAGACTTTTTCAACAAAAGATTCTGGGGTTTTTCTACAGAAAATAATTGTAAGTATGCTTCACACCCTAACCAAAACTCAATTTCAGGTGGGTTAAAGACATAATGGTAAAAGACAAAATCACAAAAATGTTAGACAGTAATATAGGAGAATATGCTTATGTCCTTAGAGTAGGAAAGAATTTTTTTAAGAACACATAAGAAATATAAACCATAAATGTACAAATTTCATTGAAGTTAACATCTTTTACTAAGAGCATGTCAAAATGAGAGTGAAAAAACAACCTTTAAAATGAGAAAAGATATTAAAAATAATATATTTGAAAAATAATTAGAATCAAAAATGTATAAAGGAACTATACATGTCAATAAGAAAGGGACTACCCCTGCCCCAACCAAAAGGTTAAAAGAGATGAACAGGTGTTTTACCAAAGATGTAACATGAATGAAAAATATACCCAAGAAAAGATGTTCAACCTCATTAGTAAAAACAATAAGAGATTTTCAAAAAGTTCATGGAAAATGTGTTATGAAAACACAATGCATGGATTGCAACATTTTTTTTTGCACCATTAGAAACTCATATTAACTTGTGATAACATGTCTGAACAGGATCTAGTTTGAGGCACTAAGAAGGATAAGGCATCAGTTTGAAAAGAGCTCCCATCAGAGCAACATGAATTCTGCTAAAGTTGAAGCAAGAACATCAAATTTATGGTGAAAACTGGATGGAAGAATGGGAAAATTATCCATGCTTTACAGAAAGTTTGTCAAGACGATGTCCCATGGAAATCAGGTTACAAATGGATGACTTGTTTTAAGAAGGCACAAGACAATGTTGAAGGTGAAGCCCACAGTGGCAGACCATCCACATCAATTTGGAAGGAAAAAATTAATCTTGTTCATACCCTAATTGAAGAAGACTGGCGATTAATAGCAGAAACAACAGCCAACACTATAGATGTCTAATGAGTTAAGTTTTCACAATTCTGAGTGACAAATTATAATTCAGCAAATTTGCTTCTTGATGGGTGTCAAAACTGTTGCACCCAGGTCAGCTGCAGACAAGAGCAGAGCTTTCAATGGAAATTTTAAACAAGTGGGATCAAGATTCTGAAGCACTTCTTTGAAGAACTGTAACAGGAGATGACACATGGCTTTATCAGTACGATCCTGAAGGCAAACACAATCAAAGCAAAGGTCACCAAGAGGTGGCAGTGGTCCAGTCAAAGCAAAGGTGGACTAGTGGAGAACAAAGGTCATGGCAAAAATTTTTTGGGATGCTCAAGGTGTTTTGCTTGTTGACTTTCTGGAGGGTCAGACAACCATAACATCTGCTTATTATGAGAATGTTTTGAGAAAGTCAGCCAAAGCTTTTGCAGAAAAATGCTTAAGAAAGCTTCACCAGAGAGTCCCCCACCATGACAAAGCTCCTGCTCATTCCTCTCTTCAAACAAGGGCAATTTTGTGACAGTTTTTTGTTTGTTTCCTAATCTTAAAAAAATCTTTAAAAGGCACCTATTTTTCCTCAGTTAATAATGTAATAAAGACTGCATTGACATGGTTAAATTCCCAGGACCCTCAATTCTTTAGGTATGGACTAAATGGCTGGTATCATTGCTTACAAAAGTGTCTTGAACTTGATGGAGCTAATGTTGAGAAATAAAGTTTATATTTTTTATTTTTATCTTTTAATTCCATTTGCTCCACTAACTTTTTGAAGTCCCCTTGCATACGCAAAGTAAAATCAACAGAAACTTTGGTACATGTATATCAGAAAACATGAGCAAAATGTATGTAGTAACACTGTAAATAATTTTTTTAAAGTAGAAATAACCTGCATATTCAGGATAAACACACTGTGATACATCTGTATAATGAACTACCAGATAGTGTTGAAAAAGATTCAATTATAGTTACATGTATCAACATCCATGAACATTACAAACAATGCTGAGCACAAAAATCAAGTGATAGGAGTATATATACTGTATGGTAACAGTTATATAAAGTTAAAAATATAAATGATATATTGTTTAGAGATTCATGAATATGTGGTAAAGCTATTTTTATAAAACAGCAGGGAAGAATATAAAGAAAATTGGCAGGTAGTGGTTCATGGGGGGGATACAAACAGGATAGTACTTGGAGCACTACAGAAGTCTTGGCAGTCTTCCATATTTTATGCTGACTGGTAGGTTTATATAAGTGTTCATTTTATTATTCTTTATACTTCATATATGGGTTTTGCTGTATTTATAAAATATTAACATATAAAATTCATCTGAAACAACAAATGACAGTTAAATGTAGAAAACAGAAAAAAAAATGTGTGGGTCACTCCCTGGGGAAGGAGACACATAAATTTATTTGTTTAATTGTCCTCCAAAAGGGCTCTGCACATAATTCGAATGAGAGTACCACTGCACTGGAATAATGATCCAATCCCTCATGGGGGAACATTTTATTCCAACTGGAATTCAGTGGCTGCTCTGGGGCTTTGAAAACTCATTTATGGAGCCTGCAAAGATTTCAGATGGAAATATTAGTTAGGTCAATGTTTCATTTCCTTTTAGGCTGATCAGTGGGGACAAAGATAAGGGCTTTCTATTAATTACACCAGAGGTCGTATCAGGAGACATCCCATTTCTGTACTGCAAAAAGATTCTTGTGGGTGGCCTTGAATACAAATGTTACCATTCATATTAATAATAATGCTTTGTATTTGCAGGGCATTTAAGAGATTTTCAAAGACATTTCATAGACATTAACTCATTTGGTCTTGAGATAAGTCATTCTGGACACTGAGCCCAGACTTAGAGTTTGGTGCAAAGGAAGATGCCAAAACAGCAGTACGTGCGCTTTAGTTCAGATACCATCACTAACACGTGACCTTGGACAAATTATTTGCATTTTCTGAACTTCTATTTTCTCCCTGCAGAATGGAGATATTGTGAACAAAAAGACAGCACACGCAAAGTGCTGATCATGTGATTGGAACACTGTAAACCCTAATTAAAGAGTCACTGTTATTATCAGTTATTACTTTGCATCCTACACAGCCATGTATTGATGACTCTCCAGAAACCCAGAGCTTTTGCTATAACAGGCATCTTTTTAGTACAGGCTGTCTTTGTTGCTTATAGGTTTGATACGAGAAAAATCACACTAAAAATGATTAATATTGCATAAAACATCTGTCAGTGTGGGCAATGACTCCTCACCAGGTTACGTAACATCTTAATTTTACTTTTGAATTGAATTGATGGGCTGGGGCCAAATCAAGCTGCGGAGTGGGTGGCAGCGCCTGCAGGTGCCTGTTGGTCCACAGGAGCACAGCTGCTTTTTTGAAGCAATGGTTTCCCTGGGAATGTTTCAATGACTGGCAATATTATATGTAATACACTCCCTTGTTATAGACCTGGTGATTAAAAACATGATCTCACAGATTCTTTGTTTTGTCATGACAGTAGAATTGTGACCGTGAAGCTTCTAAGTTTATTAAAGAGCTCCTCCAGTCCTGGCCTTGCCTGCAATCATCTAACCCAGTGATGCTCAGATGTGGTTGCGTATTAGGAGCACCTGGGGAGCTTTCAAATATCTTGATGCCCAAGCCCCACCCTGGTCAAAATAAACCAGAACCTCTGGGCATGGAGCCAAGGCACTGGCAGTTGTAAAGAGTTGAAGTGCAGCTGAGTTAAGAACTATTAGTGTAAACAATCATTTGCCACCATAAGCCTTTTGTTTCACAAAATGTGTACCAGACTGTTGAACCCTTGGCCAGTAAAATTTTAGGGTTATTGAAAGAAAGGATTAACAGACTCTACCACCTCATGAGGAAGTTACAAATACACTGGCACATTTCTTTATGACACGGGAGAGGAAAAGCAGGGCTAGCAGCTGATTACCAGGCTGGCTCTGTTACTGCACAGATTCGCTGTTGAGATATGATTCAACAGGGATGTGGGGAGATAGCTAATGGAACAATAAGATGCTCTGTTATGCTTCATCAGCCTAGAATAAAAAGTTTACTTTTCCATTGACTGATTAATTTATTCTTTTATTATTCTGAGCCTTTTGGTAGGAAGATATTGCAGTCATCTAATCTTGTAATACAGGAGCACATAGGAAATTTAAAAGACAGAATTCACTAAGCAAGCCCATCAAGAGCCTTGTCCTGGAGTGATTAGATTTAGAGGAAATAGAGAACAGTGACTTCAGAGGACATTCTAATGACTCAGGTTCTATTAAACAGTCACATCTCTTAGCTAATTTTAAAAATATGAGTTTGTATGAATAGGGAGAAAATTAGTTTAATTAAATAAATACATGTGCATGCAATTATCACTTTTTAAAATCCAAAGGGTAATTGGAATTTGGCTGAGCTTGAATTTGAACATGATGTCATGGGGAATTATGACTCATTTGGGGGCTGAAAAGGTTAAGATTTAAGGGAGGTATGTCACAAGTTATGGCCTAAAATGGAAGGTCGGCTAACTTCTACAATAGGAGATAATATGGAAAAAATATCACAAATGAGCAACAGATTTATGCTTAAATGGAAAAAGGTAATTGATTTTCACCTTGGGTAAATAATATGTCTTAACTGAGTCACTCCTTCAGCCTTTGAATACTTATTCAATGCTTCAGAATAGTCAAGTCTACGCTAAGGGGCTGAAAATTCACTAGTGAATAGGAGAAGTGACCTGTTCTTAAGGAGCTTATAGTCTGCTGGGGAGGAAAATAAGTCAACAGGATGACAGCACAGTGCAATAAACGTGGTGGCAGTGGCAACGGCGTGGTGGCAGGAGAACGCAGCCAAAGGGTTTTTATTCAATCTTAGGGAGGATGGAGTTGGGGGTGAGGAGATGGGAATTAGTGTGTTCAGGACTTCAGAAACAGCAAGTGCAAAGGCCTTGAGATGAGAGGAGGTCTGGAACGTTTGGGGAACTGGATATAGCTCATTACAGCTGGTCCTCAGCCTTGAGAGCTGGAGAGATCTGGGAGAACACCCCAGGGTAGGCTTTGCAAAGCACGCTAAGCCTGGGCTTCACCCGAAAGGCAATGAAAAACAATGTAAGGATTTTACATGGGAACATGGACACGATTGTATTTGCATTTTAGAAGATCTCTCCATTACAGCAGGAAGAACACTGTGGAGGGGGCAGGTTTGGGTAGGGAAGCCAAGCAGGCAGCTATCACAGAAGTCTGGGTGTGAGGTGATGGTGGGGACAGGGAGAAGAGGACGGACTTTAATAAAATCAAGAAGGTAGAATTCACAGGGCTTATTGATGGGTCAGGTGGCAGGTGAGTCAGGCAGAGGAGTTAAGAGTGCCCAGGGTCTGACAGGCTACTGAAGAGCGGGGCTGCTCTTCACTAAGCAGTGACTTTTTTTTTTTTTTTTTTTGTAAGATCAGCCACAGAAGATTTGACAGGAAGAAAGGTGAGTTCAGATGATGGATAACCGAGTCTGGGCGCTGCTGAGAAGCTCAGGTGGAGATGCACAGCTGCCCGGCTCGCTCCGGGATGGCCACGGGGGAGATCGAGGCTGGAGGTGCAGACCGTGTGCAACTCACCAACATACATCATTTACACTAAATTACGCCAGGCCTAACTGAGGTAATTAAAACATCACTCCAACTGTTCATGGCCAGAGAAGCCATTATAGTAAAAGCTAAAACCATTCAGATAAATGATTAGGTTTCCAAATTAAAGAGCAAACAGAAAAATCAATTCACTAATTTGCTAACTGTTCTTTAGAGTGAAAATAGCTGAACTAGATTTTAGCCATGATATACGTAAAATAAATGCGGTCTAAAAGAAATAAAAGTGGGTCTGCTGTTGAAATCAATTGATTGTCTGTGCATTGATTATCTGTGCTCACTTCTGCCGCTGCCCTAGCAGAGTAAGACACGGTGCTGCCCATGAGTCAGAGAGGTAAAGAAAACCTCCTGGGTGTGGACACAGCATGTCAAAGGGCAGAAAGACATCAGCATCGGGAGAAGTTCTTTTAAAAAGTGAAATATTACCACTTTGCAGTATTTATAATTGATTTATGATAATCAACAAGGGTTAATGAAATGTGGTAAAGGAGGAGTCCCGTGAAGTCCACTGTGGAGAAAAGCAGGAGGAATCACGTGCAGATAAGTCACTTGGACACTGCTAGCATGTCTCCAGAAGGTCTGGGAAACACCTTGTCTTAAATGAGCTAAATATCTTCTGTCCTGGGCACTCCCTGTCTCCACGATGTCCAACCATCCAGACAGTAGCCCCTAAGGCCCTCGCGGGTGATTGGAATGAAGGTCAATCTCAAGTCTAAGCTGGAAGGTGAGTGATGTACACACGACCGTGAGGTCTGACTGTTCCCTGTGATGTCAAGAGAAACAAAATCACAGCTGGGTCTTGACCAGGCAAAAGCGGAGGTGATTCACCCTCTGAAGTTCCCTGGAAAGCCAAGGAGTCCTGACTCTTCACCCTGCTCAGTCCAGCCCGTTCTCCTCAACAGGTTTCAATAGTGAACACACACACCTTTGTTGTAAGACCTTTCACAACATAACAAACATTTTAAGAAAAAAATCTGACTCAAAAAACCAGAATCCTTTCCTTGGTATTGTTTACCATCTGAACTGCTGAGTTAATTAACCATCAGATGAGTTGTTAAATCTTAAATTGTTTAGGTTATAACATCAAGTTTTTCCAGTTTCCATGAATTTTGAAGCTTATGTCCATAAGCATGACATTAATTTTACTTTCCCTTCTGATGTCATTCATCTAACAAGTATTTGTTGAGAACTTATCCTCTGCTTCATACTGAGCAATGGGCCATAGAAGATAAAAATACAATGAAAAACATTCTTTGTCCTCAAACAGCTTACACTTGGTCTGGGAAATAGTTACTCAAAAGTGAAAGAGTTGAATGGTAAGACAAAGAGACATCAAATTAACTGCTGCGAGAGGCGGGACTGACACTGTCTGCAGTCTAGTGGAAGAAAAGGCCACAGTTATTCTACATAGATGAGAAGATGAAACATTACTTTGCTATCTTCCAATTTTGATACATTTTAGGAACTATTATGAAGAGGCATATCCTCCACCCAAATGGGAGAATATCACAGAGTAATCTGCAAAATCCCATTATATGCACCAAGGGGAATTCCTGGCAGCACAAAGGGTGCAGAACTCTCCACCCCACTCCACTCCCGACTAGTGGAAACATCTCCAAACGTCTAGGGCCTGTCCTTTCCACATAATGATGGTTCACCCAGGGCTGCAGACGTGACTGCAGCTCCACTCTCCGTCCAAATGTCTGAAAAGGCTATTCTAATTTAGAACTGTCTTGTTACATTAACTCAGGAATCTATCATTAAACGCATTCTTCCTTAATGCAGAACTCTGGTCCTGCTTTTAAATTCTATTTGACAGATTATCCTGAAATTCTATAACCTAATATTGCCAAGGCTGACGCAGGCTCCCTTCTAAATTTGATTCTTCGTAAGAAATAATAAACCTTAGTCACAACTGCATTAAGGAAGGTCTGACAAGGAACAGAACGTTGTTGCATCCTGCAGACGAATGTGGGCAGCTGGGTCAGGCCATTTCAACCCTAAATCCACCTTTTACTTAATTTTGCTTTTGCTTAAAAGTGAGTTCCTTTACTTTGCTTACTTATTTTTCTGTGGTGAGTCACTTGAAATTTACTCTCTCAGTTATTTTGAAATCAACTTTATTATTGACTATAGTCACCTTACAACTCATAACTGTGTACTACTATGATTTGTCAATTAAAAATAATATTAATAAAAAAAAGCGAGTCCCAGAAAATATCCCTGAAAGGTTTGTAACAGAGCTTTAAAACCAACAGTAGAGTCACAGATTACCTTGAGGGACAGACTGGCGTTTTCATGTTTGTGTTCTCTGCAAAAAGCACCTCATTTTACCTGTAACACTCCATGAGCACATGCCTTCTGCATGGAATTCCTAAACCTCATATTTGACAATAAATTTTCTTCTCTTTTCAATTTTTTAATGAATATACAATGTTGCTGTATCCAAAAAACTTTTAGAAGCAGGAAAGATGCTCACAGTTTGCCCAGGCCAAAATAATTATTTTCATTAATATATCACTTTCCAATCTTTTCCTATATGCAAAATAGACCAAACACCTTATTTTTAGTCTTAATATTATTTGTAGATGATATATGTGCTATGTTCCTATACAGTCTTGCTAATCATAACTCTTAATGGTGGTATAATAGGTCTTCCTATTGATGCACTCTAATTCACCAAATTGCTCTTCTGAAAACACTTAGGTTTCCAGATTTTAGAAACTATTATTATGGATAACAGTATTACAAATGTGTTTGTTTATAAGGCTTCTGGCTTCTCTTTAAATGGGATTTCTGTGCTAAAGTATAGGAATGTCATTATGACTCTTACTACTTATTTTTATATTGTCTTAGGAGTGAATTTTCTCTTATGCTCTTCTCCTGTATTCCTACAAAAGATAAAAATGTCTCTACCACATCACGATCTACTATTCACATTTTTTCTCTCATTTCCTCTATAATGCCACAATTATGAATCTGCGTTTGTGTTTCGACATCCGGTCTCTTCAGAGGGCCTGTTGGAAGCAGCACAGAGCCCCCGTGACCATCTCCTGACTCTCCAAGTCCTTTAACTGTGACCGTCAGGGAGCTGTGACACACTACCTCATCCACTCGAGTTAATTACCAGAAACCGGCTTATTTACTTGAGAGCAAGTGAATATCACAGTGATGTAGCCCCACAGAGCCATGACGTGATAACACATTGCGTGAAATGAGAAGGGTACCCTGGGTGGAACTAGTAAATCATTCCCCAAACTGTCTCCATCCATTATTTGAGGGTACACTGGGCGATTTCCATGTCTGTGATATTAATTTCTTGGCTACTGTCACGGACTTCAGTGCTCATGATGAATGTTTTTACAATGAATACCAAATTAACCCAAACTGATTAGAGGCGTTTATAAGTTATTAATGGGATGTCACTTCAGTCTGGTCCTCTCCATGTGTGCGACATTTCATTAAATACTCTCTTCTGGCTGGAGAGATCAATCTTTCTCCCCTCGCCGGATGTGTCGACTTGGATGCGATGCCCCCGCCCCTGCGTTACTGTTGCGGACCCGGTGAGCACCAAGGCCTGGCAAGGCTGAGGCTCAGACCCGCGGTGGCTGCCCGTGAGCAGAGAGAGCTGCGGACCCGCTGGAGGCTCCTGGGACGGGGGTTCCGGCTCACAGGAGGGCCGGGTGCAGGAAGGGGAGGACACAGGGCTTTTTGTCAGGACACACTCTCTCTGTTCAAGGGATAATTTCCGGGGTGGCATCCAAACAGGGGACCTGCTGTTTGATAATGGCCTTTTCTAAAGACACAGACACTCGCAACCTACTAGGAGCTAATGACTTCAAGGAATAGAGATCAGTGATATCTTTTCTGAATGACATTCTTCACTCCCCAAGAGTTGGAGAGGAGCGGGACGTGAAGCCACACAGGCACCCTGGATGGTGACAGACACGTGGCCGCTTGTCAGTGAGCCCTTTGGATGTCCACCAGCTTCTGTCTTCTCGCCTTGACACGTACCAAACCTCCATTTGATGAAGTTCTTCCTTCTCATTCTCTGCGTCTTGGTTACACTGATAACAGTGACGACAATCAAAGCTGTCACTTGTGGGGTACTTGCTCTGCGCCAGGCTCCGTGGCACATACTTTAAGGAGATTACCTTCATCCACACCGTGGCCCCTCCAAGGCAAGCACTATTATCCCCATTTTACAGATGAGGAAACTGAGGCTTTGAGAGATTAAGTATCTTAATCAAGGTCACACCATTAGTAAGTGCCAGAACCAAGATCTGAATCTGGTCCTTTTGATTCCAAACCTTTTATTACTAATAACTCTTGAAAGATAATACAAACAAAATAAAATTTTCTTTTCCTTCTCTAAAGCTCAAAATTAACCTTCAGACTCTGAGACTGATGAGGTGGCCTGTGACACTACAGTGGAGTTTCTCAGTGGGGGCTTCTAAATTCAAAGTCTACCGGGTCCGAGGTTCCCATGGTCTCACTCTGGCTTTGTAGCTGTCTCCTGGCTACACTAGTCCTGTCCCTCATGGTGCTCACAGCTGCTGCATGGTGCCACTCTCTGTCTGTGCTCTCCCGTCACCTTGCGATCTGATGGCCCCTCTCGTGCTGCCAGCCTGTCTGCAGATGCCCACACTTGCAGGAAGCAAATGCAACCCTCAGATCTGTTATCTTCCTGTCCCTTGTTCAATTTAAACAAGCATTTTGGTGTTTCCAGAACAATCTCTTCATCCTGTGTCTTACATTCAATTATTGACATTTTGGTAGCATGGAGTTTTTACAATTTTAATGGGCTATTTTGAAGGACTCTTTTTCTTTAAAGCAGAAAGCCGAATGCCTTGAAGCGACCCAGTGTGAGTGCAAAAACCCTTCAGCTTGGATTTTCCTGAACCCGTCTCTGACTCACAGAAAAAGGCATCAAAACGCTGTCTCGAGAAGAGGAAGTCGGAGCCACATCACACACTCATGCTCGGGAACGGGTGAAGCGAGGCCCTCACTCCCTTTTGCTGTTGACATATGAGAAAGAAAAATAACCATCCTTTGACTTGTTTCCTTAGAGTGAAGCTCAGTTGTTAGAGAGCCACCACTGCCATGTCACAGGACTACGAAGGTCTCATCATCACAGGGGTGGGGGCCAGGACTTGGGAACAGGTGCCTGGTGAGATGGTCAGACAACACTGGCCACGATGGGGACGGGCCATGGGGCCACAGGCAGCAGGAGGCCCAGGGCTGGGGGGCAACTGTGATGACATGTGGTCCAGGGAGGCCCCGGGGGGAGGCCTGGCCTCGGGCTCTCTGCTGAGGCTCTTCACTGAGAGCTGAACTGGCCTGACGGGCAGCACGTCCAGCAGGCAGGGAATGGCCCAGTGGAGGTGAGGCCTGGCTGGGGGCTTTGTCCCAGGTGGCACTGTTCTGTTGAGACTCAAGGACCTGAGGGTCTTGGTTAAAACGAGAAGGACATAATGCACATCAGGCAAGCACCCACACCCTGTATCCCCTGCTGAAGACAGGACACCGAGGCTTGGGTGACGTGCTTGAGATGACAGCCAGGAAAGTACAGGAGCAATTCTGAGGGTGACTCTTCAAGACAACAAAGCCACAGGGAGCAGTGGTGGTCACTGAGAGCTGGTCAGTGCCGTGACCGGTGGGCTCCCCACTGGAGGCTGGAGCCTGTGAGGAAGGAGACCTGGTCTTTCTTCTGACTCTCCAGCATCCAGCACGGTGTCCGCAACACAGCGTGATCAAAGCAGGTGCCAGTGAGCAGACGAGTGTCGGAGACTTCCGTGTAGTTGGGTCGCCGGGGCTCCCGTGTAGTTGGCTGGCCATAGCAACCAGTGATCATGTCTGTCATTCCAGGGAGCTCTAGGGGCTGGGGAGTGTTTGGGGTCCAGTCTACCTTGTCCCAAACCTTGTCAAAAGAGCTGCCATCTTTGCTGCGTGTGTTGGGGGCTAGTATCTATATATTTACTATATACTGTGAGTATCTACAGATTTCAATGATGATTCCTTGATTCCCCTTGATAAATGATTGTACCCATGACCTTCCCTGGAAAACTATTCTAGGGTCTAAAAAGCCCTATAATCAAGACAGTTCTTCATAAAGTCCAGCTCCAATCCTCCCGTTTTGGTGAACACACTGAATTTTATTCTCTGGCCTCCAGGGAGCCACAGAACGACCTCTCCCTGGTACTCACACCGCAGCCTTTCAGTCCCGGGAGACTACGGGGAAGTCGGCTTCCTCGTCTTGGCTGGAAGGCAGAGCCTGTGGCCGTTCCTTGGTTTCCGTGAGCCATGGTGGTTGGCATCACCACCTGCTCCTTTGGGGCACGCACGCTCATGAGGACAGCTCCGGCCCGGTCCCAGCGGGGTTCCTGGCGAACTGCTTTCCTTGCTCTTCCTTGTTCAGATTCTGAAGCTGTCTCTGTGGTGAAGATTTCCCAAAGGACTTACTAAGTACCCCTTTCAAAGCTGCTCATTTATCTCTATCATGGTAGCAAGCCAACCAAAGAGAGACCCACTCGCTTTGTGTCTGATCTTCGAAGTGTACCAGCAAAGACTCTAGCCCTGAATTCTTAATGTTGTCTGATGCTGTGCAATCTCATTTGCAAAAATTTCCATGGCACTTGTTTCCAAAGGAAAACACTATTATGCAACAAATTCGCACAGGTTCCCGAGGCTTGCCTGTTAACCCGCTAAGGCACCCTCAAGCGGCTTTAACTCAAATGTGCATCTTAAGAACATGGCAGCTGCCCTCAAAGTGTGTGTGTTTTTATTACATGTCCCTAGCAGAAATGACATATAAGGAAATAAAAGGATATTTCTTTTTTTTTTTGGTGGCTGGCTGACAGGGGGATTGAACCCTGGATGTCGGTGTTATCAGCAGCATGTTCTAACCAACTGAGCTAATCTGCCAGCATAAAAGGATATTTCTAAAACAGACACTTGAATCACATTCTAGGTTAGCCGAGACAAAACCTCATACAAATAGATAAACACTTACGGGGAAAGAACTTTGTGAAAAGATAAAAGAAACTTGGAGGAGCTCTCAGTGCAGGGAGAGTCATCCCAAGAGGATAAATGGAGAAAGGTATATTACACAGAAACATTTTGAAATAAGATGTCTTGAATGTAAATCTTTACCTGTACTGACCACTCCTGTTTGGAGGAAGAGGTGTCAAGGGGGAGACACTGTGTCAAACATTTCACATACATTTCCTCCTTTAATCCTATGCAATTGGGCCAAGTCCATTTTCCTGCTTCCAGGCTCAGTAGATGAAGTCGCCTTCTGGGCCCTTAGCAAATGTCCTGGAAACAATCCGGTTATCCGTGGTGGACAGCTCGTAGCCACAGGCCAGCACCGGGCAGACTCGGCAGAACCGAGGCCTCCCACGCTCTCTTCCCCCATCCTCTGATGACTCAGAGGCCACTCAGCGAGATTCATTACCGATGATGTGATTTAGTAAGACTTACTCTAAAGGGAAAGAGCCACTAACTGGAGACCACGTAGAGGCCTTAGAAGAAAATACCCTGATCCCACTCCTGGTGCCGTGGGTTGCCTTCCGGTGAGGGGTGGGGCTCCCAGCCACTGGCGCTGCTGCAACCTCTCAGCACCTGGAGGCCACGGTGTTGCGAAGCCCCGGTGCACTTCAACCACAGCTGTGCTCCCAGTGCCCAAAGGGGGATTACCCACCTCACCCTGACATGTCACCACTAGAGGAGAATTACTTTAGGGGGCAACATTTACTTTTTAAATAACATGGCAGTGAGGGATTTGTTGCTTGCCCCACTTAACAGGTGAGGGGCTGCAAGGCCTGCTCCTGAGTGGCCTGTTTCCTTTGCAGACATAGTGGGCACAGCAAGTACTTGTCCTTAGGGTGGTGGGGCCAGGGTCAGGCTTTCCCCAGTGGAGGACAACCAAGAGAGCACATGATCCCTTAAAACAAGGAAACTATGGCTCGCAGGCCAAACTGCCTGTGTTTATAATGTTTATAAATAAAGTTTTATTGAAACCCGACCACACCCATTCGTTTCTATCTTGTCTACAGCTGCTTTTGCACGAAACAGCACAGATGAGGAGTTGTGACAGAGACTGTGACCTGAAAAGCCTAAAACATTGACTACCTGGCCCTTTACTGAAGAAGGTTGCTGAGCCCTGCTCCAGAACATAGGACACCTTCTCAACCATGAGTTGTATGCCTCTTAACACTCAGTACAAGACTGCATAATAATAATCCAAAAGTTCAAATAAGTTAAGTACCTCAAAAATTCCATGAACATATTAGCACCTTTGGGACTAAACCCAAGTATTAGCAATTAACACTTACCTAAATACTCATTTCCTTGAAGCAGAAAAGAGGTTAAATGTCCCTCACCTTTAGTACCATCCTAGACCATAGCCACAGATTCTATTTATCTCCATCCAATTTTTTTATCCCTAAGTGGTTTGACAAGAACAGGTTAACTAATTAATGGATCTGTTTATGCATTTATTTTTCACCTCAATAAATATCTACTGAGCACCAAGCACTGTGCCAGGCACTGTGGAACACAAAGATGGAAAAGACTGACCTCTGGGACACACGTCAATAGGCAAGAAGAGAGCATGCATGATAGAAGCTTGCACAGCGAGTCATGGGGGCCTGAAGACGCCACTGGGCTGCGTGTGTGTGTGAGTGCGCTGGGGTGGGGGTCAGGAAGCTTTCTCAGAGAAGTTGACACCTATTTTGTTTGTGGCTACTTATTCTTTAAAAGATTGAACATGGTGACTTCTGTGATCACTTATCCCCACCCCCGTCCCCAAGGGAGTGTGGCATGAGTGTAAGTCAGTCAATTGTCCAAGAGGAAGCAGTGGCTTCAGGAAGGGGAGAAGCTGACTGAATAAGTGGTCTGGAGTGTCATCAACCTGAGGGCTCAAATGCCTTCCAAATCCTAGACATAATTCTGTGTGTGTGCCCGTGTATGCATATGCACACATGCACACACAACCTCTCCTTATGCAATTGTGAGCTAATGCTCCCTCATGCTGGACACTCCCACCAGAAGGCAGGACTGGGGTCCTAACTCTACCCAACTCTGGCCCATCTCCAGACGCAGATGGTGAGCTGTGAATCTACACGGTTGGAGATAACCACCGGGCCATGAGGGAAGGCAGCAGGGACGCCTGAGCAAGTGATCAAGTTTATGATGTCTTTTTCCTGATTACCCTAAAAGGTCAGACAATGGCCACCCAGTGAGGTTACACTTCCCATCCTCTCCCCACCAGTGGTGTGGTGAGGCTGGGGTGCCTGGGCTGCTGACGAGCAGTGGAATGCAGGGACAGCTCTCTGCGGAGGTGTGATGGTCACTTACACTGTCTGAATGACTGATGGATATCAGAAACCTCTTTGTTCAGGCCCTTTTCACTGTACCATCCTTGCTGTTCACAGTGTTTTGAAACATCTGTTTTGCCAGTTGGGTGGGAAACCCTGAAGATGTTTGCTTTAAAACCAAGAGGGCTGCAATACTATGGGGAATTTTGTGTGCTGATGCTGCTTGCAGAAGAGCTGGCCCCGTAACGACCAGCAAATCTACTTTCTTCCAAACCCCCTCCACAGAAGGAGCACCTTTCAGTGACTCTACGATTTTGATAACTACCATGTGCTGTCCTTTGGATGGAGTTTATCTGTTTGAGTTCACAGTAAATCTAGAGACCATACTCACAGCTACAGTCAGGAACCACCTGAGGGTATTGACAAGTACATACTATTCCAATTTTATGAGAATTCTCTATCTAAAAAAAAATGGCTGTTTTACATATTCAGACACCTTAGTGCTCTTATCCAAAATTTAATTGACACCTACAGAGCACATACAGGCTACGTTCAGTGAGATGCATTCCGCCTGGAAAACACGAACTTCATCACAATCAAAACAGGGTTCCCGGACTTGATGGGCTTACCAGCTGCTGGCCTTTAGGGCCCCACCCTGCATACTGAAGCCTGGCATTGCTGACTTCTGGCGGGTCCAGACTTTGGGGATCCCTGGAAAAACAAACAACAAACACACAAAAACAAAGCAAAATGTTGGGAACCAAGAATTTAAGATGCTATAATTTTATCCTCAGGGTGTAACTTACTCCTTTCTCCATCCATTACATTAGTTTCAGGAGCTTGCCTCTTGTGTTATTAAATAATATGTCTCACTCAGTCTCCGTTAGATTTCTTCAGATGTACATAATTTCCATGAAGCTGAGATAGCACTGCTTAACCCAAATAGTAAACACTCATCAAGAGAGAACATGCAGAGAGATCTATAGATCAATTTTTAAAACATCCAGGAGAGTCAAAATTGAAAATTGAAATGCACATCTATGCAGTAATAAATCCCCACAACTTATATCTTCCTTTTCGGTTCTCCTAGAAGACAGTTTTTATTGGGGGGGGGGTTGTTTTTTTAAGCATAATGCCAGGTCATTCTGACCTTCCCAAACCAGTGGTCTTGGGACAGATTTCACCCTTTGTTTTGTGTTGGTAGATACAGCTCTACAGAGAGAGAGAGAGAGAGAGAAAGAGAGAGAGGGAAAGGGGGGTAAATTGAGAGATTTTTTTCCTTTCAAACATCACTTATAGTTTTTATTCTTAATGTATTCACATGCAAAATACGACCACAACAAAATCCTATTCATGTACTTAAAGGTCATAATGAATAAAGGTCCTGGTAAAAAAAAAAAATAAGAAAAAGTAACATTTTCATAAGTGTTATATATTTTAGTATATTTTGTAGCTACTGCTGTCTTTGACACGTAGACAAGATGGATTTTCATATTTCTCTTGGATGACGCCACTCTGCATGAGGCATTACATCTGTGTTCTGCTGAGGAGGCCAGACTCTGTCAGGTGAGCACCTGTCACCTGGCTGTAAGATTTCTGGTGATGAAGACACAACTACAAATGTGCTCATTCATCTCTACAGAGAAAATGCTTGAATAATCTTCGAAAAAGGAAAATGCTGAATTTTAGGGTTTGCGTGAACAGAGGAGATGAGGCAAGAAGGGAAGGAAATTGAACTGGGTAAGGACATGCTGATTCAGGGCTTGACTCAGCAGAAAATCCTAAAATAATTGCTGAATACTACTACCAGGAAAAACCAGGGAGTACACGTAGGAGGGAAAAGAGTTCGGGAAGGCGAGAGAGTCCATAGTGCCCTGCTGTACTTTTAGATGAAGTTCCTGGGTTTGCAGAAACCCAGCAGACTGAAAATGGCATGTTATGAAGCTAAATGAAGGAGCACAGTAGCAGCAGGAATTGTCCGGGACAGCAGCTGCTGGGCAGGCAGGAGACATACTTGGAACCTAGGGAGTCTACACTGCAGGTCCAGGTGAACTTGTATGTCTCGAGTGTTTCAACGCATTTTCATAAACATGGCTGAGTTCCTCTTCAGCCTTGGTGTAGAGAAAGCCTTTCTAAGGATGACTCAAAATCCAGTATCAGTAAAATAAAAGACAAATAAATTTGACTTCATAAAACATTTAAAACCTTTGTATGACAAAATCAGTATAAACAAAAGACAACTGACAAATTGAGGGAAAATATTCATAACATATGCCAGGGGCAAATTGCTAATGCCCCTAGCATTTAAAGAACTCTAAAAATTGAGATTACAGAGGAAAAAAATGATAGAAATATGAGAGAAAAAAACCCCATGAACAGACAATTCACAAAATAGGCATAAAAATGCCCGTCGAGCATAAGAAAAAGTACTCAAATGCACATAAAATTAGAGAAATAGAAATTAAAACTATACTGATATATCATTCCTCACCTGTGAGACTGGCCTAAAAAGGACAGAAAGGAAATGACACGTGGTGCTCGTAGGGCTGTGGGAAACGGGCTCTCGTGCCCTGCTGGTGGGAATACAAATTGGTCCAATCACTTCAGAGGGAAATTTGGCAATACCTAATTAGATATACACTTAACTTTTGTCCTAGCAATCCCACTTCTAGGACATCTCTTAGAAGATACACTTCCAGTAACAGAAAAATACATGTGCACAGGGTTGTATTTGTTGCAAATTTATTTTCAGTTACAGAATATTGGAAACAATATGTGGTTAAATAAACCACATCTGATGCATTCTCCTTTTAAGGCTGAATAGAATTAGTAGAGAAAAGAATGGTTGGTTACCAGAGGTGGGGGATAGGAAGGGCATGTGGAGAGGTCAGTCAAAGGGTACAAAGTTTTAGTGATGGGAGAAATAAGTTTTTAAGATCTACTGAACAGCATGGTGACTGTAGTTAATAGCAATGTAATTATATTTCAAAATTGCTAAGAGTAGATTTTAAATGCCTCACCACAATAAAAAGGTAAATATGTGAGATGATGAATATATTAATTAGCTTGAGCTAATCATTCTATAATGTATACATATATCAAAACATCACATTGCACTCCATAAATACACAACTGTTGTGTGTCAATTAAAAAACAAAACAAAACTATGGTACATCCATATGGTGAAGCATGGTGCAGCTGTAAAAAAGAGTAAAGATCTTTAAAAACTGATATGGAGCGATTTCCATGATGGACTTACACAAAGCCCCAAATATGTATAGTATGTTATCCATCAGATAAGAAAGGAATATAAGAAAATATACACATATCAAGTCATTGGTGAAAAAAGAAATATAGGAAGCAGAAACCAGAAACCAGAGATTGGTTACTCATAGGGGGTGGGTAAAAAAAGGGTGGAAAGAAGCAGGAATTAGAAATAGGGTCGCTGGGATGAGGACTCTGCGTATATTTTTTTGTACAACCCCAAGTCTTAGACCAGGATAGGGTTTCACATACTCTTCACATAATCCCAACATGACACAATTAAAAACAAACAGGATGTTGGGAAATCCAAAATGGAACAGAAATACTAACAGAAGAACAAAACCCTATTACAAGTGAAACACCAACTACGCTAAACGAGAGGAAGACAATACGTACCTACCAGTAACTCTGGAGACAGTATTTTGAGTGGGTAGTGTCAAGCTAACGATAAAAAGAACTGAAAATAAACGCTGCAGTTCAGTGAGTAAATGCGTTTCTCATAGAGGTTTGTGTTATCAGTTCTGAAACCACTTTACATGTATACTGGAACTGAACAAATATGCCAAAATGTATGTATATTGGCGATAAAGAGAGCCAGCTCTCTCACCGTTGGAGAAAAAAGTTGCAAGGAAAGAGGAAGGCTAAAGTAAGTTATGTGAAGTTGGACTGAAATCAGAGGTATCAGTATAAACTCACATCCTTCGATAGACCCCAAATACAGATATATGTGTAGTCTGTGGGTGAGAGTCCGTAGGACATAATCACTGCCCTAGTTCTGTCCACTGAGAAGTCCTAGAAGCAATGAGCACAGCCAGCACCAGACCTTGGTCTCTAAACACCATTCTCCAATAAAAGGAAATAGGGCTCCTGGAGAAGTGACTGTATCCAGGCTGGGTCAGGGGAAATACAGGATGAGTCCAGAACATCTTATATGGCCAGAAAGTAAGTGCTGCAGATTGGATGCTCCCCCAACCTCAATGAGGCTTAATCCCACGGTAACCATTGAGGGTGGGAAATCCTAGTATGGTCATTGAAAGGTGGGGCCTGGAAGAGGTGATTGGATTGCAGGACCATGTTGTAGTGAATGGGTTAGTAATGGTGGTCAGTGGTGTGGTTCTGAGGGCTTCAAAAGGAGAGTGAATGAGGAGGTTGGTCTCTGTCTCCCTGTCTCTTTCTCTCTGTTCTTCTATTTTCTGCCATCTGAGACCCCTGGGTCACTGTTGCCACAACCAAGACCCTCACCAGATGTGTTCCTGCACTCTGGACTTCCCACCCCCAAAACTGTAAGCAATAGACTTTGTTTTCTTATAAATCACACAGTTCTAAATATTTTGTTATAAGCAACAGAAATGGACTAATACAGTAAGGAAATACTAAAAAAAAGATAGGGGTTTGTTGAAAGAACAGCAAAGCTAACCTAAAGGAGGTCCTAAATTGGCCAAAGCCAGAATAATTTAAACAAGAAAAAAATTAATGATAGCATTGGGTTAAGCCATAGAATAAAATAAATATCCATGAGTCCATACTAATATAAATAAATAACCCAATAAATAAAAAAGCCAGGGAGAAGAATTAGTTCTCCCCACAACAGAATTCTAATTAAAAATGTAGAAGGAAAGAAGGAAATAGAATCACCTTTAGACTAAAACTACAGTAATAAGTGTTGCAGACCAGATCCACTGGAGGATGCTAAAATTAGTAGGGAATAGTTTGACAGGATTTGCACAGTCTCAGTATCTTCCCGAAGATACACTGTAAAGCTGCTTTACAGTGGGGAAACCCGGCAACAGCAACTTGACCAAGGGGTCAAGGTCAGTATCGCCAGCACCAGACCCCTCAACACCAAGAGCCCTTTTGATACCGTGCACTGGGAAGGACACAGCATCATTTACATGGTATCTTTACCAAAAGTGCATAACCTCACCTGACATGAGAAACATGGGAAAATCCCACATTGACACTCCAAATAAAGGACCAGGACTCTTCAACAGTGTATGGTTATGAAAGACAGGGAAAGAGTGAGGGAATGTGACCAGTGGGAGGGCACTAAGGAGAAAGAACGAAGGCAGAGGAGGTCCTGGGACAGAGAGAGGACGTTGGCAGAGAAGTCAGTAAAATTCAATAAGGTTTGTAGTTGAGTAATAACATACCAACATTAAATTTCTATTCTTCACCGTTATACTGAGGTTATGACATGTGTTAACACTAGGTGAAGTGGTATGAGGAATATAGAAAATTCTTTGCACTATTTTTGCAACTTTTACTTAAGTTATTCAAGAAAAAATCATTCAAAATAAAAAGTCAAAAAAGGGAATGTCTATAGCTTCTATCTCATTGGCTATAAAAATTGTTATAGGAAGGAATGAAAAGTTAGATAATTTCCCTCTCAACATAGTGTGATCTAGATGTTACAAACTGAAAAAGATAAAGATTACTTCCATATCCAGCACAGCGTAAGCATTCAATACGTGCATCTGAATAAGTATATAGATGCGTAAATATAAATAGTTTGCAGAGGCGGCTCTCAGCAAAGATCCTTTGCAAATTTAGAGACTAATCTAATGAATTCACTTGACCCGGGTTTACTTGACATTTTCTAAGGACAGAGGGCAGAATAGGACAGCAGAAAGAAAAAGTTAACCCCATAGCCTTACCTAATATTGAAATTCACTTTGTTAGATTGTGATTTCCAATAGGAGTCTAGGATATTCAGGAAAGGCAGGGGATTGGCCTCTCTTTAATCTGGCAAGTGTAAATTCCTATGAATGCTAACTGGAAATGGCATCTTCAAGAGGAAAAAGTGCCTCATGAGACTCATGAGCACCAGGGCCGATATGCCATGGTGACAAATGCATTCCCATCTCATCACCTTTACTCATCTGTGCACAGGGAGGCCTTTACTTCCTCCCTGAAGCTAACATGCATTTCCTTCCCTCACACCAATGCTTTAGAGGATTTTCCACAGCATGACAGCAGAACGGAAGACCCATAGACCAAAAGGCCGAATCCTAGGTCCAGTCTATGACACACAGAGCACACGACTTTATGCAGCTCTCTAAGCCTCGGCTGCTTCTCTTGAGAAATGGGGACAATGTCTACCTTTCTCCTACAGAATGGTCATGAAAACCAAGAGAAAAATGAATATTAATTTATAAACTTACATACTCTACAGATGTAATTATCTTCTTTTTGCTAGCTAGTGAATCTCTCAACCTTTCTCTGTCTCCATAAGTTTAACAAAATGCCAGGAGCAAGTTGCCTGCCAGAGCTGCAGCAAAGGGTCTTAATGAAAACCCCAGGGTGCTCCCCCAGGGACTGCTGTGAAGCAGTGTAAAGAATTCCAAGAAGCTGCAAATTTAATTCCAAATTCTCCCACTAACTAACATAGGGCTCGGGGCAATAGAGTTACTTAACCCAAGTTTGTTTCCCTTTCCCTTGTATAAAATGAGGATGATAATATTCGCCTCATCCATCATATTCTGGGTGAAAACTGTTAGCACAGAGTGTACCTGGCAGATATTCGATAAATGCCAGTTTATTCATGGATAAACTGGTAAGTAATTAATTTGACCACATAGTATAACACACACACGTATGTGTATGTGTGTGCGCATTCAACCTTTCACCTAATTAGTGAAAGGTTAGTAGGTCCAAATGGTCGCATACTGAAAAACGTTAATGCAACCACTATCTATATGTAATTTTTTAAAAGGCCCAATAATGTATCAGATGAAAGGTTAAGTTTACTCCATGGAACTCAGCAGCTAAAACAAACGGCCTAAATCCCTGTGTCTGGTGGGAGGTGGGGTTTGGGGTCTCAGCCCTCAGTCATGCTCCCATACTTGCTTCTATATAATAAATCACTATTTCTGCACTGGAACTTGGGATGGTTTCAGATCCTTTTGCTTTCAGGTTAAAAGAGGATTTTAGGGTGACCTCTTCCAACTTGCCCTCCATGGTGGGGGTCCCTTCATCAGTGAGCCCCTTGGCCTTCCATCCTCTGTTCCAATCTCCCGTCAAAGGGCTTCCCTCACACAATTCTTTCTCTGCCCCAGCCCAGCAAACACCCAGTTTGGTTTTATGCTGAATCTGCCTCCTCCACATCAATACCTTACAATGGAGACTGACCAGAGAAATGCACAGGGCTAAACATAACCTGGGCTGGCTACTAACCACTCCCGCCATCACCACGATGCTTGGTCAGTCAGTCTTGATGATAATTTCAGCCCTGCCTGCTCTCTGTGTCTCATCCCTCTTCCTGCCGCCCCTGACTAAAGCAGACGACCACAGAGGTGCATGCAGGAAGGATCACTGTTCCGGTCCCCACTTGGGAAGAACCTGTCATTCGTCCACCCGAGGTGTGACAGCCTGGCACTTCCACTCACGCAGGGCTCCACCTTGGGCAGGCTTTGCTCTGAGTCCTCTCCTGGGATGTCCCAGGTGGTCCCATCTGCATGCTCGGAGGCTCCTCCACCAAGTCCTGCTTCCTCCCCCTTTCCCCTCTCTGCCCTCATGTTTGCATCATGGCCTGAAGGCTCTTGCTCCTGGGCCCGCTTGCTGCCCCTTTTGCCTTCCCCAGTGTCACTCTCAGCAAACCTCCTGCACACGCCGCCTTTGCTTCTGGAGGACCAGTGGCCCTGGCTGTCACTTCCCCGCAGGAGGATGCTCGCTCTGCAGCACAGCACACGGGTTAGGGTCAGCCTCCTTTTCCATTTCAGCCCAGAGCCATCGAATCCTTTGCTTTCCATTCACCTCCTTAGTAAGCCTTTATTACTTATCATTTTAAAATGAATAAGGTTTACTTTTTAAAGCAGTTCTAAGTTGTCAGAAAAAACAAACAAAGAAAACCCCAAACCACAGAGAGTTCCCATACACTCCCTCTTCCCCTGCCCTCAGGGTCTGAAATTATTAATATCTTGCATTATTTTGGTGCATTTGTTACAATTGATAAACCAGTTCTGATACTTTATTATTAACTAAACCCCATAGTTTGCGTTGGCGTTCACTCTGCCTGGAATGTTCTATGGGTTTTGACAAGCGCATAAGGTCGTGTCTGCACCACTGCAGTGTCGTGAGGAAGAGCTGCCCTGTCCTGAAAACCCCGCGTGCTCCACTTTTCCACCTCCCCTCTCTTCCCTGTCCCCAGCCCTGCAACCGCTGACATTTCTCGTGCCTCCATGGCTTTGCCTTTCCTAGAACGTCCTACAGTTGGGGTCATCCTGAACGCAGCCTTTTCGGGCTGGCTTCTTTCTCTGATGAACATGCCTTTGAGGCTTCTCCAGCCCCAGGGCTTTCCCGCTCATGCCCCTTCTGGCTTCACCCTCTCTTTGTTCTTACTCCTTCCCTGAAGCTGTTCTCCCATCTAGGTTCAAAATGCATGAAATAAAACAAACGAAAAGCTATCCAAATCCAGGGGCCACGCTCTGACCTTCCGCCCCGGCCCCGCCCCAGTGCAGTGTGGCGCCCATCCCATCGTGAGGCTGAATGTGCTCGTCCTAAGTGCTCCCACCTCCTTCCAAGTGCCAGATGGAGTGGCCTCCCTCCATCCTGGCCTCGCGTGGCCTCTCTGTGCTCGGCGCTGCCCACGCCACCTCGTCTTGGTTCCCACGACCCTCCCCTCTCCCGGCTCTCCTACCACGTCCTTCATGGGCCTTGTTCTCTTCCGTGGGAATCTGCTTCTTCTGCCCACTCTTTAGAAGTGAGTGTCCTGGGCTTCCAGGCAGCGCCCGCTCCTCTCATCCCACCCCCACCCACCTCCATCACTATCACATTCTTCCGCAGTTCCTATTCCGAGGCGCACCCACACCACATCGCTGGCCCAGTCTCACCCCAAACTTTAGAGTGCATACAGGGCACCTGCACAGAGTTACTCCACACGTCCTCAAGGTTGACACGTGTGAAACTGAGCACTTCATCGTTCTCCACGTCCCCTTTCTCTGGTGGTGGCACCACAATCCACCCAGTCACGCAAGCTGGACACCTGCTGCAGGCCTCTGCAAGATCAACCAGCCAGAACCATTTGTTGTGGGTCACATTGTGTCCCCCCAGAGACATACTGAAGCCCCAACTTCCAGTACCTCTGAATGTGGCCATATTTGGAAATCAGGTCTTTGCAAATGTTATCAAGTTAGAATAAGGTAATACTGCACTAGGGTGGGCCCTAATCCAATAACAGGTGAAACAAGAAGAGCAGACACTCAGATAGACACGTGGGGAGAACGGCATGTGAAGACAGAAGCACAGATTAGGCTAATTCATGTACAAACCCAAGAACACCAAGGTCTGATCACATCCACCAGAAGCGAGGAAGAGGCAAGGAGAGAGGCTCCCCTAGAGCCTTCGAGGGGAGCAGGACCCTGCCCGAACCTTGATTTCCGACTCTGGCCTCTAGGACTGTGAGACGATGCATATCTGTAGTTTTAAGCCACTCAGTTAGTGGTCATTTGTTACTGCAGCCCTTGGAAACTGCGATACCCTTCATTTCTTAGATAAACTGAGTCCCAAAGTGATTTGCTCAAACCCACAGCTGAGTAGCTTCTGTTTGAAGATTTGGTCAAAGAGGAAAAAAAAAACTTTGACTTAAGGAACATAGCAGAAAGACCCTCAGAGAGCAAGGCAACAGCAAGCCCTGCGGGAGTTTATCTCTAGCCCTCCTCGTGGGACACACTCTTCCATCAAAGGAGAAATAGGGATTCTACTTTCGCACACGTAGGGGAATTAGAAGTGCCCTCGCCTTAAGGCCAAGATCTAATTCATTGCCATCAAATGATTTTCCATCATGTAACTGGATTATTCTGAAATTCTTGGTGTGTGTGTGTGTGTGTGTGTGTGTGTGTGTGTGAGAGAGAGAGAGAGAGAGAGAGAGAGAGAGAGAGAGAGAGAGAGAGAGCGCACAAAGGTATATGTTGATTTATTTTGGAGCTGTTTAGTGCCCCTCCTCCATTTTCTTTATTTTTATTTATTAATTCATTTTAAAGAATCTGTGGCAGGCTCTGTGATAAATCATCTCCAGTGTAGAGATGGATTGGTAAAAAAGATGATTAAGGAAGAATAAAATGATCTGGACTTACTATATCTCAAAATAATCATGCAATCCATTCTGATTTTGCTTATTTGAGCAATAAACAAAACAGGGCATAAATCATGTTGAATTTTGAAAAGTAAATCAGTGCAGCAAAGTTTACCCATTTATCTTCCTAAGCTATTTTGAGAGTTTGAAAACTTTCCAACTTCCAACTCCAACAATATTTAAAAAAACAAAAACGAAAACCTAAAATTTGCTTTTCTGACTCTTAACCTTTCATGGCTAAAGACAAAAAAAATATCATTTTTCAACATCACATAATACATGTTTTTTGAGTCCTTCCATGTACTTAGCATGGTGAGTGACATAAAGATGTGAGATACACTCCCAAGTCCTGGAGGAGCACCTGACACACAGTAAATACTCAATAAGTACTAATTGAACAATAAATAAATGGATGGATGGACTAATAATTGGAATCTAGTGTAACCTCCAATTACTAATTGCTTAAGGTCACTAATAACTTAAACTCACGCAGCACTTAAAGATTTGTGCTGCCATTCCTTTTATTTTTTAATTTTATTTTGATGGATAGCAGTTCCTAATATATCTTTATACACACACATAAAATCTGCATAATGTTTTTTTAAAAGATTGTTTACCATACGTACAGGTGGGGTACAAAGTTGACTTTCAGTAGTTGTGTACAATGTATCATGGTCAGATCAGTATAGTTAGCTTTTTCATCATTACACGATCAGTCTTTGTGTCCATTAACCAGTTTCTCATTAACCCCCTCCCTTTGCCCCTCCTCCTGTCCCCTTTTCCACCTCTAGTAACCACCGCTCTTTTCTCTCTTTCTAAAAGTTCAGTATACTATTGAGATTGCTGTCTCTCTCTCTCTCTCTCTCTCTCTCTCATTTATTTGTTTATTTATGGATTTGGCTCCCACTCATGAGTGAGAACATGTGTTATTTCTCTTTCTACACTTGGATTGTTTCACTTTGAATAATTTTCTCTAGGCTCATCCACGTTGCTGCAAATGGTAGAATATCATTCTTTTTTATGGCAGAGTAGTATTCCTTTGTGTATATGTACCACACTTTCCTTGTCCAGTCATCCACTGATGGACATTTAGGTGGGTTCCAACTCTTGGGTATTGTAAATAGAGCTGCAATGAACATGGGAGAGCAGGTTTTTCTTCCACATGATGATTTCCATTCCTCTGGATATATCCCCAGAAGAGGGATGGCTGGGTCATACGGTAGATCTATCTGCAATTGTTTGAGGAACCTCCATACTGTTTTCCGTAGAGGATGCGCTAATTTACAGTCCCAACAGTGTAGAAGAGTTCCCCTTTCTCTGCATCCTCACCAGCATTTGTTATTCTGTCTTTTTTTATAATAGCCAGTCTCACTGGGGTCAGCTGATATATCAGTGTGGTTTTGATTTGCATTTCTCTGGTGACTAGTGATGTTGAACATTTTTTCATATACCTATTGGCCATTCATATGTACTCCTTTGAAAAATTTCTATTCAGCTCCATTGTCCATGTTTTAATTGGATTATTTGGGTTTTTTTTTTTTTTACTGTAAAGTTGTTTGAGCTCTTTGTATATTCTGGTTATTAATCCCTTGCTGGATATACAGTTTGCAAATATTTTCTCCCATTCTGCAGGTTGTCTTTTCGCTCTGTTGATTGTTTCCTTTGCGCGGGACCTGAGCAGGGCTGCAGAGGAGCTCCACTGTCCCCAATGGCCCTGGAGGGAAGTTGGCCCGACCCCACTCGTTTCTGTCACCACATCCTGTGGCTAGGGAGCGCTCCTCAAAAACAGGTGTAAAAGAACCCAGCTCCAGGCAAAACTAATGCTAAGTTCTGGTGTCTCTCAGCTCGGCCTCCGTCCCTCCAGGAAGCCCAGAGGGGCACCCCGACCCCAGGCTCACCGTCCAGATGGCTTTGAGTGATGCGGAACCTTCCATGCTCTTTTCCCTACATCACAGGGCGCCTCTTCCTGGTCTCGTTCCTTCAAGCCCTGCTTTCTAAGAACAGACCCCAGGTGAGTGTGCCCAACACACAGAACACCTCTCAGGTGGGAACAACACCTTAGCTCCTGCTGTTCCATGTAAGGAAAAGTAAGTTCTTGGGACTCAGATGAGGGCGGGAATCCCAGGATCACCACTCACAAGCTGTGCAGCTCTAGGGCAAATCTCTGAACCTTTCTGACTTCTGTTTTCTCCTCCGTGAGGTGGGTCATTCCTCATGGGCTATTACAAGGATAAACGAGGGGATGAATGTAAAAGCTTAGCACAGCACCTGGAGGCTGGAAATCAGTCTGCTGCGCTTTTGCTGCAGCTGCTGGAGATGGAGACAGGCAGGAGGAGGAGGAAGAAGAAAGACGTGTGGAATCCATCTGTTCAAGGTCTGTGCAAAATGAGATGGTCTGTCTCATCTGCGGCGCTGAGGCGACTCCTGCAGCTTCAGGAGCCACGTGCCCTGCCGAAGTTGGATCAGCTCCTCTGCAGGACACAGGGTAGCCACCAGCGTTCTTACAGTGAGTTACAAGACAGACTTGTTTACCTTCTCATAAAGTTCACCTTACACCATACGGCATTAAACACAGGATTTTGATCGCTTCCAGGGCTTTTTTTGTTCCTGCCCATCAGTAAAATCCCATTACAAACAGAAGGACGCAAGGAGGCCGCCCTGAAGTTCAGGCCGAGAGGAAGCCAGTGAATTCTCCAGGCTTATGTCAGCAGCAAAATGAAATCCCAGCCTTGGAGAGAGGAAAATTGGAGGTTTCAAAGAGAAGCCCTTTAAAAAATGGATAGATGTTAATGTAGCCGCTGCAGAAGGCCCTTGCCTTCCCCTCCCACTGGGAGGGTCATTTCCCTTCAGACCCTTCTCGGAGGCCTCTTTACTTTCTCAACCAATTTACCCGCATCAGCTCTGACACTGGGAAAATCTGCTCTCACCGGCCTCGAGAACAATTCACTCAAAGCCTTAGCTCAAGATGCAGTTTCGGTGAACGTAAGTGCTGTGAAAAATCCAGCAGAAATGGAGAACTGGGCAGCTCCACAGCAGCGTGTGCGTCTCAGTGAGACTCACAGACAACGCGGGCTCTGCACGGCTCTCAGCAGGACACCGGGACTGCTGGGCACATGCCATCCCAGGGGCACATGCCATCCCAGTGGCCCATGGCCCTGACAGTGCGCACACGTGTGTTCTGCACACGGGGGTAGCAGGATCTGACAATGCACACATGTGTGTTCTGCACACGTGGAGGGAGGGGGATCTGACAATGCACACGTGTGTGTTCTGCACACGTGGAGGGAGGAGGATCTGACAATGCACACGCGTGTGTTCTGCACACGTGGAGGGAGGGGGATCTCACAATGCACACGCGTGTGTTCTGCACACGTGGAGGGAGGGGGATCTGACAATGCACACGCGTGTTCTGCACACGTGGAGGGAGGAGGATCTGACAATGCACACGCGTGTGTTCTGCACACGTGGAGGGAGGGGGATCTCACAATGCACACGCGTGTGTTCTGCACACGTGGAGGGAGGGGGATCTGACAATGCACACGCGTGTGTTCTGCACACATGGAGGGAGGGGGATCTGACAATGCACACGCGTGTGTTCTGCACACATGGAGGGAGGGGGATCTGACAATGCACACGCGTGTGTTCTGCACACATGGAGGGAGGGGGATCTCACAATGCACACGCGTGTGTTCTGCACACGTGGAGGGAGGGGGATCTCACAATGCACACACACGTGTCCTGCACCCTGGGAGGAAGGTAGCGCTCCAGGCCATGCACTCCTGGTCCCCCAAAAATGTTCTCTTCTGACCCAAAGCTGCTTTGTCTCTTTTTTGAGGACACTAATGAGGTCCTTCACAGAATTATTTTAAACCAATTTATTTGTTTATATTGATCCAAAAAAAAGCACAAACTTAGTGATAACAAATTGGACTAGAGAAAAACACAGAGAAGCCAGTGAACACAGCCCAGGTAGGGAATGAAAAGACGTAAATTAGAGAGCACAGCCGTGAACACTATAGAAGAAAAATGGCTTGGAGCAGAAACTAGATGCTGCAGCTAATCAGCAAAGCAGGACCCGGGCGAAGATGCCAAGTGTCAGTGACTTTGCCTCCCATCTGTCCTTTGCCCTGGTGTAGATGAGATTTCTAGCTGATGTGCTTGAAGCCTGCAGAGAAACTGCTTTCATTTTTTTTTTTTTTTTTTTTGCCACAAGAGCTCACTGCTGGTTCTCAGGATGGCATCCGATCTGGCGGCTCCTCTTCCACTACTTACAGATTTTCTGCTCAACCTTCTCTGTCATTCCTTTCAATTTCTAAAGCATGTCTGATACCATTTATTTTGATCTTACCTAACTGAGGAGCTTACGATTAGAAAAAGACCTGAAACAACCCTGTTATTCAGTGTACTCCACTGGATGAGGGCGCCCTGGGAAAGGGTTTCTCACTCTTGCAGAAAACCATCAGTGTGGGGTTGTGGGCAGTGCAGACCGAGCTGAGGAAGCAGGCCAGGGCAGTGCCAGGGCAGTGCCAGCCCTGTGCTCCTTGGTGGCCTTCCTGTGAGCCCTCTCATCCTTTCCTTCAGGCTGCCCCTATGTAAAGTGGGAAGGCAGACACCAGAGGCTTGCTGAGAGTGATGTCACTGAAGCAATTTGCAGAGCAGGCTCAGTCCTTATAAACAGGAATCACGATATTTTAAAACCAGCGGCCTATCCTTGGCCATGCCACTTTGGGCAGTACCTGATGTAATTAGGACCCTGTGGGACTGCAATGATTTTTTTCCCTGACTCCACTGGCCCTGGCTCCAGGGTGGTGCTCCAGTCATTAACAGCCAACACTGCTCCGGGTTGAGTGTGGCCTGTCGAAGGAGAGTTCTCACCGAGATGTGGTGCCCTACGGCATGGGACAGAGGTAGGTACTGGGGATCGAACTTCAACCAGAAAAAGGAGAGCAGATCTCTCGCATGCTGTGATACAGCAGATTTAAAATTATGTCTGTAACTCCAGGACGTGACACTGCATAGTTCTGACACAGTCTAACAGGAGAGCAAAGGTAATTAATTCATTATCTAATGAGTTTGGTTTCTCCAGCCATATAGAAAATTCCTTAAAAATCAGAAAGATTTCCTCTTTTTTCCCCTGTCATTCCTAGTACCTGGTGCAGCACTAGAACCTAGAGCAGTACTGGTATCTAGTGCAGAACTGGCACCTAGAGCAATACTAGTACCTCCTGCAGTACTGTTACCTACAGCAATACCATTACCTAGGGCAGTACTGGTACCTAAAGCAATACTATTACCTAGTGCAGTGCTGATACCTAGTGCAGTACTGGCAGCTGGTGCAGTACTGGCACCTTTGAAGTTGTGTTTATGTAAACAATGCCCTGAGACATCCCCTAAGCATTTCAAAAAGGCAACATAAATTTATCTTAGGGCAATGATGTGTTGAATCAGAGTTAGGATGCACACAGAGAGAAAAAAACCTTGACCTTCACATTAGAAATTGGGAACATAGCTGTCTAGGCTTTCTGTGTTTATGAAAAGGTTAACTCTAAAGAGTTCTAACTCCAACCCTCCCCACCAGTTTTGTTGGATGGAGAAAAGACAGAGGCTGCAGGCCCGGGTTCAACTCGTTTCTGGTTTGAACAAGCAAACACATTCGTTCCGTGCAGCTTCTCTTCAGTCAAGTGCCCTGGCCTCGGTGGCGCAGCACGTGTCCACGTGGCTGAGTGTCCACGCCTGGCAGTGCCACGCTGTAGCTGAGCATCCTGGGAGGCTGGGAAGGTGTCCACCTAACAAGCAACTGTGTTCTCTCCACAAACACTGTGCTGTTGGGTGTCTGGGTCCTGCTCTCGGCACTGGGCTTTCTCAATGAAAAAATACCACGGCTGTCTTCTTTTGTACTGTCTGTAGCAAATGGCTCCAGAAATACTTATTAGTCAGATATACAGACCAGATTGGTCCTACTTTTCAAACCAGTTCACCTCCCAGGGAGGCCCAACAGTGCCTGCCTGTCCTTTTCATGGTGGTGTCAACAAGATACAATAATAAATGCCTGGATATGCAAGTCTGAAAAAGAAAAGCCTAAAATGTCCTCCCAAGAAAAGTGGCTTTGTGGCCTTTGCTAGCCCTGGGTGGGAGCCTCGATGCCAGAGACAGGTTTCTGCTGCACAGACCACCAGACCGTCCAGGAGCAGAGGCTCCGTGCTCTTCCTTAAGGCTTGAAGCAACCAAGTCACCAGGATGTGCACAGTTTTGGATCTGATCCTTTCTTTGTCCTTCCTGAGGACAAAGAGGGGTGATTCCCTCCACATTCTGGCCAAGAAGTGAGGAATTCGCCACGCAAGCAGGGCTGGAGCTGTCTTAACCACTGCTGGGGCTTAGCCCAGGGTGGCATAGTATAGTCAGCCCTATCAGGGAGTTTCTGCTCTGCCTCTTTTCTCCTACTCGGCCCCACTGCTAACTTCCCCAGCACTGACCTGTCATTTATAAAGTGCTCCAAGGAGATCATCTGTGGGGAAGAGAGATGGCACAGTCCGGCACCTGCTCGCGAGGCCCCAGCACTGGGTAGAGAAAACACGGGCTGGTGTCGAGGGTGTGAACCTGTGTGCAGGGGCCCAGGGGTTTCTCCCCACAGCTGCACACAGAGCCTTATCCCAGTGCACGGCAAATTGCACCAGCCACGCACAGTGACCAGGCAGAGAACAGCAGTCAAAAAATTAGCCCTATGGGGTAGTTAAAAAGGGGGGGGGGTTCTAAACTGTGCAGCCACTTTGGATAACAGTTTGGCAATTTCTTATCAAGTTAACGTACAGTTACTGTAGGCCTCAGCAATTCCATTTCTAGGTATCTACCCAAGAAAAGGGAAAACATATACCAGATGAAAATCTTCGTGCTAATGTTCATAGCAGTTTTATTCAAAACTGCTCCCAAACTGGAAACAATTCATATGTCAATCAAACATTGAATGAATAAACAAATTATGGTACATCCATGCAATGGACCACTCTTCAGCAATACAACAATGCATACCCGTGGGTGAGTCTCAGAAGCAATCATGCGAACAAGGAAGCCAGCCGCACGAGGCTCGAACTGTGTGACTGCATTTGCGTGACGTGCTGGAAAAGGCAAAAGTGCGGGACAGGGGACAGGGCACTGGCTGCCAAGGACAATTCCAGGGGTGGAGAAGGGCACAGTGGGACGTTTTTATGAGACAGACATGTTCTGTATCTTGGTGTGGGGGAGCTCATGTGATTGTATGCATTAGTCAAAACTTACTGCACTATACATTTAAAAAAACGTAAACTTATCACGTGTAAACTGTACTACAGAAGGCTGTAATTGCATACATGTGACCAGAGTGTGCTCTTCTCATCAGCCTTCCCACCCACCATCTGGACAGACTGGCCCTCCCACTGTCCTTCAGTGACGCCCTTGATGTTTAATCTAAGCCAGCGCAAACTCCGTGGGGAGCGGGGCGGGGGCTTTGTCTAGCCCTCTGCTAGGGGCAGTCCGGAGCACAGAGAAGAGAGGAGGTGATGTAAAAAGAAAACAAAGTAAACCAAACAGCAAGAGATATGTAGGGCCTTTTGCTGTCCATCCCCATGCCCAGCACAGGCACAAGCTGGGTGCTCAATTGTTTTCTCGCCAAGAGTAAACGTCCAGCCCGCTGCCCACTTCCACCAGGCTCAGCCATCCAGGGTGCCAGCTTAATGCATGAGAGCTTTTCTCTCTGGAGAAAGATCCATGAGCAAGAGGGGAGCTGCCTCGGGGTGTGCATAGCTCTTCCCCAGGTGATCGATCTCCAGGTGAACATACGTGCCCCTGGTTTTGTGTGACTTAAAACTGGCCCTACGATTCCTCAACACGAGAAAGCGATCAACAGCCAAGACAAAGAAAAGAAAAAAAAAATTCACAGTGTTAGATGCAATGACTTGTAACATTCAGCATGTTTGTCTGCAGCACAATTCCCAAATTGCAAGAATAAATATGAATAGTTGACTTGACGGCTGGATCCCACTAGGTGGAGCCCCAGGGAAAGGCGAGTTTGGGCAGGTCCAGGAACAGGATTAAAATGAACATCGTGGTGCCCCTTCACGGGGGTGGATTAGACCACCAAAGAGCAGCCTCTGTCTCATGTCTTCAGTGCAGACTTTGATACTATCACGCCTTTACTGAGTATCATTAAGTAAATCTCCAGGAACATTGTTAGTCTGAGATCCAGCACTGAGTCTGTTGAAAGGACAAGGAAATTAATGTTCCAGGGGAAACTTTAGTTACTTGTTTCCAGAGACAGAAACACTATTTCTCAGCTCCACTGTGGCTCTGGGCGTCACTTAGCAATGGCAGCAAGTGAAGGAGGAAGCAGGCCAGTCTATCCCAGCTCCACACTAAAATCACTAAGGTAACTCTTAGAACGATCCTGAGGCCCCTCCTCGGAGACTCCAGTTTAACCAGCCTGGGGCAGGGCCCGGGCATGTATATTGCACTAGTCAACATTGCTTAGTTACTTAATTCACATCCTCAAACTGTCGACCAACACGTATGGAACAAGGGACGTGAATGTCCAGGTTAGGATGAACAGGGAACCTGATGAAATGACGAATGGTGTATTTTCACTTCATTTTCAGAAGGATTTGTTTGTTTGAAAATCGTTTAGACATGCTGAGAAAATCCTTGAGAACAGTAAATTATCCCATTGGAAAGAATGGTTGAACCAGGTGGAAATTCGCCTGCTGACTAACTTCGGGCCTGTCACTGAGACTTGCACCATGGGAAAGAAACCTCCTGGTGCAGCCTCCTGTGCAATTTTTATCATGCAAAGTCATCTTGTTGTCCATGCAACAGCCACTGGTTTTGCAGACACAGGCCAAGCCCTCCTGCTGGACTCCTGTCTGATGCCTTAGAAGGATGGAAATGAAAATGTCAGGTAATAAGTGCATGCTGAAAACATTCCCTTCAGAAAAATTATGTCTACAACGAGATAAGTGGCAATTTAACACAAGAATAAATTACAGCATAAAATGAGAAGCAGTGTTGACTCTTGGAGTTCAGGTAGTTGGAGAAGGATTTTTAGAGGATGTGATTTTCAAGTTGGGGGTTGAAGGATCGGAAGGAGTTGGATGAAAAATGCACAGTGAGCAAACAATTTCTGTTGTACCTGTGTGTGTGTGGTGGGGGAATGGTGCAAACCAAGGTGTGGACACCCAGAAGCACACCTGTGCTTGGCAGCAGCGATGGACACGTTGCTTGATGTGGCTGCTTTGCAGAAGGCAGCACGGGTGTCTTTCTTCTCCCGTGTTACAGACAAAACTCACCGGCCATGGCACCCCTCCTCACAGAGCCGGGCATGGCTTTCACCTACTTTTAAACTCAGAGCTCCAGGGAGCTGTTACTAATTGATCAGAATTAGCACTGAGGATGAAATTTATTTTCTGTCCCAAATGTAGAGAAATTGTGGGGAGTGGTGAATAATGAGATTTGGCCATATTCCGGAAGGTCGTGGTGTCCACCATGAATAGAGCCTCATAGCATGTTTTGTGCACCAAAGAAGGTGCTGATACAGCATCTCATTATCGTACAGAATTCCATATGACCCATACACGAACCCTATCTATAAATTAGGCATTTTATATATGCAGTGAGTGTGTCCAAAGAAGCAAAGCAATTTTTCCATGATTACACAGATAGAGGGACTGGCTGGGAATTTATTCCCAGATCTATCTGGCTCTGAAGTCCATGTTTTTTGGTAATGCTTGCTAAGAGTTTGGATTTTAGCAGGAGGGAAGGAGAGAAGGAAGGAGGATGGGACGGAGGAGCAGCTAAGACAAGTCTTACAGCTAGAGCTTATGAGCTGTCCATAGTTCTGAAAATCTGTGGAAGCCAAATAATGGTGGGATTCTCCCCTCCATGCCGTGGTAGAGACACATAAATGCCGTTCTAAGATCATCTCTTTCTTCTGCATCTTGGCTGCACCTTGCTCCTTGCCCAAGATATACAAACAATTCTGGTCGTGCACCTTCTGGCTGCTGTGAGGAGCATAAGCATGTCTCTGTGTGTGCAGGAGCAGGAGCCCTGGAGACTCACGTGCAGAAAGAAAGGGCTGGAAGGGAGACCCACCCCAGCACTAAGAATTCTCATCGTTGCCCTCCTGAACTCACTGTTTGGAATCTTCTCCTGCACCAGGCTCAGCTCACAAGGGAGCAGGGGCTGCCAAAGACTTAATCAGAGGGACATGGCATATAAACACTCAAAATCTGTCTTCATTTTCCTGGAGAACACCAGCTACCCCTAGTCACAATTAGTGTGGTTTCTACACTGACTGAGCTCTCTCACATTCTGTGTCTGCATTATTCCATCCTCCCCCTAGGCCTCCTAATTGAATCCAGGCTTCTAATCTTCTCTTTCCTCCAGTCTACTCTACACAGAAGCATAAACCTAATTTAAGCTTACCAGTCTCATCACATTTCCCTTCTGCGCTAAGTGTTTGGTGTGTTCCTGTTGTAAAGACCAATTACACTGGGGTGGTGTTTAGCTTGTCCACACTCCAGGCACATCCTACAACCTACCCAACCCTGTCTCTACCCATGTAGAGTCCCAGGTTAACACTCCAGCTCCAGCCTAACCTGGCACCTCACTAATTCCAGGAAGCATTGGTTCATTGCAAAGGCCAAGCTTGTTTAATGCCTAGAATATCTCCTTCTGTCTCCATCTGTTAACAAACAAAACCTTACTCAACTATAAGGTTCAACTCAAGTCACCTCCGTTCTTGAGACCGTTCATGATATCAGTGACGTCCACAACTCTCACTCCCTTCTTTGGTCCTCCGTGTTGAAAATACTCATTGGAGGCACTGTACTGTACATTGTTATAGAAGTTTGTGTCTTTCTTTTCAACAAGATTTTGAACTCCTTAAGGACAGCAATCATGCTTCTATTGCTCTGTAAAATATTTCAATAAATATATGCTGACTTATAGTGTCTTTTCTGCTTCCACTGGAGGCAAAACAATAATACCTGAAAATCACTGCAGCAGATCAGAATGAGAAAAGATGAAAAATAATTGATTGGGCATTGAGAATTGTAGATAGTTGAGGCTATAGACACCTCATTTAAGAGGGAAATTAAAATTACACAGGCATTATAATTACCTGAGTGTCATAAAATAAGGCTCAGCTTAGGAAAGTTGTGAAAGGGAATGAAAGTTATTGAAGTTATGAAAGTTATGAAAGGGAGTATTATTATTGCAGAGGTATATTATTACTCTACTTGTAACAGAAAGGATTGGATCTGGCCGGAAAATAGAGTGATGATATTTAATTAGAAGACTACAAATATATACATATATTGGGTAGACACTACAATACTAAGAACTAAGTGCTCACTAGAAGTAAAATCCTCTGTTGTATGTTTTGCATATATCATTTCACTTAATTCTCATAAGAAGCCTATAAGATAGGCTCTGTTATCATCTTTTTAAAAATATGGAAACTCAGAGCTGTGGAAGTAAAACAACTCTCTCCTGGTCACACAGTGGCAGAATTCAGGTCTGTGTGACTGCACAGCGGAGGTTCCTCGCCCCTGCATTATGCTGTTAGGCAAGTGCTGGGCAGCATGCTCTTGTTTGTGACCTAGACATCGATTTTGTAAAAAATGGAATGGTCCTCTGCTTCTCAGTCCATAAAGTTAGAGTATAACTCCAGGCAGAAGGAATCTGTGTCTCATTTTATTATTTTCACAGATACAAAATGTGACTTTAAAAAGTCAATCAGAATTGCAAAGGAAGACAATTTTTGCACAGTTTTGCTTGGTGACTGAAAACTATCAACGGTTGAGGGAAGTGAAGGCAATAGTATCCACAGAAATGGACTGTCACACTGAAAAAGTACCTTTGGATACTTTGCAGTTTCTATCCTATTATTGCTCTGAGTTTGCCAGACTCAAAACTGCCAATGCTACCTCATGAAGGGGTATGCTCGGTTTTCCTTGAAATTGATTTCTGTTACAAGAGGAGCTGATTTTCTCTAGTCCATGTGACTTTCAGAACAATCTTGATAGATATGAGACTACATATTATATACCTATATACACACACACTCATATATACATATGTATATAAAATATATGTAAAATATATACATAAAATATATGTACATTTTTTAAAGAACTAAAGCCAGAGGCAAAGTAAGTCAAGAAAGGTCATGCCAGGAACATGTCAAGAAGCAGACAAGTCTACAAAAGAAACGTATGAAAATATATAACGGATCTTTGATAGAGAGCATTTAGCAGGCTATAATCACTTCTGTAGAAGATGGCTTTATTCTGCTGAAATTCAGAAATAAAAACTTTTCATGAAATGCTTTATGTTAAAAATAACTAGCTTTAATTCTGTTTAAATGAACAAATTTGTGTAAAAGACACATGTCCTTTAAGAATACAATATTTGAAAACTTGGTATGTGAAAGTCAAACGGGCCTCCCTTAGGTGCTAGATCTTTGAATAGATGAAAATTCTGTTGTCTTGGGATGCTTGTTGTAACTCCAGCCATTACTCACAAGAAGAATTCCACCCGGCTCCAGCTGCAGAGGTTAAAACTACAGCAAGAGGGATGGGGAAAGAGTATGCCCTCCCCAAATTCTCCTCCTCCATTTGCAAAAGGGAAAGAAACCAGAAACCAGAGGACATTGAAAATTAATTAGACCCTTCTCTGTGACTGGTTGGAAGGCCTGAAGCTAAGGAAAAAATTCAAGCTATAAACAACAAATAATCCCATCCTGAAGACTGAATGGCCACTGGCTTGAAGACAAGAATTTAGAGAAAGGAGTGGAGGAACAAAAGGTGAGAATTTATGAAAAAGGTGCAAATCTGTGTCTTCAGAACTATCACAAAAGCTCTTAATGAATAATGAAATTTAAATATTTTCTATATGAATAATGAAGTTTAAATATTTCAGTTAAGACGTTTTTATTTTTAAAAGACCAATGTGATTTCATCTCTATCCAAAACCCACCTACAGCGCAAGCCTTAACACCCTGGGCCATTTTACTCGCCTGTCACTGGGTCTGGGGTCAGGGGGAACCATAAACAGTTGGACTTTGAGGGGCCACACAGCTCCTTTTGAAGGCTGAAGTTGGAAAAGCTCCAGGCATGCAGGGCTGTCTAGTTCAGAAATCCACTATCTCATTCATACAAATACGATTTTGGCAATATTTGCAATTAATTCATGGATTAATTTCCCATAGATGATTTTATGGCAAAGGGGAAGAGTTGGGTGGGTCGAGCAAGGCCATTTCTGGCAATGCTGGTTCAGTTCTATGGTGACAGCATGGGATGTTTGTGGAGGATACCGATATTAATAAAGAAAATATATTTTACAGGGCCTAACTTATAGCTTAGAAGGGCCACAGCCCTGTAGTTTAAGGTATAGCCTAACTTTTTAGAATTGCACATAGAAATGCTAAGCTTGAGAAAAACAGAAAGCTTTCCCAGGACTGAAGTCTCTGTTTTAGATAAAAAAAAAATTTTTAACACAGCAAAAATGCTTGCTCTAAGGGCAAACGTCCTTGGTGCAGCTAAACCTAATGATGGGAAAGTATGTGAGCTAAAGACTTCAAGGTTAATGACTGGGGGATGTTCCTCATCTCGCCTTCAGCTGTTTCTTTGAGTTTCTTGGGGAACTAAGAGTTGCCATGATGATTATCTCTGTTCTTTTTGTAACCACCTGTGTTCCTTTTCTTGCCTGGAGAATAAAAACTGAGAGAAAACCTCATTAGAGGTTACTTCCTAGGAATTCTTCCCTCTTGAAAGAATTGCCTGGGATTAACCCCTTCTGGGCCTCTCACTGGTCTGGTGAAATGGGCTTTGAGTAACCCTTTGCATCTCCATCACCCTGGTGACAGACGTTCACTTTGTCATCCACCAGAGATTGCTTTCCAGGCAATGTAATAAGTAATCTGCTACATCTTTCAATACGGTAAGAATCCTTAGAAAGGAAATAAACTAGCATTTCACTAAAAATCCTACTTTTACAGCTATACTGTTGTTCTCCTCCTTGTAAGATTGGACCTTAATTTTAATTAATCCAAAGAGTTTGTATTAATGGCATGGGGTTTGGAGTGAGCCGGACTTGTGTTGGGATTCCAGCTCTGCTGTATCCTATCTGTGAGATATCGGGTGGGTGACGTAACCTCTCAGAGCTTTCACTTAAAATGGGGATAAGAATGCTTTTTTTGCAAGTTGTTGAGCTGAGGTGAAGATGCATAAAAGCCAATCAACAAGTGATGGCAATTATAATTACTATGATTATTTTTAAAATAACAGAAGCACCTCATTATGTATAGTATCATCTGTGAGGAGGATTATCATAGGCTCCAGGTATCTGAGCACTGAAACTGAGAATATCTTGTCCTTAGGTTTCCAATTCATTTGGCAAACTCCTGTGCCAACTTCTCAGAATCTGTTTGTCCTAAATGTAGTAAAATATTAATACAGTATGTTAGGCATAAACTGCTTTTAGGATTTTGAGTTTTACAAATTTATATAAGACGGAATGAAATATCCATCATCTATAACAAATTCCATTGTTCCCAGAAAACGCAGATAAATCTCAAGGCATAATTATATCCTGCCTGCCACGACCTTTGGAGATGTATATCTGCTTGAAAAAGAGTAGAAAAATTCCTCTTTACTGAAGAACATTTGGGTTTGTATTTGAAATATGCTTTTAATGAAAAATTCCTAAGGATATTTTTACTATGGTAGGCTATCTTCAGTTTCTTTGGGCTTAATTTTTCTAATAATCTAACAGAATCTATCAACCTAATTTTGCTGCATATCTAAATACACCTTTCCTCTGAAGTCCACACGGAATTATTTCTTCATGTTTGTTTTCCAATGTGCCCACATTCTAGCTAAGCCTGGAGAACAGACGGCCAGCAGCAGCTGTAAACATTCATGCTGTGATTAATGATCTCTTATGGAGCAATATTTCTCAGCAGCTCCTGCTCTTTGTCTAGGTCTGCTTGGGAGAATCAGGATGCCTCAACCTCAAGATTCACAGGATCCGACACAACCCGGTCAGCAGCACGATTCAGTTTCTTTATAAGCATCTCCCGAGCACCTAACCTTTTCACCTTTTCAGAGGATTAGGATAGAAACCATGGGGGCTATGAATGGGGAAGATGAGGTGGGACAAGAAGGCCAGGAGGACATTGTAAGAGAAAGGGGACGGGAGGAGAGGGGGTGGTGGGGGGGAGAAAGGAGGATGAGATGGGGAGAGACGGAAAGAATAAAACTGAAAGCAACAAAATGTCTTCCCATCATCCCTGCTGGATTTTCCTAGTTACCCCCCAATTTTTTTTTTCCTAAATCTGTGTCTGACTTAACAAATGGCCTCACCACACTTTAACCAGTGTCTGTACTGTCCTTGAATTGCAAAGATGAAGCTGTTGGCAATGCACCCAAACGCTGTACATGGGTAGGTCTACCCAGCACTGAAAACTAAAAGTCTCTCTTGCCCTCTTTCTTTCCTTCCCACCCACACTTCTGGGTCCCAAATCATGCACTGTGCAATCTGAGGTTGCAAAATGGCATGAAGCTGGGTGGCCCAGTCAAAATGGGCAATGACCTTGCACCTAGGAGCACAGCAGAGCTCAGAAAAGCCCATAAAACACGCACACACACGCACCACTGATTAATCACCTGGGGCTATAGGGTAGAGAGCAGCTCTTTGTATTCCTCGCTCAGACTGACGGGTTCATCCTGACCCCTTCCACAGTGCTCTGCTGAATTTGTGATCACAGCAGTTTACCACAATCCCACGAATATGTCTGGGTTTACTTCTGATGACACGAGAGAGGCTTCCCTTGTATTAGTGTGGTCATAACAGAAACCCTCCTGGGAGTCCTAGGGCCAGCCCACATGACTGAGATGGGGCAGCACCTGATTACAAGGACAGGGGAAAATCTTGCTCCACAGAACCTCGAGGTTCAGGAATCAGAGCAGAAAGTGGGCAGAGTTATTGTAGGGAGGGAGCTTCACAAATGGCCAAGTAGCTGGGCTTGAATGACCCTCTTGATACCCTCAGTGTAGCTGCCTGGGGACGAGTCACAGAGGTCCCAGCAATATCAGGCAGGACCCTCCAAGACACCCAGTTCCCTGCCCTAAGGGTTAACAAGTAGTCAATTTTCTACCCTTCACTTGTTCTGCAGGTTTCAAATGAAAAGAAAATGAAAGAACACTCTTACCCATGAGGAATTTTGCTCAGGACATAATATCCGGTATAGGAGTGTTGATATATCTGAAACAGACAAAGAAAATAAAAAAAGCATTGAGACTGTGATATTTTTCAAATTACTGTGAATCCTAACAAACATCAGTGGACCAAAAGTAGCTAATCCAGAAATCTGGAGGCAAAGTCTTTTATTTACCTATGAAGTTAATTTGCATATCCTGTTTATTTTATTTCCATCATTTATAATGGTTTATAGGGCAGCCAGAGGCTCGATGTCATCTCTATGGCTACCTGGTTTGTGATTAAATTAGGGGCACAGATTTCCAGCTTAACTAAATATAGCACAGAACTAATGAGGACACCGTAGTCACTGGAGACTCTCAGACACAGTCACCTAGACCTGATGGGATGCTAAGACCCACGTACTGCTGGAGCTCTTGCAAATCATGGCAAGGGGTCAGCAGAACTTCTGCTGTGTATCTGCAGTGAGCTGCAATATTGAAATCAAGACAGGCTCGACTGGGTAAACTTGACCCTCTGTACAACCTGACATCTATCTTTCAGCCTCCGAGAGAGTGGTCAATGAAAACACTGTGCAAGCAGTAGGAGGTAGTGTGGCTTTCAAAACGGAGGGAACAAAAAACCAAAACAGTGTTTCCAAACTCCTTGGAATGCCCCCTCTCTCAAATCTTGAGCCAGGAGATTACTGCCCAGTCCATAAGTGCAATGAATAGAATTCAAGGGATACCTCCAAGAAGGGAGAATAAGTAGTTTGAGAAACGTGAGCATCGTCCACCTGCAGCTTTCTGGATAGAGACCCTCCCCAGTGTGTGCAGGGCGATGGGTCACTCTGTGGGGCTGCAGTGAGGACCACATTCCACTTTCCTCTCCTCCACCTGTGCAAATTCTGAGGGTTGTCTGTGTGGTTACATGTTCAGTGACTAGCATTTAACACCATCTTTCTACAAATAATGGGTGAGGGACACGGAGGCAAAGGAACACATGGCTCATGCAGAGTGTGTGGAACAGGGGCATGCATTTGGGGTAATGATGATGAAAACAAGCCTGCTAAAGAAGACAGGCAGGATCTTAGTACCACTGATTCCCTACCTAGTCTGGACCACTGAATTAACTTTCAGGAAATCACAGTGAACTTGGAGATATTTGGAAAAAAGGGCCCAGATATAAAAATAAACAGCACTTAAATTCCAACAAGCTGGTGCTTGCAGAGACTAAGACTCCTGAACTGGAAATATGGAGCCCAGGTCACCTGCTGGAGGGCAGTGGATAGGCAGATACTGCTTTAGTAATACAGAAACATGCACTAGGGAACACAGCCATGCAGGAGAACTTTACGGAGCAACCAGAGTAATCTAATAAGAAACACATGAATCTAACTCAGTTGGTTATTTCTGAAGTGTCATGTAGTGCTGATTCCCCAGAAAAAAAGGAAGGACCTGGCACTAGATCCTACGTCCTGAGTGGGTTACTGATCAGAGAGAGCCCATCGGGGGACCTTGCACTGGGTCTAAACAATGCCGCTGTGAGCAGAAACAGCTTCCTCAGAGGCAGGAGCTGGAGGTTGATGGATCTGTCCCATCTTTGCACAGTTATGATACGTGGTGCCATTATACAGTGTCTCTAAACTCTCCTTCCAAAACTTCGTCTCACTTTATTTCACAGTATCCCTAGGCAGGCAAAAGGTTACTAATGTTTGTTAAGATGGGAAACTGAGATACAGCAAAAGTAGAGGGGGGCACGCCAGCTCTTGAGCATAGAGGAACTCATTCAGTCTTTGTGAGGTTGGATATTACTGTCCCATTTTTACAAGCAGGAAAATTGTATCTTAAGGAATTGAAGTCAACCTTGGTAGAAATTGATCTGAGATATGTCTCTCTCTAATCCCTACTTTGAAAATTGCCTGAACATAGGGTCTATCTCTTAATGCTCAAGTTGCAAGACCAAGTTGATTGTTGTCAACTAAAAATTCCAGAATAGCAACAGATATAATCAATATGCAAAGAACTCATACACCTTTCTGGGTTGAAGGCCTACCTAATTCATCTAAAAACAGTGATTTAAATTCATTGCTTGGTTATACCACCCCCAAAACAAATACAAAGACATATCTTTGCATTTCTCTTTAAATATACCACAAGAGGACCTTACATTCAACTCAGTGAGTATCTCCCAAGTGGCACCCATGAGAAAAGGGAAGACCCTACGAGGGCCATGGGAAGAACCCAAATGAGAGAGTTGAGAAGTAGAGACAGGCAAACCCGCGAGGCTGTTCTGCCAAGGAAAGGTGTGAAAGGGGCGCTCCAGAGAAAACCGGTCATGCACTGGGAGACCTTAAAGATAAAGCACAGGGGTGACCCGTGTGCTGCTCCTAGAACATGGGGAGTGGAAAGAGGATGAAACGGTGTTCTTGCTCCAACTGAGACAATAAAATATCATTCCTTCCACAAAGTCTGCCCTCAACACAGAGCCAAAGAACCACGGGCATGAAGGAAATGCTATTCAAAGAGCACAAATTCAGAGAGTTTTCATTTGTACAATGTCTTACTTAGAAAGGCATTAAAAAAAAAAAAAGGTACATCTCACTGAAAGTATTTTTTCCTTAGAGAAAGATGAAATCATTCTTTTTGTTTTGTGGACATGGTTGTGTTTGTTTTTTTCTTTAAACTAGACTTTACGTATTTCTGATCATGGAAAAATGTACAGAGTCAGAAGTTAGTAAGGCTGGATTCAGTTACTATCCTGAGTGCATTTTTAGAACTTCATGAATATGAGTTATTTTAGTCTCAACCTTCACCATTACATTTCCCTTGCAAAATGAATATATGGAAACTTAGTACCCCAAACACCATTCACAAAATGGGGAAGTGATTCTAGCAATTTTTAAAAAATATATCGCACACAAAATAGTTGATATTGGCATCCACGAATTATTTTTAAAAAGTCAAGTGTTTGTCACAGGCAATTTCACGTTTGGTCTGCTGCTTCTCTCTGAAGTCTCCCTCTGCGCAGAGCTCCCTCTCCTGTGCTCTGCCTTCCTGCCCTCCCACTGACCCACACTTCAGACTCCTCCGTCTTTCCTCTCTCAGCACAATCGTGCACATGGGGTGTTTTCTTAGGCCTCCCATCTGCTCACGTCACATCCTCTTCCTCTATGAAATCATCTATTCTTGAGGATTTTAACCATCGTCTAAGCAGTAACTCCCACAGATCCAGCTACAGTCCAACACTCCAGATTTCCACACAGACGTCTTCATCCCATGTCTCACAGGCGCCAGAAACTCAATATGCTCCAGAATAAACTCTTCCTCAACCCTCAAAACCTCATTCTACTTTGATAGTTCCTGTTTCAGTTGGTGGATGCATCACCTACTCAGTAAACTGAGTGGAAAACTTGGTTTTCCTCGACTCCATTCTGAGCCCCTACCTTTCCCTACTCCCACCCAATTGACCCCCAGATCGAGCCTGATTAACTTCTCAGATTCAAATCCATCACCCATCCTTCATCCCCAGGGCAAGTGCCCTAATTCAGAACTTTCTTCCATCCTCTGTCTCCTGCAGAAGGAACTACCAGGGTCCTTCCCAGGACCAACCTCCAAAGCCTCGACCCCATTCCCTTCTGCTTCTCGTCAAACCTCAACAACTCCTCCACCACAGAACACCCTGCCTTGTATTTTTAAACTCTCCCGTGCCTCTGTTCCCTCCCCCAAGTCTATAGAATATAACTCGAATCTCCCGCATAAACACACAAAACAAAAAAATCCCTGGCCATACTGCCCTTGAACTCCTTTTTAACTATCATGGCACTGTATAAGAAAAGTCTATGCTGCTTCACCAGTTCAATTAAAAATAAAACTTATTAATGTATTTTAATTGACACATCATAATTGAACATATTTATGGGGTACAGTCTGATGTTTTAATACATCGTAAAATGATCGGGTCAGTGTATCCATCACCTTAGGCATTTATCATTTGTTTATGGCGAGAACACTCAAAAGCCTCCCCTCTAGCTATGACTTAATGTACAACACTTTGGTTGACTTTCTATTCACTTCTAACCCACTGCAGTACTCCTGACATGCTCAAACTGCATTCTCCCCGTGCATTTGCAACTGCCACACACGACGACGTCTTTTAGACTTCCAGCTTGCTCCGTCTCTGCAGCATGATGAAGGTGACAGGACTCTGTCCTTTCTTCACTCCATGCCATGCCCCCATTCCCTCCTGCCCTGCTCCGTCAGGCCTTTTTGCCTCTCTCCTGCTGCTGCAGTCCCCCGCATAGAAGGCAGGCACCAGCGTGCCACCCTGGGACTCCTCCCCTGCTGGTGTCACACTTGGGCTGGCAGGTCCCACTCATTTCTGCTTTCTCAGGCAGCTTCCTACTGAGTTTTCACTTTTACACTTGATTTGTCTTCTGAGTTCTAGGCTCATATTTTTAGCTTGTGCTGGGCCTTTCAACAGGGATGCTTTTACCTTGAATTTTTATCCCAAATTCAATATTTTAAAAACTAAATACACCATTTTCTTACTAAAAATTTACTTTTACTATTCTTCCATCTACCTGGTCTCTCAGTAGAGAAAGACTGGAACTGGCTTCAACCATTCCCATCATTCACCTTCCTTAGTGTCCAGGCACAGTTGGCTACCAAGTGGCACTGGACGTTGTAGCTTTGGAATGTCTCCAGCTTCACACCACATTTTTACCCTCAGTGGCATGCCCTAGTTTGGGATGCCGACAGCTACCGGTGGCCTTCCGGGGACTTGAGCCTCCCCTTCTTCCCATTGCAGGAGAGTTCCTTTCTTAACCATATACCAAGCTGGGAGCAGTAGAAGAAGGTGGCTAGAGAAGCTGTGGGGGACACAGCTGCTGCTTTGTAGCTACTACCAATTCACAGCTTTAGAGCAAGACACGCGTTCAATTCTCAGCCTGCTACTCACTCGGTGGGACACGGACAATTTACTTAACTCCTCTGAGTCTTAGTTTCCTTCTATTTAAAATAGGTGGAAGAGCTGTGAGTAGCTGCTAAGAAAACTTGAACCATGAGAAGGGACTAGAGAACCCCCTTGTTTAAACTTTGAGGAGGACTGCATGGTCTAGTTACTAGCATTGCAGAGTCCATGAAACTACTTCTTCTCCACGCTTCTGGGCTTGAGAAAACAGCAACTCCAGTACAAATGTCAGAGTTGGATCTGAGATTGTTGCCCAGGGTCTCTTTGGATTGGGCATCCGGTCAGCTCAACCCTCTATCCATGAGTGTGTTCCAGTTAGAGCATCCTGTTGGGATGGAGGGTCTGCTGGAGATGTCAGCTCCCCAGCACTGGTGGTATTTGAGCAGAGGTTGGAGAGCCTTCCCCAGGGATGTTCCAGAATGGAAGCATGCATTGCCACACAGCTGGTGCTGGGACCTCTGCAATCCCTTTATTGTTTAATCCCATAATTCCACTTGGAGAAGAAGTGAAAAGTATCAGAAGGTGTAGATGAGCCCACAGTAAGATTTCCCAAGCTGGGACCAAGGCCCCCGTGGCTGATATGCATAGTTAGAGAGATAGAATGTGATGTTGTGATGTGAAAGGGGCTGAAAGTACAGAAGAAGATTAACACAGGAAAAGACAGAGGAGGCAGGGAAAGCAAGTGAGATTTGGAGACTGGGCAGTAAAAAGAGAAAAAAAGGAAAGTTATTTGCATGAGAAGTCAGGGCTGATGTGGGAAAAAAATTAATACCTGAAGAAGAAAAGTAAAAACACTAGAATGAAGCTGGAAAATGTTATATTTCTTGGCTTTAAAATTGAAAATAAGAAAAAGTATTTGCTCAAAGCATTTACCTTCTCACAATTTTGAATTGTTCATTAGCAGATAAAAAGGAAATTCCATGAGGTGCTGGATGGCACAGTCATATCCAGTGCCACTGGGAGTTATCACAGCAGTCAGTCCCTACAGGACGGAAAGCAATCTGCCTCCAAGACCCAAGCTGAGGTTTTGTGGACTCACAGGCCCTTCATGAAGGTAATGCCCTGTGACTATTCCTTTTGGACTCTGATAACCTTTTAAGAAGTCAGAGCAGATTGAACAATTAAGTCTGGATTCCAGGTGCTCTCCCCTACACCCCCTTCAGTTGATGGGGGAGAGGGGAGACGAGGAACCAAGCCTCATTTTTCAGAAGTATTTCATGAATTGCCACATTTATATGGTGTCATCTTAAATTTCAGTCTTGACAAAACTTCTTTAACAAAACCTTGCACTCCTGGTTTTAGTAATTAATTCCATGCATTATCACAATCTTCCATCATCCAGCAGAGGCTGTGCTTCCAGCAAAGCCCTCAAGGACCCACTCTGTGGAACGGCTAAGTCCCAGGTGGTATTCAGGGTAGAGGAGGTAGAAGCAGATCCCCTGATTATTTCATCCAGATTCTTCCTTGAATAATTCAAATAAATCAGTGGAGACAAGAATGAACCTGTTTAGAAGGTCTTTCTGGGAAGAAACGTTGTCCTACCTTGTCTAGAGACTCTCTCCCTTAACATTTGGAGAAATGGGGCCAGTTGCGAATGTCACTTTTTTTCTAGGAGTAAGACCAATAAGCCAAAATACTGTAGAGAACACGAGCAGGTTGGCCAGAGTCTGGAAACAGCCACCTGAGTAGCAACGGGAGCAGGTGGAGGTGGGCTGCGCAGACGAGAGAAGATGCAGGGAGACTGACAGACAGATGTCTTCGAGGTTTTAAAGAGCTTTATGAGCAAATGTGAGGAGGCCTGTTCTCTTTGGTTCCAGGGGGAGAATAATGCTGACAAGCACATATTACAAGGAAATAGATTCCAGACCAAGGAAACCATCTTTTGGTAGTTAAAGCTATCCAACGCCGAAAAGGCTTAACGGCCCCTGTTCATAAAAGGGGCCTCTCCCCTCTTTTGGGAGAGGCCATAATCACCCCTACATCCTAATGGCTATATCTGGCACACACTTCTGCACACCTTGCCAATTTATCTTATATCATGAGGTTAAACCTCTTGTAATGATTTAAAAAAAAATTTCTAGAAGACCCCAAATAACTGCATACAAATTGAAATATTCAGCAAAAAGTAAAGATGGTTAGTTCGTATGATATAAAACAAATATTAGGAAATAATTCAAATAAACTAAATGTTTTCTTTTGTTTTTCCCCTGGTTGCATGTCTTTCCTTCTCCACTATATGGGACTCACAATTTAGTGCAGTCATCGAGGCAAAGGTTAATATACAGAAGACACACAGTTTTTAGGCTCAAAATACAAAAGCAGTCAAGAGATCCTTAGGATTCAGTATTTATATCTCATCTCCTGCTCTGCTCCTGGAATAAGGAATCTTCCATGAAACCTCCTAAACTTGAGAGGAGAAATGGTGATTTCTTCTTGTACCTGTCACCTCTTGTACCTGTATACCTCAAATGTCTTCTGCCCTTCATATCACACCCAACCCTAACATACTTTAGTTTATTCTTTTGTGACTGATTCCTGTTCGTTTAAGTCAGTAGTAGAGACGTTTCTTTCACCGTCTGCTTTCTCCACATGCAATGCTTTTCAGTGATGGGCTGCTATGAGGAGAACGTCTGACCATAAAAACAATATGATTAAAAATGGGGATGCATCTAATAGAGTAAATGCCACATTTCAAAGATAAATAGTGAAAATTTCAGTTATGATTCCAATTGTTTCCAAATATCCACCTCAAGAACATCTCTGACATCTAGAAATATCTGAGTAATTGTTTTATCATTCCCTCCAGTCTTCACACGGACATTTCAATTCAAACAGCCGTGTCCGTTTGTCTTAGGCTCATGTTCTGGAAACGAATGAAATCAGCCATAGTGTTGCCAGGAGGAAACTCGAAGGAAGTGATCCAGGAGAATTTCCTTCCTAACTAATTCTCAAGGACACGCACTTGCATGCCTCGTGTTCCTCCCACGTGTGTCACACTCCTGTCCCCTCCTTGGCTGGCCACTGGGAGACACATGACTGATTTTCACACCAGGCCTGGCAGGTGACTTCCTCCTTCACTGCCTTTCTATTTTGCTGTTTTGCCAGACCTTTCTGCTGACTCATTCCTACTTTCACTTGAGAACAGAACATTTTTTTTTTTTTTTGGCTTGATTCACTGTGTTCTTTCCCTCATCTGCGTATCCTGCCTGGAGGTCCAGCCTTGTGGAGAGGCGAGACAGAAGTAAATAAAACTTCCTCACATTGCGTAAGTCTTCACAACTTACAAAATATTTGTCTACATTCTTTAACTTGACCCTCACAGTAACTTCTCTTGTGTCTGGAGCAACTTCTCCTGGCTTTGTCTTTATTTAAAAAGAAACTGAGGCTCCGAGATGCAAACCACTTTGCCCAGGGTCACATAAAGTCGAAGGAAGAGAACTGGGAGGTTAATGTCCTTACATTTATAGCTTACAACTGTTCCACGATAACGTGCTGGTGAGAATGCTTCTCTACCCTACACCACCTTTTCTGTACCAGCCAGACATGCTCTACCGATGCATGCATTCCCAAGAGAGCCACATCGAAGTGAAAATAACTGGGAAGATGAAGACTAGAGCCACAGTGAGCTAACCTGCTGAAAGGGATCAGTTCCTAACCAACTGAAAGCAAGACTCGGAGAATGGTCCAGAACCCAAAACAGGTGCTGAAGGCCACGGTGAAAAATGGAAAGAAATGAGGGCAAATGAAGGAAAGGCCATGGGTGTGAAGTTGGCCTGCCTTCCGCACGCCCCCGCCAGCTGTGTGCCCACTCTGCACCGCCTGCACCGCACACTCCCACAGTGGCTCGTGGACCTCCTCGGAGCCTCTCCTGCCGTGTGTTTCACCACCCGGACCCCCTGGTCTCTCGGAGCACTGAGCTCAAGTGCATTGGGCTTACTTCCAACATCTGGTTCTCTTCCCAGGTGACTGGGGCTAATGGCATGGAGGAGCTCATTGGGTACCTGCCTACAACAACGCAAAGACAAAAACCCCTCCATGTCCTCCTCCACAGGAGAGCTCATGGGAAATAGCAACACGCTCGCGCACACACAGGCTGTGTCTAAACCAAAGGTTAGCGTGAAGAGTCCTGTCAACTCAGCATCTTCCTTTCCTCCTCCTCTTCCTCCTCCTACCTTTTACAAAAACATTTTGTGTGTGTGTTCACAAAAGTCACTGAAAAAGAAGTATGGAGATAAAAGGAGACTTTGTTTCAATGAACGGTTTGCAAATGGGGAGACGCAGCCCTCGCTAGCAAAGGAAAATGTGCTGTGCCAGAACAGAGAGAGGGTTGTCTTAAGAGCCGAGGTTCCTGCCCAGGTTCCTGTTTGCTCTACCTGTACGAAAGAAGGACCCCTGCTTGCTCAGTCCTGAATTGGTGTGGCCCATTATGCAGAAGATGGATCTGGCCTGCTGTGTCCTGGACAGTGTTAACACTTGGCAGGTGCAGACTGTTGACTGAATACGGGGGATGAGTGAACCCCCTCGCAGCAGCTACTGGGGCACAGGCCAGGGCAGGTGGCCCATGGAAAGCCTCAGACAGGCACGTGTGTGACCTCTAGCTAGCAAATGGCTGTCCGACTCTACTTAGACTTCAGACCCCGTTAGCCAGTCTCAGGATCCATCTGGAGGAACTGGCTCTTTTGGAGTTCACAGTGTGTATCCACAGGATGCTAAATAGCTCATTAATTGACTTTTGGAAGCCAGGTTCACGATACTGACATTTAAGTCTGTCGTTCCAATCCTTAGTTATTTATCAGCTGCTTAACACCGTGCTTGGATATGCTGTCCCATTAATATATGTCTACAGCCAACTAGAACTGTCCTTCCATCTTCCTTCCGACCTTCCTGTCTACCTGGACAGCAGAAACTCTCCTGGGGTCACTCAGGGGGGAGTGAGTCTTGGGTCCTTCTCCTGTCCCCAGGGTCAGTCACTCAGCGGGCTGGTCCCTCTGTCACCAAACCTTTTGATCTCCTCTGAAAAGAAGCCAGTACAGATGCGCCCTTCTGTCTCAGGGGCTTCTAACTGGTCGCCCGCTTCTCCGACACGTTCTTACATATCGCTTCCTTCCATCTTCATGGACTTCAGCATGTGCCCTTGGCCTCCTGAGTCATGGTCAAACCCTCATGTGACATTCAAACCTCCTGTGACTAGATCTCAGTCTGCGTTTCCAGCTTTTCCAGGGTTAGCAGCTGCGCTCGGCAGCTCTTCTCCCAGAAACTCTGACCCTGCCCTCTGCCTTCCTTAGCTCAGGCTCCTCACCCTGCCTGGGCACGCTTTCTTTTCCGGGGCCTGTGTAAGTCCAACCCATCCTTTAAGATCTAGCTGTAATGCTCCTCCTCTACAGAGAATTTCTTCATACAGAAATTCTTCTTGTTATTATCATCATTATGCACGTCTTGCTGCCCCATACTGGTCAAGATTGAGTGAACTGAATGAAGGCTCTGCCTGGGTCTCTGCCACCCCTCTTTATTCCCCTACTAAGATGTGGGGGGTTGGGGGGACAACATTAGTTTCACAATAAATATGTAGAAACACAAGACCAACAACTCCACCATCATGACAAGCTTCTGGTACTCAGGACAAGGTCCCTGCCGGGACTTCTCCAGCCTGGAGGGCAGCAGCGGGGAACTCAGTCCCCAGGTGCATATGGATGCTGAACTGTGAACTGAGGGCCCCTACACTCTACCCTCAAAGTGCTTTGCTCTGGGCTGGTTAAGTGGCTGCACTGGGCACCAGGAGCAGTGGCAGAGTCTGCTGTGGGCCTGGTGAGTTGTATCACGCAGCTTTTGCAGAGCCTCCTGACACCCCAGAAGCTGGGGGCTCCCAGAGGGCGAGGAGCCAGTCATTCCTCATGGTCACATGGTTAGAGCAGTAATGGTCTATGACCAGGTAGACAGCATCACAAAACACAGTGGCTTTGCAGAGATCTTCTGCTAAAAATACTCAGCAACACCAATTTTTCTCTGAAACTGTGAAGTCTGTGTTTATAACATCTCCTGGTAACATGTAAAATGTACTCGCTGCCTCACTGTGTGTCATAGTCAGAAAAATTTCAGCTATGTTGATTGGCAGGGGTTCCCCAAGTGCGATGGGTTGAATCATGTCCCCCAAATTCATATGTAGAGCTTCTAACTCCCTGCTCCTTAGAATATGACATTAATTGAAAATTGGGTCTTTACAGAGGTAATTAAGTTAAAATGAGGTCATTGGAGTGGGGGTTAATACAATGACTGGTATACTTATAAAAAGGGGACATTTAGACAAAGAGACATGCATACAGGGAAAATGACGTGAAGAGACACAGGGAGAACACCCCATAGGGACAGAGACACCGGACCCCAGAAGAGGCAGAAAGGGTCCTCCTCACAGGCCTCACAGGGTCAGGGCTCTGCACACACCTTGATCTCGGACTTCCAGCCTCCATTATTTGGAGACAATAAATTTCCGTTGTTCACACTGCCCCCCGCCTCCAGTTTTTGGTACTAGGTACTAGCTATGGTAGCCCTAGGAACCTAATACACAAGGTATGATCCTGTCAAAATCAGCATTACCTGGCATGGAAATATAAATCCTCCTACTGAATTAGAAAACCCGGGAGTGGAGCCACAGTGTGTGTTTCGGCAAACTCTCAAGATGCTTGCGAGGCACTGCAGCGTCTGGGAACCACTGCTGCAAGGCTAGCAGTGTTGCAGAGCGCTCACTGTGATAGCATATGGTTCCCCCAACGCGTGAAGGTACAGCAAGGCCATTTAAAACTTGTGAACAGCTGTTGGAATCCTGCTGATTGAAAAACATTGTCTGTCCACATCATTTAATACAAGGAAGTTACGCTAACACCACATACCCGCAGATGCCACATATTTCCCGATTTTCAAAGCATCAGGTCTTTAACGTGTTAAACTCAAATATTGCATAGTCATTGGTCTTTCATCAAAAAACTCCACTTTTTTTGTTCTTGATGAAGTAAATACAAAATAGAGTGTGATTTTTCACAGGTTCTTAGCTTTTTCCGGAAAATCAAGCTCACGGGATAAAGGAGCTGTAAGGGGGACTTATTAAACATCTTGACCAGGGGTCTCATCAGCCCACACCAGAGACTTGCAAGATGATCTCTCCTCTCATGTGTTTCCTCATTTGAGTCAGAGGGTCCATCACCTCCTGAAGCTTTTCTACTCTGTCCCCCCAGAGTGGAGCCTACTGGATCCCTCTCAGTGGCAATTCACATGGAATTAAGAAGTATCTTCCTTTAAAAATCACTGGTAAGAGTATGAAGCCAGCATCCAACCCCCTAAAAGCTGTATAAATAATACCTGAGTCCCTTGTAAGTTGGCCTCATGGTGCACATCTGCTGCTGTTTCCTGATTATTCACCCAATGGTCATGTGCTATCATCCCTTCCTCCTCTCTCCTCCCGCATCCAAAGACTTGCAGGGCCAGCTCAAGAAGACAGCTCCCAGAGAAAAGGGGATTTCCTGTGACTCCCGTGTCTCCTCAGCACTGTGTCTCTCTGGGACCCTCCGTTCCTTGGACTTCTGGCTCTAGATGATCTCCCTGTTTGCCATCACTCGCCTGGACACTGACCCACACCTCACTTTCTCTAAGTCTACTGGCCCCAACACACCTGCTCACTTGCAGACAAACTGCTCCTACGGTTTCTGCTCCATGCATGCCCTGCTTTCTTCCTGCTCCTCTTGCCCTATCATGATCATCGGATCATTCAAGGATGATCTGATGGTTACCTGTTCGGTTCCTGATGCACCGTTTTCTCCTAACCTTTAAGCTATTGACCTTCCCCTTGGTATTCATGTATATATTTTCACTGACCATTAAACCACCCAATCCCACTGGTGTCTGCATGATGGTGATTTCACAGTTCATTGTGGTGTCCACATATCTGTGTTCTTTCAGGTGAGATCCATCTTTCAAATGTAAAATGTTGGTCCCACATTAAGCCTTGAAGCATGCTCATAGGTGGGAGGGGAGCAGGGACCATGTGTACCTGCTTCTGCTGTGTTAGCTGAGATCTCACCAATCTCTGATGGCAAGGACTGGTGGGGTGCTTGTCACTATGTGGGTTAACATGTTTCTTCTTGGGAGATACTGATTCCTTACATCTGAGCTGGTGCTGAAGAATCTGTTTCTAACAAGGGCTTCGGTTATTCTTATCTGTGTGCAGAGCAGCAAGGTAACTGGACCCCACCCAGTCATTCTCCTCGATGTCCCCATGCCCTGGAAGCAGGTCCTGTGCTCTGACATCTCGTCCCTCCAACTGTGCTCCTAAGTACCTTCTTGTCTATATGTTTTAAAAATAAACCCTTCCCCCCACCCCCACTGAGACGATTTCTAAATATTTAAAATGTAAATTCCTTGAGGTAAGTTTTATTCTCTGTGTATTTTCCTGAATAAAATGCTATCCATAGCTATAACTTGATATATGTTAACACTGGTAGGTAAAAATCCCTATTCGTATTTTCAGAGCTCAAAAAATTTACTAAATTGTTTAATGTTGTTTTTGTTTTTTCTAAATGACTGTGAGTGTGTGTGTGTAAAATCCCCCCCTTTTTTTTTAACAGATCCAAGGTGACACCCAGAACAGTATAGGTGATCTGAAAATGGTGTTTATTTAAATTTGAGGCTATCTTGACAGGCCTCTGATTGCAGGGGTCATGAGCTTTGCTTTTAGTGTAAGTTGTCGGTCACTTCAGATGGGAAGGAATCCTCTAACATATCACAGAAACACATTCTCTGGTATTTGGTTCAGTCCTGGATGTGAAGACAAACCTGGGCAAATGAGGGCACAGAAATAAGTATAGGCACGTGAAACACAGGGCTCTAATTGCTGACGGGGGACAGTAATTATTGCTCTTAACACAGCCTCCACTGAAGAGAAGATTCTATAGGCAGTGCCAAAGGAAGAAAAAACTCATTCAGAGTGAACGCATCCTTGAAATTATTCATGTAATGCAGAGGGAAAAAATGTAGTCTATTTGTGTCATTAAGATAGTTTCAGAGCCTCCCGTCTTAATTGGCAATTCTGTGTGTAGTGCAATTTTGTGTTCTGCACAAAGGGCTCTAAATATATCTTCTGGCTTTGACAATTCCAAAGACATTTGAGGAATCACAGCATGTTTTGCTTTTGAGACAAATTTTAAACCAGGGTTAGGAAGAAAGGGAGGTAACATTTTAATGCGTGGCATTCAGACACCACGTGATTACAACAAAAGTGACATTAAAAAGTGATCAGTCAGTACTGACTATATGTCTGCCATACGCTTAAGGTTCTCTAATGAACATTTAAGAAATAATTTGTCCTTATTTGGACTGGGTTGCTGATTTCTTTTCATCTTTTCCTGGAGCTAAAAATACTGGAGGTAATTAGCTAGCACGGGTCTTCAGGACTCACCAGATGGCAACGCTTCTCTAAGAGCCTGGTTCTGCAATGGAGCTTTCCAGGTGTGGTCCTCAGATCACTTCCTGTGTGCGTGTTAAACATGCTGATTCCTGGGTCCACCCCAGATTTACTGCATTATAGTCTTTGAGGCTTTGAATCTGCATTTTGGCAAAGTTGAACAGATACTTCAACAAGTGCCCCTAGGTGAGTACACTAATGTCTAAGAACGTTTGTCCTAGATACCTGGTTTACAAACCTGGCTGTACTTAGAGTTATCTGAGTCCCAGATAATTCCCCCCACCATCAGAAAATCTGACTTACTAGATTACTGTCAAGGATTCTAATGTGCAGAGGGGCATACACAACCCATTCTTCCAGGTATAATGTACAATGTTATCGTATAGCTATATATCTAGCAATCTATATCTCTACGCATCAATATGCACAGAAAAAAGAACTTAACCTTGATTGCTGATAGCTCTCTGCTATCAGTTCTGTCACTAAGGTTACCAGGGCTCTTTCAAGAGTTGTTACCTGCAGCACTGTAAACTTCTTGGCCCACCACCAGCCACAAACACAGTATCCTCCCTGACCATGTGTTTAGGTCAGAGTTTGCATGAGTGTGTTTATCTTCAGCGGTATGTGAGCACACATTCTTTTCCTTATCATAACTGTATTTGTTTTCATATGTAATTGAAAAGATATGAGTATCCCATCAAAACTAGTTTCCACCAGCATTATTGCTTAGGACTGACTGGCAATAGGTAACAACATCAGGCTTAATCAACTATCAGTTGATTGGAAGATAATAGTAAATAAATAACATGAACTTCATGAACACGGAGTGCAAATGCCAGGTGTGAGAAACACTGGTGTAATGATTAACAGACTGACATGTGTTGACCTCTCAGCTGGGCCACTCAGCGGCTGTGCAACCTCAGGCAAATTAAAAATAGGCTCTGAGTCCCAGTTTCCTTACCTATGACATAGGGAAAGTAATGGCATTGAACCTGGATGATTAATGAAGTTAAAACGAGATCGTGCATAGGAAGCATTTATAGTGGCAGGTACATGCTGAGTTCTCAGTACATGCAAGGGCAGGCAGCACGTGGAAACGGCCCCATCAGCGGTGTGAAGGCTGGCATGGCTCCAAGTACATCCTAAACTCTTTGGGTTTCAGGTTCCACATCAGCAAGATATAGGGTTATATAAAAATATGATGACAGTCAAACTAGGTTCCTTTGTGCACTTTGATTTTGAGATTCTAGAAGAATCAGTGCTCTAACTATACAAAGGGAAAACCACGTATGAGAAGTCAGTGCCATGTGCTGCACAGGAAGGATGGAGAACTCAATTCGCTGGGGCGTGGAGGCTGGTCTCCCTGAGACCTCCATCCATGTATCTCCATCCAGCCTCTTAATGGTGCATGTTCTCATCCCAAAGAATCTGTGGAGCTTCTTTAGGGGATGGGAACGGGACACGATCCTAGAAAAGCCCATTAGGACCAAAGAAACTCACGGTGTGAGAAGAGTAGATGTGTACTTTCCCACAGGGTATAATTTCAGAATGACACAACTCTGGAAACTTCTAGCAGCTGTCTTATAGCTATATGAGAAAAGTAGCTGGACAATGCAGCCAACACCAAAGTAAAGGGCAAAACACGTGTGAAAAGACAACATTATGAGTAAAACAGAAAGTGAGAAATTGAGTCCTGCTCAGATTGAGTCCCAGGTCTGCAGCTCCTAGAGGCCACCTCCGGACTGAGTCAGCTGTGCAGGTCCACTCGCCCTTCTTTACTGGAGCCCTTATGGGTCAAGTTTTCTTTTCTATGAAAACAATGCACAACACCTACCACTTCCCTGAACAGTCTATCATTCTGACTGTCAAGCCCTCTTAAACCTTCTCTCTTTCCTGAATCTGTCTTCCATCTGCCTGGACCCTGGAGTTTCTCTGCAGTCTTCTAACTGAGAATGACTTGCTATTTCCTGGGAGGAATGGTATGGAGCAGGTATTTGCTTATTTATACGCTAGTAAGTACTCAAGTATCCAGTACCCTCATCTATTTATTAACTTACTTAACCATAGAAACATACATCTGTCCATCCACCCAACAAATGTTCACTGAGTAGTTGCCAAAGGCAGGGGTTGTGGTGGGTGGCGAAGTCCACTACCATGTATCACAGATAGTAAGAGATAAAATAGAGCCAATTTAGGTCAGCACGTCTTACTGGAGGGTCCTTCATTCCGGTCCACCTCATGCAACATATCCCCGCAATCAGATTGCATACCTCTAAAGGTTCATGGCTATTCATAATATGGAGATAGAACCCTGGACACCATAACTCCAGGATCCTCTACTGCACAAGATGACAATGACCAACAATACATGTTGTACTCCCACAGAAAATGCTTCCACTTGCAGCGTGGGCCAGGGGTGGAGTGAGAATCCATGTGGAATAAAGAGCCCGCCTCCCTGCCTTCTGTCCTTACACCCGGGTTTATCCTTCTGTTCTCTGTGCCTAACCGAGTGCTGGGCCTTCTGTAGAACTTCCCAGGCTTGGTAAGTGTGTGATTCAGGTCATATGCTCAGTCGGTGAGCTTTCTTAAAAACCCAATGAAAGACATTCTGTCAGAGATACAATAACATGCAGCAGAAACTTAACAAATATCTGGTCTTAAGAGTGACGAGGACCAACTACGGCTGGTGTCTGGCATCAGCAGCCACACGGGGACACTTTGGAAAGGGAGTTCCATACTCTGCAACCTGCAGCTGTGTTTCTTCTCTGCTAGGGGTTGTAGATTTTTAATTTGATGAAATAATATTTTTGAGAAGCTAAACTACAGAATTTAGGCATTTGCTTCCTTTGAATGAGATGAAGTCTTTAACATTCCAGAATGTTCCCTGTCACTGTGATGACCTCAAGGTGAACACTTACTGCTCCTCCTTAGGTACGTAGGCACCCAGTTTCATCTGTGTATATTTTCTTCTGTTATTATTTTTTTTATTTGAAGCATAGTTGACTGTGCATATCTGTGGGGTACACAGATGAATATCAATATCTGTGTGTAACGTGTGACGCTCAAATCAGGATAATTAGTATCTTTAGCATCACACAATGTTACCATTTTTCATGGCCCTTTACCAATTCCTTTCTTACATCCCTCCGCACTTCCCACCTCTGGTAACCTCAGTTCTGTTCTCTCCTTTTGAAAGGTCAACATATCATTGTGATTGTTGTATCTTTATTTCGTTTTAAAAATTCATTTCCTTATTTTTTTAGTTCTCACTTAAGAGTGAGGACATGCCGTATTTCTCTTTCTGTGTCTGATTATTTATTTCACTGAACATAATTTTCTCTAAGTTCATCCATGTTGCTGCGAATGGCAGTCTCTCATTCCCTTTTGTGGCAGAGTAGCATTTCATTTTGTAAATATACCACATTTTCCTTTTCCAGTCATCTGACAATGCGCATTTACCTATATACTTAGCTGAACCTAGTTCTAGTTAGAACCATCTCCTGTTGGAGGAAGTGGATCTCTGGCACTCCTTTGGGGGATTCACGCCTGCCCACGAGTCCCACGTGGGGAAGATCTGCTGTACCCTGTTCCTTCCCACCAGCCTCGTTTCCCCCAGGCCCTCAACCCCTTGCGTTCACACTTCCAGACTCCCTCTAACACTGTTTTGGATCCTACCCTCTTTCATCTCAAAAATAAAGGGGCATTTTGGAATTTTTCAAAGCTCACAATTTCCTAGACAATCGTGAGCTGTTTACAGCAGACAGTATTCAATATTGAAAAGATACTGAAAGCACTGGAGTCAGTTTTCAGAAATGCACATTCCTAAGTCTTGCCTGAGACCTGATGAATTGGTGTTTTTAGGGGGTGGAGCTGAGAATCTGCTTCTTCGACAACTGCTGGGGAGCTGTTGTATGCTCATAAGCACTCGGAGCCAGTGGGGTTTGGGAAACCAAGTCAGACTGATTATCTATCTGCAGGGTTTGTTGAGAGACTATGATAAAAACCTTTGGACTCCAGACAGAGCTCATCCTGGCAATGGGAACAGCTGACTGTCCTGTGAGACATGGAGGTCCCCACACTTGGGACAGATGGGCTTTTCAACAGGGCAACTGACTGAGAAAGCCGTATCAAAAGCCTCTGGGTAGGACTGTACCTAAATCACCCCAGGAAGCTGGCAGCCTGCTCCTCTTGTCAAAAATCTCCTTGGGAAAAGCTTCTCTTAAAACTGGAGGGGAAAACATTATGCTAAGAGCAATAAGCCAAATACAGAAGGATAACTACTGTATGATTGTGCTTGTACGAGGTGCCTATAACAGGCAAGTTCACAGAGAGTGAAAGCAGAGCAGAGATGATTACCAGGGGCAGGAAGGAGGGGAAAGGCGGAGTTGGTGTTCAGTGGGTGCAAGTCTCTGCTGGGGCTCATGGAAAAGTCTTGTGTATGGACAATGGTGACGGCTATACATCACTGTGAATGTGCTTAATGCCACTGAATTGCACACTTACGGGTGGCTAAGAGGATACTCATAAGCATGTGTATTTACCATGGAAAAACTGGAGGGAGGAAACGGATTATGTTTATTAATTCAATATGTGATTAATATCATTTAGAAAGAAATTTATATAGATATAATACTTCTTGGGAAAGAAAATTTGAATGCATTGTATGTGAATAAGAAATAATAAATAATAGAGGGATTTTATTATTTGCAGGAGTAGGTATATGAAGTGTGATTTGATGGGCTCCACAGTCTTTTTTTTTTTTTTTTTTTTTTACTGTGAGTGATCGCACATTATTGGCCATTCACAGAATACATATAATTGCTAGAATCGTAGAGCTAAGAAGGTCATTGAGGATAATCTCCCGCTCCTCTCACGTAATGGCAAGGAAGACATTGGGCTCTGGTCTCTGGTCCTAGAAACCTATTAATGATAACGATGGTCAAGAAACTAGGCTTCCTGTTTCCAGCCCTCTGTGCCTCACCGCAAAACTCTCCTGTACAGGAAAGTCAAAGTGCCCCAAGGAAATGCACACTTTAAATTCTGACCACCTCCTGTCAAAGTGGGACCTCCAGCCGACCGCAGCACCCAGGCAGCCCCACTGCATGAAACCCGCCAGCGAGGCTTCGTGACAACCCCACTAGGGCAAGTCCTCAGGAAATGTCCAACAGAAATGACTTACAGGAGCTAAGGCTCTCTCTTCTTCCCTGTGCCTTGCTATCTAATAAAAGCACTTTAGACAGTTAAAGCTAGTATCTCAGAAAGCCTCAATTAAATGAAACATTAACATTTTACGTTAGCTCCCAGGAGAACTTAACTTGAAACTTCTACTGATTGCTTTGCTGCTGACATTAATTTAAGCACAAGCAATAAAGGAACCCAAGTAGTTCAGAATACCATGGTTTTCATGCAAAGGGGGGACAACTATGTCAGAAAAAAGAAAACAGAGCTATAAAACCCAATAAGCCATTTAAAACAAGGAGGCACTGTAGTCTGACTTGAATGGAAACCGGTTCCATTTGCACCTAAATTCTGCCTGCAAAAAAGCAACCTCAGTTCTTGATGGACAAAACAGCATCAAGCAAAACTGAACACTGCTTTCCTCGCCCATCCTTCAAACATCACAGGCCAATCCTGTTACTATCTAGTTAAGACAGACTGCAATTTTTCCCATGATTAAACCACTCAAAAAACAGAAAAATTAAAAACAGAGCAAAACCAGTCAAGAGGAGCTAACACCAGCTAAGTTTATGTTAGCTCTATTATCTGAAGAGAGAAGGGGACAGAGGGGAGGCGGCTGAAGGGACGAGGGGCCACCCAGATGTGCTGGTGGGTCAGGCAGGGAGAGCAGCAGCGGGGAAGGGAGGCGGGTGGAGAGAGGAGGCTGAGGGGCTGTGCTGTGCCGGAGAGCGGCTCTCAGAGGCCAGGCCGAAAGTAAGTATGTGGGAAAGAGCAGGGATGATCCCCGCCAAACCCTAAAGGAGGGTCCGCTGCTCATCCTTCACATGTGTTTGACATTCTAGAATCAAAGTGGGAGGCTTGGGGGACAGGCCACCCAATCTTCACAATTTTAGGAACAATAGATTTTATTATTAGTTAGAAGCTTAATCAGGAGAGCATATAGTGACAAGTCAGGGAGGTAGGGTCTGGACAGTGCTGCCATCAGTGAGCTTGTGATCTTAAGCCAGCCTCTCAGCATCTGAGCCATCTGGTGAGGTTGACAGCATCTGCAGTTCCCAACTCCCTGGTTTACAGTTAGTGGAAAACAAAATGACATTCAAATACAACTTAAAAAGTAAATATCATTGCACACCTGTTATGGACTGAATGGTTGTGTCCCCCTAAAATTAATATGTTGAAATCCTACCCCCCAATGTGATGGTATTAGGAGGTGTGGCCTTTGGGTAATTAGGATTCGATGAAGTCATAAGGGAAAGCCCTCATGAACAGGACAAGTGCCCTTATAAAGTCACGAGACAGCTTGTTTCCCCTATCTGTTCTCTGCCATGTGAGGGGACAACAAGAAGTCAGCAGCCTGAAACGCAGAGCAGCAGGGCCATGCTGGCACCCCGATCTCAAACTACCAGCCTCCAGAACTGTGAAAAAGAAATTTCTGAGGTCCACAAGTCATCCAGTCTATGGTAATTTGTTATAGCTGCCCAAATGGACTAAGGTGACTCCTATCAGAAGAACTAAAATACAAAATAATGACAACACCAAACACTGGGCAAGATGCAGAGAAACTGAGTCACTCCCACATTGCTGGTGGAAGTGCAAAGAGATGCAGTCTGCCTGGAAAACAGTGGCAGTTTATTTAAGAAATAAACATCCAATCACCATACAACCCAGCAATTGAATTCTTACACATTTACCCCAGAGAAATAAAAACTTATGTTCACATAAAACTTGTACATGAACATTCATAAAAGCTCTATTTGTAATAACCCAAAACTGGAAACAACACAGATGCCCAACAAAAAGTGACTGGCTAAACTGTTACAGCAATGCCATGGAATACTATTCAGCAATAAAAAGCAAACTACTGATATACACAACAATTTGGATGTATCTCAATGAATTATGCTAAATGAAAAAATCCAACCTTAAAAGGTTACATTCTCTACGATTCTGTTTATATAACACTCTTGAAATGATAAAGTAATAGACATGGACAATAGGGGGTCAGAGAGGACTGGAGGCCGGGGGTGGCTGTGGCTTTTCAGAGCATCACAAGGGGGCCTTGTGGGGCAGCTGTGCTGTATCTGCATTGTGGTGGTGTCTTAGTCCATTCTGTGATGCTGTAACAGAATACCACAGGCTGGTTACTTTATAACAAACAGAGATTTATTGCCTCACAGTTCTGGAGGCTGGGAAGTCCAAGGTCGAGGGGCTGCATCTGTCAAGGGCCTTCTTGCTGCTCCATCCCGTGGTAGAAGGTGGAAGAACAATAGTGAACTCACAGCCCCAAGCCCGTTTTACAATTGGTATTAATCCATGACCTAAACACCTCCCATGAGACCCCACCTCCAGACGCTGTGTCACTGGGGATTAAATTTCCTACACACGATTTTGGGGGACATATTCAAACAATAGCAGGTGATGTCACATATAAGTACACCTATAAGATTCCATGGAACTAAATACACACACAAGTAAAACGAGGAAATCTGAATAATTCTGGTTGTAACACTGTACTGTGCTTTTGCGAGATGTTACTGTCAGGGGAAACTGGGCAGAGCACACATGGTAGGTATCTCTGCATGATTTCTTACAACTGTGTGTGAATCTACAACTGTCTCAAAATACAAAGCTCAACTTTCAAAAAGTAAAAGACATACACAAGATAAAGTGTTAGTGTTATTAGCAGAAGTCTCATTGTTAGAAACAAGGGCACCTTCTGCAGGTGAAGAGTGGATGGTTGAGTGGTAGTAAAACTTCTCTGGGATTTTAAAAAATACAATTGTACATATTTATGGAGTACAATATAATATTTGGGTACATTCATACTGTGTAATGATCATATCATGGTGCTTAGTATATCCATCACCTCAAACATTTGTCACCTCTGCATTGGGAACATTCAACATTATCTCGACTAGCTGTTCAAAGACACAGTGCTTTGTTGTTGACTGTAGTCTCCCTATATTACTATAGAACCGTAGATCCCATTCTTCCTCTCTCTACAATTTAGTATCTGCTGGCCACCCTCTCCCCATTTCCCTTCCCCCTTTCCCCCACCAGTCTCTATTAACCACAATTCTACTCTCTACTTCTATGAGATTAACATTTTTAGCTTCCATATATGAGTGAGAACATGTGATATTTCTTTGTGTCTGGCTTATTTTGCTTAACATAATTTTCTCCGAGCTCATCCATGTTGCTGCAAATGGCAGAATTTCATCTTTTTTTTTTATGGCTGGGGAGTATTCTATTGTGTATACACACCACATTTTCTTTATCCAGTCGTCTATTGATGGACATTTAGGCTGGTTCCAGATTTTGGCTATTGTAAATAGAGCTGTGATAAACATGAGAGTTCAGTGTCCCTTTGACTTGTTGATTTAATTTCTTTGGATATATACCCAAAAGTGGGATTGTTGGGTCTTAGGGCAGCTCTATCTGTAAGTGTTTGAGAAACCTCCGTACTGTTTTCCGTAATGGCTGTACTAATTTGCATTTCCATCAATAATGTATAAGAGTCTCCTTTCACCGAATCCTTGAGAGCATTTGTTATTTTCTGGGTTTTTTTTTTTTTTTTTTTTTGATAATAGCCATTCTAAATGGGGTGAGATGATATTTACTTATGGTTTTAATTTGCATTTCTCTGAATATTAGCGATGTTCAGCATTTTTTCATATGCCTGTTGGCCATTTGTATGTCTTCCTTGGAAAAATGTCTATTCAGTTCCTTTGTCCATTTTTTTTATTGGATTATTACTTTTTTTTACTATTGAATTGTTTGAGTTCTTTTTATATCTGAATATTAATTCCCTTTTGAATGCATAGTTTGCAAATATTTTCTCCCATTCTGCAGGTTGTCTTTCTGCTGTGTTGATTGTTTTCTTTGCTGTGCAGAAGCTTTTTTAGTTTGGTATAATCCCATTTGTTAATTTTTGCTTTTATTCCCTGAGCTTCTGAAGTATTATTCATAAAGTCTTTGTCCAGACCTATGTCCTAAAGTGTTTTCCCTGTTTTTTTCTAGAAGTTTTGTAGCTTCAGGTCTTACATTTAAGTCTTTGATCCATTTTGAGTTAATTTTGATATATGGTGAAAGATATATGTCTAGTTTCATTCTTCTCCATATGGGTCTCCAATTTTCCCAGCACCATTTATTGAAGAGACTGTCATTTCCCCAATGTATGTTTTTGGTTTCTTTGTCAAAAATCAGTTAGCTGTAGGTGCATGGATTTATTTCTGAGAATTCTCTATTCTGTTCCATTGGTACGTGTCCCTGTTTTTATGCCACTATCATGCTGTTTTGATTACTATCACTTTGAAGAATTTTTTGAAGTCAGAGAATGTGATTACCCCCCACTTTGTTCTTTTTGCTCAGGATTACTTTGGCTATTTGGGGTCTCTTGTAGTTCCATATAAGTTTTTGAATTTTTTTTCTATTTCTGTGAAGTATGTAATTGGTAGTTTCTTGGGGATCGTACTGAATCTATAGATCACTTTGGGTAGTATGGTCGTTTTGACAGTATTGACTCTTCTAATCCATGAGCATGAAACATCTTTTCATTTTTTATATGTCTTTCATTTCTTTAATCAGTGTTTAATCCTTTAATCAGTGGTCAATCCTAGAGAATGTTCCATGTGCTAATGAAAAGAATGTGTATTCTGCAGCTGTTTGATAAAATGCTTTGTATATATCTTTTAAGTCCATCTGGTCTATGGAGCCATTTAAATCTGATGTTTTCTTGTTGATCTTTTGTCTTGATGATCTGCCCAGTGCTGAGCGTGGGGTGTTAAAGTCCCCAACTATTATTGTGTTGGTGTCAATCTCTCCCATTAAATCTGATAACATATGCTTTAAATATCTGGGAGCTCTGAAGTTGGGTATATAGTTATATTTGTTATATTCTCTGGCTGTATTGATCCCTTTCTCATTAGGTAGTGCCCTTCTTTGTCTCTTAGTGCAGATTTTGATTTAAAGTCTGTTTTATCTAATGTAAGTATAGTGACTCCTGCTTTTGTTTTCCATTTGCATGGAATATCATTTTTTACCCTATCACTTTCAGTCTGCATGTTTCTTTGTAGGTAAGGTATGTTTCTTGTAGGCAGCATATGGATGGGTCATTTTTTAAATTCATTCAGCCAGTTTATTTCTTTTACTTGGAGCATTTAATTGTTTTACATTCAAGGTTATTATTAATATGTGAGGCCTTACTCCTGTCATTTTGTTGGTTGTGTTCTGATTGCTTTTGTGTATCCTTGTTCCTTTCTTCCTCTCTTAATATTTATCCTTGCAATTGGTTTTCTGTATTGATAAGTTTTATTCCTTTTTCTTTCTAATTTGGGTATCTACCAGTCAGTTTCATATTTTCAGGTGTTTTCATGATTGTTGTTATTGTTCTTTCTCTTCCAGATGTAGGACTTCCCAAACATTTCTTGTAAGGCCAGTCTGGTGGTGATGAAATCCCTTAATTTTTGCTTGTCTGAAAAAGACTTTATTGCTCCTTCATTTCTGAAGAATAGTTTTGCTGAGTGTAATATTCTTGGCTGGCAGTTTTTTTGTTTCAGTACTTAGAATATATCATCCTACTCTCTCTTAGACTGTAGGGTTTCTGCTGAGAAGTCTGCTGTTAGTCTAGTGGGTATTCCCTTACAAGTGACTTGACATTTTTCTCTTGCTGTTTTTAGAATTCTCTCTTTGTCTTCAACTTTGGATAGTTTGACTGTAACATGTCTTAGAGATGACCTATTTGGGTTGAATCTATTTAGAGACCTTTGAGCTTCCTGGATCTCGATGTTCACATCTTTCCCAAGACTAGGGATTTTTTAAAGCTATTTTTTCATTAAACATGTTTCCATATCTTTTTCATTTTCTTCTCCTTCCAAAATGTCCATAATTTGAATATTTGTTTGCTTAATAGTATCCAATAGATCTTTTAAGCTTCATTCATTTGTTTTTATTCTCTTTTGTCTTTTTGTCTTCCTTTGTTATTTGAAAACTGTTATCTTCAAAATCAGAAATTCTTTTTTCTGCTTGATCTAGGCTATTGTTGTGACTCTCAGATACATTTTGTATCTCATTCCATGAATTCTTCAATTCCAAGATTTTTGCATGTTTTTCTTTAATAATATCTATCTCTTTGTTGAATTTCTCATCTAGGTTGTGAGTTGTTTTTCTGATTTCATTGAGCTGTTTGTCTGTAATCTCTTGTATCTCAATGAATTTCCTTAAGATAATTAATATGAATCCCTTTTCCAGCAATTTGATAATTTCCAATTCTTTGGGATCATTCCTGGAGCACTATTTTGTTTTTTTGATGGTGTTATGTTATACCTTGCTTTTTATATTTCTTTTTCCCTTGCATTGACATCTGTGCATCTGGTAGAACAGTCACCTTTTTGGGTTTAGTGGAGTGGCTTGAATGGGAACAGACTTTCACTTGCAAATGTGTCCTAGGGTGTCAACTAGGTAGAGTGCAATGGCTTTGTTCCAGATGGATGCAGTAGTGTAGACTCTGTGTGGTTTCTTCAGCTGTAATTCACTTTTACTCTGTCTGCAAATGACTCAGCAACCTATGCTTTGGAGGTTTGTGGCAGTGGTGGCACAGCTTTGCTGAAGGACCTATTGCTGGGTTGGTTCACAGGCTGGGATGTGCACATGCACTCTGTGGGTCAGTTGTTTCAGGACCTGGCTCACTGGGGATGCATTGCTGGATTGATTCTCAGGCTGGGGCTGTGGGCGTATGGCATGTCAGGGTCTCTGGGGCTGGTTTGCCAGTGGCAGAGTCACTGTGCTGCTTCTTTGACCAGGGATAGGCCCACCAGGGGCACTTACAGCAGCCAAGCTATTTCACTTGGATGCATGTACGTGTGATGGCTCAAAGACTAGGGGGCAAGTCTTCCAGGGGCATGACAGCTAACTTGTTTCTTTTATCCAGGGGCATGGGTATGCTCTGGCTTGGCTACCTGAGTGTGGTTGCTGGTTACCCTTCCCCTGTGCCACTTTTTTGGGCCCAATACAAGTTCATGCTTCCCTCAGTCGTTCAGGAGCTGAACTGCCAAGGGCAGAGCTGCTGAGTCGCTTCTCAGGAAGTGGGCAATGCTGCTAGGCAGGCCTGAAGTGAAATGACCTGTCCAGCCACTTCTGGGTGGTACGTAGGGCCACTAGGCAGGCCTGCAGTGAATGGGCTGGTGTAGCCACTTCTGGAACCTTTGGGAAGGTCACTAGGTGGGACTGTTCAGGATGGAACCACCTGGTCACTTCTCTGGGAGGGGCAGTTGTACTTTATTTCCACTGGCCCAAGTACATGTTTGTTAGTGTAGAGACCAGTGAGATGTTTTTCTGGCTTGAGCACACACCACTGAGTGAGCTGGTGAAGCTGGGGGTTAGAGAGAGGAATGGGGGGTGGTCTGCCTGAGGAGGACCTGCCTTTCTGATCTCTGGCTGGGGACATGGGGGAGTGTCAGTTCAGCAGGACTAGGGTTGGCTCCCTAGACTACAGAACTGGAGTCACAGTCACTGTGAGCCCAGGCTTCAAGCTGCCAGGATCAGGGCTTGTAGCCTCTTGGGTAAGTGCAGTGGGACTAGGGGAGAGCCTTAAGGCTGGGGAAGCACTGTGGCTACTGGCCCCAGGGCAGGTCATGCTCCTGTAAAGGTTCCAATTTGAAGATGGTGCATCCTGCATGGACTTGGGTCCCAAGGGTGGGGGGTAGGGAGTGCCCAGTTTGTGCTGGTATTCTAGAATGATGCAGTGTGTGTATTCTAGGCTGCTCTCCACACTTGGATTCGTGCTTGTCCTGCCAAAGGATCTGCAGGCTTCTGGGGTGAAGATGGGGGTTGGTGTGGCTCCTTTGCTTATCTTTTTTGCTGCAAAGGGAAATTCCTCGTGCTCCGATCCCAGTGTCAGAGATGTGGCAGCTGAGGCTGTGTGCCTCTCTCTCCTCTCTATGCCACCATCCTGGGCTTTGATTCTCCACAGGGATTTCAGCAGTCCTGCTGCACTCCTAAGGTCTTCCTCTCAATATTTAGCTGTCTGTTAGTGCCCTGGGCACCTCCAGCCTGTCATCTTGCCCCACCTCCGTCTCAAAGCAAGAAAACATTTCTAGAACCAAGAGACAGAGCGTCTCTTATGGATATCCAAAGAGATCTAGGTGGTAATTTGTGTGTGTGTGTATCCTACAAACATTTGCGGAGCCTCTATATTGTATAAAGTGCTCCTCTAGGGACTGGACATAATAAAATGAGGAATGAGGTACAGATTAGAGCAATTGCTCTGTACAATGTAGCATAGAGAGATATGAGATAAAAATAAATATCAAAAGATACATAAGATAAAATAAGAAGGTCCAATATGGACAGAGAGATTCTAGAAGGAAAGAAAGAATATAAGAAAGGTATTTTCTTTGAATACACAGAACATGGGTAAAAGTTTGTTTAGACATAATATATAGTTCCTCAACATGAAGAAGTATAATAAAGGAAGTGTATAAAAATAAATCCCACATATATAAATCACATTGAAAGTTCAAGTGTACTTACAAGCAATCAGAAACAAAAGAGATTTTCTATGAAAGAACCAGTTAGATTGCATGCAGAATTATTGTCAGCAACAATAGAGGCTAAGAGAAAATGATATATCATCTTTAAAAATAAAAGAAGTCAATGTAAAATTTTAGCTGAATTGTTATCAACATGATGAACCAGCAAAGAACTGTAATAGTTTATCAGTCACAGGAATTCACTGAGATGACCACTAAAGGAGACTGGATCCAGAAAAGAGTGAGATGTAGATGTCAATAATGAGCAAAGAAATTATCAAATATGTAGGTAAAGCTAAATAAGCTGTGTAAATTGATAATGACCATTATGACTGATTGGGGGAGGACTAACCAATATGGGATCAAAATACTCGATAGCAATAACACAAAATGAAAGTAGGGATGATTGCAGGGAAAACAGCAATAAAGAACAATTGATTGATTCTAAAAAATGCAGTAAAAGGGAAAGAAGGAAGCAAAGAAAAAGCATGTATGTAGAAAAAACTAAATATGATTTAGGAATAGTCAAGGTTTATCATTAATCATAACTATAGGCAGATTAAATTATTGTTAGATATTTAAAAATATATGCAATCCAGGAAAGACAATTAAATTATAAGGGCTGATGAAGGTATAAAATTAGGATAAAGGTAAATGCATTCCAGTCAAATAAAAAAAAGAAAACTTGTGTGATTATACTACTATCAGACTAGTTTGACTTTGAGAAAATAAAAAATTTTAAAAACCTACCTCATTGCTAAAAATAAAGTGAGTAATTAATGATAAAAAAGAAGCAATTAATCAGGAAGCTATAACAATCCTGAACTTGTAGGAACTTAACAACATGACCTTGCAATTCATAAAGCAAATGGATATAGAATTACAAGATTTTAATACATTGCTCTCAAAAAACTGATGGGTCAACAGAATAAAATGTGGTAAGAATAGAGACTGTTTCAACAATGTGACTAATAAGCTAGTGAAAATTTTTAGAACCCGACTTCAATGGTTACAAACTCATCCTTGTTATGAACACTGATCAAGTGGTAGACCCACAAAGCCTCAGATACATGCCTAGCATTTATCTGAGAGTACATTCTTGATTGTTATCAAGCTTCTTGTTATTGATTTTTAACTTATTATAAAAATCAATATCCTTTTTGCTAAAAGGGTAAAAACAAGATACAGTTGAAAACTAAATAATGCATGAGTAAAAATTATAATGTAAAATATAAAATATTAAGCATTTAATGCTCCATATCAAGACTTGTGGATGTAGTAAATATTAGAGAAAAATTCACACCCCTTCTCTCATAGAATACAGAAAGAAGACAGAAATCAATGTGCTAAAATTTATCTCAAAAATTAGAAAAAATATAGAGTAAATGAAAAGATAGCAGGAGGAAGAAAACAGAACGATAAGAGTAGAAGTTAATGAGGGAGAAAACAAAGATGAAAAGAAAAAATAAAAACCAAAGTATAGGTCTTTGAGAATAATACAATATGTAAACTTATGTCAAAACTGACCAAGGTCAAAACAGAAAAGGGACAAATAGTGTTGGAAATGAAACGGGGGGTGTAACTACATTAGAAAGCTATCATATGGAAAGATATAAATAGCTCTATTATAATAATTTTTAAAACTTACATTTAATTATTAATTTTCTAAACAAATATTAGAACTAACTTGGGAAGAAATATACCTGAGTATAACTATAACAATTAAAGAAACTGAAACGGTAGTTTTAAAGGAATTAATGAACTATAAGAGTATCCAGCTCAGGTGGAATAGATACTCCCTTGCAGATACTCCCTTGCTTATCTGACTGAGAAAAAAATAAAAATAAAAAGAGATAAAGACCCTCAAATACACCCTCAAAACATATCCGGCAATGTATATTTTTAAAATGCATCACATCCACTAGGGTATATTTCAGGAATGCAATACTGGTTGGCTTGACCCAGTACATTTTATTTAGGTAAATCACTATAGTAATAGATGAAACAAAAAGAAATAATATGATTACCTCTATATCTATAGAAAAATAAATCATTTGAAAATTTAACACATTTATAATTTAAAATGCAGAAATTAAAACTAGGGATAGAGGAGACGTTTATTAATATTCAAGGACAAGTACCAAAAGCATGCCAGAAATCACGCTTAGTGATGAAAAGATAGAAATATTCATTTTAAATTAAGAAGAGAACTAGAGTGCATGCTATCATGGATTCTAGGCTGATACTGGACTGGAAGTACTAGACAGTGCAGGCAACAAACAAACACACACACAAAGACGATGTGTAAGGTAAGGAAGACACAAAATTGTCATTGTTTGCAAAAGTCTATATAGGATTTCCAAGAGAATCCAATCATGTGAAGTTCACAGTGAAGTTGGTAACATCACTATACACAAGATTCATATTAAAGAGTTATTAGCATTTCTATTCACTGGTAACACTCAATGTAAAGTGTGATTAGAAAGAACTAATTCATACTATTTAAATGGAAATAATTATTCTAAAATATATTTAAGACATTTATGGTGAGTATTATAACATTTTACTGAAAGACTTAAAAGAAGACCTACCTACTTATGCTACATAACATATTGCAGGATGGGGTAATTTAACTTCATGAAGTTGTCAATTCTCTCCAGTATAATATCTCAATTCATTGTAATGTCAATAAAAATACTGATAGAGATTTTAATAAAATTTGAAAGCTATTTATCATTCATATGGAAGAGTAGCAGGCAAATAAATAGCCACAGCAATTTTTAAAGAGAAGAACTGGAAGAGGGGACTGACCCCACCAGGTACAAAGACTGACCATAAAGCTATAGTATTTGAAAATTTGGGAATTGTGCAAGGATAGACAAATAGCACAGAAGAGAAAGACAAGAAATGGACCAGGCATTCGTGGCATTGATAAACAGCCATTATTGCAATAATAAAAACCACCAGGAAACGACAAACAGTTTAATGAATCATGTTAAAAAGTAGACTTAGTGAAGGAGAAAAATAAAGTTAGATTCTTGCTTCACAATATAAACAAAAATACATTCCAAAATGATTACAAACCCAAACAAAACTAATAACTTTTAGAAGAACACCTAGAAGACTGTTTTTCATTTTTACAATAAACTTTTAACTTGAAAAATAACACACTGAGGAAAAAATGTATAAATCATGTGTACAGTCAAAGAATTTTTACTGTGAACCCTAATATAACAACCAGGAAAATAAAAAAAATAGAACTTTGACACTATGAAATCCATGTGTATCTCTCAATCATTACATTCTAAGCCTGCATCCTATTCCAACCTTTGTCTCCATAAATTAGTTTGAGCGTTTTTTGACTTTGCAGAAATGGAACCATTATAGTTTTATTCTTCTGTTACTGACTTCTCTTCCTTAACATTATTTTTTATAAGAAAAGATTTTTTTAAAAAGCATAACAGAGCATCCGGAGGTCTGGAACAATATAAATAGTCTAACGTAACACCTAAGTGTAGACCTTGAAAGAGAGATGCAAGAGAATGGGACAGAAGAAATATCGAACTGAAGACAACTAACGACAAATCTGTACAGTTCGCAGAATGCCAAACAAATGAAATACAAAGAAAATTACATCTATGCACATCATATTCAAGCTGCTGAAAATCAAAGATGAAGATAAAACATCGAATGCATCCAGAAAGAGACATGTAGACAGTGGAACAAACATAAGATGACAACAGAGATCTCAGAAACTATGCAGCCAAAAGACAGTGAAATGTTATATTTAAGTACTGAAAGAAAGAAAAAATGTGTCAACCGGGAATTCTTCACTCAGCAAAAATATCCTTAAAAAATGAAAGCGAAATAACGAATTCCTCAGATAAACAAAAGCTGAGAGAATTCGTTGCCAGCAGACCAACATTACAATGTTGGAAGAAGTTTTTCAGGCAGAAAGAAACTGATGCCAGGAAAATTCGTATCTATACAAAAAGGATTAAGAATCAAGAAATAGGTGGGTAAATTATAAAGCTATTTTTTCTTATTTAAAGATAGTTGATTTTTTTAAATTAAAAATAATGACAATTTATCATGGGGATTAAATATATGTTGAAATAAAATGTATACCAAAGTATCAGAAAGGATGGTGGAAGGGGAGTGGAACGACACTGCTGTAAAACTTTTACCCATTAAGTGGTATATCATCTGATGATTAACTGTGATAAGTTAAAAATGTTAATTGTAGACATAGAACAACCACTAAAAAGCAAAACAGAGAAGTTGGTAATAATACAATAGCGGAAATAAAATGGAATGATAAAAAAACTCAATTAACCCCAAAGAAGACAGGGCAAATTGAACCAAAAATCAGCTGGGATGCATAAGGAAACAAACAGCAAATGGTAGATCTAAACCAAATCATGGTGATAATTACATCAATTTAATGGTCTAAACAAGGGGTAAGCAAATATTTTTTGTAAAAAGACATAATAAATGCTTTAGGTTTTGGAGGCCATCACTGTACGGCCTCTGTTGCAGCTACTTTCTAGTCTCTGTTGCAACTACTTTGGTGGTGCAAAAGCAGCCTTAGACAACACATAACAAATGCTCGTGATGCTTTCCAATAAAACTTTATTTACAAAATCAGGCAGTGAGTTGAATTTGGCTCAGGGGCTATAGTTTGCTGATCCTTTGTCTAAATATTCTGTTAAAAGGCAGAGATTGTCAGAATGAAAAAAAAAAAAAAAAAGACCTAACTATATATTATCTCTAAGAAACACTTTGAACATAAACATACAGAGAGGTTAAAAGCAAAAGGATGGAAAAGTTATATAGCAATGGCTATACTAATTTGAAACAAATGAACTGCAGAACAAGGAATATTAACACAAATAAGGGAATACTACCAGAGATATTTCACAATGAGGAAAGAAGACATAAAAATCCTAAATCCCAATCATTTAACATGAGAGTTTCAATTTTTATTAAGGAAAGCTTGACAGACTTGAAAAGAGAACTAGACAAACCTACAAATATGGATGGAGATCTCAATACTTCTCAATCAGCAACTGATAGAAAAGTAGACAAAACACATCAATAATTAAAGGAAAGACCGAAACAAAATTACAAACTAATTTGTCCTGATGGACATTTCAGAACAGGTCACCCAACAGCACGGGAATGCAAGTCTTCTTCAAGAGTCCAGGCACATTCACCAAGATAGGTCATAGTTGTTAAAGTGGAGTCTTCTGGATAAATAGTGCCATCTGTGCTTATCCATACCTTTGAAATATTTCATGATTAAACAATGACAACAAACCAAATATCCCATTACCTTGAACAAAAAAAGTGCATGCTTTCAAAATGGATAGACCTGGGTTTGCAACTTGGGCTTCCCAAATTACCAGCGGAGTGACCTTGAACATTTCACTGAATTTCTCTTAGCCTTGGTTTCCTCATCTGTAAAATGGGGATAAATTGTGAGAACTACCACAATAGCTTTCTTTTAAAGATTAAATCAGATAATGTGCATAAAGTTTTTAACATGGTTCCCAGTATGTATTAAACACTCAAAAATGCTAATTATATTACTTTATGAAATGGTCTTTGGGACAGGATAAAAAAAATTACACAAAAGGAATACGATTCCATAAAGTTTACATTTCCCAAAAGACCTGGCAAAATGGAGTAAGCTGTGAGCAGCAAGAACGCTTTAATTCAGACTATAGCCATCTGTGAGGTAGTCTTGCAAAGAAAGTGTTTATTGCTATAGAGAAGAGTGGAGCTAAAGTGTTGCAACAGAGATGAACATTTGCCAAAGCATGAGGGACTGAAGAGAACATTTTTGAGCCCAGATTCAATCATTTCACTCCATACATACCTATGTGCCCATGCTGGAAGAAGGGAGTGGGGTCTGGCCTCAGACGCCCATGGCTGAGCAGAGAGAATTGGCTGAGAAAGGAAACAAAGGTTCTTGCCCCAGCTCTGCCACAAACTTTCACTTCACCACCACAGCCATATTTCCTCCATATGTCAAATCTTATTATCCTATTATCATAGGATAATATTTTCTGCTCTGTCTACTTCCTGAAGTTATTTTGTGAAATAGAAGAAGTAAACAATATGAGTGTAGTTTATAACTTTAAAACAGAATGGTGTTCCTTAGGGACCTACGGGACCGTCTACACCCACTGTGGGGCCTTCATTTGTCCTTGATTTTGCACTACGGAAAGGGGAGATAGCTGAGTTCTCGATCAAAGCATCAACATGCGCTTTTGTTTACTTTGGTTGTACCAATTTGCAGATATACATTGCTACGTAAAGATGCTGGCAGCACAAAATCCACACCATGCACATTCCTGAGATTTATCACCCCCAGAGTAAGGTGCAGCTATCATCTGGCTCTTTCACTGGAGGAGCTCAAACCCACTGCCACAGGGTCTCTTCTAAAGGCAAATGGCTAGCTCTTCCCAGACCATCTACAGCACTTAACCCCTTTAGGCCAGGGCCCATGGTAATGCCAACCTTTAGTATCAAAGGTGATGGTTTTACAGTAGGGTTCCTAAAGATGGATATACCAAATAGCACTTTATAAAATTAAGATTAGCAATCATATGAAGCACCATGAAGAAACAAACAACCTTATAGATTTCCCCTAGCATCCTTGCTCATTTAGAGAAGCATACACATTGTGCTAGCCTATCCTCAGTCACAATGCAGCAGAGTTGAGTTCCAGAACCTAAAATAGATGGTGCATCACATCTGTTGTTAGGTTCTTTTGTTGAATTACAAGTATTTGGCAAGACTTTTACTGGAATCGTGTTCAGTTGTTTCCAGGGGATAACTGCAGCCTTTTGTCTGTCAGAGTTGCTGTAATCTATTTATAAGGTTGTTAATTTCATGCATCAGTGTTTTGTTGTTAGAATCAGTGACACCAGCAAACACAGGCTGGCATCTGGAAACTGAGCAATGATCTGGTAATGCACATTTCACTGCATTCAGGATCTGTACAAGTCCAACAGCTAAAGACAGTCTGCAGCAAAAAACATCATGTGAGAAAAATTTTGCTCTGCATTGATTACATCCAGAAGTTCAGTGTTAGATTGTTTCAATGAGTATTTCTTTTTTCCTTTTCTTTCATTTATTTCTTACCTTCTAAAGTGGTTTTTACCTTATGAAGCGTTGACTTAGCTGCGTTTTTGGTATGAAAACCAGAACTTGAAATTTAAGTGTGCTTATGAAATGCAGGCACGGTCTCATACATTAATAGATGTTAATAGGGAATATTGGCCTGTAATTTGGTTCTGATTTTGGAAAACACACATCTCACTCTTTTAATATGAGGAGATTTCAGAAAGCTCATGGAAAATGAAATTAAAAGATAAAAATAAAAAATATAAACTTCATTTCTCAACATGAGCTCCATCAAGTTCAAGACACTTTTGTAAGTGATGATAGCAGCCATTCAGTCCATCCCTGGAGATCTGAGGGTCCTGGGAACGTCACCATGTCAATGCAATCTTTTCTACATTATTAACAGAGGAAAAATGGGTGCCCTTTAAAGATATTTTAAGATTAGAAAAGAAAAAGAAGCCAGAAGAAGTCAAATCAGGACTGTAAGGTGAGTGTCTAATGATTTCTCACTGAAACTCCCAATTGCCCTTGTTTGATGAGAGGAATAAGCAGGAGTATTGTTGTGGTGGAAAAGGACTCTCTGGTGAAGCTTTCTAATGCATTTTTTCTGCTAAAGCTTTGGCTAACATTCTCAAAACACTCTCATAGAAGATGTCATCGTTCTTTAGCTCTCCAAAGAGCCAACAAACAAAATGCCTTGAGCTTCCCAAAAAACTGTTCCCATGACCTTTACTCTTGACCGGTCTGCCTTTGCTTTGACTGGACCACTGCCACCTCTTGGTAGCCATGGCTTTGATTGTGCTTCATCTTCAGGATTGTACTGGTAAAGTCATGCTTCATCTACTGTTACACTTATTTGAAGAAATGCTTCAGGATCTTGATCCCACTTGTTCAAAATTTCCATTGAAAGCTCTGCTCTTGTTTGCAGCTAATCTGGGAGCAACAGTTTTGGCATTATTTCAGCAGAAAGTTTGCTGAACTTTAATTTTCACTCAGAATTGTGTGAGCTGAACCAGCTGAGATGTCTGTGGTGTTGGCTGTTGTTTCTGCTGTTGTCAGTCGTCTTCAATTAGGGTATGAACCAGACTAATTATTTCCTCACAAATTGATGTGGATGGTCTGCCGCTAGACAGCCCATCCACATCTTCAACATTGTCTCATCCCTTCTAAAACTAGTCATCCTTTTGTAAGCTCCTGATTTCCGCAGGACATTGTCCCCATAAACTTTCTGTAAAGTGTCAGAGATTTCACCATTCTTCCACCCAAGCTTCACCATAAATCTGATGTTTGTTCTTGCTTCAATTTTAGCAGAATTCATGTTGCTCTGATGGGAGCTCTTTTCAAACTGATGCCTTATCCTCCTTAGTGCCTCAAACTAGATCCTGTTCAGACATGTTATGTCAAGTCAGTATAAGTTTACTTTGTACAAAAAACAAAATTTGCAATCCATGCATAGTTTTTCATAATATGTATTTTCCATGAACTTTTCAAAGCCCCTTCATAGAAGTCTGAACAGAAGACAAATGCCAAATTTTCTATTTTTTCTTAAATATTTGCTATAGGTTGAATTGTACTGTGTTTCCCCCAAAAGATGTGTTGGAGTCCTAACCCCCAGTACCTCAGAATGTGACTTTACTTGGAGGTGGAGACTTTATACAGAAGTAATCAAGTTAAAATGAGGTCATTAGGATGGGTCCTAATGCTCTACGACTGGTGTCTGTATGAAAAGAGGAAATTTTGGCACAGAGACAGACACACATACAGGGTGAACACCATGTGAAGGTAAAGATTGGGGTAATGCTTCTATAAGCCAAGGAACAGCAAAGATTGCTAGAAAACCACCCAAAATTAGGAAAGAGGGCTGGAACGAATTCTCCCTGATGGCCCTCAGTAGGAGCCCACACTGCTGACACCTTGGTCTTTGACTTCCAGCCTCCAGAACTGAGATGACAAATTTTTGTTGTTTAAGTGACCCAGTCTGTGGTGCTTTGATATGACAGCCCTGGAAAAGTCATACGCTATTCAAATTATAAGTCATTAGGCTCTGAACCCTGAGACACTGAGACACACTATGCTTCTGATGACCCCACCCGTCTCTCTCTCTCCCTATGTTTAAATCACACCAGCCTTCAGTGCCCGACACAGGCCCCTATTCTCCCACCCCACAGCCCTTCTGTGTGGTCTTCCCTCTGCCTTAGAGTCCTAAGTGCTAGGCTGTTCCTTCACTCCTTTCAGAATTCAGTGACAGTGAGACATCCCACTAGATAATCACCTTACAGCGACATGAGCCAGTTACCAGCTAATAACTTCATGAGAACTTTATTCGTGTGCTTTTATCTCTTCTTTTAATTTGTCATAAAACACAACAAATGAACCAATCAAAATAACTCCTTTCAGAAATGTGAGGAAATGGATTTTATCTCAAGCAGAGCAGGATGCCATTATTTTCCTAAAGTTTTGGCATTTAAGGGCTGTTTATTCTCGGGCTCTGTTTACAAAACAGTGAATTCTCCCGTGTTGATGCTGTTTTCTCCATGTTTCCGGCCCTGGGTAATTCCGTGCTGGTCTCCAGCACACTTAAATTCTCCCTTCCTCCTACACGACTAAGTGCGGCAGCACTCACGTCCTCCCAGGCCTAGCTCGATATCCACTTTCTTTCTAGAAGTTTCCCCACACGAATTGACACCACGCCATCTTTCTCCTGCTTTCATTTCCTTGACACCTTCATGCACTGTGGAAATAAAGACGTTGTATCGTGGACTTCCTTTCAGGTGTCCCCAGAACCACACTGGAACATCGTTCCCATGAGCAGTAGTGACAGCAGCCAGGCGAGGATGCTGTGCGGCCCGCGGCAGGTCACCCCTGGCACGCAGACCGAGCCCTCTCCTCCTACCTTCTTCCCATCACCTGCCTGGGCACTGCACGAGGAGGAGATGCTCAAGGCATTTTTTACTGAAAGCATGAAGAAAAAATGGAGCTGCTTGATTTCAATAGCTTTTGTAATTTGGGTCAAATGCCCTTTTCCTTTTCGTGACTAAAATGAATAACTGATCCTGGAAAAAGTAAATGCTGCTGTTCTAAATGTGAGATACGGGTTTTTATGTATAAAGAAAAAATGCTCCACAGTGCCATCCCCACTGGGACGTCACAGCCTATCAGGCATGATGTGGTAGGAAGTGCAGCACATCCTCCTTTGCAAAGAGAGCCATTGGTGCCTCTGCCTGCCTCACTTTCCCTCTGCTCAATGAACTGAGAGAAGAAAAGAGCTTTCTTATTTGGCACGTGGGTGGTACTGTAATCTGCCTCCTCAGCAAGGGTACAGAAAGTGACACCTACTAGAGATTTTTTTTTTAACTCAGTACAACAACGAGAAGAGAAAACCTTTAGCCAGAAGCATGAGTATTGTGACTGACATTATGAAAATATTATAGTGCTTATAATCCTAGAATGGGTGGTCTTTAATCAATGATTTAACTCACTGTGTTTATAGATGGCACAACAGAAGCCCAGAGAGTTCCAATAACTTTCCCAAGGTCAAACCAGAGAGCAGCAAGGCAGGGGACACGGCACCTGTTCTCCTGGTGTTAAGCCCGGGATCCTTTCCTACAGCACAGTTGTGTGGGATTTGGGGAATCCCAGAAAGGAAGCATAAAGAGACCGAACAGCAAAGGAAGGTGTTAACGAGAGACAAGAGAAGGGAAGACAGCGCCAGCGAGAGGAATGACGGATTGCTGAGTGCACTGGGGAGGACAGCACTAGGAGGACCGAGCAGTGGTGCAATCTAACACCCTCAGTCTATATTCACTTAGTAACATTCCACATTACATGGCTAGTTTTAAATTCATCAATATCAAATAAAAACTTTAACGTCAATACCAAAAAAAATCAATCATACAATGGGATTAAACACAAGGCTCATCAAAATACAAATGCTCTGCCCTTATCGACATATCCCGCCCCTGACCTGGGTCTGGGAGCCCCGATCCTACAATCCACAAGGGCTCCGGCATTCACGTGTCCTGTTTAGTGACAGGGAAAGGTCTGATGTTCAGTCAGGGTCTAGACCCACTTGCTCTAGGTTGGATCTAGAATCCTATTTGAACTCCACAGAGCCACTTCCTCCAGTTTCATGAGTCGAAAGCTGACCGTCGAGAGCTTACTCTAAGTTCAGCATTAGACAGATGCTGTGTAGTAGTGGTGCAGAAGGTGGCAGAGACAATACATTACTCCTTCTGTATTACTCCTTCAGTATCCTTCTGAGGATACTCAGAGCTGGGAGTCTGCTATGTATGTCAAGGAGGTTAAGTAGAAATGCAAGAGGGGGCATAAATAAAGTCAAAGAATCAGAGAAGCAGCAAGCACTGTAGGAATTCAACGTCACAAACAGCACCTGCCCGTGAATGACCTGGAGTGAAGGACAGTTGCTGCTACCTCAGGGGAAACTAACCGACTTCCTTTCATTCATTCATTCATCCATTCATTCATTCATCCAGTATTTGTTTAGCTTACACAGGGAAGCAAGATACTGAGGATACCGTAGTGAGTAAATGCACTCCTTACCTTCAAGGAGCTTGAGTCCCGTAAGGAATCTGGATACACGGAAACTGTGACCTGTCATGCAGTTTTGGAAACAGCATCAGTACATGGTCATAGTAAGAATGGCTGGCTCTGGTGGAATGTTCTTACAACATGAGAATCTCCACCCATAATCCACTGAGCTGTCCTTCCTGATGCGGGATTTTTCCATTCATGAGGATCAGTTAAACTAGTGAACCCCCAGGAATAACATGACTCCTGCAGTAATCATTTAATTTAAAGAAGAATAAAAATCCATTGCCTTAGAAGGTAAGAGAATATGTCATCATTTCTGAAATTTCTCCCCAGGTGCCTGAATATATGGCACATTTTCCTTGCGGTTCTTCTGCCCGTATGTCGGCTGCTTTAAGACTGCAGATTATTTATATCGTATGATTAGGATGTTATTAACTATTAAATTGCTCTCAAAAGTTTATGATGACAATATACTATAATTGCAGTATCTGACACAGCTGTGAGCAACACCGTCCAATTTGTGAGCTGAGTCATTTGTGTGTCTGACCCAGGTCCACAATGAAAGGACAGGGGGTGCTATTCTTTCATCTGAGCCCAGCCAGGGCCTCTAACAGAGCTGCACACACCGAAGGGGCTCAGGTTCCTGTTGACCAAGTCCTCAGGTGCAGCTGGGAGCATCCCTTACTCCGGAGCTGGCATAAAGACTGGGGCTTAGAAGCACAAGCCCATTCTTCTGGGCACATGATCCATTTTTTTTTTTTTTTTCCTTTTTAGACACTCGTGGGTGGCAGCCAAGGTCCAAGAGAGGAGATGTAACTTGGTGTGTGTGTGTGTGTGTGCTCTAAGAATAAACAACCTGCTAGAGTTGCAGTCACTGGCCCATCATCTAAGTGAGACCAGTTCATAATTTGAACAGCACAGCATATGGACACAATCTAATTTTTAAAGTAGACTCCCATACATTTGGTTTTTCAAAGCTTCCTAGAGAAGATCTGCTCTGTGGTCCTAGGAAGGCAGCTTTCTTACACCCAGAATCATCAACAGTGTAGAGTACATCATTATTCAGTCAACATTCACGCTGTTCTGCTGTCCTCGTGCAAATCAGACTCCGGCTGGACCGGAGCGATTCATCTCTGACTCCAACAGAGAGCGGTAAACTACAGTTATGCCTGGTGTAAATAAATACAGCCGTTGCTACAGGACCGCTGGTTAATTTGCAGTATCTGTGACACCTGCCAGGTGCCCTCACAGTGCACCGTGCCCTGCCGACAATCGTGCCACACAATTAGCTGTGACTATGAGGCTGGGAAAGCTAATCGCATGTGCTGCTGCTTCCCGCCCACCATGGCTCGCTGCCGGCCGGTGCTCCTGCCGCGCCCCGGCTCTGGACTGAAGCCTGGGTGGTCGGAGGACCAGAGGTGTGTTCTGCTAACCTTCGCGGGGCATTGATTAGGACACAGACGAGTCATGTCACCCCTCCCCGTCCCTGCTCACTTTGTGAAGCTGTATTTAGGGGAGTAGGGGAGTTTGGTGACGGAGTGAGTGGGGCAAACGATGGGCTCCGGGAAGGTGGCTGTGTCACCGTCTGTGTGTGTGTTTTAAAGATGAAGTGCTCGGGCCGAGCCCATGGCGCACTCGGTAGGGTGCTGCGCTGGGAGCGCGGCGACGCTCCCGCCGCGGGTTCGGATCCTGTATAAGGATGACCAGTGCACTCACTGGCTGAGTGCCGGTCACGGAAAAACGACAAAAAAAAAAAAAAAAAAAAAAAAAAAAAAGATGAAGTGCTCAAATATCATTCTGTGTGCTTGTCTGGAACATCACACACGGTGGCCCCTCCTCAGATTACAGGACTCACACCCACTTCCTTCTGTCTCTGCTTCCATATGGCTCCCCTGAAAGGCCGTCCCTGCCCATCCTCCCCCAGGTGGCACTCTGCTGTCTGTCTTTTGTGTGACTTCGTCTTCCTGTAGAGCACCGCCTCTTCCTGCTAGAATGTGACATCCGTGAGGGCTGGGCCTTCATCTGTCTTTCCACTGCAGTATTCCCAGCGCCTACAAGAGTGCCTGGTATGTTTTCAGGGTGGAATAAACTGCCGCTGGATAAAGGAACGCATAGGGACAAGGATCAGGAGTGAATTGACAGACAGGCTGCATTTCATGTGTTCACTGTGTCATTTCTGGTAACATGTTTTAAACCCATCTCTTTTCTGCTGCTTCTTCCATCCCCCTCCTCTGAGTCATTACAGGCAGTGTTTTAAGCCAGAATGGACGGGCGCACCTGTCTGGCCACCACTGTCCAGAGGGGGCACTGACCATGGCCACCTTCGCTGAGGCTCCCCTGGCACCAGAGGCAGAACAGCAGATCCCATCTTCGGGTCTAAGAGTCCCTCTGCAGGTGGGACTGAGGGGCCACAGGTAGGCACCTGTAGGAGCTAGAGAGCTGCACCTGCTCACCCCTGCTATTGTCCCAACCTTCCTTTGTGCATGGCACCACCGCAGTCAGGACACCCAAGTTCTCATTCTGACTCCCTTGTGACCTGAACACGCAGGGCTGGTCTAACATTCCTTGAACCTAGAATTCTATTCCCCGCTCATGCCTTTTGGAATCTGTTCATGGCAGGACGGCCTTTTTTTCCCCTAAAGAAGCCCAGCCAGGGCCTGCAGCTGGTGATGGATTTGGCAGCTGTGGTCTCCCCTGCTGGATCAGGGCCTGCGGCTGTTTATATTTAGATAGTGGAAATGCTATTGAAACAGCAAAGCCCTTAATCTTGACAGTTTCACTCCCAGCATGCAGCGGGGCAGGCACCGCGATGGGCGGATCTGAGCCGACCGCACTTTGTCCCTTCATCTCCTTCCAGACTTTTAATTATCTCACTCTCTTCCCAAAGAGAGGCCACCAGAAATCATGACAGTAAGTCCTGCTCTGCTTGTTACCGTCACCACCACCCCAATTATCTTGACACTGTCAATGCCATAAGTCAAAGGGCGTTGTTGTGGTCCTTGTTAACACTGTTTTCTTCACCTTCATGGATATCATCATCCTCACCACCACCACTGCCATTGTCATTAGTCATCATCATTACAGCTACACCCAGTGTTCAGATCAGTCTTAACCCAAAAAGCAACAGCTCCTTTCCTGTAACAAAAACCTGCAATTTAAGAGTTCACCCTGGGCATGTGGGATGGTGAACTAACGGTCAGGGGAAGAGGTGCAGCTGCCCTGTCCCCCCCTACTCACTGGCCTGTCCCTTCCCCAGGGGTATTCGTGGCATCATATTTACACTACTGGTCTGTAATCTCAATGCCAACAAAAAATGCCACGATGCTTAAAGGAAGGCACAACTAATCAAATGCTTCTTTTGCTTCCTAGTCCAAGCTTGTTTCCTTCGCTGCCATGTCCACAGCCCAGCACGACACCCTGTGCATATCCCTAAGCTCACCATTCCCATCACTGTGGTCCAGTGGGTGACAACAGTGATGGCCATCTTCCTTCTAGTGGCAACCACTATGGCCTGAAACACAGTGGGCGGTCAATAGACACTTTCTAACAGAATGGATTTTTTTGGTTTGAATGGGAAATGGTGTCTGCCTTATTAGTAAATAAACGCGTATTTGCTAAACTTAGCTCTCCCATTTCAAACACAAATGTAACAGGGAGCACACTCTTTGTTTAGGATAAATTCGAATTTGTTGTGACACCTAGAGGTTCTAAAAAGATGCTATAAAATGATGTTCAAGCTTGCATGAGATGTGACAGCACAAAAAAGAAGCTTCAGAAAAAGGAGATAATTCTTGATTAATAAAAAATAGGTTTGGATTTACATGTTGGTTTCACTTCATCTGCACCCTAGTGTGCTTTCTTGGAATTTGAATGGTTGGAGACGCTCCACTGTACAGTATGGGTCATTTTGCTAACCAAGTGACAATCCCAGCTGTCACCATGGAGCATCTGCAATGCTGTATACACCTTATTTAATAAACCAGTGACACCCGAGAGCAAAAGAGGCTGTGTATTTTCCCAACTGGGTGGGATGGGGGGATTTAGGAAACATGACCCTCCTTGGTCCTGTCCTTTGCACAACTCCTCCCCATCCATGGTCACAAAACAAAAACCTAGTTTATGTAAGAAGACAAGATGATTCGATAGGTTGAGATTTGCATGTAGAATGAAAAATCACTTGTTCATTCACTAATTCAGCCAATTAATTACTTCAACTATCAATTCAGATATTTAACAAGGTCAGTCAAGAATTACCAAGCTGTGGGCCGAGCCCGTGGCGCACTTGGTAGAGTGCTGCACTGGGAGCGCGGCGACTCTCCCGCCGCGGGTTCGGATCCCATATAGGAATGGCCAGTGCACTCACTGGCTGAGTGCTGGTCACGAAAAAGACAAAAAAAAAAAAAAAAAAAAAAAGAATTACCAAGCTGTTAGGGTCTCTGGGGACTTGTTCCAGGATACTCGTCAAGCTGGGCAAAGGAAAGACTGAAGAGAGCTCTCCTTAAACATTGGAAGGTCATCAAGGAACAATGGAGAAAAAATTTTATTCAGTGTTGTTCTAGAACTGTGCTGCCCAACAGGGTCGCCACTAGCTATATCTGGCTATGTCATTTTACCTCAATTACAAGTAAATGACATTACAAATTGAGTCCCTCGGGCACACTAGCACATTTAAGTGCTCAATAGCCACGTGGGGGTAGTGCTACTGTCTTGGACAGCACAGCTGTAGAACATTTGATCCTTACAGAAAATTCCAGAGGAAACCACTGTGTCAAAGGTGGAACAAGACTCAGGAGATGAGAAATTTTAAAAAGTGGAGTTACATCAGCTAAAGAAGGACTTGGCAAAAGTCAGAACGTCCAGCCTCAGGAAAGGGTGGTCTACAAGGATGAATTCTGTGTCTCCCAGAGAGGTCATGCTGGACCATGACTTTTCTACCTGCTGATATCACTTCAGTTTCAAAATTCTATGATTCTGTGAACCGTGGAGTGGGTTAAAATCAGCACATGAAAAAGTATACATTCATTACGAGAAAGGTAAAGAGACGGAGCATCAGAAGGCACCTGCTTAATATGCATTCAATTAATAATCCCAATAAGCAGAAGTGATGCTGGGACTAATCAGAATTCTTAAATGATACTTCAGGCAAGAACTGGTAAGTGCACCCCACCCAGCCCCACCATTCAAGAAAAATAACAAAATAAAAGCCAAACAAAAAGAAATGACCAACAAACCTAGGAACAAACACACTCAGGTCACAGATGAAATGGAAGATGTGGGTAAACTGATTCATGCAGCACAGTTTTTAGCATCCAGATTCTGTTTTTCCATTGATAAATGGCTTTGAGAGAATAGACTAATCTATCACCATTTAATAAGCCTCCTGCTCATTAGTGGAGAAAACGTTTACCCACCAAGCTACGAGGAAACTGTGCACATCAGAATTCACAGGGCAACAAATAGAAGGGACAGTTACCAGCTGTAGACACAAAGAGAAAGACTGTAAGATTAATTTAAATTTACAATTAAATTTTGATTTAATTTACAAAACCATTTTTTAGGAATACATACATTATTAATTCAGTGAGGCCCATGGATAGTTACTTTCAAGAGAAAAAAAGCTCTTTTATTTAGCTGAAAGTTTTCAAAACTTTCTGAGTCTGAGGTAGACAGGTATGACCTGTTGGATGAAGTCCTAGAATAAATGATACACTAACAAAGGCAAGAAAAGCCCCAATAATGAGAAACCTAGAATAAGGTTACTTCTCACTGGAAGAGCTAGCAAAGAGATTTAATTTGAGGGTCCTGGAGACCACAGGTGTATGTTGTACTCTGAAGGAAGACGTGCTAAGCTAACCACATGGCCACTCAGAGGAATCATGATGGAATCGAGGGGTTCCAGTCTCCTCCCCACGACTAGGAATTAAAATATTCACAGGGTGTCCCTAGCCAGCATGTCTTACAGCAAGCCACTTGCACCAGTGAAGGATCCGCTCCTCCTCATGGGGCGACTTCTGAGTTCACCCAGTGAGGGGGTGGGATGCACAAGGGCGGTGTTTATTGAGCGTGGGGAGAGCACGCCTGTGCTACAGCAGAAGCCGTGAGGCTCACACGGTGGGTTTCTGACATGGCTCTGTCTGCAGCTGCTCTCCATTATCATCGGGGTGAGCAGCTGTGACTGGTAAGAGCACAGCGACCAGGTCTGGCCCTGCTGCCTACACGTGAAGGCTGTGGAGAGCGGCCCCAGGCTGCAGCGTGTGTGTGCCCAGCCTGGGGCTGTTGGCAATCCTGCCACCTCTGACGCTGATTCAAGCCCCTGACCAGTTTCCTCGCATGGAACATCTAAAACAGACCCACCTTGTGCATGGCAAGCAGGCCACCTCGTGTTGTGTCCATCGGCTGCTGAGAACATCCATACGGCAGTGCAGAGAGAGACGGCGATGTGATGGAAAAATAGCTCCGGGTGAGATGGGTTACAGTCCTGACTTTATCGCTAGTGAGTCACATGTCCTGACTTTACCGCTAACGAGTCACATGGTTCCGGAGAGTCAATTTCAACTTTCTGGACTTCACTTTTTTCATTTACAAAATAGGAAATGGGCAGAATCACCTTAGAAAGGTCCACTTACGCTCTGTAATGCTATTTTGTCTAAGAGCATGGGAGGTTGGGGATCCACAAAGAAAGCCAGTGTGGTCTTTATGGAGGAAAAAGTATTCGTTCTGGGTCTCTAAGCACAGGTATGACATTTTGAATGAAGGAGTGTCATGCTCAGAACCATCTGTAGGCAGCATCACCAGCAGCAGCCTGTGTGGGGTGCACGGGAGGGAAGGGTGAGGCTGGAAGCCACAGCATCAGTTCAGGCAAGAGGGGCTGGGAGCCCAGACCAAGGCAAACACAGTGGAAACAGAGAGGAAGGAACAGGGTTCCACTCCACTGGGCAGATCATCCAATTTGGTTTGATTCAGGAACAAAGCAGCCACATAATGCATTGGTCAGACAAGATCAAGTAAGCTGGCGGCCTGTGATTTACAGCCAGAGACCATCTAGGTGCACGTGACGTGTGCTCACCGACCCTGCAGGGATTGATGGCGAAGCTTGGACGACAAATAAGAGAACCACCACTCTGGGTCGTCAGAGTAAGATCCTCAGCCATCCTGCACTTCCCTTTGTGAAGGAATAAAGGCTACATGTAGTGAGAATTTATAGAATTTTCCAGCATTTCCCCTTCTTGTTCCTGTGGCATTCATTTGTTCTTTCACTTATTCAACAAATATTTGCTGATCACTTATCATCTCCCAAACACAAAGAGAAATAAGGAACAGCTCATGCTCTTGAGCTCAGCCCAGTGATGGGGGAGACAGAGCAGGAAGCGATTTATTGAGTTTGACGCCTGGGGCATTTGGGGAAGTGTGCCTTCATAAAGCTAATTTCTGAACTGGAGAGATCACCCGGTGGACAGGGTTGAGGAGGAGGTCCGGGTGGAGGAGCAGCATGAGCAAAGTCACTTGGGTCTCATTTAGCTGCAATAACAGAAAACCCTGTGGGCAGCGGCTTAGTTTCATCCTTCCTGCAGAATGAGTCCAGAGGACAGTGCTGTGAGCATGTGGTGGACGTGGCTGTCGAGGGCCTGGGCTCCTGTGACACCCTGACATCTTCCCGCCTGTGCTTTGGTCCTCAGGCTTATCCTCGCATGCTCAACACCATGGCTGCATTGATGGCAGGAACCCTGGAGGGGCCAGGGGCCGACTCTTGGCCCCTTTTCCAAGAGAGCCCAAGCTTTCCCAGAGGCCTTCCAGCAAGTGTGTCTGCCATGTCTACAAGGCCAGAACTGGGACTGTGAGTGAGACAGGGAAGGTGAGTGTTTAGCAGAGCAGAGGAAAGCTGGCATGAACTGAGGCTGGCAGGTTGGAAATGGCCATCCTAAGAAGGGTCTTTGTTCCCAAGGTCACATTTCAACAGGGCGTTTCACCCTGTGACTTTGCTTTTTCCCCAGCTCAGTTGCCACACAGTTCTCTAAGAAGACTGCACCAAGGTCAGTCCTACCTTAACCACCCCCTTGCCAGCCTCAGCTCCACTGTCCCCTCATGCCCTGTCTGCTCCATGTGACAACACAGCTCCTCACTATGCTACATTCTCTGTGTCCACCCCCACCTCCAAGCTGTGTGTGTGAGCCTCTCTCGTCTGGACTGCCTACCCTCTTCCTCTCTTTCTCCCACCCCAATGACTGAAGTTCTTATGCTTCGAGTCCGTGGCTGATGGAGTTGGATGTGTTGTTCCCTCAAAACTCATGCAGAAATCTGATCCCCGATGTGGCAGCACTGGGAGCTGTTTGAGTCATGGGGGCAGATCTCTCATGAATGGATTAATGCTCTCCTTAGGTGGGTGGATTAATGAGTGAGATCTCGCTCTATTAGTTCCTGTGTGAGAGCTGGTTGTTTAAAAGACCCTGGCACCTCCTCTCTCTCTCTTTCTTCCTCTCGCCATGTGATCTGCTTGTACCCACCAGCTGCCTGTCGCTTTCCTCCATGAGTAGAAGCAGCCTGAGGCCCATGCCGGATGCAGCTGTCCTGGAATCGTGAGCCAAATAAACCCCTGTTCTTTATAAATTACCCAGTCTCAGGTAGTCTGTTATAGCAACACAAAATGGACTAATACACTGGCACTCTGCCTCCAGCTTCCTGTAGGATCCTACCCCAAAGACGCCTCCTTTGGAGTGACCACTCACAGGCATGGCGCCACGACGCAGCTCCACGTGGCCTGTGTCTTCTTCTCAGTGAGTTTCTCTTCTCTGCTTCATCAGAGTTCCTCAGGGTAGGGACTGTGCTACTGCACAGAAGGACACAGTAGATAACCTGGTGTTGCATATTTCACCCAAGCAGAAAATAAGTTCTTATAGAAAAAATGCTCTAAATGCCAAGACTATGAAGGCGATTATAAGCCAAAGGATAATCGTACATAAGACATACTCCTCACTTTGAAGCTGGTCTTGAAAGTTTACATACTGTTTAATGCCATTTATGTGACACTCTAGAAAAGGCCAAACTACAGGGACAGAAGACAGATCAGTGGTTTCCTGATCAGTGGGCTGCTGCTGGGGGAGGGCCGGACTGCACAGGGCCAGCACATAAGGGGGTTTTCTGGGGTCACCCTGTTGTGACAGTTCCACAGTTCTATCCAGGTTTTAAAACTCATAGAATTGCACAGCAAGGAAAAGCTACACAGGTTAAAAAGAAAAAGCAAAATTCAGTTTTGTATCATGTTATTTAAAAATATGCTTCTGAACTGAAGTCAAGGCAGACGCTAAGGCAGGTCAATAAGTATCCCAAGGACAGTCCACGGAAGGCAGCATTTCCGCTTGCATCTGAGCTGAGTAATTAGTGGTGTCAGCTGCAAAGCATTCTTAAATATTTATAACATTAAAGGCCTCCTCAGCATGAAAGGCTTTAAAAAATATTTCAACAGAACAGATCTCTTATGTGCATGGCGTACTGAAGTGCATTTGATTTAAGAAGTTAGAATCATGGAAGCTGAAGTCATTTGTGGTCACGACAGGATTCCTGAGCAGTGTGGGCAAATGCCCTATTCATACAAATGCTCGCAGCCCAGGAGCGGCCACGTGCAGCCACATGGAGGTGGTGGGGTGTTCCATTTTATAACACGATGTGTACTTCTGGAAGACCTGCTACGGGCCAGCCAGCATGCGAGGCCACCTTCAAGGATCTTAAAGTCTACTGGGGGTGCAGACTCATCAGCAGGAAGGTAGAAAACCCGGTGGGAAGTGCTGTGGGCCCTATGGGGGTACACACTGGGCAACAGCCCTGTCCTGTGGGGTCAGGGAATGCTTCCCTTCCCGGTTGGAGAGATCCGAAGGGGTGGGGGAGGCAGGGTGCTGGCAGCAGGAGCTGAGGCGCAGAGGTGGGGGTGCATCAGCTACTGCAGAACTGAGCCAGTGAAGGGTGGAGAGTGGAGGTGCCAGTCAAGCAAGGACTCTCCATCCTAGAAGGGCAGCTGCAGGGTGGAAGCAGGGGATGAAAGGGGGAGCCACAGAGCTGCAAACTGGGGGACGGGCAATCAGATTGGCATTGGGAATGGTCGCCCGGAAGGCAACTTGGAGACAGGTTAAAGGGGTGTGGGGGGTGGGTGGAGGTCTGACTGAGGCCAAGAGGCCTGTTGGGAGGGAGACATGTTCTTCAGATCCTGTCCCTATCGGTCCTTTGTTCTCAGAAAGGCTGTAAACAAGTAATTAGCCTCTGGACGTGAGCCCCGCTAACCGACGCGTGTTCGGTTGCCCCCACGAGTGTCCCATCAGCTGACTTGCCCTATTTCCAGGGCCTTGTGAGGCATCACTACACCTATGCTCGAAGAAACCTTTGATTCTCGAAGCAAGCATGCTGTAAGACTGTTTTAACCAGGATCAAGGGCACAGGTGGTGACGGGTAACATCCGGGGAGCAGCAGAACATGTCTCTAAATACATATTTGTTCACAGTAGTGGGCAGCTGTCCTTGAGGAAAGGAAGGCTGTGGGTGACACCTGAGGTCCACCCTGCAGCTATGTAGAGGACAGTCCAGGACAGGCTGACCCAATCATGCCTGTGGGCAGGAGCACACTGGGGTCACAGGGAGAACACTCCAAAATCCTGGTTTCTGACAGCGCACAAGAAGGCAGTCGGAAGGATGGCAGTGGTGGCCTCCTAAGTAATCTTGGGACACTGCGGGGATAGGAGAGCTTCTCAGATGAGGTGCTGCTTACAGCCAGGTACAGTGCACACGCCGAACCTCCCCTCCAGCAGCAACTACTCTGCTGTGCTCAGCCTAGAAGTCCCCGCACCTCCACGGGACGCACCGTCGTCACTCTCTGCTGCATTGTGCACATGACTGCTGAGAAGCCACACCTGTTTCAGTGCCCGGCAGGCTCAGAGTCTCTCGATTGTAGATAGAAGATGGACTAATAAGCTCTCACCTGCAAGTCGGGTCCTGTGGAGGGTTTGGGAATCTACGAGGCATCTAGGGACGCTGCTCCCCTCTCGCTCCTCCTCTTATGAACCCAGGGATGTCTTCTTCTTCAGCTGCTTCTGAAGTGCTGGTGCTCGTGGCATTCATGGTTCAGGTGTGACGCCCCCAAGAAGGGAGCAGAGCAGGTGGGTGGCCAGGTGTGTTCCCCGCACGGCGGCTATGCCTGAGCCATCGCGTCTCCCTCACGTCCTCCCCCGGCACGAATCCTCTCTTCTGGTCCGTGTGATGGGCTCATTGTCCCTTCCCTCCACCTTCCCCCAGATGCCATGATCAAATGGAGATAATTCATGCTTTGTTCAGCTCTTCGTCCCATCCCTCGCTTGCACCCAGCACGCTCTGTCGCGCTTTCTTTCTGCAGGACACCTCGCTCCTGCTCTGGGTTGGCAGAGGGGGAGGGTTTCTCCTTCTTTTGCCTCCCTCTCCCCGCCCTCCCCCAACCTGGGCCCCTAGATACTTACAGAACCTTCAAGAAACCAGTGCAGGTCAGGTAGAAGAAACAGCTAGGAACTGGGAGAACTTGCATCTGAGGTCACGTTGGGAAGGGGCTGCCCTACCTGCTGGGAAGGTTTACACTGGTGGAAAGGACCACGTTCTGGTGTCTGGATGGATTTCCTCCCTCTTTGCTGTTCTCTCTTCCTCCCGCCCTCTTTTCCCACCTGAGCATGTGCGGCTGCTCTCAGACCCGGCCGTGCTGCCCCACGCTGGCATCTTCCCATGGCTTTTCTCCTGCCACGACCTCACAGGAGGCCCTCTCCCTTTTTCTCTCCATCTTCCCCTCCTTCCAGGCCCTCTTCTCCATCCACCTTCCCTGACCCCAGCCCTGTCCTCTCTCCTCCTTGAGCAACCACAACACAGCACGTTTCCTGATCCACGGGACTCAGCCCAGGTTGAATGTCAGGTTCTAACTGACAGAGGCTGCACAGTAGCCAGACCAGCCTGACCTTGCGCTGGCTGCTCATGGAAGTTTACTTGGCAGACTAATTCCCGCAGACCCCTCAGACTCGAACAACCCCGAAGAGCAAAAGTACAGGATTGCACGGGGGTGGGGTGGGGCAGTGGAGCAGACGAGGTGGAGAAATCTTCAGGCCATGTGGCTTCCTCTGGCCCCAGAATTCCTGTCCAGTGAACATGTGATCCCCATGTCACTCCATTGGTCACTCACAGAGACACGGGGAGATTACAGGAAAGAGAATTCTGCACAGATGGGCTGCCTCAAGAGACTTGTCAATGGTCAAAGCTAGGGAGGAAATACACTGATAGCAATGAATGAACAGTTTTAATTTGTGTGTGTGTGTGTGAGAGAGACAGAGAGAAATCGTCACACAGACTGACCTGAGTTTGGGATCTCACTAACCATTACTCAACTCTCCATTCCACCCCTGCCCACACAGGAGACTCGGCGCTACAGGGGAATTCAAGGGCTCTGCTAATCCGGAAATACAGTCTGTGTCAAGAGGCTCATTCCAGGGAAAGCCTTCTCTCTTTCAAAGGTTTTGTCCCAGAACGTACAGGGAGTTTAATCTGCTTTTGCCCCAAGTGTCCCTAGGGTCATGTGGATAACTGCCCTTCTTATCGTGTCTTTGTCTCTCTGTCCTCCACCTCTGTGCACAGGGGGATACTCAAGGCAGAGAAACATTTCTCACATTCCTAACCCTTTCTGGGTCTCACTCCATGATCCTCTCTTCCCTCAGGATCGGAGGGAATGGCACTGGGCACCTGTGGATGCATCGGCTCCTGTGAGCCTGTGTCCCCTTTCCATCTGCCCCTGTGCTCCTCCCCGTCACGCACTTTGGGCTCCTGTAATTGTCAGCAGAGGAGGCAACTGACAGGTAACTCATGACACCTCGAGGGCACGTTTGCCAGCAGCAGCCTCTCACTGGCTCCTCAGAACACCTGTGTGCTCTCAGGTCGTCAAAACAATTGATTAGTTCAGGACAGGGGCAAGTGATGCTGATTATTAAAATATTATGTGAATTAAAATACTGGATGATTTCATGAATTCTTTCTATTTCCTCACCTAAGAAATCACTTAATCAGAGCTGGATATCATAGGATATCTCATGAATGTCAATGACTTCACATTCCTTCAGTCCAATGTTAAGAAAATAAAACATTATTCTTCTTGCGATAACTGATTAACTCTGGCAGATGTTATGGCAGCCAAAAATTAATTGAGAACCTCTCAAAGCTCTGCGTGTGCAGTTCAGGAGGTGAGCTTGATGATGGAAAGATGCCTAGCCCTTGTCCACGCTCCTCACACTTAAAGGAATGACTGTTTTTCTGGTTTATACCTTTCTAATCAAAGAGCAGACTGCAGTGCTGTTGGAAGAATAGCGCTGCAGACGCCTCCTCTCTGTTGCCCACCTTCAGGGAGAAACTATTCACTGCTCCCTCTGCACAAGCATGTGCACATGCACTCACATGTACACGCACATGCATGGGCACACACACACGAGAGGAAAATCCTGCAAACACGCTGGTGTCTGATTGGCACCACTGTCCACTTGAGGCAAATCACTGAGGGACCCAAGGCAGCACCAATTTAGGAATTGCTCAAGCAACTCATCACTTGTGCTCATTAATTTCTACAGATTCAGAAACTGTGTTTATGGGCTTGGCTCAAGCACCAGCGGAGCAGACACATCAGTAAAAGCTGCCAAGCCTCACTGTTCCCATGTAGTTATTGCACCCGGCCTGCTAGAGCAAACGGAAGGCTTACTCTCCCTTCTAGGCTTTTTGCATAATAAACTCAGGAATAAAGCAACCTGGTAAGGTAGAAAAAAGACTATTAGAAAATGAAAACCTATTGTGTGCTAAAACTACAAAATTCCAAGGCACTTGCTGTACCATGCAAAGAGTATTATAAGGTTTTTAAAATAATACAGCTTCCTTGTTGTGAAAAACTAAGTGGGAAAACAATAAACTTTTGAAAATTACATTCTGGAAAGTCTGTTTGCTCTCATAAAAATAATAATTTTAGCTGCCTAGAAGGAAAGCAAGAGCAGGTGCTAACCTGTCTGCAGGAGTGGCTTGTCTAATTCTACCTCCTGCTAAAACAGAGATGTGTGTGATGTTACTGGTAACACTCTAGGCCATGTCTTAGCATTTTGTTAAATCACTTTATTGACAGCAGCTGGAACCCCAAATCACAGATCAAATTGTAATTAATCCTTACAGTTTTTAGTAGTATAAAAATGCTTGAACCACAAAGTAGACATAACGATCTACAGTACAAGTCCCTAAGCCTTCGCTGCTGTTCAGAAGGCCTCGGTAACTCGGTCCATATTCATCAGTCTTGAGTCTCTGCATATAACTGCTGTGAACGCGCTCACCCACAATAAAGGACAGCTCCATCGGAAGTGAAGAACAGATCTTTCAGGAAGAATTTGAGTCATCTCTCCCCCTCGCTACATCACAGTGATGGCCATTCATTACAAAAGCCATTAAGTGTTCGCTGTTTAATATCTCACTGCGTCGCTCAGCAAACCCACTTTTCTACTCACTGACATTTCTTCATTTCTTTTATTACCAATTACACAAGCGTCACTGGTTAATTTAGATTATGCAGACCCCCCCCACAAGCTGGAGGTCTCCACGAATTGCTGTTATTCCATTATCACTGCGTGCTCGGGAAGCTGCAGCAGCTGCTGCTGTCTTCAAGCTCTGTCCTCACAGGTACTCCACATCTGCTGGTGGGACCCCGTCTGTCACCTGCTCCTCACTTTGCAAACTTCCACACTGTCCTCTGAAACACCTGCCCGTGGATTAGCGGCAGCGTCTCTGTCTTCACCTCTCTCCCTCCACCGCCTGCATGGAAGCCTGGCTCCCCACAGGTCACGGGTCCACCTCTCCAGGTGAGGTTCTTTCTAAACACCCTCCCATGTTCCAAAGGATGGGAAGGTGGAAGAGGGGGTCTTTCCTCCTCCTCCCCCTCAAATCTGAGGCTCTACTCCCCTCTCTCCTGAAGTCCTGAGTGTCCCCCAGGCCACACCTCTACACACCTCTGCACACCTCGTTCACACCTGTCAGCTCTGGACCTTCATCTGTCTCCACCCCTCGCGCTTACCTGCTGATGACCACACTAGATCCTTCTACCACCTTTGCTCAAGGTTCCCCATGACCTCAGGTTTCAGACCCAACTAAAGACTGTGAATCCATCGACTCCACTGTTTTCCACCTATGGCCTCTGCTGACTCCACTCCCCCATGACCAGGTTAGTTTCTGTGGCCTGTGGTGGCAATCATTCCTTTCAAGATACCATTAACTCCTGGTCTCACTCACCTGCCGAATACCCAGCCCTAGGTGATACCAACCACAGACTGTGAGGGGAGGGGGCAGCTGGGCTGTCCGAGTGGCCCGACCTCCTCATTACAAACCTTGTGAGCCTGGAGTACAGCACTCACACTGCCTCTGAGCACTGTCCCCTGCGTCTCCTCTCTTCAGACCACACTCCCTCACACTCACCACTACTCCATTATCATCCTCAACAAGTGACTGCATCTCAAATTCATCAGGAAAAATAACAGGATGCATTGAAAGAAATCAGTGATCCTTCCACCACTAAACCTACAACAAACAAGCCTACCTACATGTGCAGTTGCCTCTTTTCTTTCTACTACAGTGAGGAAGAGTCTTTTCCTTGTAGGGCTGAATGTTCCAGGGAGTTCAAAAGCCCTGATGTTGGAAGGACTCGCACGCTTGAGTCTCGGAGGAAGGCCACTGTGGCTGGGCAGAGTGTGCAGAGTGAGGGGGGTGGGGACGGGTCCTTTGGCCTCAGGCCTGTGTGAGGAGTGAGTGTCCCATCACATTATGTGAGGCAAAGGGGAGCACAGTGATGGAACCTGATTTACAAGTTTAAAAGATCACTCTGGCTGTGTTATGGAGAGGAACCTGGACAGGGGTTGAGAAAAGAGCAGAGAAACCAATTAGGTGGGTTGAAAAAGTGTGCAGTTTGGAGTGCTGGTAGGTGATCTGTTTCCTGGCACACCACAATCATGGCTGCAGGCTGTCACTTATTACATTTGTTACAGCCACTCACACTGCAGGGCCAGACCTGTGGGCACTGTCTCATTAGGGCTTTTCTCCTGCTTGTGGGAATGCCAGAATGTCTCTTTTTGTAGCACTCTGTGATACAAATAAATATTTCAAGTACCCTGCAGAAACTATACTTGAAACTATTAATTCTTAAAGTTTTTGATCCATGAAGTGCTCCAGGTAAGTAAAATCCCCTATTTCTCCTCTCTAGCCAGAACAACACACTCATACACATGCGTGTGTGGGCACACATACACCCGCAATTACCTTACCAACATTTGCTTTTTGTTGAGAGAAAAAAACATTGTTTGGGCGATATTTTATCTATGCATAAATTTGTGCTTTTAAATTTAGTTCCAACACTTAAATAGAAATATACATAAAAATAAAAAAACAACAAAACTACAACAACAAAAATTCTGCAGGTGCCACTATTGAACCAGTTTTGTGTTAAAACAACACAACAAAAAACAACAAAACAAAATCCCTATAAACCTATAATTTCGAAGACAAAAACGAAACACCAACATGAATTCTTCCAATCCATGAACATAGATGTCTTTACATCTCTTTGTGTCCTCTTTAATTTCATTCACCAGTGTTTTACAATTTTCCTTGCAGAAATGTTACCAACAGTCCAGGCCCAGCTTGCCCTCTCGCATTAAACAAATGACCTGAAAGTCCAAAAGTTGATGCAAGGATTGGAAGGTTTATTCAGATTACTGGTACTCAACTAAATATCTAACCAACCAAACAAACAAAGAGAAAAGAGGAGCAGTGGGGTCCAGCTCAGCCTAGTCCCAATCGGCAGGGCCAAACTATTCCATTAACAGTAATTGATAAAAGCAGTTCTCCCCACTGTTTTCAGCATAAAGAAGAAAAGTATTGACTAGATTTAAATCAGAAAAACAAAGCCTGGCCGGGAGCCCTCCAGGGTGCACCTATACAGAAGTGGATACCATCCAACCAAACAGAAGAAGGTTCAGAAAATCAGAGAAAGGTAAAGAGAATAAAGCATTGCCTTGTCAGAAGTTAGACCAGGGACTCCAGGAGAGATCTACCAGCAGCAGAGACCTGGGAGCAAAATAGTTCCAGGGGCCACTTGCCTCTTGCAGTCCTCTCTGGTGCCCAAAGCTTTCCAATTTTTGCCAATGATTAAATTAGGTTCTCAGATTCCAAAGTCATAGAAATGAACAACATACCCAACAGTAAAGCAAGCAGCACTTTATTATAAGAGGTGATAGACTTATGCATAAGGGGGGGTAGCGACAGTCAAGCTGGTCCCCCGAGGGGAGCTGTTCAGAATCTTCTATGGGGAAAGGAGTTAAGGGGTGGCAGGCCAGCGTCACTGGAGGTGGTCTGTTTTGTTCTTCCTGGTCGCATCATGGGTGCATGCTCAGTAGGTCCAAAATGGCAGTGGTATTCATCATTGTCACCCCAGGAGGGTCATTGTAGCAGTCACCTTGATGGTTTGTGCACAGGTGGGAATTTCTAAAGGGGTCTTATGGTTAGTCTGTAACGTTTACAATTGCAATAAACAAGCCTTGGGGAAGGTTTTTGCAACTCAGTAAATATTTTTCCTCTCTTATCTCAGTCTATTTTGTCAGGGCAGCCCACGGGGTAATCATTTGCCCTGAGCGGTCTCATGACTGAGGAGTGGAAAAGTAACAAAGTGTCCTCTGCAGGGAAAATGGAGTCAGTTTGGTTCACAGGCCTGGCCTTACTCTGTTTCAGAGATTTTTCACCTCTTTGTTTAAATTAATTCTTAGGTATTTTCTTTTGAAAATGACCATACTATCAAAAGTGATCTACAGGTTCAATGCAATCCCGATCAAAACACCAGTGACATTCCTTACAGAAACAGAAAAAAATAATCCTAAAATTTGCCCTTAACTACAAAAAACCTCAGTTAGCCACAGCAATTCTGAGCAAGAAGAACAAAGTTGGAGGCATCACACTACCTGACTTCAAAACATACTACAGAGCTATAAAAGCATGGTACTGGCACAAAAACAGACGCACAGACCAACGTAATGGAATACAGAGCCCGGAAATAAAGCCGTGCATTTACAGACCACTGATTTTCAACAAAGGCACCAAGAATATTCATTGGGGAAAGGACAGCCTCTTCAATAAATGGTGCTGGGAAACTGGATATCCATATTCAGGGATGAAACTGGACACTGCACCCTCATGTCTGAGGAGGGCACCCCATCTCCTGTGAGGAGGAAGAGTAACACGGCGCCTTTCCCTTCTCAGGGATAGAAGCTTCTGGAGCTAAGGGATCATTCAACCTCCTCTTCTATCACCAGCATTTGCCATGCAACATTGAGAAAAACAAAGGTAAAAGGTCTGTGACTTGGTTAAAAACCAGGACAGGAAATGTTTTAAAAGCTGGGTCCTCAAGAAAGAGGCCACTTCTTGCCTTTGTGCGAAGGACAAATGCCTGAGGCTGCTCGAGCCTCACAAGGGCACTTCCAGAGCTTCTGTGTCACGCGCTGCAGGTGAGAGTTGCTGGAGGTGGCAACCTGAAAACAGTGACACCTGGTGTGAATGTGAATGTCATCTCTATTCAGAATAACAGGACATCTGATTAACTTCCTTAACTGTTGAGTGGTATGTATCGTCACTAACTGCTAATACAAAATCCTAAGAAGACAAAGAGATCATGATATTTCTTTGGACACTTTCTTTCTTTAGTATACAACTTTAAAAAACCCTTTAAGAAATGTACCAGTAAACCAAGAGCAATATGTCCATATTTAAGGGCCTGTGACTTCTTATTTTACTCTACGTTTATTGCTAACTTTGAGATCCTGGAAGTACTTAGCACACAAAAAAGTAAGTTTTCCACTTGGATTCATAAGAGAATCATAGAAATATTGCACTTCTGTGGATTTATGTAGCAACTTTATTTCACTGAGCTTTAATATATAATAAAAATATAATAACAATACAGACAATCTACTGTATATTAAGATCTGGGCTAGGTATTCTCTTACATTATTCATTTAATTTGCATAAAATCCAGGCTGGTCAGTTGTTATCCACACTGGTTTTCATAATACCCCAGTGTCACTAATGAATAACTCATTCTCTCCATGTCTCTGATAGAAAAAACTGAAGTTGTTTGGCTCTCCCTGGGTCATCTAAGAGCAGGAGGGAAGAGAACTTGGTTTTTCTGACTCCCAGCCCAGCACTGTCTCTCAAGACTAGGCTATAATCACACCTCCTTGCTTCTGGAATTTCTTAAAACATCTGGGGTTCTGTGAGAAAGAAAGGAGCTAACTGTGCAGATATCCCGTTAGAAGATATCCTCTTAAAAGACAGCATGATCTTAAAGCACTGGATAAATATGAAGGACCACGCTTTCTTATATAGGACTGATGGGGTGTGAGCAGCTTCTGAAGTTGCTTCAGTGATCCCCCTCCTGGTAGTCACTGCCTTGTGACATTCCCTCCCCTTGTGAGTGAGCTGGAGCTGGTGACTTGTTCCTAACTGATAGAATATGGTAACTGGGAGGGGATATTGCCTCTGACATTAGTTCATGAAAGCTGTATATCCATCCTGTGAGCCCCATCACCAACCACACCAGTCATCTTGAAGGAGATCCTGCCCCAGTTGAGCCTTGAGATGAGACTGCTGCCCAGACGACACTTGACTGCAGTCTTGTGAAAGACCCTGAGTCAAAGGATCCAACTAACCTGAGCCCTAATTTCCCACCAGCAGAAATTATGAGCTAATACATGTTGTTTGTCTGCTTTAAGCTTTGGGGTAATTAGTTATGTAGTGACAGATAACTAAACAGATTGGTTCACATACATCAACCCATCTTTCTAACTCAGTAACTGTGTGATTGACTGAGATTTTATTTAGACCAGATTTTGGACAAAATTTTATTTGGATCAGAACAATGTTCCACTGGCTATAAGAGTAATCATTCCAATTAACTCCTTAAAATGTTAAAATGAAATTCTTCACAATTATTCAGTGATTATTTTCAGTAAAGATTCCCTAAGGAAGAATATTTTCTCTTTCTTTTTTTGAAAGCAACAAAATATTTAAAAATGATTTAAGACATTACATTTAAAATTATTTTTCCTCCTCCCAAAAGAGTTTTGGAAACTTTTCATGTTTGTCAGATATACCTTAGTATGAAGGAACATGAATGCTCTAATTAAATAAGTTTGTTTTAAGGCAATTTTTCCCTATTAGTATAATTAATATAGTTTTCAAATTAAAAATTAAATAATTACCATTCCCCCAACATCTAGCTGAGTTCCAAGGGAACCTTTCAGAAACTGTACATCGAGAAATGTTTTGAAGTTATACATATAAAATAAACAAAATAAAACTCACTTAGCAAACATTGGCTCTTTGGGACAGAAATGATTTTTTGAAAAGAAATGAGATGGTTTAAATAAACACTTTGCAAACTATAGGGCTGGTACCATATAAATAAAAACATGATATTGTTTATTATTTTCCATAGTTTAGGCACACCACTTATGAACCTGTAGATATCTTAGACCTGGAAACATGAAAAACTGAGCTAGGGTATACCCTTTTTCAAATCTGCTTGATAATTGAGACGTCACAACCACCACACAGATGGTCCACCGGCCACTGGAGTGCATTGACACAAGGAGAGTCACCAGCAGACACCAAAGAAAAGAAGAGACCACAAAGCTCATTGCAGAGTGACAGAAGAAGCATCTGGTGTATGATAATATTGGGGGACCTGAACACACCTCTCAGCATTGGACAGATCATCTAGGCAATAAATCAACAGCGTTACCATTACTCTTTCAGAGGGAGAGAAGAAATCTGGGGTTGTCAGTGGTGGGAGGGGGCAGGGAGAGGATAGGGAAAGATTGGACGTGGGGCATAAAGAATAAGTACAATTTGTAACAATATACATACTAGTAATATTGATTTGATCAACATATGTCAACATTGAACCCCCCAAATATGTACAATTAATTATGATTCAATAAAAAACATAAAAACCAAATCTACTTGATAATTGATATCTTTTTACACCTTTTTTTCAAGGATACTTTTGAGGCTATCAGTAAAACATAGGGTTGACATAGTTAAAATGAGCCAATTTGTGGATGTTCAAGTATGTTAGCCAAGTTAAAGATTTAGTAAAATTAGAAGAGTTTAGTAGGAACGAAAGTGTGCTAATCTGCACGAGCCCACATTTCTAAAATAAACACGTAATGTTGCTAAGATATTTTGCAACTGAGGTCTCTTCTTTTTTATTACAAAATTTGTGGATTTGGTGGAATTTCAAAAACTTGAAGTGCATGTTGATACGGCGCTAAGAGGTTCAGAGAGAAGATAAAACCACAAGCATATTTGTTTATCACCACATTTACACAGATGGTCCCATGCTGGGTGCTAAGGGATGGGGTCCACAGGAGATGAAAAGACCTGCCCCTCTCTTTGAGTAGCTGACAGTGTGACAACGGGCAAGTGAAAGTGGTCTATGTCAAGTAACTGGGAATCAACACAACATGGCAATTTGTCTGAATAAATGAGAGGAAGAGCTACACAGTACATATTACAAAAATTAAACTCAAAAGTCTCTTCTTCAGCTCTAACTCTCCTCAAATTACTGCCTTACCATTTGTATCCAAACGTTCTAATTCTCTGTCCTCTTGTTTATCCAGTTCCCTCATCACATGTGCTGTGTCACACACCTCTGCTCTTACACATCCTGTGGAAGCCACTGCGGAGGCACTGATTCCACATCAGCTTCCACCAACTTCATGCCTGTGCAATTGGACCGGGCCTTGCATCTGGCCCCAGACACATGCAGGGAGCCACTCCATCCTCAGGCTGTGCAAGTTAGAAGTGTGGGGAGCTGAGACTCACTGGGTCACTCTCACACCCTTCCCCATGGAGAACAGAAGTCAAGAGATAAATGCTTCCCCTTTTGGCCACTTAGGCAGATAGTGCCAAGATGCATTGCATAAGGCTGGACAGAAGGGCCCCAAGGGGCCCAGAACAAGTTGGTCATGGCGACAACGAATCCAACAATACATTTGTGTCAGCAGTCCCTCTGGAGTGTAGGAGAAAGGTCTGGGACAAAAACACAATATAGGACTTCAACCTCATCCAGCCTGGAGAAAAAATAAATCATCTGGAGGGAAAGTGAGATGGAGGCGAGGCTAAGGGACCGGCCCCGGGGCACTGCGACACTCAGAGGTCCACAGTGAGGAGCCCTCCCTCCACTTCGGAACGTTTTCTGTCCTTTTCATACATAATAAGACACTTTGTCAGTTTCCCTCCTGTGTGGCCCCCCTCTCCTCACGCCTTAGGTTTATCCTTTAGAGACTTCCTAACGCACTGGAGCTCCTTGGACGCAGTCTCGTGCCTCCTTCTACTTTCACGTATCTCATATGTCCCTCACCACAGATGACTTCATCACACCCATGGTTTTCTCTTCCTCCTTATAGATAATTACCCTCAAGATTTTCTCCATTCCCGACATCACCTAGGACATGCCCACCTTCCAGTTACATACTTGCAATCTCTTGATAAATGTCCCAGAGTCACCTGAAACTCAACGATTCCAAAGCCAAACCCATGAACAACTCAAGGTCCCTCTCCCTTCCTTGAGCCCCAAACATGCTGGGGTGACACTTCTCTTCTCTCTAATCACACTCAGTGTCTTCATCCTTCCTTTCTGCTGGGGACACCTGCATATTTTTCAGATTCCAGCTTCCATTTCACCTCCTGGTGGAAGCTTTCCCTGATCTGCCTAATGAGGCCAAATCCCTTTGCTTTTGCTTAGGAAACTCCCCGTTGCAGTCCTCGTCACGTGGCATGGCTTGCATACTTATTAGAGTACACTGTAAGCTCCATGAGGTAAGGCAGTGTATCCCTTGCACAAAATAGTGCCTAATTGTTTTGGGGGGGGTTTGGTTTGTTTTAATAAAATAATAAATGGCAATATCGCTGTGAACTAGAATATACTTGAGATCTTCCTGGGAAATACGTCCTGCATTGGAGACTTGGAGAGGAATATTGGAAAGAAATGAGGACTTAGATTTATGGAGCATGTTCCCTCTTTCAGGTGCAGTACTCAGTGTATAGCACTTTATGTGGTGTGGTGACAATCAGTCCTCACAGCAGCATGACTAGATACACAGTAACCCCATATTAAAAATGAGAAGTCAGGCTCATAGGAGTCAATTGGTTGCCCAAATAAATATAGCTAGTGAGCATCAGATCTAGCACTTGGGTTTAGGGTTATCTGGCTCACAAGTCCACTGTCTTTGGGCAGACAGCTAAGAAAAGCAGGGTTGGAAGGATGGTAATTATCCCGATGCAATATAAAATATTTGGATATTTTTAGTGGAATCATAACCCAACACCTTGAAATTTTATTGCAAACGAAACATTTACTCAAATAAATGAAAGCTATCCAGTACCTGGAAAGTTGGCTTATATTAACACATTGTTAGGATAGTCTTTTCAAGTTGGTTCATATAAACAAGATACATTATCCCCCTCTGAGATACTTAAATAAGAATATGATTAGTATTCATCCAAAAAATCTACCTTCCTTACAATTAGATGGGAATTCCATAATTCCCATGGGAATTCCATTTGGAAGATTCCGGATAACCCTTACTAGAATATCAAAAGCTTTAAAACACCTTCCAGTAAATAAACTTATTTAACTTTGCTTATCTAGAGTTTACAAATTTATTTGAGTATGAAACTTTTTATTTTTCTAAAGAATACCCAGAGATAATATATTATTAGTTAACATTCATTAATATTATTAATTATTACAATACAATAAAACTATTAATAATAATTACTGACAGTAAACACAACTTAGGAAGTTCTAGTCTATTCTACTTATTCCAGAATTACAGACTTAAACTCTTCTCTTGGAACCCATCCCCCTTTTCTAAAATCATTTACATCTCAGTTTATCCAGTTACAAAGTTCTTCCTGATATCTAACTCCAAATTTCCATGAAAAATCTCAAATTCTTTTCCCTTTAATTTTTCCTCTAGAAGAACAGAGAGTAATACTTGCTTGGATGGTCATGTGTACAATAACTTCTCAGTACTTGACAACTATTAAGGGTAACTTTTTTAAAAAGGAGCCATTTCTATAGATTTTTTTTTACATTTTCAATACTGTAATCATTTCTACAGTTCTCTAAATCCATTCCAAATTTTCTATACTTTCCTTCGGTTGAGAAATAAACTCAACAGTCTTACTGCAAATGCCAACAAATGCTACAGAGTGAGAAAGGGTTATTTCAAGGGTCCTATTTGTAGTCAGTGTTCTGTGTGATAAAGACTCATACTGAGCAAAATTTTCTTTACCAAAATGGCTATTGGTTGCCCTGGGTCCCAGGTCTCTTTTGGAAGGAGTGTGGGGAAGAGGTGGGAGATTGGGGGAGAACTCTGCCTGCACAGAGCCACAGATGAGAACGCTCCTCTTCCAGAGGAGCAGTGTGAGAACCTCTTCTATAACATTCTAGAGAACAAATACAGAACTTTGTGTTGAGGACTTTTAGGGACAGGCTGCTCATTACCTCTGGAGGCACTCCATCCATTGTTGCAGTGATACAATGATTAAAAGTTTCTCTAGCAAAGTAACTTGAAATCTTCCTATGTTTTTCTCACTCAGGTGTTAGCTGTGCCTCATGGAGCAACCCAGAACACATGCATGAAAGTCTTTCAAATATTTGCTGAGATTTTTCCCTTACTCAGATGGAGAGATTGTATTTTTCATCATTTCCAAGGGCAAAGAAGGGAACTGAAATAGTCTATGATCCATGTACATTATGCCCAGGTACCTGAAGCTTAAAGAGGGGGTTTAGGGCTGGGTGGAGAAAATGCAGAGTCCCAGGGTTACTAATGGCTACAAAACTATGCTATCTACCCTAAGTGAATCATTGTGCAGCAAATATATCTACCCTAAGTGAATACATACATATACATAGAATACATGCACATACATATAGGTATATGCATGTATTGAAACAAACACACTGTGCCCCACAAATATGTACAAGTAAATGTTAAAAGATTTTTAATAAAATGAAAAAAAGAAGAAAATCAGGCTCACCAGCTGCTCCCAGTCAAATAGGTAAAGATGCCCAATTATTCCAAAGAATTTGGATACAGAAAATGAAAACTTTTATATAATGGGCATTTAAAAAATGGAAAAAATGGAAAATTAAAGATAGAATTAAAAAATCTGCATTTGGTGTAATAAAATTGAAATCTCCAATAAATAATCTAGATGTCCAATCAACTTTTAATACAGAGAGTTCCCTTAAGCCCTCTCCAGCTTCCCAACTTACTTATGCACTGCAAAATTATCAAAACCAGGAAATTAACAGCAATGCAATGTTATGATCTGATCTGCAACTACTCAAATTTTTCAATTTTTCCAACTATGACCTTTCTCTGGTCCAGAATCCAATTCAGGATCTCATATTTCATTTAGTTGTCATGTTTTCTTAGTTTCCTTCAATCTGTTACAGTTCCTTGGTCTTTCTCTTTCATAACCTCGAGGTCGTTGAACAATTCAAGCCAGTTATTTTATAGAATTACCTCTCAATCTCTGTTTGTCTACATTGTCATTATAAATTTTTACAAGAAAGTCACAGAAGTGATACTGTGCCTTTCTTGTGGTTCATATGAGGAGATAGAGAATGTAGATATGTCTAATTACTGGGGATATTAACTGTGATTTTTATGGCTAACATGGTGTATGACATGTTTATCCACCATAAAGTTATTATTCTTCCCCCCTGTAATTAAAATAAGTACTTTGTGAGAGAGACTCTAAAAAAAAATTATGTACTAAATCATTTCCAAAAAAGGGGGGGGGGTACAAAGCAAAAAAAATATCTCTCCTACCTATGACCCAGGCACCCAATTCCTTGGATTCCACCAAGGTACTGAATATTATCAATTTCTTGGATATTCTCTTGGATGTATTTTATGCATATAGGAGCGTACAATGCATATCCAGTTTAAGCATTCTCTCTCTCCTCTTTCATTACCCAATTTTCTGCACCTTAAATATTTTCACTCAAAATATCTTGGAGATATTCAATGTGTATATAAACAGTATCCTCATTTTTTATGGATGCATCATATTCCATTATGTGGCTATGCCATAATTTATTAAAGTAATCCCTTATTGATAAAAAAATTTCCAATTTTCTGCTTTGACAAGGCTGCAATGTATAATCTTGTGAACATGTCATTCTCTGTGCACATGAACAAACCTACAGAATAAATTCCTAGCACTGGCTTTAAAAAGTCCAAGCATGATATTTATAATTTTGAAGGATAGTTCCAAGTAACTCTGCATAAGGTTGTATGAATTAATTTTTCCACCAGTCACGTATGACAGCACCTGTCTCCCCACAATGTTGCTGTGTGTTGTTTTTTATTACTGCCAAACTAACACATGAAAAATCGATGTCTGTATAAATTTAATTTCTATTTATCTTATTATGAAGCTAGCTATCTTCTTATATGTTAAAGAAACATTGGTATTCCTTTTTCTATAGACTTTTTGCACACTCTTCATTGGGCTGTTTGTCTTTTTCTTATTGATTTGTAAGAGCTTTTTACAAATAAAGAAGATTAGCCCTTGCCTATTTAAAAAAAAAAAAAAAAACTTAAATTTTTTTTTTTTAAATTCTAGAATTGGACTGCCTCTCTATGCAAAAAATCCCGCAGCTTTCCCAGTGGGATATAAATCAAAAAGTTTGCCTGCCTCGTGCCAGAAGAGATTCTCTCAAACTTACCAAGGAGCCATTCTGGCCTGAATTACAATGCAAGTATCATTATCCCTCACAGAAGCTTCAGAAAACTCCGATTTGAATGGTCTCAGAAGAACGAGAAAGACACTAGAACTCTATTATTTTATTTGCCAGAGAATAAAGTGCCTAAAATGCACCTTTCTAAAGTTGCTAATCTCATAAGTAGAACATCTGCTCCATTTACCCAAATAAAGTTTACCTTCTAGCTCATTTAAAATTAAAGAGCCAAAATGAATTTTAAAATAGCATTATGTTAAAAGAAAAAGGAAAAAGAGCCAGGCTTAGGAAGTTTTAGGATGCTGCTAAAGCCCATGGTGAGATTTTACAGAAAATTCTGGTGAAGTTTTATGGAAGGCTCATATCCACGAAGTGATAAAAACAGGGATTTTTATGATGAAAATGATAGTTAAATTCTTCACCAGAACACTATGATGACCAGGAGATGATGAACATATTATTTTAATTTAGGGAGAAGCTGGCAGTTACTTTTTGTTCTTGAGATAAAATTTATAGTTTAATTGAGAAAATGGTAAGAAAAAATACATTCACAAAGGGGTAAGATAAATCTCTGTAAAAAGACAAATTCTAACCATCTCCCCAAGAAAAACCCATAAAATAGCCCCTAAAGTGAGTAGTTTTTTTCCTGTCAGAGTTTTTCATACCTTCCTTCTCTCCTAGGTGGCAGTATGACATACAAAAGACACTGCCCAGGACCCAGAAAATATTTCAGGTTTCAAAGATCACTAAGAATGAAGATTCAAGGAAATATACTTAATGAGGTATCAGGATAAAGAAACATTTTTTTTTTTCGTAGACAGAAAAGGGTGGTACTCACTGGTTCCACATTATATGAAAAAAGCGCATACTCTTTATCTGGAGATATTTCATATCTGATGGCTCTTAAAGATTCCTGAAAGAAACAAACAAACAAACAAACAAAGAATGTTAAAGTATTGCATATAACAACTCAGAATCTTGTAGTAAAACTGCACCTGCTGGTGTCCTTTTCAAAATTTGCTAACAAAATGAGTACACAGCAAACTGGCCACCATCTATTAAAAATGGCTATGTCCGTTCTTTGTTAGATGAATGATATTTAGTTCATTGATGCACTTTCAGATTTTATTTGTATTTTTTTTCAAATTTCAACAAAACAATATTATTGTATTTACTGAAACCAATCAATAGAAATAAGCCCCAAAACAAATAACCTTTTCCCACGAGACTCCCAATCTTTCCATGTGTTTAAACACTTTTTTCTCGCTCACTCTCATACTTAGAAACATACATTAGGCAGAGCTGTTCCTAAAACAGAACCTCATTTTGCACATCATCTTTAATCTCGCTAGTTCACCGTCATGGGCATCCCTGCAAGTCAGTACATGAAGGACTGTTGCTTTTTCCTCCCAGTTCCTTCACAGCACACAGTAATTCTGAATAAAGAAATCATCGACCACGCTGTTTTCCTTTAACTTGCCTGCCTCTGTGTTGCACGTGCATGGGGCAGAGACACCCACTCTAAGGAACCTCCAGTGTCAGCTTTGCACGCATCATGCTGTACATGCTCAGACAATCACATGAAAGCATAGAGATGACAACGCTTAGAAATGACATCACCTTGTATATCTCTCTGCCTTTAGTTTTCTCATACAGTGAAACCTTACAGAAATGACCCCAATGAACTGCGTTTGCTTGAATCAGTGATCTTTAAAGAGTTCATAATATCCACACCATGAAATATACCTCAATATATTCACAGTCCTCACTACTGGGTAACAGTCCATTCTTGTTATGCGTGATAGTTATGTTCTCTAACGTCGCCAGACACTGAATCAGTGAATACGGAAGCACTGCTCCTAGGGGAGATAGAGCGTCGGGTTCCTTTGAACCTCTGGTCACAACATTTTTGCCTACTGATCAATAGATAACGTTTTTCCGTGTGTTTCTGTTTAAAGATGCCTTATTGAATACAAGTTGTTGACTCATTAACACTGAACTCAAGGCCAACTGTGCTGTAACTCATGCCGAGTGAAGCTTCTCCAACGCATGGATTTTCTCCACAAGGCACATCACAGCCTTCTTGTGCTGAGGACCCCTAGACAGCACTTCAGTACTGTGCCCAGGGCCATTTTAAACAGCAAAATCACCAACTTAAAGCACAAACTTGGTGCTACTTAGACCCCAACAAGGGCAGTTGTTAACAGCGTGAGCACTGAAACAAGAAAGCAGGCTGCTGCCGTCTTCTGCCTCAGCTGGGAACGCAGACGTTGGGCCTCAAATTTTTAGCCGCTGTGCCTAAGTATAACTGCTCAAGTGCTGTATTACTTGGGGGTTAGAGGTAAATTTTATCACATTGGTGAATTTGCAAGTACAAAAGCTGTGCATCGTGAGGCTCGCCTGCAAAGTGTGCCTAGTGTGTGGTTACTACAAACAATGCTGTAATAAAGATCGTCATCTACGTGTCTGTCCTGATATGTGTGTGCTTTTAAAAATTATTTCATAGAATAGATATCTAAGGGCGAGACTGATGACTTAAAAGTTTAAAAAAAAATTTAAACAGTTATTGCCAATTCGCTTTGCAAAAATGTTTTTGGAATTTGCATTCCCACTACTGATGTGTGAAGGCAACCTTTCTTCCCTTCTCTGGAACCATAAAGTATATTTTCTTCAATTCTTATGCTCTTATGGGTGTACCGTGGTGCCTCATTGATAATTTAGTTACTGCCCTGCTTATGGGTACATTTGATCCTCTTTATCTGTGTTTTAGGCAATGTGGATTTTCTCTTTAGAAAACTGTCTGTCCATATTCCCTTGAAAATATTGTCTCTGCTCCAATTTCTTGGCTCCGATTCTTTCTTAAACTCACCCCCATCCTGTGTCACCCTCACCACTTGACCAAAGCTGCTCTTCTCGAGGTTACCCGAGACTTACTTTGCTAAAGGTCACAAAATCTCAGTCGTCATCCTACTTGACACCCGTGATCACTTCCTTCTCTCAGCTCTGGGACACATGCTCTGTGTCCTTCTGCCACCTCCCTCACTGTTTCTTTTCATGCTCTCTTGGGCTTCCCTTCATTTCTCTGACCTATGAATGTTGGAGTGCACAAGGATTAATATTTGGATCGCTTGATTTTTTAAATAAAAAAATCACTGTCTATGTGAGCTCATCTAGTCTCATGGCTCTAAACAACCAGGTACCTGCGGAGGATTCCAGCCCTCATGTCTCCAGCCCAGACCACCTGAACCTAAACTGCATCTGACCTTGAACTCCAGAGCTGTGTATCCAACAGCCTCCCCAACATCTCCACTTGGGGTCGGCTGGGCATCTCCAGTCAGCCCGACCAGCCCCAGCCCTTCTGTCCTCCCCTGCCTCCCTCATCTCAGACAGAAGCAGCCTCTCTCACTAGCTGGTTAGGCCAAAGTCGTGGCTGGCTTTTCTCTTCCTGTCTGTCTTACCCACCTTACATCCAGCTGGTCAGAAGATATGATCAGTTTACCTTCCAAACACATTCAGAACCATCCCCCCTTCCCCATAAAGGGGATGCCACCACTGTCATCTAAGGCATGGACGGTTTTTTCTAGAGATGTTGCGGTGGCTTTCTAAAAGCTTTCCCAGGCTCCTCCTTTGCTACACTGCAGTCTATTCTCACCGCAGTAGTTGGGGCCGTCTTTTAAATGGATAAACCATCAGCTCCCTGATAGGAACCCCCCGCAGTGTCCCATCTCACTCCTGCTAAAAGCCAAGGTTCTGAAGGACCTGTAGGCGCTACTGTCCTCGTCCCCTCTTAGTGCTCTGTCCCCATCTCCCATTACTCTACCCTTAATCCCTCATAGCGCTTTTCCCATCGCCTGTGGCTCTCCCAGTCTCCATACATTCCTGGAGCACCAGGTACTCTCTAGTCTCAATGCCTCTATATTTCCCCTTCCTTCTGCCTCAAACGTTCCACATCTTTCATTTCTTTTGGCTTTTTTCTCAAGTCAAGTGAGGCCTTCCATGTCCTTCAATGGCCATTACATCTAGGAAATAATTGCCTTGCCTCCAATTTTTTATAATCCCCTTCTCTGATTTATTTTCCTAGGCCTAATCACTGTCCAAGACAATATATATTTTACTTATTTATCTTAAATCTTGCCTGTTCCCTTCAATAGAATGTAAACTCCTTGAAAGGAGGCTTGTTTTAATCCTTAATTTCTCTCAATAGTGTTTTGTAGTTTTCAGCACATGGGTCTTGCCCATATTTTGTTAAATTTATCCCAAAGCATTTAATACAATCAATGTTTTGTGCATGTAAAATATACACGTATGTTTTGATTTCAATATCCAATTATTCATTGCTAATATACAGGATTGATTTTGGAAATGACCTTATATTCTGCAACCTTGCTAAATTTAATTATTTGCTCTAGTAGTATTTTTTATAGATTCCTTAGAATTTTCTATGTAATCATGATTTCTGTGGATAAAGATGATTTTTTTCTTCTCTTCCTAACTGGATACTTTTTATGGCCTTCTTATACTCTGGAGAACCACCAGTGTTATGCTGAGTAGAAGCGGTGAGAGAGGACATACTTGCCTTTTTCCTGGTCTTGGGGAGAAAGCATTCGCTCTTTACCACTTAGTATGATATTGTGGTAGATTTCCTTTATTAGGTTGAAGACCTTTCCTGTCCATTTCTAGTTTGCTCAGAGTTTTATAATAAACGTGGGTTGGATTTTCTCAAGTGCTTTCTTTGCATTTATGAAGATGATTATGGTGTATTTCTTTTTTCAGTCAGTCAATATGGTAAATTACATTGTCTGATTTTCAAGTGTTAAACCAACTTTGCATTCCTGGGATAAACTCTATTCAGCCATGATGTACTATCTCTTTTCTATATTTCTGGATTCAATTTAATCGTAGTTTGTTGAGGATTTTTGCATCTGTGCTAATGAGGGGAATTGGTTTATGGGTTTATTTTCTGGTAATATCTTTGCTTTTCATTTCAGGGTGATGCTGGTCTAAGAAATGGACTTGGCAAGCATTTTTTTCTACTCTTCCATTTGTCTTATAAGTTAGTATAGAATTGGTATTATTTCTTGCATAAATGTTTGGTAGTACTGATCAGTGAAGCCATTTGTGCCTTGAGTCTTCCATTATGTGGAGCTTTTTAACTACTAATTCATTTTATTATATCAAATAGAGCTATTCAAGTTACTTATTTCTTCATCAGTGAGCTGTGATAATTGGTGTATTTCAAGGATTTACCTATTTCATTTATTTTGGCAAATTTGTTGACATAAGACTGTTTGGAATATTTTTAAATTATCTTTTTAATGTCTGTTGTGATTGTCTCTGATATTGATTGTTTTGTCTGTTATCTTTCTTGATTGATTTTATTGATCTACTCCAAAAAACAGCTTTGAGTTTTGTTCATTTTTTTTCTTTTTTTTCATCCTATATGGTTGACTTCTGTTCTTTTATAGCTTTTCTTCTGTGTACTTAGGGTTTAATTAATTTCCTTTTTTTTCAGTTTTCTTGAGATGAAAACTAATATGAGCAGTTAAAGGAATAAATTTCCCTTCAAGTATTGCTTAGTTGTATACTGTAAATTTTGATATTATTTTTTAAATTTTCATTCATTTAAAAATATATCTAATTTCCATTTAATTTCTTCTTTGGCTTATTTTTTATTTAGAAGTATGTTGTTCAATTTTTAATTATTAGGATATATTCAGATATTTTTCTGCTATTGATTTCTAGTTTGTTTTTGTTAGAAAAAATACTTTGTATGATTTCCATCCTTTAAAATATAATTAGACTTGTTTAATAACCCAAAATATGATCTACCTTAGTAAATATTTCATGTGCACTAAAAAGAATGTGTACTTTTCTTTTGATAAATGGTGTGATACAGAAATGTCAGTTAGGGTGACTTGGTTAATAATGTTCTTAAGACTTTTATATTCTTACTGATTTTTTTCTACATATTCTATCTATTCAGAGAGGACTATATTTGTCTATTTCTACTTTTGGTTAGACCAATTATTGCTTCAAATATTGTATCTCTATTGCTAGTTGTACACACCTTTAGGATTCTTAAATCTTCTTAATGAACTTACTCCTTTATCGTTTTGAAACATTTCTCCTCATTTCTGGTAATGTTCCTTCGTTGTCTATTTTGTCTGATATACTTTCAATTCAAGATTTACTTTGATTAATGTTTGGATAGTATATCTTTTTACATATATTCATTTAATTTTAAGCTATGCCTTTATACTTAAATTAAGTATCATAGATAGCTTATAAGTGGGTCTTTCTTTTTAAACTAAACTTAAAATTTTTAAAAGAGTACTCAGAGGAGCTTGTGGACATCATGATGTAGAAAATCTGTAATTTATTCTTCCATTTATCTTCCAACCCATATTGTACCAGATTTTTTTAGCACCACGGCTTTCCAAGAAAGTCGTGTTCTGCCCAAGAAAGTCCTAACATGTTCCGAAGATTCTATGCATGTGTTTTTTCTTTTTATGACAGTGTTGAGAGTAAGAGAAAAGGTTTAGACAAAAGTCTTAAATAAGTTACATTAAGAGGAGCTGGACATGTTCATCATATGTAAAGGACCCTTTGATGAAAAGAAGAATATGTTAAAGAACTAGTTAATTTACTTTACATAAGTTTCCACCAAAAACCTAGGTACACATTGATCATATTTACCATTCCTAGCACTTCTCGTTTTGTCATATAGATTCGACTTTCATCTGGTATAATTTTTCTTATCTCAAATAATTTCCTTTAAATTTCTTATAGTGTAGATATGTGGTAAATTCTAGATAGACAGTTTTTTTCACCTCCCAGTGCAGATGCTCCTCGACTCATGATGTGATGGGGTTATGTCCTGATAAATTTCATAAATCGAAAACAATGTAAGTCAAAACTGCATTTAATACACCTAACCTACCGAACGTGACAGCCTACCTTAGCCTAGCCTATCTTAAATGTGCTCAGTACACTTACATTAGCCTATAGTTGGACAAAATCTTCTAACAGAAAGCCTATTTATAATAAAGTGTTGAATATCTCATGTAATCTATTGAATAATGTACTGAAAGTGAGAGACAGAATGGTTGTGTAATTACTTGAAGTACAGTTTCCACTGAACATAAATCACTTTTGCACCATTAAAGTAAAACAATCTGAAGTTGAGCCATCCATCTGTACTTTAAAGTCGTTCTTCCAGTGCTTTCTGGCTTGCAGCATATCTGAAGAGTCTGCTGTCTTTCTTATGTTGGCTTTTCTGTACATGACATGTCTCTTTCCTTTGGCTGCTAGTAAGATGTTTTATTTATCACTGATTTTCAGTAACTTGATTATCATACGCTAGGGTGTATTTTCTTTATGTGTATTATGTTGGGGTTTATTGAATTCTTTTATCCAATTTGGAAAAAAATTCAGTCATTATTCTTCAAAAGTTTTTGTCTTCTTTTCTATTTCTGGGACTTTTAATTATAGGTCTATTAGTCCAGTTTATATCACCCAGGAGGCCACTGAAACTGTTCAAGTTTTTTTTAAAGTCTGTTTTCCTCTTTGTTTTTAGATTTGTATAGTTGCTATTGCTATTGCCTATAGTTTAGGGTTTTGTTTTGTTTTGATTTTTCTTCTGTGATGTCTAATCTGCTATTAATCTAAAGAATTTTTTATCTTAATGTTTTATTGACCATGATTTTTCTTATATACTTAAGCATTTGGAACATATTTATCTTAGCAGTTTTAATATGTTTTTCAGCTAATTCCATTATCTCTGTTATTTGTAGATCTGTTTATACTGACCGATTTTTCTCTTTGATTTTCCCTGCTTCTCTATATTTGTAGTATTTTTAAAGAATTAACACCAGATAGTTTGAATTTTCTCTTGTTGAAACTTGAATTTCTTTGTGTTTCTTCAAAGAAACTTCTTATGACAGCTGATTTGTTACTTGTGCATTAATTTTATTCTTTCAAGTTTTGTTTTTAAGATGTTTTAAAGGCTGTTCTACAGTAGCAATTATTCTGTTGCTAACTGAGCCTCATTCCTAGGGGGTTCCTTTTCTGGAGTCTCTAATGTCTCATGGCTGGAAGAAACTTAAATGATTCCTGGTAATGTGTGAAATCTGGGAATTTTTCACCTTACAGGACCCAGTAATTGATCTTTCCTTGGAGCTCTATTTTGTCCTGCCTTACAGTGTTTTATTCTTCACATATAATGATCAATAATTAGCCAATGTCTCAAAGAAAATACCTTGCAGATTTTGTGAGTATTCTCCAGTTACCTTCCTCCCTTTGGGAACTCAGTCTCATAAACTGTAGCTTCGTTTTTTCCCTCTGACCTCTGCCTCCTTAATTTGGCAAGATTGTAGGATTTAAGTTTTCCCTCCTGTGCTGCAGTCCAGCAGTAACATTCACACGAAATGCCCCTGTGATGGAAGGCTCCCTTCATTTGTTTTCCTTTTCCCAAGGATTATAACTATGCACTGCCTGTCGTCTAATATGTGAAAACTTCTCCTCCATGTTTAGTCCCATTTTATAGCTGGTATTATTAGGAGGGTAATTCTGATCATCTTATACCCTCATGGCCAGGACCAGATGTCAAGAAGAGAATTTCAGTTTGTTTTAACACCACCATATTCCCAGTGCCTAACAGTGATGGGCTCATAATAGATGCTCTGCACATGTTTGCTGAATAAACGAATGATTATATCCTCAGTTGTTACAAGAGTCTCCACAATGTGACTGACCTGAAAATAATAGCAACAGAAATCAGCAAAGAATGCAACTTTCTACACTTAGAAAACAGTTTGGGTCACATTCCTTGATGAAGGGTTAACTGCTAATGATACCACCTGAAACAACGAGAATTTCTGAGACAGTGAGAAGCTCACCACTGGCACTCTCAGATAGGATTTCATGCATTTCTGATTATCCTGGTTGCCATGCCCCTAATGGTTATGGAAATCTTAGGCTGCAGGTCCTCCTTTTACCAACTGCAAATGACGAATGCAAAAAACACCTCGTATACCTCTAAACTATGAATTAAACATCAATTCCCCAAGCAAAGCGGGCCTTGTTTTCAGGCTTGCCTGAGCTATTCCTGCAATATTTTAATCTATTTTTATTATTTATTTGTATTTTTCTAATCAATTTGGAAGAATTCTTTGTAGATTGTAGATATCATCCCTTTATTTGTTACCTGGATTGTAAATATTATCCATGATTTGTCTATTGATTTTGCTTTTTAAAATGAAAATTTAAAAATTTATACAGCAAGTTAAATATGGCCATCTTTTATAGAGTCTGGATTTTCTATTTTGATTAAAACTTCCTCTTTTGTGCTAAAACAACTGATAGACTTAATGGGGTCACCATTTCCCCCAGTGTTTTTTATACGTCAAATCCTCATTTGTATTGACCCCTACCTCTGAATTCTTTAGTCTTTCACTGCCCTCTCTGCTATTCCTGTGCAAAATCTGACAGTTTTAATTTTGGACTGTAGATGCCGAAAATCTCTGATTTGTATCCTGTTTATACTTACTATGTGAAGTTTAAAGAATTTCTTAACTTCTTGTGCCTCTGTAAAATGGAGATAATATTTGTATCTACCTCATAGTTTCATGTGAGTATTCGATGAAGTGATTACAATTCCCGGGGCAGAGTAAGTACTCAAAAGTGTCAGCTGTTATTGTCACTGAGGTTAGTACAATGTCTTTATTATGTGTTTTCATATCAGGTAAAAGAGTATACATCACTACACATTTTGAAACTTTTCATAGCTGTATTTAGGTGTTTATTCTTCTGTATAACAATTAAGATCATTTGTCGTCTTCAACACTAAAGTTTTTTCAGAGTTCTAATTAGGATTGTACAGGGGTCTTCCAAAAGTTCATGGAGAGATTCATATTATCTTTTAATTCTATTTTTCCATGAACTATTTGAAGTACCCTCATATTAAAGTTTTATATCAATTTTAAGAGAATTAAATTTTTAATACTGCTTTCTCATCTACGATTACATGGTATCATTAAAGTTTTTTAAATCTTTAACAAAATTGTATAGTTTGCTTTCCTCTAAGTCTTGCCATGTTCTTGTTAAATTTACTCTAAGTCTTTTTATATTTTTGGTTCATATTGTGAATGGAATATTTCTTCTATTTCCACTTCTTGGTACCTATATCAGTGAAGAAAAAAGCTATTGGTTTATTAGTATATTTCTGGTATTCAGCCATATTAAGACATTTTCATATTAATCAGGGTAGTTTTTTTTTAAAGCTAATGTCTTCTAGGTCTTCTAGGGATAGAACTACGTTATCAGAAAAAATTTTTTTCTTTTATTCTCTAGTTCTTATTGTAATCATGTATTTTGCACTATCTGCAAGAAAATATTAAATATTAATGGTGATGGTAAGTATTCCTGCCTGATACTGGACTATAATTGAAATGCATTTATTGTCATTTAGAACAGTTTTCACTGCTGATTGGTTCTTGATAAATAACCTTTATCATATTTAAGCAGTTTTTCATTTTTATTTTACGAAGAATTTCTATTAGGAGTTGCTAATAAACTTTATCAGATGCTCTTTCAGCATCTAATGATTTAACCATAAGAATTTTTCTGTTATTTTATAGTTGTAATAAATTGTGTTGATTGATTTCCTGGTATTTAAATGCTATTGTCATGATTATACCTTAGTTGTTCAGAGCATATCATAATTTCGATACATGGCTGGCGTCTACTTGCTAATATTTTGTTTGTAATTTTTATATCTCTACTCACTACTGAGACTAGTGTACAGTTTACATTTTGCATTACTTGGGACTACTTAGTTATAACCAATAACAATTTTGAATAACATTATGTTGACCTTAAACAAATCTGTGTACATGTATGGTGATCCCAGTTATAGAAAATATTAGGCATGTTTCTCATGAGAAAACATACATATCAAAAGGGTGGGTTCTTTTTTCAAGCAATAAATAAATACATACGTGGTTATAAATGCAGAGGAGGAAAGAAGGCGGTTAGTGGAAGAGAAAGACAGAATGATAGAATGCCCAACTTGTCAAGTCATAGATGGAAACGAAGGTAAAAACATAAACACATCCAGAGGCTATTTTCTGAAAACAATCCCCTCATGAAAGTCATAGAGAAAAAGAACTGAACGTACGAGATGAGTGATGACAGACAAAAGACCACACTGGAACCACTGAGTGATAAGGACACTGTGCAACTCTGTGGGGACACACACCCTCCTTAGAGAGAACAGGTGATCATATTCTTCCTCTTCCTGGTCCACGAGGACACGGCCCAGCAGTGCTCTCAGTGACGGCAGCTGCCGCCTGCCTCTGGGCTCTGAATCCACCTGACAGCCCTCTAACTGGGACTCAGGCAGACCCAGGTGCAGCTCCCAGGACCGCATTGACTGTGAGAGTCAGGGAACACCTGGAAGAGCGGCTGCTGCAGAGCAGAGTGAAAGGTGACTGAAGCTGTGCCACTGAACAGGTGGCCAGAGGGCTTAAACCTGAGTTCTTTCCAACCTTGATAACAGATGACTCCACAGCACTCAGCTGCATCAGCGCTTTTTGTATTAGGCTAAACTGACTCAACATTTTGTGTCTGTAGCCTTTATCTGAGGGCACTACCCTCAAGGAGTACTCTTGTGACATGCCGTGGTGAATTCACAGGTATGAACAAAGGATTGGAAGCTGTGCCCTTCTCAGTAGTGGAATGATGGCCTCGACCCCATCCATAACTGCAGCAACTGAGACGACAGCTGCATCCTTTATGCAACCTAGAAATAATTTAGTTTGGAATTAGATAAAGCTGAGTTCAGCTCTCAAGACTATCAGCTACCAGCTGTGTGACTTAGAAAACAGTTCTTTTAACCTCTTATTTTCTGATCTGCACAATAAGAACAGTGAAGTGGCAGCTCACAGGATTCCTAAGGATTTTAATTAAATGAGATAATGTGAGTACAGTGCTTAGGACACTTCTGGTCACCCTATAAGCACTCACAGTATCAATTACTAGTTAATTCACTACGACTGTACCTTCCAGCATCTTCTTCCTCAAAGTGGCCTTGGTTTTCCACACTACAATCAGTTACTTTCCAGACTTCAATCTCTGAGTTCAATCCCTCCCCATTAACAAGACTCAAAACCCCAGAAAACACAGACTATTACTTCAGTCTCACCCACCTATGCCTGAAACATAGCCCAGTGTTATCAATTCTATTCTGCACCCATGATGCAACTTAAACCCATTTCCCCTCCATGTCTGCAAAGCCACCATCCTACTTTGGGATCTCCTTCATTTTCACCTGACTCGAGGCTGCCCCTGTGGACTTCTTGCCCATATTTCCCTTCTCCAAATCTTCTTTCTTATTGGCCTAGAACTATTTTCCTAAAGCACACTGGCTTGTCCAGCTCAAAAATTCTATGCGTTTGCATGTCCTGCAGAGTAAAGACTACATCAACAAAGAAAGGTTCCTGACACCTGCTCTCCATCCTTTTTCTGGACCTTTAAGCAACAACCTTCCACCCCCTCCCAAAACAACCTACTCACCACACTGTCTGCCCTGAAACATGGGTTGCCCAGCCTGTTCACTTTGCCTGAGATGCCATTTCCAACTTGTCTCCCAAATTCAAGGTTGGCTCCCTCTTCAAATCCTTACCTAGAGTCGATGACAAGGCTCTGCTTTCTCACCTTATTCTCATGTACATTGGACCCCGTTGCAGAATATATTATGTTCAAATGGTTACTTCTTTTATATCTAGGCTGAAAGCTACCTAAGAGTAAAAGCTGTGCTTTATTAATCGTTATACCTACTAACTCACATTGTCTAGCCAGGGCCTGGCTGAGAGAAGACAGTCCCTTACTGTCACAACACACCACCCTTAACCTATTGAGAGTGTAGCTTTGGGGTCAGAAAGAGTAAACCACTACTTCATTTCTTTTCAGACCTTTAAAAGACAAAAGTATAAAATATTCTACTTGCCTACTTTAAAAATTAGAATAGCCTATAAGTAAAAATTAGAACAAAATTAAGCAAAAATACTTTCATTTTCTGTTCTATCTCATAGTCAGAGAAGTAGAAAAGGAAAAGGAAGAGAGAAAAGGAGGAAAAGAAAAGAAAAAGGAGACCATTGAGACACAAGGGAAAAAAAACAGACATGGAGGGACACAGAAAATAGAGATAGTCACATAGATACAATCCAGAAGATGTGGGGAGAGTTTGTCCACTACTTTTTATAGTATTCTAGCAAAAGCTATCAGGTTTTTACCGCATCCTTTTGTTCCTGGACTAAAGGGGTTTAGAGTTCAGAGGCAGGTCTGGTTAGACACTAGTAAGTGGGGGTCACTATGGGGACTGGCCAGCCTGTGGCCTGTCCAAGGGGCCAGCTGCTCTCCAGGTCCAGCCAAATTTTGTTATCTGTGGAAAAATGAGAATTTGCTGCTGCCAAATCTTGCTATTTTCAAGAGATGCCAGAAATCCAGGTTTTGCGTTTGTAAAAGCCACTCTGCAGGCCAAACAAAACATCTTCTATACTGCTGGCTTTTGTCCTCCCAACTGTAGACAAAAACAAGCTATTTCCCCTTCATGGTTTTACTTCTGTGCTATGTGCAGTCCAGCCTGAGACTGAGCACTGCTTGCAGGCCATTGTGGGCCCAAGTCTGGTGTGTGTCCCCATGGTGAGCTTGGGACCACAGGAGCTGAAGTCAAGACAGGGCCCATTCCGGGTTGGCCCGCTTTCCACTTGCACAACACCTGTTAGACCCTCCAGTACAACAGCGTGCGGGGCTGTGGGGACAGCAGGAAGGGGAAGGGACAGTGGCTTTGTCCTCCTCCCAGATTTACCACCTAGTGGGCTGACAGGGCTAAGAGCCGGGGGAAGCATGCAGCGGAATCTGAAGGCAGCAGGCTAATGTGAAAATCTCTAGTACAAAGCTCAGATATCCCAGACAGTTTCCTGGATGAAGTGGAATCAGCACGGTCTCGAGGTCTAACTTCCAGCACATTCTGGCCTCCCTCTGCAGCACAGGCAGGCCTGTGTCTCCTCTTCTTCATTTTGGGGATGGGTCTCAGCACGGTTGCTAATTATGTCCCTCCCTGTGAGGCGTCAGAACTCATTAACTTTTAGAGAAAGATAAAAATTCAAATTCTATGGCTAATGATTATTTAAAATCAAAGGGGGGGCATAAATTAGAAAAACAAAAATACTTTTTATATGAACATTCATTTAATAATTAAAATACAGAATTAAAAAAGTAAATTAGTAATTAAAACAAATAAAGATATAAGGAGTGAGAAAACCTGACATAAGCAGAACAACAGGATGCTTTTTATTTTTTCTTTCCACTTACTTTCCTTTCCAAATATTTCTGGGAACCGTCTACGGCTCTTACATATTCATCGTTGGAGGAAGTATAATCTCTTTGAAACAGGAGGCTGAATTTTTTAAACTGTGATTAAAATTATTGGGTAAATGGCATTGAAACAGCTATTACAGAAATCACCACACTAGAAAATAATACACAGAATTTTACCACAGAACAAGATTAACTATTTTCACAATTCAGTGTTCACTTCCTGGCCTTCAGTTAACTGAAGTGTATTATATTGTATTATAGTGTCTTACATTGTTTATTTAATATAACATCCTAAATATTTTTTATATTACTATAACAATTATTTTAATGGCTACATCCTATTTTATCTATTTTTACTTACTTATCTCCTTTTCCTACTTTCAGGTATTTTCATTATTATAAATAATGCTGTGTGTCTGTACTTTTTAGATTATTTACTTATAGAAAACTCCCTGGAGTAAATCAAAATGCATAAATATTTTTATCGCTCTTGAAATGTGTTGCCAAGTTGCTTTCCAAACACCTGGCACAATTTAAATTTAAATTTAAATGAACGACTGTATCAATTTTACCACTTCCTGTCACCACTTATGTTATCAACAAAAAAAGCATATAAAATAGGAGCATCACAGGTCGATACAGTGAATTTTTCTGAGCTAGCCTATTGAATCAGCTGCAGTATAAGTGGGGGTCAAGACAGAGTTCTGTTTTTGTACCTTCTGGGTTCCTCATCTAAGAAAGAAGAGTTTGAATGACATAATCTCCAAAGACTATTCCAACTTTAAATATCTAAATAGTAAGCAAAGGCTAAACACATCATCCTTCTGAGAATTTTTGCTCTATTATGTTTGAGAAGAACTGCAGAGATAGTGTTAAGTTTCCATAAGAATTATAGTTCCCATGAAATATATTTAATTAAATTTAGCAAAATGTATTAAGACTATTTTAAGTGCACTTCTACTAGAAAGAAGGAAGAAATGAAGGAAGGAAGGGGGAAAAAGGAGAGATTGAAAAATGGAGAAAGAAGGGAGGAAAGTGTTTTGGTAGGGTGCAGCCTAGATTTGGCTCCCACAGAGCAGAAGCTCAAGTCAAGGTGGTGCAGACTCTGCTCTCTGCTGCCGCTCCCTGGACTCATGACGCTGTCCACACACGGAAGGGTTCTTATCATGCTCTTCCGGACTTGGCCATCCTTCATATCTTCCTGCCTAGAACCTCCCATTCATCTGCCTGAGCCCTGCCTGACACCCTGGAATCCTCTGTGGCTTATGCCCACATTCCAGCATGTTACACATAGTTTCCGATTCAGTCCTTTCAATGCTCCTGAAAGGAAGGCCCGGGGTGTACAGAGCTTGTACATCTGGCCTGAGGTCCTTTTGCTACTGAGCTCAGTGCAATTGCAAAGTAGGCAGGTAGGCCTGAAACTTGAGATCATAACCCTAGTGCTGAACCACCCCTCCAAACCTCTCACCCACACGAATGTTTCTGGAAAACCGCTCATCTCTATTGTTTTGTTACCTTTAATATTCATTTGTAAAATACACAGCTGTGGAACACCTACTAGGTGTAGGTTACGGTGCTAGACACTGAGTGGGAGACAAAATTAAATCCAAGGCAGAACCTTTTCCAGAAGGCTTTACGGCTGAGCAGCAGACCTTCCAGCTGAGGAGCATGCTTCCTGAGATTTGGGGGGCTGCACTTTTATTTAGTTCATTCTCTGTAGGAATCTAAAAGGGATCAATTGAACAATTTGTCCCTCAAACATAAATTCAATGGAAAAATTTGTCTCTGGATATGTGTGCCAAAGAACACTACAGCCAAAGTCAAAATATCTTACTAGTTAACAGGAAATTGTTCTCATATATGCATTAAAGTAAACTGAAAGTGCTATTTCCAAATTTATGTGCAATGGTGTTACCTAAATTAGGTCAAATATAAGTTCAACATATTGCAACAAACCCCTCTCATGGTTTTCCACTTTGCTTTACATTGGTTCCAACAGGACCCGATGTTTGGGGTATGCCTGCCAAGAGGTGACGGGAAACGGAAGTTGGGGTCCTTACGTTGTTGTTAACCTGAGGAGAGCCTCCACATCACGATACACCCCCCATGCATCAGAGTGAATGGCAGAACTGGGCTGAACTACACATTGCAGAACAGGCACAAAGTCTGGGAAGAACAGTCTCCAACAGTTTCCAAGTAACCAACAGCTGGCTGATGGGTAGTACCTACGGTATCAAAAACCTGTATTTCCCCTATTTGACCCATAGGAATTGATCACAATTGAGGAATCTGACCCGCACGGACAAATTGCTCAATTGATTCTCTAAAGAACACTTCAACAATGTAAAATATAGGACCAAAACACTTTAATAAGTGTTTCCTAAAAGTTAATTATTATATACCATTAAATATAATATGCTATCAAATAATAAAAATCTGAAAATACCCCACTACCAAAAAAATATATAAAAAATAAAAGGATGCCAAAAAGAGTGTGAACCATCATGTAATCATCACAGGATGTTAACTGTATACACCTACATGAACTCACAATTCAAAGTCTTTGTGGTATGCTGAAATATTTCACGATTTCTACCGTTTTCAGGCATGATAAAGGATGATCAAATTAAAACTTTCAGTCAAAAGAAGTTATTTGGGAAAGCAGGGTGGGACACATGTAAGTACAGCACTTAGCATGGGTTCCTCATTTGCATAATCATCAAGGATCTTAAAAACTTTTCTGCTAGATTGACATAATGTCTGCACTGGTTTGCACGCCCTTCCATCAGCCTATCCTGGGAAAGAGCCATTCGCAGTAAGCCAAGAAGCCAGGAGGAGTCTGGAGGCACACAGGCCTGGGGACCTTGAAGTGGCCATCTATGTGAAGGGCCTGTCTTTACCAGCTGGGGAAAGAGAATCCGGTTAGAGGTCAAGGTCACAGGAAATATATTAAAATTCTGCTCACAACAGAATTCACAGGCACTTTTCCAATTCTCCATTTGTTCAGGTTGTTTTATAGACCAGCCTAGAAGTGACAATCGGCCTAAGAGCGGCTTCAGGCCACCTTTATCATTTAAACAAACTCAGAAGTTTCCGGAATTCAAACAAGAAGAGACCAGCTGGTTAGTCATGAGAAAGGCAAGAGAACAGAACGCCCACAGGCAATGGCTCTACCTTCCCTGTCCCCTCTGTTCCACAGTCATCCTCCAGGCTGCAGATGACCCGTACATTCTGGACCCTTGGGAACACCATGCCTCACTTTTTCAATACTTGCTCATGAAACAGAGAGTACACAGTCTACTGCCAGATTTCACAGAAGACCCGCTTTCTAGGTTGGCAGAAGAAATCAGCTTTAATTTGAAGATAAAGCCGCAGAAGCACAATCATTTTAAGTGACCGGCTGGTTCAATGGAAATTAAATCTGACGCTTCTGTGTTCTAAATTATGACAGAGGCCCCTAAGGGACATTCTTCGGTTTTCCTTATTTTGAGGTCTATTTACAGGAGCACTCAAATATAGCTTTCAGACAAAACTAATAAAAAAAATCCATCAGGCTGTACGCATTTGGTGCTCAATAAATGGTCATAAAATGAGTAAATAAGTGACATTTTAAGGAGACAAAGATTGTATTATATAGAATAAGCCAGCTAATTTGTGACATGAGGGCTTTTCTTTACCAAAGGTGGTTTCTGGAGTTGCCTTATAACTTAGCTAGACCAACTTTTGTTAAAATATATGCCCTGTCACAAGCTATTGATTTTAGAAAGAGAAGGCTGTTCATATTCTCATATTTCATTACTAAGTGCAGCTGTTTGCAGTGCTCCCTGCCTTTACTAAACTGCCAGCCTCACAGGAAATTCTGAGAACATTCTGACATTAAAATGTACTTACCTTCAGCTAACATCTGATCGTTTTCTACTCTCGATTAATATTAGAAAACCATTTCTGCAACTTTAATATTTTTAAGTGGGTTGAATCAAATTTTCCGAAGGGAGTAATTCCACTAACGATGAATTTTTAATGCGAAAACGTAGGTACATTCATTTTTTCCGGGTCTTACTTTGCAGGATACTATTTAATTCAATCAAATGATCATTTTGGAAGCTACACCATAATTCAACCGTGTGAGCAGTCCCTCACACCAGCAGTCTATGTGAAGCAGGAGCCATTGAACACTAAACCACAGTAAACATTATTTTTTTAAGAAAAAAAGTATTTTTACCCGCAAAAGAAATTAAATAGAAAGTATTTAAACAGCAAGTTAAATGTTCTTTAGAGCAGGATTTCTATGGGTCCAGGGATGGGCTGGCACAACGATGAAGCCATCTCCCACCTCCCCACCTCCACCTGTGCAGAGGCTCCGTGGACCCCACCTGAACCCTCCCCCAGCCACCAAGGAGCTGCGGGACTCTGAAAACTCAGTCTCTAACTCTGGGTTCATGATCCTTATCTGTAAACCCAGGGAGATGACTAATTGTTTTCTACAGTTTCCTCTAATCCTAGATTATAGGATCCTAGAATTTCTGTGTTTCTGATTCATACCAGAGCCTTGTTATGACAGTTCTGGCATGGAATTCACGGCTTGTTTCAACTCTCCCCTTTTACATTGATGTAGCTTTAGTTTCCTCCTTTGATTTCCCCAGCATATCAGACAAGAGAATGATCAACCCCTCAAAGCTGGAGATTTATTTCCTCTCATGATGAGCACGAGCATATTGTAAACAAACTTAATTCTTTTTTAAATTAATTTTTGGTATATAACTTCAGTCGATGTATCTAATAACTTTCTTTAATTGTACATGAACCTGAAATCTTAATGTCATTCAAATCTTTGGGAAAATAAGTTTTCCGTGATTATAAAACAGTGGCATGCAGATAGGCTCAGTACTTGTTTTAAAGCATAAGCATCACTTAACATAATCAGGGTAAGTGCAGTCTCAGCTGTCTCAGTGCCTAAGTCAATATTCCATGTGCACGCATGTGGAGATGAGGTGTTCTTTTTTTTTTTTTTTAACAAGATTGAGCAAGTTCTCCTGAAGTATTCTGTATGCATTGTTGCAATTGTTCTGTAAATGTGGAAAAGACTTAGGACTTTATCTTTCAATTATATATTATATGCACCACTTGTTCCAACACCTGCAGAGAAATATCCTGGATGCCGAAAGAAACTGTGCTTTCCTCTTCCTAAATGAGTGTGGTTTCAATTTCACATCATCTTTAGCTGCTCAGCCTGTAGTATTACAAGTTTATTGCTTCTCCTTGGCTATACTAAAAGTTGAAACCTAAAGTCATTTTCTGCTTTATTGACTTGTAGGAGAGAAAACTGAAATGGTCCTGATCATTACAGAGAGTACTTACAATTTTTTTGCCTTCTATTAACACAGTGGAAGTATTTGTTTCAACGTTCCGCAGTATCACACTTCCTTTCCGCTCTCTGTAGATGAATTCTTTATCTACAACAGAGGGAATAAAAAAGAAACATGAAACATCAAGGAACTCACCTAGGTTTTTAATGGACACTTCTGTAAAATGAATTGACAGTTCTGAAAAAAAGATGTGTTGCTTTTCATCATTTCATGGGCCCCTTAAATATGGTGAAGTATGTCCAGCTTTTTTTAATACAGCCCCATGTGAAGCTTCTCTCTGAACCTTTCCTCTCACACTGATATAGAAAGTACAAGCACATCCACACATAGAATCTTTGGAACACGCTGGAACTTTCTTGGGCAGGACACACAGAGTGGACAGAGCAGAGTAAGAAATCAGCTACCAGAAGGGGGAAAGGTAATTGGTGGTAAAGGCACTGGTTTCCTCTGTTTGGAACTTTGGAGTGAGTCTGTGTATGTACACAAGCGTGATGCCTACGTCCATGTCCTCCAACATTTGCTTACAATATGTCTATAAGCTCCCCTCGCTACTCTTGGAGGACTTGGCAGTTTTGCTGCCGTAAATATCATTGAACCTATACATTGCATTGGGGGTGACTCTGGTCTTTTGTATATAATCAACCAAGATTTTACTTATCCCCTTAGAAAATTAATAAAAACACTTACACTAATAGTATGCATACGGACATATATACATGTACATACTCTGAATAAAGGGGTAAACTTTCTGAAAGGTAGTATTGTTGGTGGAGAGGCAGGGCACACAATGGAGATAAGGAAAAATGCTATCTTTCTGAGTGAAGGAGGTAAACTGAGCCAGAGGGATGGTAAAGGCATTTCACACTGTCATAGTTGATAACTGAAAAACATTGTGCAGATGGGATTAATTCAAAAGCAAAGTTATTATCATTCAAATATGTCTAGATTTTATGAGTGTAGGGAAAGTAAAGATAAATGGTCAGGATCCCTTGAGGGGTTTGGAATCTTGTTGAGCATTTGCTGTAAATATGCATGTGTGCCCAGGTGTTCTTTGGTTATTGTCAAATGTAATTGTGCATGTGTGCCCAGGTGTTCCTGGGTTGTCTGACTTGCACCCAAGTGTCCTGGGTTATTAGACTTAAGTATAAAGGATGAGTGGCTCTGATCCATGGGGCCCCCAGCCCCCAGAACACCCCCATGGAGGCCACAGGGAGGCCACTACTACTGCTACTAGAGGCTGTTGCTGCAAGCTGTTGCTGCCAGGGCCCTGGGACCCTCCAGGAGGCCACTGCCACTGCTGCTGGAGGCTGCTGTAAGCTGCTACTGCTGCTGAGGAAGCTGAGGACTGAGCTCATGTCATCTTCCAACAGCTTCTGGGATCCTTCCCAATTACCTAGCTCATGGATCCATGTGTGAGGGGTCTGGTGACCCAGCCAGATATATGAGGGGTCTGTGACCCAGTCTGTACAATAGGTTTGAAGGGTCTGTGGGCCCGAACTCAACAATACAATTGGCTACATTGGCAGGATTCCAACAATTGCCCTAGCAATACAATGAGGAAAACTAAAGTCTATCAACATAGTAAATTTTCATGATCTACATGGGTCTAGATTGATTCATTTTATGAATTATGTAAAGTACTTCCACAGGTTCAGCACTAAAGTTACCAATAGATGTTCAGGTGAAATTGTTTTCATTTTTTTTTCTGGCAATAATTTCATGCACAAATCAAATGGCTTATGTTTTTCTTTTTTAAAGCAAACACACCAAGGTGCATTTATCTAATGAGCTATCATTAAAGAGTCACCATGGGAAACTGCTCAATCATTTCAGTAAAGCTGCCTTCATACAACAAATTTTAGAATTTGGGGGGTGGGGAAGCACTCAAGAGTCGGTTCACCAGTTACATAAGAAAGTTTTAAAGAGGCTACTACTTAATCAATCACCACCTCATTTCACTTTATTCGCTAGCTTTTGCTCTGAGTGAATTTCTAAAAACCAAATCTGCTTCAGAGGATGAAAATGTACTCCCAGGGATGTCCCTAAGGAATTCTACCCCTCACATTCCTAACCACACTAAGATGCATTGATTTTTTTAATGTTATGTAATATTTGATGTACATACTGTTTATGTAATAAAGTGAAACCAATTGAACTGCTTGAGAGTTACAACATATGATTGCTGCTGCATCTTCTCATATGCTTTTTCTATTCCATCCTCTTGCACCCCGAATTTTATCATTTCAAAACTTCTAATTAACATTTTTATCACATATTTATGTATCTCTAAATAGAATGTTATTTAGCTTTGCTTGTATTCGAGCCTAATAAAATGGTATTTAATGTAAGTGATCCTCATTACTTTATACTACATTATATTTCTAAGAATAATCCCTATTGTGTTGAGCTCTTAGTTTTCACTGCTGTATACTCTTCAAGTGTATATCACAACAAATACCACTCATTTCTAGTTTTATTTTTACAAACTCTTCTACCATGAACATTCTTCTTTACAACTTTTGGCATTAATGTGCAAGACTTTCTCTAAGGTGTATACACATGAATGGAGGTGCAGGTGTCTAGGGTACATAAGTGCTTAAACTTACAAGTTATTGTCAGGTGTTTATGGCAGTTGAACTGCACCTCCAGTGTGTAAGAGTTCTCATAATTCACATTCTCTCCAAAATTTACTATCAGACTTCTTAATTACTTACAGTAGAGTGGGCACAGAACGGTGTCTCTTTCTGATTTTAATTCACATCATCACATTGTTAGTGACTTGAAGAGTGTTTAATGTGCTTACTTACTGTTTTTGTTTCTCATTTTATGAAATGTACTGGTTTATTTATTTTGACTGTTTCTTCCATTGCACTGTTTTTATCTTATTGATTCTTGAGTTTTATTTTATACATCTAAAGGAAACATTTATTAGTTTTATATATTGAAAATAGATTTTCATAGTGTGGTTTTCCTTTCATTTTATTCATGGAATATATTTTGATAAACAGAAAATTTAAATATAGTAAAAAAAATTTAATCTTTTACTGCAAGTGTTTGATGTGCCCCATTTAAAAAATTCTTCCCTATTACAAGATCATAAAGATATTCTCTTACATTTTTTCTGAAACATTTTTGGTTTTTCCTTTCAAAAACAAAGCTTTAATTCACTGAGAAATGACTTGGACATATGGTGTGAGGCAGGGATCTAATTTCATCTGTTTATATCTGTAACTATTTGTTGGTGGAAAAATATAAAACACCAGCACATTTTGAGAAGGCCATTATTCTCTCAGTAATACGAATTATGACTAATAAAATTTCATCAATCCCATCTACATTCATAGAATCATATGGGGCTTCTTACTGTGGCTACTGACGAACTGGCTCCTCCACGTGTCCATATCACACTATGAAATGAATATACCTTTAGAACAAATATTGCTATCTGGAAGGTCTCCCTAACTTACCAGCATTACTTTCCCTCAGGAAGGGATTGGTTTTCCTTGGGATTTTGCTGTTTCTTATATATGTTATATTTGGCCTATTAAGTTCAAAAATAATTCTCCTGGGAAACTGATTGAGAATTCATTAAATGAAAAGGTCAATTTGGAGGAAATTTAACACCTTTACAATACTGAGTCTTCCTTCTGTGGATGTGGTCCACCTTTCCATTTATTTGGGTATCTTTAACATCTTTAAATGAGTTTTTATATTTTTCCATTGATGAAAACACCACAAAATAAGCTTTCTAGGAGTGAATCTAACAAAAGATGAGAAAGACCTGTATGCCCAGTTTGCTGTAGATCATTATCTTACCAACAGCCACAGATAACAACTGATCTGCTTTCTGTCACAATATGGATTTTCCTTTCTTAGAATTTCTTAAAAATAAAATCATATGCCGCATGGTCCTTTCACCTAGCATAATAATTTTGAAATTTATCAATGTTGTTGCATATATTAATGTTTCATTCCTTTATATTGCAGACTAGAATTCTATAATACTGATTTACCTCAATTTGTTTATGCATTCAAATTTATGCATTGATGGCTATTTGAATTGCTGCCAGGATTTGGCTATTATAAATAAGGCTGCTATAAGTAATTCACATATGTGTGTGGACATACGTTTTAATTTCTTTTGAGTAAATATTTAGGCATAAATTGCTGCGTCATATGTTATGTTTATACTTAACTTTATAGAAAACTGCTAAACTGTTTTCCAAAACAGCTGTACCATTTTTTATGCCCACCAGCAATTGTATAAGAGTTAGTTACATTTACTCCAGTTCCTTGTCATCAATTGACATTATCAGTCTTTTAAACATCTAGCAGGTGTGTAGTGGTATCTCACCAAGGTTTTAATTTGCATTTCAATGATGACTTATAATGTTGAATATATTTTCATGTCATTATTGTTCATTATTTGTGCAAAGTATCTATTCAAATATTTTGCCCATTTTTAAAAAAACTTATTGCTGAGTCCCTTGTGCATTCTGGATACAAGTCTTTGTTGAATATGTATTTTTAATAAATTGTCTACCAGACTGTAAACTTACTTGAAAAGCAAAATATTTTTAATCTGCATGAAATCCATTTTATTGATATTTTTCTTTTATAATTCATGTTTTTTGTGTTCTGAGAAATCTTTGCCTACTCCAATGTTACAAAGATTTCCTGTTATATTTTCTTTTATAAACTTAATAATTTTAGCTCATTTAGGTCTATAATCAAATTTTTGTTACTTTTATGCAGTTTATGAGACAAACACCAATGTTTACCATTTTTTTTCCAGTCAGATATCTCCTTCATTACTCCAGTACATTGTTGAAAAGACTGTTTTTTTCCCACTGAATCATCTTAGCCCCCTTCCCACTTTTTTTTTTTTTTTTGGTCAAAAATCCATTGAATATATATGTGTGGACTTCTATTTTTAGAACTTCTATTCCATTCCACTTATCTATATATCTATTCTTATGCCAATGCCACATTGTGTTGATTATTGTAACTTTATAGTAAGTCTTGAAATCAAGTAGCATGAGACCTCAAACTTTGTTTTGGTTTTTCAAAATTGTGTTGGCTGGTGCTGTAGATTGGATGCCCCCTCCCTACTAACCTCACTGAAGCTTAAATTCCCACTGTAATTGTTGAGGATGAGAAGTCCTATTACGGTAATTGAAAGGTGGGGCCTTGAAAAGATGATTAGATTCTGAGGACCATGCCTAGTGAATGGATTAACAATGGTGGTCAGGGGTATGGTTCCAAGGGTTTTAAGAGAAGAACACATGAGAGGCTTGTCTCTCTGCTCCACTATTTTCTGCCACATGAGACCCCCAGCTCACTGTTGCTACCACCAAGACCCTCACCAGATGTGTACCCTGGACATTGGACTTCCCAGCCTATCAAACCATAAACAATAAATCTCATTTTCTTTATCAATCACCCAGTTCCAGGTATTTTGTTGTATGCAACAGAAACGGACTAATACAGCTAGTATAAGTACTTTGTATTTCCATATAAATTTGAAAATCACTTTGTTGATTTCTTCAAAAAAGTATTAGAACTGGTATTACACTGAATTTATAATTCAATTTGAGGAGAGTAGCCATTTTAACAATATTGGTTTTTCCAATCCATGAACATAGTATATCTTTTAATTTTTTTAGAACTTTCTTAGATTCAGATTGCAGTTTTAGTAGTTTTCATGTACCATTTTCAATGTCTTTTAACAAATCGGTTCTAAAACTTTTCAGTATTCCTGTGCTATTGTAAATAAAATTATTGTTTAATTTTATTTGTTAGTTTCTAGTATGTAAATATAAAATTAATTTTGTCTACTGATTTTGTGTTCTGCAACTTTACTTAATGTAAGTTTTAGTTCTGATCCACTTAAAAATATATTCTTTAGGGTTTTAACATACACAGTCATATCATATCACAATCATACACAAATAAGAACAGGTCTACTTTTTCCTTTCAAATCTGTTTATCTTTTATTTTTTGTTTGGCTATATTGCACTCACCAGGACCTTTACTACAATACTAGATAGCGGAGGTGTTAGAGTACATCTTTTACTTGTTCCTAATGTTAGTTAGAAAGCATTGAGTCTTTCAGCATTGAGTATGACATTGGCTGTATTTTTATTTTCATAGATGACATTAATAAGTTTGGGGAAGTTCCTTTCTATTCCTAGATTACTGAGTTTTTATCATAAGAGGTTGTTGACTATTATAAAATGCATTTTCTGCAGCTATTGAAATTATCATATGGGTTTTCTCCCTTATTGTCATTAATATGGTAGTTATATTCATTAATTTTCAGATATTAAACCAACCTTGCATTCCTATGATAAATGCCATTGGTCAAGATGTATTTTATGAGTGTACTTCAAAAAGCTTGTGGAAAAATAGATTTAAAAGATAATATAAATCTTTTCATGAACCTTTTTAAGTACTTCATACTATTTTATATATTGTTGGTTTCAATTTGATAATATTCTGTTGAACATTTTTGCATCTATGATCATACAGGGTATTGGTCTTAATTCTTTTTTCTCATGATTTCTTTGTCTGGCTTTGGAGCCAGAATATTACTGCTTCATAAAATGAGTTAGGAAGTGTTATGTCTTATTCTATTTTCTGAACAAGTTTATGTTGAATTTGTATTATTTCTGCCTTAAGTATTTGATAGAATTAATTAGTGAAACTATCTGGGCATAGAGTTTTCTTTGTGGGAAGGATTTAAATTACAAACTCAAATTCTTTAATTGACATAGAGCTGTTTAAATTTCCTGTTTCTTCTTAGGTATATGTTGATAATATGAATCATGTGAGAAATGTGTACATGTCATCTAGTTTGTAAAATTTTATTGGTATTATAGGGAAGAAAAGATTTTATTTCTCACCCATCACTAGGTTCATGGCTGAGGTACCTATAACAAAAGATAGATTAACAAGGAAAAAAACATACAAATTTATTTAATGTAAGTTTTGTGTTATGTGGGAGCCTTCAGAAATAACGACCCAAAGAAACAGGGAAACCTGTGTATTTTTATGCCTTGGTTTGATAAAGAGTGAACATTTATGGAGACATATAATTGGATAAAGAGGGTATAATCCAGTGGTAATACTGGGGGTGGGGACATAGCAAGGCCTGTTTGTTCAGATTCTTCTCTGTGACCCTGTATCTTCAAAGATAAGAAGATTCATTTCCTCTCGGTATAGAAACTGCACCTCTGGAATAAAAGTCTGATGACTCACTTCAGAGGAAAGTCAGAAAACTCTTTTAGAGCCTGCTTCGGGGGAGAGGAGTGGGAGGTCAGAGAGGTTTTCTTATGTCTGTTTCCTCATATTATGGGGTAGCATGTCCTGAACCCGATCAAAATAAACTTTGTTTCTAATACTATTTTATCATATTTTTAGTAGGATAATAGCTTATACTTTAGTAGGATAGTAGGATCTGCAATTATGTCCCTATGTTCTTTCCTGAATTGGTAATTTGTGTCTTCTCTCCAGTTTCTTAATCAAACTGGATAGATGTTTATCAATTTTGTTGACCTTTTCAAAGAACAAGCTTTTGGTATTATCATTTCTATTATTTATGTATTCTACTTCATAAAATTACATTCTTTTCTTTGTTATTTCTTTCCTCTACTTGCTTTGGCTTTAATTTACTCATTTTTAAAACTGCTTATTAGAGTGGAAGCCTAGGTATTTGGTTTCATGTTTTCTATCCTCTTTAAAAATATATATTAGGGGGATGTGGGAAAAATAAATAAATAAAAATTAAAATAAAAAATATATTAAAGCTAAAAAAAGGTTCCCTCGATGAATGGTATTACCTACAACTCATAAATTTTGATTACTAAATTACATTATTATTTAGTTAAAATAATTTTTAATTTTTCTTGTAATGTCTGCTAGGCCCAGTAATTATTTAGAAATCTGTTATTTAATTTCCAAATATTTAAAGTTATTGTGGCGATCTTAATGTTATAAAATTTTAATTTAAATCCACTGAATCAGCAAACACTCTTTGCAGATTTTAGTCTAATAAAACTCATTAAGACATTTTTTATGGCCCATACTATGGTCTGTCCTTGTAAATGTATCATACGCACATTTAATAAAATCATTAATATGAGTGGGTTTGGGTCCATTATTTTTTGTCTGTCCGTTTTCTACTTGTCTCCTCTGCTCTTGTTTTTCTCTAATTTCCTGGTCTTCTTTTTATTATTTGAATACATTCTAGAATTTTAATTTCCCTATTTTAGCTACATTTCTTTCATTGGTTTTTTAGTGGTTTTTCTAGTGATTACAATATATACCACACACTTTTCACAGTTCACAAACAGTTAATAATATACCCCTTCTCATGAAATATAAAACCTGTCAAGTTTAGAAGTACAGTCTATAGACTACAGAAATACAGTCAAGCTTTCAGGTGCATATCCATTCCCATGCAATTACACTTATTATGTGTATTACATCAACATACTTTATATATTCCAGAAGACAATGTTATAATTTTTGTTTATAACAGTATATGGTTTATAAAAAATTAAGATATAAAAGCAAAAAGAAAAAATTGTCTTTTGCATTTGCCTACTATTTACCATTTTTAATATTTTTTATTCTTTATCAGTGATCTAAGTTTTCATTGGATATCACTTTCTACTTCTTGAAGAACTTCCTTTAGGATTCCTGTTTACATGAGTCTGCTGGCAACACATTCTTTTATATTTGTTTTATCTGAAAATATCTTTATTTAACCTTTATTCTTGAAGAATACTTTCTGTGAATATAAATTTCTAGGTAGATACTTTTTGTTTGTTTGTTTAGCATTTTGAAATTTTGTTCCACTCCCCTCTGGCCACCATGGCTTCTAATGAAAAGTCAGACATTAAATGAATGATTTCTCAGCATTTAATGTTATTTTCTTTTGCTGCTTTCAAGAATTATGTGTTGCCTTTGGTTTTCCACAGATTGTTTCTAATGCACTTTTGATTGGGCTTCCTTGTGGGTTTTTTTTTTTTTTTAATGTTTACTGAGCATCTTACATCTGCAAATTTATGCCTTCCACCACATTTTTAGCTATTAATTTGCCAAATATTTTTTCTACACCTTTATTCATCTCCTCTCCTTCTGGTATTCCAATCACACGTATTATGGGCAGTCTGGTATCATCTCACAGGTTTCTGATGCTCTGTTCATTAAAAAGTTTTTTTTCTCTTTCTCTATGGGTGATTTCTATTGATCTACCATCAATATCACTTCATCTCTCCTTTGTCATGATCATTCAACTATCAAGTCCATCGAATAAGTTTTTATAATTTCAGAATTTGAATTCTTCTGTTTACATATTCCCATTTGGTTCTTTCATTGCTTCAATTTTTCTTTGGAAATTTTCCATTTCTCTGCCAAGATTTTCATTCGTTGAAAACTTGCAGATGTTAACTCCTTGAGGACAGTTATAATAGCTCTTAAAATCTGTTAATTCCAAAATTTGTTTTATTTCAGGGTCAAACTGGGTTAATTTTCTTTTATGTGGACAGCAAGTTCCATTTTCTTGGTTCTTCATCCACAAGGTAATGTTGGATTATATCCAAAACTTTGTGGATATTAAGTCCTGGACATTCTGGGTTTTGTTATTATTCCCCGATGAGCTCTGTTTCCTTTCTTCTAGCAGGTAATTTTCTTTGCTAGCTTTGGACTGGCAACTTTGTCTCTTGGGTGGCAGCATCACTCTCAATTCAGATGTTTTATGGTTAGCTGAACCGCTTCGATTCTCTTTTACACACGTGTGAGTTACAGGTCAATCAAAGGTGAGGGAAGGCAGTGGCTGGATGTGCTTTCCTAACCTGCTCATTCCTCTTCTTGAAGGCTTGTTCATCATCCCTTCCTCATCATTTCCAGTGCTCCTGCCCTGGTTCTGAGCCGTCCGCTTCTCTGTGCACTGCTACAGCAGCCTCCCAAAGGACACTTGCTGTTATTTCCATTCTCAATGCAGACAAGTGCAGACAAGGCCACACTCCTACCCCTCCTCCCCCCTTTTTTTGCTGCTTTTTGGCAAAAAACTATTCTGTCCAAATGCCTTAGCCTGACAGTCAAGATCCTTTGCCTTCTGGCCTGGGTCTCTTCCCATTTTATTTTTCCGCCATCTCCTGTTAAGTGTCCAGAGCACTGTGCACTGCCGTGCCTCCCATGCCTCTGTGCTCCCCATGCCTCTGCCTTTGCCTGCAGTGTCCTTCCTCCCTCCTGCCAGGTAAGGTCTTTCTGGGCTCAGATTAAAGGTCACCTCCTTTGCAAAGTTGTATGCCTCTGCCAGTTTAATCCCTCTCTGCTCAGCCCAAACATCATAACATCCTCACAGTATGTTAGAATAATTTGTCTGTTAAAACTCTCCATCTCCTCCTCTAGAGAGCAGGATTCTCAAGGGAAGAGGCAATGCCTTATTAATTTTCTGTCTCCAACACCAAGCGTAATGACTGGGATGAAATTGAGTGCTATGTAAATGCATGATGAATTGAGAAAATTAATACTATCACAAGTCTGGGTCACCACATATCCACATTACATGTGAAACATTAGCAGAACCTCTTTTGTGAGAGTCACTGCTCTCAATACGGAGTCACGTCAGAGGTGGAGGGAAAGGAAGAGGAGCTGGAGATGGCATTTTTTCAATTTATACCTTTTGTGCCTCTTCATGAAACTCTGTCATAGCTGCAGTGCAATTGGATGTTACACAGGAGAGTGTACAGTGTGTTTGAACACTATGGGGAGAGGGGGACAAAGTTGAAAGCCACGTCCAATAGTGGTTCTAAGAAACATTTCTCAAAAAAAGCTTACAGCACCCCAAACTGCTAGTTAGTTAGTTTTCATAGACAAGGTATCCAGTGCTCTGCATTTAAAATATGTCACTATTCTCATTGTCCTGTGTACTTATGTAGTTCTTCAAAGCTAAAAACATTAAAGAAATAGACAGAAATTGCATTGGTAGCTAGCACAGGAAAGATAATTACTTTTTATTTTGTTTCCCCAAACTGTGATATAAACATATATAACAAATGTTAACAGATTATTTTTCTAATTCTTCCAGAAATAAGATAAAATTTTTGTCATTTACTTGGAGTATCATATATCAGCTTATGTGTTGCTTACTTTTGCTGGACAATAGTGCATTTTTACATATGTTTTCAAAGGTCACACCTAAGATGAAATTTTAAATGATGCTATGGCATCTTATTGTACTACAGATTTATTAACCATTGAGCTAACTTAGTTTTCATTACCAAGTGTAATTTGTATATGCTGTTTGGTTTTGAAGAGTACTTAATCATTGATTGCATAAATATCACAAAGAATACTTGCAGAGGAATAGATTTTAATTTTTGAAACAAATAGCGCACACAATGAATGGAGTAGATTTGGCTTTTCTCATGATGATTTTCTTCTAATTTTAAATAGCTTCTAATAGAAACAATGTTTTATTGCTTTTTTTTCAGTTATAATTTACCTGTATTTATGTATTTCCTGATAACAAATAGCACACAACATACATGCACCCTGAAAGTCAACCTCAATATGGTATTCATAAAATATTGATTTGTAATCCCCAGCACACACATTGTAGTCTAGGAAAACCATTTCCCACCACATGAAACCGGGATTTCTTCTGTAAGGAGCTGATTCTGGATTTGTAATAGGAAATATATGAGACCAAGGAAACTATCAAAGTCTATTAGGATTATGTCAAAGTGACTCATAAACCAACTTGAAGAGGCTTCCACTGGCCAAGTACAGAACATTTCAAGCATTAATAATAATAATCACAATGGATTGAAACTCATCAACTATGTATGCGTAAGTCCATAAACTTAAAATGATACTTAAAAAACAGACAACTAATCCAATTGATCATCATTAGAAGATGCTTATAAATCAGCCTATTATCTAAAAACTGGTAAATAACATGGAAAGAATTAAGAAAATTTTCTTTCTTTCTTATATAAATTGTACCACTGAGTAACCAAATTATAGGTAAGGGGAAGTTTCATCTTATAGAAATATCCCAGTTATTGAAGGAAGAAGTTTGATGGAATTAGAATATCACCATTCTGTAGCTCCACATGAACTAAGATATGGATCGTAAAAGGCTTCTCATACATGCAATCAGAGGCAATCACAATTAAGTGCCTACTCAAGGAAGAATACAACACTACTCATGAATCCTAACCCCCCCCAAAAAAAACAAACTTGAACTCAAATCTAATCAAGATCCTAGACCCAACTTGAATTTACAAAAATACATAGGCAGGATAGAGGAACATTCAGACCAACACCACAAAGACATAAATAGGAGACTCTGAGAACCTGCAGGGAAAATGTAAAGGAGAAATGACCTGGTTTCTTCAATAACTAATAATGTTTATGTGACATCTGAAAAGTTAAACACTACTAGGTTAATTAATAGTATCGGGAAACTATCGTTCTTTAGGGTTTTGGTTTTATTTTCAGTGTGATATGGTGGTCATGCTTTTTTATTTCAGGAGATAACAAGTCTTAACTTTCAGAGATGTACACGATGAAGCATGTGAGGATAAAATAATGCGGTATCTGGGATTTGCTTCCAAATTACACAGGAGGCAGAGGAAAAGGTCAGCACACAGATGAAACAGATCGGCCGTTAGGAAATATTTGGCGAAGTTGGATTATGGATACCTGAAGGTTTATTTACGATTCTTTCTATTTTTGTTTGTTTGAAATTTTCTACAGTAAAAACTTAAATTGATTTTAAAGTTCAAGTAGTTTTTAAAAAAATCACGCAGCTACAACAGGAATAAAGTTGTGTTTCCTCATTCTTTCCTTTCACCCCTTGATGGGCTTGTGCGGTAACGTGTGTTTAAAGAATTAATCTGATATTTCGGTCACAGGTAGTTAGAAATTGTGTTTGCACCACTGGGCCACAAACTTAAATTCTGAAATGTTTCCTTCTAAAGTCAGGAGCTGGGGTATGAACTTGTAGCAACGGATGACAGTTGGAAGGAAGAGCCAAAAATGCTTAGACAGCTGACATTAGAAATCATGATTATTTTAGGAAATAGAATCCGAATGCAAATATTTTTAGTTGGACCGTATTTATAATCTAGAACTGTGGTGCTAATATGTAGCCTCTAGCCACATGTTCCTATTATTATTAAAACTTATTTAAATTAAATTTAAAATTTATCCCCTCGTTGGTAGTAGACACATCTCAAGTGCTCAATAACCACATGTGGCTGGTGGGTACTGTGTGGACACTGCAGGGATGGAGCGTTTCCATCACTGCAGAAAGTTCTGGACAGCACTACCTGGAAGGTTATAATAAGTGAGTGTAATTCCAAAGAATGTCTAGTTTACACCACAGTCTATCTTTAATTCAGAAAAATCACCCTTATCGGGTCATAGCTATGAAAAGGAAAACGCACGGATGTCCTCAGAGGTGATCCGGAGACCTTCAGATTCCTCTCGCCAAGGATGCGTCTGCATTCTCATAGACAAGAAGATGTCAGTTGTGGGGAAGTAAAAGAGACATTTAAATAGTTAAAAAATATTTTCAGAATAACCGAAATGTCACAATACTGTTTTAAAAAGGATATGTGCGGCTTGTATTGAATCAGGAGTGTGTCAATAATCATCATCAGAGTCAGCGGACTAAAATGTAGGAGCCTAAGTGTCATAAAAACGCCAAAGGGACTGCTGTTTCTTAGGTTGTATTGAAACTCATGATATTAAAAATAAAAAGTACCCAACACGATAACTTCATTCTTTTATTTAAAATTATGAGAACTGCACACAGTCCTCTAACACATCAGGGAAATAGTACACACAGGGCTGGTGAGAAAATATAAAAGAAATTATGTGCATTCTGCTTCGATTAGTGCAGTAACTCATTTTCATGAGACTATGATTAGAAAAGGTGAGTGTTTCCAAGGAGAGAAATGATGAGCATAAGAAGCAAAACTCAAAGAAAAAAAAAAAAAAAAAACTAAGTGACAAAAAATATTTACAATGTGCAGGATACTCTCAGACTCTTGACATTTGGTTTGGACCACGAATCAGCCACATTCTGACTTAAACTTGCGTTCAGATGGTGGGTATTGTGTGCTGGCTGTAGTAAAGTTTCATATTATAAGACGTGGTTCCAAGTAAATAAGTAAATCTGTTAATGTTATGAGGAACTAAGATTTTCAGTGTAAGAGAAAATAAATCCACATTTAAAATCATGCGAGTCCAGTTAAAAGTTTAAATCATGTAATGCTAAATTTGCATCAGAAATAACAATAGGAACTAGCATTTCTTTATTTTTCGAAAATATATACTTGATAGTTTTGTCCATGGAAAGGGACTAGAATCACGATCATCTTTGACATGCAGACTTTTGTTTCTAAGTGCCAGTTTCACTAAAAAGAACCAGGGATCCTTGAAAAATATGGGTGTTTCCAGATCTGAGGCATATAATGTATAGTAAGAATCTGGAATATCTTATTGGCCAGAAAGCAGAAACTAATGGGGACAAATGATTAATAGGGACATGTCAGGAAGACCACAGTAGATGGTAAATTGGCCCACATTCTTCACCCCAGCCTTTGCCATCTAAGTCTTCTGGGCCTTTTTTCTTGACTCTGGGCTCAGACACACAACTTTTATTGGCCAACAGCATTGGAGTTACTATGAGCAAGGAGGCTCTTGCAGAGTGGACGTGCCGTCTCTTGGCTTCTGCCATTGCCACAAGACAAACATGCCTGGCTGAGTCCTTGGGTCCCGGGAGGAGTAAGAGATTTGCAATCAGAGCCGAGTTGCCGAGGTCATCCAAGAGGAAGCCACCCTACATCAACAGACAGCCCGCTGGCTGTCCAGCTCCGTGAGCACATGAGCCGGGAGATAAGCAGAGTCGCCTGCCCATCAACCAGCCGACAACCAGGAGTGTGAGAAATAAATGCTTATTTCTAACGTCACTGAGGGTGGGTGGCTGTTTATCACACAGCACTCCTGTGGCTGTATGTAACTGAGACAAGGACAGCACATGCAGCTAGACAGACTCTCAGTAGCCAAAGTTGGGATAATTTGAACACCCAAACAGTAATGCTATAAATGATTAAAACACACTGAATATGCAACAAAACTGAGTCCATAATGGTGCTCACAATAGTGCCTCTGGTTCAAGGGCCTCACGCGGTCTCTTGATGCCAACTTGTGCCAGCAACTAATACAGGGAGGGACAGCCCGTCTGGGAAGTTAATTGTATCTTACACTCCTGTGGGATCTTGAGCACGAGATAAGTTAGAAGGACCATAGTAATGTTCTTCTTTCTTCCTTTCAAGAATGCAACCAGGTACTGTGCTCTCTAAGTCAGAGGGCACTGAGAGGCATTTGCGTTAGAAAACCCAAGTTCTTAGAAATAAAGAAGCTGGATTCTCTGAAGCTGAAATGGATAAGTGTGCGTGGATGGATAGAGAGTGGCAGGTTATTAAATTCTGTGGGCTTCAAATTATGGTAAAAAGATACCACAATATCCGCTCTTACATCTTGGGTAATTACATAGGCGAGTACCTTCAAACAAATAATAATTTCTGTTTGGAAATTACTTGGAAGGTAGCTACCTTTCAAACATGACTTTAGCGCTTTGAATTTCACTTAATTTTCATGACAAGAGTTGAGATTGCCCAATTTTATCTTTGATTAATGGACTGCCCAAACAGCTTTTAAAATCTTCTGTGCTTCTTAAGGGGAACAACTTTTACGTGCCTCAACAAAGCCGTGTTTAGACTTTTAAACAGCTTATTACACCAAAACCCTGTCAATCACATGCATATGTGGCTAAGGAAAAAACAATTTATTTGTAGAATTAGAATTTGTTCTTGCAATTTAGTTTTTCACCTGAGCCTACCATAAAAGAAAACACGCGAGTGAGCGGCTTTCAAATGTTTGGACTGTGAAGAACAGAGATCAGCAAAAGTAAATACTCTTCAAAATGTATCCCAAGAATAAGAGTCCTTAAAAATGTGCTGTCAGCAAAGTTCTTTCCTGTTAACAGAGCAAAAGGACTTTACTGATAACACATTCTTAAAGGTACTTATGATTATTTGTCATAAAAATCTAAGATTCCCTGAAGGATCTCTAAAGTGATTATAATATAATGATCTTATTATTCAGTAAATCTCACTTGGAGCAAATTAATAACAAGTATTATCAAAGGTGTCAAAAAAATTTAAAAGATTTTTAAATGGACCAAGAAAGATCACTGGCTACTTCTTCGGTGGAATATGAGAATTGTCTAGTGCAGCCTTTCAGGTTATTTGTCCACTCCTATCACTGCCGCTGAACATTCTGTGACTTGGTCAGTTTCAGAAAACTGACAACAATGCAAAGGGCTCTCACCAGAGATGCAAACTATCTGACCGACGGAGACGCAATGGACCCTCTGTCCCACCCACCCCATGCCAAAGACCAGTTTTGCAGCAAATTCATTTGAGCATTTCTAATTGCCTATATGTATGTCTGTTTTCAATTTTTCTCTTTACATGTTACTAGTTCTCCAATTTATGAGCTAAATAAAATCTTTGACATGGATTTATTTTATATTAATGAACCTCATGATTTTAACCTTTAAAAATTCTTCTTCAATAAAAGTTCAGTATGTATAAGACACGGACAAAAATTCACAGATGGGCTATGGAAAAAAATCACTAAGCCACACATCAACTTATGGATTAAACATGCTGTCTTATAGAATACCAAATTTTATCAAAATTAGTTATACTTCAAAAGTCATGAGCCATTAGTGGATTCTTAAATTCACTACAGTATTCAATGAAATACTGGCATGTTGCTTATTTCAGTGCCAGAGTACTAGTAAATCAGTAATTCTCAAAAAAGCAATCTCATGCATGATTCTAAGGGCTATCCTTTTAATCAGCATGCTAAGAGCTGAATCAGTGCTCAGCTCCCTACATACTTTCATCAAAAGAGGTTCCATGGCTGTAGCTATTTTCCAGGAAAGTTTAGAAGATATACCTTTTTGAATAACCTAACTGTCAGCAGACAGTACTAAGGCAGAAGACTGCTGCAGAAAGTAAACAAGTTTTGTGTCGAATTTGTTCACCCTGCATAACTATCATAAAACAAATTAACAAATAAATGTACCTAGAGGCCTAATTAAAATGACCACCTTACTTTATCCACCCTTCCAAGAAAAAAAATCACCCTCTTCTAGCAAAGACTGATAGATGGGCTGAAAGAAACTTGAGAAGAAAAGACTTTGGAAAAATGTGCCAGGCGAAGGAGACATTCTTTGAGAAAGCTTGGTCTAGGAGTCTGGAAATTTGGCTTATATTGCAGGCCATGCCACAGACTGGCTATGCCTAAAGTATACAGTAAAGCTCTGAAAGCAGTGTCCTTAAAGGAACAGAGCTTGCTATTCCCCTTGGATTTTTTCATACCAGCTAGCAGGAATGCTTTGATGATGGCTGGAGCTACAGCAGCTATCTTGGTCCTTCAGGTGATCTTGGAAATGGAATATATAAGTAAAATAGAGCATGTATCTGACTTTTACATGAGAAAGAAATTTGACAGAAAATATTTTCTATCTTGTTTAAACCAGTATTATTTTTCTTTTTTGGTGGCTCAGAGATGAATCTAATTCTAATAAGGAGACACAATCACACTCTGACTCTAATTTCTGAATTTGGAGTCAAGAGACTTTGTTTCTAATCCTGTTGCAGTGTTTCCTGAGGCAGGTTGCTCTCTCAGTCTACCCTTTTCAATAATAGAATACCTTTTTTTTTTTTTTTTACGAGGGTTATGGTGCTGATTAATTGAGATCAGCCATGCGGAGGCATTTTGAAAGAAAAAAAGACTATGTTGTATAAATATGAGACTGTCTCCACCAGCAGCACTTGGGTTTCTGAAAGGGAGAGATGACTTGCCTTTTTAACACTCACTCACATACTATTTGTTTGTAAAGAAAATAAAATGTAATGAATCATATTCTAGGAGAATTACGGGTAGGATCTGTGAGAAAGCTTGCCTCTGTACGACTCTTGTCCCTCTGACCTTAACGTAAACAAAATCATCCAGAATGCAAGCGGCAGGCTGGCTGATGTCTTATACAGAATGGGGGAAATCATTACACAAAACAATTCTGTCCGTTCACTGGGTTGGAAAAACAGAGAAACACATGATTCGAGGTTCTTTCACTCTCCCAGGAAAAGTAGGCAGGCACCCTCTGAAGCAAGCATTCATTTCCCCTGATTTGCTCATTTACTTCCCTCAAGCCTCAAAGTGCCTGATTACATAGTGGATACTGGAGGGCTGTTTGTTTCTGCGAAGATTTCTCAGGTGTAACTAATAGATGTCAAAGGCAGATCTCACTGCCTGGGTGGGTCTGCTCTAGGTGGAATCTGAACTTGGCTAGCTCTAGGAGTCTATGTGCTCCTACCTACCCAGGCTCCTCCTCCAGGTGTAGCATGTTGGAAGTTTGCCAAATGGCATCATGATTGCAAATTCACTTGTTTTAAGTCTCTGGTTCTAACCAGAGAATCTTTGCCTTCTGGCTTTGACCCCTACAGGCTTTGCTGGGATTATTAGAGAAAGTTTAATTAATTAGGGAGCTAGGACCAATCAGTCTGAACATTATGAATCTAAGCTCCAAATAAGAGAAAGACCCATCACACACTAGTCATTATTATATTATAGTAACTATAAGTAAGGAAGTGCTCACATTTATTTTATAGTCAAGCAGGAACCCACATCTGATGGTAGATTGTGAACCCAACGTACTAGAAAATGCCCACCTTTACCAGCTATTAACTGTACAACCTTAGACAGGTTATTTGACTTTTCAGGTATTCTCATCCAAAAAAACAAAAAACAAATGTAGGAGATACTAATAATACCTATCTTATAGGACATTAGAACAATGTCTGGATTCAACTATTAAACCCTACAAAGTATTAAGTATTAAGGACTACTAACACTATTAGCAGAAAACAGCCAGTGACAATTCCTAAGCATCTGGGTAACTGAAGCCTTTTGTGAAAATTCATAGGACCTTACAGAAGCGCTTTACCTGTAGGACCAGATAAAATTGTAACATGAAGATTAGTGCTACAATCCTTCTATTTAATATATTCCTAATAAGATTGTTTAATTTATCATCTAAACTAGGGCACATGAATGTCTAAGAGGGTGCTTTAATAACTACAGCAGGGCAAGTGATGTCACCTGGATATGAACATGGTTAATTCCAAAATTCAGCATAGTTCAGATGTGTTCACTAATTAATAAGGTTAGCATTGGCAGAAACAAATTGTCTTATTTACCCAAAGTTTTCAAAATTCAAAATCCTGACTTAATTTAATGGATATAAGTTTCACTTTAATGTATTTGAAACAAGTGGATAACTACACTTGAATTGTCAGGATTGTAAATCTGACAATTATATTCCAAGTATGCCATCGATAAAGGCTCTAATTTGAGAAGCAGCAAATCACCTCTCTCGAGAACAAATTGATCTGCACTGTAATGTGACAAACACACAAGAAGGCTCAGCTAATCTTTAGGTTGTATTATTGCAGTAATCCACAAAATCAATGAATGGCATTTCAGGTCTTCCGCAGTGAAAGACACTGTTTTTATGAGTGAAGTGGTGTCGTTTTAATGGCACACATCTGAGTCAAAGGCAACGTAGCAATCTTTGGTTAGTAATGAGTTCTGTCCTGTTAGAATCTGGAAGGGTTTGGCTCAGTTTATAGCTACCTGCGGCAGAGCTGGTAAAGGGCATTGCTGTGTCTCATTTATTAGAGCTGCCTTTCTGAATGGTAGAAGAACGGGGCAAATGACGTTGAAAATTGTGACCTTCAGTGGGATATCTGTTTACTCTGTTAGGGAAAACATTTTTCTAAGTGCCCAAGTTCTGCTGGTGTCCTTTCTTCCATTTTTGTTTGTATTTGCTTTTGGCACATGCACCTGCTGTGATTTACATGTGCACCGTCACCTATGAAACAGGAACGGCTCAGCAATCAGCCAAATGCAACTTCAAAGGTGAAATACTTCTTCCTCTACTCTCAACTCCACAGAATTAGAAAGTAGATCATCCTCTGCCAGACGGTATCATTAAGGAGTCTTTACTAGTACCTACCACATGGAGAGTATTTTTCTAAGGCCTGAGTCCAGCTAGCAATGCCATCAATTATTGTTCAAAAAGGAGAGGCAATTTGATTTCTGCTTAGGTGTCTATTCTATTCTGCTATGTATTTAAACCAGCAGCAAACACATATTCCAGTTTTATTTTTATTTTTTGACTCCATGCATGTAAGATAAATCCTAAGTCTTAAATCATTACTCCACGGGCTAAATCAAAGGATCGGGTCTTACTCACGTGAATAAATAATTGTTCTTCCTCACACATATTTGTCTGGTTGCTTCCCCTTCTCAATAGAGTCAGCCACAGTGTTCACAATGTATGCCCTTAGTGACGGAGTCACAATTTCTTGAGTCTGTTTATTGGTACATTTCACCTAGGAGGCCGTCAGTGCCTTCTTTGGGCTGAGCTCTAGTTCTTTCTCTTACTTTCTGGAGCACACAGTTTCCTCAGTGTCTCCTCATGTTGGTAAGCACAGTCTAACAGCATTTCAGGTCTTTTGGATTCCACGCATCTTGGAATGCAGCACTCATGTTTTCATGTTTCTGCCTGAGCCAACAAAAACCAGAGTTTTGAGCAAATGTTGAGGAAATATCTTTGGTCACCATGGCAAGCAGGAAAACTCCCTGACAGGAGGTCACGTTACGGAGCAGCTTTAAGAATACTGCATAAAACAACACTGGTGCCACAGAGAGCTTGGCCAAAGAAAGACCTCTAAGCCTCCGACCAGAGCCCGTTGGAATGTCACCAGACCCGAGAAAGAGTGGCCATTTGTACAGAAAAGAGAGAAAAGGAAATGGAAAAGCTAGTAGGTTTGATGTATACCATGGACCAAATCTGCTAAAATTTACCGAGCACTGATGATAATGAAGGACATTTGCACCGTGGAATTTCAGAGCTGCAGGAGACATGGGTGCTGTCTTTGTGTGTTCAGCTTATTTATTTTACTGACATTATCAAAGTCAGGTTCACGAAGAGTAAAAACCAACATCAGAAATCGAGCACGTGGCAGAGGGATGGTGCCTGGCTCCGCGGCCATGGCGTGCACTTCCCCACGTTGCCTCCTGGACCCTGTTTGCTGCAGAATGTACATAAAGAAGGTCAAGATGGAACTTGAGATTCCACGAAAAATGAAACACACCTGCTTCTCTAATCATGTAGCCTTCTAGGGGAGCGTGGCTAACCTTGTGAAGTGCCACACCAGAGCTCCCCAAAGTGAGTTTTATGTCAGATCATTCCGAAAAGACTTTCTAAATCAGATCATCTCTCCAGCCACTTTCACATAATGTAGGAATAGACTAACAAAGAGAAAAAACTCCATTTGAATTGAAGAGAATTTTGAACTATTTGTCCTTTAGTAGATCAACTACTTTTTTCCTTTAGGCCTAATATCCTGGGTGTTAAAGTGGCATTGAAACGACATTGTCTCCCTGGGTCCATTTGCTATTTGGGATGATTTTTGGAAAATTAAGAACAGCATGGCAGTTCCTCAAAACACTAAAAAGCCACAGGAAGCAACAATCCCACTTCTGGCATGGACTCAAGAGAAGCAGAAGCAGGTTCTTTAACAGATATTTGCACAGCATCATTCGCAACAGACAGAAGTGGAAGCTAAGTGTCCATCGACGGATGAGTGGACAAAGACATGTGGTATATACTTACAATGGGATATGTTTTAGCCTTACGAAGGAAGGAAATTCTGACACAAGCTACAACCTGGATGAACCTTAAGGACACTGTGCTTGGTGAGGAAAGCCGGTCACAAAAGGACAAAATACTGTATGATTCTGCTTATATAAGGTACCCAGATAGTCAACACCATAGAGACAGAAAGTTGAATGGTAGGTGCCAGGGGCTAGGGAAGAGAAAAATGGGGTGTTGCCATTTAATGGGGACAGAGCTTCAGTTTGGGAAGATATAAAAGGTGATGGTTGTACAATGATGTAAATGTACTTAGTGCCAATAAAGTGTATATCTAGAAATGTTAAAATGGCAAATTTTATGTTACAAATGTTTTACAACAATTAAAAAAAAATTCCTGGGACAGAAAAATGGGTTTGATGTAGAGTATGAGAAAAAGAGAGAGGTCTGAAAAAGGGAAAGGTCATATTTAACCTTCCTACTTTCATTCAGAACCAAGTTTATGGCTTTGACTATCACAGGCTTAGGAAAAAAGTTCGGCATGAAAGAAATTACTTATGGCTAATTTTAAAAAGGTTTATGGGATCAAGTTGATCTAGAATCCTCTCTCCATTGTGCTTTTCTGAATTGCTGCTGGGGGCACATGCCCAGGGCCGGGCAGCCATTCCTGAGATGACCCTGAGGAAGGAAATTGTCTTCATACAGAGTCATGCTGATGACATGACAGATGAGGCCCAGACACCTCTGGGAGTTTGTGGTGGAATCGTGCGGGGCTTTGGGTTATTTGAAATTCTCCCCATGTTTTCCAGGACCTGCATTTCCGATGGATTATCTGAGCTGATGGGAAGGCAGACTCGAGTCCCGTTTCATCCCTAGAGTTTCTGGAGTGGGTCAGTCGAGACTTATACTCCACCCATGAAGAGAGAAATAGGAAATAGGAAAAATCCATGCATCAGAAACCTTTTGTGTCTCAACATTTGTCCACACCAATAAAAGATTGAGCTCATTAAACACACACACACACACACACACACACACACACACACACACACACACACACATAACTCAACTCTTTAATTCTAAGAGGAATGTTCGGGGCAATTAACCTCTCTGGTAGAGCCTCCTCTGGCCACACCTGACAGGCTACACAGGACAGCACAGGCTTCCAGGACTGCTGTGTTGGTGGATGTTCTACGGGACATTTATTCCTAACAAAGAGCAGCAGTGTCAATTTAACAAGAGGCCATTAGCATGAAACAGAAGACATGGACAAGCATTCTATTCCCAGTGTCTAGAAGACACTTAAAGGAATTCTATAATTGGATGTATTTAGGGCAGTCAGGCTGAAGAGAAGGAAGAAGAAAATGCTGGATAAACTGGCAGGATGGCCTCCCCTTTAGAGTACTAGGAGACGCTCTTGAGATATTTTTAATAGTCACATTGTATTTGTGTTCTTGCTGTTTAGGGACAGTCACCCCCAAATTGCAAAACTGTTCCTACTCCAACAGGTAAGGAAGTCATCATGTATTCTACGCACTCACACTATTGTCACTGAAGTACGCATCCTTGTGTCTAGACTAATGACTGACAACTCAGTCTAGAGATATTTTTGTCCTCACAAAATTTATTATCAATCAAGAGATGTCACTTTGTTCAGCCAACTATCTGCAAAGTACACGCTGTTGAGCATGAAGTCATCCTTCTCAACAAGAGTGTGTCATCACTAGAGAAGACAATTTCACTCCCGTCGCATTACCCACTTCTGTTTTGTAATGTGTGATCTGAGATTTATTTGTGGGACAGAGTGATCAGGCACCAAATGTCTGACTGTGCTCATCCCCTGCATCACCTTCTCCATCAAAGACCTTCCAATTCCAATGAAAATGATGATAAAATCGCTATTTGTAACTCTCAATTCTCTTTTCTTGACCCATAGGCAGAAGGCTTTAACATTCAAAGCTTTAATGCTGTGTGTCATTATGCCTGGAAGCTACCAAGTGTGAAAGAAAAATTACCACTAGAATTGTTAGTGATACTACTATGAAAAACAATATAGCATCCTTTAAAGTACTTTATGTAACATTACACATAGAAGTACATGGAGCACTTTGAATAATCATTTCTGTGACAGGATTATCCAAAAGCCATTACAGATTTCATTATGCTGTTATAAAGAAACTGTCTAACAGCTTTAAAGTTTTTCCCATTAACTGGGCAATCAAAGTTAAAACACAATTATATTTAAAAATATACACAAATTGGAAGAAAAATGCTTATGGAAGAATAATGTTTATGAATTGAGTGCCATGATTTTAGAAAAAAACAGCTTTTTATCAATGACCTTTATTTAAACTTTATCATTAGTAACTGAGCCAATTTTGTGTAAGTGGAATACAGTTCCATAAAGAATCAGGGAACTGATTATGTGAGAGTTTATGGAAAATGTCAGTTTAGCATACATCTAGAAGATGCTGTTGCATTAATAATTTAAATGATTTAACATTCTATTAGGATCATTTACAGCATGATGAAAATTATGTTTCCAACTAATGTTTGAATAAATCAAGTTCATTTGAAAATATAAAAGCAACACTATGGCAAGATTATAACAGATTCTCCATAAAAAGTTAGAAAAATGGAATATTTCTATGGCCTAAAAGGAGGTTCTATAAGGATATAACCTAGTTTACAAGACATACACATGTTTATTAATCTGCTAATCTGCTCTAGATTTTTGCCAGTTTTGAATATTAGTACTGTAGATTTTACCTTTTTCCTTTTTCCAGTCTTTTGGCTCCTCTCTCACTTGCTTGAACATTCTTATAGATTATTTACAGTGGTTCTGTAATTTCATCGACAGGTCAGCTGGTACGAGTTAGGACTACAGTATTTGGCTACTGAACAAAATATCACTGATGTAAACTTGGGATTCCTTTACCTGCTCTGAATTCCCAAACACATGGTGTGGCTTTTCCCTCTGCCTCCAGAACCAGAGAGGGGTGTGATCAAACTGGCTTTAGTCCTGGCTATGCATGACTTAGAATAAGTTACTTAACCTCTCCGAATGAGTGGTCATAATATTGCCCACTTCACTGGGCTTTACAGTGATTAAAAGAGATAATACATGCTAGGTGTTTGGTGCTAGTGCCCTAAACCTTTTCAATTTTGAAGAGTACTATGCTTTCCTTACCGGTGAACAAACAAGAATACTCACTGCAGGATCACCCTACACACGTCCTCTAAGCAGGGGATCTATCTTATTTTTGCTCTTTTCTGAGTGTGTGTGTGTGTGTGTGTGTGTGTGTGTGTGTGTGTGTGTGTGTGTGTGTGTGTGAAAGAGAGAGAGAAAGGGGGGGGAGAGCACTTTATCAAGATGTAATTCACATACCATAAAATTTACTCACTGAGGTGTACAATTCAATGATCTTTAGAATATTCATAGAGTTGTGCAACCTCCTTGCTCTGTCACCTGCTCCAATATTACCTGGCAGGTGTGTTCACAGCCCTTCACATTTTTTATAAGGTTCATATCATCTTGGATCTTGGTCATCTTCACATGACTCCTAAAGTTCTGAGCTTGGCTCCATTTTTTTATACATATTTTTCTTGAAGTCAAGATCATCAGAAAGCTGACCAGGCTACTACATTGTTTTCTGGAATGCGTGTCCTATTTCTTCCTCATTAGCATTTTTCATGATTATGTGGTCAGAATTTGGTTTCTAAGGGTTGGCCATGACTCTTGTATGATCTTTCACTTAGTAGGCCAGAACCTTAATAACAATAATGCATATATTATCACTGATTTTTAATAGCTTTATTGTGATATAATTCACAACCACATAATTTGCTAATTTAAGGGGTACTATTCAATTTTTAATTTTAGCTCTTACATTTATGTCTTTTATCCATTTTGAGTTCATTTTTGTCTATGGTGTGAGGTAAGGGTCCTATGTCATTCTTTTGCATATGGCTGTCTAGTTATCCCAGAACCATTTGTTAAAAAGAGATTATCATTCATTTTTATACTGTTTTACCATATTCTAAGCAATTTCACAGACCTTATCTTATGCAATTTTACTCTGTGACATAGAAGCTCTGTGCTGTCTTCTACCTCTGAGGCTGACAAACTTGGAAAGTCTAATTACTGCCGCTTCCTTCTCAGTCTTCAGTTGTTCTGCATTTCACAGATTCTTCTGAGGTTGTGTGGGGCTACACAACCTGAATTCCAGCACTTGTGCCTGAATTCCAGCACTTGTGCCTGAATTCCAGCACAAGTAGGGGCAGAAGTGATGTCACTGCTTCTAGGTTTGGCCTTTTTCCCTCCTGGCCACTCATCTGGGCCACATTTCTCTGCCACTCCATTCATTAGATGTGGCCTTGAGAATGAATCTGAACTGATAGAAATACAGGTGGAAGAGATGCACACCTCTTTCAGATCAGCCCCTAAAAACTTTCTGTGAGAGCCTCTCTATTCTCTTCCCGAGTCTGTCATCCAGATACAGAGTGTCTGGTGGAGGAATCTGAGACCTTACAGAAACCACAGCCACTAGATGGAAGGAGCCTCAATCCCTGGGAAACTGTAGGAAGCAACCTGCTCCTCCAGCCCCAGCCACATGAACTGCAGCATGAGGAAGAAATTAAACCATCCGAATTGCCATAGTGCCTGGGCAGAGAGGGAGAATCCAGATACAGATAACAAGATGGAACTGGATGGAGGTAGGAGTTCACAAAGGGGGGTTATCTTGCAGAGTGTCCGAAGCTGAGAGGTAAGAGTGAGAGTAGATTTCCTAGAGCCACATCCCAGGTAGGGAAGGAACAGAGACAAATGGTCACCAAACATGAACAGCAGCTCAGACAGTTTTACTGCTCTTTACCTACAAAGCTAATAAATTACTAAACTGGGGCCCAAACGTCTCTTCTCAGATTTCTAATCAGAGACTGTTTCAATCATGCTGAATGAGCCCCCTCCCAGCCAAGCTTCTGCTTGCTGTCACCTCCCATGAATGACTTACGGAACATCATGGCCTTGGTTCAGAATGTCAGAAGAATCCTGCCCATAAATGTCTTTAAAAGCTGATGTAAGGGCTGGCCAGTTAGCTCAGTTGGTTACACACCAAGTCAAGGGTTTGGATCCCTATACTGGCCAGTCACCAAAAAAAAAAAAAAAAAGCGAATTTAAATATCACCTCCACAGAGTCTTTTAAAACCCTTCTCTGCATATGCCATCTTACTTTGAGTTTAAATTTATTATTATTTTTTAATCTCTTTATTTAATTATGCTTTTTAAATATTCTCTAGTTGCACCAAGGTTTACTTTTCTTTTTTAAAACTTCTCTTATTTTGTAAGCACCAAGAGCATTCAATCACTCAACTTAAAGTGCTTTTTATTACAAAGAGCATACAGTTGCTGCTTAACACATCAAATGGTCATCAAAGAAAAAAAATGCTGTAGGAGATTGGCTACTATATTTAGTTTACTTGGAAACCAGTTTCTATGTCTGCTGGAGACTTTGGCAAACTCTAAGTGGCCCAGGGCTAGAAAAGTTAGTGCAAAATGTGCAGGCTCCCAGAGACCTTTCTGGACAATCGTTCCATCCTGTTCATCTCTTACTACTAGAAAGGGAAAATGTATAAGCACACATTCATTATCCTCCTGACTGAAAGTGCAGAAAGAAATGTTTGATGGTGCTTCTCCATGGTGGTCCCCTGACCACACCTAGTAGATTTAGTAAGGGGGTGGGGACAGCACCTTACTTCTGCTATCCTAAATACAAACTTTAATTTCAAGAGAGAAAGAAAAGAAAAGTCATGTTTTTCTCTTTCAGGTGAAGTGACATTCTTTTATGTTTTTAGAATTCTATACAGAAAATAATGAAAGATAAATTGCTTTTAAATAGGTTATCTGGACGAATTTAGCTAAACACTGAGTATCCCATTAATGTTATACATTAAATAAGCAAAACAAGACAGGACACATTTTGTTATTCAGAGGACGTTCCTTCTCAAAGCATTAGCCATTTGAACACTGCAGAGCAAATGTGACAATGTGACTTTTTTCCAGATACTTGTATTATTATAAATTATACTATTAAACACTAATAATATCAGAAATATGGGTTTCTATGTACTCAACACCTGCCTTCTAAAAATGCACTGCTCTAGTAGCACAGAAAATTGTAAACATTTTAAAATCTTCTCTGGAAATTCTTGAAAGCATTGATGGGTATTTGAGTATTATCCAATGTCAAGTGTGTGGGAGTCAAGAAATAGGCCACTTGAACACAAAAGAGAAAATAACATTTGATAGAAAAAAAAAAGTAACAGCATTGGATTATAACACAAAGTATAACAATATCTATAACTCTATGTTGATAAATAAGTGATTCAACAAATGGAACAGACAAATCTCCCATGCAGAAGAATTCCAAACAATCTGTACAGATATTCCACTCTCAGGAAGAAACAACGTCACCCTTCACTCGAGGTGTGGGCTGTGGGCTGTGCTAGTGACGTCCTACCAAAGATCACAGTATGGGAAGAGGGGTTAAAAAAAAAAAAAAAAGTAAAGTCACAGTGGAGAAACATGCCAAACACTACCTCAGCCATGTGATCAAGGATACAATCCACAGTCACAGATTACACCAATAGTATGTACCCTTCATATGCTGTGACAAGAAGGGCACTTTACTTTCATGGTCTTCTTTCCAAACCCTGTAACCCCAGTCTAACCATGAGGAAAAAAATCAGAAAAATTGCTATTGAAGAACATTCCACAAAAGACCTGACCCATACTTCTCAAATACTTGACGTTTGTCAAGGTCACCACAAACAAGGAACAGAAATGTCTGAGAAGCAATCAGAGCAAGAGAAGCCCAAGGAAACCTGATGACCAAATGGAACGTGGTCTCCTTGGTAGCCTCCTGGGGGAAAAGACACGAGGTAATCACTAAGGAAATCTAAATCAAGTGCGCTTTAGTTAGTAATGATGCATCTGCATTGGTTTATTCATTGTGACAAATGTACCATAGTAACATAAGGTGGTAATAATGCGGGAGACTGTGGGGGGGGGTATATGGAAACTCTGTACTATCTTTGCAACTTTTCCACATATATAAATCTATTCTAAAATAGTTTATTTTTTAAAAAATCTTTGAAAATAAATTCAAGTGAGGGATTACTAGGGGATTGTAGAAGGTTAAAAATCTTGATTCTCGTTTGATTTTTAGACAGGGCTCTTTAGCTAAAAACTTATGGGACAAAAGTCCGTAGCTAGGGGGCAAGAGCCGACAGCTAGCAGCAACGCAACAGCCCCTCTAATCAAGCCTAATCACTGTTGAGGGACGGGATTTTGTATTTTGATTATTTAACATACTGATTGTTGTTAAAAGATGTTGAAAGAATTGCTGTAGGGGAAAATGTGAAAAAAATGTTTGCTAAAGGCAAGCTGTTGGTGGAAACTTTAGAGACAATTAGATTTAATCATAAGAATGTAACTTTTGCTTGAATCTTTTAAGGAGAGGTTATATTTTAGATTAGATAATGATCACAGTTTGATCAATTTAGCTTTTCACATTGCACTTTGGAATGTCTCATTGTTAATTTAAATGATGTTACCAGTTTCTATTGTTGAAGCTATACTTAGTCGTAGATAACATTTGTCACATTGCCCATGTCTTGTGTCCTTTTGAAATGATTGAATCAACTGGTTTTTCTTGTGAAACTTCCTTGTCTTTACAATAAAAACAGAAGCTAACTTTGAATGAAGGCTGTACCCAGTTTCTCCTTCTAACAGAGGAGTTGCTGAGGTGCGGTCCCTTCGGGCTTCTCATGGCATTCATGTTGCTTTGAGTCATCTTTTTGCGTCACACAGAGAGAAGTATAATGGGGGATAAGAGGACTGTGCTGGGCTAACAGAGATCCCCTTAAGTTCCAGAATCCCATGAATCTGTGTTGGAAGTCTCTGATGAGATTACAATATTTAGACTTTTCAGATGCTGCAATCTGGAACACAGTGGAAAGAATAAATTCCTGGTAGTCAACAGAGCCTTCTTGTTCTAATTCTGCAATTACAAAATGTAGTACTTTTTCTCAATTCAATTCACTAAACATTTATGGTCCTTAGTTTCCCAAACTACAGTCTCTTTCAATACAGTGACGTTGTCTGCATGGCTCCATATGTGCTATGTAATGCATGATTGGAAATTTAAAAACACAGACTACAAGCTTAAAAAAATCTAATTTTAATAAAGTTCCATAGCAAAAACCAAACTGATATTGTATATTTTCCATTTACTATTTTGTCTCTTTAACCAAAAGCTATCTACATTTTTAAAAGATAAACTTGGATATTTTTAGTTACAAAAGGCTAATTTGAGAAGCAGTATTTAATTTGCAAAGCTTTGGAGCTGTAACAATCTGGGGGACAAAAAAAGAAGGATGAGACAAGGGTAATTTTTCATAAAAATTAGGTCCCATATGTTGATCCTTTGACTCATCTATTCCTGTACTCATATCTCTTCCAAATCACACCTAGCTACAATTTAAAGAATAATTATTGAGGCTCTTGGCCTTGGCAGAAAGCAGCGTTCTTGCTCAAATGATCATACGTCACATTGCTAATGTTATTATAAATGCGAGGCAGCTAAATTTACACTGAGGGTAACATTAGATATTAATAAGCAAATTAATAGGTCAGTGATCAAGAAATCATACACCCAGTTAACAGGACAGACAGTATCTGTCTCGTGCTTATTTGCTACACATATACAATGCATACATCTGCAGCAAGATGATAAATCTCTTTAAATGCAGGCCTTACAATCAGTTCTCTAGCTAGACTAAAAATAGCATCAGGACGGTAATTTCCAAGGGTGTCCTTAGCCACTGGGGGGCACTGTTCCATAAAATGCTCTAAGCAGTGTGGAGGCTAAGAAAACTAGAAATAACAGAGTAGGTGAACTGGAGACACTTCTGAATTCATCAGTGTTAGCAACCAGGAATAATTCAGCTAAAATAAAATAATAAAATATTATTTGTTCATAAATCAAGAGCATTTAGTTTAAATCTCTGTCTTCCACTTAGAGACGGATGCACTAACTCATTGTGTCTCAAAACATCTGCTAGCCTCAGCTTCCTTACTAAAAAATCAAACCTATGTGAAGCCCGCTCACAAAGTATATAATTATTATATTAAATGTTGTGACTATTAGTCAGGTTTCTTGAAATACTCCTTTATCAAGAATTTTTTGTTGTTGGATTTGACCAAATGCTTAGTTAGTGTCAAAGAGTATGACCAGATTCCAAAGCAGGAGTTGTATTCTTCTATCATCATTTATAATGGCCAAGGTTGCGTGTTTACAAAGTGCTTTCAGTCAAGTGATCTCATCCTGCCTCAAACAATTACATGAGAAAAGCATGATTCCAGGTACACTGCATGGATGAGGAACGCTCGGGTAGGAAGTATAGAACCCAGGACAGGAATCTCCATCTACTGACGTCAAAGTGCATGTCCTTTCTCTTTTACTATTAGGTTCTATTTCCTTATGAATCACCCAGCCTGGCACATAGAAGATGCTCAGTAAACACGTTTAATAAACAAATAAGGAAATATATGGATAGTCACAAAGGAGGACAAGCTTGTAACTTCACCTACTTGGCTGAAGGGTTTCAATACCACAATTAAAAGCTGAAGAATATATTGAGAAGAATACCTTCAGCTCTCTGATTTTCAGTTTTCCCTGCTGGAGAAGAAACAGAGAAAGCACGGATAAGTAGAATTCCCAGGGAATGCAGAATCACACAGAGAATGATCCTCGGTAGCAGCTGTTCTGCTGTTGACCAGACAGAGACCTTGAAAGGCAAGCTCAAGTTTCCTATTATAGGCATTAAAGCCTAATGACTCTGCAACTTTAAAAGACTCTACTGAAAATGTTCCACAAGCCTGTGACTCAGTTTGTCCAAACGCTGTATCCCCGGCTACTATCTATACCCTGTTGTCAGGGCAATCACTATGTATGACTTTCCCCTTGACAAAAATTTCCCAGGATGGCCTTCCTATAAAGAAGGCCACAAATAGAATTTCGTCTCCTTACCTGACATCCAATGTGGTGTAGTTTGGTCCCAACATTAACTGGTAAGTTGTATCTCCCACTGTTCCTTTTTATAGAAATGGCACCAGGTAGAATGCATTTTTTTAAGGTAAAATTCACATAGCAAAAGTCACCATTTTAATCATTTTCAAGTGTACAATTCAGAGCTTTTTAGTGTATTCACACAACTGTCCAACCATCATGACTACTGAATTCCAGAAAATTTTCATCGTGATAAAAGTGGCTCACTTTGCCTAAACTATTTGCACAATGTGGTTTATGCAGATCCTCTACTTTTTTTCTTCTTTCTCAAAGTCTAGAACTTTGGTACGTGATAGGCACATGCCAAAGTGCCTGGTGTGACCAGCCACTGACACAAACATGGACATTGAGTCTCTGATGAGGTTTGCAGGTAGACAATATTTAATCCATGTTAAACCAGTTGCTGTTGGGGGACTGAGCACATCCATATGGCTCCAGTGAGACAGGACCCTTGGAAGTGTGCACCTGATTTCCTCTGGACTTCAACCCCAGACCCTTTCCCTTGGACAGTTTTCCTTTGTGTCCTTTCACTGTACTAAATCATCACAGTGATACATCTAACTGCTGAGTCCTGTGATGCCCCCTGGCAAATCGTTTAACCTAGGGGTCCTTGAAGACCCCAGACACACATACTAAAATATTTTCAAGTGGAATAACATAGTGCATGTATTTTTTTTCAAAGTTATTGGTGGGGGGATATAGATAAAACAAGGATTGACCATGAGTTGTTACTTGTTGAAGCTAAGGATGAGGTTACATGGGGATTTGTTTTACCATTCTCTAATTTTAAACATCATTGAATTTTTTATTAAAAAAGGTAATGAAAGGGTGTGGTGTTCTAAAGGACCAATGGAACACTTGAAAAATATTTGAAGCTAGTAAGATGCAATAATGAATGAAGAGATGCTTGAGCAATGGTCGATTATGCCACTCCATTTCTGTGCTTAGCTGCTGGCTTCACCGCAGTGGGGTGCCATGTGGGAAGACTGCATATGTGCACACGTTGATCCAAGACTCTTCTTGCAGCAGTAGAATTAAACTGGGTGTTGATATATAGGTGGGAACCAGTGCTTTTGGGAATGGGCTGCTGCAGAGCTCATGGCCTGAGACTAGGAAAGCCATAGGAGCAGAGCTGCCAGAGGACTTGGGGACCCAACCCCCGCACCAGTGTGCAGAGGACGTCGAACATGGAGTCAAGGTACTTGATTTACCAGATGTGAAATTTAATGCCTGCCCTGCAGTATTGCAGACTTGCTTAGTAGGACCTGTTATCCCTTTCTTTTGGCCTATTTCTCCCTTTTCGAGTGGGAATATATACCCTATGTTTGTCCCACCATTGTATCTTGGCAGTAGATAACTTGTTTGATTTCACAGATGAAAATTTAGACTTTGGACCTTTGAGATGAAACAAGTTAAGACTTTGGCTAGGGAATGAATGTATTTACCTGTGAGAAGAACATGAATTTTGGGGGCCAGGGACAGAATGATATGGATTGAATTATGTCCCCCAAGTTTTGTGTATTAGAAGCTTATTCCCTACTGACAGTGTTAAGAGGTGGGAAATCCTACTGTGGTATTTGAAAGGTGGGGCCTTGAAGAGGTGATTGGATTGTGGAGACCACGCACAAGTGAATGGATTAAGCCACTGATGGTTTCATGGTGGTCATGGGCATGGTTCTGATGGCTTTAAAAGGAAAAGGAATAAGGAGTTAGCTCTCTCTCTGCTTCCACCATCTGCCATGTGGAACCTTATTTTGCTGTGAGGAGTCACTACCCACCAACAACGCTCTCACCAAATGGGTTCCCTAGACTTTAGATCTCCCAGCCTCTAAACTGTAAGTAACAAATACCTTTTCTTTACAAATTGCCCAGTTTCATGTATTTCTGTTATAAGCAACAGAGATGGACTAAAACAGAAAATTGATACCAAGGAGTGGGGTGTTGCTATATAGATACCTAAAAATGTGGAAGAAGCTTTGGAACTGGGTAAAGGACAAAGGCTGGAAGAATTTGGAGGAGCAGGCTAGGAAAAGCCTAGATGCTGATGAGAAAAATTTGGAATGTCTTAGAGACTGATTAAATGGTGATGATCAGAATGCTTGCAGAAATATCAACGGTGGAGACTATTCTAAGGAGGTCTCAGATAGAAATAAAAAGATTATTGGAAACTGGGGCAAAGATGACCCTTGCTATAAACTGGCTAGGAGCTTGGCTGCATTCTCTTCATGCCCAAAAGTTTTATGGAATGTGGAACTTCAAGGTACTAACCCGGTGTATTTGGCAGAGGAAATTTCTAAGCAGCAAAACATCGTGAAGTCACATGGCTACTTGTAACAGCCTACGCTGAGTTATGGAAGAAAAGGCATGACGTAAAGCCGGAATTTAAAAGGGAAGCAGAGTGTAAAGATTTGAAAAATTTGCATCCTGGCCACGTGGTAAAGAATGAGAGAACATTTTCAGGAGAAAAATTCAAGGGTGTAGCCCAGCGACCATGTATTTGCTAAGGAGATTAGTACAGAAGAACAGGATTATAGAAAAGGGAAAAAGGTCCTGAAGACACTGGAGAAATCTCTGGGGCCACCCCTCCCATCACAAACCCAGAAGCCTAGGGAGACCCAATTGTTCCGGGGGAAAGACCCCGTTGACAGTGTTTAGAGGATGGGAAATCATTTTATGGTAATTAAAAGGTGGAGCCTTGAAGGTTGTGAGGACCGTGCTCAAGTAAATGGATTAATCCATTGATGGTTTAATGGTGGTCATGGGCATGGCTCTGAGGGCTTTAAAAGGAGAAGGGGTGAGGAGTTAGCTCTCTCTCTGCTTCTGCCACCCACGATGTGACATGCTGCTTTGCGGTGAGGAGTCACTACCCACCAACCAGGCTCTCACCAGATGGGTTCCCTGGACTTTGGAGCTCCCAGCCTCCAAACTGTAAGCAATAAATATTGTTTCTTTACAAATTACCCAGTTATAGGTATTTCTGTTATAAACGACAGAACCAGACTAAAACAACACCCTATAGCAAAGGAGGTCCAAATGTCAATAGTGCTGAGGTTAGAAAACCTGGTCTAGAAGCAGCCTGAGTTCTTGATGACTTTCTTTGGGGGCAGTTACATGAGCCATAGATGTTCTATCTCTGGTTTCTTGCATGTGAGAACAATTAATTTCTTATTTGGTTACACCACTTATTTGGGTTTCTATTACCTTCAGCCAAGCTCAGTCCAAGTGACTCAGTCTTTTTGCATTCTTCCTGAGTTCTCAACTCCTTCTGCCCTTAGGGTTTTCAGAGGGCTCGGTTCTGAGCTATGTCAACCACGGCAAGCTCACTTACGCTGTCTGACCATTCACTTTTCTATAACTACCAAGAAAGCAGGTGATTGCCTCTGATATTATCCTCTTCCACGCTTCTGCTTCCCACCATCCCTGACCAAAGAATATCTTGTGCTTTTCCCGATTGCCATGGTGGAGACTCAGTGCATCCTCTGCATCATCCCGCTGAACACGGAAGACGTGTGTGACCTGGTAAGAGTGGGCTGGCTGGATGGGCGAGTTCAGTAGTCATGAGTTCCATTGTTATAAGGAGGTAAGTAATACAAAAGAAAGAAAGCGTGCCCAGTCCTAATCCCAGGAGATAAACATGAGAGACGCTTTGTTTTATTCTCTTTTAGATTTTTTTCCCCTAGCATATGTAGGAGATGTAGATCCATTGAAGAGAAATGGGCATGTTTTAGTGCTATTTTCAAATTTTTTATTCAATACTAGATGGTGACTATCTTTCTGTGGGGGCAGTCTTCGTTCTAGTGCTATTCCTGAGGCTGGAACTACACTCCCTCCCTACCTCAGTCTCAGCTCCAGGTTGAAAAAGTCTCTCAGAAGGCACAGCTCACATTAAAAGGAGCTTGAATTGGGCAGAGTGCCCTGGCGATTTTAGGTTTTTTAGTCTGTTAAGTGAGAGGCTGAACAACAGGATCAGGAAGGTTATTTCCAGCTGTCCCAGGCTTTGAGCTCTGACAGACACCATTGGACTTAACCTCAACGTAAGCTTCATGGGGGGGTGCAAGTGTGGGGGGTTGTCTTCTCCACCTCTTCACCCCAGTGCCCAAACTAGTCCCTGACATATAGTGGGTCCTCGACACAATGCTGGATGAGGGAGAGAATGAACCAGTAACTTCCTTGAAGATGGGGTAAATTTTCTCTAAAGGTAGCATGGGCTAATCAATTAAAATATATCTAAAATGTTTTAGCTAAAATCATGGGTGTGTTGACTTACACAGTGGATTACTTATGTCCCCCCAAAACTCACTGAAGCATGAATTGTGTCCCCCAAGTTTTATGTGTTAGAAACTTAGCTTCTTCTGTGACTGTTAAGAGGGTGGGAAATCCTATTATGGTAATTGAAAGGTGGAACCTTGAAGAGGTGATTGGATCGCAGGACCATGCAATAGTGAGTGGATTAAAAATGGTGGTCAAGGGTGTGGTTCTGAGGCTTTAAAAGGAAAGAGAGGAAAGTCTGTCTCTCTCTCTCTCTCTCTCTGCTGCACCACTTCACAATGTGATACCCTGCCACCATTGGCACCACCACCAAGACCTTCACCAGCTGTGTCCCCTGGACTTTGGATGTCTCAGCCTCAGAAACTGTAAGCAATAAATTTCATTTTCTTATCAATTATCCAGTTCTGTGTATTTTGTTATAAGCAACAAAAACAGACTAATACAATCTACATTTGACACTTAAAGAAAATGGGTGTCAGGTGCACGTTTCTAATTTCTAAATTTTGAAGTGACATTAAAGAAGACTTCTACCCTGTTTTTCAGCACCCCTTTTCAAGTTGTAAGAAATGCACATTAGGCAGAATCTTGTTTGCTTATAGCAGCACAGGATGGTAAAGATGGATCAGATCTAAATGGACTTGTTCCTCTTTTCATTAGAGGCCTCCTCACAAAGTCTGTAATAGAGGCAAGAACTCCATTACTGCTGGGTTTAAATGAGCTTGACCTTCCTTCTGGGTCTACCCACGTCTGCGCATCATTCTCAGTACTCAGGGGCACTTACGGTTCAAGAATCACCCCCAGCAAAAATGGTGAAATTATGAGATAAATACATGAAACTTGGTAACGGAATATTCTCATACAATAAAAACCTTAAATTTCTCGGCTCACATGGACTCCTTTTGGGTCGAATTAATTACATTAAGTGAATACTTATAGCTTTAATGTTCATAACATCTTCATTCTGCTTTTCAAAGATTAATTCATTCCTTCTAGACCATAGATTTGCAGGCTCAGATTCTGAGCAAAAAGATTATATTTAGTGCATTTAAAATCTGCTTACATTTGTATTTTTCCCAAAATGAATTATGTTCACCAGTGTTTTTTCCAGAGAGAAAAAAAAATCTTAAAAACACATCATGGATATCTTATTAAAAATTAAGATATATATTTGTGAAATCTCCAACTCTTAAGAAATTCTTCTTTATGAAAATGTAAGACTTTGCACAGTAAATCTTCCAGGTCAAAGAGGTACCTCCAGATGGAAATTCCGTAGTGTTGAATTGCAGTGAAGGAGACGTGCTCTCTTCCAAAAGGTATGCATTTAATGTTCATTAACAAAGGCCCTCAAAGTGCAGGCCAGCGATCCCCACTCACTGCACTCTGTGCCAGCGTTTTGGTGACTTCTTTCCCCAGCTCCCCTTTCTGCATCCAGGCACATCCCTGATGGATCATGAGCTTATTAAGAGAGCAACCTTGTGTAAGTCATTCTTATCTCCCCCACCTGTGTCCTGCAAAGAACTTTGTATGTAGAACGTGATTCAAAAAACATATCTACACGTCCTCTTCCTTGCCCATTACCTACATTCCACCTCATCATCCAAGAAATAAAACAGGCAGGTCTCACCACTCAGACACCACTGCTGGCCCCTGCTGCTCAGAGGAGTGGGCCCTCGTGGTCTGGCGCCCACCCATGCTCATGGCCTCATTTCCTACCAGTCTCCCCAATTTTCCACACTTACGCCAAACCAAACACTCTGATCAGTTTCTGCATATGCCACAATTCTTTTCATATCTTTTTTTTGCCTCCAATATTTAAAAAAATTCCCCTCTCCTTCTGCATACCATCAACTATTTTTACTTGGCAAAGTTTTAGTTGTGTTCAAATGTCACTTGGGCCAAATGTCACCTGCATGGGACTGTCCTGAGCTCCCAAAGCAAGAAGCTGCCATTCCTTTGCACTCTCACTGTGTGTCTTGGGAAAGCACTCATGGTTCATTACAATTTATTAATTTATCTGAATTTCCCCTTAATCTGCAAGTGCCAAAGGTCAAGGACTATGTCTCATTTATCTTTATAGCATTTTTTTCAATTACTGACCAAATGAATGAGTGAATGAATAAATGAATGAATTAATTAATTTGTTTGACTTGGAGGAGGTAGAATGTTGGAGAAAGCACTCGGTTGTGGGTCATTAGGCCTGGTGTGTAAACTGGATGAATTATCCAGCTTCTCCTCTCACAAAAAAGAGTCTTATTAATGAGGTATCAATAAGATCAATAATGTGACACCTGGAATAAGAAGAGCATATTATTTAATTCCTTAGCGAAAGGTATAAAATTTAGGCATCTGAGGTTTACCTAAAATATAGGAAGAAAATTACATGAACCTATCCAGCTTAGAGGCTCTCCATCTCAGATTTTAAGGTCTTAGGGTGCCCAGATCATTTATGTAATGTGTCACAATAAGTGTGTTACTAACATTGGTTGACCTAAGTTTACAAGTGATGTGTCTTTTAATAAATAAGAATCAATACCAAAAAACAACTGTCCAGCTTCCACGGCCTCCCTCTTCCCATCTAAGGTGGTCCTCAGGGTTCTTGGCTTGTCTTACAATCTACAATTCTTTGGAGAAGTCTATAGCAACTCCGATTGGAAAGGATCTACAAAATTGGATGGCTTTTGCAGATCCATTTCACATCTTGCTCACACATAAAAGGAAAAGCAAAATTGCCTGCTTGCATGTATACACAGTCTTAGCAATCACAGTGCACCCGTATGTAATTCCAGAAATGGACTCCCTGCCCCTGAATTCTTTTAAAAATTACTTATTATACAGTTCAAGAAAGACAAATAGAAAGGCAACTTAGTATAAACAAATTATTCCAGGCATTTTAATTTCTTAGAACTAGTAAGATTTTGGAGGAAAATAAAGGAGAACACCTGTTAAAGATGGAGGCACTCTTGCTCTCCAGGATTTAGACTGTCAGCAGAAATGTAAATAGAATGGGTCAGCAAAAATTTGCAAAGCTTAACTGCAAACCACAGACTACCTATTGAGTTACCTAGGAGACGGGGAGGTGCGGGAGGGTTTACAGCTGGCTAAAACATATATAATAAATGCTTGTACCCAATAAAGTTGCTTAGTGCGTGCGCTAAGCCCCGGAACTTTGTGTCTGGTTTCTGGTTGCCCACCTCCCTAGGCAGCAGCCCCTAGTTCAAGGCATGCCTTGAGCAGCTCACCTCGCTGCACTCTCTTGGCAGGGCTGCATGCGGCCCTGCTCCCTGGGGGACTCCTGGCAGAGGCTATGTATAGCCCTGCCTCCTGTGACCCCCAGGACCAAGAGAAAGGTGCAAGATTTCATATTATTGAATTGTGTTTTTATTTACATAAGATGACTGTCATCATACTATAACTATTTTATCTCTCTAGGCATTCAAAGGAAAAAGACAAATCTATTTGAGAACAAAATAAATCCAAATATTTTAGTTATGTCTTCTCAGATTTAAATGAAACTATAGGACATCAAACCTCAATTGTTTGTATCAATTTAAATAAAATTCCCCAAGAGGCCTTCCATGGGCCTACCTACCCAGGGTCCCAGTGCACTGAACCATGGAAAGTTACAGATCTGTGCTTATAGATGACACTGGAGGTATGCACCAAGAACTAGATTTATGTCATCATTTTGTTCACTTGTAAGATGATCATTATTTAATGTATAATTCATTCACTAAAGTCATGCTTGACCCCAAGTCACTGAAGCATGAGCCTGAAGATCTGGCTCCATCTCACACCTGGCTTCTCAGCAGACATGGGGACGGGGGAGTTATTATCCTCTGGTTGAATGACTTTTTTGATAGATCCCATATTAAATTCTGTCCTGATTTCTGACTGCTTTCATTAATTCTAGCAATATATGAAGGACTATCTTCTAAAGGTATCTCAGATTTAATCTGCAGACTGGGGTCACCGGGTCTTGTTTAAGAAGATGGATATGAGAGCTCTATGGATTTTAACTGGCTGGTTAAAGATTGTTTTTCTATTTTGGGTCACATCTTAGTTCTGGGCTAATCCAAAATAACTCTCAGCCCTTAAATGAGATTTTACAACTGATCCTCGGATGCAAAGGGGAAATGAGAACAAGAGCTTTGTCCCCAGCTAAAGAACCACCTCCGTGTAGCATGGTATACGAGCCACATCGTAGGCTTCTGGAGACAGACAAACCTGAAGTCACATCTCCTATGTTATGACACTAGTCATAAGACTGGGAATGAATCATTAACTTTCTTATTTTTTTATTTTTTTATTTTTATTTTTTTTAATTTTATTTTGTCGATATACATTGTGGCTGATTATTGCTCCCCATCACCAAAACCTCCCTCCCTTCTCCCTCCCCCCCAACAATGTCCTTTCTGTTTGCTTGTCGTATCAACTTCAAGTAATTGTGGTTGTTATATCTTCTTCCCCCCCCCGTTTTTGTGTGTGTGTGTGTGTGTGAGAATTTATATATTAATTTTTAGCTCCCACCAATAAGTGAGAACATGTGGTATTTCTCTTTCTGTGCCTGACTTGTTTCACTTAATATAATTCTCTCAAGGTCCATCCATGTTGTTGCAAATGGCGGTATTTCATTCGTTTTTATAGCTGAGTATTCCATTGTGTAGATGTACCACATTTTCCGTATCCACTCATCTGATGATGGACATTTGGGCTGGTTCCAACTCTTGGCTATTGTAAAGAGTGCTGCGATGAACATTGGGGAACAGGAATACCTTTGACTTGATGATCTCCATTCCTCTGGGTATATTCCCAACAGTGGGATAGCTGGGTCGTATGGTAGATCTATCTGCAATTGTTTGAGGAACCTCCATACCATTTTCCATAGAGGCTGCACCATTTTGCAGTCCCACCAACAATGTATGAGAGTTCCTTTTTCTCCGCAACCTCGCCAGCATTTATCGTTCAGAGTCTTTTGGATTTTAGCCATCCTAACTGGGGTTAGATGGTATCTCAATGTGGTTTTGATTTGCATTTCCCGGATGCTGAGTGATGTTGAGCAGTTTTTCATATGTCTGTTGGCCATTTGTATATCTTCCTTAGAGAAATGCCTTCTTAGCTCTTTTGCCCATTTTTTTAATTGGGTTGCTTGTTTTCTTCTTGTAAAGTTGTTTGAGTTCCTTATATATTCTGGATATTAATCCTTTGTCAGATGTATATTTTGCAAATATTTTCTCCCACTCTGTTGGTTGTCTTTTAACTCTGTTAATTGTTTCTTTTGCTGTGCAGAAGCTTTTTAGTTTGATATAATCCCATTTGTTTATTTTTCCTTTGGTTGCCCGTGCTTTTGGGGTCGTATTCATGAAGTCTGTGCCCAGTCTTATTTCCTAACGTGTTTCTCCTATGTTTTCTTTAAGAAGTTTTATTGTTTCAGGGTGTATGTTTAAATCCTTAATCCATTTTGAGTTGATTTTAGTATACGGTGAGAGGTATGGGTCTAGTTTCATTCTCCTGCATATGGATATCCAGTTATCCCAGCACCATTTGCTGAAGAGGCAGTCCCTTCCCCAGTGAATAGGCTTGGTGCCTTTGTCAAAGATCAGATGGCAGTAAGTGTGTGGGTTGATTTCTGGATTCTCTATTCTATTCCGTTGGTCAGTGTGTCTGTTTTTATGCCAGTACCATACTGTTTGGGTTATTATAGCTTTGTAGTATAGCTTCAAGTCAGGTAGTGTTATGCCTCCAGCTTTATTTTTTGGAATCATTTACTTTCTAAGCTTAAATCTCCTCATATGTAAAATGGAGATTCCACCAGCCACAAAAAATGGCTGTGAATATCAAAAGAGCTCACATGCCCATGGCACCTGCTGCAGTTTCTGGCCAGCACAGAACAGGAGGAGGAAGGGGCAGGCAGGGCAAACGAGTGCAGCTGGGCAAACAGGCAAGGAGAGGCAAGAGGGGGAAGCCTCTTCTGGATATTCCAGGCCACAGAGGACTTTCATTCCTTTGAAATTCCTATTAAATTGACATACACTGTGGCACTGGCCTCACCTTCTCTACTATTTCCTTTTGGTTGTACTTGTTGGGATCCCATATTGCTACCTGGTGTCTGCACTGACTTGTCCCATATCCTTTCTGGAACAAAGTGGTGTGCTCCTGTATGCTTTCGTTTAACTAATGTTCAGTGGGCACTGTACTAGGTGGTACAGACACAGCCCCCAGCATAATCAAACAGAAATAAACTGATGCCTTTTAAGTTAACACTCTAAACATACCTTATGTTCTACATGCAAGCTGTAAATCATGTCTCGTATGTTTCTGTGATCACAAATTATCCAACAAATTAGAGTTCTACGCATCTAGCAGAGCCTTAATAATACCTATGAAGTGAACGAAGGGTGCTTTAAGAACGCTCCTTTACCTCTTACATTGTTTTATGCAGCTGGATCCATGGAGAACTTAGTCCTGTTTGGTATCATAATGGAAACCTTGAGTTACTGAGATTAGAAAGGGGTCACTTACAGAGATTATACTACTACCCTGGAAGGAAAGTCATGAAATGACACATTAGTAAAAGATTTCTAAACATCATGAGGAAGCAGAATATGGGAGATTGCCAAAGTCTGCCTGGGATCCCCAAATTACTATCCTCCTGATGCCCAGGGTATTCCCACCACACCTAGAAGAAATATCAAGTGATCACAGTTGATGGTTTAAAATTCGAGACCCTCCATAAAAATTATACGATGACCTTGATTCTCTTTTCCATTCCTTTTCTCCTAGTCATTAAGTATCTACGTCAGGTAGATGGGAACGGTAAAGGGAGAGTTTTTGTTCTTTTAAACTCTCTCCAGTGCTGATTCAAAACAGTGAGAGGCAAAAATCATGGATACATTTGAGACCCTAGCCACAAAGGAAGTTGCTGGGAAGAATAAAAGGAGGAAATGAATTTATTTGACAGTCAGAGTGCAATAGAAACTTATTTTTAGGCTTTAATATGTTGTGTCTTTTCTTAGGCATTTAATGTTTTCTTCTAGACCTGTCTATGGGATTGAGCAATCAGGAAGGAAGGCTGTTAACAGCTTAAGAAAGAGCTTGGGGAATGCTAATGTGGTCACTGTTCCTAATGTCCATCAGCTGGTAAGTTAGCAGGCTCTCATTTTATTTTCAGTCCACTTGTTTGTTTGTTTAACCTTACTTTTTAGGAGGTCTTGACCTAACATTAAGTTTTAAAAACCCAATAATTTGGTTTAAGGATGAAAATAGGTGCTTTATGTTAAGCAATAACCTATTTTTACGTGAAGAGTCATTGGAAAAGAAAACACCCCATGAAAGATTGGTATCACATTACGTTGTCCTTTACCTATCTGATTTCAGACAAAAAGGTACATTCTCACTAGTTGACCACAGCACATCCTTTCTCTCCTTTGTACATTGCATGTGCACATTCACAGGCATATTGCATATGGGGATTTACAGTACAGTCACACAGGGTCTCATTAAGGAGGCAACTGAAACATAATATCAAGTAACTGGGATGACTTCTGCAGATGCACTCCTGATCTCTGGCTGTCACTCTACAACTTATGTTACCAGGGGCAAGAACTAGGCAGCAAATGAGCAGGATGCATATAAACTTAGAATCCTTGACTTAGAACTTATCAACCCCTAAGGAGCTAGTGTGGATTTACTAGAAATTTATCAGCAAGTGTTACATTAAAAACAAAAAAGCAAAACTCATTTAAGTTCTCCAAATAATTCTCCAGCAACATTATTCTTTTTAGGTTTATCTGTTTATTTCTTAGGAATTTGTTTTTGCAGGTGACGATTGCATTAAAGAAAGTATTTGGAGTCCAGCGGTGTTTGAGATAGGGCTGAGAAGCTAACGTAAAAATAAGTCAAGAGCAAAACTAAGTACAGACACCTGGTGGAAAAAGCAAGGCTCACGCTGCATCTGGCTGCCGTTTGGAGCCCCAGGATGCCATGCAGACACTGACAAAGCAACCCCTCACCCCTCAGCACTTCTGCTATGACCTTCAGGATGCCAGGCTTGAGAAGGCCAGTAGCAAGGGAACTGCTGCCATGGGCTGCACTGACGAGCTGAGCTGATCCTGAGAGAGCCCAAGGGCAGGAGAAACACCCAAGGACGTGTCTTGTCCTTCACAGACACTTCCTGATTTCCACTGCTCATTAAAGTTCAACTCCACGATGACTACACTGGTGCCCTTGTATTTAGCAAACAACAACTTTCCACTAACTTTGGGCAACTTTTCAGAATCCTCAGAAGACATTTTCAGAGTAAGCCAGACATAACTCTTCAAAAGACCAGTTGCTCCACTTACTAGCTGTATGACCTAGGACAAGTGACTTTACTTCTCCAACTACTGGTTCCATGTTCCATAAAACTGGTGTTAACAAGAGGCATTCTGTTACTTTTAACTTCTGAGGTTTGGTCAAAAGTAGGTGTCCCCCCACTTTTGGTGGAGATGAAATCCCTGTCTAAGAATATGATCTGGGAGAAAATTAACTCACTTGTTGGTACCTTGCCTTGCAAAGGATAGAGTAGAGATCCCAGAAATGTGCCTTCAGTTTAGGAAAAGTCCTTAATTCATCATTTTGTTTGTTATTGAGAAAGGCTGAATAGCACTCAAGGCAGGAGCACAGAAGAGAGGCTTGGTGTGCACAGCTAAATAACCTACTCGGCAAGGTGGCCAGAATCTGGGAACTTTTCCCTGTGTTATCTAGAGGAAGGAGATTTTTTAGGAGCTCAAATATTCAGAGAAGAGACTGGATGAGTCAAAGATCTTGACAGAGAAGAGATCACGACCCAAGAGACTGTCCGGGCTGGGATCCAGAGCATATTGGGCTGAAACATCAGAGGTGAGATTGGCTCTTGTTTGGGGGATTTGGGTCTAAAAGCCCAGAACCAGCTCAGCATCAGAAACATACAGATGCCAACATGTCTATTCTTCTACGCTTCTACCACTCTATCCCAATAAGATACCAGAAGAGACAGCGAAAAAGATAAATTCCATTTCAACCATTTGTAAACCACCAGATATTGGAAAGGTCTAGCCTGGTACTCAGAACAGCATTTTTCCGGAAGATACTCAGCTTGTAGAGAGCATAGGACATGGGCTATCAGACCTACACAGAAGGGCCCCTAAAGCTATTAAAATGTGATCATGAGATTCATGCTAGGTTTGAAGGCAACTTTGATTCATTTCTGTCTCCCTTAGTCCTAACTCAGTCCTTGTCGGCAATGGTGTGGAGGTGTGGGGCTCCTGAAATGTCCTGCGACTGAAGCAATGGCAGCAAAACCAGGCCATGACGTTCTTGGAAGATCTCTTACACGAGAAAAAGAGGGGGTCCAGGAATGACTTCTCTGAGGCAGTAATGCCAAGAAGTGTTCAGAAGAGCGTACTGTGGTGTCAGACCTAAGTCACTTCATCTTCTGTGCTGTGCCATAGTTCTCCTCTGTCATCCTGTAAGTTTTTGTAAAAGTCTGTTATTAAGCACATTTGTGTTAGTATATTTTGGACAGCAGAGACGTGACTGTGTCCATGAAGGAGCAAAGTAGACATGAGAGAGAATTCATCATGGCACTCAAGATGGTGCATGAGATGGAGACTGCAGGAGAGAGGGGATACTGGGACATGCAACAGGCGAGATATTAAAAAGGCCACCAGACACTGTAGGATGGGTTTGTGTTTATGCTTCTGGCTGATCCCACAGAGCTGGAAGATTTGTGGCTATTTGGGCCATGTGGAGATGATGACATCACATGTCCCCCATGTTGTGGTTGAGTGATTAATTGAGAAAATGCATCTAGAGAACTTAGCACTGAGTCTGGCACATTTTGACATAGTCAAGAAGTGGCTAGTGTAAGACTTATGATGGGAACAAATCTAGTCCCAGAAGCTATCTCCAGCATTTGTTAGAGTCTCCCAATTAAAGCAAGAAAATAGACTCAGATACGTATTTATCACTATAAATGAATGTACAATTTCTTAAAACACCAAGAGTGACAACAAATAAAGAACCCAATTAATTCTCAATCAACTGGAAATTCAGTTTCCCTAAGTTCTCTTCCATGGAGACCCAATTTGCCCATTTGCTGAGTCAATAATTCCATCCATTAATATTTACTGAAACTTTATTACATGCCAGACACTCCAGCCTAAGACGGAAGTGTGATAATTACTATGACACATTTATGGCCCCCAAGAAGCTTACTGTCAAGGGCAGGACAGAGATGTAAACAGACGCCCGAGCATAAAGCGAGACACAGTGCGGGGAGCAAATTGATGGGTCATAGGGGGATATGCTCAATTATGGAAGAGATCAAGTGATTATCTTTTTTATTAATTAAGAAGGCGATCAACATTTGAAAAGATGTCAATGATAATTAATTATGCTCCAGCAGGTTGCCGTGATTAAGGGCTACATGGAATAATTCAATTAAGACAATAAATGATAATGTCAGTACCTGTGTGAGGGTCACCGTGTTGAAGGATAGTCTCTAATTAATGGGCCTTCTTGATGTGCTTAACAAAGACCACTCTAGAATGAGTGCACAGATGAACCCCACCCAGGGCCAAACAGCTACAAGACACTGGGACTCACCTGAGCTCTCAGAATCTTTCCATTTGCATTACACTGAAAGAAAACAAAATGTGTGAGCCCTGGTCTGTGGGCTGCTGGGTAAAAGTGTTCTTGATGTTCCTGGGCTGGGGCAGCTTTGTCAGGCAGAAGACCACCTGCCCTGGACTCTGACCTGGCCTTGAAGAAAGACCCCGCTCAGCCCACGTCATGCCTGAGGCATGCCTTCTCATCTGCTCTACTGGGTGGGAAAATTGATTGATTGAGCACTGTGGGGGCTGCAGAGAAATTCCTCAAAGAGCCTTGATCTCTTGTGTATTAGTCCATTTTGTGTTGCTGTAACAGAATACCTGAGATTGGGTAATTTATAAAGGAAAGAGGTTTATTTGGCTTATGATTCTGGGACAGCTGCATCTGGCATGGGCCTCAGGCTGCTTCTACTCATGGCGGAAAGTGGCAGGCAGCCTGCAGGTACAAGCAGATCACATGGTGAGAGAGGGAGTGAGAGAGAGAGAGAGAGAGGAGGTGCCAGGGTCCTTTAAACAACCAAGTCTCATGGGAACTAATAGAGCGAGAACTCACTCATTACCCCTCCCAGCTCCAGGGAGAGCATGAATCCATTCATGAGGGATCCACCCCCATAGCTCAATCAGTTTCCAATGCTGCCACATTGGAGATCAAATTTCCACATGAGTTTTGGAGGGGACAACACATCCAAACTCCATCATCTTGAAACAAGCATATAACATCCTGAAAAACATCTGTCTACCTCTTGGAGGAGGAAAAGTAACATGCGTATTAGTCTGTTTCCTGTTGTGTATAACAGAATAGCTGAAGCTGGGTAATTTATAAAAAACAATTTATTTCTTCCAGTTGTGGAGGCTGGAACATCCAAAGTCCGGGGAACACATGTGGTGAGGGCCTTATTCTGTTGTGGGGACTGTCCACAGCAACACAGGGTGTCACATGGAGAGAACGGGCTGAGCAAGAGAGCTGACCTGCCCACTCTGTCTTATAAAGCCACCAGAACCATGTACACCAGAACCGTCACCACCCATCAAACCATCAACGTGCTACTCCGTTCACAAGGGTACGGTCCATCATGGCTTAAGATGGATTAAGTTTCCAATATGTGAACTTCTGGGGGACATGTTTGACGCATAGCTACATGTAAATCTCACTTGAGGTGCCTTTTCTCAAGAAAAAAAAAATGTATACACATATGTATACACACACAGGGTCCTTCCTCGTGTGTGTGTGTGTATATATTTATTTCACTAAAACTTAAAAAAAGAATAAAGGAAAAACCTGTGCTTTTGTACTGCAAACAAACAAAACGTTGAAATGGAATTTCACTCTTGGCCAGGGTCGGGTTTGGATTCAACAAAGATGAAAGTTGTATTGAAATTTACCAGGAAAGCAACATTGACAAAAAGTAATTAAAAGAGTCAAAACCCGTCTCTCGTTTCTGGAAGAGTGTTGGGCCCTCTGAGTCTGCAGAGACTTGAGTCCCTAAATCGTGAATTAAACCGTATCAGCAGCAGGGCCCAGCATTATGCCATCATTTAGGGGACTGAAGAGTCCCACCTGCAGGCAGAGGACCTCAGCTCCTCTGGAAGGGAGCGGGGTCAGTGGGGAAGAACTTGGCTGGTCATGGCCCTGCCCTGAGGCGGTCTTCTTGTGCCACTGAGCAGAAGCAGGTCCAGCCTCTGTGGTGTGGGCGGCATTCCCAAGGGTGGCTGACCCCAGATGGTTCTCTAGTCAATGTTCTGATTGAAGTTCTGTAGAGGTATTTTTTTGCAACATGGAGAAGTGAGCAACTGATTTTCATTTGGAAAATCCGGAGAGAATTTATACTGGATCGAGCCATAAAGGGTAAATGAAAATTTCTGAAGCCAAGAAGTGTGGAACAAAAGCATTTTTAGAAAAAGAGAGCAGAGATAAAGGCACTAAGCTACCCCGAACCCTGATACAGCCAGGGGCATGCTAGTGGAGGTCCTGGCCCAGAGAGAGCGCGTCGGGCGAGGCGAGGAGGAAAGGAAACCAGGGAGGCGCACCGAGCCAGGAATGCCCTGGATTCCCTGCAGCCATCCTGGTCACTTTAAAAAAGCATTTTAATTTCTTTGATTCATAGCTCCCTACTTCCTAAAGTCAAGATACAAATTCCTACCTTGCTAGGTGTTAGTGGAGACTGACATGAAGTAACTGAGTTGTTTAGCTTCGCTACTGTTATTTCTGCTACTGTCACTGTGACTGCTCCTACTGTCCCTGGCACCAACGGCTACTGTGTTTTGCATTTTTCCTGCAGGTACCACAGGAAACTTTTGGAGAAGGTTAAGCAGATAATCGTCTTAGCTCAGAGGGTAGAAATGTGGCAGATGCATTAAGGATGAGATAGAACGGTGCAGACAAGTGCTGCTCAAACACCGTCAGGTTGTGCAAATGCGAGCGATGGCGTGGCAGGTTTTAGGGCATGACAATGGTCAGAGAGAGGATGCAGATGCCACACGACCGAGGTTCTCTTCTCCTGAGGGTAGGTGGAGTCATGAACACGACAACGAAAGAGAGAAAAAATAAATTGGTGGTTTATACAAACAGGGACTGTAATCAACATTTTGTTAATTTCTTAAGGGTTTTAATAAGGCACAACGATGTTCATTAATGTGCATTTTATGTAATGACTTCAAATGATTACTATCATCTCTGACTACTCACTGAGCCACTGAAGAACACTTTCACTCTTTAGAAACCTGCTTTTTCTGGGCACTTTCCTGAAGTTACTTCTGGCCAAGGTACAGGCTATTGCACCAGGTGACCTCGAGGGGACTTTTTCACTCTCTCCAATCCTAGGGCTTAATGATTTCGACGGAAAAATGTAACCTCCAAAAAGTAAGAGAAATACTCAATCCATTTTAAACTTGAATTTCCCCTCTACATAACCTCATAAGCTTTACATTTAAAAAAATTCATCTGGTTTTTCAGAAAAACAAAAGAGAAGAGGAAAACGCATGTATGCAAATCAAGTTGCTTTGAGGCCTGAGCACTAACTCCAATTTTATCTTCTAGAACATATACTTTTCCAGTATCAACTAGCCAGCTGATATTTTCTTACATTCAAAGGAAGCAATTTTCTTCAATTTTACAGTCTCTCTAGTTCTGCATCCTAGAGACACAGAGGGCTCTCTGCTAACAAGAGGCTGGATTAATGAAAATGAGCGTAAACAAACACAGACAGCCAGGAGCTTCTGCTGCCAGCCATGTGGTCTCTCGCCACATTCACACTGAAGTTGAACGTGCTGCAGGGAGAAGCAAGTGTGGGGAGGGCTGTGAGCCCGAGCTCTGCCTGCAGCTCACAGACAAGCTAATCAGGCCCAGTGAGCAGCCTCTGCCGACCAGCCCCGGGCCTGCTGGCATCCTGCAGATACTGGGACAGAGGGGACAACAGGGACCTAGAAGGATACAGGTAGCCTTGGCTCACTCAGAGCAGGGGCACGGGCTTATCAAACCATTTCCAAGGTTCAGCCCAGGCTGCCTTCGTAAAAGAAGAATCTGAAAAAGCAGATGTCTGTTAAGAGTGCGTGTCACCCGGGTGCTATAGCATCAGCTACCAGAGCAGAGTGACCGATTCTATTAATACAGAGGAATTTTCCTGCTGTTCCCAAGTGCAGTGAGGAGAGGGTGGAAAGCTGCCTATGTAAAAATGTCTCTCTAAATTATCATTCCCCCTGTAATAGTTTGAAATGGGGTTAATAAGAGGGTATTTGGCCATACAAATTAGTCTGCTTAGGGGAGTTAAAGTAAGTTAAAATGGAGACCGGGCCTGAAGAATCCCCGAGCAGACAAAGCCAATTGGCCTCATAAGTGACCTTACCCTCGTATGAGTTGCAAACAAACAAAGCTTAACTTGAGCTATTTCTTGTAGATGCCTATGTTAAAGAAAAATAAAACTTGAAGGCTAGCCAATCAGAAGCTGCCAACTAACTTAGAGTTAAAAGGGCTTTCCAGCAGGAGAGACAAAGTAAGGAACCGTATAACTGTAACCAGTCAAACCTGTTCCTGGTCTTACCTTCCTGTTCACCTACAAAACCCTTCACCTTCCCTGTGTTCCCTCAGAGGGCCCCCCAACCACTTCTGGGTTGGAGCCATCCAATTCATGAATCACAGTTTGCTCAAACAAACTCTTTAAAATTTTACTGTGCCTCAGTTTACCTTTTAGCGGGAGGAGATCCAAAACGTAAACATTAGTTAGACTGTCCAAATGACTAGCAGAAAACACGTTCCTGGGGCTGGTGGCGGGAGGGCAGTTTCTCACTTACATCTGCCTTCAGGAATCAGCAGAACACCAACTCTCCTGAGAGGTTTTCTCCTGGGTCTTCTCTGACCTTGCAAGGTCGCAGTCCCCTCTGGCCTCTGGCCACGCCTCCTCAGTGCTCCTGCAGACCCCTCCTTCCCTCCCCTCCAGGAGGCTGTGAGAGGCACCTCAGTGTCCTGGCTTGCCAACGTTCTCCAAGTGGCTCTCACCTGGCTTTGTCCCCGGTTCTCACTACTTAAAGAACATTTCTACTCAGTTATCTTTCATTAACTTCTACTCTGAACTTGTTTTTCAATCACAGAAATGGACTCCCTTCAACAGAATCACCGTCCTAGTTACCCAGGTTGAAAATCCCCAAGTCACCCTTGACTACACCTCCTCCCCAGGGCCCCATGTCTACCCAGCCAGCACATCCTACTGATCTATCACTCACGATGGCTTTTTATACGTGCTACTCCCTTTCCATTCCCAGCCCAAACTTTCAGTGTCAGGAGACTGAACATACTAAGGCACCTTTACATAATGAAATGCTATTGAGACATTAAAATGATAACGGGAATGCATTCCTATTGCGTATGTTTATCATATAGGTTGTAAACATTTTCCCAGTTAATATACTTAGTATCATCCCACATATTGCATTATCTGAACAGATATGTGTGAACATTTAATAGTGGCTATTTCTAGTTAAAGGGGTCATGGGTGATTTTAATCATCCTTTAGAATTGGATTCATCTCTGATTTCTAATTTACTGTAACAAATGTGTGACATACATATATATATTTGATATGATGTATATGCCTAAGCTTGCACACCATGTCACCCCATTATTCTAAAACCTTCAATGTTAACAGGTCAAGCCCAACTTCTTGGTTTCTCTGAATTGAACTTCATGCCTCTTCCCCTCTCCCTCCCCTCCCCATCTTCTAGAACCTTCGTACTCTGGTCCCAGCTCCCACCCTGCTCTCATCTATTGCTCTTCTCCTCCTGGCTCAGCTAAGCGGGCTCCTGCATGAAGGCCTCTGTGTTTGCTGTTCCATGCTGCCTGGAATGCTTTCCCCCCAGAGATCTTACGTGCCTAATTCTCATGTTCAGGTCTCTGCTTGAACTCGCTTCATCAGAAAAGGTTTCCAACCATTGTATGTGAAATTGCATGCTCATAAGTTTTTCTGTCTTCAAAACTACATTGCTTAAGTATCAAATGAAGAAATGTTCAAGACATGCTGGGTGGTGGCATGCACCAGGTACGTTGCTGGTGCTGAGGATACAGTACTAAGCAAACAGGTGAATCCTGTCCTTGTGGAGTTTACATGTGCAAGGAAAGACAGATGCTGAATAAATAATTATACTTAATGCATGTGATGAAAGGGTACGTCCAGGATATGTGAGAGCCTAGAACTAGAACAGGAGGAGTTAAAACCCTGCAGAAAAGCCTGCCTGGGCAGTGAGAATTAGAGAGCATCCCAACACATGCAGGTGGTCACTAGGAACAGGGATCAGTGGGCAGAGAGAAGAGAGGGCATGTTCTAGGCGGAAGGAACATCCTGTACAAGAACCACTCCACAGAGAAAAGAAGACAGACTTTCTGAAGCAAGCAAAAGAAGTCCAGGTGGCTAAGATTAAGAGAAAACTGCAAGACTGACAAAGGATGAGGCAGGAAAAATAAACAGGCCATGGAGAGTCCAAGAAATGGAGGGTCTGTGGGTCCAGGACCATGTGTCTCACCCTAAGAGCAGCTGGGGAAAGTTCCACGATGGAAGACTGGGGACAATGATGTACTACTGGGCACGTGGACGTAAGGTGTCCATAGGATGCTATCGTGGACATGTGGCTTAGTCAGTGGCACACACCCACTCTACAAGGTTATAGCTCAGAAGAGCATTTGAGCTAGAAATTGAAATTCATCATCCTACAGATATTTACGAATGTCTGGGAGTGAATGATTTCCCCCAGGGGGAGTACACAGTGAGAAGAAATAAGAGGTCTCAGGAATTCAGGCATCTAAAAGGTGGAAACATAGAAATTCCACCCCAGGCACTTAGAGATCCCTTCTCCTTGCACCTGAGCCATTATCGGAGGGGCCCGAGGAGAACCCTGCCCCTGGGCCTGCTGCTGCCAGGCCTGTCTCCAGCCTTACAGGCTTTAGAGGAGGCTGCGGCAAAATACACCCATGCGGCCATGAGCCTTGACGTCAGGTTCAGTCTGGGATCGACGCTGCGTATTTTCATGGTAGAGCTGGCAGGATTTCCTGATGGATTAGGTATGGGGCATAAGAGAAAGAGCAGAGTACAGGATGACTGCAAGGGTTTTCGCCTGTTCTGACAGAAGAATACATTTCCCATCAACTGACATCACCGAGGCAGTGGATAGGGCAGAATTTTGTTTTCTGTGATTTTGGTTTTTTTTAGGGGAAATTAAGAACTTGGATTTGGAGATGCTAAGGTTAAATATGTGATGTCTGTGAGACTGCAGAGAAGTTCAGGAGTGAGGTCTGGTCTGCAGACAGGCATTTAGGAGTCATCAGTATGTGCAGAATATTTACAGTCATGAGACGGGATGAAAACACGAAGGCGGGAGTGCAGACATAGCGAGGGGCGGACCAAAGACTGAGCCCTGGGACCCAGCACTAAAGTCAGAGGAAGACGGAGAACCAGCAAGGAGCCTGGACGGAGGTCCCCACGAGGCAGAGAGAAAAGCAGGAGATGAGGTGACTTACAGCCACGTGAGAGAGTTCATCCAGGCGAAGGAGCAATCATCCTGTTGAATGCCGCTGAGAGGTGAAATAAAATGAGATAAAAAAATGACCATTGAATTTAGCAACCTGGAGGTTATCCATGACCTGGGCAAGGGGAGTTGCAGAGAGTGCTGGGGCAGAAGGCTGACTGGAGTGTGCTCAGACAGAAGAAGGGTAATTGGAGAAAACTGCTTCACACTGCAACCAGGACAGAGAAACCAACAGAGCCTGGGGGGCATGTCTGCTCAAAACGTAGGCATGCATTTAAAGTGACAGAAATGACAGCATATTTGTTTCATGATGGGGACCATCTAACAAAGAGAAAGAAAAGCATTTTGGAGAGAAAGGAGAGGGGTTTTTTTGGCAATTATTTCTCAACTAAGCGAAGAGAATTTACCTGTAGTTTCTTTAGCTTGAGCGTGGACAGCAGATGGGTCACCTGCTGGTACAGGAGGGGCAGGCCGAGCACTTGGCAGGGTAGATGCTAGAAGACGTGGTGGTGGGAGGGTCCTAAGCCCTCCTCCAGCAGGTTCCACCGAGGAGGATGTGGTGGAAGTTTGGCGGATGGAGCAGAGAGGACAAAGCTGTCCCTTTCTAGGAATGGGAGAGAGTGAAGGGCCAGGAGCCCCCAGGATGACTCCTCATCTCAGTGGCTGCCCCCATCATGGAATCCCAGACAGCACATACAGGGCTTCAAAAGGCTGAGATGTGCCATGTGGTTATCATGATGGATACCGGAATTTAATCTACAGGGCTGACCCGTGCAGAGACCCCACGGCGGCCGCTTCCTCTGCGGGGACACCCCGGTCTCGTCGGTTCTGCTGTTTCCCACACCTCCTCGGGCTTGCCCCGGTAACAGACTTGTGAGGCAAGTCCACAAGGGCTTCGCTATAGTAGAAAACGTACAGGCTGCTACACCAGTTATTTTCAGAAAAGTTAGATTAAAAAATTAAGTGTGCGGTATAAAAATGGGGGAGGGGAAACAACTCCAAGCCAACACATTTCCTCCTGATAAATAAAGTGCATTCGTTCTAACTATTAACTCCAATATTAAACCCAAGACACCTTTTTGTTAATTTTAGTGGTTAATGTGCACTAAAAAAATCAAGTTTCTTCCTCTGTAGAGAATTACACCAGTTTTCTTTACCACGTGGGTATCTTGTTACTCTGATATAGGCATCATGGGAATGCTAGAATAGAGAGTTTAAAGGGTGGCAATAATTCTGAAATATTCACAACCTATAATCTTGCTCAAAACTTTTGTAGCCTCATTAGCTCAATGTAGCTAGTGAGGCTACAAACAAAATTGGTTGGAGTCAGGAGACCTGAATTCTATGTAGCATAGGTTATAAAAACCAGAGAGATCTAGGTTCAAGCTTGAATTTTACTACTTATTAACTGTGTGATATTGATCAAGTTATTTAGACACACTAAGCCTCAGTTTCCTTGTCTGTAAAATAGGAATAATGGTAGTTGTGAGAATTAAATGACTTAATGTGTGTAAAGCACTTAGCCTACAGCTTAAGACATGATAAACAGCCAGTAGATTATGATGGTGATGATGATGATGATGGTGATAATGATGACATGATCCTGGTGATGATGTCACGATGATGATGTAATAGTGATGATGATGATGATGAAGAGGAGGAAGAGATGGGGGTGCAGGTGGGGATGGAGGGTGACCCTGGTAAGTGGCGATTCCCATGTCTACTACTAAGTAACAGTTCCATGAACAAATCACTCACCCTCTCTGGGCCCAGCAATCTGCCTACTACATTGTTGGGACTGAATAAACTCTAATCGAATGAATGAATGTTCTAATAAGTTCTAAAACTCATCCCAGCTTAATAACACAAGATAAGACTATGAATTTGTAGTAATCTTTTCCTGGATCTTAACACATAGACTTGTAGTATAAAAATATGAGTGAACTCTCTACGGTATTTGTAAAGAACCAATTACAAAGGCTCAGTTAATCATTGTAAAGTTACTTCATTCACTTCGAACTATTACATCTTTAGGAAGCAGGAAAAAAGGGAATGGTCAGGAATAGAAATAAGTAAACGAAAAGTAAGATGACAGTTAAAAGTAGTGTGTGTTGGGGGCATAATTATGCTTCAATACACTCTAAATGGCGCCTGGTCTCTGGGGAGACCTGACCACCCAGTTATGTTATAACAAAGCTTCACACTCAGTGTGTACATATACAAAGAAAGAATCCTCCTAAGAAAGCTCCTGCACACCTGAGGCCTGTCTATTTAGAACCACAGGTGGTCTTTATGAATAGATTTGACCAGCCAGAAGGGGCAGGCTGAGCATTTTCTGCTGGGCAGGTGGCCACTTGTAAACTGCTCGTACTAATGCCCGACTTTGTGGACGTGAAGAAACTCTGGCTGGTTTCCTCTGGCCAGAGCCCAGCACATCTCTGGGCCAGCTCTACTCTTCACTTATGAAATGCAAACTCCTCATATTACTGGCTGACACAGGTTCCCACAGAAGCTTACATGCACCTCCACAGCTCTGCTTACATTCTTTTTTTTTTTTTTTTGGCATACAGAATGCTGATTGAGGCCAAGTCTGAAACCATGGGTACCCTAATTAAAAAAAAAATGCACGACTATGTTGTCTTAGCACCTCCTGGAGTCTTTCCAGTCTTCTCCAACCTACGCTGATCCCAGTAGCTCTGGACTGGCCTCTTGACTTATTCCTTGATCCTGCCTGTCCACCAGGTTCTGTTTTGTTTTGTTTTTCTTTTCTATCCCTGGATATTGTTGCTCAGCTTACCCTTGGTTCTCCCAACCAGGACTGAGCACAGACTCACATTTTAGACTTAACATTTTTCCAGGGATCTATTCTCTGTCTTTTCTAACAAATTCCTAACCATCCCTCTGAGACTGAGTTTAGGTACTGCTGCTGAAATGTCTTCTCAGGAAGAATTAGAAAATCATGTTCCTCCTCTATGTGTCAGGATTCCCATTAGTTGTTCATTGTTTTGTCTCCAGAACGTGACTTTGAGCTCCTTAAAGAGAGTGATCATGTTTTATTCCCAAGATCTGGCTCAGAGCATGCTCTATGTGATGGGTAAACACAAGCATACAGTAGATGCTCAGTCGGCCTCAAAACAAAAGGTGAAATCAATTCCTCTGTCAAACAAAAAGACCTTTGCTCTATTTTTTGGATTTCTGTGCCCTCTGTTAGTATTCACAACATACTGCTCTCATTTCTCCCCAATTTGTTTTTTTTTTTTCATTTCTCCCCAATTTATATAAAATACATCCCTTCTAGATTCATCTTCTTTTTTCATTTTAAAATAAGTTAACCTAAGGGTCAGAAATTAATACCAAAGTCTCAGCAGTAGCGGACAAAAGAGAAGCTACTGCCCTAAGTAGGAGACTAAAGGCAGAGTCATAGCTAATTGATTTCTGAGAGCTTGTGAAGCACGAACAGCATCTCAGAGGCAGTGTGACAGTGAAAAACACAATGACACTGTGTCACTCAACCAAACAGTACTGTGAAAAGAGCACCGAATTGAAAGTCGGGCTTCCAGCCACAGCTGTGCTAACAAGCTCTGTGGCCTCAGAAAAGTCACTTAACCTCTCTGGACTTCATTTCTTATAAAAGCAAGGATTTGAACCAGACCCCAGGCACCCCACCACAAAGGCTCTTTGACCTGAGGATTAATTTGCAAGCGCAGTCCCCTGAAGTGGGGACGGAACGTAAACGGCAGAGATGGGGATAACCGGAGGGGCCACGAGGGATGCGGCCGAGCCTGGAGAGGGCTGGGTGAGCTGCCCTGGGCATCTTTTTTTCCATGAGTGCACTCAAATTATTTCAGACCCAATGAGAGGAAATAGATTACGCATGAAGCAAAAACAAAACAAAATAAAATAAAACAACCAACCAACCAAACAAACAAAAAAACCAAAAAAAGCATTATAAACATATGCCTTCTGCCCTCAATTCTATTTTGATCTGTTGTTTAAAAAAAAATCCCCTAATTGAAAATAGTTAATTTAATCCAAATTAAAGTTTGAGAGGGAAAATGAATTTATCTGCGTTTGTGCACCAGGCTCCACTGTTCCTTTGGAAGTATTCTAGAAGAATCCTTTCTTTCAATTACTTCTGGTTTCTCTATCATGCGGAAAGTGAAGACAAGAGCACAGAAAGGAATTAAGACACACACCCCGCTCCCCAGAAGGTAGCTCCTCTGTGCCTCGTCGCTGTCCCTGTTGCTTAGCAACCTCTCACATCTCCATCTGAGAAAGGATGACTTCAGGAGGGGACACAGGGAGGAGGTGTCCTCAGCAGACTGTCTCTCAGGAGCCCGATTCTACCAGATACGCATTTTCTTAGAACGGTAATAAGATCGCCACAGCCAAAGCTCCGTGGGCCCCTCTACAGCCAGAGAACCTGAGAGACACACCGCTGAGCCCAAACTATGAAAAAGTGGCCGGGAGTGGGGGAGCCATTGCCCGAGGACGTACCACTGATCCACTTGGCCTCAGGGTCATGAAGTTTGAAATCTTCACTGAAAAGATCTTCCACAGTGACCTTCTTCTTTTGAGACAGACTATTATCTTCCACTAGAAAAAAAAAAAATGAGGCAAATAGTTAACCTTTTTTTTTAATTGGTAAAAGGAGAGGACCATAAAACATTCTGATTGACATTCAGAAATAGTATATACGGTAGAACATAAAATGTCTATAAATGAATGGTGAGCAAATCCAGTCTTTCTTTCTGTTTTTAATTAAACTATCAAAACTATGGTAAGAAAATCATGATTAAGTCAAAGGTCATATCCCCCCCCACACGCACACACACGCAGCAACACATAAATGATCATATTTCTCAGGTATGGAGCTAAATAGTTATTTCAAGACCAATTTATGAACAGTAAGGTGGGAATGGTCAAGAGAGGAAGGTATCAACGTCCAGAACGAATCTCAATGGTATCATGTGATCAAGCATTCGTTGAGCATTATTATATGCCATTAACTACAGGTAGCATGTTGCGACCTGGGAATTCAAAGACACATAAAGCATAACTTAGATATTTATTCTCCATAAGCTTCACCTGTCACTGGCCGTCTCTGGGTTGTGGGTTAGCTCTTGTTCAGACAGGATCACACCCAAATGTCCGTATGCAAACTGCCAGGTTCTGCCCTGCCCCAACCTGATGACCACGGTTAGGAGTAAGCACCTAGGAAAAGCCTACGAAGGAGGTAAGCCAATATCCATCCCAAGAAGAGGTGTTTAGTTAACGGCACCAGTGGGTGAGACCTTAAAAATCCGGCAGCTTTGATCTCACTTCCAGAGGTCAAAGCTTCTGGGGTTTTGACTCTCCCTCAGAAGAGGCTCTCTCCATGAGAGGCACAAAATCCATGTATCTATTTTGAGCAGACAAAGTGCTGCCTGGGTGTCTGACCCACGAGCCTAAGCTACCAGATGAAATGCACAGTGGGCAGCCCATCACAGCACCCCCTCTCCTGTTGCACTAACAGGAAACCATCTTAGCCTGACGATTTCTGATGCATGTTGTCTGCCTGGGATGCTGATTTACTTCCGGTCCCCTCAAGCGGAAATGCTGAATGTCAATGCACTTTTCCTGAAGACGCTGGTCCTCAATCGCCAGCTCCGTGTGCGCTGCCGTGAGGGTATCTTGGTGCTAAGGAGGGTGCGCAGGTCTGTGTGCATTCTAGTGAGGTGGCTCCAGAGCATGGTGTTTCTGCATTTTGGCGTCTGGTTGCTGTTTCTGCTTCTCTCTTCAGTTTCTGGCAGTTGAGCCAGCATCCATTTCCTGACCTGTCATGTGCTTGCCCTCCACATGGCCTCTTTTAATTTTGTTTCAAAATCTGTGACAGGTTGGAAAACCAGCAAGAAACTTTATTGGAATTACGTAATGAAATAAGAATAAATAATCTCTGAATGAAATCTTCAAGCTTCTTCTAGGACATAGATTGCAAGATGTCACTTTCTCTCTCTCTCTCTCTCTTTTTTTTTTTTTTTTTTTGCCTCTCTGCATGTTATAGATTACTGAAGTCATCAGAAAAGCCATGTGTTCCTTTGTGCATTGATGGATTTCTTGAATATCAAATAGGATTAGCGAGGGTAAGACTTTTGAAAATTAAAGAATGTTGTGATTCAAGGTGACCTTATTGTGAGACACATATGTGGAATTATCCCAGGTGCTAAACACAACATGTTAAACCAAACCAAGTTCTTCCCTTTAGGAGTTTTCTGTCTGCAACTGAAGCAGCCCTGAAAAAGACACACAGTTTCACACGTGATGCATTTCCATATGGGAAACAGACAATACTTGAGAATTTTAAAGCTTACTAGATATTGATCTAATAAAGTTCTACTGTGATTTAGCAATTAAGAAGTTTAAAAATTTTTGAGATACTCTTAAGTATATGGTCAGAAAATAAACATATTAAAACTTAAATTTTATCTGATTAAACTTCACTATTCAGGGATGATTCTAGTTGCATATTTTGAGGTGTCCATGTGTCTAATAAAAGAAGAATCTTAAGACTGCCGTCTAAACAAACTTTAGAAATCAAAGATGAGAAACTTATTCACGTTCTGAAAATTTTTCTTTTCAAAATGTATTTTATGTTTAAAAACTTTTACTTTATTTGGCTTTGAATGAACTTTTCAAACACATAAGACTTTCATAAGGGGACAGTTTGTGGAGGAGGTATTATGGTATATACTATTAAAAGTGCTCCATTCAAGCCTGGAAACTTGACGTTGTCAATCACGAGCTCCACCTCTTTCAGAACTAGACGACTCATTCACACATTCAACTACTATCTATCGAATTCGGTGGTTCATAGTTTGATTCAGTCCCAAACCATTGGAGGTGATGACAGGTATGCATACCTGCCATATGCCACAAACCGTCTGAGCTCTGAAGAATCAAAATTGGAAGACCTTATTCCTGACAGGAAGAAGCTCACAGACAGTGGGAGCCGAAGTCAAATGAACAACCAGGACACAACAGCGACCGTGCTGAGAGCAGAGGGACCCTCTGTGCTAACAATTAAGGGGATCAGGGAATAAGAAGGTGGGAGGAATTTCAAGAAGACTCCCTGGAGGAAAGAACCTGCTAGTCGAGATAAAGGAGGTAAAAGAAACTTTAAGGAAGGAGGGATTGAGAGTGCATGAATGTGTCGGTGGATGTTGTGTTTTTCAGGAAATTGCGGCTGGCGTTGGCACAGTGGACAGCGTGGGTGGGAAACAGCCAGAGATGAAGGTAGATTCCCTCACTGTATTTCATATTCTGGAATTCCACTGGAGAAACGTCCACTTGTGGATTTTCTTTTAAAACCCTGCTTATCCGTCAGTAGTATTTTCATGACCCTTTTCCACATCAGGAATATTACCAATAATGATCATATTAAAATTGCTTCTTCTCCACTCTGTTCCTCCATCCAGAATTCCGACTGGGCCTGTGCAGGAGTTCCCAGGTCCAACCCCCACATCCCCTGCATTTTCTTTCTGCCTTTTTATGTCTTTGGGAGGATTTGCATGATTCCTGTAGTTCAATCTTTCATTTTTCAATGTTTTCTTTAGCACATCTAGACTGTTCTTTCATCCAGCTAATAAGTTTTAAAATTTTAAATAATTATATTTTAATTTCTAATATTCCTAATGAGCTCTTTTTAAAGAACATCTACTCTTATTTTATAGGTTCAAGCTCTCTTATCACGTCGATAATTCTTTTAAAAATCTAAAATGTCATTTTCTATTGTCCCTGTAGATTTAAATTTCTTTGGATTTCAGTTTTCATGTGAGTTAGGCAGGTGATCTGCTTTCTAGGGGGATGGGTTTTGTAGGGGCCTTGTGGTTCTTGGTTGTAAGCTTCTGTCCCACAAGTGTTCTGGGTCATGAGAGACTTTTGGTTGTGTGGTCTCAAGAATGTCCTTAGGCAGTTTGGAGACTCTGCCTGGGTAACGGCTCTCAACCAAGTGTTATGTGGCCAAGTGGGCTGGAGCCATTTGCCCCAAATGGGTGATGTGATTAAAGGCCCTCTGAGCATGAGCCCAGTTTTAAAGCAAGGGCTTTTGTCCAGGATACCAGCATTCCTGCCTCTCCTGTGTGCCTGACTTCAATCTCTATGCCCTGAGGACGACAGGGATCCAGCTTACTTCCTGCTGTAGGTTTTCACCTGCTCCTTCTTTCAAGGACACTTTTCCATCCAGGTACGTGAAGAGCTCTTCTTGTTTTTGAGTGAAGCTCTGTATTCATTATTTTTCTATCATGTCTATGTGCTTGCAAACAAAAGGGGGATTTCTGTGCTCAGTCTTTCATCTTAAGCTGGAAGTCAGCATAAAGTGGGAGATACAAGAAGTATCCAGTGGCTTTCACAGTTTGAATTTTATCCTAAAGGTAGTTCAGGGATCACTGAAAAGTAAAGTCTCCTTCAGCCTCTTAGCTCAATATGTAATAGATAATGACACTTCTAATTCTCTCGGCCTCCGGGTCAGCTCGCTGGCACACAGAGGCACGCTGTACCCTCCAGGGGTGTAGTCAGTCTTTCTGAGGGTCGGTACGTAGCACAAATCGCTCAGACTCCTTCCTTTCCCAAGATATTTGTGAAACAGTTACATTGTTAAATAGCAAATTATCGGAAAACGTTTTGGAACTCCTTCCCTAGAAACTCCTGAAACTAGAAATAAATCCCATCACCCTAAAACAGATCAGGTTAGTGTTAGGGTTCAGAGCTTCTAGAGGTGTTATAATCACTGCAGGTGGAGGTGAGCCATGGACAGACCCAATTTGGTGGTGAAATACAATCTACGCAGACTAGTCAGAGGCCTCTCATGAGGTTTTTCTACGTGAGCAATCGGAAGAGCTGGCACTTCCAAAACGCAGTACAGTCTTGAGCAAACAATGGTAACCTCCTCTGATTCTCACCCAAAAGGAGGAAGAAAAACCATTTTAAGGAAGGTAAACCTGAGGTCCTGAGAGGTTAAACGGCTACTCCAAAGATGTGTGGGGAGTTAGTACAGCTAACACCAGCCTAATTGTAATACAACCTGAACAGTGACATTATTCACAGAATCCAGCTTGTTCACAGCACATTCCAGAAGTGAGATGCTAATAAGATCACAAATATAAAAAATATCAGGCATAATGCTAATAATGATGCTGGTAAAACACGATGTTCTCTGGGTAAGAATGTCATCCATGAGTAAAGAAAAGGTTAAAAACATTTTTATGTACAAATTATGTTGGGAATAATTTATTATAATGAATTTAATATAGTATAATACTCGGTAGAGTGCTGCGCTGGGAGCGCGGCGATGCTCCCGCCGCGGGTTCGGATCCTATATAGGACTGACCGGTGCACTCACTGGCTGAGTGCCGGTCACGAAAAAACGACAAAAAATAATAATAATAATAATAATTTATTTTTAGAAACAGTTTATCAGCCTGCAAAAGGGATCAACAAGTAGCACATGCTACAGTGACCAGCACATAGCAAGCATTCACCCAGCAGTGGGTAGTGTGACAGGTGCCCAGTACCGAGTATATTCAAACCTCAGAGGAGATGAAGACCACAGCTTCATAGAGGAGACAGATCCCCAAGCTGAGGCTCAGGGTAAAGTACTCTTAATATTTAGAATAATGTGTATGTTGTCTCTGCAAAAGTTGATAATATTTTTTGCTCCCTTACACTTCAGAAGAGCATGCAGAAATGAAAGAAGCTGTCCATTTTTTATTGTCTACACCATGATTTCAGAAGCTCCAATGAGATAGCTTTTGCTTAAAAACAAACCCCAAGGGTCTGTTCCATTAATGATGAACCTAACACGATGCTGCTTAGTAAAAAGGAAAAATGCCAGCGGGAACACAGGAAATACTTCCTTTCGCTCTGCCAGCACGTTTATTGATTGAGTGCCCTGGGTTGGGTACTGCTAGGTGCTGGGACCAATATTTCCTATTAGATTTTTTTTCTGTAAGTAAAAGTCAATCAGCAATACCTGTTGCAGATGGCATTCATATTTTCTTGGCAGATTCTTACTATGTTGAAAGAATAAATTTAGATCATACTCTACTGTCGACAGATTAGGAACAATGAAATTTAAAACCGGGCAACATGTCTGCAAATCACAATATGAACCTTGGGGATTTTTTTTACATAATCCTGAATTAAGCTGTGGCAGATTGTTCACCATATGGATCCTCGGGTCAGCTCTGAGAAGGCAACGTCTCATCCGCAGAGAAAAGCCCTAGAGACAGAAGGAAGCAGCCGCAGCCACGAGGCACGGGAGCGCTTTCTCCCTCTACAGAGCGAGAGATTTCCTCCAAAATCATCCAGACACATTTCCCCGGAGAAGTCTCTCCAGAATAGTTCAACCCTGAGTGTAAGAAATGAAATAACCATGGTTGGGATAAGAATTATACTAAGTCACCTGATCTGAGTGACAGTGGAGGAGCTACGAGAAAATCCACAGTCAACACATAGGATTTTTAGGTGCCTTTCCTCTTGACTTTCCGAAGTTGAGCAATTCTACTACCCAGACCTATCATCACACTGGTCACTTGCTTTCAAATCTGTTTTCCATATTAGCTTGATTCTTTTCTTCCTTTTTAAGATAAGAATTGTGACCATCTATCTAAAGGGCCTGGCACATAACAGATATTCAATCCATTTCTTTTGAGAAAAGGCAGCATTTTTTTCTATAAAGCTATACCTTTACTTTTATTTTTCTGCTTATACCCCAAAGTCATGTCTATGAAAAGTCCCACAGATGTTAATTTATCTTAAAAGCTTTTTCTTACAAGTTCATGTCTTCAAAACCACTTAAGAAAACTAGTAGCATAATATCAAAATTAGTCACGTTATAGTTTTTATTCAAATGCTGGAAATTAAGTCATCAGCATTATTCAACACACCTTATAAGTTAAGAAATTCTAGTTGTCTGTGTGTGTGTGTGTGTGTGTGTGTGTGTGTTTTCAAAGCTTCTATGTCAAATACATCAAAGGTATCAATCCCTCCTCAGGTCCTTACTTGATACCTTTAGATCTAGAAAATGAATTGAAGCCATAGAAAACACTTATCATCCTGTTTCCTTTAGTGGGTTATAACCATTGGGCACCTGTGACTGCTTATGATAGTCTGCACATAGGTTGATATCTTTACATACCTAAGTGTTTCCCTTTTTTCACATCTTTATTGAGATAAAATTCACATACCATAAAATTCACCCATGTAAGGTGCACACCCAGTGGCTTTAGCACATTCACAGAGTTGAACAACCATTACTATGATCTAAGTTTAGAACATTTTCATTACTCCAAAAAGAAACCCGGTGACCAGCAGCAGGCATTCCTCTCTCCTCAGCCCCAGGAGACCAAAAATCTGCTTTCTGTCTCTATACATTTGACTATTTTGGACATTTTCTATAAACGGAATCATATAATATGTGTTCTTTTGTGGCTGCCTTATTTCATTTAGAACAATGATTTTAAGGTTCATCCATGTTGTAGTATGTACAGCATGGACCAGCACTTAATTGCTATTTAAGGATGAGTAGGAATGCAAAGTTAATGATATTGAGCATCTTTTCATGTGCCACTTGTTTATCTTCTTTGGAGAAATGCCTCACCTTATTCAGATTATAAAAGATGCTAAAATCAAGAGATTCACTGTCAGCAGAGAAAAGCTGAGGGTGTGTCTGAAAACCTTCCACTAATACCTCAGAAAGTTCAAGAGGTCAGAGTATTCAGCCACATAGAAAGCTATCTGAAGACCTTAACTGTGTGGCTCATAGATCCCCTCAGCCATCTCAGCAGGAACCAAGCATAGAGATGGGTGTGTCTAGAAAAATCTCGTGGAGGAGCCTCTTGCCTAATGGAAAGAATCCTCATCACATATGTAGGAGACCCACTGGATCTTGAGAAGTTTGTATCTGCAAAACATTGCCATCTTGGACTGAAGGGGACAGAGAGAGTATAAAATAAAAGATGGCTGTTGGGTCCCCAAAATTCTCAGGCAGGAAACCTGCTGTGAAAACTATTCAGCTACAAACTCATGCTACCTTTCATGAAAAGGAAGGATGACAGAGAGCAGATCGGAGAGCCCCAGAACATTATCCTCAGACCTTTAAACCCAATGGAGTTTCCCAACTGGTTTAGAAACTGCTTGGAACTTGTGACTCCTCTTTTCCTTCAATTTTTTCCCCTTTTGAACAGGAATGTCTACAACTGTTACCCTGTCCCACCATTATATTTTAGGAGCTGACACTTACTTCTTTAGTTTCATAGATCCACAGCACAGATTGTGCCTAAGGTTGGAGCATCCCCAGAGTCTTACCCTTAACTCACTGAGACAATTTGGATGATGAAATTTGGAACTTCTGAGCTGATGAGATTTTGGACTTTGAGTTGATGCTGTGATAGCCTGGGATTTCTGGAGACCTTGGGATGGAGGAATATACTTTATGTGTTGGATGGATGCTAATTTGGGGGGGCAAATGGCAGACTGTCTTAGGTAAGATAATGTCCCCCTAAAAATATCCACTTGCCCTGGTGTTATGGACTGAATTGTACCCACCCCCCCAAATTAATATGTTGAAGCCTTAACCCCCAATGTGATTTTATTTGGAGACAGTAGCTTTAAAGAAGAAATTAAAGTAAAATGAAGTCAGAGGGTGAGGCCCTAATCTGATAGGACTGATGATTTTTGTAAGAAGAGAAGGAGACAGTAGAACTCTCTGCCTCTGTGGGCGCACGCACGTGTGCGCGCGCACACACACACACACACACACACACACACACACACACAGAAAAAGCAATGTACAGACATGGTGAGAAGGTGTCATCTGCAGGTAAGGAAGAGAGGCCTCACCAGAAACCAACCCTGCTGATACCTTGATCTTGGACCTCCAGCCTCCAGAACTATGAGAAAATAAATTTCTGTTGCCTAAACCACCCCGTGTGTGTATTTTGTTACAGCAGCCTGAGTTGACTAATACAATTAGTATTTTCAAAATTTCAATTTCCACCTTGTTGTTGTTAATGCATAGAAACACAATTAATATTTGTATGTATTCTGTAACCTTTCTAAACTTACTTACATATTCTATTAGCATATCTTATGTAGGCATTCATTTTGTCTGTAAGAAAGACAGTTTTACTTCCTCCTTTTAAGTAGAAATAATCCAATAGAATTGCCAAGAAAACCCAGTTTAAAAAAGTCATGGTCCAAATAACAATAAACTAGTTGTAGCTATTGATGGATTTTAAGAAATGAGAGCCCACTTGACATGAATATTTCAAGACAAATTGTTTAGTGACATGGGACTACAATCTTTTCTCCCTCTGTGGATTCATCTACATTTTCAGATTCTACAAAAGAAATATTTATTTAGGTAGAAAATTGTGAATATTGTAAATATGATTTCTTTTTAAAATTAACTTCTTATTATTTGATGGGAGATTTTATTAAAGTGAGGAAAGAGGTTGCAAATATTGCCCAAAGCTGAGAAGAATAGGAGGGATTGTGGAGAAGGCCTTTTAGGCATGCTAATCTCCCATCTTATTTTTAGTAATGAGTCAAGGGATACATTTAAGATTAATGGAAGATGAAATTATGTATAAAGAAATTTTCATATATTGTGATGAAATAATTTTACAGAGAACTTCAAATAACTTTATAGGTTTTATAACTTAGGGTAAAGAGAAGGACGTGGGAGTAAATATAACTGAGCTTAATTTTTGACTTTCATAGTAGTCTGTGAACATTGGCAGATAAGCATAATATCGAGAATTACAGGAAAAAATACCAGAAGAACTAAAATCAGAAATCATGAAAAGTGATGATATCTGGGCACTGATTATAGAAATGACAGTATGAGAAAAGAATAATAATGATAATTATAATAATTATCATTATTATTTTGATTTTTATTGTTAATTTATTTTTCTACTGTTATTTTTTTCTATTTTGTACATATTATTTGTGCAATAAAAGTTAATGCACTCATATTCTGATCATAAGCACATACTCACACCCACATTTAGAGCCTAAATCAGTATGTGTCTTCACGATGCACCAACACCAAGGTCAGCTAATCTAACCTTCCTGAATGACCATGTGGTTGCCATATGAACAAAGGTGTACAGTAATCCCAACAGAAAAATGGCAGGTTGACTAATTCTTGATCCATTGTCTATGAGAATGGCATGTTAAATACAAAATACCCGTGCCACATAGAGAACACCATACACACATTTTACGGTGTGATCTATTTTCAGAAATCATTATAAATCACACAAAATGTATACTTTTAATTTGAATTTTATTGGCTTCATTGACTGATCTGTACTTAATTTGCCTATCTTTGTTAATTTAATACGAAGTGCAGGTGGAGCTTTTATCTGTTTAATGCATGTATGTAAAGTTTAAAGAATTCAGTCAATGCGGGAGATAGGGATTGCCTTTTCCTCTCAAACTTTGAAAAACATCAGTGCAAACCTTAATGCAAATGAATTTCAGTTCCCTTCTTGGTGGTAAAGACGATAAAGAACCACATTTTGAAACTGAGAGGAGACCCCTAGAGAGCTGCGAGAAGAGGCCAGCACGATCCCTGTGAGTGGGCGGGAAAGAGCAGACAGAGAAGGCCCCAGCCGGTCCTTGTCAAGCTCATGGTCCCAAACTGCCAGCTCATCTCTTCCTAGTTCTGACCTCTCCACAGGCCCACATCTATGGCTGCCCGTGAGATAAAACCCTTGCACAACTGGCAATGGCATTTGTTTTCCCTTATTTTAGTTTCCTATGGCTGCTATAACAAATTGCCACAAATTTGGTGGCTTAAAGCAACAGAAATTTATTCTGTCACAGTTTTGGAGGCCAGATGTCTGAAATCTGTTCCCCTGGGCCAGAATCAAAGTGTCAGCAGGGCTGTCTGTACTCTCTCGGAGGGTCCAGGGAAGAATCTGCCCCTTGTGTCTTCCAGCATCTGCTGGCTGCCGGCTTTCCTTGGCATGTGGCCACATCCCTCCCATCTCTGCCTCTGTGGTGACGTTGGCCACATGGCCTTCTCCTCTGCTGTCTGTGTCAAATCTCCCTCTGTCTCCTTCCTATAAGGATCCATGTGATTGCATTTAGGATCCACTGGATAACCTGGGATTAACCTCCATCTCAAAATGCTTAACATAATCACAAAAGGGCTCTTCTTTTTTGCCATATCAGGCAACATTCACAGGTCCCAAGGGTTTGAACATAGGATATCTTTTGGGGAGACATTTTCTAGCCTATCATACTCCTCAAGTCCTTTCTCCCATTTCCATCTAACCCACCACGTTAGCAGGTACCCTCTGAACAGGCAATAATCATACATTTACTGAATTAAAAAAAAAAAAAAGACATGAAGAATCTGAGTAAGGAAAAAGCTAGAGAGAAAAGGACAGATTAAATCTGAGGTTCTGTGTATTATCACTTAACCCAATTTCTGGTGATTTTGTTACCTCACTTAAAAGCACAGTGTCAATTTAGAAAGAATCTGGGATTTGGGGACTGTTCAATAGCACTCTGAAAAAGCACGCATGCACCTTATCTGCAGAAGTGACAGAGGGTATTCAGACAGCATTGAAGGTGAGAGTCCTGCCTCAAGAAGACATTGGAACCAGCTCAACTTGGAACTTCTTCCTCTTGGTCCCCTGATTTATTATATCACAGATTTCTATGTTCCTGACCCTGACCTGGCAACTTGACTTAGACTCCTGAATTGCTGCCCTGCTTCCTGATGGGCCAGAGACTTCACTGAAATAGCAGCTAGTACATCAGCCAGCCCCTCGCAGCATATGGTTCCTAAGGCTTCCAAAATTTATTTGAAATTTACCAAGAGGCTCTCATCTAAACCAGGCTATATGATCCGGGAAAAACCAGGGCACCAGGATAAGATTTACTCCTTTTCATGGTCTATATACAACTGTGCCTTTAAAATAGGATGCATAATGTAGAAATGCTTGAAAAGTGCCCCTTTATGGATAAATATGTAGACACATTTGCCTTAGCTTATAATCTTAATGCAAGCATGAATAATAAGCATCTATCGCCATCCTTTAGGAAAATGGCTCTTTATTGTTAAGGATTCAATAAATAACCAAGATGCACTTAACAATCGTTCTAGAATTAATAAAGGAAAGTCAAAAGACAGATTGTTAAGCTGCTCCTAGGGACTCACCTCTCAGCACTTTGGAAGTTTGCAACCCACTGTAAGGTTAGTAGCATTGTAAAGTAATCCTTGCTTTTACGAGGATCTGTCAGAACTCCCTCTTTTCAGATTTGTTTCAATTTTTAAAAAATGATTCAAATTCACTGTTCAAGGCATGTAGACTGCATTCCTCGAGTATTTCATAAATCAAGGGGTCTTACGTGCTAGGCAGACACTGTAGGCTGCCTGTCCCGGTGCTGCTGCCTCTCTGCTCCCTTCCAGTCTGGCACAGCCTGACCCCTGTGAAGACTTGCCCTCCCACCCCGCTCAGCTAAGGTTGTCATGCAGTGTAGATACAGCAAATGAGCTGTCTCCGGGCTGGCTTCGGGTCACTGTTTTCCTCCAGGATAGAGAACGAGAGATTCATGAGGCATGTTCTATGTGTCCCTCCCTTCCGGCCTGGGGGGGCACGTGACATGTGACCCACTAAGGCCACTTTGCCAATGTGCTGCTGATGGCAGCAGGGAAAGTCAGAGATAACATGGCCCTTGATGACATCTCTGAGCCACCGACTCAGCCAGGGATGGCTACATCCGAATTTGTTTTGTGAAACAATATATACACCTACAATTTGAACAATTTTAGTTAGCTGTTCTGTTACTTACAGAACAAAAAATATTTTAACTGAAGCATTATAACATCTGGGTATCGGACAGATGCTCAAGCAGATCCCTGAGATGGCCATGGATGGGTGCACGAGGTCCATGACTTTCAGAAGTGTATCCACGTGCATGTGTGTACACGTATGCCCTTTCTTTCCTTCCAGTGAAAAGATGACTTGTAGTTTTCATCAGATTCTAAAGATGGTGATGATGGATCACGTGGTGTAGACAGTAGGAGTCCAGTCTGCCACCACGTCTCCCTTCGGCCTTGACTCTTGACCACTCACTACGTCCCTCCATGACGTCCAGGCCAGGCTGTCCTCTGTCCAGTTAGCACCCCAGACTTGTTAGGGCTCATGGTGATCGTCCCTTTTGGATGTCCTCCCATGTCTGCCAGACCTGCCTTGCAAAGTCTCTAACTGCTCATTCTCCATGGAGCCCTCCACAAATGCTTCCTCCTCACATTTATAGCACTCACTCTTAATGAACATTAACAAATAAACTTTAGGCAGAAACAATGTTAACAACAGTAGCCTCAGCAGCAGCCAAAGCAGATCTCTGTTTCATTACCAGAGCAGAGAGCACGAGCCCCAGTCAGTCAGCTGGCAGATGGGCGAGCACGGGCACTAAGGAATCTGGAAAACAACCACAGACGCCCAATGCAAATGAACAGTGCCAGAGACCTGCTCGAGTAACCTGTGCTCCCAGTGATGACACGCTCAGACCGTAGGCTCTGGTAACAGATGGAATGTGACAAGATTGGATGTGGAGATGAGTTTAATGTAGGAGAGAGAACAGAGAAAAAATGCCCAGAGGATAAGGGTCAAGCTACCTATCTCTACAAGATTAAAACATTATAAGATATACGTTACTTGCATGATGTACACAAAAGGCATTAAAATACTGTTAAACTATTTTGCAATTTTCATAGGGATTATGTAGCACCTTATGATGAGATAATCCAATATAGCTTAAAAACTGTGTACCAATATAAAATACAACAGTAAAGCTCACAACGATTATTCTGAACAAAAGAAATAGGCATAAAATCTACATGCCAAATGATTATATTTATAACGTATATGTAAAAAGTATAAAACCTTGCAAAACTATTCCATGATGTCAGAAATTAGGTTACCCCTGAGGGGATTAGTGGTGAGAAAAGGCATTGGGTGTGGGGGACTTTGGGGATGATGGCTTCCTTCTATTTTTTTTAATTCAATTATTTATTTATACCAATATAAAATCATGGATATTTATTTTAAATTTTAGTTGCAATTTTTTTCAAATAATTCCACCTTTGGTTTTTAATTTATTATTATTATTATTATTATTATTATTATTATTATCATATTATTATTATTTTGACTGGCCACTTCAGGGTTTGGAATCTGAACTCCTGACCTTGTGTTATAACACCACGTTCTAACCAACTAAGCTAACCAGCCAGCCACGTTCTGTTTTTTTTTTTTTTTTTTTTTGATTTGGGTGCTAATTATGGAATCATGTTCAGTTTGAATAATCATCAAAAAATATAATATTCATTTATTTTATGTATTTAATTTATATACAATTTTAATATTTAATATAAAAAGTATATCCTATATGCATTTTTTCTTCAATAAGATATTTTAAAATAATATGTTCCAGAATTTTTAAGACAAGCTGAGGGTTAGCAATGCAGTCACAGACATTAGACTCAAACCAAACAATGATGACATTTCAATTCCAAAAAAAATAATCTATATGTTACCTTCCTACCCAAAAGCAGACTCCTAATGAGTCTCCTATTCTGATAACCCATACTTGGCCTTAACCCAAAGTCTCCCTTCAAAATGACTTTCAAATATCCAGCGCTTTTCATTAATATACCACCTGAAAGTGTGCTAGTGTTTTCCATCAAAAACCTCTGTTTTTCTTCTCTAATGTGGAAATCCATAAAAGTCAAATGTCAGGGACGTTTCAATGCAAATATGAACCTGGTGGATTTTTAGAATCTCACCCCAATGACTGTGGCACCGGAGAATATCAGAGTCCTTTTTATAAGAATGCGAGAATTGTAGACACCAACAAAAGGCATGCGCTGTGTGTGCCCTATTGCAGACATGCATTTAATATCTGAAAATTAAAAAGGTAACTTTGAGCCTATTACTCCAAAGAGAAATTTAGAAAAGTGCACAGACCAGCAAGGGAGAAATGAATGACAAAACTGAAAAGGACACGTCCTCATCTGGTGAATCCCTTTGGAACTAAGACTGCCTTAAACACTTTTAATTTGATTTTTAAAACATAAATTGTGCATAACTGGTGATAATTAGCCTGCACCACAGAACAAGGAGCCTGTTGTACAGCATGATTACCATGAGACCCTTGCAGACCCCGGGCCCTCAGAGGGCAGTCCACGTGCTCCTCAGATTCCTCCTGCCGTGTTGGAAAGGGGCCGTGTGTGCCAGGAAACATGGTCACAAAAAGACTGAATCCGAATGAGAGCAGATGGATTTGGGGGGTAAGTAGGAAACAGATACTGTACTCTGAGTTTAAATAAACCAGCCTATAAGACTGGAAACTAGTAGTACTTAATTTTTTTTACTAGTGCATACTACAATTTCTAACTAAATCTATCAAGATGGAAGCAATGCTGTAGGATTTGCACAAAACCATGTAAATACATCCAAAGTGTTTCTGCACCACTCTTCAAGAACGAATGCAGCCCCCAGCAGGTGGAAGCCACTCCTGCCCTTAGCAGTGTTCCCAGTCGGCTGGGTCAATACTTCAGTTATCTGTACAACTCAATGGGCCTCAATCACGCCCCGCCTTGTGACTTGTGTTTTAGGTTTGCTTAATGATCACACGACTATGGAATTCTCCTTGCAAATGCTTCGTCTTTAGCAGACTCTAAGCTTCACGGAGAGTGTTTATATCTTCTTTTTCTACATTTTGTCCAGCACTGAGCACAGCATTCTCAGCTCTAACCTGGATCATTAATGCTGGATCGATTGATAGGCACTACTGGTTGATGTCAGGATGCTCTGAATATCAGTGGATTTGAGAAAGCTCTGGAGCTCTTGGCAGACTGAATGAGCTGATAGACTCCTCTGACTGACAGAATTTTGAATGCCCAAACAGAAGCCCCCGCTGTGCAGCAGGAGAACGGATGCAGAAAGGCTGTCCTGGGAGACAGCCCCAGTACCACAGTCACCGGGACCGGCACGACTGAGAGCCCTGAGCCTGGGACACTCAGCCCTGAACAGCACAGCCTAGGGAGATAAGTGCTACCTTTGGAAGCCCTCCCAAGGGTTAGGCAAGGCTCAGCACATTTTTTATGGAAGAATAAAAGAAAATGTCCCTCTTCAGAGCCTTTTCTGGAATTCAGTGATTCACTACAGCCCATCCACTGGCAGTTGCCTCCCGCTGGCTGCTGTTGCCCCTGACAACGGCCGTCAGCATTCAGAGATAACAGTTTACAATGACTATAGTGTCTATTTATTGCAGAGGGGTGCTGCTGTGGTTGTTCCTGCTGCACAGGAACTGAATGCAAAATACTTTCAGGATCAGCTGCGGTGTCGTCGGAGGGAGCAGCAGCTGACCTGACTCCTGTGTGGTGGAGAAGATTGAGGGACCCTGTCCAGCCACACGAGTTGAGTTGAGCATGTGATGGGCGGGCACTTGGGACCCGATGCTTAGGCCTGGACTTTCTCGGAAGACATCTACCACTGCCTTGTTGCTATGAACCGTTCCTGAGTAAGGACCCTTGGGCAGCAGCTTTATGCCACATTTCAGTAATGCTTGTGATAGCCCTCAGACTCTGGGTGACAGGAACATTCACGTACACTTTGGGAGGGTGGGCATAACTGCAAACCACCTAAGACATCACTGCTTTCTAAGTCCCAAAGAGAGTATCACACAGAATCAAATCTTCAATAATCACTCTCTCAGATAGAGCACAATTCTGTCCAAAGAAAAGCAAAGTAGGAACACACGCTCCCCAGGTCCGGAGGGGCCTGATTTCCTCTGTATTAATCAGAAATATGTTTGCTGCTAAAGCCCCCAGCTGTGTTCCACCAGCAGCAGCACAATCACAACACAAAGCAAGCGTGATGGTCCCCAGCTTACAATGGTTGCACTCAGGGCGTCCGACTGTACAATGGTGCGAAGGCGATGCACACTCAGCAGAAACCGTGCTGGAGGACCACACAACTGTTCTGTCTCTCGCTTTCAGCACTAACAATGAACAACACGAGATACTCCGTACTTTATTATAAAATGGGATTTGTGTTAGATGATTTTGCCCAGATGTAGGCTAATGTGAGTGTTCTGGGCACGTTTAAGGTAGGTTGGGCTAGACATGTGGTAGGTGAGGTGTATCACATGCATTTTTGGCTCATGGTATTTCCAGCTTACAGTGAGTTTATCAGGATGGAACCCCATCATAAGCCAAGGAGCATCTGTATTTGTCATTGCTAATCCTCCCCCAGTCCCTCTCAACTGTGTTCATTTAGATTTCAACAGCTGAATCAATTTTTTTCCTACTCAATCAGCTGCACAGTATTAGGCCTGAGTCCACATGTTCCAGGCAATTCTGCTCGATTCATAAAGCTCACTCAGGAAGCAGATCACAGCACTCTTCTGGAGAATCACTGCTGAAGCCTCTTCAGCATCAGGCAGATTTTTTGGCACATTATACTTTTTTTTTTTCCTTTACAACTTTCCTATCTTTTAAAAAAACTAACAGCTTAATTGAGATAAAGTTTATATATCATGAAGCTCCCTTTTTTGATGTGTACAACTCAGTTTTTTTAAACATGTTAACAGAGTAGTGCATCCATCCCTACTACCAAATTCTGGAATATTTTCATCACTCCCAAAAGAAAATTCATGCCCATTAGCAGTCATTTCATGCTCTCCCCACCTCCAGCCCCTGGCAACCACTGAACAACTCTCTATCTCTATGGATTTGCCTGTTCTGGAATCATACAGTATGTAGCCTTTTGTGTCTGGCTCCTTTCATTTAGCATAATGTTTCCAAGGTTCATCCATGCTGTAGCATGTGTCAGTACTTCACTCCTTTTTATAACTGAGCAATATTTCATTGTATGGATACAGCACATTTATTTATCCATTCGGCATATGATGAAAATTTGGGTTGTTTCTACTTGTTTGGCTATTATGAATAATACTGTTATAGACACCATATGCAAGTATCTGTATGAATATATGTTTTCAGTTTTCTTGGGTATATACCTAAGAGCGAAATTACTAGGTAATATGGCAACTCCATGTGTAACTTTTTGAGGAACTACCAAACTATTTTCCGTAGAGGCTACACAACTTCTATTCCTACTAGTAACGTACAAAGGTTCCATTTTTTTGTATCCTCACTAATGCTTGTTACTTTCCATTTTTTGTTTGTTTTGTTGTTTTTATAATCATCCTAGTGGGTGTGAAGTTGTATTTTGTTGTGTCTTTGATTATCATTTCACTGATGATTAATGATATTCAGCACATTTTCATATGCTTATTGACCATTTGTATTTATTTGACTACATATCTATTCAAATCCTTTGGCCATTTTAAAATTGAATTATTTGTCTCTTTGTTTCAAATTGTAATAGAATTATAATATATAAAGAACTGTAATTCTTTATATTTTCTGGATACTAGACCTTTATTGGGCATATACATTTGTAGATATTTTCTCCCACTCTGTGAGTTGTCTTTTCACTTTCCTGACATAACTTTTGACACACAAAAGATTTAAATTTCACAAAGTCCCATTTATCTATTTTTTCTTTGGTTGCTTGCACTTTTTTTGTCATATCTAAGAAATCATTGCTTAATCCAAGGTCACAAAACTCTTATTTTTAGGTTATTGAGCCACACTGAGTTAATTTTTATATATGGTGTGAGTTAGGGGTCCAACTTCATTCTTCTGCATGTGGATATCTAGGTGCACCAGCACATTTTGTTGAAAAGACTGTTCTTTCCCCATTGAATAATCTTGGCACCATCAAAAATCAATTGACTAAACATGTATGGGCTTATTTCTGAATTCTCAATTCTAAAATGTGGCTTTATAGTAAGTTTTTAAAATCAGGAGGCATAAGTGTTCTGATTTTTTTTTTCAAGGTTGCTTTGAGTACCTTGTATTTTTATATAAATTTCAGAATTAGCCTGTAGTTTCTTCAATAAAGGCAATAAGAATTTTGATAAGGATTGGGTTGAATCTGTAGACTAACTGGGGGAGTATTGCCATGTTAACAATACTATATCTTCTAATCACTTACGTGGGATATCCTTCCATTTACCTAGGTCGTCTTCAATTTCTTTCAAACTTACTTTATAGTTTTTAGTATACAAGTCTTGTAATTCTTTTGTTAAATTTATTTCTAAGTATCTTATTTGTTTTGAAAATATTATAAGTGGAATTGTTTTCTTAATTTCATTTTTGGATTGTTTATTGTTAGTGTATAGAAATATAAATGATTTTTACATATTAATCTTATATCATCCATCCTGATGACCTCATTTATTATTTATAGTGGGTTTTCTTTTTTGAGGATTCCTTAAGATTTTCTATATACAAGTTCATGTCTTTTACAAATAGAGATAGTTTTACTTCTTTCCTATCTGGAGATATATATATATATATAATTTTTTTTTTCCTCTTACCTAACTGCCCTGGCTAGAACCTCCCATATAATGTTAAATAGAAATGATAAGAATGAACATCCTTGTCTTGCTCCTGAGCTTAGGGGTAATGATTTCAGTCTTTTGCCATGAAGTATGATGTTGCATGTGGGGTTTTTCATAGATACATTTTATCAAGTTGAAGATGTTTCTTTCTATTCCTAGCTTGCTGAGTGTCATCATAAAATGATTTTTGAGTTTTGTCACATGCTTATTCTGTGTCTACTGGGATGATCATGTGGTTTTTGTCCTTTACTCTGCTAATATGGGCATATTACATTGACTGATTTTCATACGTTAAGCCAAGTTTTATTTCCTGGGATAAATACCATCTGGTCATGGTGTACAATCTTTTTATATGCTGCTGAAGTCTGTTTGCTACTATTTTGCTGAGGTTTTCTGCATCTATCTTCTTAAGGGATATTGGTCTGTAGCTTTTATTTCTAGTGATACCTTTATCTAGTTTGGTATCAGGGTACATATTAACTTTCTTTATATAAGTTTTGGGGTAATAGTTTAAGCAGACATCATAATTTCCCTGCATTTTGTACCTATCAACATTTTTTTACATTGCAATATCTGCTTCTTTTTCCATCTTAAGGTCTAATACCTTAAGGTCTTAGCAGTCTACTTACTGAAGATTGGAACATTTTTTTTGCCCACACAGATAGGCATCTAATATGATAATGAGAGTTACATACTGTTTTATCAATGGCCACAGAGTTTTCCTATGATAACTCCCATAAGATTTTCTCATAGGCCTAGGCTTTCTTCTCTCCCTAATTCCACCACGCTCTGGCTTCTAAATCCTTAGCATTCTATTAAACACACTTCGCATATTATCTTTTCCATGAACTTTCTCATAAAGAATCTTTCTCTCCTGTAAACTCCTATAGCACTTTTGTTTGACCACACAATAGTGCATGCATATGTATGTATTTGCTGTAGGTTTTTGCTGCAGATTTATTTTGGTGTGTCTTTTTTTCCCTGGGAGATTTCTGACTCTGGCTTGTACTTAATTTCATCAATAGAACCTAATAAGTACCTATCCTTAGTTGGCACTCAATATAGGTTGTTTTAATAATTTTCTTAATTTGTCCTTGATAAAATACCCAGCAATTCCACGAGACATAGAATGTCTTTAAATTCATCAGGCATGAATAAGTAATAATGAATTTTAATATATGCCAAGGATTTCCAGCTGGTCAACAACTATGTAAACAAATTCAAAGCATATAAAGGAGACTTTTTCCATTGGACGCCTATATCATTTTATTATATGGCACAATGAGAATTAGAACCTGGGAAAACTAAATCATGTAATAGGTGGTGACTTTGAAAAAAAAATTGCAAAGTAAAAAGATGCTGTTTGTCCCTTATGGAGACTTGCTTTTCTAGAATAAATATAAATACCTGGTGTCAGCAGTATGACCGAGGTGACAATCAAGGAGCAGATAACCAGAATCACAAGCAGTGCAATTGCTATTCCTTTCCAATTCCTTTGTGGAGGATTACTCCCCACCAGCTCCTGAAAACAAGAAAAGAACCCCAGTGAGTGAAATAAGGAAATAAAGCAAGCCAAATACATATATTTCATTTAAACCAAGAATAAAAAAATTAAAGGGGCGTGTTCCTACACTTTGAGCTACTGTGAGCTCTTGCTGCATTTGCCCCTCCACCTTCAGTGCCTTGAGCCTCGGGCTGTCTCTTTCTGTACCATGGCAAAACATAATCTCAAGAAAGAATTTGATATTGTATTATGCTTACAGCTTTTGTGTGAACCCTATTCTCCTTCTCCCAATAAACTAGACTCTACAGCACAGGGTAGTCTTGGAGCTTTCTCATCATTACAGCCCAACCCATTAACTCCCACTGAGTCAAACCCAAGTATGACAACATTTTCCAGCTCCAAGCCCTCTCTCATCTTTCCCTTTCCTTACATCCACACTATGAACTTCTCTTTCAGGCCCATCTCTGACCACCTCGAGCCTTTCTTCCTTCATAGCTCCTCACACAAAGTTTCAAGGTTTTCCAGCTTTCTCTTCACTGGGCAACTCACCCATCCCTATTCTAGGTTTTAGTCCCATCCATGGAACCATATTTTCATTGCAGTAAGGGCTGAGGGTGAAAGGGGGAATCTGGAGACAATGCTACAGGTTGAATAAATGCAGGAAATTAATCAGGTACATTGGCTGATGAGACCAAACTTTCAGTTCCCTTTAAATTAGGGGGATCATATAAGTTACAGTCCAAACTGGGATCCTTTCAGAGACAAAGGAGCCAATATTAAAAATTCTTAATAGCTAATAAATATAAGTTATATATTAATAATTATTAATTATACAGGAGCAACTCATATAGGAGCAACTAAGGACATATGGTTACATGGTAAAAGGACTACTTCTGCCTATGTATAGATCTGGGAATACTGCTAATAGTCCCCATGAGTACAACTTATATTAACCAAGGCTTAGTAAAGTAGAGCACAGATGGCTTCAAAAGGTAGACAACACAACACGTAAATACGTCTTAGTCCATGATTGAACATTCACTAGAAACCATCAAACTTGTGCAAATCAATACTTAATCATGACAATACTTAATCATGGGATGGCAAATAGGTTAACAAATTAAGAAAAATTCAAAGGACCCTTCTAGTCTCAGCAGGAAAGAATTTTACAGTTGTTTAGAAATTTCAACTGGTCCTATTTGCCATAGAACTTAAGTTATATATTAAAAAGTAGAGTTTTAGAACTTCAAAAATAAGACTAAACATAAGAATGAAATTATTACAAAAAGTGGCACTGACTCAACCTCATTTCCTATGAGATAGGGTTTTCTTTGTGGGAATATCGCTGGCTAATGCCAAGAACAGGTGATGAGATTCAGCAGCTCTTAATTTCACCCAAATTCAAAAAGAAAATAAGCTCTTCTCACCAAATTTGCCAATTGTATAAATCTTTAAGTGGTACTTATACAACCAACCTGGTGTGTATAGTCTCTTGCACACCCCAGCTGACATACAGTTAAGATTAAATCCCAGGGGAGCCATCAAAAACAGAATGTTTTAATACTCAAGACCAAATCCTATTCAAGATCCAGAATGATAAAAGTAATGTTATTGTCTTTATCAGCTCAAACAGTTTATGTCTTTTGAATCTTGTTTCTAATAAGAATAATCTAGAATTCTAAATTCTGTTTTAAACCTATCTGTTATAAATAGATTGCAGTTTATGTGCAAAACAAAACAAAAATGTCCCCAGGACTTTCACTTTGCATGAATTTCTTGACCAGCCAGTAGTGTAACTGATTTACTTGCAAAAGTGCCCTTGATCGAATGTTGCAGCCACAGGTCCGTGTGACATTCCCAGGGTGTCCCTCCCTAGCCCAAACACACCACAATACAAAGTCCCGGTCTAGGCTGGATATTGTCACAGATAATTATATAAAGAGCATGTTGAGAAAAATGACCAGAAGATGAAGATGTTTGCAAAACATGTCTATGAAGTAAGTTTTGAAGGAAGTGTTCAGCCGCAAATACCGAACACTTAGAGTCTTCATGTATTTGAAGACGTATCAAACGGAAGAAAGAGAGGATATATTCTGCATAGCTCTAGAAGGCAGAGTGAGAACTGAAAGGAAATTTCACAGGAGCAGAATTGTGTATCAATAAAACTTCAGATTTTCTAATTATTAGTATTGCCTAATATTAGAATGGACTGCTTCACCAGGAAGCAAGCAGGATGGATGAACATGTAATGGGGATCCTGGAGAGCCAGTCCCTCAGAGAGGAAGGTGGAAATTGATGGTCTTAAAAATGCCTAACACAGCAGAAGTCCTATGGACACATATAGAATGGAGAAGAAAGATGCAAAACTTTGGAAGTCGGTGCTGGAGGTAGGAACGTGAATGAGAATCAGGACGCTTCCTGAAAGGGGACATGCCCACTGGACTCAGAAAAGATTTTGCACAGGCAACCAATTCACTATATATTATTGAATGAGAGATGGCACAATAGGATAACTGAACAGGCTTTGACTGCATGTCCCACTTAAGCGAAGTGATTCTGGATTACGCACACCATTTCTTAAATACAGATGCAGCACGTTGTCTTTCAGGCAGTGATCTTGCATTGAAAAAGCAGGGTGATTTTATCCATGGGAACAAAGACTTTCTTCCCTAAATTCCATTTTCCTTTGCCAAATTTCATTTGTCAGAGTGCAGGTAAATTTATTGTACTACACAAACAACATTGTAACAATAATAATGGAAAACAAAGAGGAAAAACATGATGAACAATCTTTCTAATCCAAGAAATCAAAAATTTTCACCCCTTCCATAGTCCTTTCTATTCCTGGTTTCATGCACATTTAATTTTACATGGGTATAACCAGAGCATAGATATGGTTTTTAAGTTAAAATGCAGGTTAATATCGCTTCTTTGAACATCGACTTTAGCTCCCCAAATTCAGAATTCCTCCTCTTAACTTGCAGGAGTTGAACTATCAAAAATTTGAGTAGAGGTGACCCTGCTTCCCATGAAGGGCAAGATAAGTCCATAAATTATCCCCTGACACACTGAGTTTCAGTGGTGCATTTCTCAATAGAATTACATATTTTTTGCCCTGAATGGTAAAAATGAGGCTATAATATATTCCCCATTTTGTTTGACACCAGATGCATACATGGGAGGTCCAGTAAAATGGAAAAGCATGTTTACAATTAACCATTTACTCTAAGAAGGAGGACATATCTTCCATGCACCCATCCACCCATCCATGCACCCATCCACGCATCCACCCATCCATCCATCCATCCATCTACCCATTTACCAATTGGCCCATCTATCCACATTCATCCATCCATTTTTTCATCCATCCACATACATTTATCAACATCCATTTAGCCAGCCAGCCAGCAATTCATCCATCAAACCCATCCACCAGTCCACATATCCATCCACATTCATCCATCCATTCATTCATCCATCCACCAAATTATCCAACCATCCACACTCATTTATCCAAATCCATCCATTTGCCCATCCACCCACCCACACACCAATAGCCATCTATCTACATTTATCCATCCATCTATTTATCCATCTATCAAATTATCCATCCAGCCAGCAATCCAACTGTCTGTCCACATTCATCCATCCATTCATTCACCCATCCACAAAATTATCCATCCATCCACATCCTTTTATCCACATTCATCCATCCAGCAATCCATCCATCTACCCATTTGCCAATTTACCCGTCCATCCACATTCTTCCATCTATTCATCCATCCATCCATCCATCCATCCATTCATTCACTCATCCATTCAACACATATTTGTCTAGGGCTTCTCTGCCATGCCCCATTCTTAGAACCTTGGATACAGCAGTGAACAAAACAGGCAGTGACACTGTTATCAATCCAAGTCAAATGGCTTTCATTTACTCCATTTTCTCTTCTTACATTCTAGTGTAGGGATGTGGGGACAAACTATGGACAGATGAACCCATTAAGGGAAGAAGGAGAAAGCAGGATAGCAGGGGCCCTGTGAGCTGTCTGCATAGAAGGAGGTCAGAGAGATCTCCCAACAATGTGACGTTGGAGCAGAATTGAAGGAAGCACACAGGGCCAACAACTGAGAGAAGACAATCCAGCTAGAGGGAGTGGCAGGTGCCCAGCCTGCGAGAGAGGAAAGGAGACAGTGGCCAGAGTGATAGGAGCAAGGTGATGGAGCTGAGAAAGGAGGCCAGGGAAGGAGCGAGGGCCAGGAGGTGACAGCCACGGTGCAGGCTGTGGCTCACCTCCAGTGAAGGGAGCTACAGCACGCTGTGTGTGAACCCAATTCCCATTTAGAAAGATCACCAGGGGCCTGCTGCATAGAGAAAAACTGGAGAGGCCAGGGTGGGGACAAGCGGGGCCCACGAGGAGGAGAGAGTGACAGAGATCTGTCCCAAATGGCGGTGGTGGTGGAGGTGGAGGTGGTGAGAAGTAGTTGAGTTCTGAGCATATGATGGGAAAAAGTCAGTCCACGGTGGCATTCCAAAGAGCTCATACAGACTTAGGTGTCAGGTTGCACTGATGTATCCTTTTGCATTTACAGCCCTGTCTGAGGGGCCCAGTTTTTAAGAAAAGAAAAAGCCCTTTGTGCGTATTACACAGCAAGTCTGTCCTCCTTCCCTCTACCTCCAAGCCGAAGCTAAGTTCTTGCCCGCTCTCCGCTCAGCCCCGACCGCCCCTGAAGCAGGTCAGCTTTCCGTCCCACGCCCCCTTCCCTCACCCCTCCCCCAGCAGCTTTGCATATTCTACATCTGTCTCCTGAAATTTCCCTTCACATTCACTTTGCCAGGCAACCCCCTTAGCATTATTTAGTTATCAGCTGAAATATCACCTCTATCTTCAAAGACATCACAGCAGGCCCCTTATCCATGGGGAATAAAAGGAGACTAAGACCCACAGTGGAAGCCTGAAACCTCAGAGAGTACCGAACCCTGTTAGCGATGGCGTTTTCCTACACACACATTCGATAAAGTTTAATTTATAATTAGGCATAGTAAGATTTACAATATTAACTAATAATAAAATGGAAAATTATAACAATATATTGTCACAGAAGGTGTGCGAATGTGGTCTCTCCCAATATCTTATTGTACTCATACTGTGCTTGGGGTAACTGAAAATGCAGAGAGCAAAACTGTGGATGGGGTGGACACTGCTGTATTCTTCCATCTGGACACTATCACAACACTCTGCAAGTGCTTTTCTGTAACGTTACTGCACTATGAAATTATGTATTTCATGCTTGTGTTATCACCACACCGCATACTATGTAAGGACATAGTTACCTTGCCATGGTCAAGGTTCCAATACCTGGTACAAAACTTGGAATACCATAGTGCACAGAGACTATGTGTGTTGAACGGATGAATGCCTTTAGAGGAAGTAATTTTATTTGCTGGCATGTCTGGCAGAAAAGCAATTGTTGGTTGATGCAGAAAGCAAAAGGTTAATACAAGCTGAGTGTCACTGACAAGGCCTTAAAGTAGCAAGAGATCCTAAAAGATGCTAACTGACGCGTAGTTGGCAATCTTCTGTCCTTCGTGACATCACGGTTGCTCATACTTATTTTTAACTCAGGCAAAAAGAAAACAGTGAATTAAAAACATACTCTACCTTTTCCTGAGTTGTTTGTTTTAAATATGAAATTCATTTTTACAGAATGTTATTATCTTAGTCATTTGTGATTACAGCTGGATATTTGGCACACCTGAACAGGAAGAAATAAAGATTAGAGTAATAATTAGAGATGTCACCGTGTCCTGTGAACTGGATCGAGAATAACAGATCTGCATGCTGATTTATTTTCCACTCACGGCAGCGGCTCCCAGAACCCATGCCTTTACAGCAGGTGACACGTTTGTGCTCTCCCCTGTGCCTTATCTCATCTCGGCCTGAGCTTTATATCGCCCACAGATTTTCCTCACTACCCTTCCCATACCTCGTGGCTTGTGATGAGGAATTTCAAATGAAAACTCTAAGGTGGAAATAATTTTTTTAAATTAGAGAAAATGAAGGCTGTAGGGATGAAGTGGGAGAAGAAACCCACTGCTGAGGTGCTATAAGAACTAAATGTAAATGTATTTGACAGCACATTATAATTTTAAAAATTATAGAAACATAAGCTATTACTTTACCGTTATTGCTATCACCACTGACTCATGTTTCGGCAACCTTCGATACACCGTGTGTCAGGCACATCGCATTTCCTGCGCTTCATAAAGAAAGTGAAGGACACACAGTGATCGCTGCACTCTACCTGACACTCTACAGGGAAAATAAGAATTTTAGCTTTGGTTGGATCCCCAGAGAAGAGGGATACAGTTTTTAGTTATGTGACTCCACGATAAAGTGATGCTTTCTCCCAGCAGCAACAGTGACCACCTTGACTGTTTCGAGCACAGCTCACAGGACATGCCTGTTCTATGTAATGTAAGCATAGTCTCCCACAGCTGAACAGACAGAAGAACCAACAGCCACCAGAAGTGAGATTCAAAGACGATTTCACAATAAACTAAAGCCTCTTCCTAAAGACACGCCGCTGCAGTGGAAGACTGGTGCGTGGGACACAGGAGGAATCAGGGTGGCCAGGCCACAGCAGGGCTGCGTGACAGCAAAGGCCCAGGCCGCACCAGCCCCAATAGGGACAACCGGCAATGTCACATCTTATTTCCCTTAGTTAAAGGCAGAGAGGTGAACCAGATGGCCCTCTCACCAGGGCAGGAGGAAGTGGGTTAAATTATTTTTCTCACAATAAGCCATCTTTAAGCCAATCAATCTCATCTTCTATCAGGCAGCTTTCAGAAGGATGTTCAGAGGACAGGACAGTTCTGGCCCCCAACATGGAAAGAGGCCTTTTCTAGGATACAGCTAGACCTACGTTTAGGTAATTGATAGTTTTAAATAATTCCAGAGGACACGTACAGATCAGCAGCTAGCTGAGCTTCTCAATTCAGGCTAGAAGAAGTGAAAACAGGCCAGTCATATCTGAGCAAGCAGATCCGGCCCACTGTGCGCTCACCCCAGTCCTGCAGCCCACTGTGCGCTCGGGCCCTCCTATGCAGCAGGGGGACTGCACACTCCCTGAGTGCCTCCCCACCCTCACCACCACTGATGCTTTGTTCCTCCTGAGTACTTCTGGGTGCTTTTCCTTGGTGTGGGTGTGAGGCAGGGAGACACCGTCTCCATGTGAAGAACGCTGATTCCACGCGAATGGCTCTGCAGGAGAACACAGGGCTGGGGCGGGCCCAGCAGCCCCTTCTCAAAGACAGAAGCAACCGAGGTCATGCAAGTGACAGGTGGGGGTGACGGTGTTGGAGGACACAATCCTACCCTTCAAAACACTCCTGCTGATTTCATTAATTAGAAGTTAATTTTGGTTGACCAGATCAACTTTTGAGGACTGGCGGTTAATTATGAATGATGACAATCGTCGTGAAAGATCACTATTCCCTAGTGCATCAGACACCAACCCTCAGGTGTCCCTCTTCCCCTGGACATGTCCCATCTGCTCCACGTTTATAACGGACGTCCCATTGCTCAGGGTCCTCCAGGGCTCTCCACGACCCCTTCTACATGTGCCTCATGTTTCTCTCATACATTTGGGAATTTCTAAAGTTGACTATTCTACATAACATGACTTTGTATTACTGCCCGAAGGTGCTGCACTGGGAAATCCTACCCACCCACTGTTGCCACGGCAGCTGCCAACCGTCTGCCTGCAGTTTAGCAAAGCTGTGTTTGGACAATGAGCTCCTGCTCTGCCAATACTAGAGGGGGGAAAAAAAACCCAAACAGGCAAATTATTGACTCCAATATCTATCTGTTAAAATTTCTTCTTGATTATTTTTACCTGCAAATGCATACACCAGAGCTCAAATTATTTTAGGCTATTCAGTTTAATTGACTGTGTCTGATAAGTGCTTTTGTGAAATTAATTCAGAATGTAAGTTATTCTTACCTTCAGAACTCAGTCTTATTTGGATCTGTTTGGATACAATGTTTTAAAGGTGTAAAGTTGTTCCATAAATCCCCAAATGCAGAGGTACTAGGACCCGATCATCATAAGAAATTTCACAACTTATGCCCAAGAGAAACTCTTTTCAGTGAAAATACGGCTATGAAAGTAAACTGCAGAATTTAAGATCGAGCATTTGTACCTTTCACATTGCTGTGTACGATAACAATGTCTCAAAAGCATCTTTAGATAATGGCTGTCTTTGCACAGACTCACTGAAACCCACGGGCGATTTTGAGACAAGTTTTCAGCATGGGGCAGATTTTTGGCAAGCTCAACACGTCACTTCCCAATGTCAAAAAATCCCCACAGGCACTCAATTTCTGCATGGGGCAGATTTTTGGCAAGCTCAACACGTCACTTCCCAATGTCAAAAAATCCCCACAGGCACTCAATAAATATTAAGTAACTAACAAACCAGTTTCAAAGGCAAAAAACCACCAGCAATTTAATGGCAGAGACTAACATAATTTGAGCTCATTTTTTCCAAGAGGGCTTGCTACCTGGCTCGATGCCCAGCATGGCATAGATGCCTTGTGAAAAGCGCCCTGGTTAAAATGATCTTGGCTGCCCCCTCCTCCACACTGGCACTCACGAGCCCCCTCCTCACCTCCTCAGTAATTGATTGGCCTAACCTGGGTCAGGCGTCTGCTCCGGGATTTTAGGTGTGGGATTAAAATCTTCTAGCTTATTTTTGCTGCTGTCGTGAACCATGAAAACAGGAGGCAGGCAGAGAGAGTTAAGTGTCTACTTCCACACGGTGTGGGGATTCAGAAGGAAATAAAGCAGGTCTATAGAATGAGGGAATGAATCAGAGAGGCTGAGAAGCAAAGAGGACAAGGAACAAAGAAACAAGGAGCCAAAACACAAACAGAGGACAAAGGAGCCCGTATTCAGTCTCCATTTCTTGACTTAACTTTGTCCCTGAGGCCGGGACGAATTTTCCCCTTGGATTTAGTATCACATTCCTCCTACATTATGAAATACTTCATTTCTCTTTACTTAAACTAGTTGAGTTGCCTTCTGAAACTTGAGAACAAAGACGCTGGACACACAGCAAGGAAAGTCACCCCATTCAGCAGCCCAGGAGCTGCCCCTCGCTCATTCCCAGCAAGTTGCATGCTCACCGATAAACTCCATGCTCCAAGCCCACACTTGAAAACTAGGTGAAAATTTTAACCACTCGCTTGGTTTATGATGTCGAAATAACTGATTTGCTGTTTGATGTACAATTTATTTGAAAAGGCTGGTGATTCCACCATTATGTACAGCCATGCTTCCAGGGGAGCTCTGAGTGAAATTTAGCAATTACTTTAACAGACCCTCAAGAATCCAACTTGTCACCATCACCCAGTGCTGTAGAACAGTCCCCTCTGTCACAGGAGGACGCTAATTCAAATGGAAGCAAATGCCAGCCAAGACAGTTGGCACACAGAACGTTCACAGTCTTAGAAGAATGGGCTGTTCTGAGGTAGTCACTATTTTTGGTAACAAATTACTCAAAAAGAAACCTGCAGTATTTTTAAACTGTAGCTGGCTAAAATGCAATCTATTCAGTAGATACATGTTAAGCAGCTATTGGTCTAACACCAGCATTTTCACATGGTTTAGTCTAATAGAAAGACATAACATCAGAGAAATGATTAACCACCAGGATATAACTGATTAGCAATCTTAATATCTTAATTCCATCTGCAAAATTAATCTCCCTTTTCCATGTAACTTAAAATATTCACAGGTTCTGGGGATTAGGATGTGGACAGCTTCATCAAGGACAGGGATTTCATTATTCTGCCTACCGGTGGTATATTCCATGTAATAAAATGCCAGACAGAGATGAAAATAACAACCTACTGCTACATGCACAGCATGGATAAATACCATAAATATAATTTTAATTGAAATAGGTCAGACTCTAAAGAATATTTGGTGAATGATTTCATTTATATAAAATTCAAAAATGGGCAAAACTACTGTAAGAGGCTCACACTTAAGTCATGAAAACAAGTAAGAAAGGGATTTCCATAAAATCCAGGATGGTGCATAACTCAGGGGGGAGAGAGGGGTCACAAACGCCTTGTAATATTTGACAACAGGAAAGGTTAAGCATGTGTACTGTACACCAACTTTGTGACAGTGAGCCCTGGCCAAAAGCAGTAAACAAGAGAGATCCTTCCCTGTGCCCACACCCAATAGGAGAGTGACATCAGGCACATTAAATGACATGTGAGACAGAACAATGGCAAGAAGATCAGGTGCAGTGACAAGGGTGATAATGGGGGAGGGGATAACTCTCATTGGGGAGGGGGCAGGCAAGGGCTGCAAGGAAGTGAAATCTAAGTGGAGAGCTGAAGGGCAGGCAGGAGTCAGGAGGTGAAGATCTGGGAAGGCTGCCCGCAAAGGAAGCACAGAGGTGCAGGTGTGAGCTGCTGTCCAGGTGGCCGGACACAGGGATGGGGCGAAGGGTCACGTGATGAGGCTGGAGGGACAGGCACAGAGAAAACCAGGCTCGGCCTTGTAGACAACATCACGTGCTTTGTGTTCCATCAAAAACTCAGTAGGAAGCCAGCGAAGGGTTCTGCGAGCCTTTTAATAACTTCTAGAAGAAGTCAGGCATTAATGAATTATTCAACTTGTTTACTGACATCAAAAAAGTGCACAGAGAAAGGACAGGATTGGTGACTTCTTCTACCGTGCCTTAAAATGTGCCGGATGTCAGACCAAGGTGGGATTTCACACCTTAAAAAGCAAAATATTCACACAGCAACTGGAAAAACTACTTGGAGAGAATAAACAACACACACCTGACCACAGGATCTCCCGCTACATTGCTTCATTCTACTGTCTAAATGTACTTTCTTCCTAATATTTATTCACTGTGAAAATCTCTGACATAAATTTCTTTTATGTATCATGGACCATTTACTATAAGTAGAAGGTAGCAACAAATTACAAAATCAATGGTGCTTACATCTCAGGATGGTAGAACAGCTTTCTAATCATTGTATTTCCATATTCGGGACAATAAATGACTTTTAAGACAGCAGGAACAAGTTTTAAATAACAGTTAGCAACTGACACATGCCCGTCAATAATCTCCCCATGAGCCTGCTGGGTGCGCATTCCCATTTCTGTTTTACTGGCTCATTTACTTAATCCCCATTATCGGTAGCTCTTATCTTTTCATAAAGGTGTCAAAAGCACAACGAAGATCAAGGTCAGGCCAAGGAATGTCAGAGTAGATCAGAGCAAAATGCACGACTCCACGTGGTCCCCACTCACGCAGGTGGCAACGAGGCCCTGGCGGGCCAATCTCCATTGGAGAAATTGGTGGGACGGGTTGGCCCGTAGAGCCTGTGGCAGTGATTCCCAGGAACACACAATGGTTTGGAGTCACGTCTCTCTCTGTTGCTTCTTCTCTTCCGTGTCTCTCGCCTCTCTGTCTCCCATGCCCCTGCCTCTACCACTCTCGCTCACACAAACATAGTCAATACTCCCCAACCCGTGGTTTAAACAAAATTCTCTCCCTCTGGAATAGCCATGAACACAAAAGCAGCAACCACAAACGAGAAGTTTCTGAGTACAAGCAAGCACTGATCAACAGTATGGCAGAGACTCAAATACCCAGAGTCGCTAATTCAGTCATTTACGTGAGGCGTTACTTTGCAGATCAGAAGAGAAGAACGTTTTGATTAGAAAATGCTGATGATCAAAATAACAGCCCATGACAGCTCAGAACAGAAGGGGGGAGAGGAGACCACGCATGAAGGAAATAATTTATAATGCACCGAGAGAAAACCTGGAGGAGGACGTCAGCCACAGGGAGAGTGAGAAGCAGATTGTCACCCAAGGACAGCGCAGCTGCAAGAGGAAGAAGAGGCAGCTGGAGAGCCCGTGGTCTGGCCTTCGGGGTAGGAGCAAACGGCCCACATGCCCACAGACCCTGTGGATCTCTGCGTGCGAGATTATGACTCTGCAGAACTAAGGAAAGGGAAAATGTAGATTCACAGTGGCCTTTTTTTACAGCAGCTATTTACATGGTACATTTTCAAATAATTTCTGACATTATTAAAACATATTCCACACTTTAAAGAGCAAAATCTGAGTTATCTGGAAGTTGCACAGATCAGGAACGAGATGGGCAAGTTTATGGCTTAAACTAAATTCAGGTTGTTCATTATTTAGTTTGGTTTTATCAGCCCAGTTTAAGCCATAGTTTATGACCCAATGTCTTTAAATATTGCAGTTTTAAAAAAGCTTAAGGATACCTGCATTGTTGTTACAGGTAAAATGAAGTTTTAACAAGTAACCGCACTTGAGGATACATGGAGGAAAACTGAGACACGTGTTTAACCATGACATGTACAACATGAAAGGAGAAACAGAAATCTCTGTTTTGCTATGGACATGGTGAAAAAATGAAAAGCCTAAAGGAAAGCAAACAGTGATTATTTTGTTGAAAATTGGACCTATAAGGAAAGGTCAAGGTAATTAGTGTACATATCTGACAAAAAAGGGCCAGGCCAGAGCTGAATTACAGCTTCCAGTAACATAAAATGCATGCATATAATCCAGAGGCTTTTGGACAAAAGAAATAATAATCATCTAGTCCCTGGATCAGAGGGAGAAAACTAATTCACATTACAAGAAAGGGTATTTGAAATAACTTCACGTATTTTTCAAAATGGCGTTCTGGAAACAGTGATAGGATCCCCTGGGTGTACGTGGACCCTCTGGAGCCTGATGAACTGGAGTCTCTGGCGGAGGGCCGGAGAATGCGCATGTCCCACAGTGTGCCCAGGTGATGCTCATTAATACCAAAGAAGGAGGGTCATTATCTACAGGAGCGTCTCACATACACCTGTAATCTCGGTAGATAGTTTAGCCAGGTCCCTCCACTTGGTTTAAGGACAGAGTGCCCAGGGATGCTGCTCTGAGACAGGGGCTGGTGATTTGGTGCTGAGCATCGGCTCTCCAATCCCTCCAGATCCCAGGGGTAGGGAAAATATAGGAAAATGGTCAGGGCCCCTCAGACGTTCAGAATCTTGCCGAGCATTTGATGTAAATATGCACGTGCACTCAGGTGTTCCTTGGTTATTGTCTAATGTAATTGTGCATGTGCACCTAGGAGTCTTAGGTTACGGACTTAAGTATAAAGTATGAGTGGCTCTGAGCCGCAGGGTCCCCCACCCCTGGGGGGGCCACAGGGTGGCTGCCACTGCTGCTGGAGACTGTTGCTGCCAGGGCCTCTGGGACCCTCTGGGAGGCCACCACCACTGCTGCTGGAGGGTGTGGGTGTGGGTGCTGCTGCTGCTGCTGCTGCTACTGCTGCTGAGGACTGAGCTCATGTCATCCGCCAATGGCTCCCGGGACATTTCCCAATTACCTAGCTTGTGGGCCCGCATGTGAGGGGTCTGGTGACCCAGACTGGCATGTAAAGGGTTTGTGACCCAGTCTGTAGCAGTACAATTGGCGTAGTCACTTAGCAATTGCTTAGCTTTACACCAGGCCACCCAGCATCTTCAGCAGCCCCCTTCCCCTCTGGTATTCTTTATTCTATGTGTTGTTCAGAGGGAAAGCCTGTGGCTCCGGTGCTGGACGCTTTCCCTTCCTCCCACCCCCGTGATTCATTCCACACCTGCCCTGTTCCCTTTCCCAGGAGGTGGACCCCAACCACAAACCACATCCCCCTGCACACTCTTGCAGCCTGGTTTCAAGGTGGCCAACAGGAGGCACTGGCAGGAGCTGGCTGAGAAGGTCTCGAGATTTCTCTCCCAGGCTCTCCCTGCCCTATTTATTTCCTGGCTGGCCCAGGGGGGCTTCCTCTCACAGCTGCAGCCCCTGATGGGATCCGCAGCTCCAGCCCTCACTGACCAGCAGTCATGCTATTGCCAGCCTGGTCCCCTCAGGCTTTGTTTTGGGCTGGCATCCATTTTTGGCTGCCACTATTCTGGGGCCCCACATGGCTTACCTAGTTCCCTTAACCCCACCCATACCTCTATAAACAGTCCTTCCTGGGAGTCTTGAACAACTGAGTTGGATTAGGTTTCCTGCCATGGCCCTGCCTGATGCAGTGCCCCATGATGTGTTCTTATACCCACAATGAAATGTGAGCATGCATTATCTGCAACACACACTGGCCCTCATCCTAGACCTGGTCTCTCGCCAATTATATAGTAAGTTTCCTTAGGGAAGGGACTATGTCTTAAGTGGGTCTGTAACCCATTCCTACCATAATGCCACATGCAGTGTTTTATATAGATCCTAGTGAATATTTGCCTTATTGATTAATTAGAACGAGTTTTCTTTAATACCTTAAAATTCACAGCCAGGAGGTCTGTTTAAACTGAACTGCACTGTGCAAAGGGAATGAATAGTGTATATGTGGCATTCAGCACAGCTGTCATACATTTGAAGTTTCTTGGATCTAAATCACTGAAGCTCCATTGTTGCAGGTATTTAGTGACATCCTCAAAGTTGGAGGCGCTGGTTTGTTTGAAACTCAAGTGAGACTTTCTGTTTTCCTTACTAGCATTTTCTTCTGGCATATAGAAAACCTTCACTTGTTTTGGGGTGATTATTGTTAGTTGAAGAGGTTTTAAGGAAAGCCAATTTTCCTGCTCTGAACATTAGAATTTGAGGGGTACAAAAGATTTCCACCTATTAAAATACCAGTGGCACAGGCCTCTGTGACTGAGGTCCAAACCACAAATCTACATTCCATAACACCTATATGAAAATAAGAGTCTGTGATGGCAATTTTTCAAATGTAAAATTTTACCCATTAACTGTTATAGACCAGTTTGGAAACAAGCCCATGTAGGAACAAACTTCTGGCTGCAGTCTTACTGCACCAGTGTCAAAAGCCTGCTCCTTGCCTGGCCTTATTTAACTACAGTATTAGTACACATTTCATGAGCAGCAGCTTCCCCCAAACAAAATCAGAAGCAATATGTGAGACCAGTGACTTCATTATCAAATGAGGACTCAGGACATATTATGCCCACTACTGCATCTTGCATGTCTCAGCAAAACTCAAAATTTAAAAACCAAGCTCAGCATACATAAGCTTTGTGGCTAGCACCTGTTGGTAACGTAAATAAATAAATAAAAACAATAACAACAATTACAAAACTCAAATGTATTCTAAAACCCATTGCGGCTGCTAAAAGGCTGCTCTGAATCTCAGTGTGACAGGATACATGAGCGAGAGCAATTTCCGTCCCGACTGAAAAGCAGATATGTATTTTCCACCTAAAGCTTCTAGGTCAGTATTAAGAAAGGAGAAGATACCTATTAAAGGACTAACTCATTGTTCCTCTCTGGATCCCTTTCCCTGCCGAAATGTTGAGATATGTATCAGGCAACAGATCTCAAGTTTCTTAGGGCCATAGACACTTGTACTGACCAACTGTGACAGTGGTTATTAAATAGTGATGGACATAAGTCAGTGCCTGAATGTACAAATGCTGTGTTCTTGCAAAATAACAGCATCATATAAGCAATTCTCCAAGGAATCATTAGGTAACACCTGTTACAAAAAACTGCCAACTTGGTAGGTGGAATTCACTGTAACCAAACTACTCAAAGCTAGCCTTATTTAATGTTATCGCAGATTAACCAAGGAGAAGATAAACTACTTGTACTATTATTTTGGTTATTCATTTCTTTGAATTATTTTGGACAATAGAAACAACTTTATTCAGAGCACCTCCTTACTACCCCTACGGTTCCTTCCCAGGCAAGGGGACAGTGGAGAGGACAAGGATCTGGGTGAGGCCCAGTAGTGGATGGCCCTGCCTGATGCTGCAGAGCACAGAGCCACAAGCAGGGCCCTGGGCAGAATCTAAGGAAGAGGAGGGTCCTGAATAGCAATTCCAAAGAAGTGGCTTTAAAAAAGAAGAAAAGCAGAGCCCGATGTTATGTGCTGCCTACAGGGGCTATCTGAGAACGCTGGAGCTGGTGGGCCTTGAATGTTCCTCTGAGGTCCCCGCAGGGCAGGGCTGCCTCCTGCAGATCATGTGCAGCAGGCACAGAGGAGGGGCTGTAGCTGCCCCGAGCCAAGGCCACTTGTGAAATGACAGGCTCGCTCGATCTCACACCTACACACCCTCTGTGACTGAGTGTCACTTGCACCTTTAAAAGATGGCATTGACATGCCCCATCCAATGGCCTATGGCGCCTGGCGAACCCTCCTGGCAGCTGTTCTCCCAGCAACCTGCTCTCCTGCACTCAGGCCTCTGCCTCTGCCCTTCTCCAAACCTGAACAGCCTCTCTCTTAACTCCACACGGCCAAATCCCACCTGCTCTTCACAGCTCATCTCAAATGTCCCTGCCCCTGCCCTACCCTAGCCATCCTCATCCCTGGGCCAAAGCAATCTTTCCTCCTTCCTATTCTTTTAGGCTTTTGCCATCACTTCTCTCAGTGTGCTGTCTTTTCATCAGCCTCACAGTCACTTCTGGAAGGAAGCACCTTGAGCCCAAGGCATCATTAAGATCTGTCCTTGTAGTACCACAGAGCCTGGGCATGCTTTCACACACGTGACACATGACATTTGTTTCCTGGATGGAGAAGATGGAACTGCACTTGGGGAAAGAAACACTCAAATGACCCTCAGCCTTGGAGTCAGACACTCCCAGATTTTCCTGCACCCTTTGCTAGCCAAGTGACCAAGCATTAACCTCACTGACATTCAGATTTTGCATCTGTAAATTGGGGATAAGACCCCACAACACTGAAGTGAGGATGAAGGATACCTGTGGAGAGCAGTGGAACGCCTAGCACAGAGTAGGTAGTCAGCAAGTCGTGGCTATTAGTGCACGTTATGGCATAAAAACAATGCCGCAGTGCACCTCTGCTGTGTTATTGTAGACATGTTACAGGCTGAACATTTGTGTCCCCCCAAACTCTTAGGTTGAGCCCTAACCCACCATGCTGGCACCCCAATCTTCCCAGCCTCCAGAACTGGGACAGAGAAATGTTTGTTGTTTAAGCCACGCAGTCTATGGCATTCTGTTACAGCAGCCTAGACTGAGACAAGAAGTTAAAGAAAACATAAAAACAGGCATTTCTATAGCACCAAGCCTTCGTCATTGGCCTGCGTCATGAAACTAAGCCTATGCCAGGATGCTGTCTGTGCACAGAAGCAAACACTCGTCCAGAGATGAGATGCAGCAACCTGTTTAAGAATCCAAGGCTGTCGAATAGCCTGAGGACTGGAGGGGAGTAAAGCAGCTCAAATCCCTGAGATTCTGACAGCAGCCCCAGGAAAGAAGCTTCCAGCACTCAAAGGCATAGAGCTAGGAAGGTGTCCAGAAACACGCAGGCTGACTCTGTTGATGGACGGAAGGCCTGAGATGTCTGTGCCTCAGAACTGACAGAAAGGACAGCCTGGATCCCAGAAACCAGCCAGCGGCAGGCCAGAATCCCTCTGTGCTGGCAGTGATGATAATAAACGCCAGGTCTGTTGACGCGACACACAATGCCAGCTGAATGGTCCAGGACAGCTCTGACCAACATTTGCAGACATGATCTGAGACATTTGCTGCTTTGCCCCTTCTCCTAGTTCAGGGCCCCCCAAACCCCGCAATCCAGGGAGGAATGGTATGTTCTCAACATCAACAATGTATCATCTTTGATTTGGGTAGCAGCTTTGAGACTGGCACTTGTCTCTATAAATTGCCCTGTGATGATTGCACGTCTTCCTTATCATGTTCAAGTGAACAGCATTCGTGGTACAACACAGTTGTAAACCTAGCTGGCTGGCTCTCCTGATTTATTACATAAAGTCTCTCGAATGTCTTATGAAAGGGAGTCATATAATGTGGCTGTCCCTTAAAAACAGTGCTCTGTACCAGTCTACTCTGATGTTGAAATGCCCCAGAAGAAAGAGGGAAGATGACATTCCAATATACTGTAGGGGCCACCCTTTACAGGCTTGCTGAAAATTAACTGAAATAAGCAGATTAACAGGAGAAAAAGGCATGTAAATCTGTTTAATGTGCATGAGCACAGACAAATTACAGAACAGTGACCCAGTGAGGTCCGGGTCCTTAGATACCTTCTCCACAAGGGAAGGGAGATGGGAGAAAAGTGACCATTCTGAGGACAGTAAATAATTTCTAGGGAGAATGAATGGGCCCAGTGCTCAGACCACAACTGTTAATTAATTCTGTTTGGGAAATGAGTGGGACCAGAGACAAGGCTCCTCTGGTCTCCAGGTGTGGCATTTACTTCATCGTCTCTTCCTCCGTGACATGAGTTTCATTCTTCTCTGGTTAATGAAATTCCAGCAAGGGGAGCAAAAGCAATTTGGTTCCTGTTTGGTGTCCTGGTTTCTAGGTAGATACGGGAGCTTCAGAGAACAGCCTCGTGATGGTTCGGAAGCGACAGAGGACTGAAAAACAGGAAGGGGGAAGATGCTGGAGAGACCTTGAGGCTGTTTCTTCAGTTCAGCATGTCAGAGTGCCTTATTTTGGGGTATCGTCTCTGAGCTCCATCACACGATGTTTTCTTCCATCAGAAGGTGAAGGTGAGAGGCTGGCCTCCGCAGGGGCAGGCCTGGGCTCTGAGGCTCTCCCTAGTTCTGTACTAGGTTGTTAGAGGGCCAGAGAGCACGTCAGGCCTTGTTTCCCTCACCCTCGGATCCTACGGACCAGCTCAAATGGATTTCTGAGAACTCATCCTATTTTATCAAAACAAGGACAGGACGAATCATTCTCTTGTTACAGATTAAGATGCTAAACCCCAGAGAGGTTGAGGGACTTGCCCAAGGTCACACAGCTGTTAAGTAGCAGAATGAGACCTGAGGCCAGGTCTTCAGGTTCAAAATCAGATGATCTTTGATGACTTCACCTGGGGAGATAGGCAAGATAGATATTCCCGAGCATTCTTTCTAGCTGTAAAATGTAATGTTCCTCTGAATACTTTGCTCACTCACCTGTATTAATATCTCATTTGTTTTAGGTGTGCTATGCCAAAAAAAGGGGATATCAGAATAAATAAAAATTTAGGCCTTTTTTTTTTTTATCTTTAGAAGCCAATGGTTCCAACTGATTTCTGGCTTTTCAAAGGGTCTTTATAGTAGTATTGAAGTATTTTATGAAATTCTATGAAGAATTCACACTTTGCAGTTTTCAACAAAAATCTCTCAATGGAAGTTATGCTAAATTCTTACCCACCTCTTTCATCTACCAGACGACTCTTACCTTGTTCAGACTTTGGAACACCGAGCTATCAATGTATCTAGGTGTCTTTTAAATAAGGTTAGTTGGCTACAGTATAAATATGAAGTTCAAAATGCTGATAGTTTAGATTAAAAGATAAAGCAACTAATTCAGAGCTTTCATACCACTCACACCTGAGTCTTACTTTATAAAATATTCTGCTGGTTTGATCTTGGGCAAGGCCATGCAAATCAATGATTTGGGAGTTAACCTCAAGAAATTAGCTACCCCGGGATATCCCATTTATTCCAGCACTGAATTAAACCCTGGTACCTGAAGGCTGCTATTTTAGGCCCCGCAGTGGCTACAGAGGCAACAGAAAAGTGTGTTCTTACCATAACAGGTCACAACTGAAGACACATGCATATACAAGTCACCCAGAAGAACCAAAAGATAAACTAGAATTGATATTAATGAGAGCTAGAGAAGAAAAATAGGCTTTATGTGTAATCTGTTATGGATGAAAAACAATGTCTAAATACCAAATGACAATATTTAAATGTTTACGATAGCTTTTGCTAAGATTAATGTGCAACATTATATTAGCAGGTCATGTTTTAGCCAAGTTCAGCCTCTTCTGAAGGTTGAAGGTTGTTTTCAAATCACTATACGTTTAAGTACAATATTATTTAACTCTTAAAAGTGACTTTATTTTTAAGAAAAAAAAAACCTCTGGAGAATAAAGAGGATACATATATCAATATCTCAACCACATAGAAACCCAAGAGATAAACTTAAATTTATCCCCCAAAACTATTGTTAAAAGCATGTGAATTTAACTTACTCTTAAGCTTTTGAAAAACAATTTTATGAATACAAAATAATACAGAATGCACTTCTAATTTTAGTGCACTAATAATAGAGACAGTACTTGTGTCTATCTCAAATGATGCTTTCAGGTGACAGAAGTAGAGAACCAAAAACAACGAATGAAAATGTGATTATAAAATTGCTTACAACGTTAAAACCCTGATGATCGTGGTTGCTAATTTTATGTGCATAAAGATCTTTACCAAAATTATTTCTGATTAAAATAAACCAATTAGCATTGAACCATGAACAAAGAGCATTGCTAGAGGAATGCTCTACTTTTTTTTGGTCAGAAAATCTCACATGTTACTCTCTAAACAAACACATTCAACTCCTGGTGTAGGAAACAAAGGACTCTTTTAGAACTCTGTGTTCAATGATCTACTCATACTACTTTTTTGAATATTTTTGCCCCATTTTTCTGCAGAATACCAAATAACTCACTTGGCTGATGTTTCTTCCAAAGTCATCATCTCTCAGCGGTTTTGTATGTCATTTTAACACACCCTCTCAACAGTGACCAAGCAGCCAGCACAGCAAGTCTTTAACCCCAGGACAGTCTTGTGTGTCCCCCACTAGACAAATACAGGTAAGGCTGCATCTTACCTACATAGCACGTGGTATTACAGAAATCTTACATGTGTCCAGAAACCCTCCAAAGAGCTGAGTTATACCCATCAAAAAAACACCACTATCAACACAGAAAAAAAACCCCAAAAAAACTAATACAGGGTTTTCTACACATATCCTACCACAGAACTGCAAGCCCCTCTGAAGTCAGTCATGCCATGTCATGTGCATCACCTCACTCACCAAATCCCCACATAATTATTTGCATTTGGTGGGTCCTCAACTAAGTAAATAAACAAAAGTTTGTGTTGTAAAAGTTCTCTTTTGAATGCAGACCCTCATAGTCCTATAGTCGGCTAATTTTCCATCCCCTACTTAATACTATAATACAAAGATAAAATGTTAAATTCTTAAATATATTTTATTGTACCAAAGTGTTTTGCCAAGATTCTGGCTTAAATATTAGTCTTCATCTGCCACACTTTATGCCGAATAAAGAGCTAAAGTAACAGGACAACTTTAGTGACCATCAGCAAGGTGACAAGGCAAATCAAATCTAGCATAAAAAATCTAGCATGTGATGTGCTCTATAGTAGCAAGGAAGTTGAATCCAATTCTGAAATAGCCTGTATGTTTTTTGTAGGAAAATCTCATCTTTTGCTTTAACTCTGTAACAGTCAAACATAGTGAATCAAGGCTTAAAATATACACATTTTTATTTCAAACTAAGCTATAAATAAAAGGGAGGAAGCGATTCCAGTCCCCCTGAGGCCACACATTTACAAAACCGATGTTTCTGCAAACTAAGAGAGAGGACCCATCAAGCACAGAACAAAGTGATCTTTAGAGTCCTATGGCGGAGCTCCAGCAGGAACAATGTTCTGGGCTGCACCAACTGCCTATACAGAAGACACTAGCCCGAGACAGTTATGCTTTAACATTTGCAGCTGTTTTTGCTGGCTCAAATCCACTTTAGGAGTGTCTGATTTCTGTTCAGTGTTGCCGTGTGTTTCATATAAAAAATGAAAACAGTTCGTAATCAACTACTGGGAGGTACCCAAAGTACATTATTGTAATCTATAAAAATCCATACCTGATCCTTTAGGTTAGTCAACCCTAAAACAGCTCGATGACTGGTTTCCAGAGGGAGCAGAAAAGTGGTGATTGAATTAGTCTTTCATCCTCTTTTGGAAAGAACAAGCTATCCATCTGACACTTTATACTGGAATTCACCTACATTTTAATTACACAATAAGGAAATAATTAACTTTAAATATGCATAAGACTTTATGGGTATCCAAGATAAAAATAAATCAACAGAATGCGAAACCCACGCCAAAGCAAATTACTCTTTATGACCTTCAACTCAGACCAAAAGGAATGCTCAGACTTGGAGGTCCCTGGAAGAGATTGTAGAGAGAACTCAACACAAAACTTCTGTTTACAGATGAGAAGAGAAAGGGAAGCATTTTTTTAAGGGTCAGGAAATTTATCTAAGGTCACACATTGTCAAGTGGCATCTGCTAGATCTAGACTCTATCTTAATTCCTAATCCAGTTCTCTGTTTTCTTATACACATTTTACTGTCAGAAGTCATGGTAACAGTGCAGAATTCAGTGTGAGATGGGTCCTTACATAGGCCAACATAGCATTGCATTGGATGGAAGTCACGTCATTATAATAAATGTTTTCACCTATGGTAGACAGATTATTGGGCTCCCAAAGTCATTTACAACCTGATTCCCAGAACCTGTGACCATGTTACATGATGTGGCAAAAGGGAATTATGGCGGCAGATAGAATAATATTCTTAATCAGGTGACTTTAGGATAGAAGACCATCCTGGATTATCCAAGTGGGCCCAGTGAAGTCACAAGGGTCTTTAAAGGTAGAAGAGGGGAAGAGGAGTTGGTATGGGGGTGATGTCATGCTAGAAAGACACAGCCATGACCATTGCTGGCTCTGAGGACAGAGGAAGGGGGCATGAGCCAAGGAATGTGGGTGGTCTCTAGAAGCTGGAAAAGGCAAGAAAACAACAGATGCTCCCCTTGATGGAGTTTGGATGTGTTGTCCCCTCCAAAACTCATGTGGAAATTTGATCCCCAATGTGGCAGTGTTGGAAACTGATTGAGTCATGGGGGCGGATCCCTCATGAATGGATTCATGCTCTCCCTGGGGGTGGGGGGATTAATGAGTGAATTCTCACTCGATTAGTTCCCATGAGAGCTCATTGCTTAAAAAAACCCTGGCACCTTCTCTCTTGCTTCCTCTCACCATGTGATCCTCTTGCACCTGCCACTTTCCGCCATGAGTAGAAGCAGTCTGAGGCCATACCAGATGCACCTGTCCCAGAATCGTAAGCCAAATAAACCTCTGTTCTTTATAAATTACCCAGTCTCAGGTAGTTCTGTTATAGCAACACAAAACGGACTAAGACACCCCTAGAGCATCCAGAAGGACATGGCTCTGCAGACAGCTTGATTTGAGCCAAGTGCCCCAGTTCAGACTTCTGGGCTTCAGGATGTAAGATAATAAATCTGTTTTGTCTTAAGTCGTTGATGGTCATCTGTTACAGCAGCAACAGGAAACTAATACGTCACCTACCAGGTTTTCTTTGAACAATTTCCTGATTTTTGTGGACCACAACCCTAGCCTGTAAGAGAGGCCTGTGAGTTGAGATGAACACTGCGGCGCTAATGTGGAGAGGCTCCTAGACCTACAGTATATTTGTATCTCGTCCCTCCAGCTGCACAAAGGAGGAGACAATAGTAAAGGATACCATTATTGTTACAGTCTGGTTGGGAGGAATCCAAACATTTTTACACGTGTGTCCCCACTTTCTTTTTATGAAGAAAGCATGGAAAACAAAAGGCCATAAAACAAACTCTGTAAAGTCTGATGGGGTCAGGGGAGACTTCATTCTCTACATTTCTTTGACTCTTTTAATTTCTGGCTCTAATTCTTATATTTTCCATTTCTGAAGGCATTAATGTGCAGTTTGGAAAATTTCATTAGCACCTTCAAATAATCAGGCTAATTTGTTTCCTAGATTTTTGAAGAGAAAATAAACTTGCACTTTATAGTTCTTTTCCAACTTGGCTTTAAATGATGAAATCAAAATTTCCAGTCATGCTGAAAAACTCAACTAATTTATAAAAGCGAATAACGGAGACACCTTACAATCTTCCAACTCATTAGCCATCACTGAGATGCATTTTGACAATAAAACTGCTCTTTGACAACCTAGTTTGTTGTATTCATTGTTTCCACATTCTCTATTCAGGTATTCAGAGATGACCTACATGCCTCACTATTACAAAACAACAGGTGACAAGGACTCTCTCCTTCTCCAAACTCTAGCCAGGCTCCTTTGAGCCCTTTTTCAGCTAGGCCTCAACCTGGGTCTATAAAGACGTGAACAAACACTGACACGGTTTCCAACAGCTCAGGGCTGCACCCCCAGGATGACCCCAACCCCTCACAAAGTGCCTGCCTTAGAACACTCAAGTCTGCCAAATAATTTGCCACTGTTCCAGCCAACACCTGAGGACAGGATGTCTGTCTCCCCATCTGTGCTAGAGGACGGGATCCTAACTCTGATAATTGCCAGCCAGCAGACACAGCTGGCCTCATTGCGTCTACACAGACCAACCCTTTGCAATTTTTTACTTCCATGATGCTACTAAGCCCACTTGTCTCCTTTTTTACTTCCTCATCCTCCCTTTAAAACACCCAGTCACTGCTGTACAAATCGAGCCCAAGTTCAGTTCACACTGGACTTCTTTCCCTATTGCAGTAGTTATTCCTGATTAAAACCTGTCTTTACCATTTTAACTAGTGTCTGACATTGTTTATCTTTAGCACGGGTTAGTGAAGAGGGCACAGATTTTCTATACTTATGCAAATGACAACATACAATCTTAGGATGTGATCTTTCAACAAGCTGAGAACCACCAGCAGACAATGCCTTGCCATGAGAAGCTGGGCTTAAAGGGAAGCTGGATATCTCCTGGTCACTGAAACCAAAATGCATTGAAAGTCCTCACAAAAATGTGAAGTGTCTCCCTTCTCATTACAAGCCTGCTGGGAGATCCTGCTCTGGACTTGTCCTCCTGGCTGAATGCTGTTGCCTTGCCAATACTCTAGTTTAACCATTGCTGTGCTCCAGAAGTCACAACCCTAATTTAGCCAAAGCCTATCCACTTGCTGCTCATCCATCCACCCATCACTCCACTCATCCACCTGCCCATTTATCCATCTGCCCATCCATCCATCCATTCACCCATCCATTCACCCATCTATCCATCTGTCCATTCATCCATCTGCCCATCCATCCACCCATCCACCCATCCACTCATCCATCCATCCATCCATCCATCCATCCATCCATCCATCCATCCATCCATCCACCCATCCACTCATCCATCCATCCATCCATCCATCCATCCATCCATCCATCCATCCATCCATCCATCCGTCCATCCATCCAAAAAGAGCTGATCAGACCTGACATTGACTAGTGAAAATGTGATTTTTGGAGATGATCATTGCCTTTATTACCTACCCCTGTTAACTTTATTGGTGGAAAAGACAAACCTCAGACCAAAATACAGTGTGCAGTTATTTCTTGTGCCTGTGTAAAAGAGTAATAAAAACAAATAAGATATTCTAGTCACCCCCCCACACCTTGTTAACTTACATGGTGTTGTAGATTGGATTGCACTCCCCCCACCAACAACCTCATTGAAATTTAATCCCCACTGTAACTGTTGAGGGTGGGAAATCCTGTTATGGTCATTGAAAGGTGGGGACTTGAAGAGGTGATTAGATTGTAGGATCATGCCATAGTGAATGGATTAAAAACAGTGGTCAGGGCATGGTTCTGAGCAATTTAAAAGAAGAATGAGTGAAGAATTCTCTCTCTCTGCTCCACCACTTTCTGCCATGTGAGACCCCTGCGTTGCTGTAAAGCCACCACCAAAGAAGACCCTCACCAGATGTGTTCCCTGGACTTTGGACTTCCCAGCCTTTTTTGTTTTCTTATATATTATCCAGTTCCATGTATTTTGTTAGAAGCAACAGAAAGGGACTAATACTCATGGGCACCTACTTGGTGGGCTACTCTTCTGCCCCTTCAGATCCTCTTTACTCCTTTCTCCACCTGCTCTTTGCCTTAGAAGGCTGAGCTCTAGGTTCCTCATGCTCTGGCTTTCAGTTGGATTTAGCCAGTGGGAAGCTCTACCAGGAGCCCAGAAAGTCAGGGGAGAGGTCGGGGTGTTTATTCCTACAGACTCTGTCCAGAAATTTGCTGGGTCCACTAACTGCCCCCTTGGGCCAAGGGTGGGAGCCGTTTCCCACATTCCAGCCCCAGGACTTTTCACCACCTTTACTGTTTTCTCCTAACACCACCCATTCCTTTCTAAGTAGTCGCTCCATTGTATGTTTTCAAACATTTTGAGTGTGCAATCTATTATTTCCTGAGGCTGCGACTGGCACAACTAGTTATTTCAGCCATTGAACAATTGTTTCCTGAGTGCCTACGATGTGATGGGCACTGGCCCTATTGTAATAAATGAGACACACACCAGTATTTAAATTAAATAGCAGGCTTTGTTTCTCCACTAATGATTTGTCTGACTGAACCAACTGGATTCACCAAAAGCTTTTGGCATAATTTGAACACTGTCTTTAGACTGCCTGCCAAATAGATAATCTTAGTTCAATTCCCTCTTTTTACAGGTATAGAAACTGGCATTCAAAGATGTGGAATTATTTGTCAAAAATCATGTAGCTTACAAGGACCAAAGATAGAACATCAGCCACGTAACAGAAGCTACAAGTTTCTGCATTATTGACAAGTGCTAGAGGCTGAGGCAGAGTCTACCATTGTTACAATGATGCTGAAAATCAGAGATTGCTATATCCCTTACAGATATGGAAACTGAGTGTCAGAGTTGTTAAGTAAGGCACCGAAGTCACATACCTAGTCACTGGTAGAATCACACTTCAAATCCTGGTTTGCCTCGTTCCAGAGCCCATGAACATTTTTTTTAATTGTTTGCCTATTCTCTTTGTCGATTCTTTTTGTTTTTTAAGTCTTCTTGTCGTAAAAACACTTCATATGAGATCTACCCTCTAATCATATTTTTAAGTGTACAAAACCAGTGTTGTTATCTGTAGGCACAATATTGACAGTAGATCTCTAGACCTTACTTGTTTTGCATAACAGAAGTTTTTTAGCTGACAAATAAAAATTGTATATGTTTATGGGGCACACTGTGATGTTATGATACATATGTACACATTATGGAATGATTAAATCAAGGTCATTAACATATTCATCACCTCACATATTTATTTGCAGTGAGAAGATTTAAAATTCACTCTTTCAGCAGTTTTCAAATGTGCATTATTATTAGCTATAGTCACCACACTAGGCAATAGATTTTAAAACTTATTCCTCCCATCAAATTGACACTTTGTTCCCTCTGACCAACTTCTTCTCATTCCCCACCCTCCCCAATAACTAAAATTTCATACCTGCTGATTAGTTTCTCCCCATTTCCCTCCTGGAGCACTTAGCAACCACAGTTCTATTCCTTGTTTCCATGACTTTGACTATTTTAGATATCTCTTGCAAGTGGAGTCATGCAACATGTATCCTTCTGCAAAGGAATGACTGTCCTTAGTGAATGACCTCTAGGTTCGTACAGGTTGTCACATATGGCAGAATTTTCATCTTTTTTAAGGCTCAATAAAATTCCATTGTATGTGTGCACCACATTTGTTTTTTATCCACTCACCCATGGATGGACATTCAGGTTGTTTCTAAATCTCAGCTACTGTGAACAGTGTTGTAAGTGAACACAGTAGTTGCAGCTCCTATGGAAAACAGTATGGAAGTTCCTGAAAAAATTCAAAAGCCTCACAAAACTACTATAGGACCCGGGCCATGAATTTTTTTTTCTTCCAAATTTTATTTTATTTTGTCAGTATACAATGTGGTTGATTATTGTTGCCCCTTACCAAAACCTCACTACCTCTTCCCTCTCCCCTCTCCCTTGCAGCAACCTCATATCTGTTCGCTTGTCATATCAACTTCAAGGAATTGTGACTATTGTGTCTTCTTCCCCCCCCCCAGGTTGTTTGTGTATTTATTTATTTATTTTTTAGCTCCCACAAATAAGTGAGAACATGTGATATTTCTCTTTCTGTGCCTGACTCGTTTCACTTAATATAATTCTCTCTAGGTCCATCCATGTTGTTGCAAATGGCAGTATTTCATTCTTTTTTATAGCAGAGTAGTATTCCATTGTATAGATATACCACATTTTCTGTATCCACTCATCTGATGATGGACATTTGGTCTGGTTCCAACTCTTGGCTATTGTAAAGAGTGCTGCAATGAACACTGGAGTACAGGTATGCCTTCAACTTGATGATTTCCATTCCTGTGGGTATATTCCCAGCAGTGGGATAGCTGGGTCATATGGTAGATCTATCTGCAATTGTTTGAGGAACCTCCATACCATTTTCCATAGAGGCTGCACCATTTTGCAGTCCCACCAACAATGTATGAGAGTTCCTTTTTCTCCACAACCTCACCAGCATTTATGTTTCACAGTCTTTTGGATTTTAGCCATCCTAACTGGGGTTAGATGGTATCTCAGTGAGGTTTTGATTTGCATTTCCCGGATGCTGAGTGATGTTGAGCATTTTTTCATGTGTCTGTTGGCCATTCATATATCTTCCTTCGAGAAATGCCTATTTGGCTCTTTTGCCCATTTTTTAATTGGGTTATTTGTTTTTTTTGTTGTTGTAAAGTTGTTTCAGTTCCTTGTATATTCTGGATATTAATGCTTTGTTCGATGTCTATTTTGCAAATATTTTCTCCCACTCTGTTGGTTGTCTTTTAACTCTGTTAATTGTTTCTTTTGCTGTGCAGAAGCTTTTTAGTTTGATATAATCCCATTTGTTTATTTTTCCTTTGGTTGCCCATGCTTTGGGGGTCATATTCATGAAGTCTGTGCCCATTCCCACTTCCTGAAGTGTTTTTCCTATGTTTTCTTTAAGAAGTTTTATTATTTCAGGGTGTATATTTAATTCTTCAATCCATTTTGAGTTGACTTTAGTATATGGTGAGAGGTACGGGTCTAGTTTCATTCTCCTGCATATGGATGTCCAGTTATCCCAGCACCACTTGCTGAAGAGGCAGTCTCTTCTCCAGTGTACAGACTTGGTGCCTTTGTCAAAGATCAGATGGCTGTAGGTGTGTGGGAGGTCACTTTTTACTTAGACTGCGCTTCAGAGTCCTAAGGGTCCTCTCTCTGCCAGGGCAACACTCACTGATTTTAGAGACTGTGGTTCCTTTGGCTTCTGGCTCTAACCACTTCCAAGAGGATGAAAGAACAAGGAAAACAAGGCCAGAGCAGAATCAGGGGTGTGGGAGGTCACTGGAGAGGTACCCACCAGCAGCCACTGCCACTGCCATCGGAGAACCTAAGTGCCACTCTGAGAGCAAGGAGAATGTCCTTAGCACAGAGCTCGTTCTTACTGAGGCCACCCTGCTTCCAAGTGGTCAAGAGAGGAGAAAAATGTGAGCTTATCTAGAACAGAGCTGTGAGCTGTACATAAAAATAATAGTTAATCCAGTACAAATTTAACTCCTGGAAGGAATAACCGATCTGTAAATAAAGCATATCCACTGCATCTGAAAAGACAATTCTCAGCTTTTCATTTAATATCACTGCATGATCGCTCGCACACAAGTAATGATTGGCTTTGCACAAAGCTAACCTCCCAGCTTATTTATATGTGCAAGCCCAGCATCCACTAAGGAAACAAGGACAAGGTTCGGTATCTCACTTGTTTTTCCTTTAATACTATAATGACGAAAGCTTGTGAATGAAGCCATAAGCTTTTCTGAAGATCGTTATGAATTCTTGGAGCTTTAATTCTTATATCTCGTTTACAACAGTCATGGGAGACGCTTGATAAATGTTAGTCATTGCCTGTAATTACTGAGATTATTTCCATTAACCACAATGTGTCTAAAACACAGGACACACTTCTGACACAGTAGCGCTGGAAGGCCTAAAATTCTCAACCTCTGCCATGGCTGATGTTCCTGCCTGGTGGTATCTGAACATCCTTGGCCTCAAACGTTAGACTCTCACTTTTCTAGAAGGATCCATGGTGCTTACTTTAGTTGGTGGATGATAGAGATACTTGTCTTTCAGATTCTCAGTCTTGCCGAGAATTGTCTTTCAGGTATAAAGGTAATTACAAATCACAGACAAGTGACAAAGATAACATTTCTCAAAGAGGGCAGAAGAGACATCACTTGGTGTAAAATAGAAGTAGGAAGCAGGGAGAGGAGCAGTTTCCTTACGAAGTCCCCCTTGGACTTTTGGATAAAGCTGCATTTCAGATACATGTGGCATCAGCTATTCCAGACTCCCCCTCTCCTCTTTTAATATTTCATTATGTGGTATCTTTAATCCCTCCCACTCTTCTTCCACCAAATCTGCTCTCAGGAAAAGAAACCCAGAAACCCACTCCTCCAATTGACAAATGGATTAACATTTATTAAAAACCTATTGTAAACAAGGTCCTGTGCTGGCTGATTTGGGAGATACAAAGGTCAATAAAAGACAGACTTTGTCATTCAAAATGTACAATTCTGTAAAAAGAACTTAAATGTACAATACCAACAGGATAAAAAAAAATGCCACAAAAGCCAGATCTAACAGCAGACGAGGTGTGGCAGGTTGTTCTGATTTGGAACAGGGGTGGTGGAGTTGAGGAAGGCTTTACACAGGAAGTGAAATTTAAGCAGTGCCTTCAAACATGAGCAGATTTTTTAGGTTCTGTCATGGCAGGTTGCAGGAGAGATGGTTTCTGGCCAAAGAAAATTTGGGGACACAGAGGAATGTAAAAGCCTACCTTGTTACCAAAGGTACATTTCCCAGTGTGGATGGACTGCAGACTGTGGAAGGGCAATAACTGGCAGTCAAACTGATCTCACATGCAAGGGTTCTGGCCATGGAGAGCCACGCACGTGCAGGAAGGGTAGTGAGACTACTGCATAATGCGTTCCTAACAGCCCCAAGGCAGAGGATGCAGAGAGCATGAGAAGAGCAAAGCAGGGACTGCTTTTGCACTGGTTGGAAGACAATCGTGAGAAGTGACATGGGAGGCCCAGAGTGGCCTTGAAGATGGGGAGGAGGAAACACAGGACCCACGAGCCCAAGTGACTGATGTGGAGAGGGGGTGAGGGATGGGTAAGGACCTAAGATGAATGAAATGTCTAACTTGGGAGAGTGTAAAGATGCTGGACCATTGCCCAAGGCAGGGAATAAAGAAGGTGAAGCCCACCTTTCCTTTCTTGGGAGTGGGGTGGTAGGTGGGGAGAGACAAACCAAAGGGAGGAGTCATGAATTCAGGTTGGGGCATGTCACACTGCAGGTGCGTAGGGTACGTTTGTGGGCTGGAGTTTGTGGGAATAACCTGCACTGCAGATATGACTCTTCATTAAGAAAGTTTCAGGCATCGTTTTTCTAGGAGTTTATGCATTCTAATACCTCCATGCATGGTGTCCGGGCTAGAAGCATGGGGGGACTTCACCCCAAGTCTATTGTAACAGAATTTGCATTTTAACAGGATACCTGGATGAGTTATGCAGACAAAAATTGGAAAAACATTATAACCACAAAGACAGAAGACATTCTAACTAAGGAATTTGGGGTGTCTCTGAGCCAGTTTGGAAAGTAATGAGTGGGGAGAGGTTCCTTGAGATCATCCTAAATCCAAGTAGTCCAGACACCTTGGACTTGTTTTATTCACACCCTGGATAATTGGTCGTATGTTCTGAAGATGTATAGAAAATGATCATTAAATCAGGCTCCAGTGATTTGGATTATATCATCACTTGACCTGGGCTGTAATTGACTTTTTATTTAGAACTAAACAGCCTTGGTAAGCAAGGTGAAACTGTAAACATGATTTTGAGGAGCCTGCTTAGCCCACTTGAGAGATTAATTACTTCAGAGATTTTGCATATTAATCATTTGCATACAGAGAGTGAGGGTTGGCCACGCACTCCCCAGAAGCTCAGGCTGGCAGCAATTCCTAGTTGTCCATCAAGGTCAATGTCTGCACTTGAAAGCAGAAAAACAACACTCCCATAATTTCACTTAACTCCTATTAATTCAAGTTGGTAAAGACTAACTATCCTGACAGGCTAGAATTTAGCAGCTAAGTAACTATAGGGCTGTTTCTCCCGGAAGAGCTATACAACTCCGAAATGCGGGTAGGGGGTTGAGCTGCGGGTCCCAGTTCAAGTCCATCTCGCACAGTTCTTAGTCCTGCTTCATCCAAAATCTCTGTCATTTTGGATGTCTTGGAGGAGATATCAAACTCAGTTCAAAAGACAAATGTCTCTAATGAAAAAACAAAAACAAGAAACGGCTCAGCACTCCCAATACTGAAAACGTGTTTCTCTGGCCTGGCCAGGTAATGGGGCACTCCAGATGGCAGAGGGTGCCCAATTTCCCATTGATGAACTTGTGGTTCTCCAAGAGTTCAACTACTGGGTCAAAATTTAACACTACATAACCGAGTTTAATTTAATCTTCCTTTACTGACTCAGAAGAGAACCCAAGATCGCTCTGGAACCCACAGACACTTTATAAATAGGATCTTAATACCACGTCAGACACCCATACCCATTTGTACTTCACATCTCACAGCCTAGAGAACATGCAATATCAGACCAATTCTCAAAAAAACTCCACAGAGTTGCAATACACCTACCACTCACACCAAATTCAAGCAGGCTCGAGGAATGCAGATTAACTTTAGCCAAAGGCACCCAGGGCTAAAAGAATAGAATGTATTATGTACCATAATTTTACTCTCTCAGTTCTGAGTAATAATCATCAAGGAATCTTTATTAGTACATACCATATGGAGGGTTTTCTTCTAAGCTAGAGTTTTCAGTGATTGACCTAGAGTGTAACTCAACTAGAGACAAATCTACATGCAAACACAATGCATGATGCCTGGTTGGTGTAGATACCATATGCTAAGGGGGTTTCAGATGTGAAGACATTCACTTTGACATAAGGTGGGTCTGGAAGGTTCCTAGAGGAAGGGGGCATCTCCCTGCATGTTGAAGGAAGCGTGAAGCTGTTATAGCATGAGCTTTGCTGGTGTGCAAAGGCCCTGTGCAGCCAGCCTCCAAATGGCCTCCTCTTGCTGTTTACTCCTTTCCACATTAAATCAGGGCGGGCTATGCATGGACTACAGAGAATGCTAGAAATGCCAGTATGTGACTTCAGAGGCTAGGTTGTAAAAGCAGCACAGTTTCTGCCTTGGCCTTGTAAATCATTCTCTACTGAAGAAGCTAGACGCCATACCAGCAGGACCCTCCAGCAGCCCTATGGAGAGGCTCACGTGGAGGGGAGCTGAGGGCCCAGCCAACAGCCAGCACTAATTGGACATCCATGTGAGGGGGCACCCGGGAAGAGGTCTGCAGCTCGGTCCAGCCTTCAGGTGATGCAGCATCAGCCGGCATCTGACAGCAAGCTCATGAGAGAGGGCGAGTCAGAGTTGGTCTGATACCGGATTTGTTTTGCAGCAATAGATAACTAATGTGGACTCTCAGGAACAACTGCGTAAGTCTTGGTGTATAACATGTAGGCTATTTGGAACAGAGTATTTGCAAAGAGGAGCAGAGAGACAGGTGATGAAAAGAAGTGGGATGGGTTCAGCTTAAGATGCTTTGGATGCGAGGAGATTGATTCAAACTACATGTTGTGAAAGTTTCCTTTTTAATTTCAATTAAATCAAACCTCATAACTAATACGGGAGAGAAAACTCAAAAGGTAAAAAACGTTTCTTTCTGAAGAGAAAGCTCCTCCTCTTTTCTTCAGGAGCGTTTGGATTTTGTTAGTCTGAGTAGTCACATTCATGAGCTAAATTCGTATTAGCCTGAATTCTCCACTTAAAAATTTGGGTGCCCATATGCTAATGATGACAGATCAAAGAGCAAAGTTTAAAACGACCCTTTGGCCAGCTGTGAAAAGTTCTACCACAACAGGGTCTGCAGACGTCAGGGGGAGGAGTCAGCATCTTTCTTTTAAAAACAACAGCCACGATGGCCACAAAGCCTAGGCGATTTCCAAACTGCATGCTTTATTTTCTCTCAAAGACAACTTTTTTTTAAAGTTCTATACTACAGAGATGCTGAAGGAACTTGTTCTGCAGGGCATTTTCTGATTGTTAAAACACCCTTGCATTACTTTTCATGAGAAAGTGGGACACATGCGTTTGACTCACTGGAATGCGTGAATAGTGTAAAAAAAAAACAAAAAAACAAAAAACTTGCCTTATCCTCACTGAGAGTTTTGACTCTCACTTAATTTTCAACTATTTTAAATAATTGGTTATTAAATTTTCCAAGCAGTTGCAAAGAAAGAATTCGACTCACACCTATGCATACCTCTAAAAGCCCAATGATAAATAATAAAAGGATATTGAACAGGGGAGGGCTTGCTATTTGAAGCCCTTATTTATAAAACCTTTTGTATATTTAATACAGAATAAATGTTCCAAACTAAAAATACTTAAAATGTGGCTTCAAGAAAATGGATTTAAATAACATCCTATATTTTTACTCTAGGAAAATTAGCATATGGCATGTGAATAAAAGACAGTGCCACTGAACAAAAATTACCGTACACCATGCACTCTACACAACCTTACGCTCTTCGCATTTCAGCTGTACGGTTCAGCACAGATTACCTTACTATCAACAGATTCCTGCAATATGCAACAGGCTTCATAGAAACAGCCTGTGATCTCTGAATAGCTGCATTAAAAGCTGGCAGGTGCAGAAATATCAGATGAGATGTTTGAAGAAAGTGAGTCCCTTGAGGGAAATGTGACTAGCTTTATTTAAACTAAGTAGAAGAGACTGAAAGAGAGTGTAGTGGCAGTGCGGTAATGAGACAACTGAGGTGGGCAACTGCTTTTAATAAATATCAAGGCCGCTCTTGAGCAGTGTTTCTCTAACTCTACTGAGTGTGAAGATCAGCTGGGGTCTTACAGAATGCAGGCTCTGATTCAGGAGGTTGGGGAGGGGGGGTCTGAGAGTCTACATTTCCTTTTTTTAATTGAATCATAATTGATTTTGCATATTTTGGGGGTTCAATGTTGACATATGTTGATCAAATCAATATTACTAGTATGCATATTGTTACAAATTGTATTTATCCTTATGCCTCTCGTCCAATCCCTCCCTATCCTCCTCTCCCTGCCCCATCCCACCACTGATAACTCTAGATTTCTTCTCTCTTTCTGAAAGAGTAATGGTTATGCTGTTGATTTATTGCCTAGATGATCTGTCCAATGCTGAGAGGTGTGTTCATGTCCCCCAATATAATCATAGAGCAGATGCTTCTTCTGTTACTCTGGAATGGGCTTTGTAGAGAGAGACATCCTCTTCTTTTCTTTGGTTTCTGCTGGTGACTCTCCTTGTGTCAATGCACTCCAGTGGCTGGTGGACCATCTGCGTGGTGCCTGTGGTGTCTAGCCACTTTTGCAACAGCTGTGGTTACTGTGGTGGCTGTGGTGGGTCATCCACATGGACGTGGTGTTTTCGGCATGCTCCTTGGTGCTGGTGGTACACCTGGTTGTTGGAGAGGTCCAGTCCCCGGCTCCATACCCAGGGCCCCCGGGTAGGGTCCCAAGGTGCTGGTGGTGTTCCTGGTTGTGGGTGAGGTGGTTCGGTCCCCAGCTAGATGTTCTGGGCCCCTGGGCAGGACCCCAAGTTGCTGGCTGTGTGCCTGGTTGTGGGTGGGGGTGTCTGGTCCCCAGCTCCATTCCCGGGCCCCTAGGTGGGGCCCCGAGGCATTGGTGGTATGCCTGGCTCTGGGTGGGGGTGAGAATCTACATTTCTAATAAACTCCCAGGTGATGCCAGCATTTGTAGGACTGCACTCTGAATATTCTAAACTGACAACCCATGGAATTCAGTGAAGGAAGGTGTTTGGAAAGAGGATTTGTGAGACCCTTGATGAAGTTATATAATTTTACAAAAAGAAAACCTAGACCCATGGAGGCTGCACTGGTGTACACCTGCAAATGTATTCACCTGCTCAGGATCTGCGCCCTTGGCAGGACAAAAATCAGGAAATAATCAGGTGAAGTCATCAAGTGAAATGAAGTTATTCTGATAAGGCAGACTGAATAAGTGTGGTATAGGAATACAAAACTTTTAAAGATTTCTTGTGTTAAAAAAAATGTTGTTTCTCTTTCTCTGGAATTGTGGGAAGTTAGAACATAAGCTTTTTTTTGGAATGGCTGAATACCCATTGTTATGGAATGAATCGTGTCCCTCAAAATTCATGCTGAAGCCCTGTCTCCCAGTGTGACCATTCTTGGAGACAGCCTCTGAGGAGTTAAGGTTAAATGAAGTCACAGGGGTGGGCCTGATCCAGGAGAGTGCATGCCCAGGGAAGGACCGGGAGGGGCACAGTGGGAAGGTGCTGGGTGAAAGCCAGGAAGAGAGGCCTCACCAGAAACCAGCCTGCTGACACCTTGACTTTGAACTTGCAGCCTCTGAACTGTAAGAAAACAAATGCCTGTTGTTTAAGCTGCCCCGTCTCTGGTATTCTGTTATAGCAGCCAGCCATGTTCTGAATGTTTGTGTCCCCCAAGTTTGTGTACTGAAATCCTTACCCCAAGGAGATGGTATTGGGAGGTGGGGAGATTGGAAGGTGATGTGACATCATAAATGGGATTAGTGCCCTTACAAAAGAGGCCTGGGAGAGAGCCCTCACCTTTTCTACCACATGAGGACACAGTGAGAATGTGCTCATTATGAATGGGAAAGCAAGCCCTCAGCAAACACCAAATCTGCCTTGATCTTGGACTTCCCAGTCTCCACAATGGTAATAAATAAGGTTCTGTTGTTTATAAGCCATCCCATTTATGGTATTTTGTTATAGCAGATGAAACAGACTAAGATACACCCCAAGCAAACTAACACACTCACTTTCCTGAAAGTAAAGCAGATGAACTAGCCCCAGCCTACTTCAGTATGCTTCTGTTCAAAGAGTTTAAGCTATTAGTATTACTAACCCCCAAATCATAAAGTTACAGTTATTCAAATGCAGATGTTTTAGAATAAGTTTATTCCTACAAAAGCAATGTAGTCACGCACTTCAAAATTATGTGTGGCCTACAAACAAAAGTAAAAAAAATACACCGAGAAGTATTATTCGGCTTGGTGGAAAACAGTTCATAAACGTCTTCCTGTGTACACTTGACTTTGGCCTGTGTGTAGAATTTCTGGAAGGTTAGTTATATAGATCTAGGTTACCAACTGATATTCAGGAAGGATTATTACAAATATCCTGGATAAATAAAAACCCACTGTAATTTTTAAAAACTGAAGAAGAGACTGAATGCCATGGGAGTTATTTAAAGCCAGAAAAGGCATTGAATCATGCTATTCCATATCCATCTCTGTGAAATGTCCACTGAACACAAAGCAGTCTTCTCTTCATAAAGATTATTTAGGTTTAAGTCAATGGTAGAGAGGGAATTTCTCTGTGACCTTCCAAGGGAATATCCAGTCCTAGAAGTATCTAATTTAGTGGAAAGTTTTTATGGGGTTGGGTAGGGGACATTCTGGGATCAAACCACCTCAGGGAAGCCTTGCAGATCCATGAGGCTTACTTGCTAAAAGCCAACTACAAAAGTTCATGTATTTTTCAGGGACCTAAATGTGCACTTTTTTCTTTATAAAAAGAAAGAATTACAGCAATCAATATGCTTTTCCATGTGTTAAACAATGATTTTTAAATGCTTTTTAATCTCACAAATGAAATCAGGCTCTAAGGGGAAAACACCAAACTGAATTTTTTAAAAGGAGAGAGAATTCCGAGAAGACGGTGGACTAGAGCTGCCTAGGGCATGTTCCTCCTGCATAAGATTGAAGCAAGCCCACTGCCACTGCTGCTGTAGTTGTCAGACCATGATCTGGTCCCAGAACTGTCACCCATTGCAGAGCAACACCCAACAGACCAACAGTCCTGCACATAGCCCATCACTGCAGCTGCAGATACCACCGCTGCCACCGCGAGTTAACCCTGCTGCCACCAAGGATATAGCAGATGCAAGGGAGGCAGCTACCACCACTGGTGACACTGCTACCCCCATGAGGTAATCCTACTGCCACTGTGGACACCCCAGATGCAAGGAAGGCAGTTGCAGCCACCACTGCTGCTGCTACCCCACAAGGTAACCCCGCTGCCATCGACGTGAGGTAACCCCTCTGCCACTGCAGACACTGTAGCTGCATTGGCCACCACCATGAACACTGCAGCCAAGTGGACAGCTGCTGTCACCACTAGAGCTGCAGTCACCACCACAACAGCACCATCAGACAGCCAGCCTCATTGTGTAAGCATCCCACCACCTCTGGAGCCACCACTGCTATGCAGGCAGTCTGCCAAAGCCACCTCTCCAACCATTGCTGCCACAAGGGTGGCCTGCTTCCACAACAGCCACCACTGCTGCTGTGCAGGTGGACTGCCAACCACTCGACTGCATTGACACAAGGAGGGTCACTAGTGGAGTCCAGGGAAGGAGAGACTGGAAAAAGCAATTGCTCTACCAGATAACCAGACGTCAACATAGCTGAACTAGAAATATGGGAAGACAAGAAAAATATGAGTCCACTGAAGAAATACAATAGCTCTCATTTTTTTTAAAGGAAAAAACAAAATGTTGCACACTACGAGACTTTAATGCTTATTAGTAGTAAAATTTAAAATTTACTGCAGTAATAATGCAGAATCTGTTTTGCTCTTAACATCCATTGATCCTTAAGTGAAAAATAATGTTTGGTTAATTAATTATAACCAGCACTGCCTCTTCCACCTATCTCCACAGATAGACATGTTAGAAAGCTGTAGGAAAAAAGTACAGTATATCACAGTATTGGTTACCCAGAGATATGTGCCGTCAAACATGTGTGCACAGAACCAAAGGAATCCCAATATTTTCTCTGCTTCATGAATTAAAAAAAATTATATATAATGAAATACTGAATCTAAAATATTTTAATCCAAGTACGTGTTTAAGCCAGTTTGTGCCCATTTATTAGCAGAATCGGAACATTCTATAAACCTCACTTTCTCCAGAATCCACAAATCTTGCCTGTGAGGAAAGGCATATATCTAAGCTAAACCCTTCAAGCCACAGTTTGAGCATATTTCTTCTTGAACTGTCATCACTAAGATGTGGAGTTAGGCAAGTCCACAATCGAGTGATCTCTGTTCGCATATAACATTTGGGACAGTGTCTTATCGTATTTTCTCTTTAAAGAGGCTCTTTTGTCCTCTTCAAGGGATGGATTTGCAAAGAGACAGGCATGACTCATTAAATTCTAAGATTTCTGAATTTCCTTCACCCAAGTGATATATCTTCCTTCCTTTATTAACATCGTGAATGAGGACAGAACAGAGAATGACTGTAACTGCTGAAATGTGATAGTCATGTATTTTTTCTCTTTCCTGGCACAAAGGAAAAGCAGCCTCTCACAGTCAGTACCTTGGAGAGCGACCAGGCTTCCAATATGGAGAATGTGGTTTATCAGACATGAGCTGAGCCTGTTAGCTAGTACTGTTACAGAACCAGAGTATGTTGCAGGTGGTGCCACAGGTCAGGGTTCAAAATCTGCTACCACAGATCTTAGTTTCTAAATGCCATTCTCCAGGAAAAGGAACCTGCAGAAATGGCTGAAGTCTAGGGCCAGGGCAAGGAAAATACCAAATGTGCCTGCAGCATTTTGTAGCAGCAGAAAAAAACTCAAAAATCAAAGGCATAGGGACATGCCAACAGGACACAGAAACCAACCTAAAAGGGGTCCAGTGGCCAAAGCTGAAATAACATGAGAAGCAGTATAAACAAAGAATTGGTTTATAATGAAAGCTCAAAATAAATATATGAGGGTAATTTAAAAAGTTCATGGAAAAACAAAATTAAAAGATCACACAAATCTTTCCATGAACTTTTTGAAGTATCCTCATATATGAGTTCATACTTATTAGTTTTCTAGGGCTCATAATAAATACCACTGACTGGGTGGGCTTAAAGAACAATTTAATCCTCAGGGTTCTAAAGACCAGGAGTCCAAGTTCAAGGCGTCAGCAGGACTGGTTTCTTCTGAGGCCTCCCTCCTTGGCTTGTCATTGACTGCCCTCTCTCTTTATCTTCACATGGTCTTCTCTCTGTGCATGGCTGTGTCCTAATCTCCTCTTATAAGGACACCAGGCATATTGGATTAGGAACCACCAACATGACCTCATTTTAACTTAATTACTACTTTAAAGACCCTGTCTCTAAATACAGTCACATTCTGACATCCTGGAGAATTCAACATAAAAATTCAGGGGAAGAGAGATGCATTTCGACTCATAACAATACTGATATAAATAAATGATTTGAGGTCAGAAAAACAATGAAAGACTGAGAAACTGTCTCAGACCAGAGGACACAGGAGAAGCATGGCAGCAAAATGCAATGTGCTACTCAGAGTTAGATTCTGGAACAGAAAGAGAACATTAATGGAAAAACTGGTGAAACCCAAATAAAGTACAGAGTTTAGTTAACAGTAATGTACCAGTGTCAGTTTCTTAGTTTTGACTAACATACCGTGGAAAAGTAAGTTGTTGGCAGCAAGGGGTAAATTGGGTGAGAGGTATACAACAACCCTGTATATTATCTTTGAAACTGTTCTGTAAATCTAAATTATTCCAAAATAAAAATATATACTAAAAAGAGTTTTTGAAAAAACCCAATAACAACACAAACCTGTTACTAGGATTTGGCTCAAAGAAATCAAAAGCAACCCACTTTTCCAACTTCAATCTAATAAAGACCCAAGAGGGTAACTAGTGAAACTGACATCTTAATTTATATTTTCCTTAATATAGAAACCCTGTAAAAATTTTACACATAGAAAACACAGGAAAATGCTTTAAAAGGAAATTTTTTTCTTCCCATTTTTCTTGAAACACAGACTTTCTTAATCCATCTTTTGTTTTTCTACCTTGAAGAGAAACATTAGTAAATATGTACTATTGCTACTGCTGCTATAGCTCCTATTCCTAACAACACCACAACAATAACAGCAAACACTTTCTGGGCTCTCACTGTGTGCCAGCTTTGTTTTAAGTATTTTATTAGCTCATTTAATCTCCACAACAGCCTTATGAGTTAGGTACCATTACATTTCTAATTTACAAAATGGAAACTCAGAGACAGAGGTTAAATATCTCGCACAAGGTTGTTTAGATACGGCCAGTGATCTGCAAAGTCAACAATAGAAACCAGGCAGTCCTTATGGAGAATTGTCTTCAATCTAAGACCAATAGTGCATGTGGGGTGATTAACAGGAACTCACTATCGATACTGGACACAGTACAGGAGGTACTGGGGACTGAGACAGAATCCATAATCCCCTTAAAGGGGCATCATAGTTTAAAACTGGTATTCGAAAGAAAAAACAACCATCTGGTTCGACCAAACCAAACACATCTTCCATGATCTAAGGAATTGCAAAGAGGAGAGGGGACCAAAGGTGAATATATTTAAGTGCATCATGGCACAATCATAAGAGCAAAAATCTTCATCTTTGACAAGGCACCAAAGTAAACACCATAACTGACAGTTTGTAAGGCACTGGGTAGGCACTGAAAGGATACAAAAAATGTGAGATGTGATTCTTCTTCTCAAAACTTTCTCAATGAGATTGGGGCAGTCAAGATGTAACATGTATAAAATGACTTAAAAAAATTAACGGTGAGGAATGAAATGACTGCTGCAGAAAAGAAGAGTTATAAGCCATCAAGAAAAGGGATGACTTGGAGGAATCCTCTCAAAGGATCTTAAAATTAAATTGAAAATTTAAATGTGTGGAGGAATTCTAGTTGGAAGAGAAGGCTGGCAGCAGACCATAAATGTCAGAGGCCTGTGATGGTGTCTGCTGTACAGAGAGTCTGTTATCTCTCTGGAGTGAGAAGAGAAAATTAATGGGATGTGGGATTTGACATTGGGGCGGGGAAGGACTGACACCAAATAAAGACTCTGGATCTGAATTCATCTCACAGGTGAGAAACGAGGGCACTCGGGGCTGATGAAAAGTCAATGCTCACCTGCGCTGTCGGTGGGTGACCAGCAGGCACTGGTTAGGGTGCCCCCATGCACGGGGTTTGCACAGTTCCTTCCTTTCCCAGGAACAGATGGGTGTTTGTGGCCCAAAGAGACCAAATCAGGTTTTCTATTACTCTATCCTGTCTCCACCTTGCTCTGTCTTTGATCACCATGAGCTGACACAGAACCATCTTACGAAATGTACTAAGGGATGACAGGGATCTAGCCAGAGTTTGTGACTCAGTCTGGGATGAAACCTAAGAATTTGCCTTTCTAATCAATTCCCAGGTGATGCTGATGGTGCAGGTCTGAAGACCACATTCTGAGAAGCACTGGCCTGGAGGTCAATTGCAGATTCATGATCTTCACCGGGCCATCGTGGTTCAACTATTAGCATTTAGTGCTAGGTCAATGTGCATGTACGTGTGCACGTGTATGTATGTGTGTGTGCACGTGTATGTATGTGTGTGTGCACGTGTATGTATGTGTGTGTTCCTGGCCACCCCTAATCTTACCCAGAGGCTGGTTTAAGAGCCAGTTCTCAATGCTGTAAAATTGTGAAATAATTCAAGACAAGACTGACTCATAAACCACAACTAAATTGTGAATTGTGTTTAATAAAAGAAAATGTTTGTTTGATTTTAAAGCCATTATGAAAACTAAACTGTAGACTTATTTTTTTCAAAATTAAAAGGCTGGCTGGTGAATTTCTGGTTTCCGTTTTTAGAAGTATGAGAATACCTAGACAATAATATGTGACATGTAGCAACTACCTTCTCCAAGGGCATCTGTGTTGTGTGGACATTTCAGCATGCCTCCTGGTTTCCCTTGAACTAGTATTAAGATTTATTTATATTTGTTTCTCAGAAATTTCAATGTACCAGTATCCAAGTTAAGTTCAGCCAAAAGGTCATTCAGATTTTACACCATATTTTAAGTCATTCTTCCTTCTGAGAAGTGTTTGCCATAGGCTTCCTCAGACCACTGAGTTCCTTCGTGTGCATGACTATGCCCGCTCACCAAGTACACATCTTTGTGTCACTTTCCGGAAATATCTCTGGTGGGTAAAAGGAAAACATTTTCATATTCATGTTGAAAGGAAGGAGGACATAGCTGCATGACACCAGTCCTGCAGATCCCAGGATCACTGTCATGGTCCTCCACGTCCCCGCCCCCAGGGTCCTGTTCAGACTGCCTCCTCAGCCCACCGTCTGAGCGACCTGCCCAGCTCTGACTGTCCAGCTGGGCTCAGCCACCGCACTGTGAAAGGAGCCCGCAGGGCCCGGTGGGACCAACACCTCCCCACACTCCAGCTCACCCACATGGTGCAGTTTGCATTTTAATATATCCCTTTCTCAGTCTGCTTAGAACACAGTTTTCTTTTTTAAGAGATGACAAGCAGTGGAAGAGGGGGGAGCAGATCCTAAAAGAATATACAGTACTTTTATGTTGATGAAGAAAATATCTTTACTTTTGTAGCTGGAAGGAAAAACAAGCAAAATACCACTACGTGTACGTCATAAAATATGATTTAAAACTGAACATCTTTTCCTGGTATTGGGAAATATTTATTCAAAAACAAACCTTGGGGACTTCTATTTAATATCATTTCCTTTCTCAGTGGATCCCGACCAGAAGATTTGGAGCAAGTGTTATGTAATTGAATGAATGTGTGACCCTGGGCAAGCTATTAAACTCTCTAAGCCACAGTATTCGCATCTGAAAACCCATTATTAATGCGTCCTACTTTATAGGATTGGTTTTAAAAATTAAATGAGAAAATGTATATAGACATATATATATGTGTATACATATATATATAAATACACACATATGTGTATATATGTATATATATGTACACACATATATAGGCACATAGTGCAAAATAAACATTTGCTACTATTATTAAACTTATTTTAACTATAGTTTTTAATGAATGTCTTTTTGCATTTTTACTACTTAAAAAAATGCTGCTGTAAACATATTGGTGCATATTTTTGTGTCTTGGGTCTGTTCATCATATTATTTACTTAGGAAAAATTTCTAGAAGTGGAATTTCTGGGTAAGGCGCATAAAGATTTTTAATGCTCTTGCAACACAAGGTCAGTTTCCTGTCCACAAAACACCTACATCCAATTGCAGTCTTACGAAGTGTGGAGAGAGGGTGCCCATTTTATTACTGTATCGTTACTAGAATTGAAAGTTATCTATTTTAAAAATATTTCCTCATTTTATAAGCAAAAGATCTCCTTTTGGTTTTCATTTGAACGTCCTAGATTACTGGTGAAGTGGAACACTTCTCACTGGCCTGGCAGTCATTTGTTATCTTTGTTCCTCTGTTCCTGTCCTAGGCTCTTTTTGGATTTGGCCTTTGTAGTTTTCTTCTAATCGATTCACATAAGCACTTCTGTAGCTCAAAGATAGTAATCCTTTTTCCTATTTCTTGTAAATATTTTCCCTGGGCTCTATTTCTTCTTTTCTGATTTTCTATGTGGTACTTTATAAAATCCACTTTTTTGTCTTTATGTAACATTTATTGATCTTTCCTTTATGATTTCCCCCACTGCTTTTGAGCACAGAAAGTCTCTGCTCAGCTTGCATGACTTTTGATCATTATTCCTATTTACATAGTGCATGCTGCAGTATCAGCCTTATTGTATCTTTGGTTTATTGCTTTTTCTGAGTACCAATCACAGCCCCAGTGACTTTGATTCCAGTTTCTATCTGGAGTCCAATGACAGGGATCACCCTGCAGCTCCAAGTCCGTCGCTAAACACTCAGCTTCCTCTCCGTGACGATTACGGTTAAATATTTCAGGGGGTGGGTTTGTGGAAGAGGACAGTAAATAACTTTCATACAGTATTCTCCTGTGGCACACTGGAAATCAAGACAGACGTCTTTTGAAACAAAAGACAAAGGTGAACGTGAGTTTAAAGAGCTTATCATCACTGGCCTTCTGAACACTTCAGCTCCAATTTCCTACAAAAGGAAACGCAATGCTTCCGAAGAAAACTAAGTAGGAGAGGGATGGTGGATATTCACAAAGAGCAGCCCTTAATGCCCCGCACTGAGATTGCTGCCGACGGGCCCGACACATGATACAGAGGAAGGGGAGTGGCAAGGGTCTGGGTGATCTGTGCCTCGGCTGTCTGCACCTGCTTTCTGGAGAAGACTGGACTTGCAGGAAAAGAAAGCTGCAGACCACTGCCTCCCTCGCTGCCCGGCCACCCTCACAGCCTCAGCAGGTGCAGTGAGCTCTCCTTTCTGCTCCTGGAGGGAGCGCTTGGAGGTATCGCTCTTCCCGCTCGGCCTCCCAGGCCCAGTTTTGGAAATGCTTGTGAACTCCTGCAGCAGGTGCAGATGGGGAGGGGCGAGGATGCAGATGGAAAAGCCCCTCGAAGCTGCATCCCGTCCTTCCTTCATGACTATTCTGGTTTCCCTGTCAACTATCTGCCACTCTCCCTGCTCCTGACCCTGCAGAGCCCATGAGGCATCCACTGCAACTCCAGTCCTCACTGTCTTCCTTTCCTGGAAGCCCCTGGAGTACTCTCAATTGTCACCCGCACATAAGTGGACAGTGGTGGTCAACTTGCTGCATGTTCTCGTGACGTTTACGGGAGGGCAATGACTATGTCACATGCACCCTGGATGCAGGACACACGGGAGGACATCAGTGAGGCCTCACTGGTGGAGCACATGCTGCAGCCTCACTGCATGCATGCACATAGAGACCCAGGAACGCAGGGGTGACACAGTGTGAGACCCACAAAGAAAGGAAAGCAATTTTAACAGTGCTCTCACTTGGTGGACGGACAGTATGAGACAGTTTCACGTATGTATCTGACTCAGTCCCATAAATGACCCGATAATTAGCTATTTGTATGTCGTACACACAACCAAACTCCATCCTGCTGTAACTGTGGAGAAACGCCTAGGCCCCTCCGAGCCTAAGACCTAAGTTTCCTCTGACCAAGATGTACTTGTCTTTAAAGTTTCTACTCTTTTCACCTATGTCATGTCTAAATCCTTCCTATTGTCATTTGAAGCTCTTTCCTTTTATTTAGCCCTGTTCCTTTCCCAATAGTGATGCTGGGAAACCATCACTGAGTCTGTCTTTTTAATCCTGGATTTTTAAAGACGTCTATGCACTCAACAGCAAGGGACTCGACAACCGCTCCCCTCACCGAGGGGAGGACAGGGGAGGGGAGGGGAGCGGTCCCTGCCTCAGCCCCTTTTCCCAGGGTCAGAAAGGTTCATAAATCAAAAATGTTGGGTTGCAGTGGACAAACTTAAGCAACAGATTAGTTTCCAAAGTTGTCATTATTTAAGAATGTCTCTGTTTCTTCTTGAAGGTATCCTTGAATTTTGCCTCCTTAGAATTGGATGAAGTGCAACTTAGGGTACTCTTTCCAAAGGAGGCGGCCAGTTCCACCTTTAAATTAGCTTTGAAATACATATGACATAACAATCAATGCTTAATTAATATTTTAAACTAGGATAATAACAGTGGAGATAACAAAAGGACTGAATCAACATCAAGAGTAATTCAAGGTTCTTTCTTGGTATAAAAAAATGTCACACAATGAGAAATTTAAAATTTTACAAAATAAGTAAAAAGTTTTTGTTTCAAAACCATTATATGCAAAGGTACATATTTCTCTAAAGATGCATTTTGTATGTGTATGTGTGATTCCTTATTTGCCCATCTGGTTGATAGTTGGTTTTTTATTCTACGTCATGCCTGTGTCATACTCTAAAAGAAGATTTGAACTAGATAAATTGAATCTCTGGGGTGTGATGCACGGCCTCTAAAGTGGCCTCAGTCACCCCACCTGCTGGTATTCACAGCCTCACAACCTTGTGTGCTCCCCGCAGGTTATACCTGGCTTGGGACCGACAGAACCTGGACAGTTTCAAGGTGAAGATATAGAAGACACTGTGGTTCCCCTTTTGGTGGCACACACTCTTGGGTCACTTGCTTGGGCAGAAGCCAGCTGCCCTGTTGTGAGAAGGCCACACAGTGAAGCATCGGAGCCCCCGGTCAAGGGCTCTGTGAGCGAGCCTGGATGCAGATCTCCCAGCCCGGTGTAGCACGGAGAAGACGCAGGCCTGGCCACCAGCTGCCAGCACTTCCTGAGAGTGCCCGAGCCTCCGGCGAGCCCCTGAGCCTCCGAGGCTGCGACATGCAACCTGTGGGTTGTTTCAGGTTGCTGAGCTGTGAGGCCCTGGGTCAGGCAGCAGAAGATGACAAACACATGTGGAAAATGTTTTCAGAATCTGACCAAAGGGAGACCTGCAGTTTAGAATTTTCTTCTCTAGGAAAGCAGAATCTTTTAGATTTCCAGGAAGAAGTCAAAGACAATGAGTGCTAAGTGGCTTGCGAGGAGCTCAGACTCAACTGTCCGCTTTAAATCAACCAAGTTCACTAAGTGCAGCTGCGGTAAAGCCTCTCCACATCCACACGTGAAACTGCCTTACGCTAATTTTTTATAATATTGCTCTGGTTTTTGTTTAGCTTTGTTTTTCAAGGGTGGGGGTATGAGTTCATTGTTGGGACTCAGCCGGGCACCTCGGCAGCATGCCGGTTTAACCCTGCCCCTTGTCTGCGCGTACTAACCAGGAACAGTGACTACCAGGCTGCTCGGAGAGTGTCCTCGGAGTGTTGATAGGTAATTATTATTAAACGTAAATTAAGACTTTCAACTGCTCGAGGAGCTGCATGGCTCAGGCGAGCAGCTCCGTCCCATGCTCACCCTCTGTCCCCGGAGGGCATCTGGCCCCCACTTCTGCACACAGGTCTCCCGTGGGCTAGGAACGCAGGGCTGGAGGCCGCTGCCCCTCTCCAGGCTCTCTTCCTGAGCTCTAAAATGAGACAAGCGGGCCCAGCTTCTAAATCGTTTCTAGCTCCAACAGCCAACGAGTCTAGGAAACCTGTTTTCTGCAGATTCGTGTCATTAAGGAATCCCCACCGTTCTCTGGAATTTGGTTATGGGAAGAAATTCTCATAATGATGTGCTCTTTGAAGACTCCCAGACAAGCCAGCACAGAGAGATTACCTTTAGAGGAGCTCCTCTTTTCAACTTCGATTCTTGTAAAACAGAGTCAACAGGTGGTAAAATGAATATTCATTTAGCCACTCAGACACATCAGTAGACACAAGGTATAAGCCCCACTTCTGCCGCTTAGGCAGCTCTGGACTTGTCTCCCTTGCACACGGCCCGCCTGGTCCCCCAGGGAGCGCACAGCTCCGTTCCCTGCATCCCTGGATTAGCAGCTTTGCTCGGCAGTGGAGCCAGGCTGCAGCCCCACAGGGACACTCTGACCCTTCAGTTCTCCTTGCTTCCTCCCCCATCCGGGAGCACCTGATCTGCTCAGCAACTTGGGAGGGCATCTATTTCCAGCAGAGTTCTATCAATATGTACGAGTGATGAGTTCAGGGAGCTCTTTGCAATGAAGAGATGCTCGGGAGTGCACAGAAATAAATAAATCAAGTTCAACCAAATGGAGTGGGCAAAATTCAACCTAAAATTGGGAGCATCACACCTTATTGCAAATGCATCTCAACCGAACAGAAGCCTGAAGCTCCTGCCTGTGAATTCCAAGCTTTGTCGCTTCTTCCTCTCCTTGGCCACGGCTCCCCTGCCCTGGGAAACGGCTTGCTGTCCTGCCTCCTCTTCTCTCACTGGTTTTGACAGTCTGTTTTCAGTCTTCTCCTCTTTCAAAATTCCCTTCCCTCGTGATCTCAGCCAGGCTCATAATGTCAGCGATCACCTAAAAAGAATCTTCAGTCCATACACACTTCAAATTCATTCCAGATGCACTTCCTGAGGCTTGAATTTACTCTCACTGTCCCTCTTCGGTGGGGGCCTCGCCTGTGCTGAAGACACTGCTTGGAGTCTGGCCCTCTTTTAAGAAAACTCCTGTCCAGAATAGAAATCATCATGCCGAAGGGATACCTGTACTCCCGTGTTTATCGCAGCTCTATATGCAATAGCCAAGAGCTGGAACCAGCCCAAACGTCCATCATTAGATGAGTGGATAAGGAAACTGTGCTACATCTACACAGTGGAATACTACTCTGCTATAAAAAAGAACGAAATACTACCATTTGCAACAACATGGATGGACTTAGAGAAAATTATATTAAGTGAAACAAGTCAGGCACAGAAAGAGAAATACTCATTTATTTGTGGGAGCTAAAAATAAATAAATATATAAACACACAAACAAAAAGTGTGAGGGAAAGAAGAATAACCACAAAAATTCCTTGAACTATTTAAGTCAAGTGCATAGATATGAAGAGACGATGTTGTGGGGGAGAGGAACGGGTAAAGGGGCATGAAAATTAAGCACAATGTATTTTGAGAAGTAAAATTAAATTAAATTAAATTAAAAAAATAAAAAAGAGAAAACTCCCGTTCAGCTGTGGGAAGACTCCCAGCCAGAGCTGTGTCTCTACGGCTTCTAGCCACCACACCTGCCTCTCTTTGCTGATGGCATCTACCCTGAGAAGAGCACTCGGGCCTTGATCTCTCCAGGGATGGACACCACGCTTTCAGCTGCTCCTTACAACCCTCCACCCCAGCCTCGGCAGCTTCCTGTTGCTTAACAAACCATTTTCAGGGCCGGCCTGTGGCTCACTTGGGAGAATGTGGTGCTGACAACAAATAATTTTCAACAGTATTCAAAGCCCTCTGCAAACTCCCCTGGATGCCTTTTTCTAGAAAGACTACCCAAGTCCCATATACACACCTACACTCCCTCCATGATGAGCCACTTGACCTTCTCCCAACACACCTGTGCCTGCTGCCCATTTACCCTGGGCATCAGCTCTTCACTGAAGACTTTATCATATGTATAACTTATTAAATTGTATCTATCATTTAAGACTAAGTTAAGATTCAGTCTCCTCTGGGAAGCACCCCCACCCTCCAACTGAATAGAAATTCCATCCTACCTTAAGCTATCTAAGCTACACACCCCAAAGCAGGTGGGACAGGGGGTGGTAGCACCCGATGGCCCCCACCTCCCATCCTGGGCTCTCCTCCTGCATCTGTCTTCAGCAGGAACTATCACCTCCTCCCCAGGTACTGGTGTGCAAAGACAGATGCATTTTCCATGCCAACATGAACAGGGTTCTTGTCCCACATTGCATCCTCAATATAAATGCTCAAAACAATCACTCAGTATCTGCTGACTGCAGTAAACACATGAATAAACTAACATCTGGCATTTGAGTTTGGGTCATACCGATTTCGAAGACATGCACTGCCTCAGTCTATCTTTTCAGCATTTCTGTGAAGTGACCAGGGAAGGTCTGACTATCCCATTTTACAGAAACGATAATGGAGTCTTTGAAAAATTACTTTGATTATTTGATATAACTATAAAAATTAAGAAAAGTGTTACAGACAGAATCCCGATAATCAGATTCTGGAGCCATTTTGTCACAAAGTTGCATTAAAATGTAAAGGCCATGTTTAAACTAAATTAATAAACAAGTGATCAGCATCACAGCTACCTGGGATGAGAGGATACCCCCCTCTTGGTTCAGAAAGAAAGGTGGGGACTCTTTAGAAGTAATACAGTTTCCCCCAAGTGTCCAGCATCTAAAGATTCGCTATCATTCCTCCTTCATTCTCTCTCACCTAACATAGTGTTGTAAGGATCAACACGGGGTCGAAGTTTAAAATATTCCATTCATTGTTAATTATAAAAGCAGCTATAAACTCCATTAACAAAGCCTTGTTACAACAGCTGAAATGAAGGCAGGATTGGTTAGAGTCCGGTCCTCTCAAGGATCTGGTTGAAATATTTTACCCTGGAGAAACAATATCTTTCCATCTAAAGAGAGTAATTTTCAAATTTGTTTTCCTAAGCAACCAAGTGTGCCATACAAAAATGACCTGCCATGTGCCTGAGTCTTGCTGCTTTTAAGAAAGGACCTTATGAGAGACAGAAGTGATAAATGAACAAAGATTGCAAAATGTAATTTTCCCCCCATGAAAATTATGCCTTTGAGACACCGGAATTTGATGCCCTGGGAGATCAGTGATGTGTGGATGCACCTGACACACCAAATTTTCTGCTTTGTGTGTGTGCTTCACAGTGCAAAATGAACACAGCATAATAACCAGGAGAGAGAGAGAGAGAGAGAGAGAGAGAGAGAGAGAGAGAGAGAGAGAGAGAGAGAGAAATGAAGTTTGCCCTTCACTTGAAATGGAGAAAAATTGTGATCATAAAATAGAAAGGAAAAAGAAATATGACGATGACAGATAATAATTTCTTCTTTCTACAGTCACTTTGGTGCCTAAATACAAGGGTATTCAGATTAGTCATGAAGTATTTGAAGCACAAATGTAAAGCAGAGATACTGTCATTGCATGCAACGCACAAATGAGCCTAAAAGATGAATCTGGCAGGGCGATGGTGTAGCACGCTAATTTTTAGAGTTAAGTGCAACTCGGATTGAATCCAGGTTCTGTTACTAATTACTGGAGAGATCTTAGGCAAACTATTTAAATTGCCTGCCCCTCAGTTTCATTTTTTAAGATGGGGTTAAAAATGAGTACCTCATCAAGGTAGTGGGAAGATTAATAAGTGACATATGGAAAATGTCTGGCGGCTGCCTGGCACTTCACGGGTGTTGAATATTACTGTCTCGATCCATTGTCATTACCACCCTCAGTGCCACACCTGGCATGTCACACACTTCCAGGGTTAGTGTTCTGTTTTTACTAACAGTTTTACTATGCCCAGCATTACCATATGTTTTATAGCATCACAATTCTTGGATATAAATCTAGAAATGTATATTCAGGGAAAACTGAAATGAATACAACCCTGAAAACTCTTCTAATTAAAAGACTCGCAGTAAAGCCCAAAGGCACCAAGACTTGGAGATATTTGGGGACCTAGAAGCAGAAAGAGGGTTGTTTATTGGAGCAGGTGCCTTTCTGCTCTCTTCCCCCAGCAGACAGCACACAGCGAATGAATGTGGTGTGCACCTGCGGGTCAGCTTCTGCGTCTCCTCTCAGCAGTGATTAAAAGCAAACAAGTGTGTTAGAACTCATGCAAAACGCAGCAATTTCCATCAGAATTTGAGTAGCTTCCCTATCAGAAGAGAATTAATCTTGGTATTAACAGCATGCAGTGGTGGCATATGCTTTATTCTGGGTCATTCGCTTATAATTTCTCCCACTGAAATCATATCACACACAACACGAATGATATTTTATTCAATACTTCAGGTGCCACTTCATAAAAAGGCATTACTTTTTGGGGGAAAACATTATTTTCCATCAATATGATGATTCTAGAATTCTATCTTCTTTTCTAATGAAATTTATGTATGAGAAATTAAAACTGGAATGTGGTTCTCCTATTCCTTTCTCAGGCAAGTTGTCTTTTCCATTACCATTTTCATAAGACACAGACTAAAATTTAACTCATGAAAATTTTTCATAATTCTGGAGGCCAGTCTGTACTAGTGTTCAGCTGGTACAAATTGCTAACCAGTCATACAAAAAAATCATATGAAGTGGCTTCATCTTGATCTAAAACAATTAGATGATTCTAAAAGCAGGTCTCATTTCATTCCTATTTCATGTCTATTTAGTCACTTATCATAATGTCCTGCCTCTGTGAAAAAGAATATCTTTTGTGTGTGCTCTACTAACAAATGCCAACTATTTATCATTTTAAAAAATCAAGAAAATCAAGGCTACGCTCCAGGCTCCTTTAATCCTCACTGCAATCCTTCAAGAACTGCATGTCTATCCGTGTTTCAACACGAGCATGAAATATTCCTTTGGCCCAGGAAGGTGCTAGTAGGATAATTATTCTTCCTGAAGTTATAGGAAAAGAGGAGCATTCTCTTTCCTTCTGCACCCTATCTCTTCTTTCCTCGTCCACCTTACAGTGTCAGAATTTGTCTCCCGTCCACACACACAGCACAGTACAGGCTCAGGAGCTGGATGGATGGAGTTTGAATCCCAGTTCTACTGTTTCCTGGCTTGATGCCTTGGGCATGTCATTGAATATCTGTGAGTCTTGGTTCCCCATCTTTTAGAGTGGGAATAGCAATAATACCTACCTAGGAGGTGTTCTGAGTATTAAGTACAGTGAATATGGATTGCTTAGCACAGTGTCAGGCATGTAGTAAGTACACAATTATAGTTATTATTTTTATTTGTACTATTATTTTAGTGATTGCAGAATTAAAGCAGGTCAATTAGAAAAAAAATCTATTTAGAAAGAAAAGGCTACTTCAAAAAGTTCATGGAAAGATTCATATTATCTTTTAGTTCTATTTTTCCACAAATTTCTTGAAGTACCCTTGTATACTCTCATCCAAAGTTATAAGAACCTTTATAAAAGAAATCAATGTTAATCATCTCAATTGGTGCAGAAAAAACATTTGACACAATTCAACACCCTTTCATGATAAAAACACTCAACAAACTAGGAATAGAAGGAAAATATCTCAACATAATAAAAGACATATACGAAAAATCCACAGAGAGTGTCATACTCAGCAGTGAGAGACCAAAGTCTTTTCAACTAAGATCAGGAATGAGGCATGGCTGCCTGCTTTTGCCATCTCTGTTCAACATAGCACTGGGAGCTCGGAAGAATTAGACAAGAAAAGGAAATAACAGGTATCCAAATTGGAAAGGAAGAACTAAAATTATATCTGTTCACACTTGATATGATCCCATATGTAGAAAACTCTAAAGATCCCACTTAAAAACTGTTACAACTAATAAATTAATTCAGTGGAGATGCAGGATACAAAGTCAATGTGCAAAAATCAGTTGCATTTCTATGAACAATCTGAAAAGGAAATCATAAAAAGAAGGCCATTCACAATAGCATCAAAAAGAATAAAATACTTACACATTAATTTAATCAAGGAAATGAAAAACCTGTACGATAAAAACTATAAAACATTGCTAAATGAAGTTAAAGACATGCATAAATGAAACAGATCTCATGCATATGGATGGGAAGACTTAATAATATTGTTAAGAGTCAATACCACCTGCTATCTTCTGAATGTTTGTTTTCCTCCAGAACTTATATGTTGAAACCTGATCCCCAATGAAATGGTATTAAGACATGGGGTCTTTGAGCAGTGATTAGGTCATGGGGCAGAGCTCTCATGAATGGCACTGCTTTCTTACCAAAGAGGCCCAAGGGAGCTTGTTTGTACCTTCCATCACCCGAGGACACATAGAAGGCATTCTCTGCGAGAAAGCAGCCCTCAACAGTCACTGAATTGGCCAGTGCCTTGATGTTGGACTTCCCAGCTCCCAGAACAGTGAGAAGTTTAGAAGCCACCCAGTCTATGGTATTTTTTCAGAGCAGCCTGAATGGAGTAAGACACTACACAAAGCGATCTATAAACTCAATGCAATCCCTGTGAAAATCCCAATGACCCTTTTTGCAGAGATAGAAAACTGCACCCTAAAATTCACGTGGTTCTAAAGAGACTTTGACTAGCCAAAACAATCTTGAACAAAGAACAAAGCTGGAGGACTCATAATTCTTGATTTTAAAACTTACTACAAAGCAATCAAGACAGAATGGTATTGACATAAAGACAGACACATAGACCAATAAAATAGAACAGAGAGCCAGAAACAAACCCTCCCATATACAGCCAAATGATGTTTGACAAGAGTGCAAGACCATTTAATGGGGAAAGGACAGTCTTTTCAACAAATAGTGCTGGGAAAACCAGACATGCACATGCAAAAGAATGAAGTTGGACCTTTACCTTACAGCATATACAAAAATTAACTCAAAATAGATCAAAGACGTAAATGCAAGAGCTAAAACTAATAAAACTCTTAGAAGAAAACACAGGCTAAAACTTCATGATGTTTGCTTTGACAATAATATCTTGGATATGACACCAACACCAAAGGCACAGGCAACCAAAGAAAAAAATAGAAAAACTGAACTTCATTAAAAGTTTTTAAAATTTTGCATCAAAAGACAGTGTCAACAAGTAAAAAAGCTACAAACAGAATGAAAGAAAATATTTGCAAATCATATAGCTGATAAGGGATAAATATCCAGACTATATAGAGGACTCCTAAAACTCAACAACAAAAGAACCAAACAGCCTAATTCAAAAATGGGCAAAGGACTTAAATATACAGTTCTCCAGTGAAGATATATGAATGGCCAATAGGCACATAGAAAGATGCTCAATACCACTCCTCGTCAGGGAAATGCAAATCAAAACCATAATGAGATACCACCTCATATCCATTAGGATGTCTACTATAAAACAATAAAAACAGAAAATAACAAGTGTTGGCGAGGATGTGGAGAATTTGGAACGCTTGTGCACTGTTGGTGGGAATGTGAAATGGTGCAGCCGCTATGGAAAACAGTGTGGCAGTTCCTCAAAAACCTAAAAATCCAGCAAGACCCTTTCTGGGTATATACCCAAAAGAATTGAAAGCAGAGTCTTTAAGAGATATTTATGCAGGGTCTTTAAGAGATATTTGTATACCTATGTTCATAGCAGCATTACTCACAATAGCTAAAATATGGATGCAAACCAGCTGTCTACCAACTGAATAAATAAGCAAACCGTAGCATTTGCATACAATGGAACATTATTCAGACTTAAAAAGGAACAAAATTCTGACAACATGGATAAACCTTGAGGACATTATGTCAAATGGAATAAGCTGGTCCAAAAAGACAAATATTTTATGATTCCACTTATACAAAATAACTTAGCATAGTTCAAAATTATAGAGACAGAAAGTAGAATGGTTAGTGCCAGGGGCTGGGGAGGATGGAATGAGGAGTTAGTGTTTAATGGGGACAGTTTCAGTTTCACAAGGTGAACAGAGCTCTGGAGATGGATAGTGGTGACGGCTGCACCACAATGCAAACGTACAGTCAGTCGTGTGCCACATAATGACATTTCAGTCAACAGACCACGTATAGGACAGTCGTAGGAGCAATGGGCTATACCATACAGCCTAGGTGTGCAGAGACTATACCACCTAGGTTTGTGCAAGTGCACTCTAGAATGTTCACATGACAAAATCACCTAATAAAGCATTTCTCAGAATGTATCCCCGTTGTTATGACATGCATTACCGTATTTAATACCACTGAATTGTACACTCAAAAATGACTAAGATGGTAAATGGTATGTTATGTGTATTTTACCACAATAAAAAAATTGGGAGGAAAAAAGTAACCAATGTAAATCCCAAAGTTATTGGGTCTAGAAGGAGGAATAAAAATGGAACAATTTCCTGTGTTGCAGGCCAATTCCAAAGATTTCCTACGGCCTCTCCCCTCTTCCAAGTCCCAGGTCTCTCCCAGAAAAACAAGAGTCTGAAGACAATTCTGACCAAGTCTGTTTTGCTAAATACTTGCCCTGAATAACCACGGGCTTTTCTTAACTGACACATAAAAGGTGTATGGTCCACATACCAGCCTCAATTTGCACTAGAATCTTCCAAGATATTGCTATTATTCAATTTCTTCTTTTTTTATTATTGAAATGTATTGATTATACATATTTGTGGGGTACAGAGTTGAACTTCAGTTTCCACACATATATACAATGTTTGACGATCAAATCAGGGTAATTAGCATATTCATCATTCCAAAACTTAATCATTTCTTTGTGATGAGAACATTGGATCTCCTCTCTTCTAGCCATTATATGAATTCTAGTTGTTTTTACTGATAGGCTTTAAGCATTAGCATGGATCATTCAGACTGTAATTTGCTTCCATGTAGAAGGTCCTCCATTTGGGGGCAGTTCAAGCTTTACCTTAAGACCAAAAATGTCTGATCTAAATCCCTCGGCAATATAGACTTCTGGCCCATCAAGAATCTAGATTGTCCTCTACTTTGTTAATTTTGAAGTAAGTTTAATCCAAATATTTGGAAACTATAGAAAATGGCAGATACTTGGGAGAAGAAAAACATTAAAATATTAAATGCAAATTAAACCACTCTAATTTTAGGGTGTAAATTTAGCTTTATTTTCTCTAGAAAATAAATTTATTTTATTTATTTTAGATGTATTTTCTCCTAATGAACATTGAAAAGCAATACTTTCATTTTTTGAATTCTCTTTTAAATAGCTTTGGACCCACAGCTGCCACCTCCTGAAGCTGTCACACTCACAAAGCAATGACTTCGCCATGGGTGTTCTGGGAGGACCCGCTGCCTTGGAACTTTGCAAATTATCTGCGATTCTTTCTTCCCTGAATTCTCTATTCTATACAATTATAACTTTGTGCCTCCTGGGGCCTCCTCTAATCCAAATACAGTAAAACATCAATTAACCAGAATGCTCTGGGAATGAGGGTTGTGGTTAATTTAATTTTCTAATTAACTGAGGATGAACAAGAAACACTGTTTAGCTTCAGCTCTCTATTGAAAATCTTCCTGCGACATATTAGTGCCACCTCTACCCTTAGTAAAGTCAACTAAACAAAATCCACCTTGGATGACTGAAAATCTGACCACCTCAAAGCCCAAGACCACCTCTGGGTGAACGTCGGTGTTGCTAGAGCAGCTGTAAGAAAGGTCGGTGGATCCCCTCCGTCTGCATGAAATAGCTCACAGGAGTGCTTTATTGTACTTGCTTCTCTTTAAACGTGGAGTTAATAAAAGGAAGAATAGGCTAATTGATTGAGGTCTCTGCTCAGTTGGGTTCGGATTAAATTACTTACTCACACATGCTCATGCCTCAGCTGAATACTATGGAAAGAGGACATTTCCTGATGTGGAACCTCAAGTGCCAGAACAAACATCTGTCTCCTTTTTTCTGTCAGTATAATAATACTTAGTACCACTGTCATTAGGAGGAGATCCTGCTGGTTGCTGTTCCCTAGGAGCACTGGTCACTGAGACCCTGGTCATACCAAGATGGCCTTTACATGGGAGGGGAATTTTAAACGTGCTTCACTTAGAGAACCCCTAAAACAAGTCACCCTCCTGTCTTCATCAGCACCCATGCTGAGTCTGCACCATATTCAAGAACCGACATTTTTGCTTGTACACATACTCTGGCCAAGATGTCCCAGAGGGGCTGGAGAGAGCCTAGAGGCTGGGCTTGGCCAGGCGAGAGGCGATGGAAGTCTAAGGGAAGAATTACAGAGCAGGTCTCTTGCCTGACTGGCAGATTAACGGAGGTAGGGCTCCCTGAGTTATGAACTAAAGAGAAATAGGTCTTAAGGGGAATTTGATTTGAAATGAACTAAAGTTGAGTCTGGAAAGACACATCCAGAGACATGTCTGCAGATGACAAGAAACACAAACTAGAGGCTTAGAAGATTCTAGAACTAGGGACATAAATTTGGCATGCGTGAATCTAGAGGTGATACCTGAAGCCATGCAGGCTGGGGAGGCTGGGGATGGAGAAAGTCTGAGTGACGTTAGCGGAGATTACTGATCAACGCTATCCCATAAAAAACTGAATGGCCACACTGCCCGAAGTACTGTGTAAAATACAATGCTAAGATATGGCACCTGCTCTAGAGGATTTTATAACTGAGAACAATCAATACATGGGACATCGTGTATAAAACTACAGCATAAGGATGCGACAACAGGACAGTGGGACAATGATAGTAATGGGGGTGTTTGCAGAATGCCCACTATATACTACGTGCAGCACCAACAGCTTCATAGATGTCATCTCATTTAATCCTATGAGGCAGGTGGGCTGGTTGGCCCCATTTTTTAGGCGAGGACACTGAGGTGCAGAAAGGTAAAGCAACCTGCTCACAGTCACATAGTGAGGAGGGGTGGGGTCATTCTGACGACTGCATGTGATTCGATGATGAATTGTGTGCTCTGACACCGGGCCCCACAGGTGATCCCATAAAGGCAGGCAGTGAGCGCAGGAGCAGCTGAACAGTGTCTTTCGGAAGAGGCCCTGGATGTCAAAGGACAGGAGGTTTCCCAGTGTGAAATGTGGCTTTTCACTGAAAAGGGAAACAAAGAGGATGGTGCATGGTCCCAGAGAAGACGGTGGCTGAGGACAGAGCAAGCTCTGTGTCCCGGTCAGTGCTCCCCTGCCCCGTGTTTCTCCTCAGAAGGGTCAGGTCCACACCCTGCCTGGAATTTGCTCGCGTGACTTCCTGGGAGAAGTCTTACCTCCCGGCGGTGCCCTCCAACCTATGTCTCAGAATTTCACAATTTACTGAGATGGCTGTTTTTAAACATGGGCAGAACTTGTTGCTTCTCTGCTTGTAACTCCCCAAAGCCTTCCGATCTCACTCAGAATGAAACCCAGAGCCTCACTTCATCCACAGGTGGCACATGCTCACACCTGGCTGCAGGTCACCACTGGGTCAGCTCCTGCATCCAGGTGGAAGGCCTTCCCCGAGCTCCCGGTGGAACCCTGCGCCCGGCTGCTGTGCCCCACCATGCTTTTCTTCATGTCTCTCCTTGACATACGATGTGCTCTCCTGTTCATCACCACCTGCCCCCACCTGGATCTAGGTGCCTAACAGAACAACTGGCACAGAGCAGATGTTCAATAAATTCCTTGTTGAATTAATGAATAGAGGAATAAACAAGGGAAAACTTCAACTTCTTTCCATAGTAACATTATTTTACTACCAATAAAAGCGCTCATGGAGGACATGCTCTCAAACACATACCTTCTGGTAAAAAAAAAAAATTGGACAATTTTAAAATCATGCCCCATAAACACACATTTTGGCAATAATAGCTATTCTTACAAGGCTGCTTACAATGTCATTGACTAGAAATTAGGTCAAATTGTATTAATCTGGCTTTTGTAGTAATTACCCATCCAACTTCAAAGCTTAGGCATTTAATCCTTTTAGAAAAAATTCAATTGCTATGCATGGAAGTTATCATGTGAGGTTTGATTAAATGGCTTCTGTCTAAGAATGAACTTGCCAGTTACACTGTGGGGAATGTCAGAATGCAAGGAAAACCAGTGTCCTATGTTGTTCATCTTCAAGATATTATGTAGCTCATAAATTTGAAAATAAAACTTCCTGCTTTTGTTTTCTAAATATTTAGGCACTGAAATAAATAACTATAAAATGCTATTAAAATATTGTTTGACTCATTCCAAGACACAATAGGTTAATTCTCAAATGTAAAAAGACAGTGAAATGACGGCTACTTCATGAAAGTGTCAGAACAGAAACCTTTTCTGCAGTGAAAAGAATCTAGGGAAAACTTTCCTGAAATCACAAGCACATATTAAATGGATGAAATCGCCTAATTTTTTTTTTATTGATTTCTAACTGATTGTTTTCACCCTGAACCGAAAGCCTCTGAATGAAAGGCATGGTTAGCCTTTCGGGAGGCTACACCTCTTCTAAGCTTCCTTATCCTGTCCTCATGGGGGGCCCCTGGGCACAGCAGCAGAGCAGCCAGCACTGCCCATGACTTTCAAAGTCTTCCCCTGTCTTCCCCCAGTTGCTCTGGAATTGCTGATATCAGCAAGAATGCCCTCCTAAATAATTTATCAACATCTCTACATAAATTAGGTCCTTAAGGTGAGGATGCCATGAACTTTGTGGAGACTGAGTGCTCACCGCGGGGACCGTAATCCATCAACGTGAAGGACAATTTTCCAAACCAGCTTAATCTGCAGCAGGTTTACTGCCTGGAAAAAATCCCAGTGCTCAGGGGACTGAAATGGTCCCTTGGAATGTCATTTGCAGCAGAGAGTATATCTGAGAAGGAAACAAATCACCAAGAAATAAGACATAAATCTTAGACAAATGGAAAACTCTATTAAATTATCTCGGTCCTATGATTTTAACTTTACTTAAACGGCAACAGATACATGTTTTCTTCACCCGGAATCTACTTCCCATTCCCATTACCAGTCATGAGGCTACATTTCCCTTAAAAGCCTGTTCCGCACTGAGCCTTGAGCTGCCCCTTCCTGCACCGTCCCTCTGTGGTGCAAATGGTAGGGTCCCACCCTCAGCCATGGCCAGGAAGCAAAGCATGCTGGCCCGTGTCTGGGCAGGTCTGTCCACAGTGACTGGCAGGGACCACAGACTCGCTCTCTGTCTTGGGGACTATTCTCTCCCTGGCAACATGTGGAAGTGGGCTAGATTTGGGGTTCGCATGCCTGGATCATCATCTGAGTCAAAAATAAAAACTCTCGGGTCCCATCTCCAAAATTAATGACTCCAAGTGTCTTGGAGGAGGGTCAGGATTTTTTTTTAAAAATCATTTTTTTAAGTGCATCAAGTAATTTTGATGATCATTTAAATTTTGAAACTATCGGATTTGAATGTCAATGTCTTCAAAGTCTCAAAAACACCAAATAAGATGTAGAAAATAATTTAACATGACAGTTCAGTCATTCGGCAAATATTTTTTGAGTGCTTTCTGCGTGCCATCCACTCTTCGGGTGCTGTGTTGCTGTGTATACAACAGTCCAACAACAAAAAACAAAAGACAGGCAACTCTTGACCTTCTGGAGCATATCTTTGAGGGTCATATTGATACGTCAGATAAGCAGCAAAGAAAGAAAGGAGATGCACGGGGCACAGAGAGCCACACGTAGTTACTCATGGGCTCCTAACAGCTGATTTGAAGGGAGCAACGGACGTGAGGTTAGTCCTGAATGTCATGCCACCGATGGCAGTGTCCTGAGAGGTGGCAGCTGTGGCGCTGGGTGGGGGAGGCCAGAAAGGACTGGATGAAAGGTGCACATGATGATGTGGGGGCTGGTGGAGGAGCAGTCCTGGCTCATTTGACAAAATAAATGGTAGGGACCCTGCCTTGTGTTGAAAGTCCCCAAAACTTAATCCCTGCTGTAACTGTTGAGGGTGGGAAATCCTGTTATGGTAATTGAAAGGTGGGGCCTTGAAGAGTTGACTAGAATGTAGGACCATGGCTTTGTGAATGGATTAATAATGGTGGTTGGGAATATGGTTCTGAGGGCTTTAAAAGGAGAGCATGTGAGAGGTTAGTCTCTCCCTCTGCTTCCACCATCTCCTGCCATGTGAGACTCCTGGGTCACTGTCACCACCACCAGATGTGTTCCCTGGACTTTGGACTTCCCAGCCTCAGGAACTGTAAGCAATAAATTTCATTTTCTTACAAATTACCCAGTTCCATGTATTTTGTTATAAGCAACAGAAATGGACTAATACAGACCCTATATGCTAACAGTAAGCTACTCAGAACTGCGTTTGGGTCGACCACATACTATCCTGAGATGCTGTGTCCAGGGGCTGGGACCCACTCATCTGATCACCTACTGCTCCCTCAGCCTTGGCTTAGATGTTTCCTCTTCCAGGAAGCTGTTCCTAATTCTCCCAAGACTCTCTCAGAAAAGCCCCCCCCCAACCGCCTAGATGCTCTCAGAATCCCACCCTCGTCTTGCAGCAACTGTGGCCTGTGCTCAGACGTGATGGGCTTGACGCCCTGACACACTAGGTAAGCCTTGCTTCCTGAAATAAATGGTAGCCTCCTGTAGGGCAGGGGATGCCACCCTCTTCAACACTGAGTGCAGTCCTTGCTTTATAAAGACCTGGATTTCAGTCCCACTGTCACACTCCAATGCTTTCATTCAACTCAAGCCTCCACTGCAAAATGAGGACAAGTGTGTATACAACGAGGAGCACATGTGAAGACTGAATGAGAAAATGTACAAAGTCCCAATAAGAGATGGGCATTTTTATGCCAATGCCATGCTGTTTCGGTTACTATAGCTTTGTGGTACAATTTGAAGTCAGGTAGTTTAATGCCTCCAGTTTTATTTATTTATTTATTTTTGATTAGGATTGCTCTGGCATAAAAACAGACACTTGCACCAATAGAAGAGAATAGAGAACCCATAGACCAACCCACATGCTTAAAGCCAACTGATCTTTGACAAAGGCAACAAGAGCATACATTGGGGAAAGGACTTCAACAATTGGTGCTGGGGAAACTGGAGATCCATATGCAGGAGAATGAAACTAGACCCATACCTCTCCCCATATACCAAAATCAACTCAAAATGTGTTAAAGACTTAAATATAAGACCTGAAGCTATAAAACTCCTAAAAGAAAACATAGAGGAAACACTTCAGGATGTAGGACTGGGCAAAGACTTTATTAATAAGACCCCAAAAACACAGGCAACAAAAGGGAAAATAAACAAATGGGATTTTATCAGGCTAAAAAGCTTCTGCACACCAAAGGAAACAATTACAGTGAAAAGACAACCTACAGAATGAGAGAAAATATTTGCAAACTATGCATCTGACAAGGGATTAATATCCAGAACATACAACGAACTCAAACAACAGTAAAAAATAAAAAACAAATAACCCGATTAAAAAATGGGCAAAGGAGGTAAATAGGCATTTCTCAAAGGAAGATACATGAACGGTTGATAGATACATGAGAAAATGCTCAGCATCACTCAGTATCAAGGAAATGCCAGTCAAAACACGCAAGGGTGATAGCATCTCACCCCAGTTAAACTGGCCATTGTCAAAAAGACGGAGAATAACAAATGCTGGCAAGGATGTAGAGAAAGGGGGGACTTTTCCCCCCTGCACTGTTGGTGGGACTGTAAATTAGTGCAGCCACTATGGAAGCAATATGGACAAGGTTTCACACAACTACAGACAGAACCGCCACATGTTCCAGCAATCCCACCTCTGGGTATGTACCCAAAGGAATGGAAATCATCATGTCAAAGGAACACCTGCACGCCCATGTTTATTGCAGCTCTATTAACAATAGCCAAGAACTGGAAACAACCTAAATGCCCATTGATGGATGACAAGATAAGGAAAATGTGTTATATATACACAGTGAAATACTACTCTGCCATAGAAAAGAATGAAATTCTGCCATTCACAGCAACATGGATGAGCTTGGAGAAAATTATGTTGAGTAAAATAAGCCAGGCACAGAAAGAGAAATACCGAACGTCCTCACTCGTAAGTGGGAGCTAAAAAAATAAACAAATAAATAAAAAGGAAAGAAAGATACAACAATCACAATAATACATTGAACTTTCAAAAGGAGAGAGCAGAAGTGAGGTTACCAGAGATGGGCAAGAGGGAGGGGAAGGGGGTTAGCGAGAAATTAAAGGGCCACAAAAAATGATTACATTGTATAATGATGCATATACTAATCATCCTAATTGATCGCCATATATTATACACAGAACCAGATATTCAACTCTGTACTCCACAAATATGCATAATCAATTACTTCTCAATTTAAAAAAAAGATGAGTGTTATTTTAAACAATTCACTAACACATTTTTAAAACGCTTAGTAATAAATCAGCCAGAGGAAAAAAGCTTCATTGTATTTTTTCACACAACTATTGACAGTGCACATTAATTCCTTACATCAGAATTGACCCAAAGTGGAATAACCAACATGCCTGTAAGGCAAGACGTGGAAACATTTTCATATGAAACAATGTTTTAAAAATAGGTGTGAACTAAAATGAGAGTGTTTTTATTAATTGGAAGATCCAAAATAAAAACGAAAGCTTTGAGATTGCCAAGGGAGGGACAGGAGTTAGGCTGTTTCATGAGGCTGTCGTGGTCGGTTCACAAGGGCCAGGGAAGAGCTGGGGTGAACTGTGCAGGGATTCCAAGTATTTGCTCATTTACTTTTTCAACGACAGCCTGACAATGTATTGACAGTTTTCTGATCATTCACCTGGGCCTTGCCAGAAACAGTCACATGTTCATACTGCTATTGTCTGTGAGTGACTGCCACCCTGTCACCAGTTCATTTTGATATTCTGAGCCTGATGAGCTGATAATTCTTCCTCCTATATTGTTTGGCAGGTTTGAAATTTTCAAAAGGAATATTAAAATATATGCCACCAAACACAGGTGGAACAGGAAAAAGTATACGATGGAAGCAGGTAACTGCTGAGTTCACTCTCTGATAGCAAACACAGGAGAACCATGCACAAAGAGCACTTAGCACTGAGCTCATGGTGAGCATTTGGTAGTCATTATTATTATTGTCATTGTTATTGTTATTATCATCCCATTGATTGGAAAGTGATATAGGCCAAATCCTCAGACTAGGGAAAATAAAGATTCCTACTGAAACAGTGTATTTGCTACAGAGCAGGTTCACCTTGCAGCCGACAACCGCATGCTCTGCCTCAGCCCTGGCAACTGCAGGCAGAAGGCCACCTGCGAGCCCACGCGCAGCCCTGGCTCACTCTGCGGCTGCTTCAGCAAAGATGGGTGCAAGAAAACACAGGCTCCCAAAGAAAAAGCCCCTCTCCCGAGGACAAAAAACCTGGTTTGTGTGTAACTTCACCGGGCTGCAAGCCTCTTTCCTCCAGAGTCACATGAAGCACAGGGCCTCTCAGTGGGGAGAGAAACAACTGATACGGGCAGCAGACCCCGAGCTACAGCCTGTCCACGGCAGACATAGATGTAAATGTAAATATGTATATGTACACACACACACATGCATACACCTAAGTGCAGACCCCCAGCTACAGGCTGTCCATGCCAGACATACATGTAAATATGTATATGCACACATACCCCCAAGTGCTGACGCACATGTAAACACACACGCACATTTAAACACAATCACGTATTAAGACACATACACATCAGACAGAATTGGTTTCTAATCCCTGTTCTACAGTTAGCTTTTTTGTGCCACCCGTGTTACTGAAAGCAGTAGTTTTCAAAGAGCAGGTAGTGAAATAAACTTGGGAGGCCTCACCGGCAGCCTCTCTTTAAAGAACTGAGCATACTAGTGAACATCACAGTGTGAGGACTGCTTGATGAAGCTTTTGGGTCACATATTAAATGCACATATTAAATGCACACACGCCTACATCCACACACCCCTCACACACAGGCATGCATACCTGCATATACACACAAACCCATCTATATGCAAAAGTGCACGAGCTGGTCCATAGAACATGTTTGTCATCATGGGTTATCGTCTAAATTTTGAGAATACAGGCAACACTGTTGTTTCCTCTTTTCCTTTAAAATACATACTTAGCTAATGGACATAAAAGGCAGGAGGTAGGAGAATCAGGGGGAGCCAGGAGGTCTGGGGACAAGGGTTCTCAGAGCTGCTTCCTGGCATTAAAGACCAAGAGTCTGGAGCGTTGTGTATGAAGTCAGAAGAGAGCCCATGAGAATGTTCCTATTTGGTGCCCAAGCCCAGTTTTGCCACATCCTGTGACACACCTGCAGCATGAAGACCCTTTCCCGATGCCCCTCACGCGCAGAGAAGGTCCACGCCTACAGTGGGGCATCCCTGGAGGGCGGACACCAGGATGAGAGGGAGGGGCTGCCGTCTGCTGTCCACTGAATGGCGGTGCTATTTCTGGGATCCTCCTGACAGGCGACAGTAATGACCCTCTCTCCGCCCACTCACCTAGTGAGGAAGCGCAAATAAAACATGTTTCCTGGGAACCACAAGGTGAGGCGTGCCCTGATGGTGGAGAAGCGGGGACTGACCGTGCACTGACCTTAGCGATAGGATAGCCCCAGGTGTGCGTCCCGTGGGACACAACACAAGAAGCAGCCACATGACTAGCCTCCCACTCCCCCAGCCCCTCCTCTGGCAACTGGGGATTTAGGGCACAGACGGTGGACTGTGTTCCCTGCTGGAAAAAAGGTATCAGGAGAACATGAGAAAAGGAGAATCCTAAACAGTTGCTCCCTCTCTGCACCCAAGGGCAGTGGCGCACCAGAGAAAAGGGGTCTTAGAGGACAGTGCAGCAGTACGGACCCAGCCTGCCATTTCCCACGTGAGCCTCATCTGGTGCACAAGGGTGACGTCTCCCACCTGCCCTGGCACTGCGTGTCATGCAGAACCACAAAGCTTGGGAGAAGCTGAATGGGTAGCACAGGGAAGGAACATCTGTCCACATCTCGTGAAGATGTCACCAGCTGTCAGCACGTCACTATGTTTATGCTCCCACTCTCTCTACATATGCGCACCGTGTGTGCACACACATACATACATACACACACAATTCTTTTTGGCTAAACCATTCGAAGATAATTTGCAAACACCAGCCCAAACCACTTCAGCATGCATCTCCCAGTAAGGACGGTCTCCTCCACTGTCAGAACCGTAGTCTTGCCCTTGTTCTCACACCTGCTGTACTTAACAGTGACATGGAGCTCCAACTCAAATTCCGCAGTTTTTCTAAAGTGACTTTTATATCTATCTTCTTTAAATCAAAAAAACAATCAAGGTTAATGTTTTGTGTTTGCTGTTATGTCCATTTTATTTCTTTTAGTTTAATGTCTCCCCCCCACCAACCTCACCACTTTTTATTTGGTTTATTTTCTCTGACATGATGTTGTTTTGGGTTTTGTTCTGTTTTAAAGAATCCAGGCCAGTTGTCTTGTAGAAAGTCCTACAATCTGGATTTATCTGATGTTTTTCTCCTGATTAGATTCACTTAGACATTTTTGGCAATAGTATCTCAGAAGGGATGTTGTAGACTGCTATCACCTCATATCAGGAATTGCATATCTTGTCCCAATAGTGGCAATGCTGAGTTTGACCATTTGGTTAGGCAGTGTCCACTAGATCTCTCCATTAGAAAGGTAACTTTATTTTTCCATTTTTAATTAATAAGAATCTATGGAATGACACAATAAGCTTTTGTTGATATCTTATTCTCCAACAACCTACTGTTTAATGATTTTTAATATTCATTGGTAATTTGGGGCTGCATCAATTATGATATTGAGAATTGCAAAATCATAATTTTCTAAGCCTATAATTCTTTCTATAGTTATTAGGGAGCGTTCCCTTGTAAAGGAAAGTCTTCCACTCTTCTTACTGCCAACATCTTTGAGGGGTAAATTCTTAAGGAAAAATTTTAGATGTAAAATTCACTGCTGAAACCCAGGCAGCTCTTTGTTCTTGGGGTCTCCATGATCTATGACGGGGGTACTTCTTGGAGCCAGCTGTCATATCAACACATGTGTTCTGAACTGAATGTTGTGTCCTCCCAAAATTTGTATGTTGACAGCCTAACCCCCAATGAGATGGTATTAGGAGGTGGGGCCTTTGGGATGTGATGAGGTCATGAGGGTGGAGCCCTTAGGGATGAGATTAGCACCCTAATAAGAAAAGACAGGAGAGCTTTCTCTTCTCTCTCTTTCTCTCTCTCTCCCATGCAAGGATATAACAAGAAGGCAGCCATCTGCAAACCGGGAAGAGAGCCCTCCTCACCAGACGCTAGATCTGTGGGCACCATGATCTTGGACTTCCCCACCTCCAGAACTATGAGAAACAAATTTTCTCGATTTTCCATTGTTTAAGCCATCCAGTCACTGGTAATTTGTTATAGCAGCCCAAGTTAAGACAACCTGTTTTTCAAGAGGGTGAAATCTATTACTTTTTGATGGCAGTTTATATCTACTTTTACACAACTACCTCCCATCTCTTTAATCTTCCACCTGAGAGGATATAACAGCTTAATCCACATCACTGCTTTCACATACAGAACAAAATATAAAGACAGCAAATGTCTGGCAATGGTGGAAAATAGTGTATAAAATCCCACAGCTTAAAAAAAAATGGCACTCATTCATTCAGAAATATTTGAGTGTGGTTCCACCATTTTGCTGGGTCCTGGGGATGAAAGAGTAAACAAATCATAGTGTCTACCCTCAAAAAGACGTTACTGTTCACTATTTCTGTATACTAATAAGAAGTTTATTTAAAATTATGAAGGTATTTCTGTTATGTTCAGAAGATATAGCTCCTAAGATTCCAACATACAATTAAGACAAGGCTCCTCTTTTTATAACAAGCAACAATCCATTGGGTTGGTATCTGCTCTGGCTCACCTGGAACCTGAGGCAGGTGCCCAAGCAACTCATGTGGTCTGGCCTACAAGTGATAACTCAAATGTATGTTTTAGAAGTTACTTTATGTTGATAGAGTGATTGTTATATTATGATCAATGTGGTTATATTGAATAGTTATTCAGAGTCTGAACATTAAATCAGATTGCTTGGGTTTATAACGTAGCCTGGTCACTATCTGAGTGAAACTTAAACACTCTGGGCCACAGTTTCTTCATATGCAAAATATGGATAAGAATACCTACTTCATAGGATTGTAATGAGAATTATGAGTTAATGCAGGAAAATAGCTTAGAACTCTTCTTAGCACATGGAACATAGTAAAAAATTATTATTTACTATTATTATAAATTTTAATTTGACTTGTTTAACTAAAAATGTGTGATGTAAGATAGTACAACCAAGGAATCTTTCCTGAGGTATGGAATACAACATAGAATCACTGACTTTGTTCAAAAGCAAAATGCAGGGAAACTATACTATTTCTACTGTACCACACAATGAGAGGAGAAAAATTCATTGTTTAGGAGCCAAATTACAGCATACTAATACAGAGGATTAGACCTATTGAATGTGCAGGAGTTCTTTGACTTAATGAGGCCCAAGCTGCAAGCTATTAGCCAGAGAGATTAGCTTTATGTGTAGGGGGTTGACAGACATGCTCCAGTGAGAGCTACTGTGCATGAATACCTGAAACTACCAATTGCAAGTCAATTAACCAGGAGGGGTCATTTTACACATAAACAGCTAAATCTGAGTTTCTTCTATAGGGCACAAATGTATTTATCATTTAGTTCACATGGGCATTGCTATCAGTAATTTTAGCAGAGCTGTACAATTTTAAATCCCATAGACTTAGTCTTGATCCACTGAAAAAATAAGCCTTCTCACTTTTACCCAAATGATGATTAATGAGAGACCACATATTTCTAAATATTAAAAATAGTTGTTAACACACAGGTGGTGAAATGGCATTTACTGAGACTCTGATATTTTATTTGCTAGTGCTTCCTTGTATACTAAATTATTTCCTGCTAGAAGTAATTTTTTAAGTAGGATCAAAGTACAGAGCAACCATCGATGGCCTCAGCCTTTCCAGCAATTAAGCTTGGTCACGTGTTGGTGCCAGCAATGACCACCATCTGCTCAGGTCCGTGGCCCAGCAGCCCTCCCCTGCTCGGCACCATCTCCACATGTCCAGCAAATTACCCAATGCTGGCGGATTCTTGAAAGTACCATATGATCAAAAATTTGCTCAACGTTTACTCTATGGCTTCATGCAAATGCATATGATTTCTGAGAAGACCAGTGGAGTCCAGGTGGCTCTGGTGAGGGGCACATGGAGTGGGCCAAACTTGCCACTCCTGGGACTGGCCTGGCTGGGCTCCTTAGGTTGGCAGCCAGGTAAATATATATGCCCTTGAGTGGGAAGGTATTTGGCTCTCCCTCACTCTCAGTAACTATTTTTCAAAGGGCAGAATTTGTTTAAAAAGTTTGTGGGAGTCATAGAGAAAGGCATGGGTTTTGAGAAATGACCAGAATCACTTGCAGAATAAAAGGCATATCTCAGTCTGCTCCAGCTGCCATAACAAAATACCAAAGACTGAGCCACTTAAACAACAGACATTTATTTTCTGCAGTTCTGGAGGCTGGAAGTCCAAGATCAAAGTGCCAGCAGATTCTGCTCCTGGTGAGGGCTCTCTTCCTAGTTTGTGGATGGCCACCTTCTCTCTGTGCCCTTACATTGGGGTCACCTCCTCTTCTTATAAGGACACTAATCCTATCATGTGAGCCCCACCCTTGTGACCTCATCTAACCCAAATCATCTCCCAAAGGACTCAAATACTTTGTGGGTAAGGGCCTCAACATATGAATTTTGGGGGAACACAAACATTCAGTCTAAAACAAGGCTCAAACTAACAGTGTGATAAAATCTGATTAATAGAAATTTGAGGCCTATTATGCCTTCCCATATCATGCCTAACTCGTCATTTCCCACCACTCTGCCCAGTTCATGGTCATCTGGCCATCGTGGTCTAGTCCCTGGCTTTGGGATACACTGAGGTTATCACCAGCTAAGCGTTTTGAAATTTTCACTCTGTCTGCTTGGAACGTTTCCCCCGCTGCTCCTCATAATTCACACCCACATTTCATGCCAATCTTTGCTCAGAAGCCATCTCCTCCAAGCAGATTAACTGAACATCCATCCAGAGCTGTCCATCCTCTTACTCCCAATACTCTTACACTGCTTTACTTTATTTCAGTACTTGAGGATGGTTTATAATTTGCAAGTTCATCTGCCTCCCACGTGTACTTAGGGCCAAGTCCCTACAGTTCATTACATACAGTGTCTCCCTGCTATCTGCGTATAATAAGTCCTTAATAAATACTAGTTGAAGGAAGTAACTAAAACTGTACTGTTGGCCACTGCTCTCAAAAATGTGAAGGGGAAAGACAAAAGGACCAGCTAATGCTGCTCAGGGCAGGGCATGGAAGCTCCTGCATGGTCTCCATGTGTCAGTGTGCTCCCTGGCACTTGCTACAGGAAAGATGACAGGAAAAATACACCTTTTCCTAAAATGGCTCACCAACGACAGTGGCAGTGACAGTGATGGCCACCACACCCCAAGGACAGCCAATACCTAGTAAGCTAACCTCGTTCACTTGTCAACTAAGTGCTTCACAGACCTCAGACAATTTGGGCCATGGAACACCTGCCCTAATTTTATGAACATGTAACTGAAAAGATCAAATAGCTTCTCCAAGGTCACACGGCTGGTGATCAGGCAGCCAGGATCCCAAGTAGAGTCTGTCTGATCCAAAACCTGTGGTTTTTATGTGCCCTCATTAGAAGTGTGACAGAATTAGTCATCTTTCTGGAAGCACAGAGAGTCTCCTGCATGAAAATAGGCTGGTTTCCAGAATTTTTGTTTATAAACCAATCAGTTAAAAATCAGAACACACAGTCTTGAAAAGGAAGGAAATTCTGATGCATGTTACAACACAGATAAACCTTGAGGACATTATGCTAAGTGAAATGAGCCAGTCACAAAAAGACAAATACTTTATGATTCTACTCAGACAAGGTACTGAGTAGTCAGAATCAAAGAGACAAGCAGGGAGGTGGTTGCCAGGGGCTGGACAGGAGGGGCAGGAGTTAGTGTCTAGTGAGCAGAGTTTCAGTTTGGGATGATGACAAAGTCCTACAGATGGAGGTGGTGACGGCTGCACGACAACACGGCTGTACTTAATGTCACTGAACTGTGTGCTTAAAATGGTCACGATGGTAAATTTTATATTATGTACATTCTACCACATTAAAAAATTTTTTTAAATGAGCACACACAGGAATGAATGCAGAAACTGTTCTAAAAGTTTACAACCTACCCCCAAAATTCCACATGGGCCCTTTCACCACACAATTGAGTTTAGTTTATTGATTAGTTACTATGTTTATTTGTCACATGAAAATCATTTGTTTCTGCTCATACTTAAAATGTAAAAAGGTAAAAGTGTGAGAGGGAAAATAAATGTGTCGATGGACGGATGGATGATTCAGGGAAAGAAAGAGGGGAGGGAAGGAGATGCTTGAGGAGGAGTTAGCCCAGAGGACACTGACCGACTGTAACAGGACAACCAGGCCACAGGAAGTCCATCCAGGGTTGCCCCAAGGGGCCCTGCCAGTCCAGGCGGTTTGATTCTGTCTGGAGGGGGCTCAGCCGAGGGGGCAGGGGGAGGTGGTCTATAACCGCACACTTCTATGAATGAGATATTCCCAGAGCGGTGGCTATGACACTGGACAAGGACACCTGACTCACGCTATCACACAGTAACCTAGACGTGCCTCACATAACAGAACTTGCCAGACTCTCATCTGTTCCGAGCCTCTGTGTTCCAATTTTAATTGCTTCCAATTAAAACGTTTGGCTTGCATTCTTTGGCTTTTGTTTGTAAACCAAATTTTGACCACTTCAACTTATGCAGAATGGCAATTCCTCTTTATTTCCCAGTAAGTAATTTTTTAAAAAGGATCTTTGGATACCCACAGCATCTTGGCTGCAAATCCCAACAGGTCAATCAACAAGGTCAATACTGTCTGTCATCAGGGGGCCCAGCCGAGGAGCCCAGCTGATGGTGAACGCCGAAGCCCACTGGGAATTCAGGTCAGTCTGACTGTTTGCAGGGAGCCGGGTGTGGACCGTGGGTGTGGGCCAGCAGGTGAGGGCCGCGGGTGTGGGCCAGCAGGTGAGGGCCACGGGTGTGGGCCGGCAGGTGAGGGCCGCGAGTGTGGGATGGCAGGTGTGGGATGGTGAGTGTGGGCCGCAGGGTGTGGGCCGGCAGGTGAGGGCCGCGGGTGTGGGTCAGCAGGTGAGGGCCGCAGGTGTGGGCCAGTGGGTGTGGGATGGCAGGTGTGGGCCGCAGGGTGTGGGCCGGCAGGTGTGGGCCGCAGGGTGTCGGCCACGGGTGTAGTCCGGTGGCAGGAGCGCCAGTGCTGGCCGAGAGACCATGCGCTCACTACTCTGCAGTCCATTACTCTGCAGTCGTCTCGTTCCCAGTGAGGCAGCGCAGATTCCTCTCAACCCCGCGAGGAAGACGTCTGCCAATGCTCCATGCTATGCGCTCATGCTGGCCCACGATCAGGGCACGCTGCCTTCAAAGTGCAGGACGTGCGATGTGTCCCCTGCCTGGAGACTGGGGTCCCGCAGCACCCCACGAGCGGCAGCCTGCATACGGCTCGCCCCAAGCACACCTCAACTTTGCCTTAGGCTCACTCCAACCTCTCCTTGCACAACTCTCCTTTCCCCATGTGGTGTCTCTGCAAAAGCATTGCTCACTCTGGGGTGAGCCCGTCTTCCTTCCTTTATACCCCGGCCTGCTTGCAGGAAAGGGCGTGATAAGTCCATCCGCACTGCCACAGGACCAGGCGGGCACAGCACTTCCGGCCTCCCGGCAG